>NW_027325377.1:11417193-12617193 GCF_036924035.1 Leuresthes tenuis
TCTACAAAATAATGAAATAATGAAATCCAAACAAATATGTTGAAAAAGATACACTGGCTTAGGGAATTATCTTCGTTTTGGTCTTAGATTGCCCTGTGGAATGTATTTTGCACATATTTGACCTGCTAGACAAAACTTTATTCATTTATTTATTCTAAAAAAATGTTTTTAATAATTAGTAAAACCATATGCTGTAAAAATCTGGTTCATTATTGCTTCCATCCCTCCTGTTGAGACATGACATGGTCCGTGGCTCAATACTGCAGCATATTTAAACAAATTCTTTGGCAGTATGGTTTTCCTTCCGGTCATTCATACGAGTCTATTGTAGATGGCAATTGAATAACATCTAATAATGCTAAAATATTTGTAGTTTATACATTTAGCTGTGGATGTCAACATACCTGTTTTTCCAATGCTGTGTTAACACATGTACAGTTGAGAAGGCATACTGACTGTCAGTGTAAACGTTAACAACCTTTTTGTTATTTAATTTACAAGCTTCAGTTAAAGCTACCAATTCGACTGCTTGAACAGAGTAATTTTTTGGTAGTGGTTGTTTTAAGAAAACTTCAGTTTCTGTTACTACTGCAAATCCTGTAGCATTTGTGCCATCAGGGTTTTTTTCCTTGATCTGTTGAATAAATATAGTTATTTCTGCATTTTCATAATGTATATCAGTTAAGTCTGGCCTGGGTAAAACACTGATGGTTATTTCTGACATGCAATCATGAGGCTTTCCATCTGTGGGGTAGGTAGCAGTGTGGATGGATTAAGTGTAGCACATCTCTCGACAACAAGGTGTGGCTGTGAAAGAAGAACTGTTATGTAGGAGAGATGTCTGGTAAAGATATTTTGTTAAGTAACCATATCACAGCCACTGCATGAGGTACCTTAAGTGTTAATGGGTGAAATAACACCATTGTTGTTGATGCCTGCACTGCCAATGGCTTCTGGCCATTGATTCAAAAGTACGATCTCGTCCCTTTTTCCCCTTTCAGTGGACACTGGCCCCTAATTACCGCAATTCAGCAGGGGGTCTTTCATTAGGAGTACTGGACTCCCCCGTGCACGGTTTCAGCTCCGACCCTGGACAGCGGAAAAAACGTTGAGATCTGGTTTGAGGACCCAATTGTTGAGAAAAGTCTCTCAATGAGACTCAGAGTTGCTGGAGTCAGTTAATGCAAAGGTTTAATCTTGCAGCAAGTTCAAGAATGTGTGTGTGTATGGGTGTATGTGTGCGAACGTGTGTGAGTTTGTGTGTGTGAGAGTTTAAAGAACCTGTAATCCACAGGCAGGCCTTAACTAGTATGGCACGGGTCCAGCCTGTCTCATCTTTTTTGGAAGGTCCAGCGCTCGGCCGTAACCCTTCTGTCTGTTTGGACTCTCACATACATTCGGTTAATCATAGAAAAACGAGAACAAAACTTTTTAGCCCCTTAAATTCATAAAACAGACATGGTGCAGTTATTTCCATTCTAGAAAATAAGAGTAATCACCACCATTCCTATAAATTCTGGATATTCTAACAATCTGAATCTTTTTTAAATGTTCGATGAAGCCCTTTGCTGTTCTGTTTAGAGACTCAGCTGATCATAAACCAAGTTTTGCTCTTGAACCAAGCTTCTAAACTCTTCACCTTTTTCATTTCTCAGTTAGTATTCACTTTAAAACTGATTAAAAGAAAAATTAAATGAATGCCTATCAACAAATGTGGGATCTAAACTCTAGTGCTTCCTCTAAAATAATTTCCTTTCTCAATTCAGAAATGTGTGTGTGTAAGTCACAACACCCGTGACACCAAAACGGCTTTCTTTTCTCTCTTTTCTCTACACTCTGCACTGTGAGCACACACAACAAATCAGAAAGGCTTTTTTCTCTCTTTTCTACATTATGGACTGTGGGGACACAAAACCGCTCTCTCTTTTTTTTTTTTTGATTGTGTCCCAAGGCGTTGTCTCACGTATTAGATTATGCTTAAGATACGAATGAGTTTATCAGTCACATCAGAATCCATACATACTGATCCTCCCGTAATAAAATGGTCGGATCTTATCAAACACACTTTGTTTCTTGTGACAAGTCAGCGAAACAGCGTATACACGTCAAGACACTGAATCAAGTTTGCCACAAGAACTCATAAGTTTGGCAGTATTGCTCTGCCGTCAGCAATCATACACCCATTTTATTTTCATGAGACATGTGCAGGCACCTGTTCATCTACTGTTCTATCACTATGAATTAGTTTATCTATTATCAATAAGGATACTTCTACAACTACTATCAAAGTATGTCCGGACTTCTTATGTTGTCAGTTGCTATATATGAATAAGTGGGTTGCTACTGAAAAGCATTAAGCATGTCACACAGCCCAAACATGTAACATTCAACAGGACACTTACGCAACACATTCAAATCAAACAGTCAGACAACATACAAGAACCTATACCCCAGCCGGCATTGCTCCCTGCCTATTTTCCTACAACTCACTATGTGTGCGCACACCTTTATTCACAAACTCTTCAACTTATACTCTTTTACCGAAGCTGCTACAGCTCGATTGGACAAATACCCTTAGATCCTATTTCGGTGAATTTGACATCTGCCTTGCATGTAACAGATTAGCGGTTTAGCAGTTTTAATTTAGTTTGAGTGAAGGAATTCATTTTATAGCAAAATCCGAAATCGTGAAGAACTCATGGAAGTAAGCTTATTCTCGGATTCCTGAATCTTTAGATTTGCTCTTTGTTTTACTGCAAAGTACAACGTTGAGCAGCATTTAGTCGGTGCGAATGACCGACTAAATATCAACAAAAGTGGGGGCGGAGGTCTTCGGATGCAAGTGGGTGTGAATATCCCACCATAGAAGTATGGTGGAGAGGAAGCTGTGAATGGCCGACCATAGTTTGCAAAAAGCGGGTGAGAAAAGGTGCGAATGTCCAACCATACATGATCAAAACAGGGAGCGGAGGTGTTTGGCTGCGACAAGGTGTGAATGTCCACCCATAATTAATGAAAAGCGGGCAACAAGTAGGTTCGAATGCCCAACCATACATCATCAAAAGCAGGAGTGGATGTGTTCGGCTACAAGAAGGTTTGAATGTCCGAGCATAGTTTGTAAAAAGCGGGTAAGAAAAGGTTCGAATGCCTGAACATACATCATCAAAAGCAGGACTGGATGTGTTCGGCTACAAGAAGGTTTGAATGTCCGACCATAGTTGGTAAAAAGTGGGTATGAAAAGGTTCGAATGCCCAAAATCGGCTGAAAAAAACTGTGTTCGGCTGCAAAAAGGTGTGAATGTTTGACTAAAGTTTGTAAGACAAGGTTCGAATGCCTGACAATGTATGGTCAAAAGCGGGAGCGGAGGTATTCAGCTGCAAGAAGGTCTAAATGTCCATCATTAATTGCTAGAAAACATGAAAGAAAATTTTCGAAAATCAATCTGCATATGATCATAAGTGGGAGAGGAGGTGTTCAGCTGCAAGAAGGTGTGAATGTCCTACCATAATTGCTGAAAAATGTGTTAGAAACGGTAGGAATGCCGGACCATACATCATCAAAAGCTAGAGAGGTGGTGTTCGGCTGCAAGTAGGTGTGAATGTCTGACTAAAGTTCAAATATATTAACAAAAGCGGGAGGAGAGGTCTTCGGATGAGTGGTTGAGAATTTCCAACCATAATCTATAAAATGCGGTGAAAAAAAAGGTGTGATAGAAACCTAAAAGGTGGAGCGGAAGTGTTCGGCTGCAAGAAGGTGTGAATGTCCGTCTATAGTTGGTGAAAAGCAGGAAAAGCAAGGTCTGAATGCCCAATCTTACATCATCAAAAGCGAGATCAGAGGTGTTTGGCTGCAAGAAAACGGGTAAGGTGTGAATGACCGACTAAATATCAACAAAAGTGGGGGCGGAGGTCTTCGGATGCAAGTGGGTGTGAATATCCCACCATACAAGTATGGTGGAGAGGAAGCTGTGAATGTCCGACCATGGTTTGTAAAACGCGGGTAAGACAAGGTGCGAATGTCCGACAATGTATGATCAAAAGAGGGAGCGGAGGTGTTCGGCTGCAAGGTCTGAATTTCCAACCATAATTTGTAAACACCGTTGAAGAAAAGCCTCGAAAGCCCGACTATACACCATCAAAAGCGGGAGCAGAGGTGTTCAGCTGCAAGAAGGTCTGAATGTCCACCAATAATTACTGAAAAATGGGTAAGAAAAGGTGTGAATGCCCAACTATACATCATCAAAAGCAGAAGTGGATGTGTTCGGCCACAAGAAGGTTTGAATGTCCGACCATAGTTTGTAAAAGGCGGGTAAGAAAAGGTTTGAATGCCCGAACATACACAATCAAAAGAGGGAGCGGAGGTGTTTCGCTGCAAGAAGGTGTGAATGTCCGAGCATAGTTTGTAAAAAGTGGGTAAGAAAAGGTTCGAATGCCCGAACATACACCATCAAAAGAGGGAGCGGAGGTGTTCCGCTGTAAGAAGGTGTGAATGTCCAACCATAGTTGGTAAAAAGCGGGTAAGAAAAGGTTAAAATACCCGACTCTACACAATCAATAGCGGGAGCGGAGTTGTTCGGCTAAAAGAAGGTGTGAAAGTCCGACCATGGTTTGTAAAAAGCGGGTAAGAAAAGGTTCGAATGCAAAAATATACACCATCAAAAGCGGAAGCCGAGGTGTTCGGCTGCAAGTAGGTCTGAATGTCCACCCATAATTAATGAAAAGCGGGCAACAAGTAGGTTCGAATGCCCAACCATACATCAACAAAAGCAGGAGTGGATGTGTTTGGCTACAAGAAGGTTTGAATGTCCGAGCATTGTTTGTAGAAAGCGGGTAAGAAAAGGTGCGAATGCCCGACAATGTATGATCAAAAGAGGGAGTGGAGGTTTTCGGCTACAAAAAGGTTTGAATGTCCAACCATAGTTTGTAAAAAGCGGGTAAGAAAAGGTGCGAATGCCCGAAAATACACCATCAAAAGAGGGAGCGGAGGTGTTCCGCTGTAAGATGGTGCGAATGTCCGACCATAGTTGGTAAAAAGCGGGTAAGAAAAGGTTCGAATGCCCGAATATATACCATCAAAAGCGGAAACGGAGGTGTTCGGCTGCAAGAAGGTGTGAACGTCCGACAAAAGTTTGTAAAAAGCAGTTAAGAAAAGGTTAGAATATCCAACCAAACATAATCAAAAGTGGGAGCAGAGCTGTTCGACTGCAAATAGGTGTGAATGTCCACCCATAATTCCTGAAAAATGGGTAAGAAAAGGTGCGAATGCCCAACCATACATCATCAAAAGAAGAAGTGGATGTGTTCTGCTACAAGAAGGTTTGAATGTCCGACCATAGTTTGTAAAAAGTGGGTAAGAAAAAGTTCGAATGCCCGAACATACACCATCAAAAGAGGGAGCGGAGGTGTTCCGCTGTAAGACGGTGTGAAAGTCCGACCATAATTGGTAAAAAGCGGGTAAGAAAAGGTTAAAATACCCGACTGTACACAACCAATAGCAGGAGCGGAGTTGTTCGGCTACAAGAAGGTGTGAAAGTCCGACCATGGTTTGTAAAACGCGGGTAAGACAAGGTGCGAATGCCCGACAATGTATGATCAAAAGAGGGAGCGGAGGTGTTCGGCTGCAAGGTCTGAATTTCCAACCATAATTTGTAAACACCGTTGAAGAAAAGCCTCGAAAGCCCGACTATACACCATCAAAAGCGGGAGCAGAGGGGTTCAGCTGCAAGAAGGTCTGAATGTCCACCAATAATTACTGAAAAATGGGTAAGAAAAGGTGTGAATGCCCAACTATACATCATCAAAAGCAGAAGTGGATGTGTTCGGCCACAAGAAGGTTTGAATGTCCGACCATAGTTTGTAAAAAGCGGGTAAGAAAAGGTTCGAATGCCCGAACATACACAATCAAAAGAGGGAGCGGAGGGGTTTCGCTGCAAGGTGTGAATGTCCGAGCATAGTTTGTAAAAAGTGGGTAAGAAAAGGTTCGAATGCCAAAATATACACCATCAAAAACGGAAGCCGAGGTGTTCGGCTGCAAGTAGGTGTGAATGTCAGATCATAATTTGCAAAAAGCTGATGAGAAAGGTGTGAATGACCGACAATAATTACTGAAAAATGTGTTAGAAAAGGTAAGAATGCCGGACTATTCATCATCAAAAGCAGAGAAGAGGTGTTCGGATGCAAGAAGCTGTGAATGTCCAGCCATAATTACTCAAAAACGGGTAAGAAAAGGTAGTATTGCCAGACCATAAATGATCAAAACAGCGAGCGGAGGTGTTCCGCTGTAAGAAGGTGTGAATGTCCGACCATAATTGGTAAAAAGCGGGTAAGAAAAGGTTAAAATACCCGACTGTACACAATCAATAGCGGGAGCGGAGTTGTTTGGCTACTAAAAGGTGTGAAAGTCCGACCATACATCCTCAAAAGCAGAACTGGATGTGTTCGGATACAAGAAGGTTTGAATGTCCGACCATAGTTTGTAAAAAGCGGGTAAGAAAAGGTTCGAATGCCCAAACATACACCATCAAAAGAGGGAGCGGAGGTGTTCCGCCATAAGAAGGTGTGAATGTCCGACCGTAGTTGGTAAAAAGTGGGTAAGAAAAGGTTAAAATACCCGACTGCACACAATCAATAGCGGGAGCGAATGTGTTCGGCTACAAGAAGGTGTGAAAGTCCGACCATGTATTGTAAAAAGCGGGTAAGAAAAGGTGCGAATGCCCGACAATGTATGATCAAAAGAGGGAGCGGAGGTTTTCGGCTAAAAGAAGGTCTGAATGTCCAACCATAATTTGTAAAAACCGGGGAAGAAAAGGCTTGAAAGCCCAACTATACACCATCAAAAGCGGGAGCAGAGGGGTTCAGCTGCAAGAAGGTCTGAATGTCCATCAATAATTGCTAGAAAACATGAAAGAAAATTTTCGAATATCAAACCGCACATGATCATAAGTGGGAGCGGAGGTGTTTAGCTGCAAGAAGGTGTGAATGTCCACCCATAATTCCTCAAAAATGGGTAAAAAAAAAGGTGCGAATGCCCAACCATACATCATCAAAAGCAGGTGTGAATGTCAGATCATAATTTGCAAAAACCTGATGAGAAATGGTGAGAATGCCCGACTATACACCATCAAATGCGGGAGCGGAGGTGTTCGGCTGTGAGTAGGTGTGAATGTCCGACCATACTTGCTGAAAAATATGACAAAGCAGTTTTCACTTGGTTTGAGTGAAGGATTTCATTTTATATCAAAATCCGAAATTGTGTAGAACTCGTGGAAATAAGTTTATTCTCGGATTCCTAAAGGTTTAGTGTTGTTCTTTGGTATACTGCAAAGTAATACTTTTTATTTTGTTGAAACCGATTCAGACATGGATAAATATGAAGGACAAAGCAGTTTTAACTTGGTTTGAGTGAAGGAATTCATTTTATATCAAAATCCGAAATTGTGTAGAACTCGTGGAAATAAGTTTATTCTCGGATTCCTAAAGGTTTAGTGTTGTTCTTTAGTATACTGCAAAGTAATACTTTCTATTTTGTTGAAACCGATTAAGTTAAAACTGCTTGGTCCTTCATATTTATCCATGTCATAATAGCTTTAAACAAAAAAGAACGTTGTACTTTGCAGGATAGGAAACCTTGCTTTTCAGACCTTGCTTTTCCTGCTTTTCACCAACTATAGATGGACATTCACACCTTCTTGCAGCCGAACACTTCCGCTCCACCTTTTAGGTTTCTATCACACCTTTTATTTCACCGCATTTTATAGATTATGGTTGGAAATTCTCAACCACTCATCCGAAGACCTCTCCTCCCGCTTTTGTTAATATATTTGAACTTTAGTCAGACATTCACACCTACTTGTAGCCGAACACCACCTCTCTAGCTTTTGATGAGGTATGGTCCGGGATTCTTACCGTTTCTAACACATTTTTCAGCAATTATGGTAGGATATTCACACCTTCTTGCAGCTGAACACCTCCTCTCCCACTTATGATCATGTGCGGATTGATTTTCGAAAATTTTCTTTCATGTTTTCTAGCAATTAATTATGGACATTTAGACCTTCTTGCAGCTGAACACCTCCGCTCCCGCTTTTGATCATACATTGTCAGGCATTCGCACCTTGTCTTACCCGCTTTTTACAAACTTTAGTCGAACATTCACACCTTTTTGCAGCCGAACACAGTTTTTTGCAGCCGAATTTGGTCATTCGCACCTTTTCATACCCACTTTTTACCAACTATGGTCGGACATTCACACCGTCTTAAAGCGGAACACCTCCGCTCCCTCTTTTGATGGTGTATGTTCGGGCATTCGAACCTTTTCTTACCCGCTTTTTACAAACTATGCTCGGACATTCAAACCTTCTTGTAGCCGAACACATCCACTCCTGCTTTTGATGATGTATGGTATGGCATTCGAACCTACTTGTTGCCCGCTTTTCATTAATTATGGGTGGACATTCACACCTTGTCGCAGCCAAACACCCTGTTTCGATCATGTATGGTTGGACATTCGCACCTTTTCTCACCCGCTTTTTGCAAACTATGGTCGGCCATTCACAGCTTCCTCTCCACCATACTTGTATGGTGGGATATTCACACCCACTTACATCCGAAGACCTCCGCCCCCACTTTTGTTGATATTTAGTCGGTCATTCGCACCTTACCCGCTTTTGGCAAACTATGGCCTTCTTGCAGCCAAAAACCTCTGATCTCGCTTTTGATGATGTAAGGTTGGGCATTCAGACCTTGCTTCACCTGCTTTTCACCAAATATAGTCGGACATTCACACCTTCTTGCAGCCGAACACTTCCGCTCCACCTTTTAGTTTTCTATGGGGCATTCACACCTTTATTTTCACCGCATTTTATAAAAACACCACAGGAACACCGTATTGAGGCTTTGTTCTGACCGCTCATTCGGTGTCGCGTTTCTTTCAAGCATTTCTCCTGGTTAGCCCGCACTCGGCTCGCTCCCAGAGCCGTGTTAAAGTCTACTTCGCATTCACTCTCTTTTCTCAGCAGACTAAAAGAAACTTCCATCCTGCACCGCTGTTAGCTTTTTCACAAGAGCAGAGGAGAGCGCACCGTTCCCAGCGGCACTGCAGTACCGGGTCGATGCTTGGAGTGAACGGAGCAAGCTCCTTTTTCAACTCCTATTGATAAAAATCCATTTAATATGTAGTCCTTGCATAGACATATCACATATTAAACTGATAAGTACAGATGGATTATGTGCAATTAGTAAAGAGAGTAGAGGACGATCTCTCTCGTTGGAAGTCCTTACCTATATCACTTATGGGGAGAGTTACAACCATTAAAATGATGATACTACCAAAAGTTAACTATTTGTTCTCAATGATCCCCATAAAACTATCTGCTACTTGGTTTAAGTCACTAGATTCATGCATCTCCAAATTTCTGTGGAAAAACAAACCACCACGTATTAGTTTAAAAACCCTACAGAAGACCAAGGACAGTGGTGGATTAGATTTACCTAATTTTCAGCACTATTCCTTAGCCAATAGGTTACAATATATATCAAAATGGTTTAAACCTTGTTGTTGTCACAGTTCCCAGAGACGTTGTAATCGTTGAGGATTCTATATTCACCCCCTCATTAGAGGCACGTGTTGCAGATTGATGACACTGAATCTTCTTCTCTGTTCATTGCTGGCATCATTCCCAGCATCGTAAGTGTTCGTGGCATTGTTAGCCTCTTCTTCTGGATCTTGATATCGAGCATCCTTTTGTATTTCTGGTTTGTAAGTCCTCTCTCTTCGTTCACCGGAGTCTTCGTCTCTTTGTCCTTGAGTTTGGTGATTTTTTCTTCTTTTGATGCCTTGACACAGTGTGACAGGTGATACCACGTGGGAGATCCTTTAACTTGGACTGCTGTCCCTGTGCTGCGAAATGGCTGGGCTGCTCAAATGGTCTCTCCTTCATCATATACACAGTTATTTATACATCACCTTCCACCATGAAGCGTTGTCCCTTTTTGTTTCTCTCTTTGTTCTTAAAATGCTGTTATGCATGTCTAAACCAATCCATTAAACTAGATCATTTTGGCAGTAAAGCGATCTACAATGTGCTTGGTCGCAAAGCTGCTCATCTGTGGTAAACAGCTCTTCAGAAAGGCATTCTTCAATTGATTTCACTAATTTTATGTAATAATTTTGTGATTTCCTACAAAACTACACTTCTTCTCCCATCTGTCTGAGTATTTAATATTGTCTGGGTCCCGTTAAAACATGTATTTTTCCCATCTAATTCCTTGTTTGCTTTAAAACAAGTATTCCCCATTTTCTATCCCTTCAGTAGCCAACCAGTTTGTATGGAGTACACTGGAGCAACTTGACTGATCAGTAAAACACTGCTTTTGTTGTCACCGCAAGGCTTCCCCCGTCGGTTGTTTCACTGAGACACTACTGAGTAACTACAACTCAACACAGTTTATACACATAACATTCATATACATACTAACAAACAAACAAACAATAATTTATCGCAATTTTCTCATCTCTGTTTGAACGTACACCCAGGTAAATATTCCTGTAGTCTTCTCATACCGACTATGGACCCATTCATTGTTTAACTTCACTGTTTTGCAAATCCTAATTGAATATTACACATTGACATTGAACTTTACTGGATAAGCAGGTCTTCATTGCATTCAGCAGCCTATATGTGAGCATCTATGTGTAAGCTGTTCTTCTTTGCATTTATCAGCAGCAAGCAATTCTTCACTGCACATGCATATGTAAATAGTAAAACAATTCCAATGTGTTAGCGAAACCTTCTATATCACAGTGGTTTCTAAGATCTATTTTAAGTTCTTTGCCATCAGTGAGATGACATAGTTTACAAAGTGTGTCAAATTATCACTGAAGATCTTTTCAGGAATTTCAAATCTAGAAATGAGTTATTTTACGCGTGATTTTGCTACTGAGAGTGCATCTGCTTGTGCACATGGAAATATTTCAGACCATTTGGTAAAAACCTCTGTTGTCACTGATTAGAATCGTTTCCCTTAACATTAATTTAGTTCAATGAAATCTACACAATAATGAAATAATGAAATCCAAACAAATATGTTGAAAAAGATACACTGGCTTAGGGAATTATCTTCGTTTTGGTCTTAGATTGCCCTGTGGAATGTATTTTGCACATATTTGACCTGCTAGACAAAACTTTATTCATTTATTTATTCTAAAAAAAAAAATTCAATAATTAGTAAAACCATATGCTGTAAAAACCTTGTTCATTATTGCTTCCATCCCTCCTGTTGAGACATGACATGGTCCGTGGCTCAATACTGCAGCATATTTAAACAAATTCTTTGGCAGTATGGTTTTCCTTCCGGTCATTCATACGAGTCTATTGTAGATGGCAATTGAATAACATCTAATAATGCTAAAATATTTGTAGTTTATACATTTAGCTGTGGATGTCAACATACCTGTTTTTCCAATGCTGTGTTAACACATGTACAGTTGAGAAGGCATACTGACTGTCAGTGTAAACGTTAACAACCTTTTTGTTATTTAATTTACAAGCTTCAGTTAAAGCTACCAATTCGACTGCTTGAACAGAGTAATTTTTTGGTAGTGGTTGTTTTAAGAAAACTTCAGTTTCTGTTACTACTGCAAATCCTGTAGCATTTGTGCCATCAGGGTTTTTTGCTTGACCTGTTGAATAAATATAGTTATTTCTGCATTTTCATAACGTATATCAGTTAAGTCTGGCCTGGGTAAAACACTGATGGTTATTTCTGACATGCAATCATGAGGCTTTCCATCTGTGGGGTAGGTAGCAGTGTGGATGGATTAAGTGTAGCACATCTCTCGACAACAAGGTGTGGCTGTGAAAGAAGAACTGTTATGTAGGAGAGATGTCTGGTAAAGATATTTTGTTAAGTAACCATATCACAGCCACTGCATGAGGTACCTTAAGTGTTAATGGGTGAAATAACACCATTATTGTTGATGCCTGCACTGCCAATGGCTTCTGGCCATTGATTCAAAAGTACGATCTCGTCCCTGTTTCCCCCTTTCAGTGGACACTTGCCCCTAATTACCGCAATTCAGCAGGGGGTCTTTCATTAGGAGTACTGGACTCCCCCGTGCACGGTTTCAGCTCCGACCCTGGAAAGCGGAAAAAACGTTGAGATCTGGTTTGAGGACCCAATTGTTGAGAAAAGTCTCTCAATGAGACTCAGAGTTGCTGGAGTCAGTTAATGCAAATGTTTAATCTTGCAGCAAGTTCAAGAATGTGTGTGTGAATGGGTGTATGTGTGCGAACGTGTGTGAGTTTGTGTATGTGAGAGTTTAATGAACCTGTTATCCACAGGCAGGTCTTAACTAGTATGGCACAGGTCCAGCCTGTCTCATCTTTTTTGGAAGGTCCAGCGCTCGGCCGTAACCCTTCTGTCTGTTTGGACTCTCACATACATTCGGTTAATCATAGAAAAACGAGAACAAAACTTTTTAGCCCCTTAAATTCATAAAACAGACATGGTGCAGTTATTTCCATTCTAGAAAATAAGAGTAATCACCACCATTCCTATAAATTCTGGATATTCTAACAATCTGAATCTTTTTTAAATGTTCGATGAAGCCCTTTGCTGTTCTGTTTAGAGACTCAGCTGATCATAAACCAAGTTTTGCTCTTGAACCAAGCTTCTAAACTCTTCACCTTTTTCATTTCTCAGTTAGTATTCACTTTAAAACTGATTAAAAGAAAAATTAAATGAATGCCTATCAACAAATGTGGGATCTAAACTCTAGTGCTTTCTCTAAAATAATTTCCTTTCTCAATTCAGAAATGTGTGTGTGTAAGTCACAACACCCGTGACACCAAAACGGCTTTCTTTTCTCTCTTTTCTCTACACTCTGCACTGTGAGCACACACACCAAATCAGAAAGGCTTTTTTCTCTCTTTTCTACATTATGGACTGTGGGGACACAAAACCGCTCTCTCTCTTTTTTTTTTTGATTGTGTGCCAGGGCGTTGTCTCACGTATTAGATTATGCTTAAGATACGAATGGGTTTATCAGTCACATCAGAATCCGTACATACTGATCCTCCCGTAATAAAATGGTCGGATCTTATCAAAAACACTTTGTTTCTTGTGACAAGTCAGCGAAACAGCGTATACACGTCAAGACACTGAATCAAGTTTGCCACAAGAACTCATAAGTTTGGCAGTATTGCTCTGCCGTCAGCAATCATACACCCATTTTATTTTCATGAGACATGTGCAGGCACCTGTTCATCTACTGTTCTATCACTATGAATTAGTTTATCTATTATCAATAAGGATACTTCTACAACTACTATCAAAGTATGTCTTCTTATGTTGTCAGTTGCTATATATGAATAAGTGGGTTGCTACTGAAAAGCATTAAGCATGTCACACAGCCCAAACATATAACATTTCAGGACACACCACACAGTTAACAACCACAGTGAAGCGTGTCAAAGCCCAAACATGTAACATTCAACAGGACACTTACACAACACATTCAAATCAAACAGTCAGACAACATACAAGAACATATACCCCAGCCGGGTAGGAAGGTCCAGCGCTCGGCCGTAACCCTTCTGTCTGTTTGGACTCTCACATACATTCGGTTAATCATAGAAAAACGAGAACAAAACTTTTTAGCCCCTTAAATTCATAAAACAGACATGATAGTCTGAGACGATAGGACTGCTTTTTAGTTTTTATTTGAATAAAAGAGGGTTTCCCGGTTGTGTCATTAGTGAGACAGAGATTTCATGGGTAAGTGAAACTTTTGAAGCAGTCCGAAGAAGTGTGAAGTACTCCGAAGAAGTGTGAGTACAGATTAAGGTCCTCATTGGAGACGTCCTTTGAGTGAAGGAATATATTTCCCCATTCCAAGTCTGAGAATGGGAAACAGTAGGTCTCAGACTTTTGACCCTACCGGGGGACCTAAGCATGATGAAATGAAAAAGACATATGGTCCAGAGGTTTTCCACCAGAAGGTTCTTTTAGTATGTTAGAAATAAGAAAATTAGAAGAAAAGTTTTGCAAATATGAGAAAGAGATGAAGCAAAAAAAAAGAAAATTAAGTTTAAATAAGAAGTAAGAAAGGTATAGAATTTTGGAAAAAATAAAGTGTATTAAGAGAAAGAAAGGAAAATGTTAAACAAATGCCATGACGGAATGATGATAATAATTTAGTATTAGCTGTGCCGGATCCAGACCTGGACTCCTGCCCTCCACAACGCCTGCAACAACAACAGCCAGCCCTGCCACAAGCCTCTGGCTCTCGGGAAGAAGGGACTTCTTCCATCCTCCCTCGGGAAGAAATTCCATCATTCTCAAAACATCAGCTACATAGGTCTGATGATGAGGAAAAGGAAGACGTTTGGTTCTCCAGCGTACCTGCCCAAGAACTTTTAACGCAAGTGACAAAAATCCTTTACCCACAATCTGGACTTCAGAGATCTAAACGTGAGAAAAAACAAAACCAGATTCAAACCATGCCTATGGTTAAAGTTGCAGTTCCCACTGGACCATTACTGGTTTATCGACCCTGGACTGAGACTGACATCATGGAAGCATAACAATGCTTACCAGATCCAGAGATTTCTGGACCCCATTTTGCTGACGAGTTGCGAGATTTCCGCGCACAATTCTGCCCGACTGGGGTTGAATTGCGTCGCATATTGGCAAAAAAGTTCAAACCGTCCGACCTCTGCAAAATAGAGGCCAGTATGCTACAACTGGATTTGCGACCTACCAACAGTGAACGAGGACATAATGATAACGCTCAATATGAAGCAGCCAACCAAAGACTGTGTCAAGCCATCACCACTCAATTTCCAACCAAAATCAATATGTCCCACATTTACACCTGCAAACAGAAACCTGGTGAAGGGACTGATGATTTTGTACACCGCATCCTTGAGGAAGTCAGCAAGCACAGCGGTCATCAGAGACCAAGGGATTTGGGTAATGAATCAGGACCATGGGAGAGTATTGCATGCAATGCAATAATTAAAGGCCTCATGCCAGATGTCGCCACTGAAGTAAAGAACATTTACGTGGGATGGTGTGAGGGTCCTCGTTTGGCTGACGTTCGCCGATATGCTCGCCATGCTCATAACCAAATTGAGACGCGTAAGACAACCAAAAGGGACAAGTGTGAAAAGGAGCTGCATTTGGCAGCCATGACCATGTATTACGCAGTTGGTGTAAACAGAGGACGAGGCCGAAGTCGAAGACATGGACGTGTGGGATCAGAGCTATGATCCGAATATTTGTTTTTACTGTGGCCAGACTGGACACTGGAAGAAGGACTGTCCACAGCTGAAAAGTGATGAAATTGGGCAAAAGGCTGACTGAGGGTGGGAGGCAGGTTCTGGACGTCACGCAGCAGCGGAGCCTCCACTAATGGGTGATAGCACAAACACACTCACACATTTTTCCTGCTCTGTGTAGTGAAGAAACGCTTGCCGACTGTGATTCACGTAGTAAAGTTTTGCATGCTATTTCCGTCCTAGAGCAAAGATATTTCTCTCAGAATATGGGAACTTATGTTCATCAGTAGTGACGTCAGGGGAGTTTTATTGTCCTCCAAAGTTAAGTGGAAACCACGTTTACTCTATGTCTGCCTCAGGCCAGGTTGTGAAGGAGAAAATGACAATGCCCATTGCGTGTTGTCACTCCCGATGAGCTCTCCTTCAAACACTAATTTTTGTTATCAGAGTTGTGTCCCATTAACCTGATGGGCTGTGATCTCATGTGTAAATTAGGCATTATTTTAACTTCTACACCAGAGGGTGTTAAGGTTATGTTACAGCCTGACAAAGTTTTCACAGCAGTGCAGTTTGATTCATCGGCACTTACATATGCTTATGAGTGGAAACTTCCCAGCTCTCCTTTTTCACAACAACTAGTGGAAGAAGCAAAAGTGTTAGTTTCACCCCTTTCTGATTTCATGCAACCTACTGATTTGCACTGCACATCACACATTTCTTTGGGGCCTGACAATGACTATGAGAAGAAGTGAAAAAATATGTGCGCCTACTTTATTGGCTGTGTCGCTCACTCCAGAGCACTTCGATTTTTTTAATGTTTGTGGTACTCGCCCTCACATTTCCTTGGCCAAACGTACACACTGGCAGTGACAAGGTGTGGGAGAGTTTGTTGCTACATGTCAGAAATAAATGGAGTGGACTGTTTCACCTGCTGATCCAAATTTGATGTTTTCTGAACGATTGTCAGCATACAAAAAAACATTTTTGAGTACAATGCATTGTCAAAGAACTGTGGACTTAATTCCTACCACAGAATCACATTTTGAAGCATGTTTTTTATCTGAAACAGATTTGTCTTCGATACCCATGTTGGCTGAAGTGCCCAATGATCTTTGGGCTAAGAGCAAATATGATGTGGGGTTGATAAAAGGCTGTGAACCAGTAATTGTCACCCCTAAATCAGACTTTTGTCCATGTAAAAAACAGTACCCTTTTAAGCCTGAAGCAATTAAAGGGATTAAACCTGTTTTTCAATCTTTTCAGAAAACAGGCGTTATTGTTCCTTTTGAAAATTCACCTGTGCTTACTCCATTGTTTCCTGTTAAAAAGATTAAAGATGCTGGCCAGCCAGATGAATGGCGTTTTGTACAGGACCTCCAAGCGGTGAATGCTGCAGTTCAGCCACATGCTCCTACTGTGCCCAACCCACACACTATTTTGTCTCAAATTACATCAGATGCACAGTTTTTCTCAGTGGTTGACTTGTCGCCAGTGCACCCTGATAGCCCATTTTGGTTTGCTTTTTAGTTTGAAGGGAGATCTTGGACTTTTACCCGGTTATGCCAGGGGTACTGTGAAAGTCCCACTATTTACAATGCTGCCCTCAAAGCTAGTCTGGATTAACTTCAATCAACCACAGGCTCTGCTCTTTTGCAGTATGTGGATGACATCCTTTTATGTGGTCCATCTAAACAACAGTGTGAAAAAGACAGTGAATCTGTTGAAACATCTTCCTTCTTATGGCCATAAAGCCAGCCTTTCTAAATTACAGTTTGTACAGGACGAAGTCACCTTTTTGGGTCATGTGATTTCTAAGGATGGGCGCTCACTTTCTCCTAAACGTGTTGCTGCAGTTCAGATCATTCCTAAACCGGTTACTAAAAAACAGCTTATGTCATTCTTAGGTATAACATCTTACTGCAGGAACTTTATTCCTAACTACTCTTTTCTCGAAGCTCTCTTAGGTGCTCTTATCCATGGTAAAGGCAGCTGCAGTTCTGACATGCAGCTCCAGTCAGCTGATCGTGTTCCATGGACTCCTGAGGCTGAATCAGCCTTTAGTGAGCTTAAGCTGGCTCTTCAAACAGCACCAACACTTGGCATTCCAGATCCTCATAAACCTTTCATACAGGCAGTTGATGAGAAGCATGGTTGTATGACATCTGTTCTTATACAGGAACATGGGGCAGGCAAAGGCCAGTGGCTCATTTCTCAGCAAAACCGGACTCTGTGGCTGCAGGCCTGCCTGGTTGTCTTCGTGCTGTTGCAGCTGCAGAGAAAGCTGTCCTGGCCTCCCAAGATATTGTGGGCTACGCTAATTTGACTGTTTTGGTTCCTCATACTGTTGCCATTATTCTTCTCGAGCAGAAAACTTCACATCTTTCAACTGCTTGTTGGCTCAGATACACCTCTGTGCTCCGTGATATGCCAAATGTCACTGTTAAACGTTGTACTGTTCTGAATCCTGCTACTTTGCTTCCGACTCCTGAGGATGGGGAGCCTCATGACTGTGAAGCTGTTTTGGAACAAGTTTGTACACCCCGACCTGAACTTTTAGAGACTCCTCTTCCAAACTCTGACATGATTCTTTTTGTAGATGGATCAGCTTTGCGTGATCCAGCCACAGGTACTAACTGTGTTTGGTTTGCAGTATGTTCTTCACATGACACTTTGTTGTCTGGTTCTCTTCCTAAACATTTCTCCGCTCAAACTACTGAACTTATTGCACTTACTGAAGCTTGTAAGTTGGCAGCTGGTAAGTCTGTCACTATTTACACAGATTCCAGATATGCTTTTGGTGTTGTTCATGACTTTGGTGCGCTGTGGAAACACAGGCATTTCCTTAAATCAGATGGTAAAACTATTCTGAACTCCAAGCAGGTTTCTGATCTTCTTGATGCGATCCATTTGCCTACAGCAATCTCGGTCTGTAAGTGTGCGGCTCACACTAACTCAGACGATCCTGTTGCTTGTGGTAATGCCAGAGCTGATGCTGCAGCTAAGCAAGCAGCTAATTTTTTTCCTGTTTTTGCTTCCCTCTCTTTGCAGGCAGAAGACTCCCTCACAGATCTCCATGCTTTGCAAACTTTTGCCTCTGCAGATGAAATTTGGTCCTCTGGACGCATTTGGTCCTCTGTGGGTGCAACTCATACGGATGGTGTTTGGATGGGACCTGAGGGTAAACCCTGTCTACCTAAACATTTTTTTCCTCATTTTTCAAAATTGACACATGGGTTGAACCATGTGTCAAAAGGAGGGATGCTGAATGCACTCACTGCTCAGTGGTTCACAAAAGGGTTCAGTTCATATGCGCAAAAATACTGTCAGTCATGTATGGTTTGTGCCACACATAATGTAGGAAAGGCATTACACACATCGCAAGTTGCACACCCTCCACCAGAGAAACCTTTTGAACATTTGATGATGGATTTTGTTGAACTCACACCAGCTGAAGGAAAGAAATATGCACTAGTAATAGTGGACGTGTTTAGTAAATGGGTTGAAGTTTTCCCTGCAAAACATGCAAACAGTAATGCAGTGACTAAAGCACTGCTAAACAGAAATCATTCCTAGATGGGGCATTCCAGAGAAGATCAGCAGTGATAATGGCACACATTTTGTAAACACTGCATTGACTGAGGTTGGTAAATTCCTGGGAATAAGCTTGCGCACACATTGTGCTTATCATCCACAGAGTGGAGGTGCTGTGGAAAGAGAAAATGGTACATTAAAGTCCAAGTTAGCCAAATGTTGTGAAGAAACAGGTCTGCCATAGACAAAAGCATTACCTATTGTGCTTACCTACATGAGAATGAGAATCAGAGCTCAAGTGAATCTCAGCCCATTTGAAATTTTATTTGGCAGACCTCCTAACCTGGGATTGGGACCTGTAACCAGACCCCTCCCTTCCACAACTGTTTGTGATGATGCTATGTTGTCTTACTGTCGAAACCTTTCCACTGTTCTATCTCAAGTTTCACAGGCAGTAAAAGCAGCCCTTCCAGCCACAGAAAACACACCACTCCAACCAGATGACAGGTGGTGAAGGAACTTCGCAGGAAACATTGGAAGTCCAAACGTTGGCAAGGCCCGTTCCAGGTGCTACTGGTCACTCACACAGCTGTTAAAGTTGCAGAGAGAGCAACCTGGATTCATGCCAGTCACTGTAAGAAGGTACCAGAACCAGTAGATGACTTCCACCCTGACATACATCAGCCTAACCAACACGCCCGGAAGGACAAAGATAAGAGTCAGCAGTAAAAGCTGTACTCCACCGGTGTGTTAAGTGCTAGTAACCTCTGACACCGAAGATTGAAACATCCTTACTGAGACCAGCGATGAAGATGATCATACACATGCTGTGAACCATGGAAGAAACTGTTTGTTGTTTGTATTTTCTTATTTGTAACCAGCATGTGCACATTGTATCTTGATTTCACAGGAAGCAATAATACAGGGCTGCTGTATTTCCCCACGACCCGAGAGACCACCAGACGCCCGAAGCCACACAGCCCCCCCCAGCACACACCCAACCGCCCAGAGCGACGGGACAGCAACCCACCACCACCACTATGTGATCAAGCTAATCAGAAGGGACCAGAGAGAATTAAATTCAGCCAATTGATGTTTTGAGGAAGCAGACATTGTTTCCATGCTAATATAATCTAAAAGAAAATTTCTAAACTGGTTAATACACAGATTGTTCTTCGCTTTCCAGTTCATGAGAATAGTTTTCTTTGCTATACATAACACTGTGAGGATCATGTGTGCTAAGCTAAATTCCACGTTGATGTTGTCTAAGTCACCCAGTATGCACAGTGTGGGGCATGCAGGAATGCTACACTTTAGTCATGTTGATAGGTCCGCACAGACTTCAAGCCAGAACTTCTGGACAGGCGCACAAAACCACAAAGCGTGCGCATAATCATCAGGTGTGTTATCTGTGCAATGTGAGCAGATGTTTGAGTGTGTTAAACCCATCCTGAACATCCTTTGTCCTGTATAGTGTGTTCTATGAAGAATTTTGTATTGTATGAGCTGTAAATTAGGATTTCGAGTCATTCTGAAGGTGTTCAAACATATATGTGGCTAGAAGCTATGACTAGAACTGATGGATAAATCTGCCTCCCATTTTGAGGACGGTAGAGACATTGTGTCATCTATCTTAGACAATAATTTATATATTTTTGATAGTAGTTTTGGGGTGCAGATGCTTAGAAATTCTACTACCCTAATCGGGAGTTGTAAGTCTGGTTGGTGGAGGATATATTTCTTTTTTATTATAGACTTAAGTTGTTGATATTCTAGGAATTTATTGCTGCCTATCTCATGTTGTGATATGAGCTCATCAAATAAAATAAAATGTCCATTTTGGATTATATGTTCCAGATGTTTGATTCCTTTGATCTTCCAGAGAGTAAAGTTTAGCATTTTTTTGTTTTGCAGGATGTCAGGATTGTTCCAGATGGGTGTAAGCTTACACGGGACAAGGGAAGACTATGTTATTTTAAGAAATTCCCACCAGGCTGTCAGAGAGGTGCTGATGTTAATGCTTTTGAAACATTTGTGATTTTTTACGTTTTGACTAATAAGTGGCAGATCAGAGATTTCCAGATTATCACACAATGCTTGTTCTATATTTATCCATGGTTCATCTATTGGGCTAGGTTTAAACCATTTTGATATATACTGTAACCTATTGGCTAAGGAATAGTGCTGAAAATTAGGTAAATCTAATCCACCCTGTCCTTGGTCTTCTGTAGGGTTTTTAAACTAATACGTGGTGGTTTGTTTTTCCACGGAAATTTGGAGATGCATGAATCTAGTGACTTAAACCAAGTAGCAGATGGTTTTATGGGGATCATTGAGAACAAATAGTTAACTTTTGGTAGTATCATCATTTTAATGGTTGTAACTCTCCCCATAAGTGATATAGGTAAGGACTTCAAACGAGAGAGATCGTCCTCTACTGTCTTTAATAATTGCACATAATTTAGCTTTGTTAGCCCTGAGAGCCTGGAGGAAATGTTTATTCCTAAATATCTAATATTTCCTGACTGTAAAGTGATCGCAGGTATATTCTGGTCCCTATAGTTAATGGGCAGAACTGTGGTCTTAGACCAATTGATAGAGTAGTCAGAAAGTGCTGAGAATTTATTTATGAGTGTGATCGTGTGAGTGAGAGACGTTTGTGAGTTCTGAAGGAAAAGTAATACATCATCAGCATAAAGACTTATTTTATGCTCAATATTTTGGGGTTGGATGCCTTTAATATTTCTATCTTGTCTGATAGCAGCTGCTAAAGGTTCGATGAAAATAGCAAAAAGTGAGGGCGAAAGTGGGCAACCCTGTCTTGTACCTCTCTGCAGACTGAAGCTTGGAGAAGTTTGATAATTTGTCCTGACACTTGCACTTGGGGAGTCAGTTATTTTCTTTTGAGGAGATAAGAGGCTTTAATAATAATATCTTGCAAGAGAGAACAACACAGTACAGAATACAGAGTTGCTCTGACCACTGAAGCAAAAACACACAGTTATATTGCCCACTCATCACGTCATCTGTTTTTGGGTATAGTTGATTGTTCTTCTAACTTTCCTCCCCAACCATTAGTTGAGGTTACCCAGACACACTCGTAAATACCAGCCTAACCCTGTCCCCCCTAAAGTGCAGCTATCTCATAATAACAAGCCCACCATTGTAAAGAGGAATTTAAGAAAACAGGGCAGGGTGGTACCTTGCAGCTCAGTGTTTTGCAGGTTATACACAGTAACACTCAATGCAATGCATATAAGAATTATTTTCCATTACATTCCTCCCTTTTGATTATAATAATACCATTATATTAATCAACCCAAAAGAAACAAGGAAAATAATAACTTTATCTGTAAAACATCAGCCTGCATTTGCACACAACGTGAGTTTAAAATGCAGGCATCATAGTGATAAAGGGTCCAATGATAAACAATCAAAACATGAACAATTAAATATGATTATCTTCATCCCTCTCTAAGTCAGCGTCACTAGAGGAAAAATTTTGAAAGCAAAAAAGTTCTTTGAGTCATTTGAATCATTTGGTGAGATACATACAATGAGGCCTTTCACACAGGGAAAAATACAGCAGCCCTGTATTATTGCTTCCTGTGAAATCAAGATACAATGTGCACATGCTGGTTACAAATAAGAAAATACAAACAACAAACAGTTTCTTCCATGGTTCACAGCATGTGTATGATCATCTTCATCACAGGTCTCAGTAAGGATGTTTCAATCTTCGGTGTCAGAGGTTACTAGCACTTAACACACCGGTGGAGTACAGCTTTTACTGCTGACTCTTATCTTTGTCCTTCCGGGCGTGTTGGTTAGGCTGATGTATGTCAGGGTGGAAGTCATCTACTGGTTCTGGTACCTTCTTACAGTGACTGGCATGAATCCAGGTTGCTCTCTCTGCAACTTTAACAGCTGTATGAGTGACCAGTAGCACCTGGAACGGGCCTTGCCAACGTTTGGACTTCCAATGTTTCCTGCGAAGTTCCTTCACCACCTGTCATCTGGTTGGAGTGGTGTGTTTTCTGTGGCTGGAAGGGCTGCTTTTACTGTCTGTGAAACTTGAGATAGAACAGTGGAAAGGTTTCGACAGTAAGACAACATAGCATCATCACAAACAGTTGTGGAAGGGAGGGGTCTGGTTACAGGTCCCAATCCCAGGTTAGGAGGTCTGCCAAATAAAATTTCAAATGGGCTGAGATTCACTTGAGCTCTGATTCTCATTCTCATGTAGGTAAGCACAATAGGTAATGTTTTTGTCCATGGCAGACCTGTTTCTTCACAACATTTGGCTAACTTGGACTTTAATGTACCATTTTCTCTTTCCACAGCACCTCCACTCTGTGGATGATAAGCACAATGTGTGCGCAAGCTTATTCCCAGGAATTTACCAACCTCAGTCAATGCAGTGTTTACAAAATGTGTGCCATTATCACTGCTGATCTTCTCTGGAATGCCCCATCTAGGAATGATTTCTGTTTAGCAGTGCTTTAGTCACTGCATTACTGTTTGCATGTTTTGCAGGGAAAACTTCAACCCATTTACTAAACACGTCCACTATTACTAGTGCATATTTCTTTCCTTCAGCTGGTGTGAGTTCAACAAAATCCATCATCAAATGTTCAAAAGGTTTCTCTGATGGAGGGTGTGCAACTTGCGATGTGTGTAATGCCTTTCCTACATTATGTGTGGCACAAACCATACATGACTGACAGTATTTTTGCGCATATGAACTGAACCCTTTTGTGAACCACTGAGCAGTGAGTGCATTCAGCATCCCCCCTTTTGACACATGGTCCAACCCATGTGTCAATTTTGAAAAATGAGGAAAAAAATGTTTAGGTAGACAGGGTTTACCATCAGGTCCCATCCAAACACCATCCATATAAGTTGCACCCACAGAGGACCAAATGCGTCCAGAGGACCAAATTTCATCTGCAGAGGCAAAAGTTTGCAAAGCATGGAGATCTGTGAGGGAGTCTTCTGCCTGCAAAGAGAGGGAAGCGAAAACAGGAAAAGATTTAGCTGCTTGCTTAGCTGCAGCATCAGCTCTGGCATTGCCACAAGCAACAGGATTGTCTGAGTTAGTGTGAGCCGCACACTTACAGACCGAGATTGCTGTAGGCAAAAGGATCGCATCAAGAAGATCAGAAACCTGCTTGGAGTTCAGAATAGTTTTACCATCTGATTTAAGGAAATGCCTGTGTTTCCACAGCGCACCAAAGTCATGAACAACACCAAAAGCATATCTGGAATCTGTGTAAATAGTGACAGACTTACCAGCTGCCAACTTACAAGCTTCAGTAAGTGCAATAAGCTCAGTAGTTTGAGCAGAGAAATGTTTAGGAAGAGAACCAGACAACAAAGTGTCATGTGAAGAACATACTGCAAACCAAACACAGTTAGTACCTGTGGCTGGATCACGCAAAGCTGATCCATCTACAAAAAGAATCATGTCAGAGTTTGGAAGAGGAGTCTCTAAAAGATCAGGTCGGGGTGTACAAACTTGTTCCAAAACAGCTGAGGCTCCCCATCCTCAGGAGTCGGAAGCAAAGTAGCAGGATTCAGAACAGTACAACGTTTAACAGTGACATTTGGCATATCACAGAGGTGTATCTGAGCCAACGAGCAGTTGAAAGATGTGAAGTTTTCTGCTCGAGAAGAATAAAGGCAACAGCATGAGGAAC
This sequence comes from Leuresthes tenuis, assembly GCF_036924035.1. NCBI lineage: Eukaryota > Metazoa > Chordata > Actinopteri > Atheriniformes > Atherinopsidae > Leuresthes > Leuresthes tenuis. The sequence continues at coordinate 11,441,705 of NW_027325377.1, forward strand.
CAAAACAGTCAAATTAGCGTAGCCCACAATATCTTGGGAGGCCAGGACAGCTTTCTCTGCAGCTGCAACAGCACGAAGACAACCAGGCAGGCCTGCAGCCACAGAGTCCAGTTTTGCTGAGAAATGAGCCACTGGCCTTTGCCTGCCCCATGTTCCTGCATAAGAACAGATGTCATACAACCATGCTTCTCATCAACTGCCTGTATGAAAGGTTTATGAGGATCTGGAATGCCAAGTGTTGGTGCTGTTTGAAGAGCCAGCTTAAGCTGACTAAAGGCTGGAGCTGCATGTCAGAACTGCAGCTGCCTTTACCATGGATAAGAGCACCTAAGAGAGCTTCGAGAAAAGAGTAGTTAGGAATAAAGTTCCTGCAGTAAGATGTTATACCTAAGAATGACATAAGCTGTTTTTTAGTAACCGGTTTAGGAATGATCTGAACTGCAGCAACACGTTTAGGAGAAAGTGAGCGCCCATCCTTAGAAATCACATGACCCAAAAAGGTGACTTCGTCCTGTACAAACTGTAACTTAGAAAGGCTGGCTTTATGGCCATAAGAAGGAAGATGTTTCAACAGATTCACTGTCTTTTTCACACTGTTGTTTAGATGGACCACATAAAAGGATGTCATCCACATACTGCAAAAGAGCAGAGCCTGTGGTTGATTGAAGTTAATCCAGACTAGCTTTGAGGGCAGCATTGTAAATAGTGGGACTTTCACAGTACCCCTGGCATAACCGGGTAAAAGTCCAAGATCTCCCTTCAAACTAAAAAGCAAACCAAAATGGGCTATCAGGGTGCACTGGCGACAAGTCAACCACTGAGAAAAACTGTGCATCTGATGTAATTTGAGACAAAATAGTGTGTGGGTTGGGCACAGTAGGAGCATGTGGCTGAACTGCAGCATTCACCGCTTGGAGGTCCTGTACAAAACGCCATTCATCTGGCTGGCCAGCATCTTTAATCTTTTTAACAGGAAACAATGGAGTAAGCACAGGTGAATTTTCAAAAGGAACAATAACGCCTGTTTTCTGAAAAGATTGAAAAACAGGTTTAATCCCTTTAATTGCTTCAGGCTTAAAAGGGTATTGTTTTTTACATGGACAAAAGTCTGATTTAGGGGTGACAATTACTGGTTCACAGCCTTTTATCAACCCCACATCATATTTGCTCTTAGCCCAAAGATCATTGGGCACTTCAGCCAACATGGGTATCGAAGACAAATCTGTTTCAGATAAAAAACATGCTTCAAAATGTGATTCTGTGGTAGGAATTAAGTCCACAGTTCTTTGACAATGCATTGTACTCAAAAATGTTTTTTTGTATGCTGACAATCGTTCAGAAAACATCAAATTTGGATCAGCAGGTGAAACGGTCCACTCCATTTCTTTCTGACATGTAGCAACAAACTCTCCCACACCTTGTCACTGCCAGTGTGTACATTTGGCCAAGGAAATGTGAGGGCGAGTACCACAAACATTAAAAAAATCGAAGTGCTCTGGAGTGAGCGACACAGCCAATAAAGTAGGCGCACATATTTTTTCACTTCTTCTCATAGTCATTGTCAGGCCCCGAAGAAATGTGTGATGTGCAGTGCAAATCAGTAGGTTGCATGAAATCAGAAAGGGGTGAAACTAACGCTTTTGCTTCTTCCACTAGTTGTTGTGAAAAAGGAGAGCTGGGAAGTTTCCACTCATAAGCATATGTAAGTGCCGATGAATCAAACTGCACTGCTGTGAAAACTTTGTCAGGCTGTAACATAACCTTAACACCCTCTGGTGTAGAAGTTAAAATAATGCCTAATTTACACATGAGATCACAGCCCATCAGGTTAATGGGACACAACTCTGATAACAAAAATGAGTGTTTGAAGGAGAGCTCATCGGGAGTGACAACACGCAATGGGCATTGTCATTTTCTCCTTCACAACCTGGCCTGAGGCAGACATACAGTAAACGTGGTTTCCACTTAACTTTTGAGGACAATCAAACTCCCCTGACGTCACTACTGATGAACATAAGTTCCTATATTCTGAAAGAAATATCTTTGCTCTAGGACGGAAATAGCATGCAAAACTTTACTACGTGAATCACAGTCGGCAAGCGTTTCTTCACTACACAGAGCAGGAAAAATGTGTGAGTGTGTTTGTGCTATCACCCATCAGTGGAGGCTCCGCTGCCGCGTGACGTCCAGAACCTGCCTCCCACCCTCAGTCAGCCTTTTGCCCAATTTCATCACTTTTCAGCTGTGGACAGTCCTTCTTCCAGTGTCCAGTCTGGCCACAGTAAAAACAAATATTCGGATCATAGCTCTGGCGTGGCCCATTTCGACCTCCTCTCCCACACGTCCACGTCTTCAACTTCGGCCTCGTCCTCTGTTTACACCAACTGCGTAATACATGGTCATGGCTGCCAAATGCAGCTCCTTTTCACACTTGTCTCTTTTGGTTGTCTTACGCGTCTCAACTTGGTTATGAGCATGGCAAACATATCGGCGAACGTCAGCCAAACGAGGACCCTCACACCATCCCACGTAAATGTTCTTTACTTCAGTGGCGACATCTGGCATGAGGCCTTTAATTATTGCATTGCATGCAATACTCTCCCATGGTCCTGATTCATTACCCAAATCCCTTGGTCTCTGATGACCGCTGTGCTTGCTGACTTCCTCAAGGATGCGGTGTACAAAATCATCAGTCCCTTCACCGGGTTTCTGTTTGCAGGTGTAAATGTGGGACATATTGATTTTGGTTGGAAATTGAGTGGTGATGGCTTGACACAGTCTTTGGATGGCTGCTTCATATTGAGCGTTATCATTATGTCCTCGTTCACTGTTGGTAGGTCGCAAATCCAGTTGTAGCATACTGGCCTCTATTTTGCAGAGGTCGGTCGGTTTGAACTTTTTTGCCAATGTGCGACGCAATTCAACCCCAGTCGGGCAGATTGTGCGCAGAAATCTCGCAACTCGTCAGCAAAATGGGGTCCAGAAATCTCTGGATCTGGTAAGCATTGTTATGCTTCCATGATGTCAGTCTCAGTCCAGGGTCGATAAACCAGTAATGGTCCAGTGGGAACTGCAACTTTAACCATAGGCATGGTTTGAATCTGGTTTTGTTTTTTCTCACGTTTAGATCTCTGAAGTCCAGATTGTGGGTAAAGGATTTTTGTCACTTGCGTTAAAAGTTCTTGGGCAGGTACGCTGGAGAACCAAACGTCTTCCTTTTCCTCATCATCAGACCTATGTAACTGATGTTGTGAGAATGATGGAATTTCTTCCAGAGGGAGGATGGAAGAAGTCCCTTCTTCCCGAGAGGCTTGTGGCAGGGCTGGCTGTTGTTGTTGCAGGGCAGGAGTCCAGGTCTGGATCCGGCACAGCTAATACTAAATTATTATCATCATTCCGTCATGGCATTTGTTTAACATTTTCCTTTCTTTCTCTTAATACACTTTATTTTTTCCAAAATTCTATACCTTTCTTACTTCTTATTTAAACTTAATTTTCTTTTTTTTGCTTCATCTCTTTCTCATATTTGCAAAACTTTTCTTCTAATTTTCTTATTTCTAACATACTAAAAGAACCTTCAGGTGGAAAACCTCTGGACCATATGTCTTTTTCATTTCATCATGCTTAGGTCCCCCGGTAGGGTCAAAAGTCTGAGACCTACTGTTTCCCATTCTCAGACTTGGAATGGGGAAATATATTCCTTCACTCAAAGAACGTCTCCAATGAGGACCTTAATCTGTACTCACACTTCTTCGGAGTACTTCACACTTCTTCGGACTGCTTCAAAAGTTTCACTTACTCATGAAATCTCTGTCTCACTGATGACACAACCGGGAAACACTCTTTTATTCAAATAAAAACTAAAAAGCAGTCCTATCGTCTCAGACTATCATATTTCAAAAATGATCCCAGCGCTGGTATTCAAGAAAAGGACCTGCCAGTCCTCTCTCTCAGAAAAGGCCTTGGAGGTATGAGGCTGGAACAGCTACTTCAGTCCAGGCTGGCCATGCACTGCGATCCGGTCCAGAGACACCAGTCGAGGGATCCTGTTCGTGACGCCAAAATTGTGGTGGAAATTTAGTAACGCACAGAGTCAGTTATTTTCTTCTGAGGAGATAAGAGGCTTTAATAATAATATCTTGAAAGAGAGAACAACACAGTACAGAATACAGAGTTGCTCTGACCACTGAAGCAAAAACACACAGTTATATTGCCCGCTCATCACGTCATCTGTCTTTGGTTGATAGTTGATTGTTCTTCTAACTTTCCTCCCCAACCATCAGTTTAGGTTACCCAAAAGGAGTGTATTGCTCCATCACAAGTATGCTTCTTTCACATACAGGGTAATATGAAGAATTTTATGCCTGAAACCTATTTAGACATGCAAAAATATGAAGGACAAAGCAGTTTTAACTTGGTTTGAGTGAAGGAATTCATTTTATATCAAAATCCGGAATTGTGCATTATGGCAGCAGAATTGTAGTCTGAATACCTTTATGCCAAACAGATTTGCTTTGCCAAGGGAAGTTTTATAAATGTTTATTGTTTATGTTTACAATATATAAACTAGCAGAATAATTAATTCATCCTCCTGGTCCCTCCCACCCCGGAGAGGGCAGCCAGAGACTGGCTGCAATAGGCATCCCCGCTACCTGGGACCCAACACAGGGCAGGAGGGCCTGATGTCCACCAGGCTCGGGGCCTGCAGTCACCATATTCCGGGAGCTACTGTACCCCCAGAAGGAACCCATCCCGCCCCACCCCACTCAACCCAACCCCACCCCGGAGGACCTCTACAAAAACAAACAAACAACAACAAAAATCAAACAAACAAACAAACAAATCACCCGGTCACACCAGTCGCAGCAGCGAGACCCACCATCACCCAGGCCCCCCCCAACAGGGGAAAAGCACACCCCCACACAGACCCCCTCCCCCTCACCGCACGCCCCAACACCCTAAAAAAAATAACCACCTGCGGACACCTTGGAGTTCCCAGAGCAACAAGGCCGGCACCAGGATCTGCACCAACCCACGCATATTGTGGCATGTCCAGGGCAACCCAGACCCCCCAGGCACAGGCAGGGCCCCGCCCCGGGCGCAAGGCAGCGGCAAGCCACCAGGTCCAGGCCCAGCTCCACCACCCACGCCAGAGCGGCCCGGTCACCCGGTACAGAGCCAGCAGCCACCACCCCAAGGCCCCTAAGGGACCCCGCCCCACACCGCAAGACAGCCCCACCCGCAAGCCCCCAAAACTGCCCTCCAAGCCCGACACACAGTCCCCCCCAGCAATGAACAACCCGGTCCCCACGACCCGAGAGACCACCAGACGCCCGAAGCCACACAGCCCCCCCCAGCACACACCCAACCGCCCAGAGCGACGGGACAGCAACCCACCACCAACACTATGTGATCAAGCTAATCAGAGGGGACCAGAGAGAATTAAATTCAGCCAATTGATGTTTTGAGGAGGCAGACATTGTTTCCATGCTAATATAATCTAAAAGAAAATTTCTAAACTGGTTAATACACAGATTGTTCTTCGCTTTCCAGTTCATGAGAATAGTTTTCTTTGCTATACATAACACTGTGAGGATCATGTGTGCTAAGCTAAATTCCACGTTGATGTTGTCTAAGTCACCCAGTATGCACAGTGTGGGGCATGCAGGAATGCTACACTTTAGCCATGTTGATAGGTCCGCACAGACTTCAAGCCAGAACTTCTGGACAGGTGCACAAAACCACAAAGCGTGTGCATAATCATCAGGTGTGTTATCTGTGCAATGTGAGCAGATGTTTGAGTGTGTTAGACCCATCCTGAACATCCTTTGTCCTGTATAGTGTGTTCTATGAAGAATTTTGTATTGTATGAGCTGTAAATTAGGATTTTGAGTCATTCTGAAGGTGTTCAAACATATTTGTGGCCAGAAGCTATGACTAGAACTGATGGATAAATCTGCCTCCCATTTTGAGGACGGTAGAGACATTGTGTCATCTATCTTAGACAATAATTTATATATTTTTGATAGTAGTTTTGGGGTGCAGATGCTTAGAAATTCTGCTACCCTAATCGGGAGTTGTAAGTCTGGTTGGTGGAGGATATATTTCTTTGTTATTATAGACTTAAGTTGTTGATATTCTAGGAATTTATTGCTGCCTATCTCATGTTGTGATATGAGCTCATCAAATGAAATAAAATGTCCATTTTGGATTATATGTTCCAGATGTTTGATTCCTTTGATCTTCCACAGAGTAAAGTTTAGCATTTTTTTGTTTTGCAGGATGTCAGGATTGTTCCAGATGGGTGTAAGCTTACACGGGACAAGTGAAGACTTTGTTATTTTAAGAAATTCCCACCAGGCTGTCAGAGAGGTGCTGATGTTAATGCTTTTGAAACATTTGTGATTTTTTACGTTTTGACTAATAAGTGGCAGGTCAGAGATTTCCAGATTATCACACAATGCTTGTTCTATATTTATCCATGTTCATCTATTGGGCTAGGTTTAAACCATTTTGATATATACTGTAACCTATTGGCTAAGGAATAGTGCTGAAAATTAGGTAAATCTAATCCACCACTGTCCTTGGTCTTCTGTAGGGTTTTTAAACTAATACGTGGTGGTTTGTTTTTCCACGGAAATTTGGAGATGCATGAATCTAGTGACTTAAACCAAGTAGCAGGTTGGTTTTATGGGGATCATTGAGAACAAATAGTTAACTTTTGGTAGTATCATCATTTTAATGGTTGTAACTCTCCCCATAAGTGATATAGGTAAGGACTTCCAACGAGAGAGATTGTCCTCTACTGTCTTTAATAATTGCACATAAATTAGCTTTGTTAGCTCTGAGAGCCTGGAGGAAATGTTTATGCCTAAATATCTAATCTTTCCTGACTGTAAAGTGATCGCAGGTATATTCTGGACCCTACAGTTAATGGGCAGAACTGTGGTCTTAGACCAATTGATAGAGTAGTCAGAAAGTGCTGAGAATTTATTTATGAGTGTGATCGTGAGTGAGAGACGTCTGTGAGTTCTGAAGGAAAAGTAATACATCATCAGCATAAAGACTTATTTTATGCTCAATATTTTGGGGTTGGATGTCTTTAATATTTCTATCTTGTCTGATAGCAGCTGCTAAAGGTTTGATGAAAATAGCAAAAAGTGAGGGAGAAAGTGAGCAACCCTGTCTTGTACTTCTCTGCAGACTGAAGCTTGGAGAAGTTTGATCATTTGTCCTGACACTTGCATTTGGGGAGTCAGTTATTTTCTTGTGAGGAGATAAGAGACTTTAATAATAATATCTTGCAAGAGAGAACAACACAGTACAGAATACAGAGTTGCTCTGACCACTGAAGCAAAAACACACAGTTATATTGCCCGCTCATCACGTCATCTGTTTTTGGGTATAATTGATTGTTCTTCTAACTTTCCTCCCCAACCATCAGTTGAGGTTACCCAGACACACTCGTAAATACCAGCCTAACCCTGTCCCCCCTAAAGTGCAGCTATCTCATTATAACAAGCCCACCATTGTAAAGAGGAATTTAAGAAAACAGGGCAGGGTGGTACCTTGCAGCTCGGTCATTTGCAGGTTATACACAGTAACACTCAATACAATGCATATAAGAATTATTTTCCATTACATTCCTCCCTTTTGATTATAATAATACCATTATATTAATCAACCCAAAAGAAACAAGGAAAATAATAACTTTATCTGTAAAACATCAGCCTGCATTTGCACACAACGTGAGTTTAAAATGCAGGCATCATAGTAATAAAGGGTCCAATGATAAACAATCAAAACATGAACAATTAAACATGATTATCTTCATCCCTCTCTAAGTCAGCGTCACTAGAGGAAAAATTTTGAAAGCAAGAAAGTTATTTGAGTCATTTGGTCTTTTTCACACTGTTGTTTAGATGGACTACATAAAATGATGTCATCCACATACTGCAAAAGAGCAGAGCCTGTGGTTGATTGAAGTTAATCCAGACTAGCTTTGAGGGCAGCATTGTAAATAGTGGGACTTTCACAGTACCCCTGGCATAACCGGGTAAAAGTCCAAGATCTCCCTTCAAACTAAAAAGCAAACCAAAATGGGCTATCAGGGTGCACTGGCGACAAGTCAACCACTGAGAAAAACTGTGCATCTGATGTAATTTGAGACAAAATAGTGTGTGGGTTGGGCACAGTAGGAGCATGTGGCTGAACTGCAGCATTCACCGCTTGGAGGTCCTGTACAAAACGCCATTCATCTGGCTGGCCAGCATCTTTAATCTTTTTAACAGGAAATAATGGAGTAAGCACAGGTGAATTTTCAAAAGGAACAATAACGCCTGTTTTCTGAAAAGATTGAAAAACAGGTTTAATCCCTTTAATTGCTTCAGGCTTAAAAGGGTATTGTTTTTTACATGGACAAAAGTCTGATTTAGGGGTGACAATTACTGGTTCACAGCCTTTTATCAACCCCACATCATATTTGCTCTTAGCCCAAAGATCATTGGGCACTTCAGCCAACATGGGTATCGAAGACAAATCTGTTTCAGATAAAAAACATGCTTCGAAATGTGATTCTGTGGTAGGAATTAAGTCCACAGTTCTTTGACAATGCATTGTACTCAAAAATGTTTTTTTGTATGCTGACAATCGTTCAGAAAACATCAAATTTGGATCAGCAGGTGAAACAGTCCACTCCATTTCTTTCTGACATGTAGCAACAAACTCTCCCACACCTTGTCACTGCCAGTGTGTACGTTTGGCCAAGGAAATGTGAGGGCGAGTACCACAAACATTAAAAAAATCGAAATGCTCTGGAGTGAGCGACACAGCCAATAAAGTAGGCGCACATATTTTTTCACTTCTTCTCATAGTCATTGTCAGGCCCCAAAGAAATGTGTGATGTGCAGTGCAAATCAGTAGGTTGCATGAAATCAGAATGGGGTGAAACTAACGCTTTTGCTTCTTCCACTAGTTGTTGTGAAAAAGGAGAGCTGGGAAGTTTCCACTCATAAGCATATGTAAGTGCCGATGAATCAAACTGCACTGCTGTGAAAACTTTGTCAGGCTGTAACATAACCTTAACACCCTCTGGTGTAGAAGTTAAAATAATGCCTAATTTACACATGAGATCACAGCCCATCAGGTTAATGGGACACAACTCTGATAACAAAAATGAGTGTTTGAAGGAGAGCTCATCAGGAGTGACAACACGCAATGGGCATTGTCATTTTCTCCTTCACAACCTGGCCTGATGCAGACATACAGTAAACGTGGTTTCCACTTAACTTTGGAGGACAATCAAACTCCCCTGACGTCACTACTGATGAACATAAGTTCCTATATTCTGAGAGAAATATCTTTGCTCTAGGACGGAAATAGCATGCAAAACTTTACTACGTGAATCACAGTCGGCAAGCGTTGCTTCACTACACAGAGCAGGAAAAATGTGTGAGTGTGTTTGTGCTATCACCCATTAGTGGAGGCTCCGCTGCCGCGTGACGTCCAGAACCTGCCTCCCACCCTCAGTCAGCCTTTTGCCCAATTTCATCACTTTTTAGCTGTGGACAGTCCTTCTTCCAGTGTCCAGTCTGGCCACAGTAAAAACAAATATTCGGATCATAGCTCTGGCGTGGCTCCTCTCCCACACGTCCACGTCTTCGACTTCGGCCTCGTCCTCTGTTTACACCAACTGCGTAATACATGGTCATGGTTGCCACATGCAGCTACTTTTCACACTTGTCCCTTTTGGTTGTCTTACGCGTCTCAACTTGGTTCTGAGCATGGCGAGTATATCGGCGAACGTCAGCCAAACGAGGACCCTCACACCATCCCACGTAAATGTTCTTTACTTCAGTGGCGACATCTATATAATATTGTCTGGGTCCCGTTAAAACATGTATTTTTCCCATCTAATTCCTTGTTTGCTTTAAAACAAGTATTCCCCATTTTCTATCCCTTCAGTAGCCAACCAGTTTGTATGGAGTACACTGGAGCAACTTGACTGATCAGTAAAACACTGCTTTTGTTGTCACCGCAAGGCTTCCCCCGTCGGTTGTTTCACTGAGACACTACTGAGTAACTACAACTCAACACAGTTTATACACATAACATTCATATACATACTAACAAACAAACAAACAATAATTTATCGCAATTTTCTCATCTCTGTTTGAACGTACACCCAGGTAAATATTCCTGTAGTCTTCTCATACCGACTATGGACCCATTCATTGTTTAACTTCACTGTTTTGCAAATCCTAATTGGATATTACACATTGACATTGAACTTTACTGGATAAGCAGGTCTTCATTGCATTCAGCAGCCTATATGTGAGCATTTATGTGTAAGCTGTTCTTCTTTGCATTTATCAGCAGCAAGCAATTCTTCACTGCACATGCATATGTAAATAGTAAAACAATTCCAATGTGTTAGCGAAACCTTCTATATCACAGTGGTTTCTAAGGTCTATTTTAAGTTCTTTGCCATCAGTGAGATGACATTGTTTACAAAGTGTGTCAAATTATCACTGAAGATCTTTTCAGGAATTTCAAATCTAGAAATGAGTTATTTTACGCGTGATTTTGCTACTGAGAGTGCATCTGCTTGTGCACATGGAAATATTTCAGACCATTTGGTAAAAACCTCTGTTGTCACTGAGCAGAATCGTTTCCCTTAACATTAATTTAGTTCAATGAAATCTACAAAATAATGAAATAATGAAATCCAAACAAATATGTTGAAAAAGATACACTGGCTTAGGGAATTATCTTCGTTTTGGTCTTAGATTGCCCTGTGGAATGTATTTTGCACATATTTGACCTGCTAGACAAAACTTTATTCATTTATTTATTCTAAAAAAATGTTTTTAATAATTAGTAAAACCATATGCTGTAAAAACCTGGTTCATTATTGCTTCCATCCCTCCTGTTGAGACATGACATGGTCCGTGGCTCAATACTGCAGCATATTTAAACAAATTCTTTGGCAGTATGGTTTTCCTTCCGGTCATTCATACGAGTCTATTGTAGATGGCAATTGAATAACATCTAATAATGCTAAAATATTTGTAGTTTATACATTTAGCTGTGGATGTCAACATACCTGTTTTTCCAATGCTGTGTTAACACATGTACAGTTGAGAAGGCATACTGACTGTCAGTGTAAACGTTAACAACCTTTTTGTTATTTAATTTACAAGCTTCAGTTAAAGCTACCAATTCGACTGCTTGAACAGAGTAATTTTTTGGTAGTGGTTGTTTTAAGAAAACTTCAGTTTCTGTTACTACTGCAAATCCTGTAGCATTTGTGCCATCAGGGTTTTTTTCCTTGATCTGTTGAATAAATATAGTTATTTCTGCATTTTCATAATGTATATCAGTTAAGTCTGGCCTGGGTAAAACACTGATGGTTATTTCTGACATGCAATCATGAGGCTTTCCATCTGTGGGGTAGGTAGCAGTGTGGATGGATTAAGTGTAGCACATCTCTCGACAACAAGGTGTGGCTGTGAAAGAAGAACTGTTATGTAGGAGAGATGTCTGGTAAAGATATTTTGTTAAGTAACCATATCACAGCCACTGCATGAGGTACCTTAAGTGTTAATGGGTGAAATAACACCATTATTGTTGATGCCTGCACTGCCAATGGCTTCTGGCCATTGATTCAAAAGTACGATCTCGTCCCTTTTTCCCCTTTCAGTGGACACTGGCCCCTAATTACCGCAATTCAGCAGGGGGTCTTTCATTAGGAGTACTGGACTCCCCCGTGCACGGTTTCAGCTCCGACCCTGGACAGCGGAAAAAACGTTGAGATCTGGTTTGAGGACCCAATTGTTGAGAAAAGTCTCTCAATGAGACTCAGAGTTGCTGGAGTCAGTTAATGCAAAGGTTTAATCTTGCAGCAAGTTCAAGAATGTGTGTGTGTATGGGTGTATGTGTGCGAACGTGTGTGAGTTTGTGTGTGTGAGAGTTTAAAGAACCTGTAATCCACAGGCAGGCCTTAACTAGTATGGCACGGGTCCAGCCTGTCTCATCTTTTTTGGAAGGTCCAGCGCTCGGCCGTAACCCTTCTGTCTGTTTGGACTCTCACATACATTCGGTTAATCATAGAAAAACGAGAACAAAACTTTTTAGCCCCTTAAATTCATAAAACAGACATGGTGCAGTTATTTCCATTGTAGAAAATAAGAGTAATCACCACCATTCCTATAAATTCTGGATATTCTAACAATCTGAATCTTTTTTAAATGTTCGATGAAGCCTTTTGCTGTTCTGTTTAGAGACTCAGCTGATCATAAACCAAGTTTTGCTCTTGAACCAAGCTTCTAAACTCTTCACCTTTTTCATTTCTCAGTTAGTATTCACTTTAAAACTGATTAAAAGAAAAATTAAATGAATGCCTATCAACAAATGTGGGATCTAAACTCTAGTGCTTCCTCTAAAATAATTTCCTTTCTCAATTCAGAAATGTGTGTGTGTAAGTCACAACACCCGTGACACCAAAACGGCTTTCTTTTCTCTCTTTTCTCTACACTCTGCACTGTGAGCACACACAACAAATCAGAAAGGCTTTTTTCTCTCTTTTCTACATTATGGACTGTGGGGACACAAAACCGCTCTCTCTTTTTTTTTTTTTGATTGTGTGCCAGGGCGTTGTCTCACGTATTAGATTATGCTTAAGATACGAATGAGTTTATCAGTCACATCAGAATCCATATATACTGATCCTCCCGTAATAAAATGGTCGGATCTTATCAAACACACTTTGTTTCTTGTGACAAGTCAGCGAAACAGCGTATACGCGTCAAGACACTGAATCAAGTTTGCCACAAGAACTCATAAGTTTGGCAGTATTGCTCTGCCGTCAGCAATCATACACCCATTTTATTTTCATGAGACATGTGCAGGCACCTGTTCATCTACTGTTCTATCACTATGAATTAGTTTATCTATTATCAATAAGGATACTTCTACAACTACTATCAAAGTATGTCCGGACTTCTTATGTTGTCAGTTGCTATATATGAATAAGTGGGTTGCTACTGAAAAGCATTAAGCATGTCACACAGCCCAAACATATAACATTTCAGGACACACCACACAGTTAACAACCACAGTGAAGCGTGTCAAAGCCCAAACATGTAACATTCAACAGGACACTTACACAACACATTCAAATCAAACAGTCAGACAACATACAAGAACCTATACCCCAGCCGGCATTGCTCCCTGCCTATTTTCCTACAACTCACTATGTGTGTGCACACCTTTATTCACAAACTCTTCAACTTATACTCTTTTACCGAAGCTGCTACAGCTCGATTGGCCAAATACCCTTAGATCCTATTTCGGTGAATTTGACATCTGCCTTGCATGTAACAGATTAGCGGTTTAGCAGTTTTAATTTAGTTTGAGTGAAGGAATTCATTTTATAGCAAAATCCGAAATCGTGAAGAACTCATGGAAGTAAGCTTATTCTCGGATTCCTGAATCTTTAGATTTGCTCTTTCTTTTACTGCAAAGTACAACGTTGAGCAGCACTAATGAGTTGTTTCTATTTTTGGCAGGCTTTACCTTCGCGGATGAAGCCCTTTCTGTCTGTGCAAAAGAAATCTTGTTACTGTGCAGAGTGACTTCTCTGAGTAGAGTCGCCTTACTTGTTGCGACTGTGCCAATGTTCGAAGCTGGAGTGCAAAGTTGTTGCTTGAATGGTGCTCGCTGGAGCGTGCGGTAGTGTAAAGTTATACCATTTAAAAGGGCTGAAGAGTGCTCAGTGCAGCGGGTGGGCCGAGGTGCAAAGTGACACTATGGCCATAAAAAGAACACCGCTACAAGTGCGCATTGTGCCAGGAAGGGCCCTCGGACGTGAACCAGTGGACAGTTATCGCTTCTCTGCCTTTTGGCTAAGATCAAGTGTAGTATCTGTTCTTATCAGTTTAATGTCTGATGTGTCCTCTATGCGAGGACTACATATTAAATGGATTTGTATCAATAGGAGTTGAAAAAGGAGCTTGCTCCGTTCACTCCAAGCATCGACCCGGTACTGTAGTGCCCCTGGGAACGGTGCGCTCTCCTCTGCTCTTGTGAAAAAGCAAACAGCGGTGCAGGATGGAGGTTTCAGGGAGCCCAAGATGAAACTTTCTTTTAGTCTGCTGAGAAAAGAGAGTGAATGCGAAGTAGACTTTAACACGGCTCTGGGAGCGAGCCGAGTGCGGGCTAACCAGGCGAATTGCTTGAAAGAAACGCGACACCGAATGAGCGGTCAGAACAAAGCCTCAATACGGTGTTCCTGTGGTGTTTTTATAAAATGCGGTGAAAAAAAAGGTGTGAATGCCCCATAGAAAACTAAAAGGTGGAGCGGAAGTGTTCGGCTGCAAGAAGGTGTGAATGTCCGACTATATTTGGTGAAAAGCAGGTGAAGCAAGGTCTGAATGCCCAACCTTACATCATCAAAAGCGAGATCAGAGGTTTTTGGCTGCAAGAAGGCCATAGTTTGCCAAAAGTGGGTAAGGTGCGAATGACCGACTAAATATCAACAAAAGTGGGGGCGGAGGTCTTCGGATGCAAGTGGGTGTGAATATCCCACCATAGAAGTATGGTGGAGAGGAAGCTGTGAATGGCCGACCATAGTTTGCAAAAAGCGGGTGAGAAAAGGTGCGAATGTCCAACCATACATGATCAAAACAGGGAGCGGAGGTGTTTGGCTGCGACAAGGTGTGAATGTCCACCCATAATTAATGAAAAGCGGGCAACAAGTAGGTTCGAATGCCATACCATACATCATCAAAAGCAGGAGTGGATGTGTTCGGCTACAAGAAGGTTTGAATGTCCGAGCATAGTTTGTAAAAAGCTGGTAAGAAAAGGTTCGAATGCCTGAACATACATCATCAAAAGCAGGACTGGATGTGTTCGGCTACAAGAAGGTTTGAATGTCCGACCATAGTTGGTAAAAAGTGGGTATGAAAAGGTTCGAATGCCCAAGTTCGGCTGAAAAAAACTGTGTTCGGCTGCAAAAAGGTGTGAATGTTTGACTAAAGTTTGTAAGACAAGGTTCGAATGCCTGACAATGTATGATCAAAAGCGGGAGCGGAGGTGTTCAGCTGCAAGAAGGTCTAAATGTCCATCATTAATTGCTAGAAAACATGAAAGAAAATTTTCGAAAATCAATCTGCACATGATCATAAGTGGGAGAGGAGGTGTTCAGCTGCAAGAAGGTGTGAATGTCCTACCATAATTGCTGAAAAATGTGTTAGAAACGGTAAGAATGCCGGACCATACATCATCAAAAGCTAGAGAGGTGGTGTTCGGCTGCAAGTAGGTGTGAATGTCTGACTAAAGTTCAAATATATTAACAAAAGCGGGAGGAGAGGTCTTCGGATGAGTGGTTGAGAATTTCCAACCATAATCTATAAAATGCGGTGAAAAAAAAGGTGTGATAGAAACCTAAAAGGTGGAGCGGAAGTGTTCGGCTGCAAGAAGGTGTGAATGTCCGTCTATAGTTGGTGAAAAGCAGGAAAAGCAAGGTCTGAATGCCCAATCTTACATCATCAAAAGCGAGATCAGAGGTGTTTGGCTGCAAGAAAACGGGTAAGGTGTGAATGACCGACTAAATATCAACAAAAGTGGGGGCAGAGGTCTTCGGATGCAAGTGGGTGTGATTATCCCACCATACAAGTATGGTGGAGAGGAAGCTGTGAATGTCCGACCATGGTTTGTAAAACGCGGGTAAGACAAGGTGCGAATGTCCGACAATGTATGATCAAAAGAGGGAGCGGAGGTGTTCGGCTGCAAGGTCTGAATTTCCAACCATAATTTGTAAACACCGTTGAAGAAAAGCCTCGAAAGCCCGACTATACACCATCAAAAGCGGGAGCAGAGGTGTTCAGCTGCAAGAAGGTCTGAATGTCCACCAATAATTACTGAAAAATGGGTAAGAAGAGGTGTGAATGCCCAACTATACATCATCAAAAGCAGAAGTGGATGTGTTCGGCCACAAGAAGGTTTGAATGTCCGAGCATAGTTTGTAAAAGGCGGGTAAGAAAAGGTTTGAATGCCCGAACATACACCATCAAAAGAGGGAGCGGAGGTGTTCCGCTGTAAGAAGGTGTGAATGTCCAACCATAGTTGGTAAAAAGCGGGTAAGAAAAGGTTAAAATACCCGACTCTACACAATCAATAGCGGGAGCGGAGTTGTTCGGCTAAAAGAAGGTGTGAAAGTCCGACCATGGTTTGTAAAAAGCGGGTAAGAAAAGGTTCGAATGCAAAAATATACACCATCAAAAGCGGAAGCCGAGGTGTTCGGCTGCAAGTAGGTCTGAATGTCCACCCATAATTAATGAAAAGCGGGCAACAAGTAGGTACGAATGCCCAACCATACATCAACAAAAGCAGGAGTGGATGTGTTTGGCTACAAGAAGGTTTGAATGTCCAACCATAGTTTGTAAAAAGCGGGTAAGAAAAGGTGCGAATGCCCGAAAATACACCATCAAAAGAGGGAGCGGAGGTGTTCCGCTGTAAGACGGTGTGAAAGTCCGACCATAATTGGTAAAAAGCGGGTAAGAAAAGGTTAAAATACCCGACTCTACACAATCAATAGCGGGAGCGGAGTTGTTCGGCTACAAGAAGGTGTGAAAGTCCGACCATGGTTTGTAAAACGCGGGTAAGACAAGGTGCGAATGCCCGACAATGTATGATCAAAAGAGGGAGCGGAGGTGTTCGGCTGCAAGGTCTGAATTTCCAACCAATAATTACTGAAAAATGGGTAAGAAAAGGTGTGAATGCCCAACTATACATCATAAAAAGCAGAAGTGGATTTGTTCGGCCACAAGAAGGTTTGAATGTCCGACCATAGTTTGTGAAAAGCGGGTAAGAAAAGGTTCGAATGCCCGAACATACACAATCAAAAGAGGGAGCGGAGGGGTTTCGCTGCAAGAAGGTGTGAATGTCCGAGCATAGTTTGTAAAAAGTGGGTAAGAAAAGGTTCGAATGCCAAAATATACACCATCAAAAACGGAAGCCGAGGTGTTCGGCTGCAAGTAGGTGTGAATATCAGATCATAATTTGCAAAAAGCTGATGAGAAAGGTGTGAATGACCGACAATAATTACTGAAAAATGTGTTAGAAAAGGTAAGAATGCCGGACTATTCATCATCAAAAGCAGAGAAGAGGTGTTCGGATGCAAGAAGCTGTGAATGTCCAGCCATAATTACTCAAAAACGGTTAAGAAAAGGTAGTATTGCCAGACCATAAATGATCAAAACAGGGAGCGGAGGTGTTCCGCTGTAAGAAGGTGTGAATGTCCGACCATAATTGGTAAAAAGCGGGAAAGAAAAGGTTAAAATACCCGACTGTACACAATCAATAGCGGGAGCGGAGTTGTTTGGCTACTAAAAGGTGTGAAAGTCCGACCATACATCCTCAAAAGCAGAACTGGATGTGTTCGGCTACAAGAAGGTTTGAATGTCCGACCATAGTTTGTAAAAAGCGGGTAAGAAAAGGTTCGAATGCCCAAACATACACCATCAAAAGAGGGAGCGGATGTGTTCCGCCATAAGAAGGTGTGAATGTCCGACCGTAGTTGCTAAAAAGTGGGTAAGAAAAGGTTAAAATACCCGACTGTACACAATCAATAGCGGGAGCGAATGTGTTCGGCTACAAGAAGGTGTGAAAGTCCGACCATGTTTTGTAAATAGCGGGTAAGAAAAGGTGCGAATGCCCGACAATGTATGATCAAATGAGGGAGCGGAGGTTTTCGGCTAAAAGAAGGTCTGAATGTCCAACCATAATTTGTAAAAACCGGGGAAGAAAAGGCTCGAAAGCCCGACTATACACCATCAAAAGCGGGAGCAGAGGGGTTCAGCTGCAAGAAGGTCTGAATGTCCATCAATAATTGCTAGAAAACATGAAAGAAAATTTTCGAATATCAAACCGCACATGATCATAAGTGGGAGCGGAGGTGTTTAGCTGCAAGAAGGTGTGAATGTCCACCCATAATTCCTCAAAAATGGGTAAAAAAAAAAGGTGCGAATGCCCAACCATACATCATCAAAAGTAGGACTGGATGTGTTCGGCTACAAGGTTTGAATGTCCGAGCATAGTTTGTTAAAAGCGGGTAAGAAAAGGTTCGAATGCCCGAACATACACCATCAAAAGAGGGAGCGGAGGTGTTCAGCTGCAAGAAGGTCTGAATGTCCATCAATAATTGCTAGAAAACATGAAAAAAAATGTTCGAATATCCAACCGCACATGATCATAAGTGGGAGAGGAGGTGTTCAGCTGCAAGAAGGTGTGAATGTCCACCCATAATTCCTCAAAAATGGGTAAAAAAAAAGGTGCGAATGCCCAACCATACATCATCAAAAGCAGGACTGGATGTGTTCGGCTACAAGGTTTGAATGTCCGAGCATAGTTTGTTAAAAGCGGGTAAGAAAAGGTTCGAATGCCCGAACATACACCATCAAAAGAGGGAGCGGAGGTGTTCCGCCATAAGAAGGTGTGAATGTCCGACCGTAGTTGGTAAAAAGCGGGTAAGAAAAGGTTAAAATGGCCGTCTGTACACAATCAATAGCGGGAAGGGATGTGTTCGGCTACAAGAAGGTGTGAAAGTCCGACCATGTTTTGTAAAAAGCGGTTAAGAAAAGGTGTGAATGCCCGACAATGTATGATCAAAAGAGGGAGCGGAGGTTTTCTGCTGCAAGAAGGTCTGAATGTCCAACCATAATTTGTAAAAACCGGGGAAGAAAAGGCTCGGAAGCCCGACTATACACCGTCAAAAGCGGGAGCAGAGGTGTTCAGCTGCAAGAAGGTCTCAATGTCCATCAATAATTGCTAAAAAACATGAAAGAAAATTTTCGAATATCAAACCGCACATGATCATATGTGGGAGAGGAGGTGTTCAGCTGCAAGAAGGTGTGAATGTCCACCCATAATTCCTCAAAAATGGGTAAAAAAAAAGGTGCGAATGCCCAACCATACATCATCAAAAGCAGGACTGGATGTGTTCGGCTACAAGAAGGTTTGAATGTCCGAGCATAGTTTGTAAAAAGCGGGTAAGAAAAGGTTAAAATGGCCGTCTGTACACAATCAATAGCGGGAAGGGATGTGTTCGGCTACAAGAAGGTGTGAAAGTCCGACCATGTTTTGTAAAAAGCGGTTAAGAAAAGGTGTGAATGCCCGACAATGTATGATCAAAAGAGGGAGCGGAGGTTTTCTGCTGCAAGAAGGTCTGAATGTCCAACCATAATTTGTAAAAACCGGGGAAGAAAAGGCTCGGAAGCCCGACTATACACCGTCAAAAGCGGGAGCAGAGGTGTTCAGCTGCAAGAAGGTCTCAATGTCCATCAATAATTGCTAAAAAACATGAAAGAAAATTTTCGAATATCAAACCGCACATGATCATATGTGGGAGAGGAGGTGTTCAGCTGCAAGAAGGTGTGAATGTCCACCCACAATTCCTGAAAAATGGGTAAAAAAAGGTGCGAATGCCCAACCATACATCATCAAAAGCAGGTGTGAATGTCAGATCATAATTTGCAAAAACCTGATGAGAAATGGTGAGAATGCCCGACTATACACCATCAAATGCGGGAGCGGAGGTGTTCGGCTGTGAGTAGGTGTGAATGTCCGACCATACTTGCTGAAAAATATGACAAAGCAGTGTTCACTTGGTTTGAGTGAAGGATTTCATTTTATATCAAAATCCGAAATTGTGTAGAACTCGTGGAAATAAGTTTATTCTCGGATTCCTAAAGGTTTAGTGTTGTTCTTTGGTATACTGCAAAGTAATACTTTTTATTTTGTTGAAACCGATTCAGACATGGATAAATATCAAGGAAAAAGCAGTTTTAACTTGGTTTGAGTGAAGGAATTCATTTTATATCAAAATCCGAAATTGTGTAGAACTCGTGGAAATAAGTTTATTCTCGGATTCCTAAAGGTTTAGTGTTGTTCTTTGGTATACTGCAAAGTAATACTTTCTATTTTGTTGAAACCGATTAAGTTAAAACTGCTTTGTCCTTCATATTTATCCATGTCATAATAGCTTTAAACAAAAAAGAACGTTGTACTTTGCAGGATAGGAAAGAACAACACTAAACGTTTAGGAATCCGAGAATAATCTTCTTTTCACGAGTTCTACACAATTTCGGATTTTGATATAAAATGAATTCCTTCACTCAAACCAAGTTAAAACTGCTTTGTCCTTCATATTTATTCATGTCTAAATAGCTTTAAACAAAAAAGAACGTAGTACTTTGCAGGATAGGAAAGAACAACTCTAAACCTTTTCAGGAATCCGAGAATAAGCGTCGATTGACGAGTTCTACACAATTTCGGATTTTGATATAAAATGAATTCGTTCACTCAAACCAAGTTAAAACTGCTTTTGTCCTTCATATTTATCCATGTCTGAATAGGTTGCAACAAAAAAGAAAGTATTACTTTGCAGTATACCAAAGAACAACACTAAACCTTTAGGAATCCGAAAATAAGCTTCTTATCACCAGTTCTACACAATTTCGGATTTTGATATAAAATGAATTCCTTCACTCAAACCAAGTTAAAACTGCTTTGTCCTTAATATTTATCCATGTCTGAATAGGTTTCAACAAAAAAGAAAGTATTACTTTGCAGTATACCAAAGAACAACACTAAACCTTTAGGAATCCGAGAATAAGCTTCTTTTCACCAGTTCTACACAATTTTGGATTTTGATATAAAATGAATTCCTTCACTCAAACCAAGTTAAAACTGCTTTGTCCTTCATATTTATCCATGTCTGAATGGGTTTCAACAAAATAGAAAGTATTACTTTGCAGTATACCAAAGAACAACACTAAACCTTTAGGAATCCGAGAATAAGCTTCTTTTCACCAGTACTACACAATTTTGGATTTTGATATAAAATGAATTCCTTCACTCAAACCAAGTTAAAACTGCTTTGTCCTTCATATTTATCCATGTCTGAATCGGTTTCAACAAAATAGAAAGTATTACTTTGCAGTATACCAAAGAACAACACTAAACCTTTAGGAATCCGAGAATAAACTTATTTCCACGAGTTCTACACAAATTCGGATTTTGATATAAAATGAATTCCTTCACTCAAACCAAGTGAAAACTGCTTTGTCATATTTTTCAGCAAGTATGGTCGGACATTCACACCTACTCACAGCCGAACACCTCCGCTCCCGCATTTGATGGTGTATAGTCGGGCATTCTCACCATTTCTCATCAGGTTTTTGCAAATTATGATCTGACATTCACACATGCTTTTGATGTTGTATGGTTGGGCATTCGCACCTTTTTTTACCCATTTTTCAGGAATTATGGGTGGACATTCACACCATCTTGCAGCTGAACACCTCCTCTCCCGCATATGATCATGTGCGGTTTGATATTCGAAAATTTTCTTTCATGTTTTCTAGCAATTATTGATGGACATTGAGACCTTCTTGCAGCTGAACACCTCTGCTCCCGCTTTTGTTGGTGTATAGTCGGGCTTTCGAGCCTTTTCTTCCCCGGTTTTTACAAATTATGGTTGGACATTCAGACCTTCTTGCAGCCGAAAACCTCCGCTCCCTCTTTTGATCATACATTGTCGGGCATTCGCACCTTTTCTTAACCACTTTTTACAAAACATGGTCGGACTTTCACACTTTCTTGTAGCCGAACACATCCCTTCCCGCTATTGATTGTGTACAGTCGGGTATTTTAACCTTTTCTTACCCGCTTTTTACCAACTACGGTCGGACATTCACACCTTCTTATGGCGGAACACCTCCGCTCCCTCTTTTGATGGTGTAGGTTCGGGCATTCGAACCTTTTCTTACCCGCTTTTTACAAACTATGCTCGGACATTCAAACCTTCTTGTAGCCGAACACATCCAGTCCTGCTTTTGATGATGTATGGTTGGGCATTCGCACCTTTTTTTTTACCCATTTTTGAGGAATTATGGGTGGACATTCACACCTTCTTGCAGCTGAACACCTCCTCTCCCACTTATGATCATGTGCGGTTGGATATTCGAACATTTTTTTTCATGTTTTCTAGCAATTATTGATGGACATTCAGACCTTCTTGCAGCTGAACACCTCCGCTCCCGCTTTTGATGGTGTATAGTCGGGCTTCCGAGCCTTTTCTTCCCCGGTTTTTACAAATTATGGTTGGACATTTAAACCTTCTTGCAGCCGAAAACCTCCGTTCCCTCTTTTGATCATACATTGTCCGGCATTCGCAACTTTTCTTACCCGCTTTTTACAAACCATGGTCGGACTTTCACACCTTTTAGTAGCCAAACAACTCCGCTCCCGC
Organism: Leuresthes tenuis; assembly: GCF_036924035.1. NCBI lineage: Eukaryota > Metazoa > Chordata > Actinopteri > Atheriniformes > Atherinopsidae > Leuresthes > Leuresthes tenuis. Next base: position 11,464,017 of record NW_027325377.1, read on the forward strand.
TATTGATTGTGTACAGTCGGGTATTTTAACCTTTTCTTACCCGCTTTTTACCAATTATGGTGGGACATTCACACCTTCTTACAGCGGAACACCTCCGCTCCCTGTTTTGATCATTTATGGTCTGGCAATACTACCTTTTCTTACCCGTTTTTGAGTTATTATGGCTGGACATTCACAGCTTCTTGCAGCCGAACACCTCTTCTCCCGCTTTTGATGATGAATGGTCCGGCATTCTTACCTTTTCTAACACATTTTTCAGCAATTATTGTTGGTTATTCACACCTTTCTCATCAGCTTTTTACAAATTATGATCTGACATTCACACCTACTTGCAGCCGAACACCTCGGCTTCCGCTTTTGATGGTGTATATTTTGGCATTCGAACCTTTTCTTACCCGCTTTTTACAAACCATGGTCGGACTTTCATACCTTCTTTTAGCCGAACAACTCCGCTCCTGCTATTGATTGTGTAGAGTTGGGTATTTTAGCCTTTTCTTACCCGCTTTTTACCAACTATGGTCGGACATTCACACCTTCTTACGGCGGAACACCTCCGCTCCCTCTTTTGATGGTGTATGTTCTGGCATTCGAACCTTTTCTTACCCACTTTTTACAAACTATGCTCGGACATTCACACCTTCTTGCAGTGAAACACCTCCGCTCCCTCTTTTGATTGTGTATGTTCGGGCATTCGAACCTTTTCTTACCCGCCTTTTACAAACTATGGTCGGACATTCAAACCTTCTTGTGGCCGAACACATCCACTTCTGCTTGTGATGATGTATAGTTGGGCATTCACACCTTTTCTTACCCATTTTTCAGTAATTATTGGTGGACATTCAGACCTTCTTGCAGCTGAACACCTCCGCTCCCGCTTTTGATGGTGTATAGTCGGGCTTTCGAGCCTTTTCTTCAACGGTGTTTACAAATTATGGTTGGAAATTCAGACCTTGCAGCCGAAACACTCCGCTCCCTCTTTTGATCATACATTGTCGGGCATTCGCACCTTGTCTTACCCGCTTTTTACAAACCATGGTCGGACTTTCACACCTTCTTGTAGCCGAACAACTCCGCTCCCGCTATTGATTGTGTACAGTCCGGTTTTTTAACCTTTTCTTACCCGCTTTTTACCAACTATGGTCGGACATTCGCAGCATCTTACAGCGGAACACCTCCGCTCCCTCTTTTGATGGTGTATGTTCGGGCATTCGAACTTTTTCTTACCCACTTTTTACAAACTATGGTCGGACATTCAAACCTTCTTGTAGCAGAACACATCCACTTCTTCTTTTGATGATGTATGGTCGGACATTCACACCGTCTTACAGCGGAACACCTCCGCTCCCTCTTTTGATGGTGTATGTTCGGGCATTCGCACCTTTTCTTACCCGCTTTTTACAAACTATGCTCGGACATTCAAACCTTCTTGTAGCCAAACACATCCACTCCTGCTTTTGTTGATGTATGGTTGGGCATTCGAACCTACTTGTTGCCCGCTTTTCATTAATTATGGGTGGACATTCACACCTTGTCACCGCCAAACACCTCCGCTCCCTGTTTTGATCATGTATGGTTGGACATTCGCACCTTTTCTCACCCGCTTTTTGCAAACTATGGTCGGCCATTCACAGCTTCCTCTCCACCATACTTGTATGGTGGGATATTCACACCCACTTGCATCCGAAGATCTCCGCCCCCACTTTTGTTGATATTTAGTCGGTCATTCACACCTTACCCGTTTTCTTGCCGCCAAACACCTCTGATCTCGCTTTTGATGATGTAAGATTGGGCATTCAGACCTTGCTTTTCCTGCTTTTCACCAACTATAGATGGACATTCACACCTTCTTGCAGCCGAACACTTCCGCTCCACCTTTTAGGTTTCTATCACACCTTTTTTTTCACCGCATTTTATAGATTATGGTTGGAAATTCTCAACCACTCATCCGAAGACCTCTCCTCCCGCTTTTGTTAATATATTTGAACTTTAGTCAGACATTCACACCTACTTGTAGCCGAACACCACCTCTCTAGCTTTTGATGAGGTATGGTCCGGGATTCTTACCGTTTCTAACACATTTTTCAGCAATTATGGTAGGATATTCACACCTTCTTGCAGCTGAACACCTCCTCTCCCACTTATGATCATGTGCGGATTGATTTTCGAAAATTTTCTTTCATGTTTTCTAGCAATTAATTATGGACATTTAGACCTTCTTGCAGCTGAACACCTCCGCTCCCGCTTTTGATCATACATTGTCAGGCATTCGCCACTTGTCTTACCCGCTTTTTACAAACTTTAGTCGAACATTCACACCTTTTTGCAGCCGAACACAGTTTTTTGCAGCCGAATTTGGGCATTCGCACCTTTTCATACCCACTTTTTACCAACTATGGTCGGACATTCACACCGTCTTACAGCGGAACACCTCCGCTCCCTCTTTTGATGGTGTATGTTCGGGCATTCGAACCTTTTCTTACCCGCTTTTTACAAACTATGCTCGGACATTCAAACCTTCTTGTAGCCGAACACATCCACTCCTGCTTTTGATGATGTATGGTATGGCATTCGAACCTACTTGTTGCCCGCTTTTTATTAATTATGGGTGGACATTCACACCTTGTCGCAGCCAAACACCCTGTTTCGATCATGTATGGTTGGACATTCGCACCTTTTCTCACCTGCTTTTTGCAAACTATGGTCGGCCATTCACAGCTTCCTCTCCACCATACTTGTATGGTGGGATATTCACACCCACTTGCATCCGAAGACCTCCGCCCCCACTTTTGTTGATATTTAGTCGGTCATTCGCACCTTACCCGCTTTTGGCAAACTATGGCCTTCTTGCAGCCAAAAACCTCTGATCTCGCTTTTGATGATGTAAGGTTGGGCATTCAGACCTTGCTTCACCTGCTTTTCACCAAATATAGTCGGACATTCACACCTTCTTGCAGCCGAACACTTCCGCTCCACCTTTAAGTTTTCTATGGGGCATTCACACCTTTATTTTCACCGCATTTTATAAAAACACCACAGGAACACCGTATTGAGGCTTTGTTCTGACCGCTCATTCGGTGTCGCGTTTCTTTCAAGCATTTCTCCTGGTTAGCCCGCACTCGGCTCGCTCCCAGAGCCGTGTTAAAGTCTACTTCGCATTCACTCTCTTTTCTCAGCAGACTAAAAGAAACTTCCATCCTGCACCGCTGTTAGCTTTTTCACAACAGCAGAGGAGAGCGCACCGTTCCCAGCGGCACTGCAGCACCGGGTCGATGCTTGGAGTGAACGGAGCAAGCTCCTTTTTCAACTCCTATTGATAAAAATCCATTTAATATGTAGTCCTTGCATAGACATATCACATATTAAACTGATAAGTACAGATGGATTATGTGCAATTAGTAAAGAGAGTAGAGGACGATCTCTCTCGTTGGAAGTCCTTACCTATATCACTTATGGGGAGAGTTACAACCATTAAAATGATGATACTACCAAAAGTTAACTATTTGTTCTCAATGATCCCCATAAAACCATCTGCTACTTGGTTTAAGTCACTAGATTCATGCATCTCCAAATTTCTGTGGAAAAACAAACCACCACGTATTAGTTTAAAAACCCTACAGAAGACCAAGGACAGTGGTGGATTAGATTTACCTCATTTTCAGCACTATTCCTTAGCCAATAGGTTACAATATATATCAAAATGGTTTAAACCTTGTTGTTGTCACAGTTCCCAGAGACGTTGTAATCGTTGAGGATTCTATATTCACCCCCTCATTAGAGGCACGTGTTGCAGATTGATGACACTGAATCTTCTTCTCTGTTCATTGCTGGCATCATTCCCAGCATCGTAAGTATTCGTGGCATTGTTAGCCTCTTCTTCTGGATCTTGATATCGAGCATCCTTTTGTATTTCTGGTTTGTAAGTCCTCTCTCTTCGTTCACCGGAGTCTTCGTCTCTTTGTCCTTGAGTTTGGTGATTTTTTCTTCTTTTGATGCCTTGACACAGTGTGACAGGTGATACCACATGGGAGATCCTTTAACTTGGACTGCTGCCCCTGTGCTGCGAAATGGCTGTGCTGCTCAAATGGTCTCTCCTTCATCATATACACAGTTATTTATACATCACCTTCCACCATGAAGCGTTGTCCCTTTTTGTTTCTCTCTTTGTTCTTAAAATGCTGTTATGCATGTCTAAACCAATCCATTAAACTAGATCATTTTGGCAGTAAAGCGATCTACAATGTGCTTGGTCGCAAAGCTGCTCATCTGTGGTAAACAGCTCTTCAGAAAGGCATTCTTCAATTGATTTCACTCATTTTATGTAATAATTTTGTGATTTCCTACAAAACTACACTTCTTCTCCCATCTGTCTGAGTATTTAATATTGTCTGGGTCCCGTTAAAACATGTATTTTTCCCATCTAATTCCTTGTTTGCTTTAAAACAAGTATTCCCCATTTTCTATCCCTTCAGTAGCCAACCAGTTTGTATGGAGTACACTGGAGCAACTTGACTGATCAGTAAAACACTGCTTTTGTTGTCACCGCAAGGCTTCCCCCGTCGGTTGTTTCACTGAGACACTACTGAGTAACTACAACTCAACACAGTTTATACACATAACATTCATATACATACTAACAAACAAACAAACAATAATTTATCGCAATTTTCTCATCTCTGTTTGAACGTACACCCAGGTAAATATTCCTGTAGTCTTCTCATACCGACTATGGACCCATTCATTGTTTAACTTCACTGTTTTGCAAATCCTAATTGAATATTACACATTGACATTGAACTTTACTGGATAAGCAGGTCTTCATTGCATTCAGCAGCCTATATGTGAGCATTTATGTGTAAGCTGTTCTTCTTTGCATTTATCAGCAGCAAGCAATTCTTCACTGCACATGCATATGTAAATAGTAAAACAATTCCAATGTGTTAGCGAAACCTTCTATATCACAGTGGTTTCTAAGGTCTATTTTAAGTTCTTTGCCATCAGTGAGATGACATTGTTTACAAAGTGTGTCAAATTATCACTGAAGATCTTTTCAGGAATTTCAAATCTAGAAATGAGTTATTTTACGCGTGATTTTGCTACTGAGAGTGCATCTGCTTGTGCACATGGAAATATTTCAGACCATTTGGTAAAAACCTCTGTTGTCACTGAGCAGAATCGTTTCCCTTAACATTAATTTAGTTCAATGAAATCTACAAAATAATGAAATAATGAAATCCAAACAAATATGTTGAAAAAGATACACTGGCTTAGGGAATTATCTTCGTTTTGGTCTTAGATTGCCCTGTGGAATGTATTTTGCACATATTTGACCTGCTAGACAAAACTTTATTAATTTATTTATTCTAAAAAAATGTTTTTAATAATTAGTAAAACCATATGCTGTAAAAACCTGGTTCATTATTGCTTCCATCCCTCCTGTTGAGACATGACATGGTCTGTGGCTCAATACTGCAGCATATTTAAACAAATTCTTTGGCAGTATGGTTTTCCTTCCGGTCATTCATACGAGTCTATTGTAGATGGCAATTGAATAACATCTAATAATGCTAAAATATTTGTAGTTTATACATTTAGCTGTGGATGTCAACATACCTGTTTTTCCAATGCTGTGTTAACACATGTACAGTTGAGAAGGCATACTGACTGTCAGTGTAAACGTTAACAACCTTTTTGTTATTTAATTTACAAGCTTCAGTTAAAGCTACCAATTCGACTGCTTGAACAGAGTAATTTTTTGGTAGTGGTTGTTTTAAGAAAACTTCAGTTTCTGTTACTACTGCAAATCCTGTAGCATTTGTGCCATCAGGGTTTTTTTCCTTGATCTGTTGAATAAATATAGTTATTTCTGCATTTTCATAATGTATATCAGTTAAGTCTGGCCTGGGTAAAACACTGATGGTTATTTCTGACATGCAATCATGAGGCTTTCCATCTGTGGGGTAGGTAGCAGTGTGGATGGATTAAGTGTAGCACATCTCTCGACAACAAGGTGTGGCTGTGAAAGAAGAACTGTTATGTAGGAGAGATGTCTGGTAAAGATATTTTGTTAAGTAACCATATCACAGCCACTGCATGAGGTACCTTAAGTGTTAATGGGTGAAATAACACCATTATTGTTGATGCCTGCACTGCCAATGGCTTCTGGCCATTGATTCAAAAGTACAATCTCGTCCCTTTTTCCCCTTTCAGTGGACACTGGCCCCTAATTACCGCAATTCAGCAGGGGGTCTTTCATTAGGAGTACTGGACTCCCCCGTGCACGGTTTCAGCTCCGACCCTGGACAGCGGAAAAAACGTTGAGATCTGGTTTGAGGACCCAATTGTTGAGAAAAGTCTCTCAATGAGACTCAGAGTTGCTGGAGTCAGTTGATGCAAAGGTTTAATCTTGCAGCAAGTTCAAGAATGTGTGTGTGTATGGGTGTATGTGTGCGAACGTGTGTGAGTTTGTGTGTGTGAGAGTTTAAAGAACCTGTAATCCACAGGCAGGCCTTAACTAGTATGGCACGGGTCCAGCCTGTCTCATCTTTTTTGGAAGGTCCAGCGCTCGGCCGTAACCCTTCTGTCTGTTTGGACTCTCACATACATTCGGTTAATCATAGAAAAACGAGAACAAAACTTTTTAGCCCCTTAAATTCATAAAACAGACATGGTGCAGTTATTTCCATTCTAGAAAATAAGAGTAATCACCACCATTCCTATAAATTCTGGATATTCTAACAATCTGAATCTTTTTTAAATGTTCGATGAAGCCCTTTGCTGTTCTGTTTAGAGACTCAGCTGATCATAAACCAAGTTTTGCTCTTGAACCAAGCTTCTAAACTCTTCACCTTTTTCATTTCTCAGTTAGTATTCACTTTAAAACTGATTAAAAGAAAAATTAAATGAATGCCTATCAACAAATGTGGGATCTAAACTCTAGTGCTTCCTCTAAAATAATTTCCTTTCTCAATTCAGAAATGTGTGTGTGTAAGTCACAACACCCGTGACACCAAAACGGCTTTCTTTTCTCTCTTTTCTCTACACTCTGCACTGTGAGCACACACAACAAATCAGAAAGGCTTTTTTCTCTCTTTTCTACATTATGGACTGTGGGGACACAAAACCGCTCTCTCTTTTTTTTTTTTTGATTGTGTGCCAGGGCGTTGTCTCACGTATTAGATTATGCTTAAGATACGAATGAGTTTATCAGTCACATCAGAATCCATACATACTGATCCTCCCGTAATAAAATGGTCGGATCTTATCAAACACACTTTGTTTCTTGTGACAAGTCAGCGAAACAGCGTATACACGTCAAGACACTGAATCAAGTTTGCCACAAGAACTCATAAGTTTGGCAGTATTGCTCTGCCGTCAGCAATCATACACCCATTTTATTTTCATGAGACATGTGCAGGCACCTGTTCATCTACTGTTCTATCACTATGAATTAGTTTATCTATTATCAATAAGGATACTTCTACAACTACTATCAAAGTATGTCCGGACTTCTTATGTTGTCAGTTGCTATATATGAATAAGTGGGTTGCTACTGAAAAGCATTAAGCATGTCACACAGCCCAAACATATAACATTTCAGGACACACCACACAGTTAACAACCACAGTGAAGCGTGTCAAAGCCCAAACATGTAACATTCAACAGGACACTTACACAACACATTCAAATCAAACAGTCAGACAACATACAAGAACCTATACCCCAGCCGGCATTGCTCCCTGCCTATTTTCCTACAACTCACTATGTGTGCGCACACCTTTATTCACAAACTCTTCAACTTATACTCTTTTACCGAAGCTGCTACAGCTCGATTGGCCAAATACCCTTAGATCCTATTTCGGTGAATTTGACATCTGCCTTGCATGTAACAGATTAGCGGTTTAGCAGTTTTAATTTAGTTTGAGTGAAGGAATTCATTTTATAGCAAAATCCGAAATCGTGAAGAACTCATGGAAGTAAGCTTATTCTCGGATTCCTGAATCTTTAGATTTGCTCTTTCTTTTACTGCAAAGTACAACGTTGAGCAGCACTAATGAGTTGTTTCTATTTTTGGCAGGCTTTACCTTTGCGGATGAAGCCCTTTCTGTCTGTGCAAAAGAAATCTTGATACTGTGTAGAGTGACTTCTCTGAGTAGAGTCGCCTTACTTGTTGCGACTGTGCCAATGTTCGAAGCTGGAGTGCAAAGTTGTTGCTTGAATGGTGCTCGCTGGAGCGTGCGGTAGTGTAAAGTTATACCATTTAAAAGGGCTGAAGAGTGCTCAGTGCAGCGGGTGGGCCGAGGTGCAAAGTGACACTATGGCCATAAAAAGAACACCGCTACAAGTGCGCATTGTGCCAGGAAGGGCCCTCGGACGTGAACCAGTGGACAGTTATCGCTTCTCGGCCTTTTGGCTAAGATCAAGTGTAGTATCTGTTCTTATCAGTTTAATGTCTGATGTGTCCTCTATGCGAGGACTACATATTAAATGGATTTGTATCAATAGGAGTTGAAAAAGGAGCTTGCTCCGCTCACTCCAAGCATCGACCCGGTACTGTAGTGCCCCTGGGAACGGTGCGCTCTCCTCTGCTCTTGTGAAAAAGCAAACAGCGGTGCAGGATGGAGGTTTCAGGGAGCCCAAGATGAAACTTTCTTTTAGTCTGCTGAGAAAAGAGAGTGAATGCGAAGTAGACTTTAACACGGCTCTGGGAGCGAGCCGAGTGCGGGCTAACCAGGAGAATTGCTTGAAAGAAACGCGACACCGAATGAGCGGTCAGAACAAAGCCTCAATACGGTGTTCCTGTGGTGTTTTTATAAAATGCGGTGAAAAAAAAGGTGTGAATGCCCCATAGAAAACTAAAAGGTGGAGCGGAAGTGTTCGGCTGCAAGAAGGTGTGAATGTCCGACTATATTTGGTGAAAAGCAGGTGAAGCAAGGTCTGAATGCCCAACCTTACATCATCAAAAGCGAGATCAGAGGTTTTTGGCTGCAAGAAGGCCATAGTTTGCCAAAAGTGGGTAAGGTGCGAATGACCGACTAAATATCAACAAAAGTGGGGGCGGAGGTCTTCGGATGCAAGTGGGTGTGAATATCCCACCATAGAAGTATGGTGGAGAGGAAGCTGTGAATGGCCGACCATAGTTTGCAAAAAGCGGGTGAGAAAAGGTGCGAATGTCCAACCATACATGATCAAAACAGGGAGCGGAGGTGTTTGGCTGCGACAAGGTGTGAATGTCCACCCATAATTAATGAAAAGCGGGCAACAAGTAGGTTCGAATGCCCAACCATACATCATCAAAAGCAGGAGTGGATGTGTTCGGCTACAAGAAGGTTTGAATGTCCGAGCATAGTTTGTAAAAAGCTGGTAAGAAAAGGTTCGAATGCCTGAACATACATCATCAAAAGCAGGACTGGATGTGTTCGGCTACAAGAAGGTTTGAATGTCCGACCATAGTCTGTAAAAAGTGGGTATGAAAAGGTTCGAATGCCCAAGTTCGGCTGAAAAAAACTGTGTTCGGCTGCAAAAAGGTGTGAATGTTTGACTAAAGTTTGTAAGACAAGGTTCGAATGCCTGACAATGTATGATCAAAAGCGGGAGCGGAGGTGTTCAGCTGCAAGAAGGTCTAAATGTCCTACCATAATTGCTGAAAAATGTGTTAGAAACGGTAAGAATGCCGGACCATACATCATCAAAAGCTAGAGAGGTGGTGTTCGGCTGCAAGTAGGTGTGAATGTCTGACTAAAGTTCAAATATATTAACAAAAGCGGGAGGAGAGGTCTTCGGATGAGTGGTTGAGAATTTCCAACCATAATCTATAAAATGCGGTGAAAAAAAAGGTGTGATAGAAACCTAAAAGGTGGAGCGGAAGTGTTCGGCTGCAAGAAGGTGTGAATGTCCGTCTATAGTTGGTGAAAAGCAGGAAAAGCAAGGTCTGAATGCCCAATCTTACATCATCAAAAGCGAGATCAGAGGTGTTTGGCTGCAAGAAAACGGGTAAGGTGTGAACGACCGACTAAATATCAACAAAAGTGGGGGCGGAGGTCTTCGGATGCAAGTGGGTGTGAATATCCCACCATACAAGTATGGTGGAGAGGAAGCTGTGAATGTCCGACCATGGTTTGTAAAACGCGGGTAAGACAAGGTGCGAATGTCTGACAATGTATGATCAAAAGAGGGAGCGGAGGTGTTTGGCTGCAAGGTCTGAATTTCCAACCATAATTTGTAAACACCGTTGAAGAAAAGCCTCGAAAGCCCGACTATACACCATCAAAAGCGGGAGCAGAGGTGTTCAGCTGCAAGAAGGTCTGAATGTCCACCAATAATTACTGAAAAATGGGTAAGAAGAGGTGTGAATGCCCAACTAAACATCATCAAAAGCAGAAGTGGATGTGTTCGGCCACAAGAAGGTTTGAATGTCCGACCATAGTTTGTAAAAGGCGGGTAAGAAAAGGTTTGAATGCCCGAACATACACAATCAAAAGAGGGAGCGGAGGTGTTTCGCTGCAAGAAGGTGTGAATGTCCGAGCATAGTTTGTAAAAAGCGGGTAAGAAAAGGTTCGAATGCCTGAACATACACCATCAAAAGAGGGAGCGGAGGTGTTCCGCTGTAAGAAGGTGTGAATGTCCAACCATAGTTGGTAAAAAGCGGGTAAGAAAAGGTTAAAATACCCGACTCTACACAATCAATAGCGGGAGCGGAGTTGTTCGGCTAAAAGAAGGTTTGAATGTCCGAGCATAGTTTGTAAAAAGCGGGTAAGAAAAGGTGCGAATGCCCGACAATGTATGATCAAAAGAGGGAGTGGAGGTTTTCGGCTACAAGAAGGTTTGAATGTCCAACCATAGTTTGTAAAAAGCGGGTAAGAAAAGGTGCGAATGCCCGAAAATACACCATCAAAAGAGGGAGCGGAGGTGTTCCGCTGTAAGATGGTGCGAATGTCCGACCATAGTTGGTAAAAAGCGGGTAAGAAAAGGTTCGAATGCCCGAATATATACCATCATAAGCGGAAGCGGAGGTGTTCGGCTGCAAGAAGGTGTGAACGTCCGACCAAAGTTTGTAAAAAGCAGTTAAGAAAAGGTTCGAAAATCCAACCAAACATAATCAAAAGTGGGAGCAGAGCTGTTCGACTGCAAGTAGGTGTGAATTTCCACCCATAATTCCTGAAAAATGGGTAAGAAAAGGTGCGAATGTCCAACCATACATCATCAAAAGAAGAAGTGGTTGTGTTCTGCTACAAGAAGGTTTGAATGTCCGACCATAGCTTGTAAAAAGTGGGTAAGAAAAAGTTCGAATGCTCGAACATACACCATCAAAATTGGGAGCGGAGGTGTTCCGCTGTAAGACGGTGTGAATGTCCGACCATAATTGGTAAAAAGCGGGTAAGAAAAGGTTAGAATACCCGACTGTACACAATCAATAGCGGGAGCGGAGTTGTTCGGCTACAAGAAGGTGTGAAAGTCCGACCATGGTTTGTAAAACACGGGTAAGACAAGGTGCGAATGCCCGACAATGTATGATCAAAAGAGGGAGCGGAGGTGTTCGGCTGCAAGGTCTGAATTTCCAACCATAATTTGTAAACACCGTTGAAGAAAAGCCTCGAAAGCCCGACTATACACCATCAAAAGCGGGAGCAGAGGTGTTCAGCTGCAAGAAGGTCTGAATGTCCACCAATAATTACTGAGAAATGGGTAAGAAAAGGTGTGAATGCCCAACTATACATCATCACAAGCAGAGGTGGATGTGTTCGGCCACAAGAAGGTTTGAATGTCCGACCATAGTTTGTAAAAGGCGGGTAAGAAAAGGTTTGAATGCCCGAACATACACAATCAAAAGAGGGAGCGGAGGTGTTTTGCTGCAAGAAGGTGTGAATGTCCGAGCATAGTTTGTAAAAAGTGGGTAAGAAAAGGTTCGAATGCCAGAACATACACCATCAAAAGAGGGAGCGGAGGGTTTCCGCTGTAAGAAGGTGTGAATGTCCGACCATAGTTGGTAAAAAGCGGGTAAGAAAAGGTTAAAATACCCGACTCTACACAATCAATAGCGGGAGCGGAGTTGTTCGGCTAAAAGAAGGTGTGAAAGTCCGACCATGGTTTGTAAAAAGCGGGTAAGAAAAGGTTCGAATGCAAAAATACACACCATCAAAAGCGGAAGCCGAGGTGTTCGGCTGCAAGTAGGTGTGAATGTCCACCCATAATTAATGAAAAGCGGGCAACAAGTAGGTTCGAATGCCCAACCATACATCAACAAAAGCAGGAGTGGATGTGTTTGGCTACAAGAAGGTTTGAATGTCCGAGCATAGTTTGTAAAAAGCGGGTAAGAAAAGGTGCGAATGCCCGACAATGTATGATCAAAAGAGGGAGTGGAGGTTTTCGGCTACAAGAAGGTTTGAATGTCCAACCATAGTTTGTAAAAAGCGGGTAAGAAAAGGTGCGAATGCCCGAAAATACACCATCAAAAGAGGGAGCGGAGGTGTTCCGCTGTAAGATGGTGCGAATGTCCGACCATAGTTGGTAAAAAGCGGGTAAGAAAAGGTTCGAATGCCCGAATATATACCATCAAAAGCGGAAACGGAGGTGTTCCGCTGTAAGAAGGTGTGAACGTCCGACCAAAGTTTGTAAAAAGCAGTTAAGAAAAGGTTCGAATATCCAACCAAACATAATCAAAAGTGGGAGCAGAGCTGTTCGACTGCAAGTAGGTGTGAATGTCCACCCATAATTCCTGAAAAATGGGTAAGAAAAGGTGCGAATGCCCAACCATACATCATCAAAAGAAGAAGTGGATGTGTTCTGCTACAAGAAGGTTTGAATGTCCGACCATAGTTTGTAAAAAGTGGGTAAGAAAAAGTTTGAATGCCCGAACATACACCATCAAAAGAGGGAGCGGAGGTGTTCCGCTGTAAGACGGTGTGAAAGTCCGACCATAATTGGTAAAAAGCGGGTAAGAAAAGGTTAAAATACCCGACTGTACACAATCAATAGCGGGAGCGGAGTTTTTCGGCTACAAGAAGGTGTGAAAGTCCGACCATGGTTTGTAAAACGCGGGTAAGACAAGGTGCGAATGCCCGACAATGTATAATCAAAAGAGGGAGCGGAGGTGTTCGGCTGCAAGGTCTGAATTTCCAACCAATAATTACTGAAAAATGGGTAAGAAAAGGTGTGAATGCCCAACTATACATCATAAAAAGCAGAAGTGGATGTGTTCGGCCACAAGAAGGTTTGAATGTCCGACCATAGTTTGTAAAAAGCGATTAAGAAAAGGTTCGAATGCCCGAACATACACAATCAAAAGAGGGAGCGGAGGGGTTTCGCTGCAAGAAGGTGTGAATGTCCGAGCATAGTTTGTAAAAAGTGGGTAAGAAAAGGTTCGAATGCCAAAATATACACCATCAAAAACGGAAGCCGAGGTGTTCGGCTGCAAGTAGGTGTGAATGTCAGATCATAATTTGCAAAAAGCTGATGAGAAAGGTGTGAATGACCGACAATAATTACTGAAAAATGTGTTAGAAAAGGTAAGAATGCCGGACTATTCATCATCAAAAGCAGAGAAGAGGTGTTCGGATGCAAGAAGCTGTGAATGTCCAGCCATAATTACTCAAAAACGGTTAAGAAAAGGTAGTATTGCCAGACCATAAATGATCAAAACAGGGAGCGGAGGTGTTCCGCTGTAAGAAGGTGTGAATGTCCAACCATAATTGGTAAAAAGCGGGTAAGAAAAGGTTAAAATACCCGACTGTACACAATCAATAGTGGGAGCGGAGTTGTTTGGCTACTAAAAGGTGTGAAAGTCCGACCATACATCCTCAAAAGCAGAACTGGATGTGTTCGGCTACAAGAAGGTTTGAATGTCCGACCATAGTTTGTAAAAAGCGGGTAAGAAAAGGTTCGAATGCCCAAACATACACCATCAAAAGAGGGAGCGGAGGTGTTCCGCCATAAGAAGGTGTGAATGTCCGACCGTAGTTGCTAAAAAGTGGGTAAGAAAAGGTTAAAATACCCGACTGTACACAATCAATAGCGGGAGCGAATGTGTTCGGCTACAAGAAGGTGTGAAAGTCCGACCATGTTTTGTAAATAGCGGGTAAGAAAAGGTGCGAATGCCCGACAATGTATGATCAAAAGAGGGAGCGGAGGTTTTCGGCTAAAAGAAGGTCTGAATGTCCAACCATAATTTGTAAAAACCGGGGAAGAAAAGGCTCGAAAGCCCGACTATACACCATCAAAAGCGGGAGCAGAGGGGTTCAGCTGCAAGAAGGTCTGAATGTCCATCAATAATTGCTAGAAAACATGAAAGAAAATTTTCGAATATCAAACCGCACATGATCATAAGTGGGAGCGGAGGTGTTTAGCTGCAAGAAGGTGTGAATGTCCACCCATAATTCCTCAAAAATGGGTAAAAAAAAAGGTGCGAATGCCCAACCATACATCATCAAAAGCAGGAATGGATGTGTTCGGCTACAAGGTTTGAATGTCCGAGCATAGTTTGTTAAAAGCGGGTAAGAAAAGGTTCGAATGCCCGAACATACACCATCAAAAGAGGGAGCGGAGGTGTTCCGCCATAAGAAGGTGTGAATGTCCGACCGTAGTTGGTAAAAAGCGGGTAAGAAAAGGTTAAAATGGCCGTCTGTACACAATCAATAGCGGGAAGGGATGTGTTCGGCTACAAGAAGGTGTGAAAGTCCGACCATGTTTTGTAAAAAGCGGTTAAGAAAAGGTGTGAATGCCCGACAATGTATGATCAAAAGAGGGAGCGGAGGTTTTCGGCTGCAAGAAGGTCTGAATATCCAACCATAATTTGTAAAAACCGGGGAAGAAAAGGCTCGGAAGCCCGACTATACACCGTCAAAAGCGGGAGCAGAGGTGTTCAGCTGCAAGAAGGTCTCAATGTCCATCAATAATTGCTAAAAAACATGAAAGAAAATTTTCGAATATCAAACCGCACATGATCATATGCGGGAGAGGAGGTGTTCAGCTGCAAGAAGGTGTGAATGTCCACCCATATCTCCTGAAAAATGGGTAAAAAAAGGTGCGAATGCCCAACCATACATCATCAAAAGCAGGTGTGAATGTCAGATCATAATTTGCAAAAACCTGATGAGAAATGGTGAGAATGCCCGACTATACACCATCAAATGCGGGAGCGGAGGTGTTCGGCTGTGAGTAGGTGTGAATGTCCGACCATACTTGCTGAAAAATATGACAAAGCAGTTTTCACTTGGTTTGAGTGAAGGATTTCATTTTATATAGAAATCCGAAATTATTAGAGTTATTATGGCTGGACATTCACAGCTTCTTGCAGCCGAACACCTCTTCTCCAGCTTTTGATGATGAATGGTCCGGCATTCTTACCTTTTCTAACACATTTTTCAGCAATTATTGTTGGTCATTCACACCTTTCTCATCAGCTTTTTACAAATTATGATCTGACATTCACACCTACTTGCAGCCGAACACCTCGGCTTCCGCTTTTGATGGTGTATATTTTGGCATTCGAACCTTTTCTTACCCGCTTTTTACAAACCATGGTCGGACTTTCATACCTTCTTTTAGCCGAACAACTCCGCTCCCACTATTGATTGTGTAGAGTTGGGTATTTTAGCCTTTTCTTACCCGCTTTTTACCAACTATGGTCGGACATTCACACCTTCTTACAGCGGAACACCTCCGCTCCCTCTTTTGATGGTGTATGTTCTGGCATTCGAACCTTTTCTTACCCACTTTTTACAAACTATGCTCGGACATTCACACCTTCTTGCAGTGAAACACCTCCGCTCCCTCTTTTGATTGTGTATGTTCGGGCATTCGAACCTTTTCTTACCCGCCTTTTACAAACTATGGTCGGACATTCAAACCTTCTTGTGGCCGAACACATCCACTTCTGCTTGTGATGATGTATAGTTGGGCATTCACACCTTTTCTTACCCATTTTTCAGTAATTATTGGTGGACATTCAGACCTTCTTGCAGCTGAACACCTCCGCTCCCGCTTTTGATGGTGTATAGTCGGGCTTTCGAGCCTTTTCTTCAACGGTGTTTACAAATTATGGTTGGAAATTCAGACCTTGCAGCCGAACACCTCCGCTCCCTCTTTTGATCATACATTGTCGGGCATTCGCACCTTGTCTTACCCGCTTTTTACAAACCATGGTCGGACTTTCACACCTTCTTGTAGCCGAACAACTCCGCTCCCGCTATTGATTGTGTACAGTCCGTTTTTTTAACCTTTTCTTACCCGCTTTTTACCAACTATGGTCGGACATTCGCAGCATATTACAGCGAAACACCTCCGCTCCCTCTTTTGATGGTGTATGTTCGGGCATTCGAACTTTTTCTTACCCGCTTTTTACAAACTATGGTCGGACATTCAAACCTTCTTGTAGCAGAACACATCCACTTCTTCTTTTGATGATGTGTGGTTGGGCATTCGCACCTTTTCTTACCCATTTTTCAGGAATTATGGGTGGATATTCACACCTACTTGCAGTCGAACAGCTCTGCTCCCACTTTTGATTATGTTTGGTTGGATATTCGAACCTTTTCTTAACTGCTTTTTACAAACTTTGGTCGGACGTTCACACCTTCTTGCAGCCGAACACCTCCGCTTCCGCTTTTGATGGTATATATTCGGGCATTCGAACCTTTTCTTACCCACTTTTTACCAACTATGGTCGGACATTCACACCGTCTTTCAAGTGTAACACCTCCGCTCCCTCTTTTGATGGTGTATGTTCGGGCATTCGCACCTTTTCTTACCCGCTTTTACAAACTATGGTCGTACATTCAAACCTTGTAGCCGAAAACCTCCACTCCCTCTTTTGATCATACTTTGTCGGGCATTCGCACCTTTTCTTACCCGCTTTTTACAAACTATGCTCGGACATTCAAACCTTCTTGTAGCCAAACACATCCACTCCTGCTTTTGTTGATGTATGGTTGGGCATTCGAACCTACTTGTTGCCCGCTTTTCATTAATTATGGGTGGACATTCACACCTTGTCACAGCCAAACACCTCCGCTCCCTGTTTTGATCATGTATGGTTGGACATTCGCACCTTTTCTCACCCGCTTTTTGCAAACTATGGTCGGCCATTCACAGCTTCCTCTCCACCATACTTGTATGGTGGGATATTCACACCCACTTGCATCCGAAGATCTCCGCCCCCACTTTTGTTGATATTTAGTCGGTCATTCACACCTTACCCGTTTTCTTGCCGCCAAACACCTCTGATCTCGCTTTTGATGATGTAAGATTGGGCATTCAGACCTTGCTTTTCCTGCTTTTCACCAACTATAGATGGACATTCACACCTTCTTGCAGCCGAACACTTCCGCTCCACCTTTTAGGTTTCTATCACACCTTTTTTTTCACCGCATTTTATAGATTATGGTTGGAAATTCTCAACCACTCATCCGAAGACCTCTCCTCCCGCTTTTGTTAATATATTTGAACTTTAGTCAGACATTCACACCTACTTGTAGCCGAACACCACCTCTCTAGCTTTTGATGAGGTATGGTCCGGGATTCTTACCGTTTCTAACACATTTTTCAGCAATTATGGTAGGATATTCACACCTTCTTGCAGCTTAACACCTCCTCTCCCACTTATGATCATGTGCGGATTGATTTTCGAAAATTTTCTTTCATGTTTTCTAGCAATTAATTATGGACATTTAGACCTTCTTGCAGCTGAACACCTCCGCTCCCGCTTTTGATCATACATTGTCAGGCATTCGCACCTTGTCTTACCCGCTTTTTACAAACTTTAGTCGAACATTCACACCTTTTTGCAGCCGAACACAGTTTTTTGCAGCCGAATTTGGGCATTCGCACCTTTTCATACCCACTTTTTACCAACTATGGTCGGACATTCACACCGTCTTACAGCGGAACACCTCCGCGCCCTCTTTTGATGGTGTATGTTCGGGCATTCGAACCTTTTCTTACCCGCTTTTTACAAACTATGCTCGGACATTCAAACCTTCTTGTAGCCGAACACATCCACTCCTGCTTTTGATGATGTATGGTATGGCATTCGAACCTACTTGTTGCCCGCTTTTCATTAATTATGGGTGGACATTCACACCTTGTCGCAGCCAAACACCCTGTTTCGATCATGTATGGTTGGACATTCGCACCTTTTCTCACCCGCTTTTTGCAAACTATGGTCGGCCATTCACAGCTTCCTCTCCACCATACTTGTATGGTGGGATATTCACACCCACTTACATCCGAAGACCTCCGCCCCCACTTTTGTTGATATTTAGTCGGTCATTCGCACCTTACCCGCTTTTGGCAAACTATGGCCTTCTTGCAGCCAAAAACCTCTGATCTCGCTTTTGATGATGTAAGGTTGGGCATTCAGACCTTGCTTCACCTGCTTTTCACCAAATATAGTCGGACATTCACACCTTCTTGCAGCCGAACACTTCCGCTCCACCTTTTAGTTTTCTATGGGGCATTCACACCTTTATTTTCACCGCATTTTATAAAAACACCACAGGAACACCGTATTGAGGCTTTGTTCTGACCGCTCATTCGGTGTCGCGTTTCTTTCAAGCATTTCTCCTGGTTAGCCCGCACTCGGCTCGCTCCCAGAGCCGTGTTAAAGTCTACTTCGCATTCACTCTCTTTTCTCAGCAGACTAAAAGAAACTTCCATCCTGCACCGCTGTTAGCTTTTTCACAAGAGCAGAGGAGAGCGCACCGTTCCCAGCGGCACTGCAGTACCGGGTCGATGCTTGGAGTGAACGGAGCAAGCTCCTTTTTCAACTCCTATTGATAAAAATCCATTTAATATGTAGTCCTTGCATAGACATATCACATATTAAACTGATAAGTATAGATGGATTATGTGCAATTAGTAAAGAGAGTAGAGGACGATCTCTCTCATTGGAAGTCCTTACCTATATCACTTATGGGGAGAGTTACAACCATTAAAATGATGATACTACCAAAAGTTAACTATTTGTTCTCAATGATCCCCATAAAACCATCTGCTACTTGGTTTAAGTCACTAGATTCATGCATCTCCAAATTTCTGTGGAAAAACAAACCACCACGTATTAGTTTAAAAACCCTACAGAAGACCAAGGACAGTGGTGGATTAGATTTACCTCATTTTCAGCACTATTCCTTAGCCAATAGGTTACAATATATATCAAAATGGTTTAAACCTTGTTGTTGTCACAGTTCCCAGAGACGTTGTAATCGTTGAGGATTCTATATTCACCCCCTCGTTAGAGGCACGTGTTGCAGATTGATGACACTGAATCTTCTTCTCTGTTCATTGCTGGCATCATTCCCAGCATCGTAAGTGTTCGTGGCATTGTTAGCCTCTCTTTGTTCTTAAAATGCTGTTATGCATGTCTAAACCAATCCATTAAACTAGATCATTTTGGCAGTAAAGCGATCTACAATGTGCTTGGTCGCAAAGCTGCTCATCTGTGGTAAACAGCTCTTCAGAAAGGCATTCTTCAATTGATTTCACTAATTTTATGTAATAATTTTGTGATTTCCTACAAAACTACACTTCTTCTCCCATCTGTCTGAGTATTTAATATTGTCTGGGTCCCGTTAAAACATGTATTTTTCCCATCTAATTCCTTGTTTGCTTTAAAACAAGTATTCCCCATTTTCTATCCCTTCAGTAGCCAACCAGTTTGTATGGAGTACACTGGAGCAACTTGACTGATCAGTAAAACACTGCTTTTGTTGTCACCGCAAGGCTTCCCCCGTCGGTTGTTTCACTGAGACACTACTGAGTAACTACAACTCAACACAGTTTATACACATAACATTCATATACATACTAACAAACAAACAAACAATAATTTATCGCAATTTTCTCATCTCTGTTTGAACGTACACCCAGGTAAATATTCCTGTAGTCTTCTCATACCGACTATGGACCCATTCATTGTTTAACTTCACTGTTTTGCAAATCCTAATTGAATATTACACATTGACATTGAACTTTACTGGATAAGCAGGTCTTCATTGCATTCAGCAGCCTATATGTGAGCATTTATGTGTAAGCTGTTCTTCTTTGCATTTATCAGCAGCAAGCAATTCTTCACTGCACATGCATATGTAAATAGTAAAACAATTCCAATGTGTTAGCGAAACCTTCTATATCACAGTGGTTTCTAAGGTCTATTTTAAGTTCTTTGCCATCAGTGAGATGACATTGTTTACAAAGTGTGTCAAATTATCACTGAAGATCTTTTCAGGAATTTCAAATCTAGAAATGAGTTATTTTACGCGTGATTTTGCTACTGAGAGTGCATCTGCTTGTGCACATGGAAATATTTCAGACCATTTGGTAAAAACCTCTGTTGTCACTGAGCAGAATCGTTTCCCTTAGCATTAATTTAGTTCAATGAAATCTACAAAATAATGAAATAATGAAATCCAAACAAATATGTTGAAAAAGATACACTGGCTTAGGGAATTATCTTCGTTTTGGTCTTAGATTGCCCTGTGGAATGTATTTTGCACATATTTGACCTGCTAGACAAAACTTTATTCATTTATTTATTCTAAAAAAATCCATCCATCCATCCATCCATCATCTGCCGCTTATCCGGGGGTCGGGTCGCGGGGGCAGCAGCTTGAGCAGAGAAACCCAGACGTCTCTGTCCCCGGCCACTTCTTCCAGCTCTTCCGGGGGGACCCCGAGGCGTTCCCAGGCCAGCCGAGAGACATAGTCTCTCCAGCGTGTCCTGGGTCTTCCCCGGGGTCTCCTCCCAGTGGGACGTGCCCGGAACACCTCCCCAGGGAGGCGCCCAGGGGGCATCCTAACCAGATGCCCGAGCCACCTCATCTGACTCCTCTCAATGCGGAGGAGCAGCGGTTCTACTCCGAGCCCCTCCCGGATGACTGAGCTTCTCACCCTATCTCTAAGGGAGAGCCCAGACACCCTGCGGAGGAAACCCATTTCGGCCGCTTGTATTCGCGATCTTGTTCTTTCGGTCACTACCCACAACTCGTGACCATAGGTGAGGATGGGAACGTAGATTGACCAGTAAGTAGAGAGCTTCGCCTTCTGGCTCAGCTCCCTCTTCACAACGACGGGTCGGTGCAGAGCCCGCAACACTGCAGACGCCGCACCGATCCGCCCGTCAATCTCCCGCTCCATTCGTCCCTCACTCGTGAACAAGACCCCGAGATACTTGAACTCCTCCACTTGGGGAAGGATCTCATTCCCGACCCGGAGAGAGCATTCCACCCTTTTCCGGCTGAGAACCATAGTCTCGGATTTGGAGGTGCTGATTCTCATCCCAGCCGCTTCACACTCGGCTGCGAATCGCTCCAGTGAGAGCTGAAGGTCACGGCCTGACGACGCTAACAGAACCACATCATCTGCAAAAAGCAGAGACCCGATTCTGAGGTCGCCAAATCGGACACCCTCAACGCCCTGGCTGCGCCTAGAAATTCTGTCCATAAAAGTTAGGAACAGAATCGGTGACAAAGGGCAGCCCTGACGGAGTCCAACTCTCACCGGAAACGTATCCGACTTACTGCCGGCAATGCGGACCAAACTCTGGCACCGGTCATACAGAGACCGAACGGACCCTATCAAGGGGTCCGGCACTCCATATTCCCGGAGCACCCCCCACAGGACTCCACGAGGGACACGGTCGAACGCTTTCTCCAAGTCCACAAAACACATGTAGACTGGTTGGGCGAACTCCCATGCACCCTCCAGGATCCTGCCGAGGGTATAGAGCTGGTCCACTGTTCCACGGCCAGGACGAAAGCCACACTGCATCTCCTGAATCCGAGGCTCGATTATCCGACGGATCCTCCTCTCCAATACCCCCGAATAGACCTTACCAGGGAGGCTGAGGAGTGTGATACCCCTATAGTTGGAACACACCCTCCGGTCCCCCTTTTTAAAGAGGGGGACCACCACCCCAATCTGCCAGTCCAGAGGCACTGTCCCCGATGTCCACGCGATGCTGCAGAGGCGTGTCAGCCAAGACAGCCCTACAACATCCAGAGCCTTGAGAAACTCAGGACGGACCTCATCCACCCCCGGGGCCTTGCCACCGAGGAGCTTTTTGACCACCTCGGCAACCTCAGCCCCAGAAATGGGAGGCCCCGTCTCCGAGCTCTCCGACTCTGCCTCTTCCGAGCACGTGTTGGTAGGATTGAGGAGTTCCTCGAAGTACTCCCCCCACCGACTCACAACATCCCTAGTTGAGGTCAGCAAAGCCCCGTCCCCACTGTAAACAGTGTTGACTGTGAGCCGCTTCCCCCCCCTGAGACGCCGGATGGTGGACCAGAATCTCTTCGAGGCCGTCCGGAAATCGTTCTCCATGGTCTCACCGAACTCCTCCCAGGCCCGAGTTTTTGCCTCAGCAACCGCCGAAGCCGCAGCCCGTCTGGCCTGTCGGTACCTATCAGCTGCTTCCAGGGTCCCACTGGCCAAAAAGGCCCGATAGGACTCCTTCTTCAGCTTGACGGCTTCCCTCACCACTGGTGTCCACCAGCAGGTTCGAGGGTTGCCGCCACGACAGGCACCGACCACCTTACGGCCACAACTCCGATCAGCTGCCTCGGCAATGGAGTCACGGAACATGGCCCATTCGGACTCAATGTCCCCCACCTCCCCCGGGATATGGTTGAAGCTCTGCCGGAGGTGGGAGTTAAAGCTCCTTCTGACGGGGGATTCTGACAAACGCTCCCAGCAGACCCTCACAATACGTTTGGGCCTGCCAGGTCTGATCGGCATCCTCCCCCACCAGCGGAGCCAACTCACCACCAGGTGGTGATCAGTTGACAGCTCCGCCCCTCTCTTCGCCCGAGTGTCCAGGACATACGGCCGCAAGTCCAACACAGAAGTCCAACAACATAACACCACTCTGGTTCAGATCGGGGGGGCCGTTCCTCCCAATCACACCCCTCCAGGT
This sequence comes from Leuresthes tenuis, assembly GCF_036924035.1. NCBI lineage: Eukaryota > Metazoa > Chordata > Actinopteri > Atheriniformes > Atherinopsidae > Leuresthes > Leuresthes tenuis. The sequence goes on from NW_027325377.1 coordinate 11,486,920, forward strand.
CTCACTGTCATTGCCCACGTGAGCATTGAAGTCCCCCAGCAGAACGAGGGAGTCTCCGGTAGGAGCATTCTCCAGTGCCTCCCCCAGAGACTCCAAAAAGGGTGGGTACTCTGAACTGCTGTTTGGCGCATAGGCACAAACAACAGTCAGGACTCGTCCCCCCACCCGAAGGCGGAGGGAGGCTACCCTCTCGTTCACTGGGGTAAACCCCAATGTACTGGCACACAGCTGGGGGGCAATAAGTATGCCCACACCTGCTCTGCGCCTCTCACCACGGGCAACTCCAGAGTGAAAGAGAGTCCAACCCCTCTCAAGAGGACTGGTTCCAGAGCCCAAGCCGTGCGTCGAGGTGAGTCCGACTATATCTAGCCGGAACCGCTCAGCCTCGCGCACCAGCTCCGGCTCCTTCCCCAACAGAGAGGTGACATTCCACGTCCCAAGAGCTAGCTTCAGTAGCCGAGGATCAGACCGCCAAGGCCTCTGCCTGCGGCCGCTACCCAGCTCACATCGCACCCGACCCCCTTGGCCCCTCCCACGGGTGGTGAGCCCGTGCTAGACAAAACTTTATTCATTTATTTATTCTAAAAAAATGTTTTTAATAATTAGTAAAACCATATGCTGTAAAAACCTGGTTCATTATTGCTTCCATCCCTCCTGTTGAGACATGACATGGTCCGTGGCTCAATACTGCAGCATATTTAAACAAATTCTTTGGCAGTATGGTTTTCCTTCCGGTCATTCATACGAGTCTATTGTAGATGGCAATTGAATAACATCTAATAATGCTAAAATATTTGTAGTTTATACATTTAGCTGTGGATGTCAACATACCTGTTTTTCCAATGCTGTGTTAACACATGTACAGTTGAGAAGGCATACTGACTGTCAGTGTAAACGTTAACAACCTTTTTGTTATTTAATTTACAAGCTTCAGTTAAAGCTACCAATTCGACTGCTTGAACAGAGTAATTTTTTGGTAGTGGTTGTTTTAAGAAAACTTCAGTTTCTGTTACTACTGCAAATCCTGTAGCATTTGTGCCATCAGGGTTTTTTTCCTTGATCTGTTGAATAAATATAGTTATTTCTGCATTTTCATAATGTATATCAGTTAAGTCTGGCCTGGGTAAAACACTGATGGTTATTTCTGACATGCAATCATGAGGCTTTCCATCTGTGGGGTAGGTAGCAGTGTGGATGGATTAAGTGTAGCACATCTCTCGACAACAAGGTGTGGCTGTGAAAGAAGAACTGTTATGTAGGAGAGATGTCTGGTAAAGATATTTTGTTAAGTAACCATATCACAGCCACTGCATGAGGTACCTTAAGTGTTAATGGGTGAAATAACACCATTATTGTTGATGCCTGCACTGCCAATGGCTTCTGGCCATTGATTCAAAAGTACGATCTCGTCCCTTTTTCCCCTTTCAGTGGACACTGGCCCCTAATTACCGCAATTCAGCAGGGGGTCTTTCATTAGGAGTACTGGACTCCCCCGTGCACGGTTTCAGCTCCGACCCTGGACAGCGGAAAAAACGTTGAGATCTGGTTTGAGGACCCAATTGTTGAGAAAAGTCTCTCAATGAGACTCAGAGTTGCTGGAGTCAGTTAATGCAAAGGTTTAATCTTGCAGCAAGTTCAAGAATGTGTGTGTGTATGGGTGTATGTGTGCGAACGTGTGTGAGTTTGTGTGTGTGAGAGTTTAAAGAACCTGTAATCCACAGGCAGGCCTTAACTAGTATGGCACGGGTCCAGCCTGTCTCATCTTTTTTGGAAGGTCCAGCGCTCGGCCGTAACCCTTCTGTCTGTTTGGACTCTCACATACATTCGGTTAATCATAGAAAAACGAGAACAAAACTTTTTAGCCCCTTAAATTCATAAAACAGACATGGTGCAGTTATTTCCATTCTAGAAAATAAGAGTAATCACCACCATTCCTATAAATTCTGGATATTCTAACAATCTGAATCTTTTTTAAATGTTCGATGAAGCCCTTTGCTGTTCTGTTTAGAGACTCAGCTGATCATAAACCAAGTTTTGCTCTTGAACCAAGCTTCTAAACTCTTCACCTTTTTCATTTCTCAGTTAGTATTCACTTTAAAACTGATTAAAAGAAAAATTAAATGAATGCCTATCAACAAATGTGGGATCTAAACTCTAGTGCTTCCTCTAAAATAATTTCCTTTCTCAATTCAGAAATGTGTGTGTGTAAGTCACAACACCCGTGACACCAAAACGGCTTTCTTTTCTCTCTTTTCTCTACACTCTGCACTGTGAGCACACACAACAAATCAGAAAGGCTTTTTTCTCTCTTTTCTACATTATGGACTGTGGGGACACAAAACCGCTCTCTCTTTTTTTTTTTTTGATTGTGTGCCAGGGCGTTGTCTCACGTATTAGATTATGCTTAAGATACGAATGAGTTTATCAGTCACATCAGAATCCATATATACTGATCCTCCCGTAATAAAATGGTCGGATCTTATCAAACACACTTTGTTTCTTGTGACAAGTCAGCGAAACAGCGTATACACGTCAAGACACTGAATCAAGTTTGCCACAAGAACTCATAAGTTTGGCAGTATTGCTCTGCCGTCAGCAATCATACACCCATTTTATTTTCATGAGACATGTGCAGGCACCTGTTCATCTACTGTTCTATCACTATGAATTAGTTTATCTATTATCAATAAGGATACTTCTACAACTACTATCAAAGTATGTCCGGACTTCTTATGTTGTCAGTTGCTATATATGAATAAGTGGGTTGCTACTGAAAAGCATTAAGCATGTCACACAGCCCAAACATATAACATTTCAGGACACACCACACAGTTAACAACCACAGTGAAGCGTGTCAAAGCCCAAACATGTAACATTCAACAGGACACTTACACAACACACTCAAATCAAACAGTCAGACAACATACAAGAACCTATACCCCAGCCGGCATTGCTCCCTGCCTATTTTCCTACAACTCACTATGTGTGCGCACACCTTTATTCACAAACTCTTCAACTTATACTCCTTATACCTATACTACTTTTACCGAAGCTGCTACAGCTCGATTGGCCAAATACCCTTAGATCCTATTTCGGTGAATTTGACATCTGCCTTGCATGTAACAGATTAGCGGTTTAGCAGTTTTAATTTAGTTTGAGTGAAGGAATTCATTTTATAGCAAAATCCGAAATCGTGAAGAACTCATGGAAGTAAGCTTATTCTCGGATTCCTGAATCTTTAGATTTGCTCTTTCTTTTACTGCAAAGTACAACGTTGAGCAGCACTAATGAGTTGTTTCTATTTTTGGCAGGCTTTACCTTTGCGGATGAAGCCCTTTCTGTCTGTGCAAAAGAAATCTTGTTACTGTGCAGAGTGACTTCTCTGAGTAGAGTCGCCTTACTTGTTGCGACTGTGCCAATGTTCGAAGCTGGAGTGCAAAGTTGTTGCTTGAATGGTGCTCGCTGGAGCGTGCGGTAGTGTAAAGTTATACCATTTAAAAGGGCTGAAGAGTGCTCAGTGCAGCGGGTGGGCCGAGGTGCAAAGTGACACTATGGCCATAAAAAGAACACAGCTACAAGTGCGCATTGTGCCAGGAAGGGCCCTTGGACGTGAACCAGTGGACAGTTATCGCTTCTCGGCCTTTTGGCTAAGATCAAGTGTAGTATCTGTTCTTATCAGTTTAATGTCTGATGTGTCCTCTATGCGAGGACTACATATTAAATGGATTTGTATCAATAGGAGTTGAAAAAGGAGCTTGCTCCGTTCACTCCAAGCATCGACCCGGTACTGTAGTGCCCCTGGGAACGGTGCGCTCTCCTCTGCTCTTGTGAAAAAGCAAACAGCGGTGCAGGATGGAAGTTTCAGGGAGCCCAAGATGAAACTTTCTTTTAGTCTGCTGAGAAAAGAGAGTGAATGCGAAGTAGACTTTAACACGGCTCTGGGAGCGAGCCGAGTGCGGGCTAACCAGGCGAATTGCTTGAAAGAAACGCGACACCGAATGAGCGGTCAGAACAAAGCCTCAATACGGTGTTCCTGTGGTGTTTTTATAAAATGCGGTGAAAAAAAAGGTGTGAATGCCCCATAGAAAACTAAAAGGTGGAGCGGAAGTGTTCGGCTGCAAGAAGGTGTGAATGTCCGACTATATTTGGTGAAAAGCAGGTGAAGCAAGGTCTGAATGCCCAACCTTACATCATCAAAAGCGAGATCAGAGGTTTTTGGCTGCAAGAAGGCCATAGTTTGCCAAAAGTGGGTAAGGTGCGAATGACCGACTAAATATCAACAAAAGTGGGGGCGGAGGTCTTCGGATGCAAGTGGGTGTGAATATCCCACCATAGAAGTATGGTGGAGAGGAAGCTGTGAATGGCCGACCATAGTTTGCAAAAAGCGGGTGAGAAAAGGTGCGAATGTCCAACCATACATGATCAAAACAGGGAGCGGAGGTGTTTGGCTGCGACAAGGTGTGAATGTCCACTCATAATTAATGAAAAGCGGGCAACAAGTAGGTTCGAATGCCCAACCATACATCATCAAAAGCAGGAGTGGATGTGTTCGGCTACAAGAAGGTTTGAATGTCCGAGCATAGTTTGTAAAAAGCTGGTAAGAAAAGGTTCGAATGCCTGAACATACATCATCAAAAGCAGGACTGGATGTGTTCGGCTACAAGAAGGTTTGAATGTCCGACCATAGTTGATAAAAAGTGGGTATGAAAAGGTTCGAATGCCCAAGTTCGGCTGAAAAAAACTGTGTTCGGCTGCAAAAAGGTGTGAATGTTTGACTAAAGTTTGTAAGACAAGGTTCGAATGCCTGACAATGTATGATCAAAAGCGGGAGCGGAGGTGTTCAGCTGCAAGAAGGTCTAAATGTCCATCATTAATTGCTAGAAAACATGAAAGAAAATTTTCGAAAATCAATCTGCACATGATCATAAGTGGGAGAGGAGGTGTTCAGCTGCAAGAAGGTGTGAATGTCCTACAATAATTGCTGAAAAATGTGTTAGAAACGGTAAGAATGCCGGACCATACATCATCAAAAGCTAGAGAGGTGGTGTTCGGCTGCAAGTAGGTGTGAATGTCTGACTAAAGTTCAAATATATTAACAAAAGCGGGAGGAGAGGTCTTCGGATGAGTGGTTGAGAATTTCCAACCATAATCTATAAAATGCGGTGAAAAAAAAGGTGTGATAGAAACCTAAAAGGTGGAGCGGAAGTGTTCGGCTGCAAGAAGGTGTGAATGTCCGTCTATAGTTGGTGAAAAGCAGGAAAAGCAAGGTCTGAATGCCCAATCTTACATCATCAAAAGCGAGATCAGAGGTGTTTGGCTGCAAGAAAACGGGTAAGGTGTGAATGACCAACTAAATATCAACAAAAGTGGGGGCGGAGGTCTTCGGATGCAAGTGGGTGTGAATATCCCACCATACAAGTATGGTGGAGAGGAAGCTGTGAATGTCCGACCATGGTTTGTAAAACGCGGGTAAGACAAGGTGCGAATGTCCGACAATGTATGATCAAAAGAGGGAGCGGAGGTGTTCGGCTGCAAGGTCTGAATTTCCAACCATAATTTGTAAACACCGTTGAAGAAAAGCCTCGAAAGCCCGACTATACACCATCAAAAGCGGGAGCAGAGGTGTTCAGCTGCAAGAAGGTCTGAATGTCCACCAATAATTACTGAAAAATGGGTAAGAAGAGGTGTGAATGCCCAACTATACATCATCAAAAGCAGAAGTGGATGTGTTCGGCCATAAGAAGGTTTGAATGTCCGACCATAGTTTGTAAAAGGCGGGTAAGAAAAGGTTTGAATGCCCGAACATACACAATCAAAAGAGGGAGCGGAGGTGTTTCTCTGCAAGAAGGTGTGAATGTCCGAGCATAGTTTGTAAAAAAAGGGTAAGAAAAGGTTCGAATGCCCGAACATACACCATCAAAAGAGGGAGCGGAGGTGTTCCGCTGTAAGAAGGTGTGAATGTCCAACCATAGTTGGTAAAAAGCGGGTAAGAAAAGGTTAAAATACCCGACTCTACACAATCAATAGCGGGAGCGGAGTTGTTCGGCTAAAAGAAGGTGTGAAAGTCCGACCATGGTTTGTAAAAAGCGGGTAAGAAAAGGTTCGAATGCAAAAATATACACCATCAAAAGCGGAAGCCGAGGTGTTCGGCTGCAAGTAGGTCTGAATGTCCACCCATAATTAATGAAAAGCGGGCAACAAGTAGGTTCGAATGCCCAACCATACATCAACAAAAGCAGGAGTGGATGTGTTTGGCTACAAGAAGGTTTGAATGTCCGAGCATAGTTTGTAAAAAGCGGGTAAGAAAAGGTGCGAATGCCCAACAATGTATGATCAAAAGAGGGAGTGGAGGTTTTCGGCTACAAGAAGGTTTGAATGTCCAACCATAGTTTGTAAAAAGCAGGTAAGAAAAGGTGCGAATGCCCGAAAATACACCATCAAAAGAGGGAGCGGAGGTGTTCCGCTGTAAGATGGTGCGAATGTCCGACCATAGTTGGTAAAAAGCGGGTAAGAAAAGGTTCGCATGCCCGAATATATACCATCATAAGCGGAAGCGGAGGTGTTCAGCTGCAAGAAGGTGTGAACGTCCGACCATAGTTTGTAAAAAGCAGTTAAGAAAAGGTTCGAATATCCAACCAAACATAATCAAAAGTGGGAGCAGAGCTGTTCGACTGCAAGTAGGTGTGAATTTCCACCCATAATTCCTGAAAAATGGGTAAGAAAAGGTGCGAATGCCCAACCATACATCATCAAAAGAAGAAGTGGATGTGTTCTGCTACAAGAAGGTTTGAATGTCCGACCATAGCTTGTAAAAAGTGGGTAAGAAAAAGTTCGAATGCTCGAACATACACCATCAAAATTGGGAGCGGAGGTGTTCCGCTGTAAGACGGTGTGAATGTCCGACCATAATTGGTAAAAAGCGGGTAAGAAAAGGTTAAAATACCCGACTGTACACAATCAATAGCGGGAGCGGAGTTGTTCGGCTACAAGAAGGTGTGAAAGTCCGACCATGGTTTGTAAAACGCGGGTAAGACAAGGTGCGAATTCCCGACAATGTATGATCAAAAGAGGGAGCGGAGGTGTTCGGCTGCAAGGTCTGAATTTCCAACCATAATTTGTAAACACAGTTGAAGAAAAGCCTCGAAAGCCCGACTATACACCATCAAAAGCGGGAGCAGAGGTGTTCAGCTGCAAGAAGGTCTGAATGTCCACCAATAATTACTGAGAAATGGGTAAGAAAAGGTGTGAATGCCCAACTATACATCATCACAAGCAGAAGTGGATGTGTTCGGCCACAAGAAGGTTTGAATGTCCGACCATAGTTTGTAAAAGGCGGGTAAGAAAAGGTTTGAATGCCCGAACATACACAATCAAAAGAGGGAGCGGAGGTGTTTCGCTGCAAGAAGGTGTGAATGTCCGAGCATAGTTTGTAAAAAGTGGGTAAGAAAAGGTTCGAATGCCAGAACATACACCATCAAAAGAGGGAGCGGAGGTTTTCCGCTGTAAGAAGGTGTGAATGTCCGACCATAGTTGGTAAAAAGCGGGTAAGAAAAGGTTAAAATACCCGACTCTACACAATCAATAGCGGGAGCGGAGTTGTTCGGCTAAAAGAAGGTGTGAAAGTCCGACCATGGTTTGTAAAAAGCGGGTAAGAAAAGGTTCGAATGCAAAAATACACACCATCAAAAGCGGAAGCCGAGGTGTTCGGCTGCAAGTAGGTGTGAATGTCCACCCATAATTAATGAAAAGCGGGCAACAAGTAGGTTCGAATCCCCAACCATACATCAACAAAAGCAGGAGTGGATGTGTTTGGCTACAAGAAGGTTTGAATGTCCGAGCATAGTTTGTAAAAAGCGGGTAAGAAAAGGTGCGAATGCCCGACAATGTATGATCAAAAGAGGGAGCGGAGGTGTTCCGCTGTAAGATGGTGCGAATGTCCGACCATAGTTGGTAAAAAGCGGGTAAGAAAAGGTTCGAATGCCCGAATATATACCATCAAAAGCGGAAACGGAGGTGTTCGGCTGCAAGAAGGTGTGAACGTCCGACCAAAGTTTGTAAAAAGCAGTTAAGAAAAGGTTCGAATATCCAACCAAACATAATCAAAAGTGGGAGCAGAGCTGTTCGACTGCAAGTAGGTGTGAATGTCCACCCATAATTCCTGAAAAATGGGTAAGAAAAGGTGCGAATGCCCAACCATACATCATCAAAAGCAGGAGTGGATGTGTTCGGCTACAAGAAGGTTTGAATGTCCGACCATAGTTTGTAAAAAGCGGGTAAGAACAGGTTTGTATGCCCGACTGTACACAATCAAAAGAGGGAGCGGAGTTGTTCAGCTACAAGAAGGTGTGAAAGTCCGACCATGGTTTGTAAAAAGCGGGTAAGAACAGGTTCGTATGCCCGAATATACACCATCAAATGCGGGAGCGGAGGTGTTCGGCTGTGAGTAGGTGTGAATCTCCAACCATAATTGCTGAAAAATGTGTTAGAAAAGGTAAGAATGCCGGTCCATACATCGTCAAAAGCGGGAGAGGTGGTGTTCGGCTGCAAGTAGGTGTGAATGTCCAGCCATAATTACTCACAAATGGGTAAGAAAAGGTAGTATTGCCAGACCATACATGATCAAAACAGGGAGCGGAGGTGGTTAAGCTGCAAGAAGGTGTTAATGTCCGACTAAGGTTTATAAAAAGCGGGTAAGAAAAGGTGCGAATGCCCGACAATGTATGATCAAAAGAGGGAGCGGAGGTTTTTGGCTGAAAGAAGGTCTGAATGTCCAACCATAATTTGTAAAAACCGGGGAAGAAAAGGCTTGAAAGCCCGACTATACACCATCAAAAGCTGGAGCGGAGGTGTTCAGCTGCAAGAAGGTGTGAATGTCCACCCATAATTACTGAAAAATGGGTAAGAAAAGGTGCGAATTCCCAACCATACATCATCAAATGCACGAGTGGATGTGTTCGGCTACAAGAAGGTTTGAATGTCCGCCCATAGTTTGTAAAAAGCGGGTAAGAAAAGGTTCGAATGCCCAAACATACACCATCAAAAGAGGGAGCGGAGGTGTTCCGCTGTAAGAAGGTGTGAATGTCCTACCATAGTTGGTAAAAAGCGGGTAAGAAAAGGTTAAAATACCCGACTGTACACAATCAATAGCGGGAGCGGAGTTGTTCGGCTACTAAAAGGTGTGAAAGTCCAACCCTGGTTTTAAAAAGCGGGTAAGAAAAGGTTCGAATGCCCGAACATACACCATCAAAAGAGGTAGCGGAGGTGTTCCGCTGTAAGACGGTGTGAATGTCCGATCATAGTTGGTAAAAAGCGGGTAAGAAAAGGTTAAAATACCCGACTGTACACAATCAAAAGAGGGAGCGGAGTTGTTCAGCTAAGAGAAGGTGTGAAAGTCCGACCATGGTTTGTAAAAAGCGGGTAAGAAAAGGTTCGTATGCCCGAATATACACTATCAAAACCGGAAGCGTAGGTGTTCGGCTGCAAGAAGGTGTGAACGTCCAACCAAAGTTTGTGAAAAAGCAGTTAAGAAAAGTTTAGAATATCTAACCAAACATAATCAAAAGCGGGAGCAGAGCTGTTCGACTGCAGGTAGGTGTGAATGTCAGAGAATAATTTGCAAAAAGCTGATGAGAAAGGATGAGAAATCCCGACTATACACCATCAAATGCGGTAGCGGAGTTGTTCGGCTGTGAGTAGGTGTGATTCTCCAACCATAATTGCTGAAAAATGTGTTAGAAAAGGTAAGAATGCCGGTCCATACATCATCAAAAGCGGGAGAGGTCGTGTTCGGCTGAAAGTAGGTGTGAACGTCCATTAATAATTGCTTTAAAACATGAAAGAAAATTTTCGAATATCAAACCTTACATGATCATTAGCGGGAGAGGAGGTGTTCAGCTGCAAGAAGGTGTGAATATCCACCCATAATTACTGAAAAATGGGTAGGAAAAGATGCGAATGTCCAACCATAAATCATCAAAAGCAGGAGTGGAGTTGTTCAGCTACAAGAAGGTATGAAAGTCCAACCATGGTTTGTAAAAAGCGGGTAAGAGAAGGTTCGAATACCCGAATATATACCATCAAAAGCGGAAGCGGAGGTGTTCGGCTGCAAGAAGGTGTGAACGTCCGACCAAAGTTTGTAAAAAGCAGTTAAGAAAAGGTTTGAATATCCAACCGAACATAATCAAAAGCGGGAGCAGAGCTGTTCGACTGCAAGTAGGTGTGAATGTCAGATCATAATTGCTGAAAAATGTGATAGAAAAGACTAGAATGCCGGACAATACATCATCAAAAGCGGGAGAGGTGGTTTTTCGGCTGCAAGTAGGTGTGAATGTCCAGCCATAATTACTCACAAACGGGGGAAGAAAAGGTAGTATTTCCAGACCACACATGATCAAAACAGGGAATGGAGGTGGTTCAGCTGCAAGGTGTGAATGTCTGACTAAAGTTTGTAAAAACCGTGTAAGACAAGGGGCGAATGCCCGACAATGTATGATCAAAAGAGGGAGCGGAGGTTTTCGGCTGCAAGGTCTGAATGTCCAACCACAATTTGTAAAAATCGGGGAAGAAAAGGCTCGAAAGCCCGACTATACACCATCAAAAGTGGGAGCAGAGGTGTTCAGGTGCAAGAAGGTCTGAATGTCCAACCAAAAATTACTGAAAAATGGGTAAGAAAAGGTGCGAATGCCAAATCATACATCATCAAAAGCAGGAGCGGATGTGTTCGGCTACAAGAAGGTTTGAATGTCCAACCATAGTAAGTAATAGGCGGGTAAGAAAAGGCTCGAATGCCCGACTATATACCATCAAAAGCGGAAGCGGAGGTGTTCGGCTGCAAGACGGTGTGAACGTCCGACCAAAGTTTGTAAAAAGCAGTTAAGAAAATGTTCGAATATCCAACCAAACATAATCAAAAGCGGGAGCAGAGCTGTTCGACTGCAAGTAGGTGTGAATATCAGATCATAATTTGCAAAAAGCTGTTGAGAAAGGGTGAGAATGCCCGACTATACACTATCAAATGTGGGAGCGGAGGTGTTCGTCTGTGAGTAGGTGTGAATGTCCGACCATAATTGCTGAAAAATGTGTTAGAAAAAGTAAGAATGCCGGACCATATATCATCAAAAGCGGGAGAGGTTGTGTTCGGCTGCAAGTAGGTGTGAATGTCCAGCCATAATTACTCACAAACGGGTAAGAAAAGGTACTATTGCCAGACCATATATGATCAAAATAGGGAGCGGAGGTGGTTCAGCTGCAAGAAGGTTTGAATGTCCGACTAAAGTTTGTAAAAAGCGGGTAAGACAAGGTGTGAATGCCCGACAATGTATGATCAAAAGAGGAGCGGAGGTTTTCGGCTGCAAGAAGGTCTGAATGTCCACCCATAATTACTGAAAAATGGGTAAGAAAAGGTGCGAAAGCCCAACCGCACATGATCATAAGTGGATGAGAAGGTGTTCGACTGCAAGTAGGTGTGAATGTAAGATCATAATATTTAAAAAGCGGGTAAGAAAAGGTAAGAATGCCCAACCATAAATTATCAAAAGCGGCAGCAGAGTTTCGGCTGGTATTTATCAATGTCTAGATAGATTTCAACAAAAAACAACGTTGTACTTTGCAGTAAAAGAAAGTGCAAATCAAAAGTCTTAGGAATCCGAGAATAAGCTTATTTTCATGAGTTCTGCACGATTTCGGATTTTATGTATAAAATGAATTCCTTCACGCAAACTAAGTTAACACTGCTTTGTCCTTCATATGTACCCATTTCTACATATATTTCAAGCATAAACTTTCTCATACTACCCTGAATGAGAAAGAGCCACACTTTGGATTAAGCCATACGACCCTTTTGAGGAGTTCTGCATGGTTTGGGATTTTATCTATAAAATTAATTCCTTCACTCAAACTATGTTAAAACGGCTTTTACCTTCATATTTATCAATGTCTCGATAGATTTAAACAAAAAAAACAACGTTGTACTTTGCAATAAAAGAAAGAGCAAATCAAAAGTTTTAGGAATCCGAGAATAAGCTTATTTTCATGAGTTCTGCACGATTTCGGATTTTATGTATAAAATGAATTCATTCACTCAAACCAAGTTAAAACTGCTTTTTCCTTCATATTTATCAATGTCTAGATCGACTTCAACAAAGAACAACATTGTATTTTGCAGTAGAAGAAAGAGCAAAACTGAAGGATCAGGAATCCGAGAATAAGCTTCTTTTCATACGTTCTGCATGATTTGGGATTTTATGTATAAAATGAATTCCTTCACTCAAACTAAGTTAACACTACTTTGTCCTTCATATGTACCCATTTCTACATATATTTCAAGCATAAACTTCCTCATACTACCCTGAATGAGAAAGAGCCACACTTGTGATTAAGCCATACGCCCCTTTTGAGGAGTTCTGCATGATTTGGGATTTTATCTATAAAATCAATTCCTTCACTCAAACTATGTTAAAACGGCTTTTACCTTCATATTTATCAATGTTTCGATAGATTTAAACAAAAAAACAACGTTGTACTTTGCAGTAAAAGAAAGAGCCAATCAAAAGTTTTAGGAATCCGAGAATAAGCTTATTTTCATGAGTTCTGCACGATTTCGGATTTTATGTATAAAATGAATTCATTCACTCAAACCAAGTTAAAAATGCTTTTTCATTCATATTTATCAATGTCTAGATCGACTTCAACAAAGAAAAACATTGTATTTTGCAGTAGAAGAAAGAGCAAAACTGAAGGATCAGGAATCCCAGAATAAGCTTATTTTCTTATGGGCAAGTGGGAACTGCTTTGTCCTTCATATTTATCAATGTGTAGATGGATTTCAACTTCTTCTACTGCAAAGTCCAATGTTTTTCTTTGTTGAAGTCGATCTAGACATTGATGAATATGGAAGGACAAAGCAGTTTTAACTTGGTTTGAGCAAAGCAATTCATTTTATAGCAAAATCCGAAATCGTGCAGAACTCATGAAAGCAGGCTTATACTCGGATTCCTGAAACTTTAGATTTGCTCTTTCTTTTACTGCAAAGTACAACGTTGTTTTTTTGTTTAAATCTTTCTAGACATGGTAAATATGAAGAACAAATCAGTTTTAACATAGTTTGAGTGAAGTAATGCATTTTATAAGCAAAATCCCAAATCATGCAGAACTCACGAAAAGCTTTTTCTCGCTTTTCACTGCTTTTTACAAACTTTGGTCGGACGTTCACACCTTCTTGCATCCGAACACCTCCGCTTCCGCTTTTGATGATGTATATTCGGGCATTCGAACCTTTTATTACCCGCTTTTTACAAACCATTGTCGAACATTCACACCTTCTTGCAGCTGAACACCTCCGCTCCCGCTTTTGATGATGTATAGTCGGGCTTTCAAGCCTTTTCTTAACCGGTTTTTACAAATTATGGTTGGACATTCAGACCTTGCATTCGAACACCTCCGCTCTCTCTTTTGATCATACATTGTCGGGCATTCGCACCTTGTCTTACCCGCTTTTTACAAACTATAGTCAGACATTCACACCTTGCAGCTGAACCTCCGCTCCCTGTTTTGATCATGTATGGTCTGGCAATACTACCTTTTCTTCCCCCGTTTGTGAGTAATTATGGCTGGACATTCACACCTACTTGCAGTCGAACAGCTCTGCTCCCGCTTTTGATTATGTTTGGTTGGATATTCGAACCTTTTCTTAACTGCATTTTACAAACCATGGTCGGACTTTCACACCTTCTTGTAGCCGAACAACTCCGCTCCCGCTATTGATTTTGTACAGTCGGGTATTTTAACCTTTTCTTACGCGCTTTTTACCAACTATGGTTGGACATTCACACCATCTTACAGCGGAACACCTCCGCTCCCGCTTTTTATGGTGTAAAGTCGGGCATTCGAACCTTTTCTTACCCGCTATTTACAAACTATGGTAGGACATTCAAACTTTCGTGTATCCGAAAACCTCCGCTCTCTCTTTTGATCATACATTGTCGGACATTCGCACCTTTTCTTACCCGCTTTTTACAAACCATGGTCGGACTGTCACACCTTCTTGTAGCCGAACACATCCGCTCCCGCTATTGATTGTGTACAGTCGGGTATTTTAACCTTTTCTTACCCGCTTTTTACCAACTATGGTCGGACATTCACACCGTCTTACAGCGGAACACCTCTGCTCCCGCTTTTGATGGTGTATAGTCGGGCATTCGAACCTTTTCTTACGCGCTTTTTACAAACTATGGTGGGACATTTAAACCTTCTTGTATCCGAAAACCTCCGCTCTCTCTTTTGATCATACATTATCGGACATTCGCACCTTTTCTTACCCGCTTTTTACAAACCATGGTCGGACTTTCACATCTTCTTGTAGCCGAACACATCCGCTCCCGCTATTGATTGTGTACAGTCGGGTATTTTAACCTTTTCTTACCCGCTTTTTACCAAGTATGGTCGGACATTCACACCTTCGTACAGCGGAATACCTCCGCTCCCTCTTTTGATGGTGTATGTTCGGGCATTCAAACCTTTTCTTACCCGCTTTTTCCAAACTATGGTGGGCTATTCAAAGCTTCCTCTCCACCATACTTGTATGGTGGGATATTCACACCCACTTGCATCCGAAGACCTCCGCCCCAAATTTTGTTGATATTTAGTCGGACATTCGCACCTTACCCGCTTTTGGCAAACTATGGCCTTCTTGCAGCCAAACACCTCTGGTCTCGCTTTTGATGATGTAAGGTTGGGCATTCAGACCTTGCTTCACCTGCTTTTCACCAAATATAGTCGGACATTCACACCTTCTTGCAGCCGAACACTTCCGCTCCACCTTTTAGTGTTCTATCACACCTTTTTTTTCACCGCATTTTATACATTATGGTTGGAAATTTTCAACCACTCTCATCCGAAGACCTCTCCTCCCGCTTTTGTTAATATATTTGAACTTTAGTTTGACATTCAAACCTTCTTGCAGCTGAACCACCTCCGCTCCCTGTTTTGATCATATATGGTCTGGCTACTACCTTTTCTTACCCGTTTGTGAGTAATTATGGCTGGACATTCACACCTACTTGCAGTCGAACACAACCTCTCTCGCTTTTGATGATGTATGGACCGGCATTTTTACCTTTTCTAACACATTTTTCAGCAATTATGGTCGGAGATTCACACCTACTCACAGCCGAACAACTCCGCTCCCGCATTTGATGATGTATAGTCGGGCATTCTCACCCTTTCTCATCAGCTTTTTGCAAATTATGATCTGACATTCACACCTACTTGCAGTCGAACAGCTCTGCTCCCGCTTTTGATTATGTTTGGTTGGATATTCAAACCTTTTCTTAACTTCTTTTTACATATTTTGGTTGGACGTTCACACCTTCTTGTCGCCGAACACTTCCACTCCTGCTTTTGATGATGTATGGTTGGGCATTCACACCTTTTTTTTGCCCATTTTTCAGGAATTATGGGTGGACATTCACACCTTGCAGCTGAACACCTCCTATCCCACTTATGATCATATGCGGTATGATTTTCGAAAAGTTTCTTTCATGTTTTCTAGCAATTATTGATGGACATGTAGACCTTCTTGCAGCTGAACACCTACGCTCCCGCTTTTGATCATACATTGTCAGGCATTCGCACCTTGTCTTACCCACTTTTTACAAACTTTAGTCGAACAGTCACACCTTTTTGCAGCCAAACACCACCTCTCCCGCTTTTGATGATGTATGGTCCAGCATTCTTACCTTTTCTAACACATTCTTCAGCAATTATGGTCGGACATTCACACCTACTCAGAGCCGAACACCTCCGCTCCCGCATTTGATGGTGTATAGTCGGGCATTCTCACCCTTTCTCATCAGCTTTTTACAAATTATGATCTGACATTCACACCTGCTTTTGATAATGTATTGTTAGGCATTCGCACCTTTTTTTTTAACCATTTTTCATGAATTATGGGTGGACATTCACACCTTCTTGCAGCCGAACACCTCCTCTCCCGCTTATGATCATGTGCGGTTTGATATTCGAAAATTTACTTTCTTGTTTTAAAGCAATTATTGATGGACATTCAAACCTTCTTTTTGATGGTGTATAGTCGGGCTTTCGAGCCTTTTCTTCCCGGTTTTTACAAACCATGGTCGGACTTTCACACCTTCTTGTAGCCGAACAACTCCGCTCCCGCTATTGATTGTGTACAGTCGGGTATTTTAACCTTTTCTTACCCGCTTTTTACCAACTATGGTTGGACATTCACACCGTCTTACAGCGGAACACCTCTGCTCCTGCTTTTGATGGTGTATAGTCGGGCATTCGAACCTTTTCTTACCCGCTTTTTACAAACTATGGTGGGACATTCAAACCTTCTTGTATCCGAAAACCTCCGCTCTCTCTTTTGATCATACATTGTCGGACATTCGCACCTTTTCTTACACGCTTTTTACAAACCATGGTCGGACTTTCACATCTTCTTGTAGCCGAACACATCCGCTCCCGCTATTGATTGTGTACAGTCGGGTATTCTAACCTTTTCTTACCCGCTTTTTACCAAGTATGGTCGGACATTCACACCTTCGTACAGCGGAACACCTCCGCTCCCTCTTTTGATGGTGTATGTTTGGGCATTCAAACCTTTTCTTACCCGCTTTTTCCAAACTATGGTCGGCTATTCACAGCTTCCTCTCCACCATACTTGTATGGTGGGATATTCACACCGACTTGCATCCGAAGATCTCCGCCCCAAATTTTGTTGATATTTAGTCGGACATTCGCACCTTACCCGCTTTTGGCAAACTATGGCCTTCTTGCAGCCAAACAACTCTGATCTTGCTTTTGATGATGTAAGGTTGGGCATTCAGACCTTGCTTCACCTGCTTTTCACCAAATATAGTCGGACATTCACACCTTCTTGCAGCCGAACACTTCCGCTCCACCTTTTAGTGTTCTATCACACCTTTTTTTTCACCGCATTTTATACATTATGGTTGGAAATTTTCAACCACTCTCATCCGAAGACCTCTCCTCCCGCTTTTGTTAATATATTTGAACTTTAGTTTGACATTCAAACCTTCTTGCAGCTGAACCACCTCCGCTCCCTGTTTTGATCATATATGGTCTGGCTACTACCTTTTCTTACCCGTTTGTGAGTAATTATGGCTGGACATTCACACCTACTTGCAGTCGAACACAACCTCTCTCGCTTTTGATGATGTATGGACCGGCATTTTTACCTTTTCTAACACATTTTTCAGCAATTATGGTCGGAGATTCACACCTACTCACAGCCGAACAACTCCGCTCCCGCATTTGATGATGTATAGTCGGGCATTCTCACCCTTTCTCATCAGCTTTTTGCAAATTATGATCTGATATTCACACCTACTTGCAGTCAAACAGCTCTGCTCCCGCTTTTGATTATGTTTGGTTGGATATTCGAACCTTTTCTTAACTTCTTTTTACATATTTTGGTTGGACGTTCACACCTTCTTGTAGCCGAACACTTCCACTCCTGCTTTTGATGATGTATGGTTGGGCATTCACACCTTTTTTTTGCCCATTTTTCAGGAATTATGGGTGGACATTCACACCTTGCAGCTGAACACCTCCTATCCCACTTATGATCATATGCGGTATGATTTTCGAAAAGTTTCTTTCATGTTTTCTAGCAATTATTGATGGACATGTAGACCTTCTTGCAGCTGAACACCTACGCTCCCGCTTTTGATCATACATTGTCAGGCATTCGCACCTTGTCTTACCCACTTTTTACAAACTTTAGTCGAACAGTCACACCTTTTTGCAGCCAAACACCACCTCTCCCGCTTTTGATGATGTATGGTCCAGCATTCTTACCTTTTCTAACACATTCTTCAGCAATTATGGTCGGACATTCACACCTACTCAGAGCCGAACACCTCCGCTCCCGCATTTGATGGTGTATAGTCGGGCATTCTCACCCTTTCTCATCAGCTTTTTACAAATTATGATCTGACATTCACACCTGCTTTTGATAATGTATTGTTAGGCATTCGCACCTTTTTTTTTACCCATTTTTCATGAATTATGGGTGGACATTCACACCTTCTTGCAGCCGAACACCTCCTCTCCCGCTTATGATCATGTGCGGTTTGATATTCGAAAATTTACTTTCTTGTTTTAAAGCAATTATTGATGGACATTCAAACCTTCTTTTTGATGGTGTATAGTCGGGCTTTCGAGCCTTTTCTTCCCGGTTTTTACAAACCATGGTCGGACTTTCACACCTTCTTGTAGCCGAACAACTCCGCTCCCGCTATTGATTGTGTACAGTCGGGTATTTTAACCTTTTCTTACCCGCTTTTTACCAACTATGGTTGGACATTCACACCGTCTTACAGCGGAACACCTCTGCTCCTGCTTTTGATGGTGTATAGTCGGGCATTCGAACCTTTTCTTACCCGCTTTTTACAAACTATGGTGGGACATTCAAACCTTCTTGTATCCGAAAACCTCCGCTCTCTCTTTTGATCATACATTGTCGGACATTCGCACCTTTTCTTACACGCTTTTTACAAACCATGGTCGGACTTTCACATCTTCTTGTAGCCGAACACATCCGCTCCCGCTATTGATTGTGTACAGTCGGGTATTCTAACCTTTTCTTACCCGCTTTTTACCAAGTATGGTCGGACATTCACACCTTCGTACAGCGGAACACCTCCGCTCCCTCTTTTGATGGTGTATGTTTGGGCATTCAAACCTTTTCTTACCCGCTTTTTCCAAACTATGGTCGGCTATTCACAGCTTCCTCTCCACCATACTTGTATGGTGGGATATTCACACCGACTTGCATCCGAAGATCTCCGCCCCAAATTTTGTTGATATTTAGTCGGACATTCGCACCTTACCCGCTTTTGGCAAACTATGGCCTTCTTGCAGCCAAACAACTCTGATCTTGCTTTTGATGATGTAAGGTTGGGCATTCAGACCTTGCTTCACCTGCTTTTCACCAAATATAGTCGGACATTCACACCTTCTTGCAGCCGAACACTTCCGCTCCACCTTTTAGTGTTCTATCACACCTTTTTTTTCACCGCATTTTATACATTATGGTTGGAAATTTTCAACCACTCTCATCCGAAGACCTCTCCTCCCGCTTTTGTTAATATATTTGAACTTTAGTTTGACATTCAAACCTTCTTGCAGCTGAACCACCTCCGCTCCCTGTTTTGATCATATATGGTCTGGCTACTACCTTTTCTTACCCGTTTGTGAGTAATTATGGCTGGACATTCACACCTACTTGCAGTCGAACACAACCTCTCTCGCTTTTGATGATGTATGGACCGGCATTTTTACCTTTTCTAACACATTTTTCAGCAATTATGGTCGGAGATTCACACCTACTCACAGCCGAACAACTCCGCTCCCGCATTTGATGATGTATAGTCGGGCATTCTCACCCTTTCTCATCAGCTTTTTGCAAATTATGATCTGATATTCACACCTACTTGCAGTCAAACAGCTCTGCTCCCGCTTTTGATTATGTTTGGTTGGATATTCGAACCTTTTCTTAACTTCTTTTTACATATTTTGGTTGGACGTTCACACCTTCTTGTAGCCGAACACTTCCACTCCTGCTTTTGATGATGTATGGTTGGGCATTCACACCTTTTTTTTGCCCATTTTTCAGGAATTATGGGTGGACATTCACACCTTGCAGCTGAACACCTCCTATCCCACTTATGATCATGTGCGGTTTGATTTTCGAAAAGTTTCTTTCATGTTTTCTAGCAATTATTGATGGACATCTAGACCTTCTTGCAGCTGAACACCTACGCTCCCGCTTTTGATCATACATTGTCAGGCATTCGCACCTTGTCTTACCCACTTTTTACAAACTTTAGTCGAACAGTCACACCTTTTTGCAGCCAAACACCACCTCTCCCGCTTTTGATGATGTATGGTCCAGCATTCTTACCTTTTCTAACACATTCTTCAGCAATTATGGTCGGACATTCACACCTACTCAGAGCCGAACACCTCCGCTCCCGCATTTGATGGTGTATAGTCGGGCATTCTCACCCTTTCTCATCAGCTTTTTACAAATTATGATCTGACATTCACACCTGCTTTTGATAATGTATTGTTAGGCATTCGCACCTTTTTTTTTACCCATTTTTCATGAATTATGGGTGGACTTTCACACCTTCTTGCAGCCGAACACCTCCTCTCCCGCTTATGATCATGTGCGGTTTGATATTCGAAAATTTACTTTCTTGTTTTAAAGCAATTATTGATAAACATTCAGACCTTCTTTTTGATGGTGTATAGTCGGGCTTTCGAGCCTTTTCTTCCCGGTTCTTACAAACCATGGTCGGACTTTCACACCTTCTTGTAGCCGAACAACTCCGCTCCCGCTATTGATTGTGTACAGTCGGGTATTTTAACCTTTTCTTACCCGCTTTTTACCAACTATGGTCGGACATTCACACCGTCTTACAGCGGAACACCTCTGCTCCCGCTTTTGATGGTGTATAGTCGGGCATTCGAACCTTTTCTTACCCGCTTTTTACAAACTATGGTGGGACATTCAAACCTTCTTGTATCCGAAAACCTCCGCTCTCTCTTTTGATCATACATTGTCGGACATTCGCACCTTTTCTTACCCGTTTTTTACAAACCATGGTCGGACTTTCACATCTTCTTGTAGCCGAACACATCCGCTCCCGCTATTGATTGTGTACAGTCGGGTATTTTAACCTTTTCTTACCCGCTTTTTACCAACTATGGTCGGACATTCACACCTTCGTACAGCGGAACACCTCCGCTCCCTCTTTTGATGGTGTATTCAAACCTTTTCTTACCCGCTTTTTCCAAACTATGGTCGGCTATTCACAGCTTCCTCTCCACCATACTTGTATGGTGGAATATTCACACCCACTTGCATCCGAAGACCTCCGCCCCAAATTTTGTTGATATTTAGTCGGACATTCGCACCTTACCCGCTTTTGGAAAACTATGGCCTTCTTGCAGCCAAACACCTCTGATCTCGCTTTTGATGATGTAAGGTTGGGCATTCAGACCTTGCTTCACCTGCTTTTCACCAAATATGCAGCCGAACACTTCCGCTTTTAGTGTTCTATGAGGCATTCACATATTTTTTTTCACCGTATTTTATAGATTATGGTTGGAAATTCTCACCCACTCTCATCCGAAGACCTCTCCTCCCGCTTTTGTTAATATATAGTCGGGCATTCGAACCTTTTCTTACCCGCTTTTTACAAATTATAGTCGAACATTCACACCTACTTGCAGCTGAATACTTCCGCTCCACCTTTTAGGTATGTATGGTTGGCATTTGCACCTCTTTTTATACTGATTGCTGAAGATTAAGTTGTACTTTCTCAAACTACAACATTTTTTTATTTGTTGAAACTTGATTTGAAGTGGATAAATAAGGAGAACAAACAGTTTTAAGTCAGGCTGATAGAAGGAATTAATTTTATAGCAAAATCTGTACTTCGTCATATGTCGAGAGATGCTTATTGCTGAAGAAGTTCTTTCTCATTCTACAAAGTACAACGTTGTTTATCGTTGAAACTTGATTAGACATGAATAAA
This sequence comes from Leuresthes tenuis, assembly GCF_036924035.1. Classification (NCBI taxonomy): domain Eukaryota; kingdom Metazoa; phylum Chordata; class Actinopteri; order Atheriniformes; family Atherinopsidae; genus Leuresthes; species Leuresthes tenuis. The sequence continues at coordinate 11,508,510 of NW_027325377.1, forward strand.
TATGAAGGACAAAGCAGTCTTAACTTGGTTTGAGTTAAGGAATTCGTTTTATAGGAGAATCCGAATTCGTGCATAACTCATAAAATAGAGCTTATTTTCGGATTCCTGAAGAATGATTCTGGTTCTTTCTCATAATACAAAGTTTGTTGTTTATTGTTGAAACTTCATCAGAAGTGAAGAAATAAATGAATGCCTATCAACAAATGTGGGATCTAAACTCTAGTGCTTCCTCTAAAATAATTTCCTTTCTCAATTTAGAAATGTGTGTGTGTAAGTCACAACACCCGTGACACCAAAACGGCTTTCTTTTCTCTACACTCTGCACTATGAGCGCACACACACCAAATCAGAAAGGCTCTTTTTTCTCTTTTCTACATTATGGACTGTGGGGACACAAAACCGCTCTCTCTCTCTTTTTTTTTTATCGTGTGCCAGGGCGTTGTCTCATGTATTAGATTATGCTTAAGATACGAATGGGTTTATCAGTCACATCAGAATCCATACATACTGATCCTCCCGTAATAAAATGGTCGGATCTTATCAAACACACTTTTTTCTTGTGACAATCAAGTCAGCGAAACAGCGTATACACGTCAAGACACTGAATCAAGTTTGCCACAAGAACTCATAAGTTTGGCAGTATTGCTCTGCCATCAGCAATGATACACCCATTTTATTTTCGTGAGACATGTGCAAGCACCTGTTCATCTACTGTTCTATCACTATGAATTAGTGATCTATTATCAATAAGGATACTTCTACAACTACTATCAAAGTATGTCCGGACTTCTTATGTTGTCAGTTGCTATATATGAATAAGTGGGTAGCTACTGACAAGCATTAAGCATGTCACACAGCCCAAACATATAACATTTCAGGACACACCACACAGTTAACAACCACAGTGAAGCGTGTCAAAGCCCAAACATGTAACATTCAACAGGACACTTACACAACACATTCAAATCAAACAGTCAGACAACATACAAGAACATATACCCCAGCCGGCATTGCTCCCTGCCTATTTTCGTACAGCACACTATGTGTGCGCACACCTTTATTCACAAACTCTTCAACTTATACTCTTTTACCGAAGCTGCTACAGCTCGATTGGCCGAATACCCTTTGATCCTATTTCGGTGAATTTGACATCTGCCTTACATATAACAGATTAGCGGTTTAGCAGTTTTAATTTAGTTTGAGTGAAGGAATTCATTTTATAGCAAAATCCGAAATCGTGAAGAACTCATGAAAGTAAGCTTATTCTCGGATTCCTGAAACTTTAGATTTGCTCTTTCTTTTACTGCAAAGTACAACGTTGTTTTTTTTGTTTAAATCTTTCTAGACATGGTAAATATTAAGGACAAAGCAGTTTTCACATAGTTTGAGTGAAGGAATTCATTTTATAGATAAAATCCCAAGAGTCTGCTGAGAAAAGAGAGTGAATGCGAAGTAGACTTTAACACGGCTATGGGAGCGAGCCGAGTGTGGGCTAACCAGGAGAATTGCTTGAAAGAAACGCGACCCCGAATGAGCGGTCAGAACAAAGCCTCAATACGGGATTCTCGTGGTGTTTTTGTTGCTGCCTTGTCTTTTGCACAGAGTAAAAGACAAGGCAGCCATCGAATAGGGCCCGATTGTTCCTACTTGGTCAGCCGAGGAGCAAGGGGGGGGGGGGGGGCAAGCGTCTCAACCAAGCAAAGCTCACCATGGGGAAGGTGGCTATGCCAACTAGCCTGATGCCCTGCTCCCGCAGTGACGGATAATCGTACTCTGGTTTCTCTTCATAACTCTTTCTCATAAGTCTTTCGCCTTTTACTAAAGATTTCTGTGGAGAGCAGCACTATTGAGTTGTTTCTATTTTTGGCAGGCTTTACCTTTGCGGGTGAAGCCCTTTCTGTCTGTGCAAAAGAAATCTTGTTACTGTGCAGAGTGACTTCTCTGAGTAGAGTCGCCTTACTTGTTGCGACTGTGCCGATGTTCGAAGCTGCAGTGCAAAGTTGTTGCTTGAATGGTGCTTGCTGGAGCGTGCGGGAGTGCAAAGTTATACCATTTAAAAGGGCTGAAGAGTGCTCAGTGCAGCGGGTGGGCGACACTCTGGCCACCTTGAAAACCGAGGTTACATCCACTACCAGGGGCAGCCCAAGTTCTGCCGCAAGTGTGGTGAGCATGGGCACCTGGTTGAGGCTTGTACCAAGGTGTTATGTGGGAAGAGCAGAGAAATTGGGCAAACTTTTGGAGAGTGTCCAAATGGCAGGAAATGTAATCTCTGTGGAGAATTAAATCACCTCTTCAGAGATTTCCCTAAATATTTTGCCAACAAATTAAAGACGATAAAGCCACAGTCAAGCCAACAAAGAGAAGGACCAAAGGTGGCAGTTGGTGAACAAAGTGAAGAGGTTGACCCAATAAATTCAAACTTCCCGCCAAAAGCTTGGATTGGAAGTGAGGAGCAAAAAGGGGAGGGGCCTGTAGAGGCCTCACCACTCAGTGTTGAAGTCAGTGAGAATTCACAGGCAGAGGGTGGAGCTACGCTAAATGAGGAGGAAGAGCAGACAGGTGAGTCTAGTGAAGATACTCACCTCCCCGAAGGTCAACAGAAGGTCAATTTAAAACTTAAAACTGTTTGTCCTCCTTATTTATCCACTTCAAATCAAGTTTCAACAAATAAAAAAATGTTGTAGTTTGAGAAAGTACAACTTAATCTTCAGCAATCAGTATAAAAAGAGGTGCAAATGCCAACCATACATACCTAAAAGGTGGAGCGGAAGTATTCAGCTGCAAGTAGGTGTGAATGTTCGACTATAATTTGTAAAAAGCGGGTAAGAAAAGGTTCGAATGCCCGACTATATATTAACAAAAGCGGGAGGAGAGGTCTTCGGATGAGAGTGGGTGAGAATTTCCAACCATAATCTATAAAATACGGTGAAAAAAAATATGTGAATGCCTCATAGAACACTAAAAGCGGAAGTGTTCGGCTGCAAGAAGGTGTGAATGTCCGACTATATTTGGTGAAAAGCAGGTGAAGCAAGGTCTGAATGCCCAACCTTACATCATCAAAAGCGAGATCAGAGGTGTTTGGCTGCAAGAAGGCCATAGTTTTCCAAAAGCAGGTAAGGTGCGAATGTCCGACTAAATATCAACAAAATTTGGGGCGGAGGTCTTCGGATGCAAGTGGGTGTGAATATTCCACCATACAAGTATGGTGGAGAGGAAGCTGTTAATAGCCGACCATAGTTTGGAAAAAGCGGGTAAGAAAAGGTTTGAATGCCCGAACATACACCATCAAAAGAGGGAGCGGAGGTGTTCCGCTGTACGAAGGTGTGAATGTCCGACCATACTTGGTAAAAAGCGGGTAAGAAAAGGTTAAAATACCCGACTGTACACAATCAATAGCGGGAGAGGATGTTTTCGGCTACAAGAAGATGTGAAAGTCCGACCATGGTTTGTAAAAAGTGGGTAAGAAAAGGTGCGAATGTCCGACAATGTATGATCAAAAGAGAGAGCGGAGGTTTTCGGATACAAGAAGGTTTGAATGTCCCACCATAGTTTGTAAAAAGCGCGTAAGAAAAGGTTCGAATGCCCGACTATACACCATCAAAAGCGGGAGCAGAGGTGTTCCGCTGTAAGACGGTGTGAATGTCCGACCATAGTTGGTAAAAAGCGGGTAAGAAAAGGTTAAAATACCCGACTGTACACAATCAATAGCGGGAGCGGAGTTGTTCGGCTACAAGAAGGTGTGAAAGTCACACCATGGTTTGTAAAAACCGGGAAGAAAAGGCTCGAAAGCCCGACTATACACCATCAAAAAGAAGGTTTGAATGTCCATCAATAATTGCTTTAAAACAAGAAAGTAAATTTTCGAATATCAAACCGCACATGATCATAAGCGGGAGAGGAGGTGTTCGGCTGCAAGAAGGTTTGAATGTCCACCCATAATTCATGAAAAATGGGTAAAAAAAAGGTGCAAATGCCTAACAATACATTATCAAAAGCAGGTGTGAATGTCAGATCATAATTTGTAAAAAGCTGATGAGAAAGGGTGAGAAATCCCGACTATACACCATCAAATGCGGTAGCGGAGTTGTTCGGCTGTGAGTAGGTGTGATTCTCCAACCATAATTGCTGAAAAATGTGTTAGAAAAGGTAAGAATGCCGGTCCATACATCATCAAAAGCGGGAGAGGTGGTGTTCGGCTGCAAGTAGGTGTGAATGTCCATTAATAATTGCTTTAAAACATGAAAGAAAATTTTCGAATATCAAACCTTACATGATCATTAGGGGGAGAGGAGGTGTTCAGCTGCAAGAAGATGTGAATATCCACCCATAATTACTGAAAAATGGGTAGGAAAAGATTGTCCAACCATAAATCATCAAAAGCAGGAGTGGAGTTGTTCAGCTACAAGAAGGTATGAAAGTCCAACCATGGTTTGTAAAAAGCGGGTAAGAGAAGGTTCGAATACTGAAAATTGTGTTAGAAAAGGTAACAATGCCGGACCATATATCATCAAAAGCGGGAGAGGTTGTGTTCGGCTGCAAGAAGGTGTGAATGTCCAGCCATAATTACTCACAAACGGGTAAGAAAAGGTACTATTGCCAGACCATATATGATCAAAACAGGGAGCGGAGGTGGTTCAGCTGCAAGAAGGTTTGAATGTCCGACTAAAGTTTGTAAAAAGCGGGTAAGACAAGGTGTGAATGCCCGACAATGTATGATCAAAAGAGGAGCGGAGGTTTTCGGCTGCAAGAAGGTCTGAATGTCCACCCATAATTACTGAAAAATGGGTAAGAAAAGGTGCGAAAGCCCAACCGCACATGATCATAAGTGGATGAGAAGGTGTTCGACTGCAAGTAGGTGTGAATGTAAGATCATAATTTGTAAAAAGCGGGTAAGAAAAGGTAAGAATGCCCAACCATAAATTATCAAAAGTGGCAGCAGAGTTTCGGCTGGTATTTATCAATGTCTAGATAGATTTCAACAAAAAACAACGTTGTACTTTGCAGTAAAAGAAAGTGCAAATCAAAAGTTTTAGGAATCCGAGAATAAGCTTATTTTCATGAGTTCTGCACGATTTCGGATTTTATGTATAAAATGAATTCCTTCACGCAAACTAAGTTAACACTGCTTTGTCCTTCATATGTACCCATTTCTACATATATTTCAAGCATAAACTTCCTCATACTACCCTGAATGAGAAAGAACCACACTTGTGATTAAGCCATACGCCCCTTTTGAGGAGTTCTGCATGATTTGGGATTTTATCTATAAAATCAATTCCTTCACTCAAACTATGTTAAAACGGCTTTTACCTTCATATTTATCAATGTCTCGATAGATTTAAACAAAAAAACAACGTTGTACTTTGCAGTAAAAGAAAGAGCCAATCAAAAGTTTTAGGAATCCGAGAATAAGCTTATTTTCATGAGTTCTGCACGATTTCGGATTTTATGTATAAAATGAATTCATTCACTCAAACCAAGTTAAAACTGCTTTTTCCTTCATATTTATCAATGTCTAGATCGACTTCAACAAAGAACAACATTGTATTTTGCAGTAGAAGAAAGAGCAACACTGAAGGATCAGGAATCCGAGAATAAGCTTATTTTCTTATGGGCAAGTGGGAACTGCTTTGTCCTTCATATTTATCAATGTGTAGATGGATTTCAACTTCTTCTACTGCAAAGTCCAATGTTTTTCTTTGTTGAAGTCGATCTAGACATTGATGAATATGGAAGGACAAAGCAGTTTTAACTTGGTTTGAGCAAAGCAATTCATTTTTTAGCAAAATCCGAAATCGTGCAGAACTCATGAAAGCAGGCTTATACTCGGATTCCTGAAACTTTAGATTTGCTCTTTCTTTTACTGCAAAGTACAACGTTGTTTTTTTGTTTAAATATTTCTAGACATGGTAAATATGAAGGACAAATCAGTTTTAACATAGTTTGAGTGAAGTAATGCATTTTATAAGCAAAATCCCAAATCATGCAGAACTCACGAAATGCTTTTTCTCGCTTTTCACTGCTTTTTACAAACTTTGGTCGGACGTTCACACCTTCTTGCATCCGAATACCTCCACTTCCGCTTTTGATGATGTATATTCGGGCATTCGAACCTTTTTTTACCAGCTTTTTACAAACCATTGTCGGATTTTCACACTTTCTTGCAGCCGAACACCACCTCTCCCGCTTTTGATGATGTATGGTCCAGTATTCTTATCTTTTCTAACACATTTTTCAGCAATTATGGTCGGACATTCACACCTACTCACAGCTGGACACCTCCGCTCCCGCTTTTGATCATACAATGTCGGGACATCGCTCCTTGTCTTACCAGCTTTTTACAAATTTTAGTCGAACATTCACACCTTCTTGCAGCTGAACACCTCCGCTCTCTCTTTTGATCATACATTGTTGGGCATTCGCACCTTGTCTTACCCGCTTTTTACAAACTATAGTCAGACATTCACACCTTGCAGCTGAACCTCCGCTCCCTGTTTTGATCATGTATGGTCTGGCAATACTACCTTTTCTTCCCCCGTTTGTGAGTAATTATGGCTGGATATTCACATCTACTTGCAGTCGAACAGCTCTGCTCCCGCTTTTGATCATACATTGTCGGGCATTTGCACCTTTTCTTACCCGCTTTTTACAAACCATGGTCGGACTTTCACACCTTCTTGTAGCCGAACAACTCCGCTCCCGCTATTGATTGTGTACAGTCGGGTATTTTAACCTTTTCTTACCCGCTTTTTACCAACTATTGTTGGACATTCACACCGTCTTACAGCGGAACACCTCCGCTCCCTCTTTTGATGGTGTATGTTCGGGCACTCGAACGTTTTCTTACCCGCTTTTTACAAACTATGGTCAGACATTCAAACCTTCTTGTAGCCGAACACATCCACTCCTGCTTTTGATGATGTATGGTTGGGCATTCGAACCTACTTGTTGCCCGCTTTTCATTAATTATGGGTGGACATACACACCTTGTCGCAGCCAAACACCTACGCTCCCTGTTTTGATCATGTATGATTGGACATTCGCACCTTTTCTCACCCGCTTTTTACTATGGTCGGCCATTCACAGCTTCCTCTCCACCATACTTGTATGGTGGGATATTCACACCCACTTGCATCCGAAGACCTCCGCCCCCACTTTTGTTGATATTTAGTCGGTCATTCGCAGCTTACCCGCTTTTGATAAACTATGGCCTTCTTGCAGCCAAACACCTCTGATCTCGTTTTTGATGATGTAAGGTTGGGCATTCAGACCTTGCTTCACCTGCTTTTCACCAAATATAGTCGAACAGTCACACCTTCTTGCAGCCGAACACTTCTGCTCCACCTTTTAGTGTTCTATGGGGTATTCACACCTTTTTTTTCACCGCATTTTATTGATTATGGTTGGAAATTCTCAACCACTCTTATCCGAAGACCTCTCCTCCTGCTTTTGTTAATATATAGTCGGGCTTTCGAGCCTTTTCTTACCCGGTTTTTACAAATTATGGTCGAACATTCACACCTACTTGCAGCCAAACACCTCCGCTCCCGCTTTTGATGGTGTATAGTCGGACTTTCGAGCCTTTTCTTCCCCGGTTTTTACAAATTATGGTTGTACATTCAGACCTTGCAGCCGAAAACCTCCGCTCCCTCATTTGATCATACATTGTCAGGCATTCGCACCTTGTCTTACCCGATTTTTATAAACTTTAGTCAGACATTCACACCTTGCAGCTGAACCACCTCCGCTCCCTGTTTTGATAATGTATGGTCTGGCAATACTACCTTTTCATACCGGTTTGTGAGTAATTATGGCTGGACATTCACACCTACTTGCAGCCGAACACCACTTTTCCCGCTTTTGATGATGTATGGTCCGGCATTCTAGTCTTTTCTAACACATTTTTCAGCAAATATGGTTTATTCACACCTACTCACAGCCGAACACTTCCGCTCCCGCATTTGATGGTGTATAGTCGGGCATTCTCACCCTTTCTCATCAGCTTTTTGCAAATTATGATCTGACATTCACACCTACTTGCAGTCGAACAGCTCTGCTCCCGCTTTTGATTATGTTTGGTTGGATATTCAAAACTTTTCTTCACTGCTTTTTACAAACTTTGGTCGGACGTTCACACCTTCTTGCAGCCGAACACCTCCGCTTCCGCTTTTGATGGTATATATTCGGACATTCGAACCTTTTCTTACCCGCTTTTTACAAACCATGGTCGGACTTTCACACCTTCTTGTAGCCGAACAACTCCGCTCCCGCTATTCATTGTGTACAGTCGGGTATTTTCACCTTTTCTTACCCGCTTTTTACCAACTATGGTCAGACATTCACACCTTCTTACAGTGGAACACCTCCGCTCCCTCTTTTGATGGTGTATGTTCGGGCATTCGAACCTTTTCTTACCCGCTTTTTACAAACTATGGTCGGACATTAAAACCTTCTTGTAGCCGAACACATCCACTCCTGCTTTTGATGATGTATGGTTGGGCATTCGTACCTTTTCTTACCCATTTTGCAGTAATTATGGGTGGACATTCACACCTTTTTGCATTTTAACACCTCCTCTCCCGCTTATGATCATGTGCGGTTTGATATTCGAAAATTCTCTTCCATGTTTTCTAGCAATTATTGATGGACATTCAGACCTTCTTGCAGCTGAACACCTCCGCTCCAGCTGTTGATGGTGTATAGTCGGGCTTTCGAGCCTTTTCTTCCCCGATTTTTACAAATTATGGACGGACATTCAGACCTTCTTTCAGCCGAAAACCTCCGCTCCCTGTTTTGATCATACATTGTCGGGCATTCGCACCTTTTCTTACCCGCTTTTTACAATTCATGGTCGAACTTTCACACCTTTTAGTAGCGGAACAACTCTGCTCCCGCTATTGATTGTGTACAATAGGGTATTTTAACCTTTTCTTACCTGCTTTTTGCCAATTATGGTTGGACATTCACACCTTCTTACAGCGGAACACCTCCGCTCCCTCCTTTGATGGTGTATGCTCGGGCATTCGAACCTTTTCTTACCCGCTTTTTACAAACTATGGTCAGACATTCAAACCTTTTTGTAGCCGAACACATCCACTCCTGCTTTTGATGATGGGTATTCAAACCTACTTGTTGCCCGCTTTTCATTAATTATGGGTGGACATACACACCTTGTCGCAGCCAAACACCTCCGCTCCCTGTTAGGATCATGTATAGTTGGGCATTCGTACCTTTTCTTACCCATTTTGCAGTAATTATGGGTGGACATTCACACCTTCTTGCATTTGAACACCTCCTCTCCCGCTTATGATCATGTGCGGTTTGATATTCGAAAATTCTCTTCCATGTTTTCTAGCAATTATTGATGGACATTGAGACCTTCTTGCAGCTGAACACCTCCGCTCCAGCTGTTGATGGTGTATAGTCGGGCTTTCGAGCCTTTTCTTCCCAGATTTTTACAAAATATGGATGGACATTCAGACCTTGTTTCAGCCGAAAACCTCCGCTCCCTCTTTTGATCATACATTGTCGGGCATTCGCACCTTTTCTTACCCGCTTTTTACAAACCATGGTCGGACTTTCACACCTTTTAGTAGCGGAACAACTCTGCTCCCGCTATTGATTGTGTACAATCGGGCATTCGAACCTTTTCTTACCCGCTTTTTACAAACTATGGTCAGACATTCACACCTTCTTGCAGCCGAACACTTCCGCTCTACCTTTTAGTGTTCTATGGGGTATTCACACCTTTTTTTTCACCGCATTTTATAGATTATGGTTGTAAATTCTCACCCACTCTTATCCGAAGACCTCTCCTCCTACTTTGGTTAATATATAGTCGGGCATTTGAACCTTTTCTTACCCGCTTTTTACAAATTATGGTCGAACATTCACACCTACTTGCAGCCGAACACCTCCGCTCCCGCTTTTGATGGTGTATGTTCGGGCATTCAAACCTTTTCTTACCCGCTTTTTCCAAACTATGGTCGGCTATTCACAGCTTCCTCTCCACCATACTTGTATGGTGGGATATTCACACCCACTTGCATCCGAAATGCAAACTAACAACTCTGATCTTGCTTTTGATGATGTAAGGTTGGGCATTCAGACCTTGCTTCACCTGCTTTTCACCAAATATAGTCGGACATTCACACCTTCTTGCAGCCGAACACTTCCGCTCCACCTTTTAGTGTTCTATCACACCTTTTTTTTCACCGCATTTTATACATTATGGTTGGAAATTTTCAACCACTTTCATCCGAAGACCTCTCCTCCCGCTTTTGTTAATATATTTGAACTTTAGTTTGACATTCAAACCTTCTTGCAGCTGAACCACCTCCGCTCCCTGTTTTGATCATATATGGTCTGGCAATACTACCTTTTCTTACCCGTTTGTGAGTAATTATGGCTGGACATTCACACCTACTTGCAGCCGAACACAACCTCTCTCGCTTTTGATGATGTATGGACCGGCATTTTTACCTTTTCTAACACATTTTTCAGCAATTATGGTCGGAGATTCACACCTACTCACAGGCGAACAACTCCGCTCCCGCATTTGATGATGTATAGTCGGGCATTCTCACCCTTTCTCATCAGCTTTTTGCAAATTATGATCTGACATTCACACCTACTTGCAGTCGAACAGCTCTGCTCCCGCTTTTGATTATGTTTGGTTGGATATTCGAACCTTTTCTTAACTTCTTTTTACATATTTTGGTTGGACGTTCACACCTTCTTGTAGCCGAACACTTCCACTCCTGCTTTTGATGATGTATGGTTGGGCATTCACACCTTTTTTTTGCCCATTTTTCAGGAATTATGGGTGGACATTCACACCTTGCAGCTGAACACCTCCTATCCCACTTATGATCAGGTGCGGTTTGATTTTCGAAAATTTTCTTTCATGTTTTCTAGCAATTATTGATGGACATGTAGACCTTCTTGCAGCTGAACACCTCCGCTCCCGCTTTTGATCATAGATTGTCAGGCATTCGCACCTTGTCTTACCCACTTTTTACAATCTTTAGTCGAACAGTCACACCTTTTTGCAGCCGAACACCACCTCTACCGCTTTTGATGATGTATGGTCCAGCATTCTTACCTTTTCTAACACATTCTTCAGCAATTATGGTCGGACATTCACACCTACTCAGAGCCGAACACCTCCGCTCCCGCATTTGATGGTCTATAGTCGGGCATTCTACAGCGGAAAAGACTCATTCTTATGTTTGGTTAGATATTCAAACCTTTTCTTAACTGCATTTTACAAACTTTGGTCGGACGTTCACAATATCTTGCAGCCGAACACCTCCGCTTCCGCTTTTGATGGTGTATATTCGGGCATACGAACCTTTTCTTACCCGCTTTTTACAAACCAAGGTCGGACTTTCACACCTTCTCTTAGCTGAACAACTCCGCTCCCTCTTTTGATTGTGTACATTCGGGTAATTTAACCTTTTCTTACCCGCTTTTTACCATCTATGGTCGGACATTCACACCGTCTTACAGCGGAACACCTCCGCTCCCTCTTTTGATGATGTATGGTTAGGCATTCGCACCTTTTCTTACCCATTTTTCAGTAATTATGGGTAGACATTCACACCTTCTTGCAGCTGAACACCTCTCCCGCTTATGATCATGTGCAGTTTGATATTCGAAAATTTTCTTTCATGTTTTCTAGCAATTATTGATGGACATTCAGACCGTCTTGCAGCTGAACACCTCCGCTCCCACTTTTGATGGTGTATAGTCGGGCTTTCGAGCCTTTTCTTCCCCGGTTTTTACAAATTATGGTTGGACATTCAGACCTTCTTGCAGCCGAAAACCTCCACTCCCTCTTTTGATCATACATTGTCGGGCATTCGCACCTTTTCTTACCCGCTTTTTACAAACCATGGTCGGACTTTCACACCTTTTAGTAGCCGAACAACTCCGCTCCCGCTATTGATTGTGTACAGTCGGGTATTTTAACCTTTTCTTACCCGCTTTTTACCAACTATGGTTGGACATTCACACCTTCTTACAGCAGAACACCTCCGCTCCCTGTTTTGATTATGTATGGTTTGACATTCGCACCTTCTCTCACCCGCCTTTTACTATGGTCGGCCATTCACAGCTTCCTCTCCACCATACTTGTATGGTGGGATATTCACACCCACTTGCATCCGAAGACCTCCGCCCCCACTTTTGTTGATATTTAGTCGGTCATTCGCACCTTACCCGCTTTTGGCAAACTATGGCCTTCTTGCAGCCAAACACCTCTGATCTCGCTTTTGATGATGTAAGGTTGGGCATTCAGACCTTGCTTCACCTGCTTTTCACCAAATATAGTCGGACATTCACACCTTCTTGCAGCCGAACACTTCCGCTCCACCTTTTAGTGTTCTCTCACACCTTTTTTTCACCGCATTTTATACATTATGGTCGGAAATTTTCCACCACTCTCATCCGAAGACCTCTCCTCCCGCTTTTGTTAATATATTTGAACTTTAGTCGGACATTCAAACCTTCTTGCAGCTGAACCACCTCCGCTCCCTGTTTTGATCATATATGGTCTGGCAATACTACCTTTTCTTACCCGTTTGTGAGTAATTATGGCTGGACATTCACACCTACTTGCAGCCGAACACAACCTCCCTCGCTTTTGATGATGTATGGACCGGCATTCTTACCTTTTCTAACACATTTTTCAGCAATTATGGTCGGAGATTCACACCTACTCACAGCCGAACAACTCCGCTCCCGCATTTGATGGTGTATAGTCGGGCATTCTCACCCTTTCTCATCAGCTTTTTGCAAATTATGATCTGACATTCACACCTACTTGCAGTCGAACAGCTCTGCTCCCGCTTTTGATTATGTTTGGTTGGATATTCGAACCTTTTCTTAACTTCTTTTTACATATTTTGGTTGGACGTTCACACCTTCTTGTAGCCGAACACTTCCACTCCTGCTTTTGATGATGTATGGTTGGGCATTCACACCTTTTTTTTGCCCATTTTTCAGGAATTATGGGTGGACATTCACACCTTGCAGCTGAACACCTCCTATCCCACTTATGATCATGTGCGGTTTGATTTTCGAAAAGTTTCTTTCATGTTTTCTAGCAATTATTGATGAACATGTAGACCTTCTTGCAGCTGAACACCTCCGCTCCCGCTTTTGATCATACATTGTCAGGCATTCGCACCTTGTCTTACCCACTTTTTACAAACTTTAGTCGAACAGTCACACCTTTTTGCAGCCGAACACCACCTCTCCCGCTTTTGATGATGTATGGTCCAGCATTCTTACCTTTTCTAACACATTCTTCAGCAATTATGGTCGGACATTCACACCTACTCAGAGCCGAACACCTCCGCTCCCGCTTTTGATGGTGTATAGTCGGGCATTCTCACCCTTTCTCATCAGCTTTTTACAAATTATGATCTGACATTCACACCTGCTTTTGATAATGTATTGTTAGGCATTCACACCTTTTTTTTACCCATTTTTCATGAATTATGGGTGGACATTCACACCTTCTTGCAGCCGAACACCTCCTCTCCCGCTTATGATCATGTGCGGTTTGATATTCGAAAATTTACTTTCTTGTTTTAAAGCAATTATTGATGGACATTCAAACCTTCTTTTTGATGGTGTATAGTCGGGCTTTCGAGCCTTTTCTTCCCGGTTTTTACAAACCATGGTCGGACTTTCACACCTTCTTGTAGCCGAACAACTCCGCTCCCGCTATTGATTGTGTACAGTCGGGTATTTTAACCTTTTCTTACCCGCTTTTTACCAAGTATGGTCGGACATTCACACCTTCGTACAGCGGAACACCTCCGCTCCCTCTTTTGATGGTGTATGTTCGGGCATTCAAACCTTTTCTTACCCGCTTTTTCCAAACTATGGTCGGCTATTCACAGCTTCCTCTCCACCATACTTGTATGGTGGAATATTCACACACACTTGCATCCGAAGACCTCCGCCCCAAATTTTGTTGATATTTAGTCGGACATTCGCACCTTACCAGCTTTTGGAAAACTATGGCCTTCTTGCAGCCAAACACCTCTGATCTCGCTTTTGATGATGTAAGGTTGGGCATTCAGACCTTGCTTCACCTGCTTTTCACCAAATATAGTCGGACATATACACCTTCTTGCAGCCGAACACTTCCGCTTTTAGTGATCTATGAGGCATTCACATATTTTTTTTCACCGTATTTTATAGATTATGGTTGGAAATTCTCACCCACTCTCATCCGAAGACCTCTCCTCCCGCTTTTGTTAATATATAGTCGGTTATTCGAACCTTTTCTTACCCGCTTTTTACAAATTATGGTCGAACATTCACACCTACTTGCAGCTGGATACTTCCGCTCCACCTTTTAGGTATGTATGGTTGGCATTTGCACTTCTTTTTATACTGATTGCTGAAGATTAAGTTGTTCTTTCTCAAACTACAATTTTTTTTTAATTGTTGAAACTTGATTTGAAGTGGATAAATAAGGAGGACAAACAGTTTTAAGTCAGGCTGATAGAAGGAATTAATTTTATAGCAAAATCTGTATTTCGTCATATGTCGAGAGATGCTTATTGCTGAAGAAGTTCTTTCTCATTCTACAAAGTACAACGTTGTTTATCGTTGAAACTTGATTAGACATGAATAAATATGAAGGACAAAGCAGTCTTAACTTGGTTTGAGTTAATGAATTCGTTTTATAGGAGAATCCGAATTCGTGCATAACTCATAAAATAGAGCTTATTTTCGGATTCCTGAAGAATGAGTCTGGTTCTTTCTCATAATACAAAGTTTGTTGTTTATTGTTGAAACTTCATCAGAAGTGAAGAAATAAATGAATGCCTATCAACAAATGTGGGATCTAAACTCTACTGCTTCCTCTAAAATAATTTCCTTTCTCAATTTAGAAATGTGTGTGTGTAAGTCACAACACCCGTGACACCAAAACGGCTTTCTTTTCTCTACACTCTGCACTATGAGCACACACACCAAATCAGAAAGGCTTTTTTCTCTCTTTTCTACATTATGGACTGTGGGGACACAAAACCGCTCTCTCTCTTTTTTTTTTATCGTGTGCCAGGGCGTTGTCTCACGTATTAGATTATGCTTAAGATACGAATGGGTTTATCAGTCACATCAGAATCCATACATACTGATCCTCCCGTAATAAAATGGTCGGATCTTATCAAACACACTTTGTTTCTTGTGACAATCAAGTCAGCGAAACAGCGTATACACGTCAAGACACTGAATCAAGTTTGCCACAAGAACTCATAAGTTTGGCAGTATTGCTCTGCCGTCAGCAATCATACACCCATTTTATTTTCGTGAGACATGTGCAAGCACCTGTTCATCTACTGTTCTATCACTATGAATTAGTGATCTATTATCAATAAGGATACTTCTACAACTACTATCAAAGTATGTCCGGACTTCTTATGTTGTCAGTTGCTATATATGAATAAGTGGGTAGCTACTGACAAGCATTAAGCATGTCACACAGCCCAAACATATAACATTTCAGGACACACCACACAGTTAACAACCACAGTTGAAGCGTGTCAAAGCCCAAACATGTAACATTCAACAGGACACTTACACAACACATTCAAATCAAACAGTCAGACAACATACAAGAACATATACCCCAGCCGGCATTGCTCCCTGCCTATTTTCGTACAGCACACTATGTGTGCGCACACCTTTATTCACAAACTCTTCAACTTATACTCTTTTACCGAAGCTGCTACAGCTCGATTGGCCGAATACCCTTTGATCCTATTTCGGTGAATTTGACATCTGCCTTACATATAACAGATTAGCGGTTTAGCAGTTTTAATTTAGTATGAGTGAAGGAATTCATTTTATAGCAAAATACGAAATCGTGAAGCACTCATGAAAGTAAGCTTATTCTCGGATTCCTGAAACTTTAGATTTGCTCTTTCTTTTACTGCAAAGTACAACGTTGTTTTTTTTGTTTAAATCTTTCTAGACATGGTAAATATTAAGGACAAAGCAGTTTTCACATAGTTTGAGTGAAGGAATTCATTTTATAGATAAAATCCCAAGAGTCTGCTGAGAAAAGAGTGTGAATGCGAAGTAGACTTTAACACGGCTATGGGAGCGAGCCGAGTGTGGGCTAACCGGGAGAATTGCTTGAAAGAAACGCGACACCGAATGAGCGATCAGAACAAAGCCTCAATACGGGATTCTCGTGGTGTTTTTGTTGCTGCCTTGTCTTTTGCACAGAGTAAAAGACAAGGCAGCCATCGAATAGGGCCCGATTGTTCCTACTTGGTCAGCCGAGGAGCAAGGGGGGGGGGGCAAGCGTCTCAACCAAGCAAAGCTCACCATGGGGAAGGTGGCTATGCCAACTAGCCTGATGCCCTGCTCCCGCAGTGATGGATAATCGTACTCTGGTTTCTCTTCATAACTCTTTCTCATAAGTCTTTCGCCTTTTACTAAAGATTTCTGTGGAGAGCAGCACTAATGAGTTGTTTCTATTTTTGGCAGGCTTTACCTTTGCGGGTGAAGCCCTTTCTGTCTGTGCAAAAGAAATCTTCTTACTGTGCAGAGTGACTTCTCTGAGTAGAGTCGCCTTACTTGTTGCGACTGTGCCGATGTTCGAAGCTGGAGTGCAAAGTTGTTGCTTGAATGGTGCTTGCTGGAGCGTGCGGGAGTGCAAAGTTATACCATTTAAAAGGGCTGAAGAGTGCTCAGTGCAGCGGGTGGGCGACACTCTGGCCACCTTGAAAACCGAGGTTACATCCACTACCAGGGGCAGCCCAAGTTCTGCCGCAAGTGTGGTGAGCATGGACACCTGGTTGAGGCTTGTACCAAGGTGTTATGTGGGAAGAGCAGAGAAATTGGGCAAACTTTTGGAGAGTGTCCAAATGGCAGGAAATGTAATCTCTGTGGAGAATTAAATCACCTCTTCAGAGATTGCCCTAAATCTTTTGCCAACAAATTAAAGACGGTAAAGCCACAGTCAAGCCAACAAAGAGAAGGACCAAAGGTGGCAGTTGGTGAACAAAGTGAAGAGGTTGACCCAATAAATTCAAACTTCCCGCCAAAAGCTTGGATTGGAAGTGAGGAGCAAAAAGGGGAGGGGCCTGTAGAGGCCTCACCACTCAGTGTTGAAGTCTGTGAGAATTCACAGGCAGAGGGTGGAGCTACGCTAAATGAGGAGGAAGAGCAGACAGGTGAGTCTAGTGAAGATACTCACCTCCCCGAAGGTCAACAGCCGAAGAGGACGGCATCTGAGCCTCTGATTCCCCAGTGGTATCAGAGAAGAGGGGAAGGGTTAGGTCCCTTTCAGACAGTTCTTCAGTGGAAGAACCTAGAGTCTTCCCCTCCGACTCACCAAATGAGGTCTCCTTTTTAACTTCAGCTCTGCAATCAACCCCCAGGGACTCAAAGTTAAATGCAACATTGCGTCAGAGGCCAACACCGAGAGTCCGAAAAGGAAATATAGATCACCCTACTCACTTTTCACCTAAAGAAATGAAGGAAGAGCTAGTTTCCCAAGAAATAACCTGTGTGTAATTTGTTTTGATAACTTAGAAAAACGAAAATGACATACCTACTTTCCTTTATGCTTTTAATGGTTCTCACCTTCTCAACACTAAATGTGAGAAGTGTGAAATCAAAGACAAGAGCCCAGAGTATTTTATCCTTCTTAGACTCCATAAAATCAGATGTGTTTTTAATACAAGAATGTGGACTACCTTTTTTAAAAAACCATAGACAATGGGAGGAAATGTGGCCCCATTTATCGATATGGAGTGGCTCAAATCAAAATAAAAATGATTGTGTGGCCATTCTAATTAAAAATCTGCATGTTCTGGTGAAAGGTAGCACAGTGGTGAGAGACGGACGGGCACTTTTAGCACACTTGAATTTTATGGGGCAAGACTTTAACCTCTTAAATATTTATGGTTTCAATGGAAAAAATGAAAGGTATGACCTTTTAGAAGATATACAGCTTTACATGCTAGGGCAAGTACCTTTAGTTGTAGGAGGGGATTTTAACTGTATCTTGAGCAGGAAAGATAGAAAAAGAGCAGGGGTAGATTTTAAAGTGGATAAGACTTCGATTTTACTTCAGGGCATATGCAGGGATTTTAAGCTTACTGACTGTTTTAAAACCATGCATCCCAGAGAGGAGGGCTTCACCTGGTTTAGTCATGATGGCACCAGAGCCTCTCGCATTGATTATTTCTTTACTAGAGATTGCCCACCCACTGATGTTAGATTAACCCCTGTTTTCTTTTCAGACCACCTTATGCTCTCCTGCACCCTTTCACCCCCTTCTGGTGTGACGGTAGGAAGTGGTCTGTGGAAAACTCAACTGTTCCCTGTTGGAGGATGAAATCATAGTCAGTCAGTACAGGGAATGTTATAAAGAGTGGCAGACCCTTCAAGACCTCTACGAAACACATGCACAATGGTGGGAAATGGTGACGGAAACGACCCAGACTTTTTTTAAACAGCAAGGTAAACGTAAAAAAAGGAAAGAGAATAGATGTATGATGGGACTACATAAACGCTTACAGCGCTACTTTAAACTAAATCAGTGTGGCATAGACTTTAAAGAAGAAATCAAAGATGTCAAAAAGGAAATGTCAGTTTTAGCAGAAATAAAGAGTAAAGGAATTTTTGTAAGAAGCAGGGAGCAGGAAATTGAGGAAGGTGAAAAAGAAAGAAAGTTATAAATAAAAAGGAGTGTATTCAAAATCTAAAAAGAGAAGATGGGTTTTTAACAAAATCCACACAAGAGATGATTGAAACTGTACATACCTTTTATAGTAACATGTACAAAGAGAAACCAGTGCACTTGGAAACATCGGCAGAAATCTTAAAATTCGTTGACAAAACCGTAAAAGAGAATGCACACTTGACACAGAATTTTACTGCTTTAGAGTTAAAAAAATGCCTAACAGGTTTTAAGAGAAGTCGAGCTCCGGGTTTAGACGGGCTTCCTGCAGAATTCTATCTGACCTATTGGGACCTTTTATCATCAGACATTTTAGATGTTTTTAAAGATTTTGAAAAACTCGACCGACTGCCTGATAGTTTTAGAGTGGGACACAAAACCGCTCTCTCTCTTTTTTTTTTTTATCGTGTGCCAGGGCGTTGTCTCATGTATTATATTATGCTTAAGATACGAATGGGTTTATCAGTCACATCAGAATCCATACATACTGATCCTCCCGTAATAAAATGGTTGGATCTTATCAAACACACTTTGTTTCTTGTGACAATCAAGTCAGCGAAACAGCGTATACACGTCAAGACACTGAATCAAGTTTGCCACAAGAACTCATAAGTTTGGCAGTATTGCTCTGCCGTCAGCAATCATACACCCATTTTATTTTCGTGAGACATGTGCAAGCACCTGTTCATCTACTGTTCTATCACTATGAATTAGTGATCTATTATCAATAAGGATACTTCTACAACTACTATCAAAGTATGTCCGGACTTCTTATGTTGTCAGTTGCTATATATGAATAAGTGGGTAGCTACTGACAAGCATTAAGCATGTCACACAGCCCAAACATATAACATTTCAGGACACACCACACAGTTAACAACCACAGTGAAGCGTGTCAAAGCCCAAACATGTAACATTCAACAGGACACTTACACAACACATTCAAATCAAACAGTCAGACAACATACAAGAACATATACCCCAGCCGGCATTGCTCCCTGCCTATTTTCGTACAGCACACTATGTGTGCGCACACCTTTATTCACAAACTCTTCAACTTATACTCTTTTACCGAAGCTGCTACAGCTCGATTGGCCGAATACCCTTTGATCCTATTTCGGTGAATTTGACATCTGCCTTACATATAACAGATTAGCGGTTTAGCAGTTTTAATTTAGTTTGAGTGAAGGAATTCATTTTATAGCAAAATCCGAAATCGTGAAGAACTCATGAAAGTAAGCTTATTCTCGGATTCCTGAAACTTTAAATTTGCTCTTTCTTTTACTGCAAAGTACAACGTTGTTTTTTTTGTTTAAATCTTTCTAGACATGGTAAATATTAAGGACAAAGCAGTTTTCACATAGTTTGAGTGAAGGAATTCATTTTATAGATAAAATCCCAAGAGTCTGCTGAGAAAAGAGAGTGAATGCGAAGTAGACTTTAACACGGCTATGGGAGCGAGCCGAGTGTGGGCTAACCAGGAGAATTGCTTGAAAGAAACGCGACCCCGAATGAGCGGTCAGAACAAAGCCTCAATACGGGATTCTCGTGGTGTTTTTGTTGCTGCCTTGTCTTTTGCACAGAGTAAAAGACAAGGCAGCCATCGAATAGGGCCCGATTGTTCCTACTTGGTCAGCCGAGGAGCAAGGGGGGGGGAGCAAGCGTCTCAACCAAGCAAAGCTCACCATGGGGAAGGTGGCTATGCCAACAAGCCTGATGCCCTGCTCCCGCAGTGACGGATAATCGTACTCTGGTTTCTCTTCATAACGTACAAGTCTTTCGCCTTTTACTAAAGATTTCTGTGGAGAGCAGCACTAATGAGTTGTTTCTATTTTTGGCAGGCTTTACCTTTGCGAGTGAAGCCCTTTCTGTCTGTGCAAAAGAAATCTTCTTACTGTGCAGAGTGACTTCTCTGAGTAGAGTCGCCTTACTATTTGCGACTGTGCCGATGTTCGAAGCTGGAGTGCAAAGTTGTTGCTTGAATGGTGCTTGCTGGAGCGTGCGGGAGTGCAAAGTTATACCATTTAAAAGGGCTGAAGAGTGCTCAGTGCAGCGGGTGGGCGACACTCTGGCCACCTTGAAAACCGAGGTTACATCCACTACCAGGGTCAGCCCAAGTTCTGCCGCAAGTGTGGTGAGCATGGGCACCTGGTTGAGGCTTGTACCAAGGTGTTATGTGGGAAGAGCAGAGAAATTGGGCAAACTTTTGGAGAGTGTCCAAATGGCAGGAAATGTAATCTCTGTGGAGAATTAAATCACCTCTTCAGAGATTGCCCTAAATCTTTTGCCAACAAATTAAAGACGGTAAAGCCACAGTCAAGCCAACAAAGAGAAGGACCAAAGGTGGCAGTTGGTGAACAAAGTGAAGAGGTTGACCCAATAAATTCAAACTTCCCGCCAAAAGCTTGGATTGGAAGTGAGGAGCAAAAAGGGGAGGGGCCTGTAGAGGCCTCACCACTCAGTGTTGAAGTCTGTGAGAATTCACAGGCAGAGGGTGGAGCTACGCTAAATGAGGAGGAAGAGCAGACAGGTGAGTCTAGTGAAGATACTCACCTCCCCGAAGGTCAACAGAAGGTCAATTTGTTGATAGGCATTCATTTATTTCTTCACTTCTGATGAAGTTTCAACAATAAACAACAAACTTTGTATTATGAGAAAGAACCAGAATCATTCTACAGGAATCCGAAAATAAGCTCTATTTTATGAGTTATGCACGAATTCGGATTCTCCTATAAAACGAATTCCTTAACTCAAACCAAGTTAAGACTGCTTTGTCCTTCATATTTATTCATGTCTAATCAAGTTTCAACGATAAACAACGTTGTACTTTGTAGAATGAGAAAGAACTTCTTCAGCAATAAGCATCTCTCGACATATGACGAAGTACAGATTTTGCTATAAAATTAATTCCTTCTATCAGCCTGACTTAAAACTGTTTGTCCTCCTTATTTATCCACTTCAAATCAAGTTTCAACAATGAAAAAAATTTGTAGTTTGAGAAAGAACAACTTAATCTTCAGCAATCAGTATAAAAAGAGGTGCAAATGCCAACCATACATACCTAAAAGGTGGAGCGGAAGTATTCAGCTGCAAGTAGGTGTGAATGTTCGACCATAATTTGTAAAAAGCGGGTAAGAAAAGGTTCGAATGCCCGACTATATATTAACAAAAGCTAGAGGAGAGGTCTTCGGATGAGAGTGGGTGAGAATTTCCAACCATAATCTATAAAATACGGTGAAAAAAAATATGTGAATGCCTCATAGAACACTAAAAGCGGAAGTGTTCGGCTGCAAGAAGGTGTGAATGTCCGACTATATTTGGTGAAAAGCAGGTGAAGCAAGGTCTGAATGCCCAACCTTACATCATCAAAAACGAGATCAGAGGTGTTTGGCTGCAAGAAGGCCATAGTTTGCCAAAAGCGGGTAAGGTGCGAATGTCCGACTAAATATCAACAAAAGTGGGGGCGGAGGTCTTCGGATGCAGGTGGGTGTGAATATCCCACCATACAAGTATGGTGGAGAGGAAGCTGTGAATGGCCGACCATAGTAAAAGGCGGGTGAGAGAAGGTGCGAATGTCAAACCATACATAATCAAAACAGGGAGCGGAGGTGTTCTGCTGTAAGAAGGTGTGAATGTCCAACCATAGTTGGTAAAAAGCGGGTAAGAAAAGGTTAAAATACCCGACTGTACACAATCAATAGCGGGAGCGGAGTTGTTCGGCTACTAAAAGGTGTGAAAGTCCGACCATGGTTTGTAAAAAGCGGGTAAGAAAAGGTGCGAATGCCCGACAATGTATGATCAAAAGAGGGAGTGGAGGTTTTCGGCTGCAAGAAGGTCTGAATGTCCAACCATAATTTGTAAAAACCGGGGAAGAAAAGGCTCGGAAGCCTGACTATACACCATCAAAAGTGGGAGCGGAGGTGTTCAGCTGCAAGACGGTCTGAATGTCCATCAATAATTGCTAGAAAAAATGAAAGAAAATTTTCGAATATCAAACTGCACATGATCATAAGCGGGAGAGGAGGTGTTCAGCTGCAAGAAGGTGTGAATGTCTACCCATAATTACTGAAAAATGGGTAAGAAAAGGTGCGAATGCCTAACCATACATCATCAAAAGAGGGAGCGGAGGTGTTCCGCTGTAAGACGGTGTGAATGTCCGAACATAGATGGTAAAAAGCGGGTAAGAAAAGGTTAAATTACACGACTGTACACAATCAAAAGAGGGAGCGGAGTTGTTCAGCTAAGAGAAGGTGTGAAAGTCAGACCTTGGTTTGTAAAAAGCGGGTAAGAAAAGGTTCGTATGCCCGAATATACACCATCAAAAGCGGAAGCGGAGGTGTTCGGCTGCAAGATATTGTGAACGTCCGACCAAAGTTTGTAAAAAGCAGTTAAGAAAAGGTTCGAATATCTAACTAAACATAATCAAAAGCGGGAGCAGAGCTGTTCGACTGCAAGTAGGTGTGAATGTCAGATCATAATTTGCAAAAAGCTGATGAGAAAGGGTGAGAATGCCCGACTATACACCATCAAATGCGGTAGCGGAGTTGTTCGGCTGTGAGTAGGTGTGAATCTCCAACCATAATTGCTGAAAAATGTGTTAGAAAAGGTAAAAATGCCGGTCCATACATAATCAAAATCGGGAGAGGTGGTGTTCGGCTGCAAGAAGGTCGAAATGTCCATCAATAATTGCTAGAAAACATGAAAGAAACTTTTCGAAAATCAAACCGCACATGATCATAAGTGGGATAGGAGGTGTTCAGCTGCAAGGTGTGAATGTCCACCCATAATTCCTGAAAAATGGGGAAAAAAAGGTGTGAATGCCCAACCATACATCATCAAAAGCAGGAGTGGAAGTGTTCGGCTACAAGAAGGTGTGAACGTCCAACCAAAATATGTAAAAAGCAGTTAAGAAAAGGTTCGAATATCCAACCAAACATAATCAAAAGCGGGAGCAGAGCTTTTCGACTGCAAGTAGGTGTGAATGTCAGATCATAATTTGCAAAAAGCTGATGAGAAAGGGTGAGAATGCCCGACTATACATCATCAAATGCGGGAGCGGAGTTGTTCGGCTGTGAGTAGGTGTGAATCTCCGACCATAATTGCTGAAAAATGTGTTAGAAAAGGTAAAAATGCCGGTCCATACATCATCAAAAGCGAGAGAGGTTGTGTTCGGCTGCAAGTAGGTGTGAATGTCCAGCCATAATTACTCACAAACGGGTAAGAAAAGGTAGTATTGCCAGACCATATATGATCAAAACAGGGAGCGGAGGTGGTTCAGCTGCAAGAAGGTTTGAATGTCCGACTAAAGTTCAAATATATTAAAGAAAGCGGGAGGAGAGGTCTTCGGATGAGAGTGGTTGAAAATTTCCAACCATAATGTATAAAATGCGGTGAAAAAAAGGTGTGATAGAACACTAAAAGGTGGAGCGGAAGTGTTCGGCTGCAAGAAGGTGTGAATGTCCGACTATATTTGGTGAAAAGCAGGTGAAGCAAGGTCTGAATGCCCAACCTTACATCATCAAAAGCGAGATCAGAGGTGTTTGGCTGCAAGAAGGCCATAGTTTGCCAAAAGCGGGTAAGGTGCGAATGTCCGACTAAATATCAACAAAATTTGGGGCAGAGGTCTTCGGATGCAAGTGGGTGTGAATATCCAACCATACAAGTATGGTGGAGAGGAAGCTGTGAATAGCCGACCATAGTTTGGAAAAAGCGGGTAAGAAAAGGTTTGAATACCCGAACATACACCATCAAAAGAGGGAGCGGAGGTGTTCCGCTGTACGAAGGTGGGAATGTCCGACCATAGTTGGTAAAAAGCGGGTAAGAAAAGGTTAAAATACCCGACTGTACACAATCAATAGCGGGAGCGGATGTGTTCGGCTACAAGAAGGTGTGAAAGTCCGACCATGGTTTGTAAAAAGCGGGTAAGAAAAGGTGCGAATGTCCGACAATGTATGATCAAAAGAGAGAGCGGAGGTTTTCGGATACAAGAAGGTTTGAATGTCCCACCATAGTTTGTAAAAAGCGGGTAAGAAAAGGTTCGAATGCCCGACTATACACCATCAAAAGCGGGAGCAGAGGTGTTCCGCTGTAAGACGGTGTGAATGTCCGACCATAGTTGGTAAAAAGCGGGTAAGAAAAGGTTAAAATACCCGACTGTACACAATCAAAAGAGGGAGCGGAGTTGTTCAGCTAAGAGAAGGTGTGAAAGTCCGACCATGGTTTGTAAAAAGTGGGTAAGAAAAGGTTCGTATGCCCGAATATACACTATCAAAACCGGAAGCGTAGGTGTTCGGCTGCAAGAAGGTGTGAACGTCCGACCAAAGTTTGTAAAAAAGCAGTTAAGAAAAGGTTCGATTATCTAACCAAACATAATCAAAAGCGGGAGCAGAGCTGTTCAACTGCAAGTAGGTGTGAATGTCAGAGAATAATTTGCAAAAAGCTGATGAGAAAGGGTGAGAAATCCCGACTATACACCATCAAATGCGGTAGCGGAGTTGTTCGGCTGTGAGTAGGTGTGATTCTCCAACCATAATTGCTGAAAAATGTGTTAGAAAAGGTAAGAATGCCGGTCCATACATCATCAAAATCGGGAGAGGTGGTGTTCGGCTGCAAGAAGGTGTGAACTTCCGACCAAAGTTTGTAAAAAGCAGTTAAGAAAAGGTTTGAATATCCAACCGAACATAATCAAAAGCGGGAGCAGAGCTGTTCGACTGCAAGTAGGTGTGAATGTCAGATCATAATTGCTGAAAAATGTGATAGAAAAGACTAGAATGCCGGACAATACATCATCAAAAGCGGGAGAGGTGGTTTTTCGGCTGCAAGTAGATGTGAATGTCCAGCCATAATTACTCACAAACGGGGGAAGAAAAGGTAGTATTTCCAGACCACACATGATCAAAACAGGGAATGGAGGTGGTTCAGCTGCAAGGTGTGAATGTCTGACTAAAGTTTGTAAAAACCGTGTAAGACAAGGGGCGAATGCCCGACAATGTATGATCAAAAGAGGGAGCGGAGGTTTTCGGCTGCAAGGTCTGAATGTCCAACCATAATTTGTAAAAATCGGGGAAGAAAAGGCTCGAAAGCCCGACTATACACCATCAAAAGCGGGAGCAGAGGTGTTCAGGTGCAAGAAGGTCTGAACATCCGACCAATAATTACTGAAAAATGGGTAAGAAAAGGTGCGAATGCCAAATCATACATCATCAAAAGCAGGAGCGGATGTGTTCGGCTACAAGAAGGTTTGAATGTCCAACCATAGTAAGTAATAGGTGGGTAAGAAAAGGCTCGAATGCCCGACTATACACCATCAAAAGCGGAAGCGGAGGTGTTCGGCTGCAAGACGGTGTGAACGTCCGACCAAAGTTTGTAAAAAGCATTAAGAAATTGTTCGAATATCCAACCAAACATAATCAAAAGCGGGAGCAGAGCTGTTCGACTGCAAGTAGGTGTGAATATCAGATCATAATTTGCAAAAAGCTGATGAGAAAGGGTGAGAATGCCCGACTATACACTATCAAATGTGGGAGCGGAGGTGTTCGTCTGTGAGTAGGTGTGAATGTCCGAACATAATTGCTGAAAAATGTGTTAGAAAAGGTAAGAATGCCGGACCATATATCATCAAAAGCGGGAGAGGTTGTGTTCGGCTGCAAGAAGGTGTGAATGTCCAGCCATAATTACTCACAAACGGGTAAGAAAAGGTACTATTGCCAGACCATATATGATCAAAACAGGGAGCGGAGGTGGTTCAGCTGCAAGAAGGTTTGAATGTCCGACTAAAGTTTGTAAAAAGCGGGTAAGACAAGGTGTGAATGCCCGACAATGTATGATCAAAAGAGGAGTGGAGGTTTTCGGCTGCAAGAAGGTCTGAATGTCCACCCATAATTAGTGAAAAATGGGTAAGAAAAGGTGCGAAAGCCCAACCGCACATGATCATAAGTGGATGAGAAGGTGTTCGACTGCAAGTAGGTGTGAATGTAAGATCATAATTTGTAAAAAGCGGGTAAGAAAAGGTAAGAATGCCCAACCATAAATTATCATAAGCGGCAGCAGAGTTTCGGCTGGTATTTATCAATGTCTAGATAGATTTCAACAAAAAACAACGTTGTACTTTGCAGTAAAAGAAAGTGCAAGTCAAAAGTTTTAGGAATCCGAGAATAAGCTTATTTTCATGAGTTCTGCACGATTTCGGATTTTATGTATAAAATGAATTTCTTCACGCAAACTAAGTTAACATTGCTTTGTCCTTCATATGTTCCCATTTCTACATATATTTCAAGCTTAAACTTCCTCATATTACCCTGAATGAGAAAGAGCCACACTTGTGATTAAGCCATACCTCCCTTTTGAGGAGTTCTGCATGATTTGGGATTTTATCTATAAAATTAATTCCTTCACTCAAACTATGTTAAAACGGCTTTTACCTTCATATTTATCAATGTCTCGATAGATTTAAACAAAAAAACAACGTTGTACTTTGCAATAAAAGAAAGAGCAAATCAAAAGTTTTAGGAATCCGAGAATAAGCTTATTTTCATGAGTTCTGCACGATTTCGGATTTTATGTATAAAATGAATTCATTCACTCAAACCAAGTTAAAACTGCTTTTTCCTTCATATTTATCAATGTCTAGATCGACTTCAACAAAGAACAACATTGTATTTTGCAGTAGAAGAAAGAGCAAAACTGAAGGATCAGGAATCCGAGAATAAGCTTCTTTTCATACGTTCTGCATGATTTGGGATTTTATGTATAAAATGAATTCCTTCACTCAAACTAAGTTAACACTGCTTTGTCCTTCATATGTACCCATTTCTACATATATTTCAAGCATAAACTTCCTCATACTACCCTGAATGAGAAAGAACCACACTTGTGATTAAGCCATACGCCCCTTTTGAGGAGTTCTGCATGATTTGGGATTTTATCTATAAAATCAATTCCTTCACTCAAACTATGTTAAAACGGCTTTTACCTTCATATTTATCAATGTCTCGATAGATTTAAACAAAAAAACAACGTTGTACTTTGCAGTAAAAGAAAGAGCCAATCAAAAGTTTTAGGAATCCGAGAATAAGCTTATTTTCATGAGTTCTGCACGATTTCGGATTTTATGTATAAAATGAATTCATTCACTCAAACCAAGTTAAAACTGCTTTTTCCTTCATATTTATCAATGTCTAGATCGACTTCAACAAAGAACAACATTGTATTTTGCAGTAGAAGAAAGAGCAACACTGAAGGATCAGGAATCCGAGAATAAGCTTATTTTCTTATGGGCAAGTGGGAACTGCTTTGTCCTTCATAATTATCAATGTGTAGATGGATTTCAACTTCTTCTACTGCAAAGTCCAATGTTTTTCTTTGTTGAAGTCGATCTAGACATTGATGAATATGGAAGGACAAAGCAGTTTTAACTTGGTTTGAGCAAAGCAATTCATTTTATAGCAAAATCCGAAATCGTGCAGAACTCATGAAAGCAGGCTTATACTCGGATTCCTGAAACTTTAGATTTGCTCTTTCTTTTACTGCAAAGTACAACGTTGTTTTCTTGTTTAAATATTTCTAGACATGGTAAATATGAAGGACAAATCAGTTTTAACATAGTTTGAGTGAAGTAATGCATTTTATAAGCAAAATCCCAAATCATGCAGAACTCACGAAATGCTTTTTCTCGCTTTTCACTGCTTTTTACAAACTTTGGTTGGACGTTCACACCTTCTTGCATCCGAACACCTCCGCTTCCGCTTTTGATGATGTATATTCGGGCATTCGAACCTTATTTTACCCGCTTTTTACAAACCATTGTCAGACTTTCACACCTTCTTGCAGCCGAACACCACCTTTCCCAATTTTGATGATGTATGGTCCAGTATTCTTACCTTTTCTAACACATTTTTCAGCAATTATGGTCGGACATTCACACCTACTCACAGCTGGACACCTCCGCTCCCGCTTTTGATCATACAATGTCGGGACATCGCTCCTTGTCTTACCAGCTTTTTACAAATTTTAGTCGAACATTCACACTTTCTTGCAGCTGAAGACCTCCGCTCCCGCTTTTGATGATGTATAGTCGGGCTTTCGAGCCTTTTCTTACCCGGTTTTTACAAATTATGGTTGGACATTCAGACCTTGCAGCCGAACACCTCCGCTCTCTCTTTTGATCATACATTGTTGGGCATTCGCACCTTGTCTTACCCGCTTTTTACAAACTATAGTCAGACATTCACACCTTGCAGCTGAACCTCCGCTCCCTGTTTTGATCATGTATGGTCTGGCAATACTACCTTTTCTTCCCCCGTTTGTGAGTAATTATGGCTGGACATTCACACCTACTTCAAGTCGAACAGCTCTGCTCCCGCTTTTGATTATGTTTGGTTGGATATTCGAACCTTTTCTTAACTGCTTTTTACAAACCATGGTCGGACTTTCACACCTTCTTGTAGCCGAACAACTCCGCTCCCGCTATTGATTGTGTACAGTCGGGTATTTTAACCTTTTCTTACCCGCTTTTTACCAAGTATGGTCGGACATTCACACCTTCGTACAGCGGAACACCTCCGCTCCCTCTTTTGATGATGTATATTCGGGCATTCGAACCTTATTTTACCCGCTTTTTACAAACCATTGTCAGACTTTCACACCTTCTTGCAGCCGAACACCACCTTTCCCAATTTTGATGATGTATGGTCCAGTATTCTTACCTTTTCTAACACATTTTTCAGCAATTATGGTCGGACATTCACACCTACTCACAGCTGGACACCTCCGCTCCCGCTTTTGATCATACAATGTCGGGACATCGCTCCTTGTCTTACCAGCTTTTTACAAATTTTAGTCGAACATTCACACTTTCTTGCAGCTGAAGACCTCCGCTCCCGCTTTTGATGATGTATAGTCGGGCTTTCGAGCCTTTTCTTACCCGGTTTTTACAAATTATGGTTGGACATTCAGACCTTGCAGCCGAACACCTCCGCTCTCTCTTTTGATCATACATTGTTGGGCATTCGCACCTTGTCTTACCCGCTTTTTACAAACTATAGTCAGACATTCACACCTTGCAGCTGAACCTCCGCTCCCTGTTTTGATCATGTATGGTCTGGCAATACTACCTTTTCTTCCCCCGTTTGTGAGTAATTATGGCTGGACATTCACACCTACTTCAAGTCGAACAGCTCTGCTCCCGCTTTTGATTATGTTTGGTTGGATATTCGAACCTTTTCTTAACTGCTTTTTACAAACCATGGTCGGACTTTCACACCTTCTTGTAGCCGAACAACTCCGCTCCCGCTATTGATTGTGTACAGTCGGGTATTTTAACCTTTTCTTACCCGCTTTTTACCAAGTATGGTCGGACATTCACACCTTCGTACAGCGGAACACCTCCGCTCCCTCTTTTGATGGTGTATAGTCGGGCATTCAAACCTTTTCTTACCCGCTTTTTCCAAACTATGGTCGGCTATTCACAGCTTCCTCTCCACCATACTTGTATGGTGGGATATTCACACCCACTTGCATCCGAAAACCTCCGCTCCAAATTTTGTTGATATTTGGTCGGACATTCGCACCTTACCCGCTTTTGGCAAACTATGGCCTTCTTGCAGCCAAACAACTCTGATCTTGCTTTTGATGATGTAAGGTTGGGCATTCAGACCTTGCTTCACCTGCTTTTCACCAAATATAGTCGGACATTCACACCTTCTTGCAGCCGAACACTTCCGCTCCACCTTTTAGTGTTCTATCACACCTTTTTTTTCACCGCATTTTATACATTATGGTTGGAAATTTTCAACCACTTTCATCCGAAGACCTCTCCTCCCGCTTTTGTTAATATGTTTTAACTTTAGTTTGACATTCAAACCTTCTTGCAGCTGAACCACCTCCGCTCCCTGTTTTGATCATATATGGTCTGGCAATACTACCTTTTCTTACCCGTTTGTGAGTAATTATAGCTGGACATTCACACCTACTTGCAGCCGAACACAACCTCTCCCGATTTTGATGATGTATGGACCGGCATTTTTACCTTTTCTAACACATTTTTCAGCAATTATGGTCGGAGATTCACACCTACTCACAGCCGAACAACTCCGCTCCCGCATTTGATGATGTATAGTCGGGCATTCTCACCCTTTCTCATCAGGTTTTTGCAAATTATGATCTGACATTCACACCTACTTGCAGTCGAACAGCTCTGCTCCCACTTTTGATTATGTTTGGTTGGATATTCGAACCTTTTCTTAACTTCTTTTTACATATTTTGGTTGGACGTTCACACCTTCTTGTAGCTGAACACTTCCACTCCTGCTTTTGATGATGTATGGTTGGGCATTCACACCTTTTTTTTGCCCATTTTTCAGGAATTATGGGTGGACATTCACACCTTGCAGCTGAACACCTCCTATCCCACTTATGATCATGTGCGGTATGATTTTCGAAAAGTTTCTTTCATGTTTTCTAGCAATTATTGATGGACATGTAGACCTTCTTGCAGCTGAACACCTCCGCTCCCGCTTTTGATCATACATTGTCAGGCATTCGCACCTTGTCTTACCCACTTTTTACAAACTTTAGTCGAACAGTCACACCTTTTTGAAGCCGAACACCACCTCTACCGCTTTTGATGATGTATGGTCCAGCATTCTTACCTTTTCTAACACATTCTTCAGCAATTATGGTCGGACATTCACACCTACTCAGAGCCGAACACCTCCGCTCCCGCATTTGATGGTCTATAGTCGGGCATTCTACAGCGGAAAAGACTCATTCTTATGTTTAGTTAGATATTCGAACCTTTTCTTAACTGCTTTTTACAAACTTTGGTCGGACGTTCTCAATATCTTGCAGCCGAACACCTCCACTTCCGCTTTTGATGGTGTATATTCGGGCATACGAACCTTTTCTTACCCGCTTTTTACAAACCAAGGTCGGACTTTCACACCTTCTCTTAGCTGAACAACTCCGCTCCCTCTTTTGATTGTGTACAGTCGGGTAATTTAACCTTTTCTTACCCGCTTTTTACCATCTATGGTCGGACATTCACACCGTCTTACAGCGGAACACCTCCGCTCCCTCTTTTGATGATGTATGGTTAGGCATTCGCACCTTTTCTTACCCATTTTTCAGTAATTATGGGTAGACATTCACACCTTCTTGCAGCTGAACACCTCCTCTCCTGCTTATGATCATGTGCAGTTTGATATTCGAAAATTTTCTTTCATGTTTTCTAGCAATTATTGATGGACATTCAGACCGTCTTGAAGCTGAACACCTCCGCTCCCACTTTTGATGGTGTATAGTCGGGCTTTCGAGCCTTTTCTTCCCCGGTTTTTACAAATTATGGTTGGACATTCAGACCTTCTTGCAGCCGAAAACCTCCACTCCCTCTTTTGATCATACATTGTCGGGCATTCGCACCTTTTCTTACCCGCTTTTTACAAACCATGGTCGGACTTTCACACCTTCTTGTAGCCGAACAACTCCGCTCCCGCTATTGATTGTGTACAGTCGGGTATTTTAACCTTTTCTTACCCGCTTTTTACCAACTATTGTTGGACATTCAAACCTTCTTGTAGCCGAACACATCCACTCCTGCTTTTGATGATGGGTATTCAAACCTACTTGTTGCCCGCTTTTCATTAATTATGGGTGGACATACACACCTTGTCGCAGCCAAACACCTCCGCTCCCTGTTTTGATCATGTATGATTGGACATTCGCACCTTTTCTCACCCGCTTTTTACTATGGTCGGCCATTCACAGCTTCCTCTCCACCATACTTGTATGGTGGGATATTCACACCCACTTGCATCCGAAGACCTCCGCCCCCACTTTTGTTGATATTTAGTCGGTCATTCGCACCTTGTCTTACCCGCTTTTTATAAACTTTAGTCAGACATTCACACCTTGCAGCTGAACCACCTCCGCTCCCTGTTTTGATAATTTATGGTCTGGCAATACTACCTTTTCTTACCGGTTTGTGAGTAATTATGGCTGGACATTCACACCTACTCTCAGCCGAACACCACTTTTCCCGCTTTTGATGATGTATGGTCCGGCATTCTAGTCTTTTCTAACACATTTTTCAGCAATTATGGTTTGACATTCACACCTACTCACAGCCGAACACTTCCGCTCCCGCATTTGATGGTGTATAGTCGGGCATTCTCACCATTTCTCATCAGCTTTTTGCAAATTATGATCTGACATTCACACCTACTTGCAGTCGAACAGCTCTGCTCCCGCTTTTGATGGTATATATTCGAGCATTCGAACCTTTTCTTACCCGCTTTTTACAAACCATGGTTGGACTTTCACACCTTCTTGTAGCCGAACAACTCCGCTCCCGCTATTGATTGTGTACAGTCGGGTATTTTAACCTTTTCTTACCCGCTTTTTACCAACTATTGTTGGACATTCACACCGTCTTACAGCGGATCACCTCCGCTCCCTCTTTTGATGGTGTATGTTCGGGCATTCGAACCTTTTCTTACCCGCATTTTACGAACTATGGTCGGACATTCAAACCTTCTTTTAGTCGAACACATCCACTCCTGCTTTTTATGATGTATGGTTGAGCATTCGCACCTTTTCTTACCCATTTTTTACAAACTATGGTCGGACATTCACACCTTCTTGCAGCTGAACACTTCCTCTCCCGCTTATGATGATGTGTGGTTTGATATTCGAAAATTTTCTTTCATGTTTTCTAGCAATTATTGATGGACATTCAGACCTTCTTGCAGCTGAACACCTCCGCTCCCGCTTTTGATGATGTATAGTTTGGCTTTCGAGCCTTTTCTTCCCCGGTTTTTACAAAATTATTGTTGGACATTCAGACCTTCTTGCAGCCGAAAACCTCCGCTCCCTCTTTTGATCATACATTGTCGGGCATTCGCACCTTCTCTTACCCGCTTTTTACAAACCAGGGTCGGACTTTCACACCTTTTAGTAGCCGAACAACTCCGCTCCCGCTATTGATTGTGTACAGTCGGGTATTTTCACCTTTTCTTACCCGCTTTTTACCAACTATGGTCAGACATTCACACCTTCTTACAGTGGAACACCTCCGCTCCCTCTTTTGATGGTGTATGTTCGGGCATTCGAACCTTTTCTTACCCGCTTTTTACAAACTATGGTCGGACATTAAAACCTTCTTGTAGCCGGACACATCCACTCCTGCTTTTGATGATGTATGGTTGGGCATTCGTACCTTTTCTTACCCATTTTGCAGTAATTATGGGTGGACATTCACACCTTTTTGCATTTTAACACCTCCTCTCCCGCTTATGATGATGTGTGGTTTGATATTCGAAAATTTTCTTTCATGTTTTCTAGCAATTATTGATGGACATTCAGACCTTCTTGCAGCTGAACACCTCCGCTCCCGCTTTTGATGATGTATAGTTTGGCTTTCGAGCCTTTTCTTCCCCGGTTTTTACAAAATTATTGTTGGACATTCAGACCTTCTTGCAGCCGAAAACCTCCGCTCCCTCTTTTGATCATACATTGTCGGGCATTCGCACCTTCTCTTACCCGCTTTTTACAAACCAGGGTCGGACTTTCACACCTTTTAGTAGCCGAACAACTCCGCTCCCGCTATTGATTGTGTACAGTCGGGTATTTTCACCTTTTCTTACCCGCTTTTTACCAACTATGGTCAGACATTCACACCTTCTTACAGTGGAACACCTCCGCTCCCTCTTTTGATGGTGTATGTTCGGGCATTCGAACCTTTTCTCACCCGCTTTTTACAAACTATGGTCGGACATTAAAACCTTCTTGTAGCCTAACACATCCACTCCTGCTTTTGATGATGTATGGTTGGGCATTCGTACCTTTTCTTACCCATTTTACAGTAATTATGGGTGGACATTCACACCTTTTTGCATTTTAACACCTCCTCTCCCGCTTATGATCATGTGCGGTTTGATATTCGAAAATTCTCTTCCATGTTTTCTAGCAATTATTGATGGACATTCAGACCTTCTTGCAGCTGAACACCTCCGCTCCAGCTGTTGATGGTGTATAGTCGGGCTTTTGAGCCTTTTCTTCCCCGATTTTTACAAATTATGGATGGACATTCAGACCTTCTTTCAGCCGAAAACCTCCGCTCCCTCTTTTGATCATACATTGTCGGGCATTCGCACCTTTTCTTACCTGCTTTTTACAATTCATGGTCGGACTTTCACACCTTTTAGTAGCGGAACAACTCTGCTCCCGCTATTGATTGTGTACAATAGGGTATTTTAACCTTTTCTTACCTGCTTTTTGCCAATTATGGTTGGACATTCACACCTTCTTACAGCGGAACACCTCCGCTCCCTCCTTTGATGGTGTATGTTCGGGCATTCGAACCTTTTCTTACCCGCTTTTTACAAACTATGGTCAGACATTCAAACCTTCTTATAGCCGAACACATCCACTCCTGCTTTTGATGATGGGTATTCAAACCTACTTGTTGCCCGCTTTTCATTAATTATGGGTGGACATACACACCTTGTCGCAGCCAAGCACCTCCGCTCCCTGTTAGGATCATGTATGGTTGGGCATTCGTACCTTTTCTTACCCATTTTGCAGTAATTATGGGTGGACATTCACACCTTCTTGCATTTGAACACCTCCTCTCCCGCTTATGATCATGTGCGGTTTGATATTCGAAAATTCTCTTCCATGTTTTCTAGCAATTATTGATGGACATTCAGACCTTCTTGCAGCTGAACACCTCCGCTCCAGCTGTTGATGGTGTATAGTCGGGCTTTCGAGCCTTTTCTTCCCAGATTTTTACAAAATATGGATGGACATTCAGACCTTGTTTCAGCCGAAAAACTCCGCTCCCTCTTTTGATCATACATTGTCGGGCATTCGCACCTTTTCTTACCCGCTTTTTACAAACCATGGTCGGACTTTCACACCTTTTAGTAGCGGAACAACTCTGCTCCCGCTATTGATTGTGTACAATCGGGTATTTTAACCTTTTCTTACCTGCTTTTTGCCAACTATGGTCGGACATTCACACCTTCTTACAGCGGAACACCTCCGCTCCCTCCTTTGATGGTGTATGTTCGGGCATTCGAACCTTTTCTTTCCCGCTTTTTACAAACTATGGTCAGACATTCACACCTTCTTGCAGCCGAACACTTCCGCTCCCGCATTTGATGGTGTATAGTCGGGCATTCTCACCATTTCTCATCAGCTTTTTGCAAATTATGATCTGACATTCACACCTACTTGCAGTCGAACAGCTCTGCTCCCGCTTTTGATGGTATATATTCGGGCATTCGAACCTTTTCTTACCCGCTTTTTACAAACCATGGTTGGACTTTCACACCTTCTTGTAGCCGAACAACTCCGCTCCCGCTATTGATTGTGTACAGTCGGGTATTTTAACCTTTTCTTACCCGCTTTTTACCAACTATTGTTGGACATTCACACCGTCTTACAGCGGATCACCTCCGCTCCCTCTTTTGATGGTGTATGTTCGGGCATTCGAACCTTTTCTTACCCGCATTTTACGAACTATGGTCGGACATTCAAACCTTCTTTTAGTCGAACACATCCACTCCTGCTTTTTATGATGTATGGTTGAGCATTCGCACCTTTTCTTACCCATTTTTTACAAACTATGGTCGGACATTCACACCTTGCAGCTGAACACTTCCTCTCCCGCTTATGATGATGTGTGGTTTGATATTCGAAAATTTTCTTTCATGTTTTCTAGCAATTATTGATGGACATTCAGACCTTCTTGCAGCTGAACACCTCCGCTCCCGCTTTTGATGATGTATAGTTTGGCTTTCGAGCCTTTTCTTCCCCGGTTTTTACAAAATTATTGTTGGACATTCAGACCTTCTTGCAGCCGAAAACCTCCGCTCCCTCTTTTGATCATACATTGTCGGGCATTCGCACCTTCTCTTACCCGCTTTTTACAAACCAGGGTCGGACTTTCACACCTTTTAGTAGCCGAACAACTCCGCTCCCGCTATTGATTGTGTACAGTCGGGTATTTTCACCTTTTCTTACCCGCTTTTTACCAACTATGGTCAGACATTCACACCTTCTTACAGTGGAACACCTCCGCTCCCTCTTTTGATGGTGTATGTTCGGGCATTCGAACCTTTTCTTACCCGCTTTTTACAAACTATGGTCGGACATTAAAACCTTCTTGTAGCCGGACACATCCACTCCTGCTTTTGATGATGTATGGTTGGGCATTCGTACCTTTTCTTACCCATTTTGCAGTAATTATGGGTGGACATTCACACCTTTTTGCATTTTAACACCTCCTCTCCCGCTTATGATGATGTGTGGTTTGATATTCGAAAATTTTCTTTCATGTTTTCTAGCAATTATTGATGGACATTCAGACCTTCTTGCAGCTGAACACCTCCGCTCCCGCTTTTGATGATGTATAGTTTGGCTTTCGAGCCTTTTCTTCCCCGGTTTTTACAAAATTATTGTTGGACATTCAGACCTTCTTGCAGCCGAAAACCTCCGCTCCCTCTTTTGATCATACATTGTCGGGCATTCGCACCTTCTCTTACCCGCTTTTTACAAACCAGGGTCGGACTTTCACACCTTTTAGTAGCCGAACAACTCCGCTCCCGCTATTGATTGTGTACAGTCGGGTATTTTCACCTTTTCTTACCCGCTTTTTACCAACTATGGTCAGACATTCACACCTTCTTACAGTGGAACACCTCCGCTCCCTCTTTTGATGGTGTATGTTCGGGCATTCGAACCTTTTCTCACCCGCTTTTTACAAACTATGGTCGGACATTAAAACCTTCTTGTAGCCTAACACATCCACTCCTGCTTTTGATGATGTATGGTTGGGAATTCGTACCTTTTCTTACCCATTTTACAGTAATTATGGGTGGACATTCACACCTTTTTGCATTTTAACACCTCCTCTCCCGCTTATGATCATGTGCGGTTTGATATTCGAAAATTCTCTTCCATGTTTTCTAGCAATTATTGATGGACATTCAGACCTTCTTGCAGCTGAACACCTCCGCTCCAGCTGTTGATGGTGTATAGTCGGGCTTTTGAGCCTTTTCTTCCCCGATTTTTACAAATTATGGATGGACATTCAGACCTTCTTTCAGCCGAAAACCTCCGCTCCCTCTTTTGATCATACATTGTCGGGCATTCGCACCTTTTCTTACCTGCTTTTTACAATTCATGGTCGGACTTTCACACCTTTTAGTAGCGGAACAACTCTGCTCCCGCTATTGATTGTGTACAATAGGGTATTTTAACCTTTTCTTACCTGCTTTTTGCCAATTATGGTTGGACATTCACACCTTCTTACAGCGGAACACCTCCGCTCCCTCCTTTGATGGTGTATGTTCGGGCATTCGAACCTTTTCTTACCCGCTTTTTACAAACTATGGTCAGACATTCAAACCTTCTTATAGCCGAACACATCCACTCCTGCTTTTGATGATGGGTATTCAAACCTACTTGTTGCCCGCTTTTCATTAATTATGGGTGGACATACACACCTTGTCGCAGCCAAGCACCTCCGCTCCCTGTTAGGATCATGTATGGTTGGGCATTCGTACCTTTTCTTACCCATTTTGCAGTAATTATGGGTGGACATTCACACCTTCTTGCATTTGAACACCTCCTCTCCCGCTTATGATCATGTGCGGTTTGATATTCGAAAATTCTCTTCCATGTTTTCTAGCAATTATTGATGGACATTCAGACCTTCTTGCAGCTGAACACCTCCGCTCCAGCTGTTGATGGTGTATAGTCGGGCTTTCGAGCCTTTTCTTCCCAGATTTTTACAAAATATGGATGGACATTCAGACCTTGTTTCAGCCGAAAAACTCCGCTCCCTCTTTTGATCATACATTGTCGGGCATTCGCACCTTTTCTTACCCGCTTTTTACAAACCATGGTCGGACTTTCACACCTTTTAGTAGCGGAACAACTCTGCTCCCGCTATTGATTGTGTACAATCGGGTATTTTAACCTTTTCTTACCTGCTTTTTGCCAACTATGGTCGGACATTCACACCTTCTTACAGCGGAACACCTCCGCTCCCTCCTTTGATGGTGTATGTTCGGGCATTCGAACCTTTTCTTTCCCGCTTTTTACAAACTATGGTCAGACATTCACACCTTCTTGCAGCCGAACACTTCCGCTCCCGCATTTGATGGTGTATAGTCGGGCATTCTCACCATTTCTCATCAGCTTTTTGCAAATTATGATCTGACATTCACACCTACTTGCAGTCGAACAGCTCTGCTCCCGCTTTTGATGGTATATATTCGGGCATTCGAACCTTTTCTTACCCGCTTTTTACAAACCATGGTTGGACTTTCACACCTTCTTGTAGCCGAACAACTCCGCTCCCGCTATTGATTGTGTACAGTCGGGTATTTTAACCTTTTCTTACCCGCTTTTTACCAACTATTGTTGGACATTCACACCGTCTTACAGCGGATCACCTCCGCTCCCTCTTTTGATGGTGTATGTTCGGGCATTCGAACCTTTTCTTACCCGCATTTTACGAACTATGGTCGGACATTCAAACCTTCTTTTAGTCGAACACATCCACTCCTGCTTTTTATGATGTATGGTTGAGCATTCGCACCTTTTCTTACCCATTTTTTACAAACTATGGTCGGACATTCACACCTTCTTGCAGCTGAACACTTCCTCTCCCGCTTATGATGATGTGTGGTTTGATATTCGAAAATTTTCTTTCATGTTTTCTAGCAATTATTGATGGACATTCAGACCTTCTTGCAGCTGAACACCTCCGCTCCCGCTTTTGATGATGTATAGTTTGGCTTTCGAGCCTTTTCTTCCCCGGTTTTTACAAAATTATTGTTGGACATTCAGACCTTCTTGCAGCCGAAAACCTCCGCTCCCTCTTTTGATCATACATTGTCGGGCATTCGCACCTTCTCTTACCCGCTTTTTACAAACCAGGGTCGGACTTTCACACCTTTTAGTAGCCGAACAACTCCGCTCCCGCTATTGATTGTGTACAGTCGGGTATTTTCACCTTTTCTTACCCGCTTTTTACCAACTATGGTCAGACATTCACACCTTCTTACAGTGGAACACCTCCGCTCCCTCTTTTGATGGTGTATGTTCGGGCATTCGAACCTTTTCTTACCCGCTTTTTACAAACTATGGTCGGACATTAAAACCTTCTTGTAGCCGGACACATCCACTCCTGCTTTTGATGATGTATGGTTGGGCATTCGTACCTTTTCTTACCCATTTTGCAGTAATTATGGGTGGACATTCACACCTTTTTGCATTTTAACACCTCCTCTCCCGCTTATGATGATGTGTGGTTTGATATTCGAAAATTTTCTTTCATGTTTTCTAGCAATTATTGATGGACATTCAGACCTTCTTGCAGCTGAACACCTCCGCTCCCGCTTTTGATGATGTATAGTTTGGCTTTCGAGCCTTTTCTTCCCCGGTTTTTACAAAATTATTGTTGGACATTCAGACCTTCTTGCAGCCGAAAACCTCCGCTCCCTCTTTTGATCATACATTGTCGGGCATTCGCACCTTCTCTTACCCGCTTTTTACAAACCAGGGTCGGACTTTCACACCTTTTAGTAGCCGAACAACTCCGCTCCCGCTATTGATTGTGTACAGTCGGGTATTTTCACCTTTTCTTACCCGCTTTTTACCAACTATGGTCAGACATTCACACCTTCTTACAGTGGAACACCTCCGCTCCCTCTTTTGATGGTGTATGTTCGGGCATTCGAACCTTTTCTCACCCGCTTTTTACAAACTATGGTCGGACATTAAAACCTTCTTGTAGCCTAACACATCCACTCCTGCTTTTGATGATGTATGGTTGGGCATTCGTACCTTTTCTTACCCATTTTACAGTAATTATGGGTGGACATTCACACCTTTTTGCATTTTAACACCTCCTCTCCCGCTTATGATCATGTGCGGTTTGATATTCGAAAATTCTCTTCCATGTTTTCTAGCAATTATTGATGGACATTCAGACCTTCTTGCAGCTGAACACCTCCGCTCCAGCTGTTGATGGTGTATA
This sequence comes from Leuresthes tenuis, assembly GCF_036924035.1. Classification (NCBI taxonomy): domain Eukaryota; kingdom Metazoa; phylum Chordata; class Actinopteri; order Atheriniformes; family Atherinopsidae; genus Leuresthes; species Leuresthes tenuis. The sequence continues at coordinate 11,549,282 of NW_027325377.1, forward strand.
GTCGGGCTTTTGAGCCTTTTCTTCCCCGATTTTTACAAATTATGGATGGACATTCAGACCTTCTTTCAGCCGAAAACCTCCGCTCCCTCTTTTGATCATACATTGTCGGGCATTCGCACCTTTTCTTACCTGCTTTTTACAATTCATGGTCGGACTTTCACACCATTTAGTAGCGGAACAACTCTGCTCCCGCTATTGATTGTGTACAATAGGGTATTTTAACCTTTTCTTACCTGCTTTTTGCCAATTATGGTTGGACATTCACACCTTCTTACAGCGGAACACCTCCGCTCCCTCCTTTGATGGTGTATGTTCGGGCATTCGAACCTTTTCTTACCCGCTTTTTACAAACTATGGTCAGACATTCAAACCTTCTTATAGCCGAACACATCCACTCCTGCTTTTGATGATGGGTATTCAAACCTACTTGTTGCCCGCTTTTCATTAATTATGGGTGGACATACACACCTTGTCGCAGCCAAGCACCTCCGCTCCCTGTTAGGATCATGTATGGTTGGGCATTCGTACCTTTTCTTACCCATTTTGCAGTAATTATGGGTGGACATTCACACCTTGCATTTGAACACCTCCTCTCCCGCTTATGATCATGTGCGGTTTGATATTCGAAAATTCTCTTCCATGTTTTCTAGCAATTATTGATGGACATTCAGACCTTCTTGCAGCTGAACACCTCCGCTCCAGCTGTTGATGGTGTATAGTCGGGCTTTCGAGCCTTTTCTTCCCAGATTTTTACAAAATATGGATGGACATTCAGACCTTGTTTCAGCCGAAAAACTCCGCTCCCTCTTTTGATCATACATTGTCGGGCATTCGCACCTTTTCTTACCCGCTTTTTACAAACCATGGTCGGACTTTCACACCTTTTAGTAGCGGAACAACTCTGCTCCCGCTATTGATTGTGTACAATCGGGTATTTTAACCTTTTCTTACCTGCTTTTTGCCAACTATGGTCGGACATTCACACCTTCTTACAGCGGAACACCTCCGCTCCCTCCTTTGATGGTGTATGTTCGGGCATTCGAACCTTTTCTTTCCCGCTTTTTACAAACTATGGTCAGACATTCACACCTTCTTGCAGCCGAACACTTCCGCTCTACCTTTTAGTGTTCTATGGGGTATTCACACCTTTTTTTTCACCGCATTTTATAGATTATGGTTGTAAATTCTCACCCACTCTTATCCGAAGACCTCTCCTCCTGCTTTGGTTAATATATAGTCGGGCATTCGAACCTTTTCTTACCCGCTTTTTACAAATTATGGTCGAACATTCACACCTACTTGCAGCCGAACACCTCCGCTCCCTCTTTTGATCATACATTGTCGGGCATTCGCACCTTTTCTTCCCCGGTTTTTACAAATTATGGTTGGACATTCAGACCTTTTAGTAGCGGAACAACTCTGCTCCCGCTATTGATTGTGTACAATCGGGTATTTTAACCTTTTCTTACCTGCTTTTTGCCAACTATGGTCGGACATTCACACCTTCTTACAGCGGAACACCTCCGCTCCCTCCTTTGATGGTGTATGTTCGGGCATTCGAACCTTTTCTTTCCCGCTTTTTACAAACTATGGTCAGACATTCACACCTTCTTGCAGCCGAACACTTCCGCTCTACCTTTTAGTGTTCTATGGGGTATTCACACCTTTTTTTTCACCGCATTTTATAGATTATGGTTGTAAATTCTCACCCACTCTTATCCGAAGACCTCTCCTCCTGCTTTGGTTAATATATAGTCGGGCATTCGAACCTTTTCTTACCCGCTTTTTACAAATTATGGTCGAACATTCACACCTACTTGCAGCCGAACACCTCCGCTCCCGCTTTTGATGGTGTATAGTCGGGCTTTCGAGCCTTTTCTTCCCCGGTTTTTACAAATTATGGTTGGACATTCAGACCTTGCAGCCGAAAACCTCCGCTCCCTCTTTTGATCATACATTGTCAGGCATTCGCACCTACTTGCAGCCGAATACTTCCGCTCCACCTTTTAGTGATGTATGGTTGGCATTTGCACCTTTTCTTACCCTTTCTTACCCTACTGATTGCTTAAGATTAAGTTGTTTTTTCTCAAACTACAACATTTTTTTAATTGTTGAAACTTGATTTGAAGTGAAGAAATAAATGAATGCCTATCAACAAATGTGGGATCTAAACTCTCGTGCTTCCTCTAAAATAATTTCCTTTCTCAATTCAGAAATGTGTGTGTGTAAGTCACAACACCCGTGACACCAAAACGGCTTTCTTTTCTCTCTTTTCTCTACACTCTTCACTGTGAGCACACACACCAAATCAGAAAGGCTTTTTTCTCTCTTTTCTACATTATGGACTGTGGGGACACAAAACCGCTCTCTCTTTTTTTTTTTGATTGTGTGCCAGGGCGTTGTCTCACGTATTAGATTATGCTTACGATACGAATGGGTTTATCAGTCACATCAGAATCCATACATACTGATCCTCCCGTAATAAAATGGTCGGATCTTATCAAACACACTTTGTTTCTTGTGACAATCAAGTCAGCGAAACAGCGTATACACGTCAAGACACTGAATCAAGTTTGCCACAAGAACTCATAAGTTTGGCAGTATTGCTCTGCCGTCAGCAATCATACACCCATTTTATTTTCGTGAGACATGTGCAGGCACCTGTTCATCTACTGTTCTATCACTATGAATTAGTTTATCTATTATCAATAAGGATACTTCTACAACTACTATCAAAGTATGTCCAGACTTCTTATGTTGTCAGTTGCTATATATGAATAAGTGGGTAGCTACTGACAAGCATTAAGCATGTCACACAGCCCAAACATATAACATTTCAGGACACACCACACAGTTAACAACCACAGTGAAGTGTCAAAGCCCAAACATGTAACATTCAACAGGACACTTACACAACACATTCAAATCAAACAGTCAGACAACATACAAGAACATATACCCCAGCCGGCATTGCTCCCTGCCTATTTTCCTACAGCTCACTATGTGCGCGCACACCTTTATTCACAAACTCTTCAACTTATACTCTTTTACCAAAGCTGCTACAGCTCGATTGGCCGAATACCCTTAGATCCTATTTCGGTGAATTTGACATCTGCCTTACATGTAACAGATTAGCGGTTTAGCAGTTTTAATTTAGTTTGAGTGAAGGAATTCATTTTATAGCAAAATCCGAAATCGTGAAGAACTCATGAAAGTAAGCTTATTCTCGGATTCCTGAAACTTTAGATTTGCTTTTTCTTTTACTGCAAAGTACAACGTTGTTTTTTTTTTGTTTAAATCTTTCTAGACATGGTAAATATGAAGGACAAAACAGTTTTAACATAGTTTGAGTGAAGGAATTCATTTTATAGATAAAATCCCAAGAGTCTGCTGAGAAAAGAGAGTGAATGCGAAGTAGACTTTAACACGGCTCTGGGAGCGAGCCGAGTGTGGGCTAACCGGGAGAATTGCTTGAAAGAAACGCGACACCGAATGAGCGGTCAGAACAAAGCCTCAATACGGTGTTCCCGTGGTGTTTTTGTTGCTGCCTTGTCGATTGCACAGGGGCAAGCGTTTCAACCAAGCAACGCTCACCATGGGGAAGGTGGCTATGGCAACTAGCCTGATGCCCTGCTCCCGCAGTGACGGATAATCGTACTCTGGTTTCTCTTCATAACATACAAGTCTTTCGCCTTTTACTAAAGACTTTCGTGGAGAGCAGCACTAATGAGTTGTTTCTATTTTTGGCAGGCTTTACCTTTGCGGGTGAAGCCCTTTCTGTCTGTGCAAAAGAAATCTTGTTACTGTGCAGAGTGACTTCTCTGAGTAGAGTCGCCTTACTTGTTGCGATTGTGCCGATGTTCGAAGCTGGAGTGCAAAGTTGTTGCTTGAATGGTGCTTGCTGGAGCATGCGGGAGTGCAAAGTTATACCATTTAAAAGGGCTGAAGAGTGCTCAGTGCAGCGGGTGGGCGGAGGTGCAACGTGACACTCTGGCCACCTATGGCCATAAAAAGAACACTGCTACAAGTGCGCATTGTGCCAGCAAGGGCCCTCGGACCTGAAACAGTGGACAGTTATCGCTTCTCGGCCTTTTGGCTAAGATCAAGTGTAGTATCTGTTCTTATCAGTTTAATATGTCCTCTATACGAGGACTACATATTAAATGGATTTTTAAGAATAGGAGTTGAAAAAGAAGCTTGCTCCGTTCACTCCAAGCATTGACCCAGTACTGCAGTGCCGCTGGGAACGGTGCGCTCTTCTCTGCTCTTGTGAAAAAGCAAACAGCGGTGCAGGATGGAAGTTTCAGGGAGCCCAAGATGAAACTTTCTTTTAGTCTGCTGAGAAAAGAGAGTGAATGCGAAGTAGACTTTAACACAGCTCTGGGAGCGAGCCGAGTGTGGGCTAACCGGGAGAATTGCTTGAAAGAAACGTCATACCAAATGAGTGGTCAGAACAAAGCCTCAATACGGTGTTCCCGTTGTGTTTTTGTTGCTGCCGCTGTTTGCTTTTTCACAAGAGCGCACCTGTTGAGGGGGGGCCTGGGGGGGCCTGGGTGATGGTGGGTCTCAGGCCCGGGCTGCTGCGACTGGTGTGACCGGGTGGTTTGTTTGTTTGTTTTTTGTTGTTGTTTGTTTGTTTTTTGTAGAGGTCCTCCGGAGTGGGGTTGGGTTTAGTGGGGTGGGGCGGGATGGGTACCTTCTGGGGGTACAGTAGCTCCCAGAATATGGTCGCTGCAGGCCCCGAGCCTGGTGGACATCAGGCCCTCCTGTCCTGTGTTGGCTCCCTTTTAAAAAGTACAGAACTTAGAACAGGTCTAGTCCCTGGCTTTCGGCAGAACTGTCTTCTTTACTTTTTTTTTTTCCCCCTTATCGTGTTCAGCATTATGGCAGCAGAATTGTTGTCTGAATACCTTTGATGCCAAACAGATTTGCTTTGCCAAGGGAAGTTTTATAAATGTAAAGCTCCCCTTGATGCCCATTTATTTATTTCTGTTTACAATATATGACATGTAATAGAACTGAACCGGACCGGGGGACAAGGAAAGAAGAAGAGGAAAGAAGAGAAAAACAGAACATACATCGCATACAACACAGCTGTGGATATAGATGACCTGAGACGACATGATAATACATCAACTGCTTAGCGACCATGCTACTGGACTAATGAATGTGGTTGTGTGTGTGTGAGAACATGCAACACCCATGGCACAGGACCTACATGATAACCGTGCTTAGTTATGAGTGTATAAGCATACAGGGCCACAATCCACAGCCCCCCCAAGCAATCAGAAGCAGGCAGAGAGGGCCACAAGACCCGGGCCACCAGCAGCCCCCACAGAGCACAGAACCCAGGAAGCCCACCGCAGGGGCAACCACGCATCCACCCAGAAGACTGCAGAGGAAGCCCCCGGAAAGAGCCCCCATAAGCATAGGGCAGAGGCCCTCCGGGAGCCAGGGGCAACAGCCCACCGACATCGCCAGGCCCCAGCCGCCCAGACATGGGCCGTGCACTGGATCCGGGCCCCAGGAGCCCGAGCGCCCCCAAACCCCCCGGCAGAGGCCCCACCCAATACCCAGGAGGGCCAAGCGCCCCAGACAGCCACACAGTGGGTCAGCGCCTGCCCCAGCACCCCTGGCCAAGTGCCCTGGGAGTCAAGACGTGCCCACAGGTGGGTGAAGTCGCGAGCAGCGGAGAGAGGCCACGCCGCCCCCCCCATCGGGAGAAGCACAGGCAGGCCAGGCGACAGCAAGTCCAAGATCCAGGCCCAATCATTACCACACACACTTTCATGTCCCATACATCCACACGTCCTCCCTCCCTCGACTCCGCTGGGGTGTAGTGCAGCGGGCACACCAGGGGGCCAGCAGCCCCCCAGCCACCACAGACCCCAAACCAGCAATTAATTAATCCTCCTGGCCCCTCCCGCCCCGAGCAGCAACCAGGAAGCAGGGGTGTGCGAAGAAGACCCCTCCCCTCACCCTTCTGGCTCTTCAATATTTTCTAATAGTGAGCAATTAAAATTGAGGGGCAGCCAAACTTGTAGAACTGGGAGCGTGGCCCTCTGGGAAGCCTACATACCCAAAGAGCCCCGCCCACCAGATGCCACTCAGTGTAACCACCCCCCAAGACCTAATGTGTGTGTGTGAGTGTGTTTGATAAGTAGTAATGTCTAAGGTGTAATTAAAACAGGGGTGGGAACTGCAGAGGCCAACTACTGCAGAGTCCACTACACCCCACCGAACACACACGCCCCCAAAACCCTTCATGTGTGAGTGTGTGCTGTGTACAGGAGCCAGAAGGGAGAGGGGTATGGGGATATACACTGGGGGCAGCCAGGGACTGGCTGCAATAGGCATCCCCGCTACCAGGGAGCCAACACAGGACAGGAGGGCCTGATGTCCACCAGGCTCGGGGCCTGCAGCGACCATATTCTGGGAGCTACTATACCCCCAGAAGGTACCCATCCCGCCCCACCCCACTCAACCCAACCCCACTCCGGAGGACCTCTACAAAAAACAAACAAACAACAACAAAAAACACAACGGGAACACTGTATTGAGGCTTTGTTCTGACCGTTCATTTGGTATGGCGTTTCTTTCAAGCAATTCTCCCGGTTAGCCCGCACTCGGCTCGCTCCCAGAGCCGTGTTAAAGTCTACTTCGCATTCACTCTCTTTTCTCAGCAGACTAAAAGAAAGTTTCATCTTGGGCTCCCTGAAACTTGCATCCTGCACCGCTGTTAGCTTTTTCACAAGAGTAGAGAAGAGCGCACCGTTCCCAGCGGCACTGCAGTACGGGGTCAATGCTTGGAGTGAACGGAGCAAGCTAATTTTTCAACTCCTATTGCTAAAAATCCATTTAATATGTAGTCCTCGTATAGAGGACATATCAGATATTAAACTGATAAGAACAGATACTACACTTGATCTTAGCCAAAAGGCCGAGAAGCGACAACTGTGCACTGGTTCACGTCCGAGGGCCCTTGCTGGCACAATGCGCACTTGTCCGCTAACACCCCTGTTCTTTTTATGGCCATAGGTGGCCAGAGTGTCACTTTGCACCTCCGCCCACCTGCTGCACTGAGCACTCTTCAGCCCTTTTAAATGGTATAACTTTGCTCTCCCGCACGCTCCAGCAAGCACCATTCAAGCAACAACTTTGCACTCCAGCTTCGAACATCGGCACAGTCGCAACAAGTAAGGCGACTCTACTCAGAGAAGTCCCTCTGCACAGTAACAAGATTTCTTTTGCACAGACAGAAAGGGCTTCACCCGCAAAGGTAAAGCCTGCCAAAAATAGAAACAACTCATTAGTGCTGCTCTCCACAGAAGTCTTTAGTAAAAGGCGAAAGACTTGTACGTTATGAAGAGAAACCAGAGTAAGATTATCCGTCACTGCGGGAGCAGGGCATCAGGCTAGTTGTCATAGCACCTTCCCCATGGTGAGCTTTGCTTGGTTGAGACGCTTGCCCCCCCCCCCCCCCCCCCCCCCCTTGCTCCTCGGCTGACCAAGTAGGAACAATCGGGCCCTATTCGATGGCTGCCTTGTCTTTTACTCTGTGCAAAAGACAAGGCAGCAACAAAAACACCACGGGAAAACCGTATTGAGGCTTTGTTCTGACCGCTCATTCGGTGTCGCGTTTCTTTCAAGCAATTCTCCCGGTTAGCCCGCACTCGGCTCGCTCCCAGAGCCGTGTTAAAGTCTACTTCACATTCACTCTCTTTTCTCAGCAGACTCTTGGGATTTTATCAATAAAATGAATTCCTTCACTCAAACTATGTTAAAACTGCTTTGTCCTTCATATTTACCATGTCTTGAAAGATTTAAACAAAAAAAACAACGTTGTACTTTGCAGTAAAAGAAATAGCAAATCTAAAGTTTCAGGAATCCGAGAATAAGCTTACTTTCATGAGTTCTTCACGATTTCGGATTTTGCTATAAAATGAATTCCTTCACTCAAACTAAATTAAAACTGCTAAACCGCTAATCTGTTACATGTAAGGCAGATGTCAAATTCACCGAATTAGGATTATTCGGTATTCGGCCAATCGAGCTGTAGCAGCTTCGGTAAAAGAGTATAAGTTGAAGAGTTTGTGAATAAAGGTGTGCGCACACATAGTGAGCTGTAGGAAAATAGGCAGGGAGCAATGCCGGCTGGGGTATATGTTCTTGTATGTTGTCTGACTGTTTGATTTGAATGTGTTGTGTAAGTGTCCTGTTGAATGTTACATGTTTGGGCTTTGACACTTCACTGTGGTTGTTAACTGTGTGGTGTGTCCTGAAATGTTATATGTTTGGGCTGTGTGACATGCTTAATGCTTGTCAGTAGCTACCCACTTATTCATATATAGCAACTGACAACGTAAGAAGTCCGGACATACTTTGATAGAGTAGTTGTAGAAGTATCCTTATTGATAATAGATAAACTAATTCATAGTGATAGAACAGTAGATGAACAGGTGCCTGCACATGTCTCACGAAAATAAAATGGATGTATGAGTGCTGACGGCAGAGCAATACTGCCAAACTTATGAGTTCTTGTGGCAAACTTGATTCAGTGTCTTGACGTGTATACGCTGTTTCGCTGACTTGATTGTCACAAGAAACAAAGTGTGTTTGATAAGATCCGACCATTTTATTACGGGAGGATCAGTATGTATGGATTCTGATGTGACTGATAAACCCATTCGTATCTTAAGCACAATCTAATACGTGAGACAACGCCCTGGCACACGATAAAAAAAAAAGAGAGAGCGGTTTTGTGTCCCCACAGTCCATAATGTAGAAAAGAGAGAAAAAAGCCTTTCTGATTTGGTGTGTGTGCTCATAGTGCAGAGTGTAGAGAAAAGAAAGCCGTTTTGGTGTCACGGGTGTTGTGACTTACACACACACATTTCTAAATTGAGAAAGGAAATTATTTTAGAGGAAGCACTAAAGTTTAGATCCCACATTTGTTGATAGGCATTTATTTATTTCTTCACTTCTGATAAAAATGATAAGACTGACCTAAAGAATTGGAGGCCCATCACACTTATAAACTTTGACTGTAAACTTTTTAGCAAGGTTTTAACGACACGGATGTCCTCTGTTTTAGAGGAGGTAATTCACCCAGACCAGGCTTGTGCCATCTCAGAGAGACAACTCACCGACAGCCTCGTACTGATTCGAGACATCATTGATTACGCTAGAGACAGAAACACCCGGCTTGTCATCTTAAATTTAGACTTTGAAAAAGCTTTTGATCGGGTCTCGCATCAATATCTCTTTCAGGTGTTGCAGCCATCGAATAGGGCCCGATTGCTCCTACTTGGTGAGATTTGCTTGGTTGAGACGCTTGCTCCCCCCCCTTGCTCCTCGGCTGACCAAGTAGGAACAATCGGGCCCTATTCGATGGCTGCCTTGTCTTTTACTCTGTGCAAAAGACAAAGCAGCCACAAACACCACGGGAACACCGTATTGAGGCTTTGTTCTGACCACTCATTCGGTGTCGCATTTCTTTCAAGCAATTCTCCCGGTTAGCCCACACTCGGCTCGCTCCCAGAGCTGTGTTATAGTCTACTTCGCATTCACTCTCTTTTCTCAGCAGATTAAAAGAAAGTTTCATCTTGGGCTCCCTGAAACTTCCATCCTGCACCGCTGTTTGCTTTTTCACAAGAGCAGAGAAGAGCGCACCGTTCCCAGCGGCACTGCAGTACTGGGTCGATGCTTGGAGTGAACGGAGCAAGCTTCTTTTTCAACTCCTATTCTTAAAAATCCATTTAATATGTAGTCCTCGTATAGAGGACATATTAAACTGATAAGAAAAGATACTACACTTGATCTTAGCCAAAAGGCCGAGAAGCGATAACTGTCCACTGTTTCAGGTCCGAGGGCCCTTGCTGGCACAATGCGCACTTGTAGCAGTGTTCTTTTTATGGCCATAGGTGGCCAGAGTGTCACGTTGCACCTCCGCCCACCCGCTGAACTGAGCACTCTTCAGCCCTTTTAAATGGTATAACTTTGCACTCCCGCATGCTCCAGCAAGCACCATTCAAGCAACAACTTTGCACTCCAGCTTCGAACATCGGCACAATCGCAACAAGTAAGGCGACTCTACTCAGAGAAGTCACTCTGCACAGTAACAAGATTTCTTTTGCACAGACAGAAAGGGCTTCACCCGCAAAGGTAAAGCCTGCCAAAAATAGAAACAACTCATTAGTGCTGCTCTCCACGAAAGTCTTTAGTAAAAGGCGAAAGACTTGTATGTTATGAAGAGAAACCAGAGTACGATTATCCGTCACTGCGGGAGCAGGGCATCAGGCTAGTTGCCATAGCCACCTTCCCCATGGTGAGCGTTGCTTGGTTGAAACGCTTGCCCCTGTGCAATCGACAAGGCAGCAACAAAAACACCACGGGAACACCGTATTGAGGCTTTGTTCTGACCGCTCATTCGGTGTCGCGTTTCTTTCAAGCAATTCTCCCGGTTAGCCCACACTCGGCTCGCTCCCAGAGCCGTGTTAAAGTCTACTTCGCATTCACTCTCTTTTCTCAGCAGACTCTTGGGATTTTATCTATAAAATGAATTCCTTCACTCAAACTATGTTAAAACTGCTTTGTCCTTCATATTTACCATGTCTAGAAAGATTTAAACAAAAAAAAAACAACGTTGTACTTTGCAGTAAAAGAAAGAGCAAATCTAAAGTTTCAGGAATCCGAGAATAAGCTTACTTTCATGAGTTCTTCACGATTTCGGATTTTGCTATAAAATGAATTCCTTCACTCAAACTAAATTAAAACTGCTAAACCGCTAATCTGTTACATGTAAGGCAGATGTCAAATTCACCGAAATAGGATCTAAGGGTATTCGGCCAATCGAGCTGTAGCAGCTTTGGTAAAAGAGTATAAGTTGAAGAGTTTGTGAATAAAGGTGTGCGCACACATAGTGAGCTGTAGGAAAATAGGCAGGGAGCAATGCCGGCTGGGGTATATGTTCTTGTATGTTGTCTGACTGTTTGATTTGAATGTGTTGTGTAAGTGTCCTGTTGAATGTTACATGTTTGGGCTTTGACACTTCACTGTGGTTGTTAACTGTGTGGTGTGTCCTGAAATGTTATATGTTTGGGCTGTGTGACATGCTTAATGCTTGTCAGTAGCTACCCACTTATTCATATATAGCAACTGACAACATAAGAAGTCTGGACATACTTTGATAGTAGTTGTAGAAGTATCCTTATTGATAATAGATAAACTAATTCATAGTGATAGAACAGTAGATGAACAGGTGCCTGCACATGTCTCACGAAAATAAAATGGGTGTATGATTGCTGACGGCAGAGCAATACTGCCAAACTTATGAGTTCTTGTGGCAAACTTGATTCAGTGTCTTGACGTGTATACGCTGTTTCGCTGACTTGATTGTCACAAGAAACAAAGTGTGTTTGATAAGATCCGACCATTTTATTAGGGGAGGATCAGTATGTATGGATTCTGATGTGACTGATAAACTCATTCGTATCGTAAGCATAATCTAATACGTGAGACAACGCCCTGGCACACAATCAAAAAAAAAAAGAGAGAGCGGTTTTGTGTCCCCACAGTCCATAATGTAGAAAAGAGAGAAAAAAGCCTTTCTGATTTGGTGTGTGTGCTCACAGTGCAGAGTGTAGAGAAAAGAGAGAAAAGAAAGCCGTTTTGGTGTCACGGGTGTTGTGACTTACACACACACATTTCTAAATTGAGAAAGGAAATTATTTTAGAGGAAGCACTAGAGTTTAGATCCCACATTTGTTGATAGGCATTCATTTATTTCTTCACTTCTGATGAAGTTTCAACAATAAACAACAAACTTTGTATTATGAGAAAGAACCAGACTCATTCTTCAGGAATCCGAAAATAAGCTCTATTTTACGAGTTATGCACGAATTCGGATTCTCCTATAAAACGAATTCCTTAACTCTAACCAAGTTAAGACTGCTTTGTACTTCATATGTATTCATGTCTAATCAAGTTTCAACGATAAACAACGTTGTACTTTCTAGAATGAGAAAGAACTTCTTCAGCAATAAGCATCTCTCGACATATGACGAAATACAGATTTTGCTATAAAATTAATTCCTTCTATCAGCCTGACTTAAAACTGTTTGTCCTCCTTATTTATCCACTTCAAATCAAGTTTCAACAATTAAAAAAATTTTGTAGTTTGAGAAAAAACAACTTCATCTTAAGCAATCAGTAGGGTAAGAAAGGGTAAGAAAAGGTGCAAATGCCAACCATACATCACTAAAAGGTGGAGCGGAAGTATTCGGCTGAAAGTAGGTGCGAATGCCTGACAATGTATGATCAAAAGAGGGAGCGGAGGTTTTCGGCTGCAAGGTCTGAATGTCCAACCATAATTTGTAAAAACCGGGTAAGAAAAGGCTCGAAAGCCCGACTATACACCATCAAAAGCGGGAGCGGAGGTGTTCGGCTGCAAGTAGGTGTGAATGTTCGACCATAATTTGTAAAAAGCGGGTAAGAAAAGGTTTGAATGCCCGACTATATATTAACCAAAGCAGGAGGAGAGGTCTTCGGATAAGAGTGGGTGAGAATTTACAACCATAATCTATAAAATGCGGTGAAAAAAAAGGTGTGAATACCCCATAGAACACTAAAAGGTAGAGCGGAAGTGTTCGGCTGCAAGAAGGTGTGAATGTCTGACCATAGTTTGTAAAAAGCGGGTAAGAAAAGGTTCGAATGCCCGAACATACACCATCAAAGGAGGGAGCGGAGGTGTTCCGCTGTAAGAAGGTGTGAATGTCCGACCATAGTTGGCAAAAAGCAGGTAAGAAAAGGTTAAAATACCCGATTGTACACAATCAATAGCGGGAGCAGAGTTGTTCCGCTACTAAAAGGTGTGAAAGTCCGACCATGGTTTGTAAAAAGCGGGTAAGAAAAGGTGTGAATGCCCGACAATGTATGATCAAAAAGAGGGAGAGGAGGTTTTCGGCTGAAACAAGGTCTGAATGTCCATCCATATTTTGTAAAAATCTGGGAAGAAAAGGCTCGAAAGCCCGACTATACACCATCAACAGCTGGAGCGGAGGTGTTCAGCTGCAAGAAGGTCTGAATGTCCATCAATAATTGCTAGAAAACATGGAAGAGAATTTTCGAATATCCAACCGCACATGATCATAAGCGGGAGAGGAGGTGTTCAAATGCAAGAAGGTGTGAATGTCCACCCATAATTACTGCAAAATGGGTAAGAAAAGGTACGAATGCCCAACCATACATGATCCTAACAGGGAGCGGAGGTGTTTGGCTGCGACAAGGTGTGTATGTCCACCCATAATTAATGAAAAGCGGGCAACAAGTAGGTTTGAATACCCATCATCAAAAGCAGGAGTGGATGTGTTCGGCTACAAGAAGGTGTGAACGTCCGACCAAAGTTTGTAAAAAGCAGTGAAGAAAAGTTTCGAATATCCAACCAAACATAATCAAAAGCGGGAGCAGAGCTGTTCGACTGCAAGTAGGTGTGAATGTCAGATCATAATTTGCAAAAAGCTGATGAGAAAGGGTGAGAATGCCCGGCTATACACCATCAAATGCGGGAGCGGAAGTGTTCGGCTGTGAGTAGGTGTGAATGTCAAACCATAATTGCTGAAAAATGTGTTAGAAAAGACTAGAATGCCGGACCATACATCATCAAAAGCGGGAAAAGTGGTGTTCGGCTGCAAGTAGGTGTGAATATACAGCCATAATTACTCACAAACCGGTAAGAAAAGGTAGTATTGCCAGACCATACATTATCAAAACAGGGAGCGGAGGTGGTTCAGCTGCAAGGTGTGAATGTCTGACTAAAGTTTATAAAAAGCGGGTAAGACAAGGTGCGAATGCCTGACAATGTATGATCAAATGAGGGAGCGGAGGTTTTCGGCTGCAAGGTCTGAATGTACAACCATAATTTGTAAAAACCGGGGAAGAAAAGGCTCGAAAGCCCGACTATACACCATCAAAAGCGGGAGCGGAGGTGTTCGGCTGCAAGTAGGTGTGAATGTTCGACCATAATTTGTAAAAAGCGGGTAAGAAAAGGTTTGAATGCTCGACTATATATTAACAAAAGCAGGAGGAGAGTTCTTCGGATAAGAGTGGGTGAGAATTTCCAACCATAATCAATAAAATGCGGTGAAAAAAAAGGTGTGAATACCCCATAGAACACTAAAAGGTGGAGCAGAAGTGTTCGGCTGCAAGAAGGTGTGAATGTTCGACTATATTTGGTGAAAAGCAGGTGAAGCAAGGTCTGAATGCCCAACCTTACATCATCAAAAACGAGATCAGAGGTGTTTGGCTGCAAGAAGGCCATAGTTTGCCAAAAGCGGGTAAGGTGCGAATGACCGACTAAATATCAACAAAAGTGGGGGCGGAGGTCTTCGGATGCAAGTGGGTGTGAATATCCCACCATACAAGTATGGTTGAGAGGAAGCTGTGAATGGCCGACCATAGTAAAAAGCGGGTGAGAAAAGGTGCGAATGTCCAATCATACATGATCAAAACAGGGAGCGGAGGTGTTTGGCTGCGACAAGGTGTGTATGTCCACCCATAATTAATGAAAAGCGGGCAACAAGTAGGTTTGAATACCCATCATCAAAAGCAGGAGTGGATGTGTTCGGCTACAAGAAGGTTTGAATGTCTGACCATAGTTTGTAAAAAGCGGGTAAGAAAAGGTTCGAGTGCCCGAACATACACCATCAAAAGAGGGAGCGGCGGTGTTCCGCTGTAAGACGGTGTGAATGTCCAACAATAGTTGGTAAAAAGCGGGTAAGAAAAGGTTAAAATACCCGACTGTACACAATCAATAGCGGGAGCAGAGTTGTTCCGCTACAAGAAGGTGTGAAAGTCCGACCATGGTTTGTAAAAAGCGGGTAAGAAAAGGTGCGAATGCCCGACAATGTATGATCAAAAGAGGGAGTGGAGGTTTTCGGCTGCAAGAGGGTCTGAATGTCCAACCATAATTTGTAAAAACCGGGGAAGAAAAGGCTCGAAAGCCCGACTATACACCATCAAAAGTGGGAGCGGAGGTGTTCAACTTCAAGACGGTCTGAATGTCCATCAATAATTGCTAGAAAACATGAAAGAAAATTTTCAAATATCAAACTGCACATGATCATAAGCAGGAGAGGAGGTGTTCAGCTGCAAGAAGGTGTGAATGTCTACCCATAATTACTGAAAAATGGGTAAGAAAAGGTGCGAATGCCTAACCATACATCATCAAAAGAGGGAGCGGAGGTGTTCCGCTGTAAGACGGTGTGAATGTCCGACCATAGATGGTAAAAAGCGGGTAAGAAAAGGTTAAATTACCCGACTGTACACAATCAAAAGAGGGAGCAGAGTTGTTCAGCTAAGAGAAGGTGTGAAAGTCCGACCTTGGTTTGTAAAAAGCGGGTAAGAAAAGGTTCGTATGCCCGAATATACACCATCAAAAGCGGAAGCGGAGGTGTTCGGCTGCAAGATATTGTGAACGTCCGACCAAAGTTTGTAAAAAGCAGTTAAGAAAAGGTTCGAATATCTAACCAAACATAAGAATGAGTCTTTTCCGCTGTAGAATGCCCGACTATAGACCATCAAATGCGGGAGCGGAGGTGTTCGGCTCTGAGTAGGTGTGAATGTCCGACCATAATTGCTGAAGAATGTGTTAGAAAAGGTAAGAATGCTGGACCATACATCATCAAAAGCGGTAGAGGTGGTGTTCGGCTTCAAAAAGGTGTGACTGTTCGACTAAAGTTTGTAAAAAGTGGGTAAGACAAGGTGCGAATGCCTGACAATGTATGATCAAAAGCGGGAGCGGAGGTGTTCAGCTGCAAGAAGGTCTACATGTCCATCAATAATTGCTAGAAAACATGAAAGAAACTTTTCGAAAATCATACCGCACATGATCATAAGTGGGATAGGAGGTGTTCAGCTGCAAGGTGTGAATGTCCACCCATAATTCCTAAAAATGGGCAAAAAAAAGGTGTGAATGCCCAACCATACATCATCAAAAGCAGGAGTGGAAGTGTTCAGCTACAAGAAGGTGTGAACGTCCAACCAAAATATGTAAAAAGAAGTTAAGAAAAGGTTCGAATATCCAACCAAACATAATCAAAAGCGGGAGCAGAGCTGTTCGACTGCAAGTAAGTGTGAATGTCCAGCCATAATTACTCACAAACGGGGGAAGAAAAGGTAGTATTGCCAGACCATACATGATCAAAACAGGGAGCGGAGGTTCAGCTGCAAGGTGTGAATGTCTGACTATAGTTTGTAAAAAGCGGGTAAGACAAGGTGCGAATGCCCAACAATGTATGATCAAAAGAGAGAGCGGAGGTGTTCGGCTGCAAGGTCTGAATGTCCAACCATAATTTCTAAAAACCGGGTAAGAAAAGGCTCGAAAGCCCGACTATACATCATCAAAAGCGGGAGCGGAGGTGTTCAGCTGCAAGAAGGTGTGAATGTTCGACTAAAGTTTGTAAAAAGCTGGTAAGACAAGGAGCGATGTCCCTTCATTGTATAATCAAAAGCGGGAGCGGAGGTGTCCAGCTGTGAGTAGGTGTGAATGTCCGACCATAATTGCTGAAAAATGTGTTAGAAAAGGTAAGAATACTGGACCATACATCATTAAAAGCGGGAGAGGTGGTGTTCGGCTGCAAGAAGGTGTGAAAGTCCGACAATGGTTTGTAAAAAGCGGGTAAAAAAAGGTTCGAATGCCCGAATATACATCATCAAAAGCGGAAGCGGAGGTGTTCGGATGCAAGAAGGTGTGAACGTCCGACCAAAGTTTGTAAAAAGCAGTGAAAAGTGAGAAAAAGCATTTCGTGAGTTCTGCATGATTTGGGATTTTGCTTATAAAATGCATTACTTCACTCAAACTATGTTAAAACTGATTTGTCCTTCATATTTACCATGTCTAGAAATATTTAAACAAAAAAACAACGTTGTACTTTGCAGTAAAAGAAAGAGCAAATCTAAAGTTTCAGGAATCCGAGTATAAGCCTGCTTTCATGAGTTCTGCACGATTTCGGATTTTGCTATAAAATGAATTGCTTTGCTCAAACCAAGTTAAAACTGCTTTGTCCTTCCATATTCATCAATGTCTAGATCGACTTCAACAAAGAAAAACATTGGACTTTGCAGTAGAAGAAGTTGAAATCCATCTACACATTGATAAATATGAAGGACAAAGCAGTTCCCACTTGCCCATAAGAAAATAAGCTTACTCTCGGATTCCTGATCCTTCAGTGTTGCTCTTTCTTCTACTGCAAAATACAATGTTGTTGTTTGTTGAAGTCGATCTAGACATTGATAAATATGAAGGAAAAAGCAGTTTTAACTTGGTTTAAGTGAATGAATTCATTTTATACATAAAATCCGAAATCGTGCAGAACTCATGAAAATAAGCTTATTCTCGGATTCCTAAAACTTTTGATTGGCTCTTTCTTTTACTGCAAAGTACAACGTTATTTTTTTGTTTAAATCTATCGAGACATTGATAAATATGAAGGTAAAAGCCGTTTTAACATAGTTTGAGTGAAGGAATTGATTTTATAGATAAAATCCCAAATCATGCAGAACTCCTCAAAAGGGGCGTATGGCTTAATCACAAGTGTGGTTCTTTCTCATTCAGGGTAGTATGAGGAAGTTTATGCTTGAAATATATGTAGAAATGGGTACATATGAAGGACAAAGCAGTGTTAACTTAGTTTGAGTGAAGGAATTCATTTTATACGTAAAATCCCAAATCATGCAGAACGTATGAAAAGAAGCTTATTCTCGGATTCCTGATCCTTCAGTTTTGCTCTTTCTTCTACTGCAAAATACAATGTTGTTCTTTGTTGAAGTCGATCTAGACATTGATAAATATGAAGGAAAAAGCAGTTTTAACTTGGTTTAAGTGAATGAATTCATTTTATACATAAAATCCGAAATCGTGCAGAACTCATGAAAATAAGCTTATTCTCGGATTCCTAAAACTTTTGATTGGCTCTTTCTTTTATTGCAAAGTACAACGTGGTTTTTTTGTTTAAATCTATCGAGACATTGATAAATATGAAGGTAAAAGCCGTTTTAACATAGTTTGAGTGAAGGAATTAATTTTATAGATAAAATCCCAAATCATGCAGAACTCCTCAAAAGGGAGGTATGGCTTAATCACAAGTGTGGCTCTTTCTCATTCAGGGTAATATGAGGAAGTTTATGCTTGAAATATATGTAGAAATGGGTACATATGAAGGACAAAGCAGTGTTAACTTAGTTTGCGTGAAGAAATTCATTTTATACATAAAATCCGAAATCGTGCAGAACTCATGAAAATAAGCTTATTCTCGGATTCCTAAAACTTTTGATTTGCACTTTCTTTTACTGCAAAGTACAACGTTGTTTTTTGTTGAAATCTATCTAGACATTGATAAATACCAGCCGAAACTCTGCTGCCACTTTTGATAATTTATGGTTGGGCATTCTTACCTTTTCTTACCCGCTTTTTACAAATTATGATCTTACATTCCCACCTACTTGCAGTCGAACACCTTCTCATCCACTTATGATCATGTGCGGTTGGGCTTTCGCACCTTTTCTTACCCATTTTTCAGTAATTATGGGTGGATATTCAGACCTTCTTGCAGCTGAAAACCTCCGCACCTCTTTTGATCATACATTGTCGGGCATTCACACCTTGTCTTACCCGCTTTTTACAAACTTTAGTCGGACATTCAAACCTTCTTGCAGCTGAACCACCTCCGCTCCCTGTTTTGATCATATATGGTCTGGCAATAGTACCTTTTCTTACCCGTTTGTGAGTAATTATGGCTGGACATTCACACCTTCTTGCAGCCGAACACAACCTCTCCCGCTTTTGATGATATATGGTCCGGCATTCTTACCTTTTCTAACACATTTTTCAGTATTCGAACCTTCTCTTACCCGCTTTTTACAAACCATGGTTGGACTTTCATACCTTCTTGTAGCTGAACAACTCCACTCCTGCTTTTGATGATTTATGGTTGGACATTCGCATCTTTTCCTACCCATTTTTCAGTAATTATGGGTGGATATTCACATCTTCTTGCAGCTGAACACCTCCTCTCCCGCTAATGATCATGTAAGGTTTGATATTCGAAAATTTTCTTTCATGTTTTAAAGCAATTATTAATGGACATTCACACCTACTTGCAGCCGAACACCACCTCTCCCGCTTTTGATGATGTATGGACCGGCATTCTTACCTTTTCTAACACATTTTTCAGCAATTATGGTTGGAGAATCACACCTACTCACAGTCGAACAACTCCGCTACCGCATTTGATGGTGTATAGTCGGGATTTCTCACCCTTTCTCATCAGCTTTTTGCAAATTATTCTCTGACAGTCACACCTACTTGCAGTCGAACAGCTCTGCTCCCGCTTTTGATTATGTTTGGTTAGATATTCGAACCTTTTCTTAACTGCTTTTTTACAAACTTTGGTCGGACGTTCACACCTTCTTGCAGCCGAACACCTACGCTTCCGGTTTTGATAGTGTATATTCGGGCATACGAACCTTTTCTTACCCGCTTTTTACAAACCATGGTCGGACTTTCACACCTTCTCTTAGCTGAACAACTCCGCTCCCTCTTTTGATTGTGTACAGTCGGGTATTTTAACCTTTTCTTACCCGCTTTTTACCAACTATGATCGGACATTCACACCGTCTTACAGCGGAACACCTCCGCTCCCTCTTTTGATGGTGTATGTTCGGGCATTCGAACCTTTTCTTACCCGCTTTTACAAACCAGGGTCGGACTTTCACACCTTTTAGTAGCCGAACAACTCCGCTCCCGCTATTGATTGTGTACAGTCGGGTATTTTAACCTTTTCTTACCCGCTATTTACCAACTATGGTCGGACATTCACACCGTCTTACAGCGGAACACCTCCTCTCCCGCTTATGATCATGTACGGTTTGATATTCGAAAATTTACTTTCTTGTTTTAAAGCAATTATTGATGGACATTCAAACCTTCTTTTTGATTGTGTATAGTCGGGCTTTCGAGCCTTTTCTTCCCGGTTTTTACAAACCATGGTGTGACTTTCACACCTTCTTGTAGCCAAACAACTCCGCTCCCGCTATTGATTGTGTACAGTCGGGTATTTTAACCTTTTCTTACCCGCTTTTTACCAACTATGGTCGGACATTCACACCGTCTTACAGCGGAACACCTCTGCTCCCGCTTTTGATGGTGTATAGTCGGGCTTTCGAACCTTTTCTTACCCGCTTTTTACAAACTATGGTGGGACATTCAAACCTTCTTGTATCCGAAAACCTCCGCTCTCTCTTTTGATCATACATTGTCGGACATTCGCACCTTTTCGTACCCGCTTTTTACAAACCATGGTCGGACTTTCACACCTTTTAGTAGCCGAACAACTCCGCTCCCGCTATTGATTGTGTACAGTCGGGTATTTTAACCTTTTCTTACCCGCTTTTTACCAACTATGGTTGGACATTCACACCTTCTTACAGCAGAACACCTCCGCTCCCTGTTTTGATTATGTATGGTTTGACATTCGCACCTTCTCTCACCCGCCTTTTACTATGGTCGGCCATTCACAGCTTCCTCTCCACCATACTTGTATGGTGGGATATTCACACCCACTTGCATCCGAAGACCTCTGCCCCAAATTTTGTTGATATTTAGTCGGACATTCGCACCTTACCTGCTTTTGGCAAACTATGGCCTTCTTGCAGCCAAACACCTTGATCTCGCTTTTGATGATGTAAGGTTGGGCATTCAGACCTTGCTTCACCTGCTTTTCACCAAATATAGTCGGACATTCACACCTTCTTGCAGCCGAACACTTCTGCTCCACCTTTTAGTGTTCTATCACACCTTTTTTTCACCGCATTTTATACATTATGGTCGGAAATTTTCAACCACTCTCATCCGAAGACCTCTCCTCCCGCTTTTGTTAATATATTTGAACTTTAGTCGGACATTCAAACCTTCTTGCAGCTGAACCACCTCCGCTCCCTGTTTTGATCATATATGGTCTGGCAATACTACCTTTTCTTACCCGTTTGTGAGTAATTATGGCTGGACATTCACACCTACTTGCAGCCGAACACAACCTCTCTCGCTTTTGATGATGTATGGACCGGCATTCTTACCTTTTCTAACACATTTTTCAGCAATTATGGTCGGAGATTCACACCTACTCACAGCCGAACAACTCCGCTCCCGCATTTGATGGTGTATAGTCGGGCATTCTCACCCTTTCTCATCAGCTTTTTGCAAATTATGATCTGACATTCACAACTACTTGCAGTCGAACAGCTCTGCTCCCGCTTTTGATTATGTATGGTTGGATATTCGAACCTTTTCTTAACTGCTTTTTACAAACTTTGGTTGCACGTTCACACCTTCTTGTAGCCGAACACATGCACTCCTGCTTTTGATGATGTATGGTTGGGCATTCGCACCTTTTTTTTACCCATTTTTCAGGTATTATGGGTGGACATTCACACCTTCTTGCAGTTGAACACCTCCTCTCCCACTTATGATCATGTGCGGTTTGATTTTCGAAAATTTTCTTTCATGTTTTCTAGCAATTATTGATGGACATTTAGACCTTCTTGCAGCTGAACACCACCTCTCCCGATTTTGATGATGTATGGACCGGCATTTTTACCTTTTCTAACACATTTTTCAGCAATTATGGTTGGAGATTCACACCTACTCACAGCCGAACAACTCCGCTACCGCATTTGATGGTGTATAGTCGGGCATTCTCACCCTTTCTCATCAGCTTTTTGCAAATTATGATCTGACATTCACACCTACTTCCAGTCGAACAGCTCTGCTCCCGCTTTTGATTATGTTTGGTTAGATATTCGAACCTTTTCTTAACTGCTTTTTACAAAGTTTGGTCGGACGTTCACAATATCTTGCAGCCGAACACCTCCGCTTCCGCTTTTGATGGTGTATATTCGGGCATACGAACCTTTTCTTACCCGCTTTTTACAAACCAAGGTCGGACTTTCACACCTTCTCTTAGCTGAACAACTCCGCTCCCTCTTTTGATTGTGTACAGTCGGGTAATTTAACCTTTTCTTACCCGCTTTTTACCATCTATGGTCGGACATTCACACCGTCTTACAGCGGAACACCTCCGCTCCCTCTTTTGATGATGTATGGTTAGGCATTCGCACCTTTTCTTACCCATTTTTCATTAATTATGGGTAGACATTCACACCTTCTTGCAGCTGAACACCTCCTCTCCCGCTTATGATCATGTGCAGTTTGATATTCGAAAATTTTCTTTCATGTTTTCTAGCAATTATTGATGGACATTCAGACCGTCTTGCAGCTGAACACCTCCGCTCCCACTTTTGATGGTGTATAGTCGGGCTTTCGAGCCTTTTCTTCCCCGGTTTTTACAAATTATGGTTGGACATTCAGACCTTCTTGCAGCCGAAAACCTCCACTCCCTCTTTTGATCATACATTGTCGGGCATTCGCACCTTTTCTTACCCGCTTTTTACAAACCATGGTCGGACTTTCACACCTTTTAGTAGCCGAACAACTCCGCTCCCGCTATTGATTGTGTACAGTCGGGTATTTTAACCTTTTCTTACCCGCTTTTTTACCAACTATGGTTGGACATTCACACCTTCTCTCACCCGCCTTTTACTATGGTCGGCCATTCACAGCTTCCTCTCCACCATACTTGTATGGTGGGATATTCACACCCACTTGCATCCGAAGACCTCCGCCCCCACTTTTGTTGATATTTAGTCGGTCATTCGCACCTTACCCGCTTTTGGCAAACTATGGCCTTCTTGCAGCCAAACACCTCTGATCTCGCTTTTGATGATGTAAGGTTGGGCATTCAGACCTTGCTTCACCTGCTTTTCACCAAATATAGTCGGACATTCACACCTTCTTGCAGCCGAACACTTCCGCTTTTAGTGTTCTATGAGGCATTCACATATTTTTTTTCACCGTATTTTATAGATTATGGTTGGAAATTCTCACCCACTCTCATCCGAAGACCTCTCCTCCCGCTTTTGTTAATATATAGTCGGGCATTCGAACCTTTTCTTACCCGCTTTTTACAAATTATGGTCGAACATTCACACCTACTTGCAGCTGAATACTTCCGCTCCACCTTTTAGGTATGTATGGTTGGCATTTGCACCTCTTTTTATACTGATTGCTGAAGATTAAGTTGTTCTTTCTCAAACTACAAATTTTTTTTAATTGTTGAAACTTGATTTGAAGTGGATAAATAAGGAGGAAAAACAGTTTTAAGTCAGGCTGATAGAAGGAATTAATTTTATAGCAAAATCTGTATTTCGTCATATGTCGAGAGATGCTTATTGCTGAAGAAGTTCTTTCTCATTCTACAAAGTACAACATTGTTTATCGTTGAAACTTGATTAGACATGAATAAATATGAAGGACAAAGCAGTCTTAACTTGGTTTGAGTTAATGAATTCGTTTTATAGGAGAATCCGAATTCGTGCATAACTCATAAAATAGAGCTTATTTTCGGATTCCTGAAGAATGAGTCTGGTTCTATCTCATAATACAAAGTTTGTTGTTTATTGTTGAAACTTCATCAGAAGTGAAGAAATAAATGAATGCCTATCAACAAATGTGGGATCTAAACTCTAGTGCTTCCTCTAAAATAATTTCCTTTCTCAATTTAGAAATGTGTGTGTGTAAGTCACAACACCCGTGACACCAAAACGGCTTTCTTTTCTCTACACTCTGCACTATGAGCACACACACCAAATCAGAAAGGCTTTTTTCTCTCTTTTCTACATTATGGACTGTGGGGACACAAAACCGCTCTCTCTCTTTCTTTTTTTTTAATCGTGTGCCAGGGCGTTGTCTCACGTATTAGATTATGCTTAAGATACGAATGGGTTTATCAGTCACATCAGAATCCATACATACTGATCCTCCCGTAATAAAATGGTCGGATCTTATCAAACACACTTTGTTTCTTGTGACAATCAAGTCAGCGAAACAGCGTATACACGTCAAGACACTGAATCAAGTTTGCCACAAGAACTCATAAGTTTGGCAGTATTGCTCTGCCGTCAGCAATCATACACCCATTTTATTTTCGTGAGACATGTGCAAGCACCTGTTCATCTACTGTTCTATCACTATGAATTAGTGATCTATTATCAATAAGGATACTTCTACAACTACTATCAAAGTATGTCCGGACTTCTTATGTTGTCAGTTGCTATATATGAATAAGTGGGCAGCTACTGACAAGCATTAAGCATGTCACACAGCCCAAACATATAACATTTCAGGACACACCACACAGTTAACAACCACAGTGAAGCGTGTCAAAGCCCAAACATGTAACATTCAACAGGACACTTACACAACACATTCAAATCAAACAGTCAGACAACATACAAGAACCTATACCCCAGCCGGCATTGCTCCCTGCCTATTTTCCTACAACTCACTATGTGTGCGCACACCTTTATTCACAAACTCTTCAACTTATACTCTTTTACCGAAGCTGCTACAGCTCGATTGGCCAAATACCCTTAGATCCTATTTCGGTGAATTTGACATCTGCCTTACATGTAACAGATTAGCGGTTTAGCAGTTTTAATTTAGTTTGAGTGAAGGAATTCATTTTATAGCAAAATCCGAAATCGTGAAGAACTCATGAAAGTAAGCTTATTCTCGGATTCCTGAAACTTTAGATTTGCTCTTTCTTTTACTGCAAAGTACAACGTTGTTTTTTTTTGTTTAAATCTTTCTAGACATGGTAAATATTAAGGACAAAGCAGTTTTCACATAGTTTGAGTGAAGGAATTCATTTTATAGATAAAATCCCAAGTGTCTGCTGAGAAAAGAGAGTGAATGCGAAGTAGACTTTAACACTGCTACATGTCAGAAAGAAACGGATTGGACCGTTTCACCTGCTGATCCAAATTTGATGTTTTCTGAACGATTGTCAGCATACAAAAAAACATTTTTGAGTACAATGCATTGTCAAAGAACTGTGGAATTAATTCCTACCACAGAATCACATTTTGAAGCATGTTTTTAATCTGAAAAAGATTTGTCTTCGATACCCATGTTGGCTGAAGTGCCCAATGATCTTTGGGCGAAGAGCAAATATGATGTGGGGTTGTTTATTGTTGAAACTAGATTAGAAATAGATAAATATGAAGGACAAAGCAGTTTGAACTTGGTTTGAGAGAAGGAATTAATTTTATTGCAAAATCCGAATTCATGCATAACTCGTCAAATAGATAGTGAAGTGTCGTTCGTGAGCGATTCGTTCGATATGAA
Organism: Leuresthes tenuis; assembly: GCF_036924035.1. Classification (NCBI taxonomy): domain Eukaryota; kingdom Metazoa; phylum Chordata; class Actinopteri; order Atheriniformes; family Atherinopsidae; genus Leuresthes; species Leuresthes tenuis. Next base: position 11,574,579 of record NW_027325377.1, read on the forward strand.
CAAATTTTTTATATGACTCGGGAGTAACGAGTTGTCTCAGTGAGTGATTCGTTCATTTTCATGCAGTACCCTTCCTCACCACATGGCAGGCGGCAGCTTCATAAGCTCAGTCAGCAGGACAGGAAACAGTATTGATTCGTTCATGACTCAACTCCTCGACTGACGGGTCCTCGCACAGGAAACAGTATTGATTAGTTTACGACTCAACTCCTTGGGTCTTCGTTTTAAATTCTACGTTTCATTTGACAGGCTGAAGAGCAGTAGGCACAACAGTTCGTTCACAAACCGCATCGTTAATCTCATAGACTATTCTACCATCAACAACTTGGAAACCACAATCGACTCTCTAGATGCAGAAAAAGCATTTAATGGAGGGAACTGGAAATTTTTATTCGCAGCATAAAACAAATTCGGGTTTGGGTCACACTTCATCAACTGGATAAGGATATTATATAGCTCCCCAAATGCAAGTGTCAGGACAAATGATCAAACTTCTCCAAGCTTCAGTCTGCAGAGAGGTACAAGACAGGGTTGCTCACTTTCTCCCTCACTTTTTGCTATTTTCATCAAACCTTTAGCAGCTGCTATCAGACAAGATAGAAATATTAAAGGCATCCAACCCCAAAATATTGAGCATAAAATAAGTCTTTATGCTGATGATGTATTATTTTTCCTTCAGAACTCAGAGACGTCTCTCACTCACACGATCACACTCATAAATAAATTCTCGGCACTTTCTGACTACTCTATCAAATGGTCTAAGACCACAGTTCTGCCCATTAACTGTAGGGTCCAGAATATACCTGCGATCACTTTACAGTCAGGAAATATTAGATATTTAGGCATAAACATTTCCTCCAGGCTCTCAGAGCTAACAAAGCTAAATTATGTGCAATTATTAAAGAGAGTAGAGGACGATCTCTCTCGTTGGAAGTCCTTACCTATATCACTTATGGGGAGAGTTACAACCATTAAAATGATGATACTACCAAAAGTTAACTATTTGTTCTCAATGATCCCCATAAAACCATTTGCTACTTGGTTTAAGTCACTAGATTCATGCATCTCCAAATTTCTGTGGAAAAACAAACCACCACGTATTAGTTTAAAAACCCTACAGAAGACCAAGGACAGTGGTGGATTAGATTTACCTAATTTTCAGCACTATTCCTTAGCCAATAGGTTACAATATATATCAAAATGGTTTAAACCTTGTTGTTGTCACAGTTCCCAGAGACGTTGTAATCGTTGAGGATTCTATATTCACCCCCTCATTAGAGGCACGTGTTGCAGATTGATGACACTGAATCTTCTTCTCTGTTCATTGCTGGCATCATTCCCAGCATCGTAAGTGTTCGTGGCATTGTTAGCCTCTTCTTCTGGATCTTGATATCGAGCATCCTTTTGTATTTCTGGTTTGTAAGTCCTCTCTCTTCGTTCACCGGAGTCTTCGTCTCTTTGTCCTTGAGTTTGGTGATTTTTTCTTCTTTTGATGCCTTGACACAGTGTGACAGGTGATACCACGTGGGAGATCCTTTAACTTGGACTGCTGTCCCTGTGCTGCGAAATGGCTGTGCTGCTCAAATGGTCTCTCCTTCATCATATACACAGTTATTTATACATCACCTTCCACCATGAAGCGTTGTCCCTTTTTGTTTCTCTCTTTGTTCTTAAAATGCTGTTATGCATGTCTAAACCAATCCATTAAACTAGATCATTTTGGCAGTAAAGCGATCTACAATGTGCTTGGTCGCAAAGCTGCTCATCTGTGGTAAACAGCTCTTCAGAAAGGCATTCTTCAATTGATTTCACTAATTTTATGTAATAATTTTGTGATTTCCTACAAAACTACACTTCTTCTCCCATCTGTCTGAGTATTTAATATTGTCTGGGTCCCGTTAAAACGTGTATTTTTCCCATCTAATTCCTTGTTTGCTTTAAAACAAGTATTCCCCATTTTCTATCCCTTCAGTAGCCAACCAGTTTGTATGGAGTACACTGGAGCAACTTGACTGATCAGTAAAACACTGCTTTTGTTGTCACCGCAAGGCTTCCCCCGTCGGTTGTTTCACTGAGACACTACTGAGTAACTACAACTCAACACAGTTTATACACATAACATTCATATACATACTAACAAACAAACAAACAATAATTTATCGCAATTTTCTCATCTCTGTTTGAACGTACACCCAGGTAAATATTCCTGTAGTCTTCTCATACCGACTATGGACCCATTCATTGTTTAACTTCACTGTTTTGCAAATCCTAATTGAATATTACACATTGACATTGAACTTTACTGGATAAGCAGGTCTTCATTGCATTCAGCAGCCTATATGTGAGCATCTATGTGTAAGCTGTTCTTCTTTGCATTTATCAGCAGCAAGCAATTCTTCACTGCACATGCATATGTAAATAGTAAAACAATTCCAATGTGTTAGCGAAACCTTCTATATCACAGTGGTTTCTAAGATCTATTTTAAGTTCTTTGTCATCAGTGAGATGACATAGTTTACAAAGTGTGTCAAATTATCACTGAAGATCTTTTCAGGAATTTCAAATCTAGAAATGAGTTATTTTACGCGTGATTTTGCTACTGAGAGTGCATCTGCTTGTGCACATGGAAATATTTCAGACCATTTGGTAAAAACCTCTGTTGTCACTGAGCAGAATCGTTTCCCTTAACATTAATTTAGTTCAATGAAATCTACACAATAATGAAATAATGAAATACAAACAAATATGTTGAAAAAGATACACTGGCTTAGGGAATTATCTTCGTTTTGGTCTTAGATTGCCCTGTGGAATGTATTTTGCACATATTTGACCTGCTAGACAAAACTTTATTCATTTATTTATTCTAAAAAAAAAATTCAATAATTAGTAAAACCATATGCTGTAAAAACCTTGTTCATTATTGCTTCCATCCCTCCTGTTGAGACATGACATGGTCCGTGCCTCAATACTGCAGCATATTTAAACAAATTCTTTGGCAGTATGGTTTTCCTTCCGGTCATTCATACGAGTCTATTGTAGATGGCAATTGAATAACATCTAATAATGCTAAAATATTTGTAGTTTATACATTTAGCTGTGGATGTCAACATACCTGTTTTTCCAATGCTGTGTTAACACATGTACAGTTGAGAAGGCATACTGACTGTCAGTGTAAACGTTAACAACCTTTTTGTTATTTAATTTACAAGCTTCAGTTAAAGCTACCAATTCGACTGCTTGAACAGAGTAATTTTTTGGTAGTGGTTGTTTTAAGAAAACTTCAGTTTCTGTTACTACTGCAAATCCTGTAGCATTTGTGCCATCAGGGTTTTTTGCTTGACCTGTTGAATAAATATAGTTATTTCTGCATTTTCATAACGTATATCAGTTAAGTCTGGCCTGGGTAAAACACTGATGGTTATTTCTGACATGCAATCATGAGGCTTTCCATCTGTGGGGTAGGTAGCAGTGTGGATGGATTAAGTGTAGCACATCTCTCGACAACAAGGTCTGGCTGTGAAAGAAGAACTGTTATGTAGGAGAGATGTCTGCTAAAGATATTTTGTTAAGTAACCATATCACAGCCACTGCATGAGGTACCTTAAGTGTTAATGGGTGAAATAACACCATTATTGTTGATGCCTGCACTGCCAATGGCTTCTGGCCATTGATTCAAAAGTACGATCTCGTCCCTTTTTCCCCCTTTCAGTGGACACTGGCCCCTAATTACCGCAATTCAGCAGGGGGTCTTTCATTAGGAGTACTGGACTCCCCCGTGCACGGTTTCAGCTCCGACCCTGGAAAGCGGAAAAAACGTTGAGATCTGGTTTGAGGACCCAATTGTTGAGAAAAGTCTCTCAATGAGACTCAGAGTTGCTGGAGTCAGTTAATGCAAATGTTTAATCTTGCAGCAAGTTCAAGAATGTGTGTGTGTATGGGTGTATGTGTGCGAACGTGTGTGAGTTTGTGTGTGTGAGAGTTTAAAGAACCTGTTATCCACAGGCATGTCTTAACTAGTATGGCACAGGTCCAGCCTGTCTCATCTTTTTTGGAAGGTCCAGCGCTCGGCCGTAACCCTTCTGTCTGTTTGGACTCTCACATACATTCGGTTAATCATAGAAAAACGAGAACAAAACTTTTTAGCCCCTTAAATTCATAAAACAGACATGGTGCAGTTATTTCCATTCTAGAAAATAAGAGTAATCACCACCATTCCTATAAATTCTGGATATTCTAACAATCTGAATCTTTTTTAAATGTTCGATGAAGCCCTTTGCTGTTCTGTTTAGAGACTCAGCTGATCATAAACCAAGTTTTGCTCTTGAACCAAGCTTCTAAACTCTTCACCTTTTTCATTTCTCAGTTAGTATTCACTTTAAAACTGATTAAAAGAAAAATTAAATGAATGCCTATCAACAAATGTGGGATCTAAACTCTAGTGCTTTCTCTAAAATAATTTCCTTTCTCAATTCAGAAATGTGTGTGTGTAAGTCACAACACCCGTGACACCAAAACGGCTTTCTTTTCTCTCTTTTCTCTACACTCTGCACTGTGAGCACACACACCAAATCAGAAAGGCTTTTTTCTCTCTTTTCTACATTATGGACTGTGGGGACACAAAACCGCTCTCTCTCTTTTTTTTTTTGATTGTGTGCCAGGGCGTTGTCTCACGTATTAGATTATGCTTAAGATACGAATGGGTTTATCAGTCACATCAGAATCCATACATACTGATCCTCCCGTAATAAAATGGTCGGATCTTATCAAACACACTTTGTTTCTTGTGACAAGTCAGCCAAACAGCGTATACACGTCAAGACACTGAATCAAGTTTGCCAAAAGAACTCATAAGTTTGGCAGTATTGCTCTGCCGTCAGCAATCATACACCCATTTTATTTTCATGAGACATGTGCAGGCACCTGTTCATCTACTGTTCTATCACTATGAATTAGTTTATCTATTATCAATAAGGATACTTCTACAACTACTATCAAAGTATGTCCGGACTTCTTATGTTGTCAGTTGCTATATATGAATAAGTGGGTTGCTACTGAAAAGCATTAAGCATGTCACACAGCCCAAACATATAACATTTCAGGACACACCACACAGTTAACAACCACAGTGAAGCGTGTCAAAGCCCAAACATGTAACATTCAACAGGACACTTACACAACACATTCAAATCAAACAGTCAGACAACATACAAGAACATATACCCCAGCCGGGTAGGAAGGTCCAGCGCTCGGCCGTAACCCTTCTGTCTGTTTGGACTCTCACATACATTCGGTTAATCATAGAAAAACGAGAACAAAACTTTTTAGCCCCTTAAATTCATAAAACAGACATGATAGTCTGAGACGATAGGACTGCTTTTTAGTTTTTATTTGAATAAAAGAGGGTTTCCCGGTTGTGTCATTAGTGAGACAGAGATTTCATGGGTAAGTGAAACTTTTGAAGCAGTCCGAAGAAGTGTGAAGTACTCCGAAGAAGTGTGAGTACAGATTAAGGTCCTCATTGGAGACGTCCTTTGAGTGAAGGAATATATTTCCCCATTCCAAGTCTGAGAATGGGAAACAGTAGGTCTCAGACTTTTGACCCTACCGGGGGACCTAAGTATGTTGAAATGAAAAAGAAATATGGTCCAGAGGTTTTCCACCTGAAGGTTCTTTTAGTATGTTAGAAATAAGAAAATTAGAAGAAAAGTTTTGCAAATATGAGAAAGAGATGAAGCAAAAAAAAGAAAATTAAGTTTAAATAAGAAGTAAGAAAGGTATAGAATGTTGGAAAAAATAAAGTGTATTAAGAGAAAGAAAGGAAAATGTTAAACAAATGCCATGACGGAATGATGATAATAATTTAGTATGTGGACGAAAACATAATTCAGCTCTGATTAAGACTGAATCTTCTTTTAAACCACCACCATATTCCACTGATAACACTTTTTCTCCTTCTGCACCTCTTTACCCCACCCTGAGCGCTCTCGCTGTGCCGGATCCAGACCTGGACTCCTGCCCTCCAAGACGCCTGCAACAACAACAGCCAGCCCTGCCACAAGCCTCTGGCTCTCGGGAAGAAGGGACTTCTTCCATCCTCCCTCGGGAAGAAATTCCATCATTCTCACAACATCAGTTACATAGGTCTGATGATGAGGAAAAGGAAGACGTTTGGTTCTCCAGCGTACCTGCCCAAGAACTTTTAACGCAAGTGACAAAAATCCTTTACCCACAATCTGGACTTCAGAGATCTAAACGTGAGAAAAAACAAAACCAGATTCAAACCATGCCTATGGTTAAAGTTGCAGTTCCCACTGGACCATTACTGGTTTATCGACCCTGGACTGAGACTGACATCATGGAAGCATAACAATGCTTACCAGATCCAGAGATTTCTGGACCCCATTTTGCTGACGAGTTGCGAGATTTCTGCGCACAATTCTGCCCGACCGGAGTTGAATTGCGTCGCATATTGGCAAAAAAGTTCAAACTGACCGACCTCTGCAAAATAGAGGCCAGTATGCTACAACTGGATTTGCGACCTACCAACAGTGAACGAGGACATAATGATAACGCTCAATATGAAGCAGCCATCCAAAGACTGTGTCAAGCCATCACCACTCAATTTCCAACCAAAATCAATATGTCCCACATTTACACCTGCAAACAGAAACCCGGTGAAGGGACTGATGATTTTGTACACCGCATCCTTGAGGAAGTCAGCAAGCACAGCGGTCATCAGAGACCAAGGGATTTGGGTAATGAATCAGGACCATGGGAGAGTATTGCATGCAATGCAATAATTAAAGGCCTCATGCCAGATGTCGCCACTGAAGTAAAGAACATTTACGTGGGATGGTGTGAGGGTCCTCGTTTGGCTGACGTTCGCCGATATGCTCGCCATGCTCATAACCAAGTAGAGACGCGTAAGACAACCAAAAGGGACAAGTGTGAAAAGGAGCTGCATTTGGCAGCCATGACCATGTATTACGCAGTTGGTGTAAACAGAGGACGAGGCCGAAGTTGAAGACGTGGACGTGTGGGAGAGGAGGTCGAAATGGGCCACGCCAGAGCTATGATCCGAATATTTGTTTTTACTGTGGCTGTGTCCACAGCTGAAAAGTGATGAAATTGGGCAAAAGGCTGACTGAGGGTGGGAGGCAGGTTCTGGACGTCACGCGGCAGCGGAGCCTCCACTAATGGGTGATAGCACAAACACACTCACACATTTTTCCTGCTCTGTGTAGTGAAGAAACGCTTGCCGACTGTGATTCACGTAGTAAAGTTTTGCATGCTAGTTCCGTCCTAGAGCAAAGATATTTCTCTCAGAATATAGGAACTTATGTTCATCAGTAGTGATGTCAGGGGAGGTTGATTGTCCTCCAAAGTTAAGTGGAAACCACGTTTACTCTATGTCTGCATCAGGCCAGGTTGTGAAGGAGAAAATGACATCGCCCATTGCGTGTGTCACTCCCGATGGGCTCTCCTTCAAACACTCATTTTTGTTATCAGAGTTGTGTCCCATTAACCTGATGGGCTGTGATCTCATGTGTAAATTAGGCATTATTTTAACTTCTACACCAGAGGGTGTTAACGTTATGTTACAGCCTGACAAAGTTTTTACAGCAGTGCAGTTTGATTCATCTGCACTTACATATGCTTATGAGTGGAAACTTCCCAGCTCTCCTTTTTCACAACAACTAGTGGAAGAAGCAAAAGCGTTAGTTTCACCCCTTTCTGATTTCATGCAACCTGCTGATTTGCACTGAACATCACACATTTCTTTGGGGCCTGACAATGACTATGAGAAGAAGTGAAAAAATATGTGCGCCTACTTTATTGGCTGTGTCGCTCACTCCAGAGCAATTCGATTTTTTTAATGTTTGTGGTACTCGCCCTCACATTTCCTTGGCCAAACCTACACACTGGCATTGACAAGGTGTGGGAGAGTTTGTTGCTACATGTCAGAAAGAAACGGATTGGACCGTTTCACCTGCTGATCCAAATTTGATGTTTTCTGAACGATTGTCAGCATACAAAAAAACATTTTTGAGTACAATGCATTGTCAAAGAACTGTGGAATTAATTCCTACCACAGAATCACATTTTGAAGCATGTTTTTAATCTGAAAAAGATTTGTCTTCGATACCCATGTTGGCTGAAGTGCCCAATGATCTTTGGGCGAAGAGCAAATATGATGTGGGGTTGTTTATTGTTGAAACTAGATTAGAAATAGATAAATATGAAGGACAAAGCAGTTTGAACTTGGTTTGAGAGAAGGAATTAATTTTATTGCAAAATCCGAATTCATGCATAACTCGTCAAATAGATAGTGAAGTGTCGTTCGTGAGCGATTCGTTCGATATGAACAAATTTTTTATATGACTCGGGAGTAACGAGTTGTCTCAGTGAGTGATTCGTTCATTTTCATGCAGTACCCTTCCTCACCACATGGCAGGCGGCAGCTTCATAAGCTCAGTCAGCAGGACAGGAAACAGTATTGATTCGTTCATGACTCAACTCCTCGACTGACGGGTCCTCGCACAGGAAACAGTATTGATTAGTTTACGACTCAACTCCTTGGGTCTTCGTTCATTTGTCACGTTTTAAATTCTACGTTTCATTTGACAGGCTGAAGAGCAGTAGGCACAACAGTTCGTTCACAAACCGCATCGTTAATCTCATAGACTATTCTACCATCAACAACTTGGAAACCACAATCGACTCTCTAGATGCAGAAAAAGCATTTAATGGAGGGAACTGGAAATTTTTATTCGCAGCATAAAACAAATTCGGATTTGGGTCACACTTCATCAACTGGATAAGGATATTATATAGCTCCCCAAATGCAAGTGTCAGGACAAATGATCAAACTTCTCCAAGCTTCAGTCTGCAGAGAGGTACAAGACAGGGTTGCTCACTTTCTCCCTCACTTTTTGCTATTTTCATCAAACCTTTAGCAGCTGCTATCAGACAAGATAGAAATATTAAAGGCATCCAACCCCAAAATATTGAGCATAAAATAAGTCTTTATGCTGATGATGTATTATTTTTCCTTCAGAACTCAGAGACGTCTCTCACTCACACGATCACACTCATAAATAAATTCTCGGCACTTTCTGACTACTCTATCAAATGGTCTAAGACCACAGTTCTGCCCATTAACTGTAGGGTCCAGAATATACCTGCGATCACTTTACAGTCAGGAAATATTAGATATTTAGGCATAAACATTTCCTCCAGGCTCTCAGAGCTAACAAAGCTAAATTATGTGCAATTATTAAAGAGAGTAGAGGACGATCTCTCTCGTTGGAAGTCCTTACCTATATCACTTATGGGGAGAGTTACAACCATTAAAATGATGATACTACCAAAAGTTAACTATTTGTTCTCAATGATCCCCATAAAACCATTTGCTACTTGGTTTAAGTCACTAGATTCATGCATCTCCAAATTTCTGTGGAAAAACAAACCACCACGTATTAGTTTAAAAACCCTACAGAAGACCAAGGACAGTGGTGGATTAGATTTACCTAATTTTCAGCACTATTCCTTAGCCAATAGGTTACAATATATATCAAAATGGTTTAAACCTTGTTGTTGTCACAGTTCCCAGAGACGTTGTAATCGTTGAGGATTCTATATTCACCCCCTCATTAGAGGCACGTGTTGCAGATTGATGACACTGAATCTTCTTCTCTGTTCATTGCTGGCATCATTCCCAGCATCGTAAGTGTTCGTGGCATTGTTAGCCTCTTCTTCTGGATCTTGATATCGAGCATCCTTTTGTATTTCTGGTTTGTAAGTCCTCTCTCTTCGTTCACCGGAGTCTTCGTCTCTTTGTCCTTGAGTTTGGTGATTTTTTCTTCTTTTGATGCCTTGACACAGTGTGACAGGTGATACCACGTGGGAGATCCTTTAACTTGGACTGCTGTCCCTGTGCTGCGAAATGGCTGTGCTGCTCAAATGGTCTCTCCTTCATCATATACACAGTTATTTATACATCACCTTCCACCATGAAGCGTTGTCCCTTTTTGTTTCTCTCTTTGTTCTTAAAATGCTGTTATGCATGTCTAAACCAATCCATTAAACTAGATCATTTTGGCAGTAAAGCGATCTACAATGTGCTTGGTCGCAAAGCTGCTCATCTGTGGTAAACAGCTCTTCAGAAAGGCATTCTTCAATTGATTTCACTAATTTTATGTAATAATTTTGTGATTTCCTACAAAACTACACTTCTTCTCCCATCTGTCTGAGTATTTAATATTGTCTGGGTCCCGTTAAAACATGTATTTTTCCCATCTAATTCCTTGTTTGCTTTAAAACAAGTATTCCCCATTTTCTATCCCTTCAGTAGCCAACCAGTTTGTATGGAGTACACTGGAGCAACTTGACTGATCAGTAAAACACTGCTTTTGTTGTCACCGCAAGGCTTCCCCCGTCGGTTGTTTCACTGAGACACTACTGAGTAACTACAACTCAACACAGTTTATACACATAACATTCATATACATACTAACAAACAAACAAACAATAATTTATCACAATTTTCTCATCTCTGTTTGAACGTACACCCAGGTAAATATTCCTGTAGTCTTCTCATACCGACTATGGACCCATTCATTGTTTAACTTAGCTGTTTTGCAAATCCTAATTGAATATTACACATTGACATTGAACTTTACTGGATAAGCAGGTCTTCATTGCATTCAGCAGCCTATATGTGAGCATCTATGTGTAAGCTGTTCTTCTTTGCATTTATCAGCAGCAAGCAATTCTTCACTGCACATGCATATGTAAATAGTAAAACAATTCCAATGTGTTAGCGAAACCTTCTATATCACAGTGGTTTCTAAGATCTATTTTAAGTTCTTTGCCATCAGTGAGATGACATAGTTTACAAAGTGTGTCAAATTATCACTGAAGATCTTTTCAGGAATTTCAAATCTAGAAATGAGTTATTTTACGCGTGATTTTGCTACTGAGAGTGCATCTGCTTGTGCACATGGAAATATTTCAGACCATTTGGTAAAAACCTCTGTTGTCACTGAGCAGAATCGTTTCCCTTAACATTAATTTAGTTCAATGAAATCTACACAATAATGAAATAATGAAATACAAACAAATATGTTGAAAAAGATAAACTGGCTTAGGGAATTATCTTCGTTTTGGTCTTAGATTGCCCTGTGGAATGTATTTTGCACATATTTGACCTGCTAGACAAAACTTTATTCATTTATTTATTCTAAAAAAAAAATTCAATAATTAGTAAAACCATATGCTGTAAAAACCTTGTTCATTATTGCTTCCATCCCTCCTGTTGAGACATGACATGGTCCGTGGCTCAATACTGCAGCATATTTAAACAAATTCTTTGGCAGTATGGTTTTCCTTCCGGTCATTCATACGAGTCTATTGTAGATGGCAATTGAATAACATCTAATAATGCTAAAATATTTGTAGTTTATACATTTAGCTGTGGATGTCAACATACCTGTTTTTCCAATGCTGTGTTAACACATGTACAGTTGAGAAGGCATACTGACTGTCAGTGTAAACGTTAACAACCTTTTTGTTATTTAATGTACAAGCTTCAGTTAAAGCTACCAATTCGACTGCTTGAACAGAGTAATTTTTTGGTAGTTGGTGTTTTAAGAAAACTTCAGTTTCTGTTACTACTGCAAATCCTGTAGCATTTGTGCCATCAGGGTTTTTTGCTTGACCTGTTGAATAAATATAGTTATTTCTGCATTTTCATAACGTATATCAGTTAAGTCTGGCCTGGGTAAAACACTGATGGTTATTTCTGACATGCAATCATGAGGCTTTCCATCTGTGGGGTAGGTAGCAGTGTGGATGGATTAAGTGTAGCACATCTCTCGACAACAAGGTGTGGCTGTGAAAGAAGAACTGTTATGTAGGAGAGATGTCTGGTAAAGATATTTTGTTAAGTAACCATATCACAGCCACTGCATGAGGTACCTTAAGTGTTAATGGGTGAAATAACACCATTATTGTTGATGCCTGCACTGCCAATGGCTTCTGGCCATTGATTCAAAAGTACGATCTCGTCCCTGTTTCCCCCTTTCAGTGGACACTGGCCCCTAATTACCGCAATTCAGCAGGGGGTCTTTCATTAGGAGTACTGGACTCCCCCGTGCATGGTTTCAGCTCCGACCCTGGAAAGCGGAAAAAACGTTGAGATCTGGTTTGAGGACCCAATTGTTGAGAAAAGTCTCTCAATGAGACTCAGAGTTGCTGGAGTCAGTTAATGCAAATGTTTAATCTTGCAGCAAGTTCAAGAATGTGTGTGTGAATGGGTGTATGTGTGCGAACGTGTGTGAGTTTGTGTATGTGAGAGTTTAATGAACCTGTTATCCACAGGCAGGTCTTAACTAGTATGGCACAGGTCCAGCCTGTCTCATCTTTTTTGGAAGGTCCAGCGCTCGGCCGTAACCCTTCTGTCTGTTTGGACTCTCACATACATTCGGTTAATCATAGAAAAACGAGAACAAAACTTTTTAGCCCCTTAAATTCATAAAACAGACATGGTGCAGTTATTTCCATTCTAGAAAATAAGAGTAATCACCACCATTCCTATAAATTCTGGATATTCTAACAATCTGAATCTTTTTTAAATGTTCGATGAAGCCCTTTGCTGTTCTGTTTAGAGACTCAGCTGATCATAAACCAAGTTTTGCTCTTGAACCAAGCTTCTAAACTCTTCACCTTTTTCATTTCTCAGTTAGTATTCACTTTAAAACTGATTAAAAGAAAAATTAAATGAATGCCTATCAACAAATGTGGGATCTAAACTCTAGTGCTTTCTCTAAAATAATTTCCTTTCTCAATTCAGAAATGTGTGTGTGTAAGTCACAACACCCGTGACACCAAAACGGCTTTCTTTTCTCTCTTTTCTCTACACTCTGCACTGTGAGCACACACACCAAATCAGAAAGGCTTTTTTCTCTCTTTTCTACATTATGGACTGTGGGGACACAAAACCGCTCTCTCTCTTTTTTTTTTTGATTGTGTGCCAGGGCGTTGTCTCACGTATTAGATTATGCTTAAGATACGAATGGGTTTATCAGTCACATCAGAATCCATACATACTGATCCTCCCGTAATAAAATGGTCGGATCTTATCAAACACACTTTGTTTCTTGTGACAAGTCAGCCAAACAGCGTATACACGTCAAGACACTGAATCAAGTTTGCCACAAGAACTCATAAGTTTGGCAGTATTGCTCTGCCGTCAGCAATCATACACCCATTTTATTTTCATGAGACATGTGCAGGCACCTGTTCATCTACTGTTCTATCACTATGAATTAGTTTATCTATTATCAATAAGGATACTTCTACAACTACTATCAAAGTATGTCCGGACTTCTTATGTTGTCAGTTGCTATATATGAATAAGTGGGTTGCTACTGAAAAGCATTAAGCATGTCACACAGCCCAAACATATAACATTTCAGGACACACCACACAGTTAACAACCACAGTGAAGCGTGTCAAAGCCCAAACATGTAACATTCAACAGGACACTTACACAACACATTCAAATCAAACAGTCAGACAACATACAAGAACATATACCCCAGCCGGGTAGGAAGGTCCAGCGCTCGGCCGTAACCCTTCTGTCTGTTTGGACTCTCACATACATTCGGTTAATCATAGAAAAACGAGAACAAAACTTTTTAGCCCCTTAAATTCATAAAACAGACATGATAGTCTGAGACGATAGGACTGCTTTTTAGTTTTTATTTGAATAAAAGAGGGTTTCCCGGTTGTGTCATTAGTGAGACAGAGATTTCATGGGTAAGTGAAACTTTTGAAGCAGTCCGAAGAAGTGTGAAGTACTCCGAAGAAGTGTGAGTACAGATTAAGGTCCTCATTGGAGACGTCCTTTGAGTGAAGGAATATATTTCCCCATTCCAAGTCTGAGAATGGGAAACAGTAGGTCTCAGACTTTTGACCCTACCGGGGGACCTAAGCATGATGAAATGAAAAAGACATATGGTCCAGAGGTTTTCCACCAGAAGGTTCTTTTAGTATGTTAGAAATAAGAAAATTAGAAGAAAAGTTTTGCAAATATGAGAAAGAGATGAAGCAAAAAAAAAGAAAATTAAGTTTAAATAAGAAGTAAGAAAGGTATAGAATTTTGGAAAAAATAAAGTGTATTAAGAGAAAGAAAGGAAAATGTTAAACAAATGCCATGACGGAATGATGATAATAATTTAGTATTAGCTGTGCCGGATCCAGACCTGGACTCCTGCCCTCCACAACGCCTGCAACAACAACAGCCAGCCCTGCCACAAGCCTCTGGCTCTCGGGAAGAAGGGACTTCTTCCATCCTCCCTCGGGAAGAAATTCCATCATTCTCACAACATCAGCTACATAGGTCTGATGATGAGGAAAAGGAAGACGTTTGGTTCTCCAGCGTACCTGCCCAAGAACTTTTAACGCAAGTGACAAAAATCCTTTACCCACAATCTGGACTTCAGAGATCTAAACGTGAGAAAAAACAAAACCAGATTCAAACCATGCCTATGGTTAAAGTTGCAGTTCCCACTGGACCATTACTGGTTTATCGACCCTGGACTGAGACTGACATCATGGAAGCATAACAATGCTTACCAGATCCAGAGATTTCTGGACCCCATTTTGCTGACGAGTTGCGAGATTTCTGCGCACAATTCTGCCCGACTGGGGTTGAATTGCGTCGCATATTGGCAAAAAAGTTCAAACCGTCCGACCTCTGCAAAATAGAGGCCAGTATGCTACAACTGGATTTGCGACCTACCAACAGTGAACGAGGACATAATGATAACGCTCAATATGAAGCAGCCAACCAAAGACTGTGTCAAGCCATCACCACTCAATTTCCAACCAAAATCAATATGTCCCACATTTACACCTGCAAACAGAAACCCGGTGAAGGGACTGATGATTTTGTACACCGCATCCTTGAGGAAGTCAGCAAGCACAGCGGTCATCAGAGACCAAGGGATTTGGGTAATGAATCAGGACCATGGGAGAGTATTGCATGCAATGCAATAATTAAAGGCCTCATGCCAGATGTCGCCACTGAAGTAAAGAACATTTACGTGGGATGGTGTGAGGGTCCTCGTTTGGCTGACGTTCGCCGATATGCTCGCCATGCTCATAACCAAGTTGAGACGCGTAAGACAACCAAAAGGGACAAGTGTGAAAAGGAGCTGCATTTGGCAGCCATGACCATGTATTACGCAGTTGGTGTAAACAGAGGACGAGGCCGAAGTCGAAGACGTGGACGTGTGGGATCAGAGCTATGATCCGAATATTTGTTTTTACTGTGGCCAGACTGGACACTGGAAGAAGGACTGTCCACAGCTGAAAAGTGATGAAATTGGGCAAAAGGCTGACTGAGGGTGGGAGGCAGGTTCTGGACGTCACGCGGCAGCGGAGCCTCCACTAATGGGTGATAGCACAAACACACTCACACATTTTTCCTGCTCTGTGTAGTGAAGAAACGCTTGCCGACTGTGATTCACGTAGTAAAGTTTTGCATGCTATTTCCGTCCTAGAGCAAAGATATTTCTCTCAGAATATGGGAACTTATGTTCATCAGTAGTGACGTCAGGGGAGTTTTATTGTCCTCCAAAGTTAAGTGGAAACCACGTTTACTCTATGTCTGCCTCAGGCCAGGTTGTGAAGGAGAAAATGACAATGCCCATTGCGTGTTGTCACTCCCGATGAGCTCTCCTTCAAACACTCATTTTTGTTATCAGAGTTGTGTCCCATTAACCTGATGGGCTGTGATCTCATGTGTAAATTAGGCATTATTTTAACTTCTACACCAGAGGGTGTTAAGGTTATGTTACAGCCTGACAAAGTTTTCACAGCAGTGCAGTTTGATTCATCGGCACTTACATATGCTTATGAGTGGAAACTTCCCAGCTCTCCTTTTTCACAACAACTAGTGGAAGAAGCAAAAGTGTTAGTTTCACCCCTTTCTGATTTCATGCAACCTACTGATTTGCACTGCACATCACACATTTCTTTGGGGCCTGACAATGACTATGAGAAGAAGTGAAAAAATATGTGCGCCTACTTTATTGGCTGTGTCGCTCACTCCAGAGCACTTCGATTTTTTTAATGTTTGTGGTACTCGCCCTCACATTTCCTTGGCCAAACGTACACACTGGCAGTGACAAGGTGTGGGAGAGTTTGTTGCTACATGTCAGAAAGAAATGGAGTGGACCGTTTCACCTGCTGATCCAAATTTGATGTTTTCTGAACGATTGTCAGCATACAAAAAAACATTTTTGAGTACAATGCATTGTCAAAGAACTGTGGACTTAATTCCTACCACAGAATCACATTTTGAAGCATGTTTTTTATCTGAAACAGATTTGTCTTCGATACCCATGTTGGCTGAAGTGCCCAATGATCTTTGGGCTAAGAGCAAATATGATGTGGGGTTGATAAAAGGCTGTGAACCAGTAATTGTCACCCCTAAATCAGACTTTTGTCCATGTAAAAAACAGTACCCTTTTAAGCCTGAAGCAATTAAAGGGATTAAACCTGTTTTTCAATCTTTTCAGAAAACAGGCGTTATTGTTCCTTTTGAAAATTCACCTGTGCTTACTCCATTGTTTCCTGTTAAAAAGATTAAAGATGCTGGCCAGCCAGATGAATGGCGTTTTGTACAGGACCTCCAAGCGGTGAATGCTGCAGTTCAGCCACATGCTCCTACTGTGCCCAACCCACACACTATTTTGTCTCAAATTACATCAGATGCACAATTTTTCTCAGTGGTTGACTTGTCGCCAGTGCACCCTGATAGCCCATTTTGGTTTGCTTTTTAGTTTGAAGGGAGATCTTGGACTTTTACCCGGTTATGCCAGGGGTACTGTGAAAGTCCCACTATTTACAATGCTGCCCTCAAAGCTAGTCTGGATTAACTTCAATCAACCACAGGCTCTGCTCTTTTGCAGTATGTGGATGACATCCTTTTATGTGGTCCATCTAAACAACAGTGTGAAAAAGACAGTGAATCTGTTGAAACATCTTCCTTCTTATGGCTATAAAGCCAGCCTTTCTAAGTTACAGTTTGTACAGGACGAAGTCACCTTTTTGGGTCATGTGATTTCTAAGGATGGGCGCTCACTTTCTCCTAAACGTGTTGCTGCAGTTCAGATCATTCCTAAACCGGTTACTAAAAAACAGCTTATGTCATTCTTAGGTATAACATCTTACTGCAGGAACTTTATTCCTAACTACTCTTTTCTCGAAGCTCTCTTAGGTGCTCTTATCCATGGTAAAGGCAGCTGCAGTTCTGACATGCAGCTCCAGTCAGCTGATCGTGTTCCATGGACTCCTGAGGCTGAATCAGCCTTTAGTCAGCTTAAGCTGGCTCTTCAAACAGCACCAACACTTGGCATTCCAGATCCTCATAAACCTTTCATACAGGCAGTTGATGAGAAGCATGGTTGTATGACATCTGTTCTTATGCAGGAACATGGGGCAGGCAAAGGCCAGTGGCTCATTTCTCAGCAAAACTGGACTCTGTGGCTGCAGGCCTGCCTGGTTGTCTTCGTGCTGTTGCAGCTGCAGAGAAAGCTGTCCTGGCCTCCCAAGATATTGTGGGCTACGCTAATTTGACTGTTTTGGTTCCTCATACTGTTGCCATTATTCTTCTCGAGCAGAAAACTTCACATCTTTCAACTGCTTGTTGGCTCAGATACACCTCTGTGCTCCGTGATATGCCAAATGTCACTGTTAAACGTTGTACTGTTCTGAATCCTGCTACTTTGCTTCCGACTCCTGAGGATGGGGAGCCTCATGACTGTGAAGCTGTTTTGGAACAAGTTTGTACACCCCGACCTGATCTTTTAGAGACTCCTCTTCCAAACTCTGACATGATTCTTTTTGTAGATGGATCAGCTTTGTGTGATCCAGCCACAGGTACTAACTGTGTTTGGTTTGCAGTATGTTCTTCACATGACACTTTGTTGTCTGGTTCTCTTCCTAAACATTTCTCCGCTCAAACTACTGAGCTTATTGCACTTACTGAAGCTTGTAAGTTGGCAGCTGGTAAGTCTGTCACTATTTACACAGATTCCAGATATGCTTTTGGTGTTGTTCATGACTTTGGTGCGCTGTGGAAACACAGGCATTTCCTTAAATCAGATGGTAAAACTATTCTGAACTCCAAGCAGGTTTCTGATCTTCTTGATGCGATCCTTTTGCCTACAGCAATCTCGGTCTGTAAGTGTGCGGCTCACACTAACTCAGACGATCCTGTTGCTTGTGGCAATGCCAGAGCTGATGCTGCAGCTAAGCAAGCAGCTAATTTTTTTCCTGTTTTCGCTTCCCTCTCTTTGCAGGCAGAAGACTCCCTCACAGATCTCCATGCTTTGCAAACTTTTGCCTCTGCAGATGAAATTTGGTCCTCTGGACGCATTTGGTCCTCTGTGGGTGCAACTCATACGGATGGTGTTTGGATGGGACCTGAGGGTAAACCCTGTCTACCTAAACATTTTTTTCCTCATTTTTCAAAATTGACACATGGGTTGAACCATGTGTCAAAAGGAGGGATGCTGAATGCACTCACTGCTCAGTGGTTCACAAAAGGGTTCAGTTCATATGCGCAAAAATACTGTCAGTCATGTATGGTTTGTGCCACACATAATGTAGGAAAGGCATTACACACATCGCAAGTTGCACACCCTCCACCAGAGAAACCTTTTGAACATTTGATGATGGATTTTGTTGAACTCACACCAGCTGAAGGAAAGAAATATGCACTAGTAATAGTGGACGTGTTTAGTAAATGGGTTGAAGTTTTCCCTGCAAAACATGCAAACAGTAATGCAGTGACTAAAGCACTGCTAAACAGAAATCATTCCTAGATGGGGCATTCCAGAGAAGATCAGCAGTGATAATGGCACACATTTTGTAAACACTGCATTGACTGAGGTTGGTAAATTCCTGGGAATAAGCTTGCGCACACATTGTGCTTATCATCCACAGAGTGGAGGTGCTGTGGAAAGAGAAAATGGTACATTAAAGTCCAAGTTAGCCAAATGTTGTGAAGAAACAGGTCTGCCATGGACAAAAGCATTACCTATTGTGCTTACCTACATGAGAATGAGAATCAGAGCTCAAGTGAATCTCAGCCCATTTGAAATTTTATTTGGCAGACCTCCTAACCTGGGATTGGGACCTGTAACCAGACCCCTCCCTTCCACAACTGTTTGTGATGATGCTATGTTTTCTTACTGTCGAAACCTTTCCACTGTTCTATCTCAAGTTTCACAGGCAGTAAAAGCAGCCCTTCCAGCCACAGAAAACACACCACTCCAACCAGATGACAGGTGGTGAAGGAACTTCGCAGGAAACATTGGAAGTCCAAACGTTGGCAAGGCCCGTTCCAGGTGCTACTGGTCACTCACACAGCTGTTAAAGTTGCAGAGAGAGCAACCTGGATTCATGCCAGTCACTGTAAGAAGGTACCAGAACCAGTAGATGACTTCCACCCTGACATACATCAGCCTAACCAACACGCCCGGAAGGACAAAGATAAGAGTCAGCAGTAAAAGCTGTACTCCACCGGTGTGTTAAGTGCTAGTAACCTCTGACACCGAAGATTGAAACATCCTTACTGAGACCAGCGATGAAGATGATAATACACATGCTGTGAACCATGGAAGAAACTGTTTGTTGTTTGTATTTTCTTATTTGTAACCAGCATGTGCACATTGTATCTTGATTTCACAGGAAGCAATAATACAGGGCTGCTGTATTTCCCCACGACCCGAGAGACCACCAGACGCCCGAAGCCACACAGCCCCCCCCAGCACACACCCAACCGCCCAGAGCGACGGGACAGCAACCCACCACCACCACTATGTGATCAAGCTAATCAGAAGGGACCAGAGAGAATTAAATTCAGCCAATTGATGTTTTGAGGAGGCAGACATTGTTTCCATGCTAATATAATCTAAAAGAAAATTTCTAAACTGGTTAATACACAGATTGTTCTTCGCTTTCCAGTTCATGAGAATAGTTTTCTTTGCTATACATAACACTGTGAGGATCATGTGTGCTAAGCTAAATTCCACATTGATGTTGTCTAAGTCACCCAGTATGCACAGTGTGGGGCATGCAGGAATGCTACACTTTAGTCATGTTGATAGGTCCGCACAGACTTCAAGCCAGAACTTCTGGACAGGCGCACAAAACCACAAAGCGTGTGCATAATCATCAGGTGTGTTATCTGTGCAATGTGAGCAGATGTTTGAGTGTGTTAAACCCATCCTGAACATCCTTTGTCCTGTATAGTGTGTTCTATGAAGAATTTTGTATTGTATGAGCTGTAAATTAGGATTTCGAGTCATTCTGAAGGTGTTCAAACATATATGTGGCCAGAAGCTATGACTAGAACTGATGGATAAATCTGCCTCCCATTTTGAGGACGGTAGAGACATTGTGTCATCTATCTTAGACAATAATTTATATATTTTTGATAGTAGTTTTGGGGTGCAGATGCTTAGAAATTCTACTACCCTAATCGGGAGTTGTAAGTCTGGTTGGTGGAGGATATATTTCTTTTTTATTATAGACTTAAGTTGTTGATATTCTAGGAATTTATTGCTGCCTATCTCATGTTGTGATATGAGCTCATCAAATAAAATAAAATGTCCATTTTGGATTATATGTTCCAGATGTTTGATTCCTTTGATCTTCCAGAGAGTAAAGTTTAGCATTTTTTTGTTTTGCAGGATGTCAGGATTGTTCCAGATGGGTGTAAGCTTACACGGGACAAGTGAAGACTATGTTATTTTAAGAAATTCCCACCAGGCTGTCAGAGAGGTGCTGATGTTAATGCTTTTGAAACATTTGTGATTTTTTACGTTTTGACTAATAAGTGGCAGGTCAGAGATTTCCAGATTATCACACAATGCTTGTTCTATATTTATCCATGGTTCATCTATTGGGCTAGGTTTAAACCATTTTGATATATACTGTAACCTATTGGCTAAGGAATAGTGCTGAAAATTAGGTAAATCTAATCCACCCTGTCCTTGGTCTTCTGTAGGGTTTTTAAACTAATACGTGGTGGTTTGTTTTTCCACAGAAATTTGGAGATGCATGAACCTAGTGACTTAAACCAAGTAGCAGATGGTTTTATGGGGATCATTGAGAACAAATAGTTAACTTTTGGTAGTATCATCATTTTAATGGTTGTAACTCTCCCCATAAGTGATATAGGTAAGGACTTCAAACGAGAGAGATCGTCCTCTACTGTCTTTAATAATTGCACATAATTTAGCTTTGTTAGCCCTGAGAGCCTGGAGGAAATGTTTATTCCTAAATATCTAATATTTCCTGACTGTAAAGTGATCGCAGGTATATTCTGGTCCCTATAGTTAATGGGCAGAACTGTGGTCTTAGACCAATTGATAGAGTAGTCAGAAAGTGCTGAGAATTTATTTATGAGTGTGATCGTGTGAGTGAGAGACGTTTGTGAGTTCTGAAGGAAAAGTAATACATCATCAGCATAAAGACTTATTTTATGCTCAATATTTTGGGGTTGGATGTCTTTAATATTTCTATCTTGTCTGATAGCAGCTGCTAAAGGTTCGATGAAAATAGCAAAAAGTGAGGGCGAAAGTGGGCAACCCTGTCTTGTACCTCTCTGCAGACTGAAGCTTGGAGAAGTTTGATCATTTGTCCTGACACTTGCACTTGGGGAGTCAGTTATTTTCTTTTGAGGAGATAAGAGGCTTTAATAATAATATCTTGCAAGAGAGAACAACACAGTACAGAATACAGAGTTGCTCTGACCACTGAAGCAAAAACACACAGTTATATTGCCCACTCATCACGTCATCTGTTTTTGGGTATAGTTGATTGTTCTTCTAACTTTCCTCCCCAACCATTAGTTGAGGTTACCCAGACACACTCGTAAATACCAGCCTAACCCTGTCCCCCCTAAAGTGTAGCTATCTCATAATAACAAGCCCACCATTGTAAAGAGGAATTTAAGAAAACAGGGCAGGGTGGTACCTTGCAGCTCAGTGTTTTGCAGGTTATACACAGTAACACTCAATGCAATGCATATAAGAATTATTTTCCATTACATTCCTCCCTTTTGATTATAATAATACCATTATATTAATCAACCCAAAAGAAACAAGGAAAATAATAACTTTATCTGTAAAACATCAGCCTGCATTTGCACACAACGTGAGTTTAAAATGCAGGCATCATAGTGATAAAGGGTCCAATGATAAACAATCAAAACATGAACAATTAAATATGATTATCTTCATCCCTCTCTAAGTCAGCGTCACTAGAGGAAAAATTTTGAAAGCAAAAAAGTTCTTTGAGTCATTTGAATCATTTGGTGAGATACATACAATGAGGCCTTTCACACAGGGAAAAATACAGCAGCCCTGTATTATTGCTTCCTGTGAAATCAAGATACAATGTGCACATGCTGGTTACAAATAAGAAAATACAAACAACAAACAGTTTCTTCCATGGTTCACAGCATGTGTATGATCATCTTCATCACAGGTCTCAGTAAGGATGTTTCAATCTTCGGTGTCAGAGGTTACTAGCACTTAACACACCGGTGGAGTACAGCTTTTACTGCTGACTCTTATCTTTGTCCTTCCGGGCGTGTTGGTTAGGCTGATGTATGTCAGGGTGGAAGTCATCTACTGGTTCTGGTACCTTCTTACAGTGACTGGCATGAATCCAGGTTGCTCTCTCTGCAACTTTAACAGCTGTATGAGTGACCAGTAGCACCTGGAACGGGCCTTGCCAACGTTTGGACTTCCAATGTTTCCTGCGAAGTTCCTTCACCACCTGTCATCTGGTTGGAGTGGTGTGTTTTCTGTGGCTGGAAGGGCTGCTTTTACTGTCTGTGAAACTTGAGATAGAACAGTGGAAAGGTTTCGACAGTAAGACAACATAGCATCATCACAAACAGTTGTGGAAGGGAGGGGTCTGGTTACAGGTCCCAATCCCAGGTTAGGAGGTCTGCCAAATAAAATTTCAAATGGGCTGAGATTCACTTGAGCTCTGATTCTCATTCTCATGTAGGTAAGCACAATAGGTAATGTTTTTGTCCATGGCAGACCTGTTTCTTCACAACATTTGGCTAACTTGGACTTTAATGTACCATTTTCTCTTTCCACAGCACCTCCACTCTGTGGATGATAAGCACAATGTGTGCGCAAGGTTATTCCCAGGAATTTACCAACCTCAGTCAATGCAGTGTTTACAAAATGTGTGCCATTATCACTGCTGATCTTCTCTGGAATGCCCCATCTAGGAATGATTTCTGTTTAGCAGTGCTTTAGTCACTGCATTACTGTTTGCATGTTTTGCAGGGAAAACTTCAACCCATTTACTAAACACGTCCACTATTACTAGTGCATATTTCTTTCCTTCAGCTGGTGTGAGTTCAACAAAATCCATCATCAAATGTTCAAAAGGTTTCTCTGATGGAGGGTGTGCAACTTGCGATGTGTGTAATGCCTTTCCTACATTATGTGTGGCACAAACCATACATGACTGACAGTATTTTTGCGCATATGAACTGAACCCTTTTGTGAACCACTGAGCAGTGAGTGCATTCAGCATCCCCCCTTTTGACACATGGTCCAACCCATGTGTCAATTTTGAAAAATGAGGAAAAAAATGTTTAGGTAGACAGGGTTTACCATCAGGTCCCATCCAAACACCATCCATATAAGTTGCACCCACAGAGGACCAAATGCGTCCAGAGGACCAAATTTCATCTGCAGAGGCAAAAGTTTGCAAAGCATGGAGATCTGTGAGGGAGTCTTCTGCCTGCAAAGAGAGGGAAGCGAAAACAGGAAAAGATTTAGCTGCTTGCTTAGCTGCAGCATCAGCTCTGGCATTGCCACAAGCAACAGGATTGTCTGAGTTAGTGTGAGCCGCACACTTACAGACCGAGATTGCTGTAGGCAAAAGGATCGCATCAAGAAGATCAGAAACCTGCTTGGAGTTCAGAATAGTTTTACCATCTGATTTAAGGAAATGCCTGTGTTTCCACAGCGCACCAAAGTCATGAACAACACCAAAAGCATATCTGGAATCTGTGTAAATAGTGACAGACTTACCAGCTGCCAACTTACAAGCTTCAGTAAGTGCAATAAGCTCAGTAGTTTGAGCAGAGAAATGTTTAGGAAGAGAACCAGACAACAAAGTGTCATGTGAAGAACATACTGCAAACCAAACACAGTTAGTACCTGTGGCTGGATCACGCAAAGCTGATCCATCTACAAAAAGAATCATGTCAGAGTTTGGAAGAGGAGTCTCTAAAAGATCAGGTCGGGGTGTACAAACTTGTTCCAAAACAGCTTCACAGTCATGAGGCTCCCCATCCTCAGGAGTCGGAAGCAAAGTAGCAGGATTCAGAACAGTACAACGTTTAACAGTGACATTTGGCATATCACAGAGGTGTATCTGAGCCAACGAGCAGTTGAAAGATGTGAAGTTTTCTGCTCGAGAAGAATAAAGGCAACAGCATGAGGAACCAAAACAGTCAAATTAGCGTAGCCCACAATATCTTGGGAGGCCAGGACAGCTTTCTCTGCAGCTGCAACAGCACGAAGACAACCAGGCAGGCCTACAGCCACAGAGTCCAGTTTTGCTGAGAAATGAGCCACTGGCCTTTGCCTGCCCCATGTTCCTGCATAAGAACAGATGTCATACAACCATGCTTCTCATCAACTGCCTGTATGAAAGGTTTATGAGGATCTGGAATGCCAAGTGTTGGTGCTGTTTGAAGAGCCAGCTTAAGCTGACTAAAGGCTGATTCAGCCTCAGGAGTCCATGGAACACGATCAGCTGACTGGAGCTGCATGTCAGAACTGCAGCTGCCTTTACCATGGATAAGAGCACCTAAGAGAGCTTCGAGAAAAGAGTAGTTAGGAATAAAGTTCCTGCAGTAAGATGTTATACCTAAGAATGACATAAGCTGTTTTTTAGTAACCGGTTTAGGAATGATCTGAACTGCAGCAACACGTTTAGGAGAAAGTGAGCGCCCATCCTTAGAAATCACATGACCCAAAAAGGTGACTTCGTCCTGTACAAACTGTAACTTAGAAAGGCTGGCTTTATGGCCATAAGAAGGAAGATGTTTCAACAGATTCACTGTCTTTTTCACACTGTTGTTTAGATGGACCACATAAAAGGATGTCATCCACATACTGCAAAAGAGCAGAGCCTGTGGTTGATTGAAGTTAATCCAGACTAGCTTTGAGGGCAGCATTGTAAATAGTGGGACTTTCACAGTACCCCTGGCATAACCGGGTAAAAGTCCAAGATCTCCCTTCAAACTAAAAAGCAAACCAAAATGGGCTATCAGGGTGCACTGGCGACAAGTCAACCACTGAGAAAAACTGTGCATCTGATGTAATTTGAGACAAAATAGTGTGTGGGTTGGGCACAGTAGGAGCATGTGGCTGAACTGCAGCATTCACCGCTTGGAGGTCCTGTACAAAACGCCATTCATCTGGCTGGCCAGCATCTTTAATCTTTTTAACAGGAAACAATGGAGTAAGCACAGGTGAATTTTCAAAAGGAACAATAACGCCTGTTTTCTGAAAAGATTGAAAAACAGGTTTAATCCCTTTAATTGCTTCAGGCTTAAAAGGGTATTGTTTTTTACATGGACAAAAGTCTGATTTAGGGGTGACAATTACTGGTTCACAGCCTTTTATCAACCCCACATCATATTTGCTCTTAGCCCAAAGATCATTGGGCACTTCAGCCAACATGGGTATCGAAGACAAATCTGTTTCAGATAAAAAACATGCTTCAAAATGTGATTCTGTGGTAGGAATTAAGTCCACAGTTCTTTGACAATGCATTGTACTCAAAAATGTTTTTTTGTATGCTGACAATCGTTCAGAAAACATCAAATTTGGATCAGCAGGTGAAACGGTCCACTCCATTTCTTTCTGACATGTAGCAACAAACTCTCCCACACCTTGTCACTGCCAGTGTGTACATTTGGCCAAGGAAATGTGAGGGCGAGTACCACAAACATTAAAAAAATCGAAGTGCTCTGGAGTGAGCGACACAGCCAATAAAGTAGGCGCACATATTTTTTCACTTCTTCTCATAGTCATTGTCAGGCCACGAAGAAATGTGTGATGTGCAGTGCAAATCAGTAGGTTGCATGAAATCAGAAAGGGGTGAAACTAACGCTTTTGCTTCTTCCACTAGTTGTTGTGAAAAAGGAGAGCTGGGAAGTTTCCACTCATAAGCATATGTAAGTGCCGATGAATCAAACTGCACTGCTGTGAAAACTTTGTCAGGCTGTAACATAACCTTAACACCCTCTGGTGTAGAAGTTAAAATAATGCCTAATTTACACATGAGATCACAGCCCATCAGGTTAATGGGACACAACTCTGATAACAAAAATGAGTGTTTGAAGGAGAGCTCATCGGGAGTGACAACACGCAATGGGCATTGTCATTTTCTCCTTCACAACCTGGCCTGATGCAGACATACAGTAAACGTGGTTTCCACTTAACTTTGGAGGACAATCAAACTCCCCTGACGTCACTACTGATGAACATAAGTTCCTATATTCTGAGAGAAATATCTTTGCTCTAGGACGGAAATAGCATGCAAAACTTTACTACGTGAATCACAGTCGGCAAGCGTTGCTTCACTACACAGAGCAGGAAAAATGTGTGAGTGTGTTTGTGCTATCACCCATTAGTGGAGGCTCCGCTGCCGCGTGACGTCCAGAACCTGCCTCCCACCCTCAGTCAGCCTTTTGCCCAATTTCATCACTTTTTAGCTGTGGACAGTCCTTCTTCCAGTGTCCAGTCTGGCCACAGTAAAAACAAATATTCGGATCATAGCTCTGGCGTGGCTCCTCTCCCACACGTCCACGTCTTCGACTTCGGCCTCGTCCTCTGTTTACACCAACTGCGTAATACATGGTCATGGTTGCCACATGCAGCTCCTTTTCACACTTGTCCCTTTTGGTTGTCTTACGCGTCTCAACTTGGTTCTGAGCATGGCGAGCATATCGGCGAACGTCAGCCAAACGAGGACCCTCACACCATCCCACGTAAATGTTCTTTACTTCAGTGGCGACATCTATATAATATTGTCTGGGTCCCGTTAAAACATGTATTTTTCCCATCTAATTCCTTGTTTGCTTTAAAACAAGTATTCCCCATTTTCTATCCCTTCAGTAGCCAACCAGTTTGTATGGAGTACACTGGAGCAACTTGACTGATCAGTAAAACACTGCTTTTGTTGTCACCGCAAGGCTTCCCCCGTCGGTTGTTTCACTGAGACACTACTGAGTAACTACAACTCAACACAGTTTATACACATAACATTCATATACATACTAACAAACAAACAAACAATAATTAATCGCAATTTCCTCATCTCTGTTTGAACGTACACCCAGGTAAATATTCCTGTAGTCTTCTCATACCGACTATGGACCCATTCATTGTTTAACTTCACTGTTTTGCAAATCCTAATTGAATATTACACATTGACATTGAACTTTACTGGATAAGCAGGTCTTCATTGCATTCAGCAGCCTATATGTGAGCATCTATGTGTAAGCTGTTCTTCTTTGCATTTATCAGCAGCAAGCAATTCTTCACTGCACATGCATATGTAAATAGTAAAACAATTCCAATGTGTTAGCGAAACCTTCTATATCACAGTGGTTTCTAAGGTCTATTTTAAGTTCTTTGCCATCAGTGAGATGACATTGTTTACAAAGTGTGTCAAATTATCACTGAAGATCTTTTCAGGAATTTCAAATCTAGAAATGAGTTATTTTACGCGTGATTTTGCTACTGAGAGTGCATCTGCTTGTGCACATGGAAATATTTCAGACCATTTGGTAAAAACCTCTGTTGTCACTGAGCAGAATCGTTTCCCTTAACATTAATTTAGTTCAATGAAATCTACACAATAATGAAATAATGAAATACAAACAAATATGTTGAAAAAGATACACTGGCTTAGGGAATTATCTTCGTTTTGGTCTTAGATTGCCCTGTGGAATGTATTTTGCACATATTTGACCTGCTAGACAAAACTTTATTCATTTATTTATTCTAAAAAAAAAATTCAATAATTAGTAAAACCATATGCTGTAAAAACCTTGTTCATTATTGCTTCCATCCCTCCTGTTGAGACATGACATGGTCCGTGGCTCAATACTGCAGCATATTTAAACAAATTCTTTGTCAGTATGGTTTTCCTTCCGGTCATTCATACGAGTCTATTGTAGATGGCAATTGAATAACATCTAATAATGCTAAAATATTTGTAGTTTATACATTTAGCTGTGGATGTCAACATACCTGTTTTTCCAATGCTGTGTTAACACATGTACAGTTGAGAAGGCATACTGACTGTCAGTGTAAACGTTAACAACCTTTTTGTTATTTAATTTACAAGCTTCAGTTAAAGCTACCAATTCGACTGCTTGAACAGAGTAATTTTTTGGTAGTTGGTGTTTTAAGAAAACTTCAGTTTCTGTTACTACTGCAAATCCTGTAGCATTTGTGCCATCAGGGTTTTTTGCTTGACCTGTTGAATAAATATAGTTATTTCTGCATTTTCATAACGTATATCAGTTAAGTCTGGCCTGGGTAAAACACTGATGGTTATTTCTGACATGCAATCATGAGGCTTTCCATCTGTGGGGTAGGTAGCAGTGTGGATGGATTAAGTGTAGCACATCTCTCGACAACAAGGTGTGGCTGTGAAAGAAGAACTGTTATGTAGGAGAGATGTCTGGTAAAGATATTTTGTTAAGTAACCATATCACAGCCACTGCATGAGGTACCTTAAGTGTTAATGGGTGAAATAACACCATTATTGTTGATGCCTGCACTGCCAATGGCTTCTGGCCATTGATTCAAAAGTACGATCTCGTCCCTGTTTCCCCCTTTCAGTGGACACTGGCCCCTAATTACCGCAATTCAGCAGGGGGTCTTTCATTAGGAGTACTGGACTCCCCCGTGCACGGTTTCAGCTCCGACCCTGGAAAGCGGAAAAAACGTTGAGATCTGGTTTGAGGACCCAATTGTTGAGAAAAGTCTCTCAATGAGACTCAGAGTTGCTGGAGTCAGTTAATGCAAATGTTTAATCTTGCAGCAAGTTCAAGAATGTGTGTGTGAATGGGTGTATGTGTGCGAACGTGTGTGAGTTTGTGTATGTGAGAGTTTAATGAACCTGTTATCCACAGGCAGGTCTTAACTAGTATGGCACAGGTCCAGCCTGTCTCATCTTTTTTGGAAGGTCCAGCGCTCGGCCGTAACCCTTCTGTCTGTTTGGACTCTCACATACATTCGGTTAATCATAGAAAAACGAGAACAAAACTTTTTAGCCCCTTAAATTCATAAAACAGACATGGTGCAGTTATTTCCATTCTAGAAAATAAGAGTAATCACCACCATTCCTATAAATTCTGGATATTCTAACAATCTGAATCTTTTTTAAATGTTCGATGAAGCCCTTTGCTGTTCTGTTTAGAGACTCAGCTGATCATAAACCAAGTTTTGCTCTTGAACCAAGCTTCTAAACTCTTCACCTTTTTCATTTCTCAGTTAGTATTCACTTTAAAACTGATTAAAAGAAAAATTAAATGAATGCCTATCAACAAATGTGGGATCTAAACTCTAGTGCTTTCTCTAAAATAATTTCCTTTCTCAATTCAGAAATGTGTGTGTGTAAGTCACAACACCCGTGACACCAAAACGGCTTTCTTTTCTCTCTTTTCTCTACACTCTGCACTGTGAGCACACACACCAAATCAGAAAGGCTTTTTTCTCTCTTTTCTACATTATGGACTGTGGGGACACAAAACCGCTCTCTCTCTTTTTTTTTTTGATTGTGTGCCAGGGCGTTATCTCACGTATTAGATTATGCTTAAGATACGAATGGGTTTATCAGTCACATCAGAATCCATACATACTGATCCTCCCGTAATAAAATGGTCGGATCTTATCAAACACACTTTGTTTCTTGTGACAAGTCAGCGAAACAGCGTATACACGTCAAGACACTGAATCAAGTTTGCCACAAGAACTCATAAGTTTGGCAGTATTGCTCTGCCGTCAGCAATCATACACCCATTTTATTTTCATGAGACATGTGCAGGCACCTGTTCATCTACTGTTCTATCACTATGAATTAGTTTATCTATTATCAATAAGGATACTTCTACAACTACTATCAAAGTATGTCCGGACTTCTTATGTTGTCAGTTGCTATATATGAATAAGTGGGTTGCTACTGACAAGCATTAAGCATGTCACACAGCCCAAACATATAACATTTCAGGACACTTACACAACACATTCAAATCAAACAGTCAGACAACATACAAGAACATATACCCCAGCCGGCATTGCTCCCTGCCTATTTTCCTACAACTCACTATGTGTGCGCACACCTTTATTTACAAACTCTTCAACTTATACTCTTTTACCGAAGCTGCTACAGTTCGATTGGCCAAATACCCTTAGATCCTATTTCGGTGAATTTGACATCTGCCTTGTATGTAACAGATTAGCGGTTTAGCAGTTTTAATTTAGTTTGAGTGAAGGAATTCATTTTATAGCAAAATCCGAAATCGTGAAGAACTCATGAAAGTAAGCTTATTCTCGGATTCCTGAAACTTTAGATTTGCTCTTTCTTTTACTGCAAAGTACAACGTTGAGCAGCACTAATGAGTTGTTTCTATTTTTGGCAGGCTTTACCTTTGCGGATGAAGCCCTTTCTGTCTGTGCAAAAGAAATCTTGTTACTGTGCAGAGTGACTTCTCTGAGTAGAGTCGCCTTACTTGTTGCGACTGTGCCGATGTTCGAAGCTGGAGTGCAAAGTTGTTGCTTGAATGGTGCTCGCTGGAGCGTGTGGTAGTGTAAAGTTATACCATTTAAAAGGGCTGAAGAGTGCTCAGTGCAGCGGGTGGGCGGAGGTGCAAAGTGACACTATGGCCATAAAAAGAACACCGCTACAAGTGCGCATTGTGCCAGGAAGGGCCCTCGGACGTGAACCAGTGGACAGTTATCGCTTCTCGGCCTTTTGGCTAAGATCAAGTGTAGTATCTGTTCTTATCAGTTTAATGTCTGATATGTCCTCTATGCGAGACTACATATTAAATGGATTTTTATCAATAGGAGTTGAAAAAGGAGCTTGCTCCGTTCACTCCAAGCATTGACCCGGTACTGCAGTGCCGCTGGGAATGGTGCGCTCTTCTCTACTCTTGTGAAAAAGCAAACAGCGGTGCAGGATGCAAGTTTCAGGGAGCCCAAGATGAAACTTTCTTTTAGTCTGCTGAGAAAAGAGAGTGAATGCGAAGTAGACTTTAACACGGCTCTGGGAGCGAGCCGAGTGCGGGCTAACCGGGAGAATTGCTTGAAAGAAACGCCATACCAAATGAGCGGTCAGAACAAAGCCTCAATACAGTGTTCCCGTTGTGTTTTTGTTGCTGCCGCTGTTTGCTTTTTCACAAGAGCGCACCTGTTGAGGGGGGTTCTGGGGGGGCCTGGGTGATGGTGGGTCTCAGGCCTGGGCTGCTGCGACTGGTGTGACCGGGTGGTTTGTTTGTTTGTTTTTTGTTGTTGTTTGTTTGTTTTTTGTAGAGGTCCTCCGGAGTGGGGTTGGGTTGAGTGGGGTGGGGCGGGATGGGTACCTTCTGGGGGTACAGTAGCTCCCAGAATATGGTCGCTGCAGGCCCCGAGCCTGGTGGACATCAGGCTTGCCCCTGTGCAATCGACAAGGCAGCAACAAAAACACCACGGGAACACCGTATTGAGGCTTTGTTCTGACCGCTCATTCGGTGTCGCGTTTCTTTCAAGCAATTCTCCCGGTTAGCCCACACTCGGCTCGCTCCCAGAGCCGTGTTAAAGTCTACTTCGCATTCACTCTCTTTTCTCAGCAGACTCTTGGGATTTTATCTATAAAATGAATTCCTTCACTCAAACTATGTTAAAACTGCTTTGTCCTTCATATTTATCATGTCTAGAAAGATTTAAACAAAAAAAAAACAACGTTGTACTTTGCAGTAAAAGAAAGAGCAAATCTAAAGTTTCAGGAATCCGAGAATAAGCTTACTTTCATGAGTTCTTCACGATTTCGGATTTTGCTATAAAATGAATTCCTTCACTCAAACTAAATTAAAACTGCTAAACCGCTAATCTGTTACACGTAAGGCAGATGTCAAATTCACCGAAATAGGATCTAAGGGTATTCGGCCAATCGAGCTGTAGCAGCTTTGGTAAAAGAGTATAAGTTGAAGAGTTTGTGAACAAAGGTGTGCGCACACATAGTGAGCTGTAGGAAAATAGGCAGGGAGCAATGCCGGCTGGGGTATATGTTCTTGTATGTTGTCTGACTGTTTGATTTGAATGTGTTGTGTAAGTGTCCTGTTGAATGTTACATGTTTGGGCTTTGACACTTCACTGTGGTTGTTAACTGTGTGGTGTGTCCTGAAATGTTATATGTTTGGGCTGTGTGACATGCTTAATGCTTGTCAGTAGCTACCCACTTATTCATATATAGCAACTGACAACATAAGAAGTCTGGACATACTTTGATAGTAGTTGTAGAAGTATCCTTATTGATAATAGATAAACTAATTCATAGTGATAGAACAGTAGATGAACAGGTGCCTGCACATGTCTCACGAAAATAAAATGGGTGTATGATTGCTGACGGCAGAGCAATACTGCCAAACTTATGAGTTCTTGTGGCAAACTTGACTCAGTGTCTTGACATGTATACGCTGTTTCGCTGACTTGATTGTCACAAGAAACAAAGTGTGTTTGATAAGATCCGACCATTTTATTACGGGAGGATCAGTATGTATGGATTCTGATGTGACTGATAAACCCATTCGTATCGTAAGCATAATCTAATACGTGAGACAACGCCCTGGCACACAATCAAAAAAAAAAAGAGAGAGCGGTTTTGTGTCCCCACAGTCCATAATGTAGAAAAGAGAGAAAAAAGCCTTTCTGATTTGGTGTGTGTGCTCACAGTGCAGAGTGTAGAGAAAAGAGAGAAAAGAAAGCCGTTTTGGTGTCACGGGTGTTGTGACTTACACACACACATTTCTGAATTGAGAAAGGAAATTATTTTAGAGGAAGCACTAGAGTTTAGATCCCACATTTGTTGATAGGCATTCATTTATTTCTTCACTTCTGATGAAGTTTCAACAATAAACAACAAACTTTGTATTATGAGAAAGAACCAGACTCATTCTTCAGGAATCCGAAAATAAGCTCTATTTTACGAGTTATGCACGAATTCGGATTCTCCTATAAAACGAATTCCTTAACTCTAACCAAGTTAAGACTGCTTTGTCCTTCATATTTATTCATGTCTAATCAAGTTTCAACGATAAACAACGTTGTACTTTGTACTTCTTCAGCAATAAGCATCTCTCGACATATGACGAAATACAGATTTTGCTATAAAATTAATTCCTTCTATCAGCCTGACTTAAAACTGTTTGTCCTCCTTATTTATCCACTTCAAATCAAGTTTCAACAATTAAAAAAATGTTGTAGTTTGAGAAAAAACAACTTCATCTTAAGCAATCAGTAGGGTAAGAAAGGGTAAGAAAAGGTGCAAATGCCAACCATACATCACTAAAAGGTGGAGCGGAAGTATTCGGCTGCAAGTAGGTGCGAATGCCTGACAATGTATGATCAAAAGAGGGAGCGGAGGTTTTCGGCTGCAAGGTCTGAATGTCCAACCATAATTTGTAAAAACCGGGGAAGAAAAGGCTCGAAAGCCCGACTATACACCATCAAAAGCGGGAGCGGAGGTGTTCGGCTGCAAGTAGGTGTGAATGTTCGACCATAATTTGTAAAAAGCGGGTAAGAAAAGGTTCGAATGCCCGACTATATATTAACCAAAGCAGGAGGAGAGGTCTTCGGATAAGAGTGGGTGAGAATTTACAACCATAATCTATAAAATGCGGTGAAAAAAAAGTTGTGAATACCCCATAGAACACTAAAAGGTAGAGCGGAAGTGTTCGGCTGCAAGAAGGTGTGAATGTCTGACCATAGTTTGTAAAAAGCGGGAAAGAAAAGGTTCAAATGCCCGAACATACACCATCAAAGGAGGGAGCGGAGGTGTTCCGCTGTAAGAAGGTGTGAATGTCCGACCATAGTTGGCAAAAAGCAGGTAAGAAAAGGTTAAAATACCCGATTGTACACAATCAATAGCGGGAGCAGAGTTGTTCCGCTACTAAAAGGTGTGAAAGTCCGACCATGGTTTGTAAAAAGCGGGTAAGAAAAGGTGCGAATGCCCGACAATGTATGATCAAAAGAGGGAGCGGAGTTTTTCGGCTGAAACAAGGTCTGAATGTCCATCCATATTTTGTAAAAACCGGGGAAGAAAAGGCTCGAAAGCCCGACTATACACCATCAACAGCTGGAGCGGAGGTGTTCAGCTGCAAGAAGGTCTGAATGTCCATCAATAATTGCTAGAAAACATGGAAGAGAATTTTCGAATATCAAACCGCACATGATCATAAGCGGGAGAGGAGGTGTTCAAATGCAAGAAGGTGTGAATGTCCACCCATAATTACTGCAAAATGGGTAAGAAAAGGTACGAATGCCCAACCCTACATGATCCTAACAGGGAGCGGAGTTGC
The DNA here is from genome assembly GCF_036924035.1 of Leuresthes tenuis. Taxonomy (NCBI): domain Eukaryota; kingdom Metazoa; phylum Chordata; class Actinopteri; order Atheriniformes; family Atherinopsidae; genus Leuresthes; species Leuresthes tenuis. The sequence goes on from NW_027325377.1 coordinate 11,609,284, forward strand.
TTGGCTGCGACAAGGTGTGTATGTCCACCCATAATTAATGAAAAGCGGGCAACAAGTAGGTTTGAATACCCATCATCAAAAGCAGGAGTGGATGTGTTCGGCTACAAGAAGGTTTGAATGTCTGACCATAGTTTGTAAAAAGCGGGTAAGAAAAGGTTCGAATGCCCGAACATACACCATCAAAGGAGGGAGCGGAAGTGTTCCGCTGTAAGAAGGTGTGAATGTCCAACCATAATTGGCAAAAAGCAGGTAAGAAAAGGTTAAAATACCATATTGTACACAATCAATAGCGGGAGCAGAGTTGTTCCACTACTAAAAGGTGTGAAAGTCCGACCATGAATTGTAAAAAGCAGGTAAGAAAAGGTGCGAATGCCCGACAATGTATGATCAAAAGAGGGAGCGGAGGTTTTCGGCTGAAAGAAGGTCTGAATGTCCATCCATAATTTGTAAAAATCGGGGAAGAAAAGGCTCAAAAGCCCGACTATACACCATCAACAGCTGGAGCGGAGGTGTTCAGCTGCAAGAAGGTCTGAATGTCCATCAATAATTGCTAGAAAACATGGAAGAGAATTTTCGAATATCAAACCGCACATGATCATAAGCGGGAGAGGAGGTGTTAAAATGCAAAAAGGTGTGAATGTCCACCCATAATTACTGCAAAATGGGTAAGAAAAGGTACGAATGCCCAACCATACATCATCAAAAGCAGGAGTGGATGTGTTCGGCTACAAGAAGGTTTTAATGTCCGACCATAGTTTGTAAAAAGCGGGTAAGAAAAGGTTCGAATGCCCGAACATACACCATCAAAAGAGGGAGCGGAGGTGTTCCACTGTAAGAAGGTGTGAATGTCTGACCATAGTTGGTAAAAAGCGGGTAAGAAAAGGTGAAAATACCCGACTGTACACAATCAATAGCGGGAGCGGAGTTGTTCGGCTACTAAAAGGTGTGAAAGTCCGACCCTGGTTTGTAAAAAGCGGGTAAGAGAAGGTGCGAATGCCCGACAATGTATGATCAAAAGAGGGAGCGGAGGTTTTCGGCTGCAAGAAGGTCTGAATGTCCAACAATAATTTTGTAAAAACCGGGGAAGAAAAGGCTCGAAAGCCAAACTATACATCATCAAAAGCGGGAGCGGAGGTGTTCAGCTGCAAGAAGGTCTGAATGTCCATCAATAATTGCTAGAAAACATGAAAGAAAATTTTCGAATATCAAACCACACATCATCATAAGCGGGAGAGGAGGTGTTAAAATGCAAAAAGGTGTGAATGTCCACCCATAATTACTGCAAAATGGGTAAGAAAAGGTACGAATGCCCAACCATACATCATCAAAAGCAGGAGTGGATGTGTCCGGCTACAAGAAGGTTTTAATGTCCGACCATAGTTTGTAAAAAGCGGGTAAGATAAGGTTCGAATGTCCGAACATACACCATCAAAAGAGGGAGCGGAGGTGTTCCACTGTAAGAAGGTGTGAATGTCTGACCATAGTTGGTAAAAAGCGGGTAAGAAAAGGTGAAAATACCCGACTGTACACAATCAATAGCGGGAGCGGAGTTGTTCGGCTACTAAAAGGTGTGAAAGTCCGACCCTGGTTTGTAAAAAGCGGGTAAGAGAAGGTGCGAATGCCCGACAATGTATGATCAAAAGAGGGAGCGGAGGTTTTCGGCTGCAAGAAGGTCTGAATGTCCAACAATAATTTTGTAAAAACCGGGGAAGAAAAGGCTCGAAAGCCAAACTATACATCATCAAAAGCGGGAGCGGAGGTGTTCAGCTGCAAGAAGGTCTGAATGTCCATCAATAATTGCTAGAAAACATGAAAGAAAATTTTCGAATATCAAACCACACATCATCATAAGCGGGAGAGGAGGTGTTAAAATGCAAAAAGGTGTGAATGTCCACCCATAATTACTGCAAAATGGGTAAGAAAAGGTACGAATGCCCAACCATACATCATCAAAAGCAGGAGTGGATGTGTCCGGCTACAAGAAGGTTTTAATGTCCGACCATAGTTTGTAAAAAGCGGGTAAGAAAAGGTTCGAATGCCCGAACATACACCATCAAAAGAGGGAGCGGAGGTGTTCCACTGTAAGAAGGTGTGAATGTCTGACCATAGTTGGTAAAAAGCGGGTAAGAAAAGGTGAAAATACCCGACTGTACACAATCAATAGCGGGAGCGGAGTTGTTCGGCCACTAAAAGGTGTGAACGTCCGACCCTGGTTTGTAAAAAGCGGGTAAGAGAAGGTGCGAATGCCCGACAATGTATGATCAAAAGAGGGAGCGGAGGTTTTCGGCTGCAAGAAGGTCTGAATGTCCAACAATATTTTGTAAAAACCGGGGAAGAAAAGGCTCGAAAGCCAAACTATACATCATCAAAAGCGGGAGCGGAGGTGTTCAGCTGCAAGAAGGTCTGAATGTCCATCAATAATTGCTAGAAAACATGAAAGAAAATTTTCGAATATCAAACCACACATCATCATAAGCGGGAGAGGAGGTGTTCAGCTGCAAGAAGGTGTGAATGTCCGACCATATTTGTAAAAAATGGGTAAGAAAAGGTGCGAATGCTCAACCAGACATCATAAAAAGCAGGAGTGGATGTGTTCGGCTAAAAGAAGGTTTGAATGTCCGACCATAGTTCGTAAAATGCGGGTAAGAAAAGGTTAAAATACCCGACTGTACACAATCAATAGCGGGAGCGGAGTTGTTCGGCTACAAGAAGGTGTGAAAGTCCAACCATGGTTTGTAAAAAGCGGGTAAGAAAAGGTTCGAATGCCCGAATATATACCATCAAAAGCGGGAGCAGAGCTGTTCGACTGCAAGTAGGTGTGAATGTCAGATCATAATTTGCAAAAAGCTGATGAGAAATGGTGAGAATGCCCGACTATACACCATCAAATGCGGGAGCGGAAGTGTTCGGCTGTGAGTAGGTGTGAATGTCAAACCATAATTGCTGAAAAATGTGTTAGAAAAGACTAGAATGCCGGACCATACATCATCAAAAGCGGGAAAAGTGGTGTTCGGCTGCAAGTAGGTGTGAATGTCCAGCCATAATTACTCACAAACCGGTAAGAAAAGGTAGTATTGCCAGACCATAAATTATCAAAACAGGGAGCGGAGGTGGTTCAGCTGCAAGGTGTGAATGTCTGACTAAAGTTTATAAAAAGCGGGTAAGACAAGGTGCGAATGACCGACTAAATATCAACAAAAGTGGGGGCGGAGGTCTTCGGATGCAAGTGGGTGTGAATATCCCACCATACAAGTATGGTGGAGAGGAAGCTGTGAATGGCCGACCATAGTAAAAAGCGGGTGAGAAAAGGTGCGAATGTCCAATCATACATGATCAAAAAAGGGAGCGGAGGTGTTTGGCTGCGACAAGGTGTGTATGTCCACCCATAATTAATGAAAAGCGGGCAACAAGTAGGTTTGAATACCCATCATCAAAAGCAGGAGTGGATGTGTTCGGCTACAAGAAGGTTTGAATGTTTGACCATAGTTTGTAAAAAGCGGGTAAGAAAAGGTTCGAGTGCCCGAATATACACCATCAAAAGAGGGAGCGGAGGTGTTCCGCTGTAAGACGGTGTGAATGTCCAACAATAGTTGGTAAAAAGCGGGTAAGAAAAGGTTAAAATACCCGACTGTACACAATCAATAGCGGGAGCGGAGTTGTTCGGCTACAAGAAGGTGTGAAAGTCCGACCTTGGTTTGTAAAAAGCGGGTAAGAAAAGGTGCGAATGCCCGACAATGTATGATCAAAAGAGGGAGTGGAGGTTTTCGGCTGCAAGGTCTGAATGTCCAACCATAATTTGTAAAAACCGGGGAAGAAAAGGCTCGAAAGCCCGACTATACACCATCAAAAGTGGGAGCGGAGGTGTTCAGCTTCAAGACGGTCTGAATGTCCATCAATAATTGCTAGAAAACATGAAAGAAAATTTTCGAATATCAAACTGCACATGATCATAAGCAGGAGAGGAGGTGTTCAGCTGCAAGAAGGTGTGAATGTCTACCCATAATTACTGAAAAATGGGTAAGAAAAGGTGCGAATGCCTAACCATACATCATCAAAAGAGGGAGCGGAGGTGTTCCGCTGTAAGACGGTGTGAATGTCCGACCATAGATGGTAAAAAGCGGGTAAGAAAAGGTTAAATTACCCGACTGTACACAATCAAAAGAGGGAGCGGAGTTGTTCAGCTAAGAGAAGGTGTGAAAGTCCGACCTTGGTTTGTAAAAAGCGGGTAAGAAAAGGTTCGTATGCCCGAATATACACCATCAAAAGCGGAAGCGGAGGTGTTCGGCTGCAAGACGGTGTGAACGTCCAACCAAAGTTTCTAAAAAGCATTAAGAAAATGTTCAAATATCCAACCAAACATAATCAAAAGCGGGAGCAGAGCTGTTCGACTTCAAGTAGGTGTGAATATCAGATCATAATTTGCAAAAAGCTGATGAGAAAGGGTGAGAATGCCCGACTATACACTATCAAATGTGGGAGCGGAGGTGTTGTGAGTAGGTGTGAATGTCCGACCATAATTGCTGAAAAATGTGTTAGAAAAGGTAAGAATGCCGGACCATATATCATCAAAAGCGGGAGAGGTTGTGTTCGGCTGCAAGAAGGTGTGAATGTCCAGCCATAATTACTCACAAACGGGTAAGAAAAGGTACTATTACCAGACCATATATGATCAAAACATGGAGCGGAGGCGGTTCAGCTGCAAGAAGGTTTGAATGTCCGACTAAAGTTTGTAAAAAGCGGGTAAGACAAGGTGTCAATGCCCGACAATGTATGATCAAAAGAGGAGCGGAGGTTTTCGGCTGCAAGAAGGTCTGAATGTCCACCCATAATTACTGAAAAATGGGTAAGAAAAGGTGCGAAAGCCCAACCGCACATGATCATAAGTGGATGAGAAGGTGTTCGACTGCAAGTAGGTGTGAATGTAAGATCATAATTTGTAAAAAGCGGGTAAGAAAAGGTAAGAATGCCCAACCATAAATTATCAAAAGCGGCAGCAGAGTTTCGGCTGGTATTTATCAATGTCTAGATAGATTTCAACAAAAAACATCGTTATACTTTTCAGTAAAAGAAAGTGCAAATTAAAAGTTTTAGGAATCCGAGAATAAGCTTATTTTCATGAGTTCTGCACGATTTCGGATTTTATGTATAAAATGAATTTCTTCACGCAAACTAAGTTAACACTGCTTTGTCCTTCATATGTACCCATTTCTACATATATTTCAAGCATAAACTTCCTCATATTACCCTGAATGAGAAAGAGCCACACTTGTGATTAAGCCATACCTCCCTTTTGAGGAGTTCTGCATGATTTGGGATTTTATCTATAAAATTAATTCCTTCACTCAAACTTTGGTCGGACGTTCACAATATCTTGCAGCCGAACACCTCCGCTTCCGCTTTTGATGGTGTATATTCGGGCATACGAACCTTTTCTTACCCGCTTTTTACAAACCAAGGTCAGACTTTCACACCTTCTCTTAGCTGAACAACTCCGCTCCCTCTTTTGATTGTGTACAGTCGGGTAATTTAACCTTTTCTTACCCGCTTTTTACCATCTATGGTCGGACATTCACACCCACTTGCATCCGAAGACCTCCGCCCCAAATTTTGTTGATATTTAGTCGGACATTCGCACCTTACCCGCTTTTGGCAAACTATGGCCTTCTTGCAGCCAAACACCTCTGCTCTCGCTTTTGATGATGTAAGGTTGGGCATTCAGACCTTGCTTCACCTGCTTTTCACCAAATATAGTCGGACATTCACACCTTCTTGCAGCCGAACACTTCCGCTTTTAGTGTTCTATGAGGCATTCACATATTTTTTTTCACCGTATTTTATAGATTATGGTTGGAAATTCTCACCCACTCTCATCCGAAGACCTCTCCTCCCGCTTTTGTTAATATATAGTCGGGCATTCGAACCTTTTCTTACCCGCTTTTTACAAATTATGGTCGAACATTCACACCTACTTGCAGCTGAATACTTCCGCTCCACCTTTTAGGTATGTATGGTTGGCATTTGCACTTCTTTTTATACTGATTGCTGAAGATTAAGTTGTTCTTTCTCAAACTACAATTTTTTTTTAATTGTTGAAACTTGATTTGAAGTGGATAAATAAGGAGGACAAACAGTTTTAAGTCAGGCTGATAGAAGGAATTAATTTTATAGCAAAATCTGTATTTCGTCATATGTCGAGAGATGCTTATTGCTGAAGAAGTTCTTTCTCATTCTACAAAGTACAACGTTGTTTATCGTTGAAACTTGATTAGACATGAATAAATATGAAGGACAAAGCAGTCTTAACTTGGTTTGAGTTAATGAATTCGTTTTATAGGAGAATCCGAATTCGTGCATAACTCATAAAATAGAGCTTATTTTCGGATTCCTGAAGAAATACAAAGTTTGTTGTTTATTGTTGAAACTTCATCAGAAGTGAAGAAATAAATGAATGCCTATCAACAAATGTGGGATCTAAACTCTACTGCTTCCTCTAAAATAATTTCCTTTCTCAATTTAGAAATGTGTGTGTGTAAGTCACAACACCCGTGACACCAAAACGGCTTTCTTTTCTCTACACTCTGCACTATGAGCACACACACCAAATCAGAAAGGCTTTTTTCTCTCTTTTCTACATTATGGACTGTGGGGACACAAAACCGCTCTCTCTCTTTTTTTTTTTTTATCGTGTGCCAGGGCGTCGTCTCACGTATTAGATTATGCTTAAGATACGAATGGGTTTATCAGTCACATCAGAATCCATACATACTGATCCTCCCGTAATAAAATGGTCGGATCTTATCAAACACACTTTGTTTCTTGTGACAATCAAGTCAGCGAAACAGCGTATACACGTCAAGACACTGAATCAAGTTTGCCACAAGAACTCATAAGTTTGGCAGTATTGCTCTGCCGTCAGCAATCATACACCCATTTTATTTTCGTGAGACATGTGCAAGCACCTGTTCATCTACTGTTCTATCACTATGAATTAGTGATCTATTATCAATAAGGATACTTCTACAACTACTATCAAAGTATGTCCGGACTTCTTATGTTGTCAGTTGCTATATATGAATAAGTGGGTAGCTACTGACAAGCATTAAGCATGTCACACAGCCCAAACATATAACATTTCAGGACACACCACACAGTTAACAACCACAGTGAAGCGTGTCAAAGCCCAAACATGTAACATTCAACAGGACACTTACACAACACATTCAAATCAAACAGTCAGACAACATACAAGAACATATACCCCAGCCGGCATTGCTCCCTGCCTATTTTCGTACAGCACACTATGTGTGCGCACACCTTTATTCACAAACTCTTCAACTTATACTCTTTTACCGAAGCTGCTACAGCTCGATTGGCCGAATACCCTTTGATCCTATTTCGGTGAATTTGACATCTGCCTTACATATAACAGATTAGCGGTTTAGCAGTTTTAATTTAGTTTGAGTGAAGGAATTCATTTTATAGCAAAATCCGAAATCGTGAAGAACTCATGAAAGTAAGCTTATTCTCGGATTCCTGAAACTTTAGATTTGCTCTTTCTTTTACTGCAAAGTACAACGTTGTTTTTTTTGTTTAAATCTTTCTAGACATGGTAAATATTAAGGACAAAGCAGTTTTCACATAGTTTGAGTGAAGGAATTCATTTTATAGATAAAATCCCAAGAGTCTGCTGAGAAAAGAGAGTGAATGCGAAGTAGACTTTAACACGGCTATGGGAGCGAGCCGAGTGTGGGCTAACCAGGAGAATTGCTTGAAAGAAACGCGACCCCGAATGAGCGGTCAGAACAAAGCCTCAATACGGGATTCTCGTGGTGTTTTTGTTGCTGCCTTGTCTTTTGCACAGAGTAAAAGACAAGGCAGCCATCGAATAGGGCCCGATTGTTCCTACTTGGTCAGCCGAGGAGCAAGGGGGGGGAGCAAGCGTCTCAACCAAGCAAAGCTCACCATGGGGAAGGTGGCTATGCCAACAAGCCTGATGCCCTGCTCCCGCAGTGACGGATAATCGTACTCTGGTTTCTCTTCATAACGTACAAGTCTTTCGCCTTTTACTAAAGATTTCTGTGGAGAGCAGCACTAATGAGTTGTTTCTATTTTTGGCAGGCTTTACCTTTGCGGGTGAAGCCCTTTCTGTCTGTGCAAAAGAAATCTTCTTACTGTGCAGAGTGACTTCTCTGAGTAGAGTCGCCTTACTATTTGCGACTGTGCCGATGTTCGAAGCTGGAGTGCAAAGTTGTTGCTTGAATGGTGCTTGCTGGAGCGTGCGGGAGAGCAAAGTTATACCATTTAAAAGGGCTGAAGAGTGCTCAGTGCAGCAGGTGGGCGGAGGTGCAAAGTGACACTCTGGCCACCTATGGCCATAAAAAGAACAGGGGTGTTAGCGGACAAGTGCCCATTGTGCCAGGAAGGGCCCTCGGACGTGAACCAGTGGACAGTTATCGCTTCTCGGCCTTTTGGCTAAGATCAAGTGTAGTATCTGTTCTTATCAGTTTAATGTCTGATATGTCCTCTATGCGAGGACTACATATTAAATGGATTTTTATCAATAGGAGTTGAAAAAGGAGCTTGCTCCGTTCACTCCAAGCATCGACCCGGTACTCCAGTACCGCTGGGAACGGTGCGCTCTCCTCTGCTCTTGTGTAAAAGCAAACAGTGGTGCAGGATGGAACTTTCTTTTAATCTGCTGAGAAAAGAGAGTGAATGCGAAGCAGACTTTAACACGGCTCTGGGAGCGAGCCGAGTGCGGGCTAACCGGGAGAATTGCTTGAAAGAAACGCGACACCGAATGAGCGGTCAGAACAAAGCCTCAATACGGTGTTCCCATGTTGTTTGTGGCTGCCTTGTCTTTTGCACAGAGTAAAAGACAAGGCAGCCATCGAATAGGGCCCGATTGTTCCTACTTGGTCAGCCGAGGAGCAAGGGGGGGGGGCAAGCGTCTCAACCAAGCAAAGCTCACCATGGGGAAGGTGGCTATGCCAACTAGCCTGATGCCCTGCTCCCACAGTGATGGATAATCGTACTCTGGTTTCTCTTCATAATGTACAAGTCTTTCGCCTTTTACTAAAGACTTCCGTGGAGAGCAGCACTAATGAATTGTTTCTATTTTTGGCAGGCTTTACCTTTGCGGGTGAAGCCCTTTCTGTCTGTGCAAAAGAAATCTTGTTACTGTGCAGAGTGACTTCTCTGAGTAGAGTCGCCTTACTTGTTGCGACTGTGCCGATGTTCAAAGCTGGAGTGCAAAGTTGTTGCTTGAATGGTGCTCGCTGGAGCATGCGGTAGTGTAAAGTTATACCATTTAAAAGGGTTGAAGAGTGCTCAGTGCAGCGGGTGGGTGGAGGTGCAAAGTGACACTATGGCCATAAAAAGAACACCGCTACAAGTGCGCATTGTGCCAGGAAGGGCCCTCGGACGTGAACCAGTGGACAGATATCGCTTCTCGGCCTTTTGGCTAAGATCAAGTGTAGTATCTGTTTTTATCAGTTTAATATGTGATATGTCTATGCAAGGACTACATATTAAATGGATTTTTATCAATAGGATTTGAAAAAGGAGCTTGCTCCGTTCACTCCAAGCATCGACCCGGTACTGCAGTGCCGCTGGGAACGGTGCGCTCTCCTCTGCTCTTGTGAAAAAGCAAACAGCGGTGCAGGATGGAAGTTTCTTTTAGTCTGCTGAGAAAAGAGAGTGAATGCGAAGTAGACTTTAACACGGCTCTGGGAGCGAGCCGAGTGCGGGCTAACCAGGAGAATTGCTTGAAAGAAACGCGAACCGAATGAGCGGTCAGAACAAAGCCTCAATACGGTGTTCCTGTGGTGTTTTTATAAAATGCGTTGAAAAAAAAGGTGTGAATGCCCCAGAGAAAACTAAAAGGTGGAGCGGAAGTGTTCGGCTGCAAGAAGGTGTGAATGTCCGACTATATTTGGTGAAAAGCAGGTGAAGCAAGGTCTGAATGCCCAACCTTACATCATCAAAAGCGAGATCAAAGGTTTTTGGCTGCAAGAAGGCGATAGTTTGCCAAAAGCGGGTAAGGTGCGAATGACCGACTAAATATCAACAAAAGTGAGGGCGGAGGTCTTTGGATGCAAGTGGGTGTGAATATCCCACCATACAAGTATGGTGGAGAGGAAGCTGTGAATGGCCGACCATAGTTTGCAAAAAGCGGGTGAGAAAAGGTGCGAATGTCCAACCATACATGATCAAAACAGGGAGCGGAGGTGTTTGGCTGCGACAAGGTGTGAATGTCCACCCATAATTAATGAAAAGCGGGCAACAAGTAGGTTCGAATGCCCAACCATACATCATCAAAAGCAGGAGTGGATGTGTTCGGCTACAAGAAGGTTTGTATGTCCGAGCATAGTTTGTAAAAAGCGGGTAAGAAAAGGTTCGAATGCCCGAACATACACCATCAAAAGAGGGAGCGGAGGTGTTCCGCTGTAAGACTGTGTGAATGTCCGACCATATTTGGTAAAAAGTGGGTATGAAAAGGTTCGAATGCCCAAATTCGGCTGCAAAAAACTGTGTTCGGCTGCAAAAAGGTGTGAATGTTTGACTAAAGTTTGTAAAAAGCGGGTAAGACAAGGTGCGAATGCCTGACAATGTATGATCAAAAGCGGGAGCGGAGGTGTTCAGCTGCAAGAAGGTCTAAATGTCCATCATTAATTGCTAGAAAACATGAAAGAAAATTTTCGAAAATCAATCCGCACATGATCATAAGTGGGAGAGGAGGTGTTCAGCTGCAAGAAGGTGTGAATGTCCTACCATAATTGCTGAAAAATGTGTTAGAAACGGTAAGAATGCCGGACCATACATCATCAAAAGCTAGAGAGGTGGTGTTCGGCTGCAAGTAGGTGTGAATGTCTGACTAAAGTTGAAATATATTAACAAAAGGGGGAGGAGAGGTCTTCGGATGAGTGGTTGAGAATTTCCGACCATAATCTATAAAATGCGGTGAAAAAAAAGGTGTGATAGAAACCTAAAAGGTGGAGCGGAAGTGTTCGGCTGCAAGAAGGTGTGAATGTCCATCTATAGTTGGTGAAAAGCAGGAAAAGCAAGGTCTGAATGCCCAATCTTACATCATCAAAAGTGAGATCAGAGGTGTTTGGCGGCAAGAAAACGGGTAAGGTGTGAATGACCGACTAAATATCAACAAAAGTGGGGGCGGAGATCTTCGGATGCAAGTGGGTGTGAATATCCCACCATACAAGTATGGTGGAGAGGAAGCTGTGAATGACCGACCATAGTTTGCAAAAAGCGGGTGAGAAAAGGTGCGAATGTCCAACCATACATGATCAAAACAGGGAGCGGAGGTGTTTGGCTGCGACAAGCTGTGAATGTCCACCCATAATTAATGAAAAGCGGGCAACAAGTAGGTTCGAATGCCCAACCATACATCAACAAAAGCAGGAGTGGATGTGTTTGGCTACAAGAAGGTTTGAATGTCCGACCATAGTTTGTAAAAAGCGGGTAAGAAAAGGTGCGAATGCCCGAATATATACCATCAAAAGAGGAAGCGGAGGTGTTCGGCTGCAAGAAGGTGTGAACATCCGACCAAAGTTTGTAAAAAGCAGTTAAGAAAAGGTTCGAATATCCAACCAAACATAATCAAAAGTGGGAGCAGAGCTGTTCGACTGCAAGTAGGTGTGAATGTCCACCAATAATTCCTGAAAAATGGGTAACAAAAGGTGCGAATGCCCAACCATACATCATCAAAAGAAGAAGTGGATGTGTTCTGCTACAAGAAGGTTTGAATGTCCGACCATAGTTTGTAAAAAGTGGGTAAGAAAAACTTCGAATGCCCGAACATACACCATCAAAAGAGGGAGCGGAGGTGTTCCGCTGTAAGATGCTGCGAATGTCCGACCATAGTTGGTAAAAAGCGGGTAAGAAAAGGTTAAAAAACCCGACTGTACACAATCAATAGCGGGAGCGGAGTTGTTCGGCTACAAGAAGGTGTGAAAGTCCGACCATGGTTTGTAAAACGCGGGTAAGACAAGGTGCGAATACCCGACAATGTATGATCAAAAGAGGGAGCGGAGTTGTTCGGCTGCAAGGTCTGAATTTCCAACCATAATTTGTAAACACCGTTGAAGAAAAGCCTCGAAAGCCTGACTATACACCATCAAAAGCGGGAGCGGAGGTGTTCAGCTGCAAGAAGGTCTGAATGTCCACCAATAATTACTGAAAAATGGGTAAGAAAAGGTGTGAATGCCCAACTATACATCATCAAAAGCAGAAGTGGAAGTGTTCGGCCACAAGAAGGTTTGAATGTCCGACCATAGTTTGTAAAAGGCGGGTAAGAAAAGGTTCGAATGACCGAACATACACAATCAAAAGAGGGAGCGGAGGTGTTTCGCTGCAAGAAGGTGTGAATGTCCGACCATAGTTGGTAAAAAGCGGGTAAGAAAAGGTTAAAATACCCGACTCTACACAATCAATAGCGGGAGCGGAGTTGTTCGGCTAAAAGAAGGTGTGAAAGTCCGACCATGGTTTGTAAAAAGCGGGTAAGAAAAGGTTCGAATGCCAAAATATACACCATCAAAAGCGGAAGCCGAGGTGTTCAGCTGCAAGTAGGTGTGAATGTTAGATCATAATTTGCAAAAAGCTGATGAGAAAGGTGTGAATGACCGACAATAATTGCTGAAAAATGTGTTAGAAAAGGTAAGAATGCCGGACCATTCATCATCAAAAGCAGGAGAAGAGGTGTTCGGCTGCAAGAAGCTGTGAATGTCCAGCCATAATTACTCAAAAATGGGTAAGAAAAGGTAGTATTGCCAGACCATAAATGATCAAAACAGGGAGCGGAGGTGTTCCGCTGTAAGAAGGTGTGAATGTCCGACCATAATTGGTAAAAAGCGGGTAAGAAAACGTTAAAATACCCGACTGTACACAATCAATAGCGTGAGCGGAGTTGTTTGGCTACTAAAAGGTGTGAAAGTCCGACCATGGTTTGTAAAAAGCGGGTAAGAAAAGGTGCGAATGCCGGACAATGTATGATCAAAAGAGGGAACGGAGGTTTTCGGCTGCAAGAAGGTCTAAATGTCCAACCATAATTTGTAAAAACCGGGGAAGAAAAGGCTCGAAAGCCCGACTATACACCATCAAAAGCGGGAGCAGAGGTGTTCAGCTGCAAGAAGGTCTCAATGTCCATCAATAATTGCTAGAAAACATGAAAGAAAATTTTTTGAATATCAAACCGCACACAATCATATGCGGGAGAGGAGGTGTTCAGCTGCAAGAAGGTGTGAATGTCCACCCATAATTCCTGAAAAATGGATAAAAAAAGGTGCGAATGCCCAACCATACAACATCAAAAGCAGGTGTGAATGTCAGATCATAATTTAAAAACCTGATGAGAAATGGTGAGAATGCCCGACTATACACCATCAAATGCGGGAGCGGAGGTGTTCAGCTGTGAGTAGGTGTGAATGTCCGACCATACTTGCTGAAAAATATGACAAAGCAGTTTTCACTTGGTTTGAGTGAAGGAATTCATTTTATATCAAAATCCGGAATTGTGTAGAACTCGTGAAAAGAAGCTTATTCTCGGATTCATGAAAAAAATTAGTGTTGTTCTTTCCTATCCTGCAAAGTACTACGTTCTTTTTTGTTTAAAGCTATTTAGACATGGGTAAATATGAAGGACAAAGCAGTTTTAACTTGGTTTGAGTGAAGGAATTCATTTTATATCAAAATCCGAAATTGTGTAGAACTGGTGACAAGAAGCTTATTCTCGGATTCCTAAAGGTTTAGTGTTGTTCTTTGCTATACTGCAAAGTAATACTTTCTTTTTTGTTGAAACCTATTCAGACATGGATAAATATGAAGGACAAAGCAGTTTTAACTTGGTTTGAGTGAAGGAATTCATTTTATATCAAAATCCGAAATTGTGTAGAACTCGTCAATCGACGCATATTCTCGGATTCCTGAAAAGGTTTAGAGTTGTTCTTTCCTATCCTGCAAAGCACAACGTTCTTTTTTTGTTTAAAGCTATTTAGACATGGATAAATATGAAGGACAAAGCAGTTTTAACTTGGTTTGAGTGAAGGAATTCATTTTATATCAAAATCCGAAATTGTGTAGAACTCGTGAAAATAAGATTATTCTCGGATTCCTAAAGGTTTAGTGTTGTTATTTCCTATCCTGCAAAGTACAACGTTCTTTTTTTCTTTAAAGCTATTATGACATGGATAAATATGAAGGACAAAGCAGTTTTAACTTGGTTTGAGTGAAGGAATTCATTTTATATCAAAATCCAGAGTTGTGCATTATGGCAGCAGAATTGTAGTCTGCATACCTTTTATGCCAAACAGATTTGCCTTGCCAAGGGAAGTTTTATAAATGTTTATTGTTTATGTCTAAAATATATAAACTAGCAGAATAATTAATTCATCCGCCTGGTCCCTCCCACCCCGGAGAGGGCAGCCAGAGACTGGCTGCAATAGGCATCCCCGCAACCTGGGACCCAACACAGGGCAGGAGGGCCTTATGTCCACCAGGCTCAGGGCCTGCAGTCACCATATTCCGGGAGCTACTGTACCCACAGAAGGAACTGCTTTGTCCTTCATATTTATCCATGTCTAAATAGCTTTAAACAAAAAAAGAACGTTGTACTTTGCAGGATAGGAAAGAACAACTCTAAACCTTTTCAGGAATCCGAGAATAAGCGTCGATTGACAAGTTCTACACAATTTCGGATTTTGATATAAAATGAATTCCTTCACTCAAACCAAGTTAAAACTGCTTTGTCCTTCATATTCATCTATGTCTGAATCGGTTTCAACAAAATAGAAAGTATTACTTTGCAGTATACCAAAGAACAACATTAAACCTTTAGGAATCAAAGAATAAACTTATTTCCACGAGTTCTACACAATTTCGGATTTTGATATAAAATGAATTCCTTCACTAGAACCAAGTGAAAACTGCTTTGTCATATTTTTCAGCAAGTATGGTCGGACATTCACACCTACTCACAGCCGAACACCTCCGCTCCCGCATTTGATGGTGTATAGTCAGGCATTCTCACCATTTCTCATCAGGTTTTTGCAAATTATGATCTGACATTCACACCGGCTTTTGATGATGTATGGTTGGGCATTCGTACCTTTTTTTTACCCATTTTTCAGGAATTATGGGTGGACATTCACACCTTCTTGCAGCTGAACACCTCCTCTCTCGCATATGATCATGTGCGGTTTGATATTCGAAAATTTTCTTTCATGTTTTTTAGCAATTATTGATGGACATTGAGACTTTCTTGCAGCTGAACACCTCTGCTCCCGCTTTTGATGGTGTATAGTCGGGCTTTCGAGCCTTTTCTTCCCCGGTTTTTACAAATTATGGTTGGACATTCAGACCTTCTTGCAGCCGAAAACCTCCGCTCCCTCTTTTGATCATACATTGTCGGGCATTCGCACCTTTTCTTAAACGCTTTTTACAAAACATGGTCGGACTTTCACACCTTCTTGTAGCCGAACACATCCCTTCCCGCTATTGATTGTGTACAGTCGGGTATTTTAACCTTTTCTTACCCGCTTTTTACCAACTACGGTCGGACATTCACACCTTCTTATGGCGGAACACCTCCGCTTCCTCTTTTGATGGTGTATGTTCGGGCATTCGAACCTTTTCTTACCCGCTTTTTACAAACTATGCTCGGACATTCAAACCTTCTTGTAGCCGAACACATCCAGTCCTGCTTTTGATGATGTATGGTTGGGCATTCGCACCATTTTTTTTACCCATTTTTGAGGAATTATGGGTGGACATTCACACCTTCTTGCAGCTGAACACCTCCGCTCCCACTTATGATCATGTGCGGTTTGATATTCGAAAATTTTCTTTCATGTTTTCTAGCAATTATTGATGGACATTCAGACCTTCTTGCAGCTGCACCCCTCTGCACCCGCTTTTGATGGTGTATAGTCGGGCTTTAGAGCCTTTTCTTCCCCGGTTTTTACAAATTATGGTTGGACATTCAGACCTTCTTTTAGCCGAAAACCTCCGCTCCCTCTTTTGATCATACATTGTCGGGCATTCGCACCTTTTCTTACCCGCTATTTACAAAACATGGTCGGACTTTCACACCTTCTTGTAGCCGAACACATTCGCTCCCGCTATTGATTGTGTACAGTCGGGTATTTTAACCTTTTCTTACCCGCTTTTTACCAACTATGGTCGGACATTCACACCTTCTTATGGCGGAACACCTCCGCTCCCTCTTTTGATGGTGTATGTTCGGGCATTCGAACCTTTTCTTACCCGCTTTTTACAAACTATGTTCGGACATTCAAACCTTCTTGTGGCCGAACACTTCCACTTCTGCTTTTGATGATGTATAGTTGGGCATTCACACCTTTTCTTACCCATTTTTCAGTAATTATTGATGGACATTCAGACCTTCTTGCAGCTGAACACCTCTGCTCCCGCTTTTGATGGTGTATAGTCGGGCTTTCGAGGCTTTTCTTCAACAGTGTTTACAAATTATGGTTGGAAATTCAGACCTTGCAGCCGAACACCTCCGCTCCCTCTTTTGATCATACATTGTCGGGCATTCGCACCTTGTCTTACCCGCGTTTTACAAACCATGGTCGGACTTTCACACCTTCTTGTAGCCGATCAACTCCGCTCCCGCTATTGATTGTGTACAGTCGGGTATTTTAACCTTTTCTTACCCGCTTTTTACCAATTATGGTCGGACATTCACACCGTCTTACAGCGGAACACCTCCGCTCCCTCTTTTGATGGTGTATGTTCGGGCATTCAAACTTTTTCTTACCCACTTTTTACAAACTATGGTCGGACATTCAAACCTTCTTGTAGCAGAACACCACCACTTCTTCTTTTGATGATGTATGGTTGGGCATTCGCACCTTTTCTTACCCATTTTTCAGGAATTATGGGTGGACATTCAAACCTACTTGCAGTCGAACAGCTCTGCTCCCACTTTTGATTATGTTTGGTTGGATATTCGAACCTTTTCTTAACTACTTTTTACAAACTTTGTTCGGACTTTCACACCTTCTTGCAGCTGAACACCTCCGCTTCCGCTTTTGATGGTATATATTCGGGCATTCGAACCTTTTCTTACACGCTTTTTACCAACTATGGTCGGACATTCACACCATCTTAAAGCGGAACACCTCCGCTCCCTCTTTTGATGGTGTATGTTCGGGCATTCGCACCTTTTTTTACCTGCTTTTTACAAACTTTGGTCGGACGTTGACACCTTCTTGCAGCCGAACACCTCCGCTTCCGCTTTTGATGGTATATATTCGGGCATTCGAACCTTTTCTTACCTGCTTTTTACCAACTATGGTCGGACATTCACACCATCTTACAGCGGAACACCTCTTCTCCCGCTTTTGATGATGAATGGTACGGCATTCTTACCTTTTCTAACACATTTTTCAGCAATTATTGTCGGTCATTCACGCCTTTCTCATCAGCTTTTTGCAAATTATGATCTGACATTCACACCTACTTGCAGCCGAACACCTCGGATTCCGCTTTTGATGGTGTATATTTTGGCATTCGAACCTTTTCTTACCCGCTTTTTACAAACCATGGTCGGACTTTCACACCTTCTTTTAGCCGAACAACTCCGCTCCCGCTATTGATTGTGTAGAGTCGGGTATTTTAACCTTTTCTTACCCGCTTTTTACCAATTATGCTCGGACATTCACACCGTCTTACAGCGAAACACCTCCGCTCCCTCTTTTGATTGTGTATGTTCGGTCATTCGAACCTTTTCTTACCCGCCTTTTACAAACTATGGTCGGACATTCAAACCTTCTTGTGGCCGAACACTTCCACTTCTGCTTTTGATGATGTATAGTTGGGCATTCACACCTTTTCTTACCCATTTTTCAGTAATTATTGGTGGACATTCAGACCTTCTTGCAGCTGAACACCTCCGCTCCCGCTTTTGATGGTGTATGGTCAGGCTTTCGAGGCTTTTCTTCAACGGTGTTTACAAATTATGGTTGGAAATTCAGACCTTGCAGCCGAACACCTCCGCTCCCTCTTTTGATCATACATTGTCGGGTATTCGCACCTTGTCTTACCCGCGTTTTACAAACCATGGTCGGACTTTCACACCTTCTTGTAGCCGAACAACTCCGCTCCCGCTATTGATTGTGTACAGTCGGGTTTTTTAACCTTTTCTTACCCGCTTTTTACCAACTATGGTCGGACATTCGCAGCATCTTACAGCGGAACACCTCCGCTCCCTCTTTTGATGGTGTATGTTCGGGCATTCGAAGTTTTTCTTACCCACTTTTTACAAACTATGGTCGGACATTCAAACCTTCTTGTAGCAGAACACATCCACTTCTTCTTTTGATGATGTATGGTTGGGCATTCGCACCTTTTGTTACCCATTTTTCAGGAATTATTGGTGGACATTCACACCTACTTGCAGTCGAACAGCTCTGCTCCCACTTTTGATTATGTTTGGTTGGATATTCGAACCTTTTCTTAACTGCTTTTTACAAACTTTGGTCGGATGTTCACACCTTCTTGCAGCCGAACACCTCCGCTTCCTCTTTTGATGGTATATATTCGGGCATTCGCACCTTTTCTTACCCGCTTTTTACAAACTATGGTCGGACATTCAAACCTTCTTGTAGCCGAAAACCTCCACTCCCTCTTTTGATCATACTTTGTCGGGCATTCGCACCTTTTCTTACCCGCTTTTTACAAACTATGCTCGGACATTCAAACCTTCTTGTAGCCAAACACATCCACTCCTGCTTTTGTTGATGTATGGTTGGGCATTCGAACCTACTTGTTGCCCGCTTTTCATTAATTATGGGTGGACATTCACACCTTGTCGCAGCCAAACACCTCCGCTCCCTGTTTTGATCATGTATGGTTGGACATTCGCACCTTTTCTCACCCGTTTTTTGCAAACTATGGTCGGTCATTCACAGCTTCCTCTCCACCATACTTGTATGGTGGGATATTCACACCCACTTGCATCCGAAGATCTCCGCCCCCACTTTTGTTGATATTTAGTCGGTCATTCACACCTTACCCGTTTTCTTGCCGCCAAACACCTCTGATCTCACTTTTGATGATGTAAGATTGGGCATTCAGACCTTGCTTTTCCTGCTTTTCACCAACTATAGATGGACATTCACACCTTCTTGCAGCCGAACACTTCCGCTCCACCTTTTAGGTTTCTATCACACCTTTTTTTTCACCGCATTTTATAGATTATGGTCGGAAATTCTCAACCACTCATCCGAAGACCTCTCCTCCCGCTTTTGTTAATATATTTCAACTTTAGTCAGACATTCACACCTACTTGCAGCCGAACACCACCTCTCTAGCTTTTGATGATGTATGGTCCGGCATTCTTACCGTTTCTAACACATTTTTCAGCAATTATGGTAGGACATTCACACCTTCTTGCAGCTGAACACCTCCTCTCCCACTTATGATCATGTGCGGATTGATTTTCGAAAATTTTCTTTCATGTTTTCTAGCAATTAATGATGGACATTTAGACCTTCTTGCAGCTGAACACCTCCGCTCCCGCTTTTGATCATACATTGTCAGGCATTCGCACCTTGTCTTACCCGCTTTTTACAAACTTTAGTCAAACATTCACACCTTTTTGCAGCCGAACACAGTTTTTTGCAGCCGAATTTGGGCATTCGAACCTTTTCATACCCACTTTTTACCAAATATGGTCGGACATTCACACAGTCTTACAGCGGAACACCTCCGCTCCCTCTTTTGATGGTGTATGTTCGGGCATTCGAACCTTTTCTTACCCGCTTTTGACAAACTATGCTCAGACACACAAACCTTCTTGTAGCCGAACACATCCACTCCTGCTTTTGATGATGTATGGTTGGGCATTCGAACCTACTTGTTGCCCGCTTTTCATTAATTATGGGTGGACATTCACACCTTGTCGCAGCCAAACACCTCCGCTCCCTGTTTTGATCATGTATGGTTGGACATTCGCACCTTTTCTCACCCGCTTTTTGCAAACTATGGTCGGCCATTCACAGCTTCCTCTCCACCATACTTGTATGGTGGGATATTCACACCCACTTGCATCCGAAGACCTCCGCCCTCACTTTTGTTGATATTTAGTCGGTCATTCGTACCTTACCCGCTTTTGGCAAACTATCGCCTTCTTGCAGCCAAAAACCTCTGATCTCGCTTTTGATGATGTAAGGTTGGGCATTCAGACCTTGCTTCACCTGCTTTTCACCAAATATAGTCAGACATTCACACCTTCTTGCAGCCGAACACTTCCGCTCCACCTTTTAGTTTTCTCTGGGGCATTCACACCTTTTTTTTCAACGCATTTTATAAAAACACCACAGGAACACCGTATTGAGGCTTTGTTCTGACCGCTCATTCGGTTCGCGTTTCTTTCAAGCAATTCTCCTGGTTAGCCCGCACTCGGCTCGCTCCCAGAGCCGTGTTAAAGTCTACTTCGCATTCACTCTCTTTTCTCAGCAGACTAAAATAAACTTCCATCCTGCACCGCTGTTTGCTTTTTCACAAGAGCAGAGGAGAGCGCACCGTTCCCAGCGGCACTGCAGTACCGGGTCGATGCTTGGAGTGAACGGAGCAAGCTCCTTTTTCAAATCCTATTGATAAAAATCCATTTAATATGTAGTCCTTGCATAGACATATCACATATTAAACTGATAAAAACAGATACTACACTTGATCTTAGCCAAAAGGCCGAGAAGCGATATCTGTCCACTGGTTCACGTCCGAGGGCCCTTCCTGGCACAATGCGCACTTGTAGCGGTGTTCTTTTTATGGCCATAGTGTCACTTTGCACCTCCACCCACCCGCTGCACTGAGCACTCTTCAACCCTTTTAAATGGTATAACTTTACACTACCGCACGCTCCAGCGAGCACCATTCAAGCAACAACTTTGCACTCCAGCTTTGAACATCGGCACAGTCGCAACAAGTAAGGCGACTCTACTCAGAGAAGTCACTCTGCACAGTAACAAGATTTCTTTTGCACAGACAGAAAGGGCTTCACCCGCAAAGGTAAAGCCTGCCAAAAATAGAAACAATTCATTAGTGCTGCTCTACACGGAAGTCTTTAGTAAAAGGCGAAAGACTTGTACATTATGAAGAGAAACCAGTGTATGATTATCCATCACTGCGGGAGCAGGGCATCAGGCTAGTTGGCATAGCCACCTTCCCCATGGTGAGCTTTGCTTGGTTGAGACGCTTGCCCCCCCCCCTTGCTCCTCGGCTGACCAAGTAGGAACAATCGGGCCCTATTCGATGGCTGCCTTGTCTTTTACTCTGTGCAAAAGACAAGGCAGCCACAAACAACATGGGAACACCGTATTGAGGCTTTGTTCTGACCGCTCATTCGGTGTCGCGTTTCTTTCAAGCAATTCTCCCGGTTAGCCCGCACTCGGCTCGCTCCCAGAGCCGTGTTAAAGTCTGCTTCGCATTCACTCTCTTTTCTCAGCAGATTAAAAGAAAGTTTCATCTTGGGCTCCCTGAAACTTCCATCCTGCACCACTGTTTGCTTTTACACAAGAGCAGAGGAGAGCGCACCGTTCCCAGCGGTACTGGAGTACCGGGTCGATGCTTGGAGTGAACGGAGCAAGCTCCTTTTTCAACTCCTATTGATAAAAATCCATTTAATATGTAGTCCTCGCATAGAGGACATATCAGACATTAAACTGATAAGAACAGATACTACACTTGATCTTAGCCAAAAGGCCGAGAAGCGATAACTGTCCACTGGTTCACGTCCGAGGGCCCTTCCTGGCACAATGGGCACTTGTAGCAGTGTTCTTTTTATGGCCATAGTGTCACTTTGCACCTCCGCCCACCCGCTGCACTGAGCTCTCTTCAGCCCTTTTAAATGGTATAACTTTACACTACCGCATGCTCCAGCGAGCACCATTCAAGCAACAACTTTGCACTCCAGCTTCGAACATCGGCACAGTCGCAACAAGTAAGGCGACTCTACTCAGAGAAGTCACTCTGCACAGTAACAAGATTTCTTTTGCACTGACAGAAAGGGCTTCATCCACAAAGGTAAAGCCTGCCAAAAATAGAAACAACTCATTAGTGCTGCTCAACGTTGTACTTTGCAGTAAAAGAAAGAGCAAATCTAAAGTTTCAGGAATCCGAGAATAAGCTTACTTTCTTCTTTCTTCTTCACGATTTTGGATTTTGCTATAAAATGAATTCCTTCACTCAAACTAAATTAAAACTGCTAAACCGCTAATCTGTTAAATGCAAGGCAGATGTCAAATTCACCGAAATAGGATCTAAGGGTATTTGGCCAATCGAGCTGTAGCAGCTTCGGTAAAAGAGTATAAGTTGAAGAGTTTGTGAATAAAGGTGTGCGCACACATAGTGAGTTGTAGGAAAATAGGCAGGGAGCAATGCCGGCTGGGGTATATGTTCTTGTATGTTGTCTGACTGTTTGATTTGAATATGTTGTGTAAGTGTCCTGTTGAATGTTACATGTTTGGGCTTTGACACGCTTCACTGTGGTTGTTAACTGTGTGGTGTGTCCTGAAATGTTATATGTTTGGGCTGTGTGACATGCTTAATGCTTTTCAGTAGCAACCCACTTATTCATATATAGCAACTGACAACATAAGAAGTCCGGACATCTTTGATAGTAGTTGTAGAAGTATCCTTATTGATAATAGATAAACTAATTCATAGTGATAGAACAGTAGATGAAGAGGTGCCTGCACATGTCTCATGAAAATAAAATGGGTTTATGATTGCTGACGGCAGAGCAATACTGCCAAACTTATGAGTTCTTGTGGCAAACTTGATTCAGTGTCTTGACGTGTATACGCTGTTTCGCTGACTTGTCACAAGAAACAAAGTGTGTTTGATAAGATCCGACCATTTTATTACGGGAGGATCAGTATGTATGGATTCTGATGTGACTGATAAACCCATTCGTATCTTAAGCATAATCTAATACGTGAGACAACGCCCTGGCACACAATCAAAAAAAAAAAAAGAGAGCGGTTTTGTGTCCCCACAGTCCATAATGTAGAAAAGAGAGAAAAAAGCCTTTCTGATTTGGTGTGTGTGCTCACAGTGCAGAGTGTAGAGAAAAGAGAGAAAAGAAAGCCGTTTTGGTGTCACGGGAGTTGTGACTTAAACACACACATTTCTGAATTGAGAAAGGAAATTATTTTAGAGGAAGCACTAGAGTTTAGATCCCACATTTGTTGATAGGCATTCATTTAATTTTTCTTTTAATCAGTTTTAAAGTGAATACTAACTGAGAAATGAAAAAGGTGAAGAGTTTAGAAGCTTGGTTCAAGAGCAAAACTTGGTTTATGATCAGCTGAGTCTCTAAACAGAACAGCAAAGGGCTTCATCGAACATTTAAAAAAGATTCAGATTGTTAGAATATCCAGAATTTATAGAAATGGTGGTGATTACTCTTATTTTCTAGAATGGAAATAACTGCACCATGTCTGTTTTATGAATTTAAGGGGCTAAAAAGTTTTGTTCTCGTTTTTCTATGATTAACCGAATGTATGTGAGAGTCCAAACAGACAGAAGGGTTACGGCCGAGCGCTGGACCTTCCAAAAAAGATGAGACAGGCTGGACCCGTGCCATACTAGTTAAGACCTGCCTGTGGATAACAGGTTCTTTAAACTCTCACAAACTCACACACGTTCGCACACATACACCCATACACACACACATTCTTGAACTTGCTGCAAGATTAAACCTTTGCATTAACTGACTCCAGCAACTCTGAGTCTCATTGAGAGACTTTTCTCAACAATTGGGTCCTCAAACCAGATCTCAACGTTTTTTCCGCTGTCCAGGGTCGGAGCTGAAACCGTGCACGGGGGAGTCCAGTACTCCTAATGAAAGACCCCCTGCTGAATTGCGGTAATTAGGGGCCAGTGTCCACTGAAAGGGGGAAAAAGGGACGAGATCGTACTTTTGAATCAATGGCCAGAAGCCATTGGCAGTGCAGGCATCAACAATAATGGTGTTATTTCACCCATTAACACTTAAGGTACCTCATGCAGTGGCTGTGATATGGTTACTTAACAAAATATCTTTACCAGACATCTCTCCTACATAACAGTTCTTCTTTCACAGCCACACCTTGTTGTCGAGAGATGTGCTACACTTAATCCATCCACACTGCTACCTACCCCACAGATGGAAAGCCTCATGATTGCATGTCAGAAATAACCATCAGTGTTTTACCCAGGCCAGACTTAACTGATATACGTTATGAAAATGCAGAAATAACTATATTTATTCAACAGGTCAAGCAAAAAACCCTGATGGCACAAATGCTACAGGATTTACAGTATTAACAAAAACTGAAGTTTTCTTAAAACAACCACTACCAAAAAATTACTCTGTTCAAGCGGTAGAATTGGTAGCTTTAACTGAAGCTTGTAAATTAAATAACAAAAAGGTTGTTAACGTTTACACTGACAGTCAGTATGCTAAGTGTGACCAAATTTCATCTGCAGAGGCAAAAGTTTGCAAAGCATGGAGATCTGTGAGGGAGTCTTCTGCCTGCAAAGAGAGGGAAGCGAAAACAGGAAAAGATTTAGCTGCTTGCTTAGCTGCAGCATCAGCTCTGGCATTGCCACAAGCAACAGGATCGTCTGAGTTAGTGTGAGCCGCACACTTACAGACCGAGATTGCTGTAGGCAAAAGGATCGCATCAAGAAGATCAGAAACCTGCTTGGAGTTCAGAATAGTTTTACCATCTGATTTAAGGAAATGCCTGTGTTTCCACAGCGCACCAAAGTCATGAACAACACCAAAAGCATATCTGGAATCTGTGTAAATAGTGACTTACCAGCTGCCAACTTACAAGCTTCAGTAAGTGCAATAAGCTCAGTAGTTTGAGCAGAGAAATGTTTAGGAAGAGAACCAGACAACAAAGTGTCATGTGAAGAACATACTGCAAACCAAACACAGTTAGTACCTGTGGCTGGATCACGCAAAGCTGATCCATCTACAAAAAGAATCATGTCAGAGTTTGGAAGAGGAGTCTCTAAAAGATCAGGTCGGGGTGTACAAACTTGTTCCAAAACAGCTTCACAGTCATGAGGCTCCCCATCCTCAGGAGTTGGAAGCAAAGTAGCAGGATTCAGAACAGTACAACGTTTAACAGTGACATTTGGCATATCACAGAGGTGTATCTGAGCCAACGAGCAGTTGAAAGATGTGAAGTTTTCTGCTCGAGAAGAATAATGGCAACAGCATGAGGAACCAAAACAGTCAAATTAGCGTAGCCCACAATATCTTGGGAGGCCAGGACAGCTTTCTCTGCAGCTGCAACAGTACGAAGACAACCAGGCAGGCCTGCAGCCACAGAGTCCAGTTTTGCTGAGAAATGAGCCACTGGCCTTTGCCTGCCCCATGTTCCTGCATAAGAACAGATGTCATACAACCATGCTTCTCATCAACTGCCTGTATGAAAGGTTTATGAGGATCTGGAATGCCAAGTGTGTGCTGTTTGAAGAGCCAGCTTAAGCTGACTAAAGGCTGATTCAGCCTCAGGAGTCCATGGAACACGATCAGCTGACTGGAGGCCTTTACCATGGATAAGAGCACCTAAGAGAGCTTCGAGAAAAGAGTAGTTAGGAATAAAGTTCCTGCAGTAAGATGTTATACCTAAGAATGACATAAGCTGTTTTTTAGTAACCGGTTTAGGAATGATCTGAACTGCAGCAACACGTTTAGGAGAAAGTGAGCGCCCATCCTTAGAAATCACATGACCCAAAAAGGTGACTTCGTCCTGTACAAACTGTAAATTAGAAAGGCTGGCTTTATGGCCATAAGAAGGAAGATGTTTCAACAGATTCACTGTCTTTTTCACACTGTTGTTTAGATGGACTACATAAAAGGATGTCATCCACATACTGCAAAAGAGCAGAGCCTGTGGTTGATTGAAGTTAATCCAGACTAGCTTTGAGGGCAGCATTGTAAATAGTGGGACTTTCACAGTACCCCTGGCATAACCGGGTAAAAGTCCAAGATCTCCCTTCAAACTAAAAAGCAAACCAAAATGGGCTATCAGGGTGCACTGGCGACAAGTCAACCACTGAGAAAAACTGTGCATCTGATGTAATTTGAGACAAAATAGTGTGTGGGTTGGGCACAGTAGGAGCATGTGGCTGAACTGCAGCATTCACCGCTTGGAGGTCCTGTACAAAACGCCATTCATCTGGCTGGCCAGCATCTTTAATCTTTTTAACAGGAAACAATGGAGTAAGCACAGGTGAATTTTCAAAAGGAACAATAACGCCTGTTTTCTGAAAAGATTGAAAAACAGGTTTAATCCCTTTAATTGCTTCAGGCTTAAAAGGGTATTGTTTTTTACATGGACAAAAGTCTGATTTAGGGGTGACAATTACTGGTTCACAGCCTTTTATCAACCCCACATCATATTTGCTCTTAGCCCAAAGATCATTGGGCACTTCAGCCAACATGGGTATCGAAGACAAATCTGTTTCAGATAAAAAACATGCTTCAAAATGTGATTCTGTGGTAGGAATTAAGTCCACAGTTCTTTGACAATGCATTGTACTCAAAAATGTTTTTTTGTACGCTGACAATCGTTCAGAAAACATCAAATTTGGATCAGCAGGTGAAACGGTCCACTCCATTTCTCTCTGACATGTAGCAACAAATTCTCCCACACCTTGTCACTGCCAGTGTGTACGTTTGGCCAAGGAAATGTGAGGGCGAGTACCACAAACATTAAAAAAATCGAAGTGCTCTGGAGTGAGCGACACAGCCAATAAAGTAGGCGCACATATTTTTTCACTTCTTCTCATAGTCATTGTCAGGCCCCAAAGAAATGTGTGATGTGCAGTGCAAATCAGTAGGTTGCATGAAATCAGAAAGGGGTGAAACTAACGCTTTTGCTTCTTCCACTAGTTGTTGTGAAAAAGGAGAGCTGGGAAGTTTCCACTCATAAGCATATGTAAGTGCCGATGAATCAAACTGCACTGCTGTGAAAACTTTGTCAGACTGTAACATAACCTTAACACCCTCTGGTGTAGAAGTTAAAATAATGCCTAATTTACACATGAGATCACAGCCCATCAGGTTAATGGGACACAACTCTGATAACAAAAATGAGTGTTTGAAGGAGAGCTCATCGGGAGTGACAACACGCAATGGGCATTGTCATTTTCTCCTTCACAACCTGGCCTGATGCAGACATACAGTAAACGTGGTTTCCACTTAACTTTGGAGGACAATCAAACTCCCCTGACGTCACTACTGATGAACATAATTTCCTATATTCTGAGAGAAATATCTTTGCTCTAGGACGGAAATAGCATGCAAAACTTTACTACGTGAATCACAGTCGGCAAGCGTTTCTTCACTACACAGAGCAGGAAAAATGTGTGAGTGTGTTTATGCTATCACCCATTAGTGGAGGCTCCGCTGCCGCGTGACGTCCAGAACCTGCCTCCCACCCTCAGTCAGCCTTTTGCCCAATTTCATCACTTTTCAGCTGTGGACAGTCCTTCTTCCAGTGTCCAGTCTGGCCACAGTAAAAACAAATATTCGGATCATAGCTCTGGCGTGGCCCATTTCGACCTCCTCTCCCACACGTCCACGTCTTCGACTTCGGCCTCGTCCTCTGTTTACACACACTGCGTAATACATGGTCATGGCTGCCAAATGCAGCTCCTTTTCACACTTGTCCCTTTTGGTTGTCTTACGCGTCTCAACTTGGTTATGAGCATGGCGAGCATATCGGCGAACGTCAGCCAAACGAGGACCCTCACACCATCCCACGTAAATGTTCTTTACTTCAGTGGCGACATCTGGCATGAGGCCTTTAATTATTGCATCGCAAACTGTGGCCTTCTCTCAGCCAAACACCTCTGATCTCGCTTTTCATGATGTAAGTTCCTGCGTATGCTGCCATTTACCTGGATGACGTCATCATCCATAGCAACAGCTGGGCGGAGCATGTTCAGCAGATGGCGGCAGTGCTGGAGTCACGGGGCTCACGGCCAAACCAAAGAAGTGTGCAGTTGGATGGAGGGAGGTACGGTATCTGGGGTACCACTTGGGCGGCGGACAGGTGCGTCCACAGGTAGACAAGACAGCAGCGATTGCAGCCTGCCCAAAACCTAAGACCAAGAAAGAGGTGAGGCGGTTTTTGGGGCTGGCCGGATATTACCGGCGATTTATTCCCAACTTCGCGGAGCTGACCAGCCCTTTGACCAACCTTACCCGAAAAGGTCCCTCTGATCCGGTCCGGTGGACGAAGCAGTGCCAGGTGTCACTTGAGAGGGTAAAGCAGACCCTCTGTGGGGAGCCTCTTCTCCACACACCTAACTCCTCTCTCCCATTTGTCCTGCAGACTGATGCATCGGGAAGGGGGTTGGGGGCTGTTCTGTCCCAGCAGGTGCGGGGCGTTGACCACCCAGTGCTTTACATCAGCCAGAAACTATCCGAGAGGGAGACCAGATACAACACGGTGGAGAGGGAGTGCCTGGCCATCCGGTGGGTGGTCGGCGCTCTGCGGTATTACTTGCTGGGGCGCCCATTCACCCTTTGCTCGGACCTTGCTCCCCTCCAGTGGCTCCACCGAATGAAAAATGTCAATGCACGGATCACCCGCTGGTATCTGGCACTACAGCCTTTTAAATTCAAAGTGGTCCATAGGCCGGGGGCACAGATGGCTGTGGCCGACTTCCTTTACAGCTCGCATGGCGAGGTGTGTGTGTGTGTGTGTGTGTGTGTGTGGGGGGGGGGGGGGTTAGGCCGGACCGCTCCCCGGCCAAGGTCAGGCGGTGGAGGTATGTGGAGGGGGCGTGGTGCATCAGCTGCAGGAGAGAGCTGTGGAGAGAGCTCTGGGGAGCAGGACTAGGTGAGTGATTAGTACACCGGCAGTCACTTGTCTAATCACTCTCCTCTTTAAAAAACTCAGAGCTGTAAGGAGGATTGAAGTGGAGTCGGCAGCACGAACCGGGAGGGAAGGCCTGCGAACGACTCCACATTCATGAAAAAGGGTTAAATAAACTATACGTTGAACCGTCCTCTGTCTCTGAGTCTCTCTGAAAGAACCCGCAGTGGCAACAGGCCGCCTCAATGTGGAATTATTAAAGACAGTAAAGGACGATCTCTCTCGTTGGAAGTCCTTACCTATATCACTTATGGGGAGAGTTACAACCATTAAAATGATGATACTACCAAAAGTTAACTATCTGTTCTCAATGATCCCCATAAAACCACCTGCTACTTGGTTTAAGTCACTAGATTCATGCATCTCTAAATTTCTGTGGAAAAACAAACCACCACGTATTAGTTTAAAAACCCTACAGAAGACCAAGGACAGGGTGGATTAGATTTACCTAATTTTCAGCACTATTCCTTAGCCAATAGGTTACAGTATATATCAAAATGGTTTAAACCTAGCCCAATAGATGAACATGGATAAGTATAGAACAAGCATTGTGTGATAATCTGGAAATCTCTGACCTGCCACTTATTAGTCAAATAGTGAAAAATCACAAATGTTTCAAAAGCATTAACATCAGCACCTCTCTGACAGCCTGGTGGGAATTTCTTAAAATAACAAAGTCTTCACTTGTCCCGTGTAAGCTTACACCCATCTGGAACAATCCTGACATCCTGCAAAACAAAAAAATGCTAAACTTTACTCTGTGGAAGATCAAAGGAATCAAACATCTGGAACATATAATGGACATTTTATTTCATTTGATGAGCTCATATCACAACATGAGATAGGCAGCAATAAATTCCTAGAATATCAACAACTTAAGTCTATAATAACAAAGAAATATATCCTCCACCAACCAGACTTACAACTCCCGATTAGGGTAGCAGAATTTCTAAGCATCTGCACCCCTAAACTACTATCAAAAATATATAAATTATTGTCTAAGATAGATGACACAATGTCTCTACCGTCCTCAAAATGGGAGGCAGATTTATCCATCAGTTCTAGTCATAGCTTCTGGCCACAAATATGTTTGAACACCTTCACAATGACTCGAAATCCTAATTTACAGCTCATACAATACAAAATTCTTCATAGAACACACTATACAGGACAAAGGATGTTCAGGATGGGTCTAACACACTCAAACATCTGCTCACATTGCACAGATAACACACCTGATGATTATGCACACGCTTTGTGGTTTTGTGCGCCTGTCCAGAAGTTCTGGCTTGAAGTCTGTGCGGACCTATCAACATGGCTAAAGTGTAGCATTCCTGCATGCCCCACACTGTGCATACTGGGTGACTTAGACAACATCAACGTGGAATTTAGCTTAGCACACATGATCCTCACAGTGTTATGTATAGCAAAGAAAACTATTCTCATGAACTGGAAAGCGAAGAACAATCTGTGTATTAACCAGTTTAGAAATTTTCTTTTAGATTATATTAGCATGGAAACAATGTCTGCTTCCTCAAAACATCAATTGGCTGAATTTAATTCTCTCTGGTCCCCTCTGATTAGCTTGATCACATAGTGTTGGTGGTGGGTTGATGTCCCGTCGCTCTGGGCGGTTGGGTGTGTGCTGGGGGGGGGGCTGTGTGGCTTCGGGCGTCTGGTGGTCTCTCGGGTCGTGGGGACCGGGTTGGTCATTGCTGGGGGGGACTGTGTGTCGGGCTTGGAGGGCAGTTTTGGGGGCTTGCGGGTGGGGCTGTCTTGCGGTGTGGGGCGGGGTCCCTTAGGGGCCTTGGGGTGGTGGCTGCTGGCTCTGTACCGGGTGACGGGGCCGCTCTGGCGTGGGTGGTGGAGCTGGGCCTGGACCTGGTGGCTTGCCGCTGCCTTGTGCCCGGGGCGGGGCCCTGCCTGTGCCTGGGGGGTCTGGGTTGCCCTGGACATGCCACAGTATGCGTGGGTTGGTGCAGGTCCTGGTGCCGGCCTTGTTGCTCTGGGAACTCCAAGGTGTCCGCAGGTGGTTGTTTTTTTTAGGGTGTTGGGGCGTGCGGTGAGGAGGAGGGGGTCTGTATGGGGGTGTGCTTTTCCCCTGTTGGGGGGGGCCTGGGGGGGCCTGGGTGATGGTGGGTCTCAGGCCCGGGCTGCTGCGACTGGTGTAACCGGGTGATTTGTTTGTTTGTTTGTTTGATTTTTGTTGTTGTTTGTTTGTTTTTGTAGAGGTCCTCTGGGGTGGGGTTGGGTTGAGTGGGGTGGGGCGGGATGGGTTCCTTCTGGGGGTACAGTAGCTCCCGGAATATGGTGACTGCAGGCCCCGAGCCTGGTGGACATCAGGCCCTCCTGCCCTGTGTTGGGTCCCAGGTAGCGGGGATGCCTATTGCAGCCAGTCTCTGGCTGCCCTCTCCGGGGTGGGAGGGACCAGGAGGATGAATTATTTATTCTGCTAGTTTATATATTGTAAACATAAACAATAAACAATTATAAAACTTCCCTTGGCAAAGCAAATCTGTTTGGCATAAAGGTATTCAGACTACAATTCTGCTGCCATAATGCACAATTCCGGATTTTGATATAAAATGAATTCCTTCACTCAAACCAAGTTAAAACTGCATTTTCCTTCATATTTATCCATGTCTAAATAGCTTTGAACAAAAAAGAACGTTGTACTTTGCAGGATAGGAAACAACAACACTAAACCTTTAGGAATCCGAGAATAAGCTTATTTTTACGAGTTCTACACAATTTCGGATTTTGATATAAAATGAATTCCTTCACTCAAACTAAGTTAAAACTTCTTTGTCCTTCATATTTATCCATGTCCAAATAGCTTTAAACAAAAAAGAACGTTGTACTTTGCAGGATAGGAGAGAACAACACTAAACCTTTTCAGGAATCCGAGAATAAGCGTCGTTTCACGAGTTCTACACAATTCCGGATTTTGATATAAAATTAATTCCTTCACTCAAACCAAGTTGTGATATGTCTATGCAAGGACCACATATTAAATGGATTTGTATCAATAGGAGTTGAAAAAGGAGCTTGCTCCGTTCACTCCAAGCATCGACCCGGTACTGCAGTGCCGCTGGGAACGGTGCGCTCTCCTCTGCTCTTGTGAAAAAGCAAACAGCGGTGCAGGATGGAAGTTTCAGGGACCCCAAGATGAAACTTTCTTTTAGTCTGCTGAGAAAAGAGAGTGAATGCGAAGTAGACTTTAACACGGCTCTGGGAGCGAGCCGAGTGCGGGCTAACCAGGAGAATTGCTTGAAAGAAATGCGACACCGAATGAGCGGTCAGAACAAAGCCTCAATACGGTGTTCCTGTGGTGTTTTTATAAAATGCTGTGAAAATAAAGGTGTGAATGCCCCATAGAAAACTAAAAGGTGGAGCGGAAGTGTTCGGCTGCAAGAAGGTGTGAATGTCCGACTATATTTGGTGAAAAGCAGGTGAAGCAAGGTCTGAATGCCCAACCTTACATCATCAAAAGCGAGATCAGAGGTTTTTGGCTACAAGAAGGCCATAGTTTGCCAAAAGCGGGTAAGGTGCGAATGACCGACTAAATATCAAGTAAAAGTGAAGTAAAATATAAATAAAAGTGGGGGCGGAGGTCTTCGGATGCAAGTGGGTGTGAATATCCCACCATACAA
Source organism: Leuresthes tenuis (assembly GCF_036924035.1). Classification (NCBI taxonomy): domain Eukaryota; kingdom Metazoa; phylum Chordata; class Actinopteri; order Atheriniformes; family Atherinopsidae; genus Leuresthes; species Leuresthes tenuis. Next base: position 11,641,865 of record NW_027325377.1, read on the forward strand.
GTATGGTGGAGAGGAAGCTGTGAATGGCCGACCATAGTTTGCAAAAAGCGGGTGAGAAAAGGTGCGAATGTCCAACCATACATGATCAAAACAGGGAGCGGAGGTGTTTGGGTGCGACAAGGTGTGAATGTCCACCCATAATTAATGAAAAGCGGGCAACAAGTAGGTTCGAATGCCATACCATACATCATCAAAAGCAGGAGTGGATGTGTTCGGCTACAAGAAGCTGTGAATGTCCAGCCATAATTACTCAAAAACGGGTAAGAAAAGGTAGTATTGCCAGACCATAAATGATCAAAACAGGGAGCGGAGGTGTTCCGCTGTAAGAAGGTGTGAATGTCCGACCATAATTGGTAAAAAGCGGGTAAGAAAAGGTTAAAATACCCGACTGTACACAATATATAGCGGGAGCGGAGTTGTTTGGCTACTAAAAGGTGTGAAAGTCCGACCATGGTTTGTAAAAAGCGGGTAAGAAAAGGTGCGAATGCCGGACAATGTATGATCAAAAGAGGGAACGGAGGTTTTCGGCTGCAAGAAGGTCTAAATGTCCAACCATAATTTGTAAAAACCGGGGAAGAAAAGGCTCGGAAGCCCGACTATACACCATCAAAAGCGGGAGCGGAGGTGTTCAGCTGCAAGAAGGTCTGAATGTCCATCAATAATTGCTAGAAAACATGAAAAAAAATGTTCGAATATCCAACCGCACATGATCATAAGTGGGAGAGGAGGTGTTCAGCTTCAAGAAGGTGTGAATGTCCACCCATAATTCTTCAAAAATGGGTAAAAAAAAAGGTGCGAATGCCCAACCATACATCATCAAAAGCAGGACTGGATGTGTTCGGTTACAAGAAGGTTTGAATGTCCGAGCATAGTTTGTAAAAAAAATTTCCAGTTCACTCCATTAAATGCTTTTTCTGCATCTAGAGAGTCGATTGTGGTTTCCAAGTTGTTGATGGTAGAATAGTCTATGAGATTAATGATCCGGTTTGTGAACGAACTGTTGTGCCTACTGCTCTTCAGCCTGTCAAATGAAACGTAGAATTTAAAACGTGACAAATGAACGAAGACCCAAGGAGTTGAGTCGTAAACTAATCAATACTGTTTCCTGTGCGAGGACCTGTCAGTCGAGGAGTTGAGTCATGAACGAATCAATACTGTTTCCTGTCCTGCTGACTGAGCTTATGAAGCTGCCGCCTGCCATGTGGTGAGGAAGGGTACTGCATGAAAATGAACGAATCACTCACTGAGACAACTCGTTACTCCCGAGTCATATAAAAAATTTGTTCATGTCGAACGAATTGCTCACGAACGACACATCACTATCTATTTGACGAGTTATGCATGAATTCGGATTTTGCAATAAAATTAATTCCTTCTCTCAAACCAAGTTCAAACTGCTTTGTCCTTCATATTTATCTACTTCTAATCTAGTTTCAACAATAAACAACCCCACATCATATTTGCTCTTCGCCCAAAGATCATTGGGCACTTCAGCCAACATGGGTATCGAAGACAAATCTTTTTCAGATTAAAAACATGCTTCAAAATGTGATTCTGTGGTAGGAATTAATTCCACAGTTCTTTGACAATGCATTGTACTCAAAAATATTTTTTTGTATGCTGACAATCGTTCAGAAAACATCAAATTTGGATCAGCAGGTGAAACGGTCCAATCCGTTTCTTTCTGACATGTAGCAACAAACTCTCCCACACCTTGTCAATGCCAGTGTGTAGGTTTGGCCAAGGAAATGTGAGGGCGAGTACCACAAACATTAAAAAAATCGAATTGCTCTGGAGTGAGCGACACAGCCAATAAAGTAGGCGCACATATTTTTTCACTTCTTCTCATAGTCATTGTCAGGCCCCAAAGAAATGTGTGATCTTCAGTGCAAATCAGCAGGTTGCATGAAATCAGAAAGGGGTGAAACTAACGCTTTTGCTTCTTCCACTAGTTGTTGTGAAAAAGGAGAACTGGGAAGTTTCCACTCATAAGCATATGTAAGTGCAGATGAATCAAACTGCACTGCTGTGAAAACTTTGTCAGACTGTAACATAACGTTAATACCCTCTGGTGTAGAAGTTAAAATAATGCCTAATTTACACATGAGATCACAGCCCATTAGGTTAATGGGACACAACTCCGATAACAAAAATGAGTGTTTGAAGGAGAGCCCATCGGGAGTGACACACGCAATGGGCGATATCATTTTCTCCTTCACAACCTGGCCTGATGCAGACATAGAGTAAACGTGATTTCCACTTAACTTTGGAGGACAATCAAACTCCCCTGACGTCACTACTGATGAACATGTTCCTATATTCTGAGAGAAATATCTTTGCTCTAGGACGGAACTAGCATGCAAAACTTTACTACGTGAATCACAGTCGGCAAGCGTTTCTTCACTACACAGAGCAGGAAAAATGTGTGAGTGTGTTTGTGCTATCACCCATTAGTGGAGGCTCCGCTGCCGCGTGACGTCCAGAACCTGCCTCCCACCCTCAGTCAGCCTTTGGCCAAATTTCATCACTTTTCAGCTGTGGACAGTCCTTCTTCCAGTGTCCAGTCTGGCCACAGTAAAAACAAATATTCGGATCATAGCTCTGGCGTGGCCCATTTCGACCTCCTCTCTCACACGTCCACGTCTTCGACTTCGGCCTCGTGCTCTGTTTACACCAACTGCGTAATACATGGTCATGGCTGCCAAATGCAGCTCCTTTTCACACTTGTCCCTTTTGGTTGTCTTACGCGTCTCAACTTGGTTCTGAGCATGGCGAGCATATCGGCGAACGTCAGCCAAACGAGGACCCTCATACCATCCCACGTAAATGTTCTTTACTTCAGTGGCGACATCTGGCATGAGGCCTTTAATTATTGCATCGCAAACTGTGGCCTTCTCTCAGCCAAACACCTCTGATCTCGCTTTTCATGATGTAAGGTTGGGCATGCAGACCTTGCTTCACCTGCTTTTCACTAAATATAGTCGGACATTCACACCTTCTTGCAGCCGAACACTTCCGCTCCACCTTTTAGTGTTCTATCACACCTTTTTTTTCACCGCATTTTATAGATTATGGTTGGAAATCCTAAACCACTCTCATCCGAAGACCTCTCCTCCCGCTTTTGATCATAGATTGTCAGGCATTCGCACCTTGTCTTACCCGCTTTTTACAAAATTTAGTCGAACATTCACACCTTTTTGCAGCCGAACACAGTTTTTTGCAGCCGAATTTGGGCATTCGAACCTTTTCATACCCACTTTTTACCAACTATGGTCGGACATTCACACCGTCTTACAGCGGAACACCTCCGCTCCCTCTTTTGATGGTGTATGTTCGGGCATTCGAACCTTTTCTTACCCGCTTTTTACAAACTATGCTTGGACATTCAAACCTTCTTGTAGCCGAACACATCCACTCCTGCTTTTGATGATGTATGGTTGGGCATTCGAACGTACTTGTTGCCCGCTTTTCATTAATTATGGGTGGACATTCACACCTTGTCGCAGCCAAACACCTCCGCTCCCTGTTTTGATCATGTATGGTTGGACATTCGCACCTTTTCTCACCCGCTTTTTGCAAACTATGGTCGGCCATTCACAGCTTCCTCTCCACCATACTTGTATGGTGGGATATTCACACCCACTTGCATCCGAAGACCTCCGCCCCCACTTTTGTTGATATTTAGCCGATCATTCGCACCTTACCCGCTTTTGGCAAACTATGGCCTTCTTGCAGCCAAAAACCTCTGATCTCGCTTTTGATGATGTAAGGTTGGGCATTCAGACCTTGCTTCACCTGCTTTTCACCAAATATAGTCGGACATTCACACCTTCTTGCAGCCGAACACTTCCGCTCCACCTTTTAGTTTTCTATGGGGCATTCACACCTTTTTTTACACCACATTTTATAAAAACACCACAGGAACACCGTATTGAGGCTTTGTTCTGACCGCTCATTCGGTGTCGCGTTTCTTTCAAGCAATTCTCCTGGTTAGCCCGCACTCGGCTCGCTCCCAGAGCCGTGTTAAAGTCTGCTTCGCATTCACTCTCTTTTCTCAGCAGATTAAAGAAACTTCCATCCTGCACCGCTGTTTGCTTTTTCACAAGAGCAGAGGAGAGCGCACCGTTCCCAGCGGCACTGCAGTACCGGGTCGATGCTTGGAGTGAACGGAGCAAGCTCCTTTTTCAACTCCTATTGATAAAAATCCATTTAATATGTAGTCCTTGCATAGACATATCACATATTAAACTGATAAGTACAGATACTACACTTGATCTTAGCCAAAAGGCCGAGAAGCGATAACTGTCCACTGGTTCACGTCCGAGGGCCCTTCCTGGCACAATGCGCACTTGTAGCGGTGTTCGTTTTATGGCCATAGTGTCACTTTGCACCTCCGCCCACCCGCTGCACTGAGCACTCTTCAACCCTTTTAAATGGTATAACTTTACACTACCGCACGCTCCAGCGAGCACCATTCAAGCAACATCGGCACAGTCGCAACAAGTAAGGCGACTCTACTCAGAGAAGTCACTCTGCACAGTAACAAGATTTCTTTTGCACAGACAGAAAGGGCTTCACCCGCAAAGGTAAAGCCTGCCAAAAATAGAAACAATTCATTAGTGCTGCTCGCCACGGAAGTCTTTAGTAAAAGGCGAAAGACTTGTACATTATGAAGAGAAACCAGTGTATGATTATCCATCACTGCGGGAGCAGGGCATCAGGCTAGTTGGCATAGCCACCTTCCCCATGGTGAGCTTTGCTTGGTTGAGACGCTTGCTCCCCCCCCTTGCTCCTCGGCTGACCAAGTAGGAACAATCGGGCCCTATTCGATGGCTGCCTTGTCTTTTACTCTGTGCAAAAGACAAGGCAGCCACAAACAACACGGGAACACCGTATTGAGGCTTTGATCTGACTGCTCATTCGGTGTCGCGTTTCTTTCAAGCAATTCTCCCGGTTAGCCCGCACTCGGCTCGCTCCCAGAGCCGTGTTAAAGTCTGCTTCGCATTCACTCTCTTTTATCAGCAGATTAAAAGAAAGTTTCATCTTAGGCTCCCTGAAACTTCCATCCTGCACCGCTGTTTGCTTTTTCACAAGAGCAGAGGAGACCGCACCGTTCCCAGCTGCACTGCAGTACCGGGTCGATGCTTGGAGTGAACGGAGCAAGCTCCTTTTTCAACTCCTATTGATAAAAATCCATTTAATATGTAGTCCTTGCATAGACATATCACATATTAAACTGATAAGTACAGATACTACACTTGATCTTAGCCAAAAGGCCGAGAAGCGATAACTGTCCACTGGTTCACGTCCGAGGGCCCTTCCTGGCACAATGCGCACTTGTAGCGGTGTTCTTTTTATGGCCATAGTGTCACTTTGCACCTCCGCCCACCCGCTGCACTGAGCACTCTTCAGCCCTTTTAAATGGTATAACTTTACACTACCACACGCTCCAGCGAGCACCATTCAAGCAACATCGGCACAGTCGCAACAAGTGAGGCGACTCTACTCAGAGAAGTCACTCTGCACAGTAACAAGATTTCTTTTGCACAGACAGAAAGGGCTTCATCCGCAAAGGTAAAGCCTGCCAAAAATAGAAACAACTCATTAGTGCTGCTCAACGTTGTACTTTGCAGTAAAAGAAAGAGCAAATCTAAAGTTTCAGGAATCCGAGAATAAGCTTACTTTCATGAGTTCTTCACGATTTCGGATTTTGCTATAAAATGAATTCCTTCACTCAAACTAAATTAAAACTGCTAAACCGCTAATCTGTTACATACAAGGCAGATGTCAAATTCACCGAAATAGGATCTAAGGGTATTTGGCCAATCGAGCTGTAGCAGCTTCGGTAAAAGAGTATAAGTTGAAGAGTTTTTGAATAAAGGTGTGCGCACACATAGTGAGTTGTAGGAAAATAGGCAGGGAGCAATGCCGGCTGGGGTATATGTTCTTGTATGTTGTCTGACTGTTTGATTTGAATGTGTTGTGTAAGTGTCCTGAAATGTTATATGTTTGGGCTGTGTGACATGCTTAATGCTTTTCAGTAGCAACCCACTTATTCATATATAGCAACTGACAACATAAGAAGTCCGGACATACTTTGATAGTAGTTGTAGAAGGATCCTTATTGATAATAGATAAACTAATTCATAGTGATAGAACAGTAGATGAACAGGTGCCTGCACATGTCTCATGAAAATAAAATGGGTGTATGATTGCTGACGGCAGAGCAATACTGCCAAACTTATGAGTTCTTTTGGCAAACTTGATTCAGTGTCTTGACGTGTATACGCTGTTTGGCTGACTTGTCACAAGAAACAAAGTGTGTTTGATAAGATCCGACCATTTTATTACGGGAGGATCAGTATGTATGGATTCTGATGTGACTGATAAACCCATTCGTATCTTAAGCATAATCTAATACGTGAGACAACGCCCTGGCACACAATCAAAAAAAAAAAGAGAGAGAGCGGTTTTGTGTCCCCACAGTCCATAATGTAGAAAAGAGAGAAAAAAGCCTTTCTGATTTGGTGTGTGTGCTCACAGTGCAGAGTGTAGAGAAAAGAGAGAAAAGAAAGCCGTTTTGGTGTCACGGGTGTTGTGACTTACACACACACATTTCTGAATTGAGAAAGGAAATTATTTTAGAGAAAGCACTAGAGTTTAGATCCCACATTTGTTGATAGGCATTCATTTAATTTTTCTTTTAATCAGTTTTAAAGTGAATACTAACTGAGAAATGAAAAAGGTGAAGAGTTTAGAAGCTTGGTTCAAGAGCAAAACTTGGTTTATGATCAGCTGAGTCTCTAAACAGAACAGCAAAGGGCTTCATCGAACATTTAAAAAAGATTCAGATTGTTAGAATATCCAGAATTTATAGGAATGGTGGTGATTACTCTTATTTTCTAGAATGGAAATAACTGCACCATGTCTGTTTTATGAATTTAAGGGGCTAAAAAGTTTTGTTCTCGTTTTTCTATGATTAACCGAATGTATGTGAGAGTCCAAACAGACAGAAGGGTTACGGCCGAGCGCTGGACCTTCCAAAAAAGATGAGACAGGCTGGACCTGTGCCATACTAGTTAAGACCTGCCTGTGGATAACAGGTTCATTAAACTCTCACATACACAAACTCACACACGTTCGCACACATACACCCATTCACACACACATTCTTGAACTTGCTGCAAGATTAAACATTTGCATTAACTGACTCCAGCAACTCTGAGTCTCATTGAGAGACTTTTCTCAACAATTGGGTCCTCAAACCAGATCTCAACGTTTTTTCCGCTTTCCAGGGTCGGAGCTGAAACCGTGCACGGGGGAGTCCAGTACTCCTAATGAAAGACCCCCTGCTGAATTGCGGTAATTAGGGGCAAGTGTCCACTGAAAGGGGGAAACAGGGACGAGATCGTACTTTTGAATCAATGGCCAGAAGCCATTGGCAGTGCAGGCATCAACAATAATGGTGTTATTTCACCCATTAACACTTAAGGTACCTCATGCAGTGGCTGTGATATGGTTACTTAACAAAATATCTTTAGCAGACATCTCTCCTACATAACAGTTCTTCTTTCACAGCCACACCTTGTTGTCGAGAGATGTGCTACACTTAATCCATCCACACTGCTACCTACCCCACAGATGGAAAGCCTTATGATTGCATGTCAGAAATAACCATCAGTGTTTTACCCAGGCCAGACTTAACTGATATACGTTATGAAAATGCAGAAATAACTATATTTATTCAACAGGTCAAGCAAAAAACCCTGATGGCACAAATGCTACAGGATTTGCAGTAGTAACAGAAACTGAAGTTTTCTTAAAACACCAACTACCAAAAAATTACTCTGTTCAAGCAGTCGAATTGGTAGCTTTAACTGAAGCTTGTAAATTAAATAACAAAAAGGTTGTTAACGTTTACACTGACAGTCAGTATGCCTTCTCAACTGTACATGTGTTAACACAGCATTGGAAAAACAGGTATGTTGACATCCACAGCTAAATGTATAAACTACAAATATTTTAGCATTATTAGATGTTATTCAATTGCCATCTACAATAGACTCGTATGAATGACCAGAAGGAAAACCATACTGCCAAAGAATTTGTTTAAATATGCTGCAGTATTGAGCCACGGACCATGTCATGTCTGAACAGGAGGGATGGAAGCAATAATGAACAAGGTTTTTACAGCATATGGTTTTACTAATTATTGAATTTTTTTTTTAGAATAAATAAATGAATAAAGTTTTGTCTAGCAGGTCAAATATGTGCAAAATACATTCCACAGGGCAATCTAAGACCAAAACGAAGATAATTCCCTAAGCCAGTTTATCTTTTTCAACATATTTGTTTGTATTTCATTATTTCATTATTGTGTAGATTTCATTGAACTAAATTAATGTTAAGGGAAACGATTCTGCTCAGTGACAACAGAGGTTTTTACCAAATGGTCTGAAATATTTCCATGTGCACAAGCAGATGCACTCTCAGTAGCAAAATCACGCGTAAAATAACTCATTTCTAGATTTGAAATTCCTGAAAAGATCTTCAGTGATAATTTGACACACTTTGTAAACTATGTCATCTCACTGATGGCAAAGAACTTAAAATAGATCTTAGAAACCACTGTGATATAGAAGGTTTCGCTAACACATTGGAATTGTTTTACTATTTACATATGCATGTGCAGTGAAGAATTGCTTGCTGCTGATAAATGCAAAGAAGAACAGCTTACACATAGATGCTCACATATAGGCTGCTGAATGCAATGAAGACCTGCTTATCCAGTAAAGTTCAATGTCAATGTGTAATATTCAATTAGGATTTGCAAAACAGTGAAGTTAAACAATGAATGGGTCCATAGTCGGTATGAGAAGACTACAGGAATATTTACCTGGGTGTACGTTCAAACAGAGATGAGAAAATTGCGATAAATTATTGTTTGTTTGTTTGTTAGTATGTATATGAATGTTATGTGTATAAACTGTGTTGAGTTGTAGTTACTCAGTAGTGTCTCAGTGAAACAACCGACGGGGGAAGCCTTGCGGTGACAACAAAAGCAGTGTTTTACTGATCAGTCAAGTTGCTCCAGTGTACTCCATACAAACTGGTTGGCTACTGAAGGGATAGAAAATGGGGAATACTTGTTTTAAAGCAAACAAGGAATTAGATGGGAAAAATACATGTTTTAACGGGACCCAGACAATATTAAATACTCAGACAGATGGGAGAAGAAGTGTAGTTTTGTAGGAAATCACAAAATTATTACATAAAATGAGTGAAATCAATTGAAGAATGCCTTTCTGAAGAGCTGTTTACCACAGATGAGCAGCTTTGCGACCAAGCACATTGTAGATCGCTTTACTGCCAAAATGATCTAGTTTAATGGATTGGTTTAGACATGCATAACAGCATTTTAAGAACAAAGAGAGAAACAAAAAGGGACAACGCTTCATGGTGGAAGGTGATGTATAAATAACTGTGTATATGATGAAGGAGAGACCATTTGAGCAGCACAGCCATTTCGCAGCACAGGGACAGCAGTCCAAGTTAAAGGATCTCCCACGTGGTATCACCTGTCACACTGTGTCAAGGCATCAAAAGAAGAAAAAATCACAAAACTCAAGGACAAAGAGACGAAGACTCCGGTGAACGAAGAGAGAGGACTTACAAACCAGAAATACAAAAGGATGCTCGATATCAAGATCCAGAAGAAGAGGCTAACAATGCCACGAACACTTACGATGCTGGGAATGATGCCAGCAATGAACAGAGAAGAAGATTCAGTGTCATCAATCTGCAACACGTGCCTCTAATGAGGGGGTGAATATAGAATCCTCAACGATTACAACGTCTCTGGGAACTGTGACAACAACAAGGTTTAAACCATTTTGATATATATTGTAACCTATTGGCTAAGGAATAGTGCTGAAAATTAGGTAAATCTAATCCACCACTGTCCTTGGTCTTCTGTAGGGTTTTTAAACTAATACGTGGTGGTTTGTTTTTCCACAGAAATTTGGAGATGCATGAATCTAGTGACTTAAACCAAGTAGCAAATGGTTTTATGGGGATCATTGAGAACAAATAGTTAACTTTTGGTAGTATCATCATTTTAATGGTTGTAACTCTCCCCATAAGTGATATAGGTAAGGACTTCCAACGAGAGAGATCGTCCTCTACTCTCTTTAATAATTGCACATAATTTAGCTTTGTTAGCTCTGAGAGCCTGGAGGAAATGTTTATGCCTAAATATCTAATATTTCCTGACTGTAAAGTGATCGCAGGTATATTCTGGACCCTACAGTTAATGGGCAGAACTGTGGTCTTAGACCATTTGATAGAGTAGTCAGAAAGTGCCGAGAATTTATTTATGAGTGTGATCGTGTGAGTGAGAGACGTCTCTGAGTTCTGAAGGAAAAATAATACATCATCAGCATAAAGACTTATTTTATGCTCAATATTTTGGGGTTGGATGCCTTTAATATTTCTATCTTGTCTGATAGCAGCTGCTAAAGGTTTGATGAAAATAGCAAAAAGTGAGGGAGAAAGTGAGCAACCCTGTCTTGTACCTCTCTGCAGACTGAAGCTTGGAGAAGTTTGATCATTTGTCCTGACACTTGCATTTGGGGAGCTATATAATATCCTTATCCAGTTGATGAAGTGTGACCCAAACCCGAATTTGTTTTATGCTGCGAATAAAAATTTCCAGTTCCCTCCATTAAATGCTTTTTCTGCATCTAGAGAGTCGATTGTGGTTTCCAAGTTGTTGATGGTAGAATAGTCTATGAGATTAACGATGCGGTTTGTGAACGAACTGTTGTGCCTACTGCTCTTCAGCCTGTCAAATGAAACGTAGAATTTAAAACGTGACAAATGAACGAAGACCCAAGGAGTTGAGTCGTAAACTAATCAATACTGTTTCCTGTGCGAGGACCCGTCAGTCGAGGAGTTGAGTCATGAACGAATCAATACTGTTTCCTGTCCTGCTGACTGAGCTTATGAAGCTGCCGCCTGCCATGTGGTGAGGAAGGGTACTGCATGAAAATGAACGAATCACTCACTGAGACAACACGTTACTCCCGAGTCATATAAAAAATTTGTTCATATCGAACGAATCGCTCACGAACGACACTTCACTATCTATTTGACGAGTTATGCATGAATTCGGATTTTGCAATAAAATTAATTCCTTCTCTCAAACCAAGTTCAAACTGCTTTGTCCTTCATATTTATCTATTTCTAATCTAGTTTCAACAATAAACAACCCCACATCATATTTGCTCTTCGCCCAAAGATCATTGGGCACTTCAGCCAACATGGGTATCGAAGACAAATCTTTTTCAGATTAAAAACATGCTTCAAAATGTGATTCTGTGGTAGGAATTAATTCCACAGTTCTTTGACAATGCATTGTACTCAAAAATGTTTTTTTGTATGCTGACAATCGTTCAGAAAACATCAAATTTGGATCAGCAGGTGAAACGGTCCAATCCGTTTCTTTCTGACATGTAGCAACAAACTCTCCCACACCTTGTCAATGCCAGTGTGTAGGTTTGGCCAAGGAAATGTGAGGGCGAGTACCACAAACATTAAAAAAATCGAATTGCTCTGGAGTGAGCGACACAGCCAATAAAGTAGGCGCACATATTTTTTCACTTCTTCTCATAGTCATTGTCAGGCCCCAAAGAAATGTGTGATGTTCAGTGCAAATCAGCAGGTTGCATGAAATCAGAAAGGGGTGAAACTAACGCTTTTGCTTCTTCCACTAGTTGTTGTGAAAAAGGAGAGCTGGGAAGTTTCCACTCATAAGCATATGTAAGTGCAGATGAATCAAACTGCACTGCTGTAAAAACTTTGTCAGGCTGTAACATAACGTTAACACCCTCTGGTGTAGAAGTTAAAATAATGCCTAATTTACACATGAGATCACAGCCCATCAGGTTAATGGGACACAACTCTGATAACAAAAATGAGTGTTTGAAGGAGAGCCCATCGGGAGTGACACACGCAATGGGCGATGTCATTTTCTCCTTCACAACCTGGCCTGATGCAGACATAGAGTAAACGTGGTTTCCACTTAACTTTGGAGGACAATCAACCTCCCCTGACGTCACTACTGATGAACATAAGTTCCTATATTCTGAGAGAAATATCTTTGCTCTAGGACGGAACTAGCATGCAAAACTTTACTACGTGAATCACAGTCGGCAAGCGTTTCTTCACTACACAGAGCAGGAAAAATGTGTGAGTGTGTTTGTGCTATCACCCATTAGTGGAGGCTCCGCTGTCGCGTGACGTCCAGAACCTGCCTCCCACCCTCAGTCAGCCTTTTGCCCAATTTCATCACTTTTCAGCTGTGGACACAGCCACAGTAAAAACAAATATTCGGATCATAGCTCTGGCGTGGCCCATTTCGACCTCCTCTCCCACACGTCCACGTCTTCAACTTCGGCCTCGTCCTCTGTTTACACCAACTGCGTAATACATGGTCATGGCTGCCAAATGCAGCTCCTTTTCACACTTGTCCCTTTTGGTTGTCTTACGCGTCTCAACTTGGTTATGAGCATGGCGAGCATATCGGCGAACGTCAGCCAAACGAGGACCCTCACACCATCCCACGTAAATGTTCTTTACTTCAGTGGCGACATCTGGCATGAGGCCTTTAATTATTGCATTGCATGCAATACTCTCCCATGGTCCTGATTCATTACCCAAATCCCTTGGATCTGATGACCGCTGTGCTTGCTGACTTCCTCAAGGATGCGGTGTACAAAATCATCAGTCCCTTCATTGGGTTTCTGTTTGCAGGTGTAAATGTGGGACATATTGATTTTGGTTGGAAATTGAGTGGTGATGGCTTGACACAGTCTTTGGATGGCTGCTTAATATTGAGCATTATCATTATGTCCTCGTTCACTGTTGGTAGGTCGCAAATCCAGTTGTAGCATACTGGCCTCTATTTTGCAGAGGTCGGTCAGTTTGAACTTTTTTGCCAATATGCGACGCAATTCAACCCCGGTCGGGCAGAATTGTGCGCAGAAATCTCGCAACTCGTCAGCAAAATGGGGTCCAGAAATCTCTGGATCTGGTAAGCATTGTTATGCTTCCATGATGTCAGTCTCAGTCCAGGGTCGATAAACCAGTAATGGTCCAGTGGGAACTGCAACTTTAACCATAGGCATGGTTTGAATCTGGTTTTGTTTTTTCTCACGTTTAGATCTCTGAAGTCCAGATTGTGGGTAAAGGATTTTTGTCACTTGCGTTAAAAGTTCTTGGGCAGGTACGCTGGAGAACCAAACGTCTTCCTTTTCCTCATCATCAGACCTATGTAACTGATGTTGTGAGAATGATGGAATTTCTTCCCGAGGGAGGATGGAAGAAGTCCCTTCTTCCCGAGAGCCAGAGGCTTGTGGCAGGGCTGGCTGTTGTTGTTGCAGGCGTCGTGGAGGGCAGGAGTCCAGGTCTGGATCCGGCACAGCGAGAGCGCTCAGGGTGGGGTAAAGAGGTGCAGAAGGAGAAAAAGTGTTATCAGTGGAATATGGTGGTGGTTTAAAGAAGATTCAGTCTTAATCAGAGCTGAATTATGTTTTCGTCCACATACTAAATTATTATCATCATTCCGTCATGGCATTTGTTTAACATTTTCCTTTCTTTCTCTTAATACACTTTATTTTTTCCAACATTCTATACCTTTCTTACTTCTTATTTAAACTTAATTTTCTTTTTTTTGCTTCATCTCTTTCTCATATTTGCAAAACCTTTCTTCTAATTTTCTTATTTCTAACATACTAAAAGAACCTTCAGGTGGAAAACCTCTGGACCATATTTCTTTTTCATTTCAACATGCTTAGGTCCCCCGGTAGGGTCAAAAGTCTGAGACCTACTGTTTCCCATTCTCAGACTTGGAATGGGGAAATATATTCCTTCACTCAAAGGACGTCTCCAATGAGGACCTTTAATCTGTACTCACACTTCTTCGGAGTACTTCACACTTCTTCGGACTGCTTCAAAAGTTTCACTTACCCATGAAATCTCTGTCTCACTAATGACACAACCGGGAAACCCTCTTTTATTCAAATAAAAACTAAAAAGCAGTCCTATCGTCTCAGACTATCATATTTAAAAAATGATCCCAGTGCTGATATTCAGGAAAAGGACCTGCCAGTCCTCTCTCTCAGAAAAGGCCTTGGAGGTATGAGGCTGGAACAGCTACTTCAGTCCAGGCTGGCCATGCACTGCGGTCCGGTCCAGAGACACCAGTCGAGGGATCCTGTTCGTGACGCCAAAATTGTGGACATTGAAGGGCATGTTGAAGGTGTGAATGTCCGACCATAGTTGGTAAAAAGCGGGTAAGAAAAGGTTAAAATACCCGACTCTACACAATCAATAGCGGGAGCGGAGTTGTTCGGCTAAAAGAAGGTGTGAAAGTCCGACCATGGTTTGTAAAAAGCGGGTAAGAAAAGGTTCGAATGCCAAAATATACACCATCAAAAGCGGAAGCCGAGGTGTTCGGCTGCAAGTAGGTGTGAATGTCAGATCATAATTTGCAAAAAGCTGATGAGAAAGGTGTGAATGACCAACAAAAGTTGCTGAAAAATGTGATTCTGTGGTAGGAATTAATTCCACAGTTCTTTGACAATGCATTGTACTCAAAAATGTTTTTTGTATGCTGACAATCGTTCAGAAAACATCAAATTTGGATCAGCAGGTGAAACGGTCCAATCTGTTTCTTTCTGACATGTAGCAACAAACTCTCCCACACCTTGTCAATGCCAGTGTGTAGGTTTGGCCAAGGAAATGAGAGGGCGAGCACCACAAACATTAAAAAAATCGAATTGCTCTGGAGTGAGCGACACAGCCAATAAAGTAGGCGCACATATTTTTTCACTACTGTTTCCCATTCTCAGACTTGGAATGGGGAAATATATTCCTTCACTCAAAGGACGTCTCCAATGACGGTGTGAATGACCGACAATAATTGCTGAAAAATGTGTTAGAAAAGGTAAGAATGCCAGACCATTCATCATCAAAAGCGGGAGTAGAGGTGTTCCGCTGTAAGATGGTGCGAATGTCCGACCATAGTTGGTAAAAAGCGGGTAAAAAAAGGTTCGAATGCCCGAATATATACCATCAAAAGCGGAAGCGGAGGTGTTCGGCTGCAAGAAGGTGTGAACGTCCGACCAAAGTTTGTAAAAAGCAGGTAAGAAAAGGTGCGAATGCCCGAACATACACCATCAAAAGAGGGAGCGGAGGTGTTCCGCTGTAAGATGGTGTGAATGTCCGACCATAGTTGGTAAAAAGCGGGTAAGAAAAGGTTCGAATGCCCGAATATATACCATCAAAAGCGGAAGCGGAGGTGTTCGGCTGCAAGAAGGTGTGAATGTCCGACCAAAGTTTGTAAAAAGCAGTTAAGAAAAGGTTCGAATATCCAACCAAACAATCAAAAGTGGGAGCAGAGCTGTTCGACTGCAAGTAGGTGTGAATGTCCACCCATAATTCCTGAAAAATGGGTAAGAAAAGGTGCGAATGCCCAACCATACATCATCAAAAGAAGAAGTGGATGTGTTCTGCTACAAGAAGGTTTGAATGTCCGACCATAGTTTGTAAAAAGTGGGTAAGAAAAAGTTCGAATGCCCGAACATACACCATCAAAAGAGGGAGCGGAGGTGTTCGGCTGCAAGACGGTGTGAATGTCCGACCAAAGTTTGTAAAAAGCAGTTAAGAAAATGTTCGAATATCCAACCAAACATAATCAAAAGCGGGAGCAGAGCTGTTCGACTGCAAGTAGGTGTGAATATCAGATCATAATTTGCAAAAAGCTGTTGAGAAAGGGTGAGAATGCCCGACTATACACTATCAAATGTGGGAGCGGAGGTGTTCGTCTGTGAGTAGGTGTGAATGTCCGACCATAATTGCTGAAAAATGTGTTAGAAAAGGTAAGAATGCCGGACCATATATCATCAAAAGCGGGAGAGGTTGTGTTCGGCTGCAAGTAGGTGTGAATTTCCAGCCATAATTACTCACAAACGGGTAAGAAAAGGTACTATTGCCAGACCATAAGATCAAAACAGGGAGCGGAGGTGGTTCAGCTGCAAGAAGGTTTGAATGTCCGACTAAAGTTTGTAAAAAGCGGGTAAGACAAGGTGTGAATGCCCGACAATGCATGATCAAAAGAGGAGCGGAGGTTTTCGGCTGCAAGAAGGTCTGAATGTCCACCCATAATTACTGAAAAATGGGTAAGAAAAGGTGCGAAAGCCCAACCGCACATGATCATAAGTGGATGAGAAGGTGTTCGACTGCAAGTAGGTGTGAATGTAAGATCATAATTTGTAAAAAGCGGGTAAGAAAAGGTAAGAATGCCCAACCATAAATTATCAAAAGCGGCAGCAGAGTTTCAGCTGGTATTTATCAATGTCTAGATAGATTTCAACAAAAAACAACGTTGTACTTTGCAGTAAAAGAAAGTGCAAATCAAAAGTTTTAGGAATCCGAGAATAAGCTTATTTTCATGAGTTCTGCACGATTTGGGATTTTATGTATAAAATGAATTCCTTCACTCAAACTAAGTTAACACTGCTTTGTCCTTCATATGTACCCATTTCTACATATATTTCAAGCATAAACTTCCTCATACTACCCTGAATGAGAAAGAGCCACACTTGTGATTAAGCCATACACCCCTTTTGAGGAGTTCTGCATGATTTGGGATTTTATCTATAAAATCAATTCCTTCACTCAAACTATGTTAAAACGGCTTTTACCTTCATATTTATCAATGTCTCGATAGATTTAAACAAAAAAACAACGTTGTACTTTGCAGTAAAAGAAAGAGCCAATCAAAAGTTTTAGGAATCCGAGAATAAGCTTATTTTCATGAGTTCTGCACGATTTCGGATTTTATGTATAAAATGAATTCATTCACTCAAACCAAGTTAAAACTGCTTTTTCATTCATATTTATCAATGTCTAGATCGACTTCAACAAAGAACAACATTGTATTTTGCAATAGAAGAAAGAGCAAAACTGAAGGATCAGGAATCCGAGAATAAGCTTATTTTCTTATGGGCAAGTGGGAACTGCTTTGTCCTTCATATTTATCAATGTGTAGATGGATTTCAACTTCTTCTACTGCAAAGTCCAATGTTTTTCTTTGTTGAAGTCGATCTAGACATTGATGAATATGGAAGGACAAAGCAGTTTTAACTTGGTTTGAGCAAAGCAATTCATTTTATAGCAAAATCCGAAATCGTGCAGAACTCATGAAAGCAGGCTTATACTCGGATTCCTGAAACTTTAGATTTGCTCTTTCTTTTACTGCAAAGTACAACGTTGTTTTTTTGTTTAAATCTTTCTAGACATGGTAAATATGAAGGACAAATCAGTTTTAACATAGTTTGAGTGAAGTAATGCATTTTATAAGCAAAATCCCAAATCATGCAGAGCTCACGAAAAGCTTTTTCTCGCTTTTCACTGCTTTTAACAAACTTTGGTCGGACGTTCACACCTTCTTGCATCCGAACACCTCCGCTTCCGCTTTTGATGATGTATATTCGGGCATTCGAACCTTTTATTACCCGCTTTTTACAAACCATTGTCGGACTTTCACACCTTCTTGCAGCCGAACACCACCTCTCCCACTTTTGATGATGTATGGTCCAGTATTGTTACCTTTTCTAACACATTTTTCAGCAATTATGGTCGGACATTCACACCTACTCACAGCTGGACACCTCCGCTCCCGCTTTTGATCATACAATGTCGGGACATCGCTCCTTGTCTTACCAGCTTTTTACAAACTTTAGTCGAACATTCACACCTTCTTGCAGCTGAACACTTCCGCTCCCGCTTTTGATGGTGTATAGTCGGGCTTTCGAGCCTTTTCTTACTCGGTTTTTACAAATTATGGTTGGACATTCAGACCTTGCAGCCGAATACCTCCGCTCTCTCTTTTGATCATACATTGTTGGGCATTCGCACCTTGTCTTACCCGCTTTTTACAAACTATAGTCAGACATTAACACCTTGCAGCTGAACCTCCGCTCCCTGTTTTGATCATGTATGGTCTGGCAATACTACCTTTTCTTCCCCCGTTTGTGAGTAATTATGGCTGGACATTCACACCTACTTGCAGTCGAACAGCTCTGCTCCCGCTTTTGATTATGTTTGGTTGGATATTCGAACCTTTTCTTAACTGCTTTTTACAAACCATGGTCGGACTTTCACACCTTCTTGTAGCCGAACACCTCCGCTCCCGCTTTTTATGGTGTATAGTCGGGCATTCGAACCTTTTCTTACCCGCTATTTACAAACCATGGTCGGACTTTCACACCTTTTAGTAGCCAAACAACTCTGCTACCGCTATTGATTGTGTACAGTCGGGTATTTTAACCTTTTCTTACCCGCTTTTTACCAATTATGGTCGGACATTAGCACCTTCTTACAGCGGAACACCTCCGCTCCCTGTTTTGATCATTTATGGTCTGGCAATACTACCTTTTCTTACCCGTTTTTCAGTAATTATGGCTGGACATTCACAGCTTCTTGCAGCCGAACACCTCTTCTCCCGCTTTTGATGATGAATGGTCCGGCATTCTTACCTTTTCTAACACATTTTTCAGCAATTATTGTCGGTCATTCACACCTTTCTCATCAGCTTTTTGCAAATTATGATCTGACATTCACACCTACTTGCAGCCGAACACCTCGGCTTCCGCTTTTGATGGTGTATATTTTGGCATTCAAACCTTTTCTTACCCGCTTTTTAAAAACCATGGTCGGACTTTCACACCTTCTTTTAGCCGAACAACTCCGCTCTCGCTATTGATTGTGTAGAGTCGGGTATTTTAACCTTTTCTTACCCGCTTTTTACAAACTATGGTCGGACATTCACACCTTCTTACAGCGGAACACCTCCGCTCCCTCTTTTGATGGTGTATGTTCTGGCATTCGAACCTTTTCTTACCCACTTTTTACAAACTATGCTCGGACATTCACACCTTCTTGCAGCGAAACACCTCCACTCCCTCTTTTGATTGTGTATGTTCGGGCATTCGAACCTTTCTTACCCGCCTTTTACAAACTATGGTCGGACATTCAAACCTTCTTGTGGCCGAACACATCCACTTCTGCTTTTGATGATGTATAGTTGGGCATTCACACCTTTTCTTACCCATTTTTCAGTAATTATTGATGGACATTCAGACCTTCTTGCAGCTGAACACCTCTGCTCCCGCTTTTGATGGTGTATAGTCGGGCTTTCGAGGCTTTTCTTCAACAGTGTTTACAAATTATGGTTGGAAATTCAGACCTTGCAGCCGAACACCTCCGCTCCCTCTTTTGATCATACATTGTCGGGCATTCGCACCTTGTCTTACCCGCGTTTTACAAACCATGGTCGGACTTTCACACCTTCTTGTAGCCGATCAACTCCGCTCCCGCTATTGATTGTGTACAGTCGGGTATTTTAACCTTTTCTTACCCGCTTTTTACCAATTATGGTCGGACATTCACACCGTCTTACAGCGGAACACCTCCGCTCCCTCTTTTGATGGTGTATGTTCGGGCATTCAAACTTTTTCTTACCCACTTTTTACAAACTATGGTCGGACATTCAAACCTTCTTGTAGCAGAACACCACCACTTCTTCTTTTGATGATGTATGGTTGGGCATTCGCACCTTTTCTTACCCATTTTTCAGGAATTATGGGTGGACATTCAAACCTACTTGCAGTCGAACAGCTCTGCTCCCACTTTTGATTATGTTTGGTTGGATATTCGAACCTTTTCTTAACTACTTTTTACAAACTTTGTTCGGACGTTCACACCTTCTTGCAGCTGAACACCTCCGCTTCCGCTTTTGATGGTATATATTCGGGCATTCGAACCTTTTCTTACACGCTTTTTACCAACTATGGTCGGACATTCACACCATCTTAAAGCGGAACACCTCCGCTCCCTCTTTTGATGGTGTATGTTCGGGCATTCGCACCTTTTTTTACCTGCTTTTTACAAACTTTGGTCGGACGTTGACACCTTCTTGCAGCCGAACACCTCCGCTTCCGCTTTTGATGGTATATATTCGGGCATTCGAACCTTTTCTTACCCGCTTTTTACCAACTATGGTCGGACATTCACACCATCTTACAGCGGAACACCTCTTCTCCCGCTTTTGATGATGAATGGTCCGGCATTCTTACCTTTTCTAACACATTTTTCAGCAATTATTGTCGGTCATTCACGCCTTTCTCATCAGCTTTTTGCAAATTATGATCTGACATTCACACCTACTTGCAGCCGAACACCTCGGATTCCGCTTTTGATGGTGTATATTTTGGCATTCGAACCTTTTCTTACCCGCTTTTTACAAACCATGGTCGGACTTTCACACCTTCTTTTAGCCGAACAACTCCGCTCCCGCTATTGATTGTGTAGAGTCGGGTATTTTAACCTTTTCTTACCCGCTTTTTACCAATTATGCTCGGACATTCACACCGTCTTACAGCGGAACACCTCCGCTCCCTCTTTTGATGGTGTATGTTCGGGCATTCGAACTTTTTCTTACCCACTTTTTACAAACTATGTTCGGACATTCAAACCTTCTTGTAGCAGAACACATCCATTTCTTCTTTTGATGATGTATGGTTGGATATTCGCACCTTTTCTTACCCACTTTTTCAGGAATTATGGGTGGACATTCACACCTACTTGCAGTCGAACAGCTCTCCTCCCACTTTTGATTATGTTTGGTTGGATATTCGAACCTTTTCTTAACTGCTTTTTACAAACTTTGGTCGGACGTTCACACCTTCTTGCAGCCGAACACCTCCGCTTCCGCTTTTGATGGTATATATTCGGGCATTCGAACCTTTTCTTACCCGCTTTTTACCAACTATGGTTGGACATTCGCACCATCTTACAGCGAAACACCTCCGCTCCCTCTTTTGATGGTGTATGTTCGGGCATTCGCACCTTTTCTTACCCGCTTTTTACAAACTATGGTCGGACATTCATACCTTCTTGTAGCCGAAAACCTCCACTCCCTCTTTTGATCATCCATTGTCGGGCATTCGAACCTTTTCTTACCCGCTTTTTACAAACTATGCTCGGACATTCAAACCTTCTTGTAGCCAAACACATCCACTCCTGCTTTTGTTGATGTATGGTTGGGCATTCGAACCTACTTGTTGCCCGCTTTTCATTAATTATGGGTGGACATTCACACCTTGTCGCAGCCAAACACCTCCGCTCCCTGTTTTGATCATGTATGGTTGGACATTCGCACCTTTTCTCACCTACTTTTTGCAAACTATGGTCGGCCATTCACAGCTTCCTCTCCACCATACTTGTATGGTGGGATATTCACACCCACTTGCATCCGAAGACCTCCGCCCCCACTTTTGTTGATATTTAGTCGGTCATTCACACCTTACCCGTTTTCTTGCAGCCAAACACCTCTGATCTCGCTTTTGATGATGTAAGATTGGGCAATAAGACCTTGCTTTTCCTGCTTTTCACCAACTATAGACGGACATTCACACCTTCTTGCAGCCGAACACTTCCGCTCCACCTTTTAGGTTTCTATCACACCTTTTTTTTCACCGCATTTTATAGATTATAGTTGAAAATTCTCAACCACTCATCCGAAGACCTCTCCTCCCGCTTTTGTTAATATATTTCAACTTTAGTCAGACACTCACACCTACTTGCAACCGAACACCACCTCTCTAGCTTTTGATGATGTATGGTCCGGCATTCTTACCGTTTCTAACACATTTTTCAGCAATTATGGTAGGACATTCACACCTTCTTGCAGCTGAACACCTCCTCTCCCACTTATGATCATGTGCGGATTGATTTTCGAAAATTTTCTTTCATGTTTTCTAGCAATTAATGATGGACATTTAGACCTTCTTGCAGCTGAACACCTCTTCTTCCGCTTTTGATCATACATTGTCAGGCATTCGCACCTTGTCTTACCCGCTTTTTACAAACTTTAGTCAAACATTCACACCTTTTTGCAGCCGAACACAGTTTTTTGCAGCCGAATTTGGGCATTCGAACCTTTTCATACCCACTTTTTACCAAATATGGTCGGACATTCACACCGTCTTACAGCGGAACACCTCCGCTCCCTCTTTTGATGGTGTATGTTCGGGCATTCGAACCTTTTCTTACCCGCTTTTTACAAACTATGCTCGAAAACCTCCACTCCCTCTTTTGATCATCCATTGTCGGGCATTCGAACCTTTTCTTACCCGCTTTTTACAAACTATGCTCGGACATTCAAACCTTCTTGTAGCCAAACACATCCACTCCTGCTTTTGTTGATGTATGGTTGGGCATTCGAACCTACTTGTTGCCCGCTTTTCATTAATTATGGGTGGACATTCACACCTTGTCGCAGCCAAACACCTCCGCTCCCTGTTTTGATCATGTATGGTTGGACATTCGCACCTTTTCTCACCTACTTTTTGCAAACTATGGTCGGCCATTCACAGCTTCCTCTCCACCATACTTGTATGGTGGGATATTCACACCCACTTGCATCCGAAGACCTCCGCCCCCACTTTTGTTGATATTTAGTCGGTCATTCACACCTTACCCGTTTTCTTGCAGCCAAACACCTCTGATCTCGCTTTTGATGATGTAAGATTGGGCAATAAGACCTTGCTTTTCCTGCTTTTCACCAACTATAGACGGACATTCACACCTTCTTGCAGCCGAACACTTCCGCTCCACCTTTTAGGTTTCTATCACACCTTTTTTTTCACCGCATTTTATAGATTATAGTTGAAAATTCTCAACCACTCATCCGAAGACCTCTCCTCCCGCTTTTGTTAATATATTTCAACTTTAGTCAGACACTCACACCTACTTGCAACCGAACACCACCTCTCTAGCTTTTGATGATGTATGGTCCGGCATTCTTACCGTTTCTAACACATTTTTCAGCAATTATGGTAGGACAGTCACACCTTCTTGCAGCTGAACACCTCCTCTCCCACTTATGATCATGTGCGGATTGATTTTCGAAAATTTTCTTTCATGTTTTCTAGCAATTAATGATGGACATTTAGACCTTCTTGCAGCTGAACACCTCTTCTTCCGCTTTTGATCATACATTGTCAGGCATTCGCACCTTGTCTTACCCGCTTTTTACAAACTTTAGTCAAACATTCACACCTTTTTGCAGCCGAACACAGTTTTTTGCAGCCGAATTTGGGCATTCGAACCTTTTCATACCCACTTTTTACCAAATATGGTCGGACATTCACACCGTCTTACAGCGGAACACCTCCGCTCCCTCTTTTGATGGTGTATGTTCGGGCATTCGAACCTTTTCTTACCCGCTTTTTACAAACTATGCTCGGACATTCAAACCTTCTTGTAGCCGAACACATCCACTCCTGCTTTTGATGATGTATGGTTGGGCATTCGAACCTACTTGTTGCCCGCTTTTCATTAATTATGGGTGGACATTCACACCTTGTCGCAGCCAAACACCTCCGCTCCCTGTTTTGATCATGTATGGTTGGACATTCGCACCTTTTCTCACCTGCTTTTTGCAAACTATGGTCGGCCATTCACAGCTTCCTCTCCACCATACTTGTATGGTGGGATATTCACACCCACTTGCATCCGAAGACCTCCGCCCCCACTTTTGTTGATATTTAGTCGGTCATTCGCACCTTTGGCAAACTATGGCCTTCTTGCAGCCAAAAACCTCTGATCTCGCTTTTGATGATGTAAGGTTGGGCATTCAGACCTTGCTTCACCTGCTTTTCACCAAATATAGTCGGACATTCACACCTTCTTGCAGCCGAACACTTCCGCTCCACCTTTTAGTTTTCTATGGGGCATTCACACCTTTTTTTTTATAAAAACACCACAGGAACACCGTATTGAGGCTTTGTTCTGACCGCTCATTCGGTGTCGCATTTCTTTCACTCTCTTTTCTCAGCAGATTAAAAGAAACTTCCATCCTGCACCGCTGTTTGCTTTTTCACAAGAACAGAGGAGAGCGCACCGTTCCCAGCGGCACTGCAGTACCGGGTCGATGCTTGGAGTGAACGGAGCAAGCTCCTTTTTCAACTCCTATTGATACAAATCCATTTAATATGTAGTCCTTGCATAGAGGACACATCAGACATTAAACTGATAAGTACAGATACTACACTTGATCTTAGCCAAAAGGCCGAGAAGCGATAACTGTCCACTGGTTCACGTTCGAGGGCCCTTCCTGGCACAATGCGCACTTGTAGCGGTGTTCTTTTTATGGCCATAGTGTCACTTTGCACCTCCGCCCACCCGCTGCACTGAGCACTCTTCAGCCCTTTTAAATGGTATAACTTTACACTACCGCACGCTTCAGCGAGCACCATTCAAGCAACAACTTTGCACTCCAGCTTCGAACATCGGCACAGTCGCAACAAGTAAGGCGACTCTACTCAGAGAAGTCACTCTGCACAGTAACAAGATTTCTTTTGCACAGACAGAAAGGGCTTCTTCCGCAAAGGTAAAGCCTGCCAAAAATAGAAACAACTCATTAGTGCTGCTCAACGTTGTACTTTGCAGTAAAAGAAAGAGCAAATCTAAAGATTCAGGAATCCGAGAATAAGCTTACTTCCATGAGTTCTTCACGATTTTGGATTTTGCTATAAAATGAATTCCTTCACTCAAACTAAATTTAAACTGCTAAACCACTAATCTGTTACATGCAAGGCAGATGTCAAATTCACCGAAATAGGATCTAAGGGTATTTGGCCAATCAAGCTGTAGCAGCTTCGGTAAAAGAGTATAAGTTGAAGAGTTTGTGAATAAAGGTGTGCGCACACATAGTGAGTTGTAGGAAAATAGGCAGGGAGCAATGCCGGCTGGGGTATAGGTTCTTGTATGTTGTCTGACTGTTTGATTTGAATGTGTTGTGTAAGTGTCCTGTTGAATGTTACATGTTTGGGCTTTGACATGCTTCACTGATGTTGTTAACTGTGTGGTGTGTCCTGAAATGTTATATGTTTGGGCTGTGTGACATGCTTAATGCTTTTCAGTAGCAACCCACTTATTCATATATAGCAACTGACAACATAAGAAGTCCGGACATACTTTGATAGTAGTTGTAGAAGTATCCTTATTGATAATAGATAAACTAATTCATAGTGATAGAACAGTAGATGAACAGGTGCCTGCACATGTCTCATGAAAATAAAATGGGTGTATAATTGCTGACGGCAGAGCAATACTGCCAAACTTATGAGTTCTTGTGGCAAACTTGATTCAGTGTCTTGACGTGTATACGCTGTTTGGCTGACTTGTCACAAGAAACAAAGTGTGTTTGATAAGATCCGACCATTTTATTACGGGAGGATCAGTATGTATGGATTCTGATGTGACTGATAAACCCATTCGTATCTTAAGCATAATCTAATACGTGAGACAACGCCCTGGCACATAATCAAAAAAAAAAAAGAGAGAGCGGTTTTGTGTCCCCACAGTCCATAATGTAGAAAAGGGAGAAAAAAGCCTTTCTGATTTGTTGTGTGTGCTCACAGTGCAGAGTGTAGAGAAAAGAGAGAAAAGAAAGCCGTTTTGGTGTCACGGGTGTTGTGACTTACACACACACATTTCTGAATTGAGAAAGGAAATTATTTTAGAGGAAGCACTAGAGTTTAGATCCCACATTTGTTGATAGGCATTCATTTAATTTTTCTTTTAATCAGTTTTAAAGTGAATACTAACTGAGAAATGAAAAAGGTGAAGAGTTTAGAAGCTTGGTTCAAGAGCAAAACTTGGTTTATGATCAGCTGAGTCTCTAAACAGAACAGCAAAGGGCTTCATCGAACATTTAAAAAAGATTCAGATTGTTAGAATATCCAGAATTTATAGGAATGGTGGTGATTACTCTTATTTTCTAGAATGGAAATAACTGCACCATGTCTGTTTTATGAATTTAAGGGGCTAAAAAGTTTTGTTCTCGTTTTTCTATGATTAACCGAATGTATGTGAGAGTCCAAACAGACAGAAGGGTTACGGCCGAGCGCTGAACCTTCCAAAAAAGATGAGACAGGTTGGACCCGTGCCATACTAGTTAAGACCTGCCTGTGGATAACAGGTTCTTTAAACTCTCACACACACAAACTCACACACGTTCGCACACATACACCCATACACACACACATTCTTGAACTTGCTGCACTAGAATTGTAGTCTGAATACCTTTATGCCAAACAGATTTGCTTTGCCAAGGGAAGTTTTATAAATGTTTATTGTTTATGTTTACAATATATAAACTAGCAGAATATTTAATTCA
Source organism: Leuresthes tenuis (assembly GCF_036924035.1). Taxonomy (NCBI): domain Eukaryota; kingdom Metazoa; phylum Chordata; class Actinopteri; order Atheriniformes; family Atherinopsidae; genus Leuresthes; species Leuresthes tenuis. The sequence goes on from NW_027325377.1 coordinate 11,668,176, forward strand.
TCCTCCTTGTCCCTCCCACCCCAGAGAGGGCAGCCAGAGACTGGCTGCAATAGGCATCCCCGCTACCTGGGACCCAACACAGGGCAGGAGGGCCTGATGTCCACCAGGCTCGGGGCCTGCAGTCACCATATTCCGGGAGCTACTGTACCCCCAGAAGGAACCCATCCCGCCCCACCCCACTCAACCCAACCCCACCCCGGAGGACCTCTACAAAAACAAACAAACAACAACAAAAATCAAACAAACAAACAAACAAATCACCCGGTTACACCAGTCGCAGCAGCCCGGGCCTGAGACCCACCATCACCCAGGCCCCCCCAGGCCCCCCCCAACTGGGGAAAAGCACACCCCCATACAGACCCCCTCCTCCTCACCGCACGCCCCAACACCCTAAAAAAAACAACCACCTGCGGACACCTTGGAGTTCCCAGAGCAACAAGGCCGGCACCAGGACCTGCACCAACCCACGCATACTGTGGCATGTCCAGGGCAACCCAGACCCCCCAGGCACAGGCAGGGCCCCGCCCCGGGCGCAAGGCAGCGGCAAGCCACCAGGTCCAGGCCCAGCTCCACCACCCACGCCAGAGCGGCCCGGTCACCCGGTACAGAGCCAGCAGCCACCACCCCAAGGCCCCTAAGGGACCCCGCCCCACACCGCAAGACAGCCCCACCCGCAAGCCTCCAAAACTGCCCTCCAAGCCCGACACACAGTCCCCCCCAACAATGACCAACCCGGTCCCCACGACCCGAGAGACCACCAGACGCCCGAAGCCACACAGCCCCCCCCAGCACACACCCAACCGCCCAGAGCGATTTCTAAACTGGTTAATACACAGATTGTTCTTCGCTTTCCAGTTCATGAGAATAGTTTTCTTTGCTATACATAACACTGTGAGGATCATGTGTGCTAAGCTAAATTCCACGTTGATGTTGTCTAAGTCACCCAGTATGCACAGTGTGGGGCATGCAGGAATGCTACACTTTAGCCATGTTGACAGGTCCGCACAGACTTCAAGCCAGAACTTCTGGACAGGCGCACAAAACCACAAAGCGTGTGCATAATCATCAGGTGTGTTATCTGTGCAATGTGAGCAGATGTTTGAGTGTGTTAGACCCATCCTGAACATCCTTTGTCCTGTATAGTGTGTTCTATGAAGAATTTTGTATTGTATGAGCTGTAAATTAGGATTTTGAGTCATTCTGAAGGTGTTCAAACATATTTGTGGCCAGAAGCTATGACTAGAACTGATGGATAAATCTGCCTCCCATTTTGAGGACGGTAGAGACATTGTGTCATCTATCTTAGACAATAATTTATATATTTTTGATAGTAGTTTTGGGGTGCAGATGCTTAGAAATTCTGCTACCCTAATCGGGAGTTGTAAGTCTGGTTGGTGGAGGATATATTTCTTTGTTATTATAGACTTAAGTTGTTGATATTCTAGGAATTTATTGCTGCCTATCTCATGTTGTGATATGAGCTCATCAAATGAAATAAAATGTCCATTTTGGATTATATGTTCCAGATGTTTGATTCCTTTGATCTTCCATAGAGTAAAGTTTAGCATTTTTTTGTTTTGCAGGATGTCAGGATTGTTCCAGATGGGTGTAAGCTTACACGGGACAAGTGAAGACTTTGTTATTTTAAGAAATTCCCACCAGGCTGTCAGAGAGGTGCTGATGTTAATGCTTTTGAAACATTTGTGATTTTTTACGTTTTGACTAATAAGTGGCAGGTCAGAGATTTCCAGATTATCACACAATGCTTGTTCTATATTTATCCATGTTCATCTATTGGGCTAGGTTTAAACCATTTTGATATATACCGTAACCTATTGGCTAAGGAATAGTGCTGAAAATTAGGTAAATCTAATCCACCACTGTCCTTGGTCTTCTGTAGGGTTTTTAAACTAATACGTGGTGGTTTGTTTTTCCACAGAAATTTGGAGATGCATGAATCTAGTGACTTAAACCAAGTAGCAGGTTGGTTTTATGGGGATCATTGAGAACAAATAGTTAACTTTTGGTAGTATCATCATTTTAATGGTTGTAACACTCCCCATAAGTGATATAGGTAAGGACTTCCAACGAGAGAGATTGTCCTCTACTGTCTTTAATAATTGCACATAAATTAGCTTTGTTAGCTCTGAGAGCCTGGAGGAAATGTTTATGCCTAAATATCTAATATTTCCTGACTGTAAAGTGATCGCAGGTATATTCTGGACCCTACAGTTAATGGGCAGAACTGTGGTCTTAGACCAATTGATAGAGTAGTCAAAAAGTGCTGAGAATTTATTTATGAGTGTGATCGTGTGAGTGAGAGACGTCTGTGAGTTCTGAAGGAAAAGTAATACATCATCAGCATAAAGACTTATTTTATGCTCAATATTTTGGGGTTGGATGTCTTTAATATTTCTATCTTGTCTGATAGCAGCTGCTAAAGGTTTGATGAAAATAGCAAAAAGTGAGGGAGAAAGTGAGCAACCCTGTCTTGTACTTCTCTGCAGACTGAAGCTTGGAGAAGTTTGATCATTTGTCCTGACACTTGCATTTGGGGAGTCAGTTATTTTCTTGTGAGGAGATAAGAGGCTTTAATAATAATATCTTGCAAGAGAGAACAACACAGTACAGAATACAGAGTTGCTCTGACCACTGAAGCAAAAACACACAGTTATATTGCCCGCTCATCACGTCATCTGTTTTTGGGTATAATTGATTGTTCTTCTAACTTTCCTCCCCAACCATCAGTTGAGGTTACCCAGACACACTCGTAAATACCAGCCTAACCCTGTCCCCCCTAAAGTGCACCTATCTCATTATAACAAGCCCACCATTGTAAAGAGGAATTTAAGAAAACAGGGCAGGGTGGTACCTTGCAGCTCGGTCATTTGCAGGTTATACACAGTAACACTCAATACAATGCATATAAGAATTATTTTCCATTACATTCCTCCCTTTTGATTATAATAATACCATTATATTAATCAACCCAAAAGAAACAAGGAAAATAATAACTTTATCTGTAAAACATCAGCCTGCATTTGCACACAACGTGAGTTTAAAATGCAGGCATCATAGTAATAAAGGGTCCAATGATAAACAATCAAAACATGAACAATTAAACATGATTATCTTCATCCCTCTCTAAGTCAGCGTCACTAGAGGAAAAATTTTGAAAGCAAGAAAGTTATTTGAGTCATTTGGTCTTTTTCACACTGTTGTTTAGATGGACTACATAAAAGGATGTCATCCACATACTGCAAAAGAGCAGAGCCTGTGGTTGATTGAAGTTAATCCAGACTAGCTTTGAGGGCAGCATTGTAAATAGTGGGACTTTCACAGTACCCCTGGCATAACCGGGTAAAAGTCCAAGATCTCCCTTCAAACTAAAAAGCAAACCAAAATGGGCTATCAGGGTGCACTGGCGACAAGTCAACCACTGAGAAAAACTGTGCATCTGATGTAATTTGAGACAAAATAGTGTGTGGGTTGGGCACAGTAGGAGCATGTGGCTGAACTGCAGCATTCACCGCTTGGAGGTCCTGTACAAAACGCCATTCATCTGGCTGGCCAGCATCTTTAATCTTTTTAACAGGAAACAATGGAGTAAGCACAGGTGAATTTTCAAAAGGAACAATAACGCTTGTTTTCTGAAAAGATTGAAAAACAGGTTTAATCCCTTTAATTGCTTCAGGCTTAAAAGGGTATTGTTTTTTACATCGACAAAAGTCTGATTTAGGGGTGACAATTACTGGTTCACAGCCTTTTATCAACCCCACATCATATTTGCTCTTAGCCCAAAGATCATTGGGCACTTCAGCCAACATGGGTATCGAAGACAAATCTGTTTCAGATAAAAAACATGCTTCAAAATGTGATTCTGTGGTAGGAATTAAGTCCACAGTTCTTTGACAATGCATTGTACTCAAAAATATTTTTTTGTATGCTGACAATCGTTCAGAAAACATCAAATTTGGATCAGCAGGTGAAACAGTCCACTCCATTTCTTTCTGACATGTAGCAACAAACTCTCCCACACCTTGTCACTGCCAGTGTGTACGTTTGGCCAAGGAAATGTGAGGGCGAGTACCACAAACATTAAAAAAATCGAAGTGCTCTGGAGTGAGCGACACAGCCAATAAAGTAGGCGCACATATTTTTTCACTTCTTCTCATAGTCATTGTCAGCCCCCAAAGAAATGTGTGATGTGCAGTGCAAATCAGCAGGTTGCATGAAATCAGAAAGGGGTGAAACTAACGCTTTTGCTTCTTCCACTAGTTGTTGTGAAAAAGGAGAGCTGGGAAGTTTCCACTCATAAGCATATGTAAGTGCCGATGAATCAAACTGCACTGCTGTGAAAACTTTGTCAGGCTGTAACATAACCTTAACACCCTCTGGTGTAGAAGTTAAAATAATGCCTAATTTACACATGAGATCACAGCCCATCAGGTTAATGGGACACAACTCTGATAACAAAAATGAGTGTTTGAAGGAGAGCTCATCGGGAGTGACAACACGCAATGGGCATTGTCATTTTCTCCTTCACAACCTGGCCTGATGCAGACATACAGTAAACGTGGTTTCCACTTAACTTTGGAGGACAATCAAACTCCCCTGACGTCACTACTGATGAACATAAGTTCCTATATTCTGAGAGAAATATCTTTGCTCTAGGACGGAAATAGCATGCAAAACTTTACTACGTGAATCACAGTCGGCAAGCGTTGCTTCACTACACAGAGCAGGAAAAATGTGTGAGTGTGTTTGTGTTATCACCCATTAGTGGAGGCTCCGCTGCCGCGTGACGTCCAGAACCTGCCTCCCACCCTCAGTCAGCCTTTTGCCCAATTTCATCACTTTTTAGCTGTGGACAGTCCTTCTTCCAGTGTCCAGTCTGGCCACAGTAAAAACAAATATTCGGATCATAGCTCTGGCGTGGCCCATTTCGACCTCCTCTCCCACACGTCCACGTCTTCGGCCTCGTCCTCTGTTTACACCAACTGCGTAATACATGGTCATGGTTGCCAAATGCAGCTCCTTTTCACACTTGTCCCTTTTGGTTGTCTTACGTGTCTCAACTTGGTTCTGAGCATGGCGAGCACATCGGCGAACGTCAGCCAAACGAGGACCCTCACACCATCCCACGTAAATGTTCTTTACTTCAGTGGCGACATCTATATAATATTGTCTGGGTCCCGTTAAAACATGTATTTTTCCCATCTAATTCCTTGTTTGCTTTAAAACAAGTATTCCCCATTTTCTATCCCTTCAGTAGCCAACCAGTTTGTATGGAGTACACTGGAGCAACTTGACTGATCAGTAAAACACTGCTTTTGTTGTCACCGCAAGGCTTCCCCCGTCGGTTGTTTCACTGAGACACTACTGAGTAACTATAACTCAACACAGTTTATACACATAACATTCATATACATACTAACAAACAAACAAACAATAATTTATCGCAATTTTCTCATCTCTGTTTGAACGTACACCCAGGTAAATATTCCTGTAGTCTTCTCATGCCGACTATGGACCCATTCATTGTTTAACTTCACTGTTTTGCAAATCCTAATTGAATATTACACATTGACATTGAACTTTACTGGATAAGCAGGTCTTCATTGCATTCAGCAGCCTATATGTGAGCATCTATGTGTAAGCTGTTCTTCTTTGCATTTATCAGCAGCAAGCAATTCTTCACTGCACATGCATATGTAAATAGTAAAACAATTCCAATGTGTTAGCGAAACCTTCTATATCACAGTGGTTTCTAAGGTCTATTTTAAGTTCTTTGCCATCAGTGAGATGACATTGTTTACAAAGTGTGTCAAATTATCACTGAAGATCTTTTCAGGAATTTCAAATCTAGAAATGAGTTATTTTACGCGTGATTTTGCTACAGAGAGTGCATCTGCTTGTGCACATGGAAATATTTCAGACCATTTGGTAAAAACCTCTGTTGTCACTGAGCAGAATCGTTTCCCTTAACATTTATTTAGTTCAATGAAATCTACACAATAATGAAATAATGAAATCCAAACAAATATGTTGAAAAAGATACACTGGCTTAGGGAATTATCTTCGTTTTGGTCTTAGATTGCCCTGTGGAATGTATTTTGCACATATTTGACCTGCTAGACAAAACTTTATTCATTTATTTATTCTAAAAAAAAAAATTCAATAATTAGTAAAACCATATGCTGTAAAAACCTTGTTCATTATTGCTTCAATCCCTCCTGTTGAGACATGACATGGTCCGTGGCTCAATACTGCAGCATATTTAAACAAATTCTTTGGCAGTATGGTTTTCCTTCCGGTCATTCATACGAGTCTATTGTAGATGGCAATTGAATAACATCTAATAATGCTAAAATATTTGTAGTTTATACATTTAGCTGTGGATGTCTACATACCTGTTTTTCCAATGCTGTGTTAACACATGTACAGTTGAGAAGGCATACTGACTGTCAGTGTAAACGTTAACAACCTTTTTGTTATTTAATTTACAAGCTTCAGTTAAAGCTACCAATTCGAGTAATTTTTTGGTAGTGGTTGTTTTAAGAAAACTTCAGTTTCTGTTACTACTGCAAATCCTGTAGCATTTGTGCCATCAGGGTTTTTTGCTTGACCTGTTGAATAAATATAGTTATTTCTGCATTTTCATAACGTATATCAGTTAAGTCTGGCCTGGGTAAAACACTGATGGTTATTTCTGACATGCAATCATGAGGCTTTCCATCTGTGGGGTAGGTAGCAGTGTGGATGGATTAAGTGTAGCACATCTCTCGACAACAAGGTGTGGCTGTGAAAGAAAAACTGTTATGTAGGAGAGATGTCTGGTAAAGATATTTTGTTAAGTAACCATATCACAGCCACTGCATGAGGTACCTTAAGTGTTAATGGGTGAAATAACACCATTATTGTTGATGCCTGCACTGCCAATGGCTTCTGGCCATTGATTCAAAAGTATGATCTCGTCCCTTTTTCCCCCTTTCAGTGGACACTGGCCCCTAATTACCGCAATTCAGCAGGGGGTCTTTCTTTAGGAGTACTGGACTCCCCCGTGCACGGTTTCAGCTCCGACCCTGGAAAGCGGAAAAAACGTTGAGATCTGGTTTGAGGACCCAATTGTTGAGAAAAGTCTCTCAATGAGACTCAGAGTTGCTGGAGTCAGTTAATGCAAATGTTTAATCTTGCAGCAAGTTCAAGAATGTGTGTGTGAATGGGTGTATGTGTGCGAACGTGTGTGAGTTTGTGTATGTGAGAGTTTAATGAACCTGTTATCCACAGGCAGGTCTTAACTAGTATGGCACAGGTCCAGCCTGTCTCATCTTTTTTGGAAGGTCCAGCGCTCGGCCGTAACCCTTCTGTCTGTTTGGACTCTCACATACATTCGGTTAATCATAGAAAAACGAGAACAAAACTTTTTAGCCCCTTAAATTCATAAAACAGACATGGTGCAGTTATTTCCATTCTAGAAAATAAGAGTAATCACCACCATTCCTATAAATTCTGGATATTCTAACAATCTGAATCTTTTTTAAATGTTCGATGAAGCCCTTTGCTGTTCTGTTTAGAGACTCAGCTGATCATAAACCAAGTTTTGCTCTTGAACCAAGCTTCTAAACTCTTCACCTTTTTCATTTCTCAGTTAGTATTCACTTTAAAACTGATTAAAAGAAAAATTAAATGAATGCCTATCAACAAATGTGGGATCTAAACTCTAGTGCTTTCTCTAAAATAATTTCCTTTCTCAATTCAGAAATGTGTGTGTGTAAGTCACAACACCCGTGACACCAAAACGGCTTTCTTTTCTCTCTTTTCTCTACACTCTGCACTGTGAGCACACACACCAAATCAGAAAGGCTTTTTTCTCTCTTTTCTACATTATGGACTGTGGGGACACAAAACCGCTCTCTCTCTTTTTTTTTTTGATTGTGTGCCAGGGCGTTGTCTCACGTATTAGATTATGCTTAAGATACGAATGGGTTTATCAGTCACATCAGAATCAATACATACTGATCCTCCCGTAATAAAATGGTCGGATCTTATCAAACACACTTTGTTTCTTGTGACAAGTCAGCGAAACAGCGTATACACGTCAAGACACTGAATCAAGTTTGCCACAAGAACTCATAAGTTTGGCAGTATTGCTCTGCCGTCAGCAATCATACACCCATTTTATTTTCATGAGACATGTGCAGGCACCTGTTCATCTACTGTTCTATCACTATGAATTAGTTTATCTATTATCAATAAGGATACTTCTACAACTACTATCAAAGTATGTCCGGACTTCTTATGTTGTCAGTTGCTATATATGAATAAGTGGGTTGCTACTGAAAAGCATTAAGCATGTCACACAGCCCAAACATATAACATTTCAGGACACACCACACAGTTAACAACCACAGTGAAGCGTGTCAAAGCCCAAACATGTAACATTCAACAGGACACTTACACAACACATTCAAATCAAACAGTCAGACAACATACAAGAACATATACCCCAGCCGGCATTGCTCCCTGCCTATTTTCCTACAACTCACTATGTGTGCGCACACCTTTATTCACAAACTGAAGCTGCTACAGCTCGATTGGCCAAATACCCTTAGATCCTATTTCGGTGAATTTGACATCTGCCTTGTATGTAACAGATTAGCGGTTTAGCAGTTTTAATTTAGTTTGAGTGAAGGAAATCATTTTATAGCAAAATCCAAAATCGTGAAGAACTCATGAAAGTAAGCTTATTCTCGGATTCTTGAAACTTTAGATTTGCTCTTTCTTTTACTGCAAAGTACAACGTTGAGCAGCACTAATGAGTTGTTTCTATTTTTGGCAGGCTTTACCTTTGCGGGTGAAGCCCTTTCTGTCTGTGCAAAAGAAATCTTGTTACTGTGCAGAGTGACTTCTCTGAGTAGAGTCGCCTTACTTGTTGCGACTGTGCCGATGTTCGAAGCTGGAGTGCAAAGTTGTTGCTTGAATGGTGCTCGCTGGAGCGTGTGGTAGTGTAAAGTTATACCATTTAAAAGGGCTGAAGAGTGCTCAGTGCAGCGGGTGGGCGGAGGTGCAAAGTGACACTATGGCCATAAAAGAACACCGCTACAAGTGCGCATTGTGCCAGGAAGGGCCCTCGGACGTGAACCAGTGGACAGTTATCGCTTCTCGGCCTTTTGGCTAAGATCAAGTGTAGTATCTGTTCTTATCAGTTTAATGTCTGATATGTCCTCTATGCGAGGACTACATATTAAATGGATTTTTATCAATAGGAGTTGAAAAAGGAGCTTGCTCCATTCACTCCAAGCATCGACCCGGTACTGCAGTGCCACTGGGAACGGTGCGCTCTCCTCTGCTCTTGTGAAAAAGCAAACAGCGGTGCAGGATGGAAGTTTCAGGGAGCCTAAGATGAAACTTTCTTTTAATCTGCTAAGAAAAGAGAGTGAATGCAAAGCAGACTTTAACACGGCTCTGGGAGCGAGCCGAGTGCGGGCTAACCAGGAGAATTGCTTGAAAGAAACGCGACACTGAATGAGCGGTCAGAACAAAGCCTCAATACGGTGTTCCTGTGGTGTTTTTATAAAATGCGGTGTAAAAAAAGGTGTGAATGCCCCATAGAAAACTAAAAGGTGGAGCGGAAGTGTTCGGCTGCAAGAAGGTGTGAATGTCCGACTATATTTGGTGAAAAGCAGGTGAAGCAAGGTCTGAATGCCCAACCTTACATCATCAAAAGCGAGATCAGAGGTTTTTGGCTGCAAGAAGGCCATAGTTTGCCAAAAGCGGGTAAGGTGCGAATGATCGGCTAAATATCAACAAAAGTGGGGGCGGAGGTCTTCGGATGCAAGTGGGTGTGAATATCCCACCATACAAGTATGGTGGAGAGGAAGCTGTGAATGGCCGACCATAGTTTGCAAAAAGCGGGTGAGAAAAGGTGCGAATGTCCAACCATACATGATCAAAACAGGGAGCGGAGGTGTTTGGCTGCGACAAGGTGTGAATGTCCACCCATAATTAATGAAAAGCGGGCAACAAGTAGGTTCGAATGCCCAACCATACATCATCAAAAGCAGAAGTGGATGTGTTCGGCTACAAGAAGGTTTGAATGTCCGAGCATAGTTTGTAAAAAGCGGGTAAGAAAAGGTTCGAATGCCCGAACATACACCATCAAAAGAGGGAGCGGAGGTGTTCCGCTGTAAGACGGTGTGAATGTCCGACCATAGTTGGTAAAAAGTGGGTATGAAAAGGTTCGAATGCCCAAATTCGGCTGCAAAAAACTGTGTTCGGCTGCAAAAAGGTGTGAATGTTCGACTAAATTTTGTAAAAAGCGGGTAAGACAAGGTGCGAATGCCTGACAATGTATGATCAAAAGCGGGAGCGGAGGTGTTCAGCTGCAAGAAGGTCTAAATGTCCATTTTTAATTAATAGAAAACATGAAAGAAAATTTTTGAAAATCAATCCGCACATGATCATAAGTGGGAGAGGAGGTGTTCAGCTGCAAGAAGGTGTGAATGTCCTACCATAATTGCTGAAAAATGTGTTAGAAACGGTAAGAATGCCGGACAAAAAATGGTCGGCCATTCAAACCTTCTTGTAGATGCTTGGAGTGAACGGAGCAAGCTCCTTTTTCAACTCCTATTGATAAAAATCCATTTAATATGTAGTCCTTGCATAGACATATCACATATTAAACTGATAAGTACAGATACTACACTTGATCTTAGCCAAAAGGCCGAGAAGCGATAACTGTCCACTGGTTCACGTCCGAGGGCCCTTCCTGGCACAATGCGCACTTGTAGCGGTGTTCGTTTTATGGCCATAGTGTCACTTTGCACCTCCGCTGCACTGAGCACTCTTCAACCCTTTTAAATGGTATAACTTTACACTACCGCACGCTCCAGCGAGCACCATTCAAGCAACATCGGCACAGTCGCAACAAGTAAGGTGACTCTACTCAGAGAAGTCACTCTGCACAGTAACAAGATTTCTTTTGCAAAGACAGAAAGGGCTTCACCCGCAAAGGTAAAGCCTGCCAAAAATAGAAACAATTCATTAGTGCTGCTCTCCACGGAAGTCTTTAGTAAAAGGAGAAAGACTTGTACATTATGAAGAGAAACCAGTGTACTGCGGGGCAGGGCATCAGGCTAGTTGGCATAGCCACCTTCCCCATGGTGAGCTTTGCTTGGTTGAGACGCTTGCTCCCCCCCCTTGCTCCTCGGCTGACCAAGTAGGAACAATCGGGCCCTATTCGATGGCTGCCTTGTCTTTTACTCTGTGCAAAAGACAAGGCAGCCACAAACAACACGGGAACACCGTATTGAGGCTTTGATCTGACTGCTCATTCGGTGTCGCGTTTCTTTCAAGCAATTCTCCCGGTTAGCCCGCACTCGGCTCGCTCCCAGAGCCGTGTTAAAGTCTGCTTCGCATTCACTCTCTTTTATCAGCAGATTAAAAGAAAGTTTCATCTTAGGCTCCCTGAAACTTCCATCCTGCACCGCTGTTTGCTTTTTCACAAGAGCAGAGGAGAGCGCACCGTTCCCAGCGGCACTGCAGTACCGGGTCGATGCTTGGAGTGAACGGAGCAAGCTCCTTCTTCAACTCCTATTGATACAAATCCATTTAATATGTAGTCCTTGCATAGAGGACACATCAGACATTAAACTGATAAGTACAGATACTACACTTGATCTTAGCCAAAAGGCCGAGAAGCGATAACTGTCCACTGGTTCACGTTCGAGGGCCCTTCCTGGCACAATGCGCACTTGTAGCGGTGTTCTTTTTATGGCCATAGTGTCACTTTGCACCTCCGCCCACCCGCTGCACTGAGCACTCTTCAGCCCTTTTAAATGGTATAACTTTACACTACCACACGCTCCAGCGAGCACCATTCAAGCAACAACTTTGCACTCCAGCTTCGAACATCGGCACAGTCGCAACAAGTAAGGCGACTCTACTCAGAGAAGTCACTCTGCACAGTAACAAGATTTCTTTTGCACAGACAGAAAGGGCTTCATTCGCAAAGAAAAAGCCTGCCAAAAATAGAAACAACTCATTAGTGCTGCTCAACGTTGTACTTTGCAGTAAAAGAAAGAGCAAATCTAAAGTTTCAGGAATCCGAGAATAAGCTTACTTTCATGAGTTCTTCACGATTTCGGATTTTGCTATAAAATGAATTCCTTCACTCAAACTAAATTAAAACTGCTAAACCGCTAATCTGTTACATACAAGGCAGATGTCAAATTCACCGAAATAGGATCTAAGGGTATTTGGCCAATCGAGCTGTAGCAGCTTCGGTAAAAGAGTATAAGTTGAAGAGTTTGTGAATAAAGGTGTGCGCACACATAGTGAGTTGTAGGAAAATAGGCAGGGAGCAATGCCGGCTGGGGTATAGGTTCTTGTATGTTGTCTGACTGTTTGATTTGAATGTGTTGTGTAAGTGTCCTGTTGAATGTTACATGTTTGGGCTTTGACATGCTTCACTGTGGTTGTTAACTGTGTGGTGTGTCCTGAAATGTTATATGTTTGGGCTGTGTGACATGCTTAATGCTTTTCAGTAGCAACCCACTTATTCATATATAGCAACTGACAACATAAGAAGTCCGGACATACTTTGATAGTAGTTGTAGAAGTATCCTTATTGATAATAGATAAACTAATTCATAGTGATAGAACAGTAGATGAACAGGTGCCTGCACATGTCTCATGAAAATAAAATGGGTGTATGATTGCTGACGGCAGAGCAATACTGCCAAACTTATGAGTTCTTGTGGCAAACTTGATTCAGTGTCTTGACGTGTATACGCTGTTTGGCTGACTTTTCACAAGAAACAAAGTGTGTTTGATAAGATCCGACCATTTTATTACGGGAGGATCAGTATGTATGGATTCTGATGTGACTGATAAACCCATTCGTATCTTAAGCATAATCTAATACGTGAGACAACGCCCTGGCACACAATCAAAAAAAAAAAAAGAGAGAGCGGTTTTGTGTCCCCACAGTCCATAATGTAGAAAAGAGAGAAAAAAGCCTTTCTGATTTGTTGTGTGTGCTCACAGTGCAGAGTGTAGAGAAAAGAGAGAAAAGAAAGCCGTTTTGGTGTCACGGGTGTTGTGACTTACACACACACATTTCTGAATTGAGAAAGGAAATTATTTTAGAGGAAGCACTAGAGTTTAGATCCCACATTTGTTGATAGGCATTCATTTAATTTTTCTTTTAATCAGTTTTAAAGTGAATACTAACTGAGAAATGAAAAAGGTGAAGAGTTTAGAAGCTTGGTTCAAGAGCAAAACTTGGTTTATGATCAGCTGAGTCTCTAAACAGAACAGCAAAGGGCTTCATCGAACATTTAAAAAAGATTCAGATTGTTAGAATATCCAGAATTTATAGGAATGGTGGTGATTACTCTTATTTTCTACAATGGAAATAACTGCACCATGTCTGTTTTATGAATTTAAGGGGCTAAAAAGTTTTGTTCTCGTTTTTCTATGATTAACCGAATGTATGTGAGAGTCCAAACAGACAGAAGGGTTACGGCCGAGCGCTGAACCTTCCAAAAAAGATGAGACAGGCTGGACCCGTGCCATACTAGTTAAGACCTGCCTGTGGATAACAGGTTCTTTAAACTCTCACACACACAAACTCACACACGTTCGCACACATACACCCATACACACACACATTCTTGAACTTGCTGCACTAGAATTGTAGTCTGAATACCTTTATGCCAAACAGATTTGCTTTGCCAAGGGAAGTTTTATAAATGTTTATTGTTTATGTTTACAATATATAAACTAGCAGAATAATTAATTCATCCTCCTTGTCCCTCCCACCCCAGAGAGGGCAGCCAGAGACTGGCTGCAATAGGCATCCCCGCTACCTGGGACCCAACACAGGTCTAGGAGGGCCTGATGTCCACCAGGCTCGGGGCCTGCAGTCACCATATTCCGGGAGCTACTGTACCCCCAGAAGGAACCCATCCCGCCCCACCCCACTCAACCCAACCCCACCCCGGAGGACCTCTACAAAAACAAACAAACAACAACAAAAATCAAACAAACAAACAAACAAATCACCCGGTTACACCAGTCGCAGCAGCCCGGGCCTGAGACCCACCATCACCCAGGCCCCCCCAGGCCCCCCCCAACTGGGGAAAAGCACACCCCCATACAGACCCCCTCCTCCTCACCGCACGCCCCAACACCCTAAAAAAAACAACCACCTGCGGACACCTTGGAGTTCCCAGAGCAACAAGGCCGGCACCAGGACCTGCACCAACCCACGCATACTGTGGCATGTCCAGGGCAACCCAGACCCCCCAGGCACAGGCAGGGCCCCGCCCCGGGCGCAAGGCAGCGGCAAGCCACCAGGTCCAGGCCCAGCTCCACCACCCACGCCAGAGCGGCCCGGTCACCCGGTACAGAGCCAGCAGCCACCACCCCAAGGCCCCTAAGGGACCCCGCCCCACACCGCAAGACAGCCCCACCCGCAAGCCCCCAAAACTGCCCTCCAAGCCCGACACACAGTCCCCCCCAACAATGACCAACCCGGTCCCCACGACCCGAGAGACCACCAGACGCCCGAAGCCACACAGCCCCCCCCAGCACACACCCAACCGCCCAGAGCGATTTCTAAACTGGTTAATACACAGATTGTTCTTCGCTTTCCAGTTCATGAGAATAGTTTTCTTTGCTATACATAACACTGTGAGGATCATGTGTGCTAAGCTAAATTCCACGTTGATGTTGTCTAAGTCACCCAGTATGCACAGTGTGGGGCATGCAGGAATGCTACACTTTAGCCATGTTGACAGGTCCGCACAGACTTCAAGCCAGAACTTCTGGACAGGCGCACAAAACCACAAAGCGTGTGCATAATCATCAGGTGTGTTATCTGTGCAATGTGAGCAGATGTTTGAGTGTGTTAGACCCATCCTGAACATCCTTTGTCCTGTATAGTGTGTTCTATGAAGAATTTTGTATTGTATGAGCTGTAAATTAGGACTTTGAGTCATTCTGAAGGTGTTCAAACATATTTGTGGCCAGAAGCTATGACTAGAACTGATGGATAAATCTGCCTCCCATTTTGAGGACGGTAGAGACATTGTGTCATCTATCTTAGACAATAATTTATATATTTTTGATAGTAGTTTTGGGGTGCAGATGCTTAGAAATTCTGCTACCCTAATTGGGAGTTGTAAGTCTGGTTGGTGGAGGATATATTTCTTTGTTATTATAGACTTAAGTTGTTGATATTCTAGGAATTTATTGCTGCCTATCTCATGTTGTGATATGAGCTCATCAAATGAAATAAAATGTCCATTTTGGATTATATGTTCCAGATGTTTGATTCCTTTGATCTTCCATAGAGTAAAGTTTAGCATTTTTTTGTTTTGCAGGATGTCAGGATTGTTCCAGATGGGTGTAAGCTTACACGGGACAAGTGAAGACTTTGTTATTTTAAGAAATTCCCACCAGGCTGTCAGAGAGGTGCTGATGTTAATGCTTTTGAAACATTTGTGATTTTTTACGTTTTGACTAATAAGTGGCAGGTCAGAGATTTCCAGATTATCACACAATGCTTGTTCTATATTTATCCATGTTCATCTATTGGGCTAGGTTTAAACCATTTTGATATATACCGTAACCTATTGGCTAAGGAATAGTGCTGAAAATTAGGTAAATCTAATCCACCACTGTCCTTGGTCTTCTGTAGGGTTTTTAAACTAATACGCGGTGGTTTGTTTTTCCACAGAAATTTGGAGATGAATGAATCTAGTGACTTAAACCAAGTAGCAGGTTGGTTTTATGGGGATCATTGAGAACAAATAGTTAACTTTTGGTAGTATCATCATTTTAATGGTTGTAACTCTCCCCATAAGTGATATAGGTAAGGACTTCCAACGAGAGAGATTGTCCTCTACTGTCTTTAATAATTGCACATAAATTAGCTTTGTTAGCTCTGAGAGCCTGGAGGAAATGTTTATGCCTAAATATCTAATATTTCCTGACTGTAAAGTGATCGCAGGTATATTCTGGACCCTACAGTTAATGGGCAGAACTGTGGTCTTAGACCAATTGATAGAGTAGTCAGAAAGTGCTGAGAATTTATTTATGAGTGTGATCGTGTGAGTGAGAGACGTCTGTGAGTTCTGAAGGAAAAGTAATACATCATCAGCATAAAGACTTATTTTATGCTCAATATTTTGGGGTTGGATGTCTTTAATATTTCTATCTTGTCTGATAGCAGCTGCTAAAGGTTTGATGAAAATAGCAAAAAGTGAGGGAGAAAGTGAGCAACCCTGTCTTGTACTTCTCTGCAGACTGAAGCTTGGAGAAGTTTGATCATTTGTCCTGACACTTGCATTTGGGGAGTCAGTTATTTTCTTGTGAGGAGATAAGAGGCTTTAATAATAATATCTTGCAAGAGAGAACAACACAGTACAGAATACAGAGTTGCTCTGACCACTGAAGCAAAAACACACAGTTATATTGCCCGCTCATCACGTCATCTGTTTTTGGGTATAATTGATTGTTCTTCTAACTTTCCTCCCCAACCATCAGTTGAGGTTACCCAGACACACTCGTAAATACCAGCCTAACCCTGTCCCCCCTAAAGTGCACCTATCTCATTATAACAAGCCCACCATTGTAAAGAGGAATTTAAGAAAACAGGGCAGGGTGGTACCTTGCAGCTCGGTCATTTGCAGGTTATACACAGTAACACTCAATACAATGCATATAAGAATTATTTTCCATTACATTCCTCCCTTTTGATTATAATAATACCATTATATTAATCAACCCAAAAGAAACAAGGAAAATAATAACTTTATCTGTAAAACATCAGCCTGCATTTGCACACAACGTGAGTTTAAAATAAAGGCATCATAGTAATAAAGAGTCCAATGATAAACAATCAAAACATGAACAATTAAACATGATTATCTTCATCCCTCTCTAAGTCAGCGTCACTAGAGGAAAAATTTTGAAAGCAAGAAAGTTATTTGAGTCATTTGGTCTTTTTCACACTGTTGTTTAGATGGACTACATAAAAGGATGTCATCCACATACTGCAAAAGAGCAGAGCCTGTGGTTGATTGAAGTTAATCCAGACTAGCTTTGAGGGCAGCATTGTAAATAGTGGGACTTTCACAGTACCCCTGGCATAACCGGGTAAAAGTCCAAGATCTCCCTTCAAACTAAAAAGCAAACCAAAATGGGCTATCAGGGTGCACTGACGACAAGTCAACCACTGAGAAAAACTGTGCATCTGATGTAATTTGAGACAAAATAGTGTGTGGGTTGGGCACAGTAGGAGCATGTGGCTGAACTGCAGCATTCACTGCTTGGAGGTCCTGTACAAAACGCCATTCATCTGGCTGGCCAGCATCTTTAATCTTTTTAACAGGAAACAATGGAGTAAGCACAGGTGAATTTTCAAAAGGAACAATAACGCCTGTTTTCTGAAAAGATTGAAAAACAGGTTTAATCCCTTTAATTGCTTCAGGCTTAAAAGGGTATTGTTTTTTACATGGACAAAAGTCTGATTTAGGGGTGACAATTACTGGTTCACAGCCTTTTATCAACCCCACATCATATTTGCTCTTAGCCCAAAGATCATTGGGCACTTCAGCCAACATGGGTATCGAAGACAAATCTGTTTCAGATAAAAAACATGCTTCAAAATGTGATTCTGTGGTAGGAATTAAGTCCACAGTTCTTTGACAATGCATTGTACTCAAAAATATTTTTTTGTATGCTGACAATCGTTCAGAAAACATCAAATTTGGATCAGCAGGTGAAACAGTCCACTCCATTTCTTTCTGACATGTAGCAACAAACTCTCCCACACCTTGTCACTGCCAGTGTGTACGTTTGGCCAAGGAAATGTGAGGGCGAGTACCACAAACATTAAAAAAATCGAAGTGCTCTGGAGTGAGCGACACAGCCAATAAAGTAGGCGCACATATTTTTTCACTTCTTCTCATTCTTCTTCATTGTCAGGCCCCAAAGAAATGTGTGATGTGCAGTGCAAATCAGTAGGTTGCATGAAATCAGAAAGGGGTGAAACTAATGCTTTTGCTTCTTCCACTAGTTGTTGTGAAAAAGGAGAGCTGGGAAGTTTCCACTCATAAGCATATGTAAGTGCCGATGAATCAAACTGCACTGCTGTGAAAACTTTGTCAGGCTGTAACATAACCTTAACACCCTCTGGTGTAGAAGTTAAAATAATGCCTAATTTACACATGAGATCACAGCCCATCAGGTTAATGGGACACAACTCTGATAACAAAAATGAGTGTTTGAAGGAGAGCTCATCGGGAGTGACAACACGCAATGGGCATTGTCATTTTCTCCTTCACAACCTGGCCTGATGCAGACATACAGTAAACGTGGTTTCCACTTAACTTTGGAGGACAATCAAACTCCCCTGACGTCACTACTGATGAACATAAGTTCCTATATTCTGAGAGAAATATCTTTGCTCTAGGACGGAAATAGCATGCAAAACTTTACTACGTGAATCACAGTCGGCAAGCGTTGCTTCACTACACAGAGCAGGAAAAATGTGTGAGTGTGTTTGTGCTATCACCCATTAGTGGAGGCTCCGCTGCCGTGTGACGTCCAGAACCTGCCTCCCACCCTCAGTCAGCCTTTTGCCCAATTTCATCACTTTTTAGCTGTGGACAGTCCTTCTTCCAGTGTCCAGTCTGGCCACAGTAAAAACAAATATTCGGATCATAGCTCTGGCGTGGCCCATTTTGACCTCCTCTCCCACACGTCCACGTCTTCGACTTCGGCCTCGTCCTCTGTTTACACCAACTGCGTAATACATGGTCATGGTTGCCAAATGCAGCTCCTTTTCACACTTGTCCCTTTTGGTTGTCTTACGCGTCTCAACTTGGTTCTGAGCATGGCGAGCATAT
The DNA here is from genome assembly GCF_036924035.1 of Leuresthes tenuis. Classification (NCBI taxonomy): domain Eukaryota; kingdom Metazoa; phylum Chordata; class Actinopteri; order Atheriniformes; family Atherinopsidae; genus Leuresthes; species Leuresthes tenuis. The sequence continues at coordinate 11,687,099 of NW_027325377.1, forward strand.
CGGCGAACGTCAGCCAAACGAGGACCCTCACACCATCCCACGTAAATGTTCTTTACTTCAGTGGCGACATCTATATAATATTGTCTGGGTCCCGTTAAAACATGTATTTTTCCCATCTAATTCCTTGTTTGCTTTAAAACAAGTATTCCCCATTTTCTATCCCTTCAGTAGCCAACCAGTTTGTATGGAGTACACTGGAGCAACTTGACTGATCAGTAAAACACTGCTTTTGTTGTCACCGCAAGGCTTCCCCCGTCGGTTGTTTCACTGAGACACTACTGAGTAACTATAACTCAACACAGTTTATACACATAACATTCATATACATACTAACAAACAAACAAACAATAATTTATCGCAATTTTCTCATCTCTGTTTGAACGTACACCCAGGTAAATATTCCTGTAGTGTTCTCATACCGACTATGGACCCATTCATTGTTTAACTTCACTGTTTTGCAAATCCTAATTGAATATTACACATTGACATTGAACTTTACTGGATAAGCAGGTCTTCATTGCATTCAGCAGCCTATATGTGAGCATCTATGTGTAAGCTGTTCTTCTTTGCATTTATCAGCAGCAAGCAATTCTTCACTGCACATGCATATGTAAATAGTAAAACAATTCCAATGTGTTAGCGAAACCTTCTATATCACAGTGGTTTCTAAGATCTATTTTAAGTTCTTTGCCATCAGTGAGATGACATAGTTTACAAAGTGTGTCAAATTATCACTGAAGATCTTTTCAGGTATTTCAAATCTAGAAATGAGTTATTTTACGCGTGATTTTGCTACTGAGAGTGCATCTGCTTGTGCACATGGAAATATTTCAGACCATTTGGTAAAAACCTCTGTTGTCACTGAGCAGAATCGTTTCCCTTAACATTTATTTAGTTCAATGAAATCTACACAATAATGAAATAATGAAATCCAAACAAATATGTTGAAAAAGATACACTGGCTTAGGGAATTATCTTCGTTTTGGTCTTAGATTGCCCTGTGGAATGTATTTTGCACATATTTGACCTGCTAGACAAAACTTTATTAATTTATTTATTCTAAAAAAAAAATTCAATAATTAGTAAAACCATATGCTGTAAAAACCTGGTTCATTATTGCTTCCATCCCTCCTGTTGAGACATGACATGGTCCGTGGCTCAATACTGCAGCATATTTAAACAAATTCTTTGGCAGTATGGTTTTCCTTCCGGTCATTCATACGAGTCTATTGTAGATGGCAATTGAATAACATCTAATAATGCTAAAATATTTGTAGTTTATACATTTAGCTGTGGATGTCTACATACCTGTTTTTCCAATGCTGTGTTAACACATGTACAGTTGAGAAGGCATACTGACTGTCAGTGTAAACGTTAACAACCTTTTTGTTATTTAATTTACAAGCTTCAGTTAAAGCTACCAATTCGAGTAATTTTTTGGTAGTGGTTGTTTTAAGAAAACTTCAGTTTCTGTTACTACTGCAAATCCTGTAGCATTTGTGCCATCAGGGTTTTTTGCTTGACCTGTTGAATAAATATAGTTATTTCTGCATTTTCATAACGTATATCAGTTAAGTCTGGCCTGGGTAAAACACTGATGGTTATTTCTGACATGCAATCATGAGGCTTTCCATCTGTGGGGTAGGTAGCAGTGTGGATGGATTAAGTGTAGCACATCTCTCGACAACAAGGTGTGGCTGTGAAAGAAGAACTGTTATGTAGGAGAGATGTCTGGTAAAGATATTTTGTTAAGTAACCATATCACAGCCACTGCATGAGGTACCTTAAGTGTTAATGGGTGAAATAACACCATTATTGTTGATGCCTGCACTGCCAATGGCTTCTGGCCATTGATTCAAAAGTACGATCTCGTCCCTTTTTCCCCCTTTCAGTGGACACTGGCCCCTAATTACCGCAATTCACCAGGGGGTCTTTCATTAGGAGTACTGGACTCCCCCGTGCACGGTTTCAGCTCCGACCCTGGAAAGCGGAAAAAACGTTGAGATCTGGTTTGAGAACCCAATTGTTGAGAAAAGTCTCTCAATGAGACTCAGAGTTGCTGGAGTCAGTTAATGCAAATGTTTAATCTTGCAGCAAGTTCAAGAATGTGTGTGTGAATGGGTGTATGTGTGCGAACGTGTGTGAGTTTGTGTATGTGAGAGTTTAATGAACCTGTTATCCACAGGCAGGTCTTAACTAGTATGGCACAGGTCCAGCCTGTCTCATCTTTTTTGGAAGGTCCAGCGCTCGGCCGTAACCCTTCTGTCTGTTTGGACTCTCACATACATTCGGTTAATCATAGAAAAACGAGAACAAAACTTTTTAGCCCCTTAAATTCATAAAACAGACATGGTGCAGTTATTTCCATTCTAGAAAATAAGAGTAATCACCACCATTCTTATAAATTCTGGATATTCTAACAATCTGAATCTTTTTTAAATGTTCGATGAAGCCCTTTGCTGTTCTGTTTAGAGACTCAGCTGATCATAAACCAAGTTTTGCTCTTGAACCAAGCTTCTAAACTCTTCACCTTTTTCATTTCTCAGTTAGTATTCACTTTAAAACTGATTAAAAGAAAAATTAAATGAATGCCTATCAACAAATGTGGGATCTAAACTCTAGTGCTTTCTCTAAAATAATTTCCTTTCTCAATTCAGAAATGTGTGTGTGTAAGTCACAACACCCGTGACACCAAAACGGCTTTCTTTTCTCTCTTTTCTCTACACTCTGCACTGTGAGCACACACACCAAATCAGAAAGGCTTTTTTCTCTCTTTTCTACATTATGAACTGTGGGGACACAAAACCGCTCTCTCTTTTTTTTTTTTTGATTGTGTGCCAGGGCGTTGTCTCACGTATTAGATTATGCTTAAGATACGAATGAGCAGTCAGAACAAAGCCTCAATACGGTGTTCCCGTGTTGTTTGTGGCTGCCTTGTCTTTTGCACAGATTAAAAGACAAGGCAGCCATCGAATAGGGCCTGATTGTTCCTACTTGGTCAGCCGAGGAGCAAGGGGGGGGAGCAAGCGTCTCAACCAAGCAAAGCTCACCATGGGGAAGGTGGCTATGCCAACTAGCCTGATGCCCTGCTCCTGCAGTGATGGATAATCATACACTGGTTTCTCTTCATAATGTACAAGTCTTTCGCCTTTTGCTAAAGACTTCCGTGGAGAGCAGCACTAATGAGTTGTTTCTATTTTTGGCAGGCTTTAACTTTGCGGGTGAAGCCCTTTCTGTCTGTGCAAAAGAAATCTTGTTACTGTGCAGAGTGACTTCTCTGAGTAGAGTCGCCTTACTTGTTGCGACTGTGCCGATGTTCGAAGCTGGAGTGCAAAGTTGTTGCTTGAATGGTGCTCGCTGGAGCGTGTGGTAGTGTAAAGTTATACCATTTAAAAGGGCTGAAGAGTGCTCAGTGCAGCGGGTGGGCGGAGGTGCAAAGTGACACTATGGCCATAAAAAGAACACCGCTACAAGTGCGCATTGTGCCAGGAAGGGCCCTCGGACGTGAACCAGTGGACAGATATCGCTTCTCGGCCTTTTGGCTAAGATCAAGTGTAGTATCTGTTCTTAGCAGTTTAATATGTGATATGTCTATGCAAGGACTACATATTAAATGGATTTTTATCAATAGGAGTTGAAAAAGGAGCTTGCTCCGTTCACTCCAAGCATCGACCCGGTACTGCAGTGCCGCTGGGAACGGTGCGCTCTCCTCTGCTCTTGTGAAAAAGCAAACAGCGGTGCAGGATGGAAGTTTCTTTTAATATGCTGAGAAAAGAGAGTGAATGCAAAGCAGACTTTAACACGGCTCTGGGAGCGAGCCGAGTGCGGGCTAACCAGGAGAATTGCTTGAAAGAAACGCGACACCGAATGAGCGGTCAGAACAAAGCCTCAATACGGTGTTCCTGTGGTGTTTTTATAAAATGCGGTGTAAAAAAAGGTGTGAATGCCCCATAGAAAACTAAAAGGTGGAGCGGAAGTGTTTGGCTGCAAGAAGGTGTGAATGTCCGACTATATTTGGTGAAAAGCAGGTGAAGCAAGGTCTGAATGCCCAACCTTTCATCATCAAAAGAGAGATCAGAGGTTTTTGGCTGCAAGAAGGCCATAGTTTGCCAAAAGCGGGTAAGGTGCGAATGATCGGCTAAATATCAACAAAAGTGGGGGCGGAGGTCTTCGGATGCAAGTGGGTGTGAATATCCGACCATACAAGTATGGTGGAGAGGAAGCTGTGAATGGCCGACCATAGTTTGCAAAAAGCAGGTGAGAAAAGGTGCGAATGTCCAACCATACATGATCAAAACAGGGAGCGGAGGTGTTTGGCTGCGACAAGGTGTGAATGTCCACCCATAATTAATGAAAAGCGGGCAACAAGTAGGTTCGAATGCCCAACCATACATCATCAAAAGCAGGAGTGGATGTGTTCGGCTACAAGAAGGTTTGTATGTCCGAGCATAGTTTGTAAAAAGCGGGTAAGAAAAGGTTCGAATGCCTGAACATACACCATCAAAATAGGGAGCGGAGGTGTTCCGCTGTAAGACGGTGTGAATGTCCGACCATAGTTGGTAAAAAGTGGGTATGAAAAGGTTCGAATGCCCAAATTCGGCTGCAAAAAACTGTGTTCGGCTGCAAAAAGGTGTGAATGTTCGACTAAATTTTGTAAAAAGCGGGTAAGACAAGGTGAGAATGCCTGACAATGTATGATCAAAAGCGGGAGCGGAGGTGTTCAGCTGCAAGAAGGTCTAAATGTCCATTTTTAATTAATAGAAAACATGAAAGAAAATTTTCGAAAATCAATCCGCACATGATCATAAGTGGGAGAGGAGGTGTTCAGCTGCAAGAAGGTGTGAATGTCCTACCATAATTGCTGAAAAATGTGTTAGAAACGGTAAGAATGCCGGACCATACATCATCAAAAGCTAAAGAGGTGGTGTTCGGCTGCAAGTAGGTGTGAATGTCTGACTAAAGTTCAAATATATTAACAAAAGCGGGAGGAGAGGTCTTCGGATGAGTGGTCGAGAATTTCCAACCATAATCTATAAAATGCGGTGAAAAAAAAAGGTGTGATAGATACCTAAAAGGTGGAGCGGAAGTGTTCGGCTGCAAGAAGGTGTGAATGTTATATATATAGTTGGTGAAAAGCAGGAAAAGCAAGGTCTGAATGCCCAATCTTACATAATCAAAAGCGAGATCAGAGGTGTTTGGCGGCAAGAAAACGGGTAAGGTGTGAATGACCGACTAAATATCAACAAAAGTGGGGGCGGAGGTCTTCGGATGCAAGTGGGTGTGAATATCCCACCATACAAGTATGGTGGAGAGGAAGCTGTGAATGGCCGACCATAGTTTGCAAAAAGCAGGTGAGAAAAGGTGCGAATGTCCAACCATACATGATCAAAACAGGGAGCGGAGGTGTTTGGCTGCGACAAGGTGTGAATGTCCACCCATAATTAATGAAAAGCGGGCAACAAGTAGGTTCGAATGCCCAACCATACATCATCAAAAGCAGGAGTGGATGTGTTCGGCTACAAGAAGGTTTGTATGTCCGAGCATAGTTTGTAAAAAGCGGGTAAGAAAAGGTGCGAATGCCTGAACATACACCATCAAAAGAGGGAGCGGAGGTGTTCCGCTGAAAGACGGTGTGAATGTCCGAACATAGTTGGTAAAAAGCGGGTAAGAAAAGGTTCGAATGCCCGAATATATACCATCAAAAGCGGAAGCGGAGGTGTTCGGCTGTAAGAAGTTGTGAACGTCCGACCAAAGTTTGTAAAAAGCAGTTAAGAAAAGGTTCGAATATCCAACCAAACATAATCAAAAGTGGGAGCAGAGCTGTTCGACTGCAAGTAGGTGTGAATGTCCACCCATAATTCCTGAAAAATGGGTAAGAAAAGGTGCGAATGCCCAACCATACATCATCAAAAGAAGAAGTGGATGTGTTCTGCTACAAGAAGGTTTGAATGTCCGACCATAGTTTGTAAAAAGTTGGTAAGAAAAAGTTCGAATGCCCGAACATACACCATCAAAAGAGGGAGCGGAGGTGTTCCGCTGTAAGATGCTGCGAATGTCCGACCATAGTTGGTAAAAAGCGGGTAAGAAAAGGTTAAAAAACCCGACTGTACACAATCAATAGCGGAAGCGGAGTTGTTCGGCTACAAGAAGGTGTGAAAGTCCACCAATAATTACTGAAAAATGGGTAAGAAAAGGTGTGAATGCCCAACTATACATCATCAAAAGCAGAAGTGGATGTGTTCGGCCACAAGAACGTTTGAATGTCCGACCATAGTTTGTAAAAGGCAGGTAAGAAAAGGTTCGAATGCCTGTACATACACAATCAAAAGAGGGAGCGGAGGTGTTTCGCTGCAAGAAGGTGTGAATGTCCGAGCATAGTTTGTAAAAAGTGGGTAAGAAAAGGTTCGAATGCCAGAACATACACCATCAAAAGAGGGAGCGGAGGTGTTCCGCTGTAAGAAGGTGTGAATGTCCGACCATAGTTGGTAAAAAGCGGGTAAGAAAAGGTTCGAATGCCAAAATATACACCATCAAAAGCGGAAGCCGAGGTGTTCGGCTGCAAGTAGGTGTGAATGTCAGATCATAATTTGCAAAAAGCTGATGAGAAAGGTGTGAATGACCGACAATAATTGCTGAAAAATGTGTTAGAAAAGGTAAGAATGCCGGACCATTCATCATCAAAAGCGGAAGAAGAGGTGTTCGGCTGCAAGAAGCTGTGAATGTCCAGCCATAATTACTCAAAAACGGGTACGAAAAGGTAGTTTTGCCAGACCATAAATGATCAAAAAAGGGAGCGGAGGTTTTCCGCTGTAAGAAGGTGTGAATATCCGACCATAATTGGTAAAAAGCGGGTAAGAAAAGGTGCGAATGCCCGACAATGTATGATCAAAAGAGGGAACGGAGGTTTTCGGCTGCAAGAAGGTCTAAATGTCCAACCACAATTTGTAAAAACCGGGTAAGAAAAGGCTCGGAAGCCCAACTATACACCATCAAAAGCGGGAGCGGAGGTGTTCAGCTGCAAGAAGGTCTGAATGTCCATCAATAATTGCTAGAAAACATGAAAAAAAAATTTCGAATATCCAACCGCACATGATCATAAGTGGGAGAGGAGGTGTTCAGCTGCAAGAAGGTGTGAATGTCCACCCATAATTCCTCAAAAATGGGTAAAAAAAAAGGTGCGAATGCCCAACCATACATCATCAAAAGCAGGACTGGATGTGTTAGGCTACAAGAAGGTTTGAATGTCCGAGCATAGTTTGTAAAAAGCGGGTAAGAAAAGGTTCGAATGCCCGAACATACACCATCAAAAGAGGGAGCGGAGGTGTTCCGCCATAAGAAGGTGTGAATGTCCGACCGTAGTTGGTTAAAATACCCGACTGTACACAATCAATAGCGGGAGCGAATGTGTTCGGCTACAAGAAGGTGTGAATGGCCGACCATTTTTTGTAAATAGCGGGTAAGAAAAGGTGCGAATGCCCGACAATACACCATCAAAAGCGGGAGCAGAGGGGTTCAGCTGCAAGAAGGTCTGAATTTCCAACCATAATTTGTAAAAACCGGGGAAGAAAAGGCTCGAAAGCCCGACTATACACCATCAAAAGCGGGAGCAGAGGGGTTCAGCTGCAAGAAGCTCTGAATGTCCATCAATAATTGCTAGAAAACATGAAAGAAAATTTTCGAATATCCAACCGCACATGATCATAAGTGGGAGAGGAGGTGTTCAGCTGCAAGAAGGTGTGAATGTCCACCCATAATTCCTGAAAAATGGGTAAAAAAAGGTGCGAATGCCCAACCATACATCATCAAAAGCATGTGTGAATGTCAGATCATAATTTGCAAAAACCTGATTGTGTGCAGCTGAACACCTCTGCTCCCGCTTTTGATGGTGTATAGTCGGGCTTTCGAGGCTTTTCTTCAACGGTGTTTACAAATTATGGTTGGAAATTCAGACCTTGCAGCCGAACACCTCCGCTCCCTCTTTTGATCATACATTGTCGGGCATTCGCACCTTGTCTTACCCGCGTTTTACAAACCATGGTCGGACTTTCACACCTTCTTGTAGCTGAACAACTCCGCTCCCGCTATTGATTGTGTACAGTCGGGTATTTTAACCTTTTCTTACCCGCTTTTTACCAATTATGGTCGGACATTCACACCGTCTTACAGCGGAACACCTCCGCTCCCTCTTTTGATGGTGTATGTTCGGGCATTCGAACTTTTTCTTACCCACTTTTTACAAACTATGGTCGGACATTCAAACCTTCTTGTAGCAGAACACATCCACTTCTTCTTTTGATGATGTATGGTTGGGCATTCGCACCTTTTCTTACCCATTTTTCAGGAATTATGGCTGGACATTCACACCTACTTGCAGTCGAACAGCTCTGCTCCCACTTTTTATTATGTTTGGTTGGATATTCGAACCTTTTCTTAACTGCTTTTTACAAACTTTGGTCGGACGTTCACAACTTCTTACAGCCGAACACCTCCGCTTCCGCTTTTGATCGTATATAATCGGGCATTCGAACCTTTTCTTACCCGCTTTTTACCAACTATGGTCGGACATTCACACCGTCTTTCAGCGGAACACCTCCGCTCCCTCTTTTGATGGTGTATGTTCGGGCATTCGCACCTTTTCTTACCCGCTTTTTACAAACTATGGTCGTACATTCAAACCTTCTTGTAGCCGAAAACCTCCACTCCCTCTTTTGATCATACTTTGTCGGGCATTCGCACCTTTTCTTACCCGCTTTTTACAAACTATGCTCGGACATTCAAACCTTCTTGTAGCCAAACACATCCACTCCTGCTTTTGTTGATGTATGGTTGGGCATTCGAACCTACTTGTTGCCCGCTTTTCATTAATTATGGGTGGACATTCACACCTTGTCGCAGCCAAACACCTCCGCTCCCTGTTTTGATCATGTATGGTTGGACATTCGCACCTTTTCTCACCCGCTTTTTGCAAACTATGGTCGGCCATTCACAGCTTCCTCTCCACCATACTTGTATGGTGGGATATTCACACCCACTTGCATCCGAAGACCTCCGCCCCCACTTTTGTTGATATTTAGTCGATCATTCACACCTTACCCGTTTTCTTGCCGCCAAACACCTCTGATCTCGCTTTTGATGATGTAAGATTGGGCATTCAGACCTTGCTTTTCCTGCTTTTCACCAACTATATATATAACATTCACACCTTCTTGCAGCCGAACACTTCCGCTCCACCTTTTAGGTATCTATCACACCTTTTTTTTCACCGCATTTTATAGATTATGGTTGGAAATTGTCAACCACTCATCCGAAGACCTCTCCTCCCGCTTTTGTTAATATATTTGAACTTTAGTCAGACATTCACACCTACTTGCAGCCGAACACCACCTCTCTAGCTTTTGATGATGTATATTCCGGCATTCTTACCGTTTCTAACACATTTTTCAGCAATTATGGTAGGACATTCACACCTTCTTGCAGCTGAACACCTCCTCTCCCACTTATGATCATGTGCGGATTGATTTTCGTAAATTTTCTTTCATGTTTTCTATTAATTAAAAATGGACATTTAGACCTTCTTGCAGCTGAACACCTCCGCTCCCGCTTTTGATCATAGATTGTCAGGCATTCGCACCTTGTCTTACCCGCTTTTTACAAAATTTAGTCGAACATTCACACCTTTTTGCAGCCAAATTTGGGCATTCGAACCTTTTCATACCCACTTTTTACCAACTATGGTCGGACATTCACACCGTCTTACAGCGGAACACCTCCGCTCCCTCTTTTGATGGTGTATGTTCGGGCATTCGAACCTTTTCTTATCCGCTTTTTACAAACTATGCTCGGACATTCAAACCTTCTTGTAGCCGAACACATCCACTCCTGCTTTTGATGATGTATGGTTGGGCATTCGAACCTACTTGTTGCCCGCTTTTCATTAATTATGGGTGGACATTCACACCTTGTCGCAGCCAAACACCTCCGCTCCCTGTTTTGATCATGTATGGTTGGACATTCGCACCTTTTCTCACCCGCTTTTTGCAAACTATGGTCGGCCATTCACAGCTTCCTCTCCACCATACTTGTATGGTGGGATATTCACACCCACTTGCATCCGAAGACCTCCGCCCCCACTTTTGTTGATATTTAGCCGATCATTCGCACCTTACCCGCTTTTGGCAAACTATGGCCTTCTTGCAGCCAAAAACCTCTGATCTCGCTTTTGATGATGTAAGGTTGGGCATTCAGACCTTGCTTCACCTGCTTTTCACCAAATATAGTCGGACATTCACACCTTCTTGCAGCCGAACACTTCCGCTCCACCTTTTAGTTTTCTATGGGGCATTCACACCTTTTTTTACACCGCATTTTATAAAAACACCACAGGAACACCGTATTGAGGCTTTGTTCTGACCGCTCATTCGGTGTCGCGTTTCTTTCAAGCAATTCTCCTGGTTAGCCCGCACTCGGCTCGCTCCCAGAGCCGTGTTAAAGTCTGCTTCGCATTCACTCTCTTTTCTCAGCAGTTTAAAGAAACTTCCATCCTGCACCGCTGTTTGCTTTTTCACAAGAGCAGATGAGAGCGCACCGTTCCCAGCGGCACTGCAGTACCGGGTCGATGCTTGGAGTGAACGGAGCAAGCTCCTTTTTCAACTCCTATTGATAAAAATCCATTTAATATGTAGTCCTTGCATAGACATATAACATATTAAACTGATAAGTACAGATACTACACTTGATCTTAGCCAAAATGCCGAGAAGCGATAACTGTCCACTGGTTCACGTCCGAGGGCCCTTCCTGGCACAATGCGCACTTGTAGCGGTGTTCGTTTTATGGCCATAGTGTCACTTTGCACCTCCGCCCACCCGCTGCACTGAGCACTCTTCAGCCCTTTTAAATGGTATAACTTTACACTACCGCACGCTCCAGCGAGCACCATTCAAGCAACATCGGCACAGTCGCAACAAGTGAGGCGACTCTACTCAGAGAAGTCACTCTGCACAGTAACAAGATTTCTTTTGCACAGACAGAAAGGGCTTCACCCGCAAAGGTAAAGCCTGCCAAAAATAGAAACAATTCATTAGTGCTGCTCTACACGGAAGTCTTTAGTAAAAGGCGAAAGACTTGTACATTATGAAGAGAAACCAGTGTATGATTATCCATCACTGCGGGAGCAGGGCATCAGGCTAGTTGGCATAGCCACCTTCCCCATGGTGAGCTTTGCTTGGTTGAGACGCTTGCTCCCCCCCCTTGCTCCTCGGCTGACCAAGTAGGAACAATCGGGCCATATTCGATGGCTGCCTTGTCTTTTACTCTGTGCAAAAGACAAGGCAGCCACAAACAACACGGGAACACCGTGTTGAGGCTTTGATCTGACTGCTCATTCGGTGTCGCGTTTCTTTCAAGCAATTCTCCCAGTTAGCCCGCACTCGGCTCGCTCCCAGAACCGTGTTAAAGTCTGCTTCGCATTCACTCTCTTTTATCAGCAGATTAAAAGAAAGTTTCATCTTAGGCTCCCTGAAACTTCCATCCTGCACCGCTGTTCGCTTTTTCACAAGAGCAGAGGAGAGCGCACCGTTCCCAGCGGCACTGCAGTACCGGGTCGATGCTTGGAGTGAACGGAGCAAGCTCCTTTTTCAACTCCTATTGATACAAATCCATTTAATATGTAGTCTCGCATAGAGGACATTTCAGACATTAAACTGATAAGAACAGATACTACACTTGATCTTAGCCAAAAGGCCGAGAAGCGATAACTGTCCACTGGTTCACGTCCGAGGGCCCTTCCTGGCACAATGCGCACTTGTAGCGGTGTTCTTTTTATGGCCATAGTGTCACTTTGCACCTCCGCCCACCCGCTGCACTGAGCACTCTTCAGCCCTTTTAAATGGTATAACTTTACACTACCACACGCTCCAGCGAGCACCATTCAAGCAACATCGGCACAGTCGCAACAAGTGAGGCGACTCTACTCAGAGAAGTCACTCTGCACAGTAACAAGATTTCTTTTGCACAGACAGAAAGGGCTTCATCCGCAAAGGTAAAGCCTGCCAAAAATAGAAACAACTCATTAGTGCTGCTCAACGTTGTACTTTGCAGTAAAAGAAAGAGCAAATCTAAAGTTTCAGGAATCCGAGAATAAGCTTACTTTCATGAGTTCTTCACGATTTCGGATTTTGCTATAAAATGAATTCCTTCACTCAAACTAAATTAAAACTGCTAAACCGCTAATCTGTTACATACAAGGCAGATGTCAAATTCACCGAAATAGGATCTAAGGGTATTTGGCCAATCGAGCTGTAGCAGCTTCGGTAAAAGAGTATAAGTTGAAGAGTTTGTGAATAAAGGTGTGCGCACACATAGTGAGTTGTAGGAAAATAGGCAGGGAGCAATGCCGGCTGGGGTATATGTTCTTGTATGTTGTCTGACTGTTTGATTTGAATGTGTTGTGTAAGTGTCCTGTTGAATGTTACATGTTTGGGCTTTGACACGCTTCACTGTGGTTGTTAACTGTGTGGTGTGTCCTGAAATGTTATATGTTTGGGCTGTGTGACATGCTTAATGCTTTTCAGTAGCAACCCACTTATTCATATATAGCAACTGACAACATAAGAAGTCCGGACATACTTTGATAGTAGTTGTAGAAGTATCCTTATTGATAATAGATAAACTAATTCATAGTGATAGAACAGTAGATGAACAGGTGCCTGCACATGTCTCATGAAAATAAAATGGGTGTATGATTGCTGACGGCAGAGCAATACTGCCAAACTTATGAGTTCTTGTGGCAAACTTGATTCAGTGTCTTGACGTGTATACGCTGTTTCGCTGACTTGTCACAAGAAACAAAGTGTGTTTGATAAGATCCGACCATTTTATTACGGGAGGATCAGTATGTATGGATTCTGATGTGACTGATAAACCCATTCGTATCTTAAGCATAATCTAATACGTGAGACAACGCCCTGGCACACAATCAAAAAAAAAAAAGAGAGAGAGCGGTTTTGTGTCCCCACAGTCCATAATGTAGAAAAGAGAGAAAAAAGCCTTTCTGATTTGGTGTGTGTGCTCACAGTGCAGAGTGTAGAGAAAAGAGAGAAAAGAAAGCCGTTTTGGTGTCACGGGTGTTGTGACTTACACACACACATTTCTGAATTGAGAAAGGAAATTATTTTAGAGAAAGCACTAGAGTTTAGATCCCACATTTGTTGATAGGCATTCATTTAATTTTTCTTTTAATCAGTTTTAAAGTGAATACTAACTGAGAAATGAAAAAGGTGAAGAGTTTAGAAGCTTGGTTCAAGAGCAAAACTTGGTTTATGATCAGCTGAGTCTCTAAACAGAACAGCAAAGGGCTTCATCGAACATTTAAAAAAGATTCAGATTGTTAGAATATCCAGAATTTATAGGAATGGTGGTGATTACTCTTATTTTCTAGAATGGAAATAACTGCACCATGTCTGTTTTATGAATTTAAGGGGCTAAAAAGTTTTGTTCTCGTTTTTCTATGATTAACCGAATGTATGTGAGAGTCCAAACAGACAGAAGGGTTACGGCCGAGCGCTGGACCTTCCAAAAAAGATGAGACAGGCTGGACCTGTGCCATACTAGTTAAGACCTGCCTGTGGATAACAGGTTCTTTAAACTCTCACACACACAAACTCACACACGTTCGCACACATACACCCATACACACACACATTCTTGAACTTGCTGCAAGATTAAACATTTGCATTAACTGACTCCAGCAACTCTGAGTCTCATTGAGAGACTTTTCTCAACAATTGGGTCCTCAAACCAGATCTCAACGTTTTTTCCGCTTTCCAGGGTCGGAGCTGAAACCGTGCACGGGGGAGTCCAGTACTCCTAATGAAAGACCCCCTGCTGAATTGCGGTAATTAGGGGCCAGTGTCCACTGAAAGGGGGAAAAAGGGACGAGATCGTACTTTTGAATCAATGGCCAGAAGCCATTGGCAGTGCAGGCATCAACAATAATGGTGTTATTTCACCCATTAACACTTAAGGTACCTCATGCAGTGGCTGTGATATGGTTACTTAACAAAATATCTTTAGCAGACATCTCTCCTACATAACAGTTCTTCTTTCACAGCCAGACCTTGTTGTCGAGAGATGTGCTACACTTAATCCATCCACACTGCTACCTACCCCACAGATGGAAAGCCTCATGATTGCATGTCAGAAATAACCATCAGTGTTTTACCCAGGCCAGACTTAACTGATATACGTTATGAAAATGCAGAAATAACTATATTTATTCAACAGGTCAAGCAAAAAACCCTGATGGCACAAATGCTACAGGATTTGCAGTAGTAACAGAAACTGAAGTTTTCTTAAAACAACCACTACCAAAAAATTACTCTGTTCAAGCAGTCGAATTGGTAGCTTTAACTGAAGCTTGTAAATTAAATAACAAAAAGGTTGTTAACGTTTACACTGACAGTCAGTATGCCTTCTCAACTGTACATGTGTTAACACAGCATTGGAAAAACAGGTATGTTGACATCCACAGCTAAATGTATAAACTACAAATATTTTAGCATTATTAGATGTTATTCAATTGCCATCTACAATAGACTCGTATGAATGACCGGAAGGAAAACCATACTGCCAAAGAATTTGTTTAAATATGCTGCAGTATTGAGCCACGGACCATGTCATGTCTCAACAGGAGGGATGGAAGCAATAATGAACAAGGTTTTTACAGCATATGGTTTTACTAATTATTGAATTTTTTTTTTTAGAATAAATAAATGAATAAAGTTTTGTCTAGCAGGTCAAATATGTGCAAAATACATTCCACAGGGCAATCTAAGACCAAAACGAAGATAATTCCCTAAGCCAGTGTATCTTTTTCAACATATTTGTTTGTATTTCATTATTGTGTAGATTTCATTGAACTAAATTAATGTTAAGGGAAACGATTCTGCTCAGTGACAACAGAGGTTTTTACCAAATGGTCTGAAATATTTCCATGTGCACAAGCAGATGCACTCTCAGTAGCAAAATCACGCGTAAAATAACTCATTTCTAGATTTGAAATACCTGAAAAGATCTTCAGTGATAATTTGACACACTTTGTAAACTATGTCATCTCACTGATGGCAAAGAACTTAAAATAGATCTTAGAAACCACTGTGATATAGAAGGTTTCGCTAACACATTGGAATTGTTTTACTATTTACATATGCATGTGCAGTGAAGAATTGCTTGCTGCTGATAAATGCAAAGAAGAACAGCTTACACATAGATGCTCACATATAGGCTGCTGAATGCAATGAAGACCTGCTTATCCAGTAAATTTCAATGTCAATGTGTAATATTCAATTAGGATTTGCAAAACAGTGAAGTTAAACAATGAATGGGTCCATAGTCGGTATGAGAAGACTACAGGAATATTTACCTGGGTGTACGTTCAAACAGAGATGAGAAAATTGCGATAAATTATTGTTTGTTTGTTTGTTAGTATGTATATGAATGTTATGTGTATAAACTGTGTTGAGTTGTAGTTACTCAGTAGTGTCTCAGTGAAACAACCGACGGGGGAAGCCTTGCGGTGACAACAAAAGCAGTGTTTTACTGATCAGTCAAGTTGCTCCAGTGTACTCCATACAAACTGGTTGGCTACTGAAGGGATAGAAAATGGGGAATACTTGTTTTAAAGCAAAAAAGGAATTAGATGGGAAAAATACATGTTTTTACAGACAATATTATATAGATGTCGCCACTGAAGTAAAGAACATTTACGTGGGATGGTGTGAGGGTCCTCGTTTGGCTGACGTTCGCCGATATGCTCGCCATGCTCAGAACCAAGTTGAGACGCGTAAGACCATCAAAAGGGACAAGTGTGAAAAGGAGCTGCATTTGGCAACCATGACCATGTATTACGCAGTGGGTGTAAACAGAGGACGAGGCCGAAGTCGAAGACGTGGACGTGTGGGAGAGGAGGTCGAAATGGGCCACGCCACAGCTCTGATCCGAATATTTGTTTTTACTGTGGCCAGACTGGACACTGGAAGAAGAACTGTCCACAGCTAAAAAGTGATGAAATTGGGCAAAAGGCTGACTGAGGGTGGGAGGCAGGTTCTGGACGTCACGCGGCAGCGGAGCCTCCACTAATGGGTGATAGCACAAACACACTCACACATTTTTCCTGCTCTGTGTAGTGAAGCAACGCTTGCCGACTGTGATTCACGTAGTAAAGTTTTGCATGCTATTTCAGTCCTAGAGCAAAGATATTTCTCTCAGAATATAGGAACTTATGTTCATCAGTAGTGACGTCAGGGGAGTTTGATTGTCCTCCAAAGTTAAGTGGAAACCACGTTTACTGTATGTCTGCATCAGGCCAGGTTGTGAAGGAGAAAATGACAATGCCCATTGCGTGTTGTCACTCCCGATGAGCTCTCCTTCAAACACTCATTTTTGTTATCAGAGTTGTGTCCCATTAACCTGATGGGCTGTGATCTCATGTGTAAATTAGGCATTATTTTAACTTCTACACCAGAGGGTGTTAAGGTTATGTTACAGCCTGACAAAGTTTTCACAGCAGTGCAGTTTGATTCATCGGCACTTACATATGCTTATGAGTGGAAACTTCCCAGCTCTCCTTTTTCACAACAACTAGTGGAAGAAGCAAAAGCGCTAGTTTCACCCCTTTCTGATTTCATGCAACCTACTGATTTGCACTGCACATCACACATTTCTTTGGGGCCTGACAATGACTATGAGAAGAAGTGAAAAAATATGTGCGCCTACTTTATTGGCTGTGTCGCTCACTCCAGAGCACTTCGATTTTTTTAATGTTTGTGGTACTCGCCCTCACATTTCCTTGGCCAAACGTACACACTGGCAGTGACAAGGTGTGGGAGAGTTTGTTGCTACATGTCAGAAAGAAATGGAGTGGACTGTTTCACCTGCTGATCCAAATTTGATGTTTTCTGAACGATTGTCAGCATACAAAAAAACATTTTTGAGTACAATGCATTGTCAAAGAACTGTGGACTTAATTCCTACCACAGAATCACATTTTGAAGCATGTTTTTTATCTGAAACAGATTTGTCTTCGATACCCATGTTGGCTGAAGTGCCCAATGATCTTTGGGCTAAGAGCAAATATGATGTGGGGTTGATAAAAGGCTGTGAACCAGTAATTGTCACCCCTAAATCAGACTTTTGTCCATGTAAAAAACAATACCCTTTTAAGCCTGAAGCAATTAAAGGGATTAAACCTGTTTTTCAATCTTTTCAGAAAACAGGCGTTATTGTTCCTTTTGAAAATTCACCTGTGCTTACTCCATTGTTTCCTGTTAAAAAGATTAAAGATGCTGGCCAGCCAGATGAATGGCGTTTTGTACAGGACCTCCAAGCGGTGAATGCTAAAGTTCAGCCACATGCTCCTACTGTGCCCAACCCACACACTATTTTGTCTCAAATTACATCAGATGCACAGTTTTTCTCAGTGGTTGACTTGTCGCCAGTGCACCCTGATAGCCCATTTTGGTTTGCTTTTTAGTTTGAAGGGAAATCTTGGACTTTTACCCGGTTATGACAGGGGTACTGTGAAAGTCCCACTATTTACAATGCTGCCCTCAAAGCTAGTCTGGATTAACTTCAATCAACCACAGGCTCTGCTCTTTTGCAGTATGTGGATGACATCCTTTTATGTAGTCCATCTAAACAACAGTGTGAAAAAGACCAAATGACTCAAATAACTTTCTTGCTTTCAAAATCTTTCCTCTAGTGACGCTGACTTAGAGAGGGATGAAGATAATCATGTTTAATTGTTCATGTTTTGATTGTTTATCATTGGACCCTTTATTACTATGATGCCTGCATTTTAAACTCACGTTGTGTGCAAATGCAGGCTGATGTTTTACAGATAAAGTTATTATTTTCCTTGTTTCTTTTGGGTTGATTAATATAATGGTATTATTATAATCAAAAGGGAGGAATGTAATGGAAAATAATTCTTATATGCATTGTATTGAGTGTTACTGTGTATAACCTGCAAATGACCGAGCTGCAAGGTACCACCCTGCCCTGTTTTCTTAAATTCCTCTTTACAATGGTGGGCTTGTTATAATGAGATAGGTGCACTTTAGGGGGGACAGGGTTAGGCTGGTATTTACGAGTGTGTCTGGGTAACCTCAACTGATGGTTGGGGAGGAAAGTTAGAAGAACAATCAATTATACCCAAAAACAGATGACGTGATGAGCGGGCAATATAACTGTGTGTTTTTGCTTCAGTGGTCAGAGCAACTCTGTATTCTGTACTGTGTTGTTCTCTCTTGCAAGATATTATTATTAAAGCCTCTTATCTCCTCACAAGAAAATAACTGACTCCCCAAATGCAAGTGTCAGGACAAATGATCAAACTTCTCCAAGCTTCAGTCTGCAGAGAGGTACAAGACAGGGTTGCTCACTTTCTCCCTCACTTTTTGCTATTTTCATCAAACCTTTAGCAGCTGCTATCAGACAAGATAGAAATATTAAAGACATCCAACCCCAAAATATTGAGCATAAAATAAGTCTTTATGCTGATGATGTATTACTTTTCCTTCAGAACTCACAGACGTCTCTCACTCACACGATCACACTCATAAATAAATTCTCAGCACTTTCTGACTACTCTATCAATTGGTCTAAGACCACAGTTCTGCCCATTAACTGTAGGGTCCAGAATATACCTGCGATCACTTTACAGTCAGGAAATATTAGATATTTAGGCATAAACATTTCCTCCAGGCTCTCAGAGCTAACAAAGCTAATTTATGTGCAATTATTAATGACAGTAGAGGACAATCTCTCTCGTTGGAAGTCCTTACCTATATCACTTATGGGGAGAGTTACAACCATTAAAATGATGATACTACCAAAAGTTAACTATTTGTTCTCAATGATCCCCATAAAACCAACCTGCTACTTGGTTTAAGTCACTAGATTCATGCATCTCCAAATTTCTGTGGAAAAACAAACCACAGTTTGTTTAAAAACCCTACAGAAGACCAAGGACAGTGGTGGATTAGATTTACCTAATTTTCAGCACTATTCCTTAGCCAATAGGTTACGGTATATATGGATAAATATAGAACAAGCATTGTGTGATAATCTGGAAATCTCTGACCTGCCACGTATTAGTCAAATAGTGAAAAATCACAAATGTTTCAAAAGCATTAACATCAGCACCTCTCTGACAGCCTGGTGGGAATTTCTTAAAATAACAAAGTCTTCACTTGCCCCCTGTAAGCTTACACCCATCTGGAACAATCCTGACATCCTGCAAAACAAAAAAATGCTAAACTTTACTCTGTGGAAGATCAAAGGAATCAAACATCTGGAACATATAATCCAAAATGGACATTTTATTTCATTTGATGAGCTCATATCACAACATGAGATAGGCAGCAATAAATTCCTAGAATATCAACAACTTAAGTCTATAATAACAAAGAAATATATCCTCCACCAACCAGACTTACAACTCCCGATTAGGGTAGTAGAATTTCTAAGCATCTGCACCCCAAAACTACTATCAAAAATATATAAATTATTGTCTAAGATAGATGACACAATGTCTCTACCGTCCTCAAAATGGGAGGCAGATTTATCCATCAGTTCTAGTCATAGCTTCTGGCCACATATATGTTTGAACACCTTCAGAATGACTCAAAATCCTAATTTAGAGCTCATACAATACAAAATTCTTCATAGAACACACTATACAGGACAAAGGATGTTCAGGATGGGTCTAACACACTCAAACATCTGCTCACATTGCACAGATAACACACCTGATGATTATGCACACGCTTTGTGGTTTCGTGCGCCTGTCCAGAGGTTCTGGCTTGAAGTCTGTGCGGACCTATCAACATGACTAAAGTGTAGCATTCCTGCATGCCCCACACTGTGCATACTGGGTGACTTAGACAACATCAATGTGGAATTTAGCTTAGCACACATGATCCTCACAGTGTTATGTATAGCAAAGAAAACTATTCTCATGAACTGGAAAGCGAAGAACAATCTGTGTATTAACCAGTTTAGAAATTTTCTTTTAGATTATATTAGCATGGAAACAATGTCTGCTTCCTCAAAACATCAATTGGCTGAATTTAATTCTCTCTGGTCCCTTCTGATTAGCTTGATCACATAGTGGTGGTGGTGGGTTGCTGTCCCGTCGCTCTGGGCGGTTGGGTGTGTGCTGGGGGGGGCTGTGTGGCTTCGGGCGTCTGGTGGTCTCTCGGGTCGTGGGGAAATACAGCAGCCCTGTATTATTGCTTCCTGTGAAATCAAGATACAATGTGCACATGCTGGTTACAAATAAGAAAATACAAACAACAAACAGTTTCTTCCATGGTTCACAGCATGTGTATGATCATCTTCATCGCTGGTCTCAGTAAGGATGTTTCAATCTTCGGTGTCAGAGGTTACTAGCACTTAACACACCGTTGGAGTACAGCTTTTACTGCTGACTCTTATCTTTGTCCTTCCGGGCGTGTTGGTTAGGCTGATGTATGTCAGGGTGGAAGTCATCTACTGGTTCTGGTACCTTCTTACAGTGACTGGCATGAATCCAGGTTGCTCTCTCTGCAACTTTAACAGCTGTGTGAGTGACCAGTAGCACCTGGAACGGGCCTTGCCAACGTTTGGACTTCCAATGTTTCCTGCGAAGTTCCTTCACCACCTGTCATCTGGTTGGAGTGGTGTGTTTTCTGTGGCTGGAAGGGCTGCTTTTACTGTCTGTGAAACTTGAGATAGAACAGTGGAAAGGTTTCGACAGTAAGACAACATAGCATCATCACAAACAGTTGTGGAAGGGAGGGGTCTGGTTACAGGTCCCAATCCCAGGTTAGGAGGTCTGCCAAATAAAATTTCAAATGGGCTGAGATTCACTTGAGCTCTGATTCTCATTCTCATGTAGGTAAGCACAATAGGTAATGCTTTTGTCCATGGCAGACCTGTTTCTTCACAACATTTGGCTAACTTGGACTTTAATGTACCATTTTCTCTTTCCACAGCACCTCCACTCTGTGGATGATAAGCACAATTCCCAGGAATTTACCAACCTCAGTCAATGCAGTGTTTACAAAATGTGTGCCATTATCACTGCTGATCTTCTCTGGAATGCCCCATCTAGGAATGATTTCTGTTTAGCAGTGCTTTAGTCACTGCATTACTGTTTGCATGTTTTGCAGGGAACACTTCAACCCATTTACTAAACACGTCCACTATTACTAGTGCATATTTCTTTCCTTCAGCTGGTGTGAGTTCAACAAAATCCATCATCAAATGTTCAAAAGGTTTCTCTGGTGGAGGGTGTGCAACTTGCGATGTGTGTAATGCCTTTCCTACATTATGTGTGGCACAAACCATACATGACTGACAGTATTTTTGCGCATATGAACTGAACCCTTTTGTGAACCACTGAGCAGTGAGTGCATTCAGCATCCCCCCTTTTGACACATGGTTCAACCCATGTGTCAATTTTGAAAAATGAGGAAAAAAATGTTTAGGTAGACAGGGTTTACCATCAGGTCCCATCCAAACACCATCCGTATGAGTTGCACCCACAGAGGACCAAATGCGTCCAGAGGACCAAATTTCATCTGCAGAGGCAAAAGTTTGCAAAGCATGGAGATCTGTGAGGGAGTCTTCTGCCTGCAAAGAGAGGGAAGCGAAAACAGGAAAAAAATTAGCTGCTTGCTTAGCTGCAGCATCAGCTCTGGCATTGCCACAAGCAACAGGATCGTCTGAGTTAGTGTGAGCCGCACACTTACAGACCGAGATTGCTGTAGGCAAAAGGATCGCATCAAGAAGATCAGAAACCTGCTTGGAGTTCAGAATAGTTTTACCATCTGATTTAAGGAAATGCCTGTGTTTCCACAGCGCACCAAAGTCATGAACAACACCAAAAGCATATCTGGAATCTGTGTAAATAGTGACAGACTTACCAGCTGCCAACTTACAAGCTTCAGTAAGTGCAACTTATTGCACTTACTGAAGCTTGTAAGTTGGCTCAGTAGTTTGAGCAGAGAAATGTTTAGGAAGAGAACCAGACAACAAAGTGTCATGTGAAGAACATACTGCAAACCAAACACAGTTAGTACCTGTGGCTGGATCACGCAAAGCTGATCCATCTACAAAAAGAATCATGTCAGAGTTTGGAAGAGGAGTCTCTAAAAGATCAGGTCGGGGTGTACAAACTTGTTCCAAAACAGCCACCTCATTCGGTGTCGTGTTTCTTTCAAGCAATTCTCCTGGTTAGCCCGCACTCGGCTCGCTCCCAGAGCCGTGTTAAAGTCTACTTCGCATTCCGCACCTCCGCCCACCCGCTGCACTGAGCACTCTTCAGACCTTTTAAATGGTATAACTTTACACTACCACACGCTCCAGCGAGCACCATTCAAGCAACAACTTTGCACTCCAGCTTCGAACATCGGCACAGTCGCAACAAGTAAGGCGACTCTACTCAGAGAAGTCACTCTGCACAGTAACAAGATTTCTTTTGCACAGACAGAAAGGGCTTCATCCGCAAAGGTAAAGCCTGCCAACAATAGAAACAACTCATTAGTGCTGCTCAACATTGTACTTTGCAGTAAAAGAAAGAGCAAATCTAAAGTTTCAGGAATCCGAGAATAAGCTTACTTTCATGAGTTCTACACAATTTCGGATTTTGATATAAAATGAATTCCTTCACTCAAACTAAGTTAAAACTGCTTTGTCCTTCATATTTATCCATGTCCAAATAGCTTTAAACAAAAAAGACCGTTGTACTTTGCAGGATAGGAAAGAACAACACTAAACCTTTTCAGGAATCCGAGAATAAGCGTCGTTTGACGAGTTCTACACAATATCGGATTTTGATATAAAATTAATTCCTTCACTCAAACCAAGTTAAAACTGCTTTGTCCTTCATATTTATCCATGTCTAAATACCTTTAAACAAAAACGAACGTAGTACTTTTCAGGATAGGAAACAACAACACTAATTTTTTTCAGGAATCCAAGAATAAGCTTCTTTTCACGAGTTCTACACAATTCCGGATTTTGATATAAAATTAATTCCTTCACTCAAACCAAGTTAAAACTGCTTT
Organism: Leuresthes tenuis; assembly: GCF_036924035.1. Lineage (NCBI taxonomy): Eukaryota > Metazoa > Chordata > Actinopteri > Atheriniformes > Atherinopsidae > Leuresthes > Leuresthes tenuis. The sequence goes on from NW_027325377.1 coordinate 11,710,208, forward strand.
GTCCTTCATATTTATCCATGTCTAAATAGCTTTAAACAAAAAAGAACGTTGTACTTTGCAGGATAGGAAAGAACAACACTGAACCTTTAGGAATCCGAGAATAAGCTTATTTTCACGAGTTCTACACAATTTCAGATTTTGTTATAAAATGAATTCCTTCACTCAAACCAAGTTAAAACTGCTTTGTCCTTCATATTTTTGCATGTCTTAATAGGTTTCAGGCATAAAATTCTTCATATTACCCTGTATATGAAAGAAGCATACTTGTGATGGAGCAATACACTCCTTTTGGGTAACCTAAACTGATGGTTGGGGAGGAAAGTTAGAAGAACAATCAACTATCAACCAAAGACAGATGACGTGATGAGCGGGCAATATAACTGTGTGTTTTTGCTTCAGTGGTCAGAGCAACTCTGTATTCTGTACTGTGTTGTTCTTTCTTTCAAGATATTATTATTAAAGCCTCTTATCTCCTCAGAAGAAAATAACTGACTCTGTGCGTTACTAAATTTCCACCACAATTTTGGCGTCACGAACAGGATCCCTCGACTGGTGTCTCTGGACCGGATCGCAGTGCATGGCCAGCCTGGACTGAAGTAGCTGTTCCAGCCTCATACCTCCAAGGGCTTTTCTGAGAGAGAGGACTGGCAGGTCCTTTTCTTGAATACCAGCGCTGGGATCATTTTTGAAATATGATAGTCTGAGACGATAGGACTGCTTTTTAGTTTTTATTTGAATAAAAGAGGGTTTCCCGGTTGTGTCATTAGTGAGACAGAGATTTCATGGGTAAGTGAAACTTTTGAAGCAGTCCGAAGAAGTGTGAAGTACTCCGAAGAAGTGTGAGTACAGATTAAGGTCCTCATTGGAGACGTCCTTTGAGTGAAGGAATATATTTCCCCATTCCAAGTCTGAGAATTGGAAACAGTAGGTCTCAGACTTTTGACCCTACCGGGGGACCTAAGCATGATGAAATGAAAAAGACATATGGTCCAGAGGTTTTCCACCAGAAGGTTCTTTTAGTATGTTAGAAATAAGAAAATTAGAAGAAAAGTTTTGCAAATATGAGAAAGAGATGAAGCAAAAAAAAAGAAAATTAAGTTTAAATAAGAAGTAAGAAAGGTATAGAATTTTGGAAAAAATAAAGTGTATTAAGAGAAAGAAAGGAAAATGTTAAACAAATGCCATGACGGAATGATGATAATAATTTAGTATTAGCTGTGCCGGATCCAGACCTGGACTCCTGCCCTCCACGACGCCTGCAACAACAACAGCCAGCCCTGCCACAAGCCTCTGGCTCTCGGGAAGAAGGGACTTCTTCCATCCTCCCTCGGGAAGAAATTCCATCATTCTCACAACATCAGCTACATAGGTCTGATGATGAGGAAAAGGAAGACGTTTGGTTCTCCAGCGTACCTGCCCAAGAACTTTTAACGCAAGTGACAAAAATCCTTTACCCACAATCTGGACTTCAGAGATCTAAACGTGAGAAAAAACAAAACCAGATTCAAACCATGCCTATGGTTAAAGTTGCAGTTCCCACTGGACCATTACTGGTTTATCGACCCTGGACTGAGACTGACATCATGGAAGCATAACAATGCTTACCAGATCCAGAGATTTCTGGACCCCATTTTGCTGACGAGTTGCGAGATTTCTGCGCACAATTCTGCCCGACTGGGGTTGAATTGCATCGCATATTGGCAAAAAAGTTCAAACCGTCCGACCTCTGCAAAATAGAGGCCAGTATGCTACAACTGGATTTGCGACCTACCAACAGTGAACGAGGACATAATGATAACGCTCAATATGAAGCAGCCAACCAAAGACTGTGTCAAGCCATCACCACTCAATTTCCAACCAAAATCAATATGTCCCACATTTACACCTGCAAACAGAAACCCGGTGAAGGGACTGATGATTTTGTACACCGCCTCCTTGAGGAAGTCAGCAAGCACAGCGGTCATCAGAGACCAAGGGATTTGGGTAATGAATCAGGACCATGGGAGAGTATTGCATGCAATGCAATAATTAAAGGCCTCATGCCAGATGTCGCCACTGAAGTAAAGAACATTTACGTGGGATGGTGTGAGGGTCCTCGTTTGGCTGACGTTCGCCGATATGCTCGCCATGCTCATAACCAAGTTGAGACGCGTAAGACAACCAAAAGGGACAAGTGTGAAAAGGAGCTGCATTTGGCAGCCATGACCATGTATTACGCAGTTGGTGTAAACAGAGGACGAGGCCGAAGTCGAAGACGTGGACGTGTGGGATCAGAGCTATGATCCGAATATTTGTTTTTACTGTGGCCAGACTGGACACTGGAAGAAGGACTGTCCACAGCTGAAAAGTGATGAAATTTAGGAGGAAAGTTAGAAGAACAATCAACTATCAACCAAAGACAGATGACGTGATGAGCGGGCAATATAACTGTGTGTTTTTGCTTCAGTGGTCAGAGCAACTCTGTATTCTGTACTGTGTTGTTCTCTCTTTCAAGATATTATTATTAAAGCCTCTTATCTCCTCAGAAGAAAATATGCCAGATGTCGCCACTGAAGTAAAGAACATTTACGTGGGATGGTGTGAGGGTCCTCGTTTGGCTGACGTTCGCCGATATGCTCGCCATGCTCATAACCAAGTTGAGACGCGTAAGACAACCAAAAGGGACAAGTGTGAAAAGGAGCTGCATTTGGCAGCCATGACCATGTATTACGCAGTTGGTGTAAACAGAGGACGAGGCCGAAGTCGAAGACGTGGACGTGTGGGATCAGAGCTATGATCCGAATATTTGTTTTTACTGTGGCCAGACTGGACACTGGAAGAAGGACTGTCCACAGCTGAAAAGTGATGAAATTTAGGAGGAAAGTTAGAAGAACAATCAACTATCAACCAAAGACAGATGACGTGATGAGCGGGCAACCAAAGAAATTGGGCAAAAGGCTGACTGAGGGTGGGAGGCAGGTTCTGGACGTCACGCGGCAGCGGAGCCTCCACTAATGGGTGATAGCACAAACACACTCACACATTTTTCCTGCTCTGTGTAGTGAAGAAACGCTTGCCGACTGTGATTCACGTAGTAAAGTTTTGCATGCTATTTCCGTCCTAGAGCAAAGATATTTCTCTCAGAATATGGGAACTTATGTTCATCAGTAGTGACGTCAGGGGAGTTTTATTGTCCTCCAAAGTTAAGTGGAAACCACGTTTACTGTATGTCTGCCTCAGGCCAGGTTGTGAAGGAGAAAATGACAATGCCCATTGCGTGTTGTCACTCCCAATGAGCTCTCCTTCAAACACTCATTTTTGTTATCAGAGTTGTGTCCCATTAACCTGATGGGCTGTGATCTCATGTGTAAATTAGGCATTATTTTAACTTCTACACCAGAGGGTGTTAAGGTTATGTTACAGCCTGACAAAGTTTTCACAGCAGTGCAGTTTGATTCATCGGCACTTACATATGCTTATGAGTGGAAACTTCCCAGCTCTCCTTTTTCACAACAACTAGTGGAAGAAGCAAAAGTGTTAGTTTCACCCCTTTCTGATTTCATGCAACCTACTGATTTGCACTGCACATCACACATTTCTTTGGGGCCTGACAATGACTATGAGAAGAAGTGAAAAAATATGTGCGCCTACTTTATTGGCTGTGTCGCTCACTCCAGAGCACTTCGATTTTTTTAATGTTTGTGGTACTCGCCCTCACATTTCCTTGGCCAAACGTACACACTGGCAGTGACAAGGTGTGGGAGAGTTTGTTGCTACATGTCAGAAATAAATGGAGTGGACTGTTTCACCTGCTGATCCAAATTTGATGTTTTCTGAACGATTGTCAGCATAGAAAAAAACATTTTTGAGTACAATGCATTGTCAAAGAACTGTGGACTTAATTCCTACCACAGAATCACATTTTGAAGCATGTTTTTTATCTGAAACAGATTTGTCTTCGATACCCATTTTGGCTGAAGTGCCCAATGATCTTTGGGCTAAGAGCAAATATGATGTGGGGTTGATAAAAGGCTGTGAACCAGTAATTGTCACCCCTAAATCAGACTTTTGTCCATGTAAAAAACAATACCCTTTTAAGCCTGAAGCAATTAAAGGGATTAAACCTGTTTTTCAATCTTTTCAGAAAACAGGCGTTATTGTTCCTTTTGAAAATTCACCTGTGCTTACTCCATTGTTTCCTGTTAAAAAGATTAAAGATGCTGGCCAGCCAGATGAATGGCGTTTTGTACAGGACCTCCAAGCGGTGAATGCTGCAGTTCAGCCACATGCTCCTACTGTGCCCAACCCACACACTATTTTGTCTCAAATTACATCAGATGCACAGTTTTTCTCACCCTGATAGCCCATTTTGGTTTGCTTTTTAGTTTGGAGGGAGATCTTGGACTTTTACCCGGTTATGCCAGGGGTACTGTGAAAGTCCCACTATTTACAATGCTGCCCTCAAAGCTAGTCTGGATTAACTTCAATCAACCACAGGCTCTGCTCTTTTGCAGTATGTGGATGACATCCTTTTATGTAGTCCATCTAAACAACAGTGTGAAAAAGACAGTGAATCTGTTGAAACATCTTCCTTCTTATGGCCATAAAGCCAGCCTTTCTAAGTTACAGTTTGTACAGGACGAAGTCACCTTTTTGGGTCATGTGATTTCTAAGGATGGGCGCTCACTTTCTCCTAAACATGTTGCTGAAGTTCAGATCATTCCTAAACCGGTTACTAAAAAACAGCTTATGTCATTCTTAGGTATAACATCTTACTGCAGGAACTTTATTCCTAACTACTCTTTTCTCGAAGCTCTCTTAGGTGCTCTTATCCATGGTAAAGGCAGCTGCAGTTCTGACATGCAGCTCCAGTCAGCTGATCGTGTTCCATGGACTCCTGAGGCTGAATCAGCCTTTAGTCAGCTTAAGCTGGCTCTTCAAACAGCACCAACACTTGGCATTCCAGATCCTCATAAACCTTTCATACAGGCAGTTGATGAGAAGCATGGTTGTATGACATCTGTTCTTATGCAGGAACATGGGGCAGGCAAAGGCCAGTGGCTCATTTCTCAGCAAAACTGGACTCTGTGGCTGCAGGCCTGCCTGGTTGTCTTCGTGCTGTTGCAGCTGCAGAGAAAGCTGTCCTGGCCTCCCAAGATATTGTGGGCTACGCTAATTTGACTGTTTTGGTTCCTCATGCTGTTGCCTTTATTCTTCTCGAGCAGAAAACTTCACATCTTTCAACTGCTCGTTGGCTCAGATACACCTCTGTGATATGCCAAATGTCACTGTTAAACGTTGTACTGTTCTGAATCCTGCTACTTTGCTTCCGACTCCTGAGGATGGGGAGCCTCATGACTGTGAAGCTGTTTTGGAACAAGTTTGTACACCCCGACCTGATCTTTTAGAGACTCCTCTTCCAAACTCTGACATGATTCTTTTTGTAGATGGATCAGCTTTGCGTGATCCAGCCACAGGTACTAACTGTGTTTGGTTTGCAGTATGTTCTTCACATGACACTTTGTTGTCTGGTTCTCTTCCTAAACATTTCTCTGCTCAAACTACTGAGCTTATTGCACTTACTGAAGCTTGTAAGTTGGCAGCTGGTAAGTCTGTCACTATTTACACAGATTCCAGATATGCTTTTGGTGTTGTTCATGACTTTGGTGCGCTGTGGAAACACAGGCATTTCCTTAAATCAGATGGTAAAACTATTCTGAACTCCAAGCAGGTTTCTGATCTTCTTGATGCGATCCTTTTGCCTACAGCAATCTCGGTCTGTAAGTGTGCGGCTCACACTAACTCAGACGATCCTGTTGCTTGTGGCAATGCCAGAGCTGATGCTGCAGCTAAGCAAGCAGCTAAATCTTTTCCTGTTTTCGCTTCCCTCTCTTTGCAGGCAGAAGACTCCCTCACAGATCTCCATGCTTTGCAAACTTTTGCCTCTGCAGATGAAATTTGGTCCTCTGGACGCATTTGGTCCTCTGTGGGTGCAACTCATACGGATGGTGTTTGGATGGGACCTGATGGTAAACCCTGTCTACCTAAACATTTTTTTCCTCATTTTTCAAAATTGACACATGGGTTGAACCATGTGTCAAAAGGAGGGATGCTGAATGCACTCACTGCTCAGTGGTTCACAAAAGGGTTCAGTTCATATGCGCAAAAATACTGTCAGTCATGCCACACATAATGTAGGAAAGGCATTACACACATCGCAAGTTGCACACCCTCCACCAGAGAAACCTTTTGAACATTTGATGATGGATTTTGTTGAACTCACACCAGCTGAAGGAAAGAAATATGCACTAGTAATAGTGGACGTGTTTAGTAAATGGGTTGAAGTTTTCCCTGCAAAACATGCAAACAGTAATGCAGTGACTAAAGCACTGCTAAACAGAAATCATTCCTAGATGGGGCATTCCAGAGAAGATCAGCAGTGATAATGGCACACATTTTGTAAACACTGCATTGACTGAGGTTGGTAAATTCCTGGGAATAAGCTTGCGCACACATTGTGCTTATCATCCACAGAGTGGAGGTGCTGTGGAAAGAGAAAATGGTACATTAAAGTCCAAGTTAGCCAAATGTTGTGAAGAAACAGGTCTGCCATGGACAAAAGCATTACCTATTGTGCTTACCTACATGAGAATGAGAATCAGAGCTCAAGTGAATCTCAGCCCATTTGAAATTTTATTTGGCAGACCTCCTAACCTGGGATTGGGACCTGTAACCAGACCCCTCCCTTCCACAACTGTTTGTGATGATGCTATGTTGTCTTACTGTCGAAACCTTTCCACTGTTCTATCTCAAGTTTCACAGGCAGTAAAAGCAGCCCTTCCAGCCACAGAAAACACACCACTCCAACCAGATGACAGGTGGTGAAGGAACTTCGCAGGAAACATTGGAAGTCCAAACGTTGGCAAGGCCCGTTCCAGGTGCTACTGGTCACTCACACAGCTGTTAAAGTTGCAGAGAGAGCAACCTGGATTCATGCCAGTCACTGTAAGAAGGTACCAGAACCAGTAGATGACTTCCACCCTGACATACATCAGCCTAACCAACACGCCCGGAAGGACAAAGATAAGAGTCAGCAGTAAAAGCTGTACTCCACCGGTGTGTTAAGTGCTAGTAACCTCTGACACCGAAGATTGAAACATCCTTACTGAGACCAGCGATGAAGATGATCATACACATGCTGTGAACCATGGAAGAAACTGTTTGTTGTTTGTATTTTCTTATTTGTAACCAGCATGTGCACATTGTATCTTGATTTCACAGGAAGCAATAATACAGGGCTGCTGTATTTCCCCACGACCCGAGAGACCACCAGACGCCCGAAGCCACACAGCCCCCCCCAGCACACACCCAACCGCCCAGAGCGACGGGACAGCAACCCACCACCACCACTATGTGATCAAGCTAATCAGAAGGGACCAGAGAGAATTAAATTCAGCCAATTGATGTTTTGAGGAAGCAGACATTGTTTCCATGCTAATATAATCTAAAAGAAAATTTCTAAACTGGTTAATACACAGATTGTTCTTCGCTTTCCAGTTCATGAGAATAGTTTTCTTTGCTATACATAACACTGTGAGGATCATGTGTGCTAAGCTAAATTCCACATTGATGTTATCTAAGTCACCCAGTATGCACAGTGTGGGGCATGCAGGAATGCTACACTTTAGTCATGTTGATAGGTCCGCACAGACTTCAAGCCAGAACCTCTGGACAGGCGCACAAAACCACAAAGCGTGTGCATAATCATCAGGTGTGTTATCTGTGCAATGTGAGCAGATGTTTGAGTGTGTTAGACCCATCCTGAACATCCTTTGTCCTGTATAGTGTGTTCTATGAAGAATTTTGTATTGTATGAGCTGTAAATTAGGATTTCGAGTCATTCTGAAGGTGTTCAAACATATATATGGCCAGAAGCTATGACTAGAACTGATGGATAAATCTGCCTCCCATTTTGAGGACGGTAGAGACATTGTGTCATCTATCTTAGACAATAATTTATATATTTTTGATAGTAGTTTTGGGGTGCAGATGCTTAGAAATTCTACTACCCTAATCGGGAGTTGTAAGTCTGGTTGGTGGAGGATATATTTCTTTGTTATTATAGACTTAAGTTGTTGATATTCTAGGAATTTATTGCTGCCTATCTCATGTTGTGATATGAGCTCATCAAATGAAATAAAATGTCCATTTTGGATTATATGTTCCAGATGTTTGATTCCTTTGATCTTCCAGAGAGTAAAGTTTAGCATTTTTTTGTTTTGCAGGATGTCAGGATTGTTCCAGATGGGTGTAAGCTTAGACAAGTGAAGACTTTGTTATTTTAAGAAATTCCCACCAGGCTGTCAGAGAGGTGCTGATGTTAATGCTTTTGAAACATTTGTGATTTTTTACGTTTTGACTAATAAGTGGCAGGTCAGAGATTTCCAGATTATCACACAATGCTTGTTCTATATTTATCCATGTTCATCTATTGGGTTAGGTTTAAACCATTTTGATATATACCGTAACCTATTGGCTAAGGAATAGTGCTGAAAATTAGGTAAATCTAATCCACCACTGTCCTTGGTCTTCTGTAGGGTTTTTAAACTAATACGTGGTGGTTTGTTTTTCCACAGAAATTTGGAGATGCATGAATCTAGTGACTTAAACCAAGTAGCAGGTTGGTTTTATGGGGATCATTGAGAACAAATAGTTAACTTTTGGTAGTATCATCATTTTAATGGTTGTAACTCTCCCCATAAGTGATATAGGTAAGGACTTCCAACGAGAGAGATTGTCCTCTACTGTCTTTAATACTTGCACATAAATTAGCTTTGTTAGCTCTGAGAGCCTGGAGGAAATGTTTATGCCTAAATATCTAATATTTCCTGACTGTAAAGTGATCGCAGGTATATTCTGGACCCTACAGTTAATGGGCAGAACTGTGGTCTTAGACCAATTGATAGAGTAGTCAGAAAGTGCTGAGAATTTATTTATGAGTGTGATCGTGAGTGAGAGACGTCTGTGAGTTCTGAAGGAAAAGTAATACATCATCAGCATAAAGACTTATTTTATGCTCAATATTTTGGGGTTGGATGTCTTTAATATTTCTATCTTGTCTGATAGCAGCTGCTAAAGGTTTGATGAAAATAGCAAAAAGTGAGGGAGAAAGTGAGCAACCCTGTCTTGTACTTCTCTGCAGACTGAAGCTTGGAGAAGTTTGATCATTTGTCTTGACACTTGCATTTGGGGAGTCAGTTATTTTCTTGTGAGGAGATAAGAGGCTTTAATAATAATATCTTGCAAGAGAGAACAACACAGTACAGAATACAGAGTTGCTCTGACCACTGAAGCAAAAACACACAGTTATATTGCCCGCTCATCACGTCATCTGTTTTTGGGTATAATTGATTGTTCTTCTAACTTTCCTCCCCAACCATCAGTTGAGGTTACCCAGACACACTCGTAAATACCAGCCTAACCCTGTCCCCCCTAAAGTGCACCTATCTCATTATAACAAGCCCACCATTGTAAAGAGGAATTTAAGAAAACAGGGCAGGGTGGTACCTTGCAGCTCGGTCATTTGCAGGTTATACACAGTAACACTCAATACAATGCATATAAGAATTATTTTCCATTACATTCCTCCCTTTTGATTATAATAATACCATTATATTAATCAACCCAAAAGAAACAAGGAAAATAATAACTTTATCTGTAAAACATCAGCCTGCATTTGCACACAACGTGAGTTTAAAATGCAGGCATCATAGTAATAAAGGGTCCAATGATAAACAATCAAAACATGAACAATTAAACATGATTATCTTCATCCCTCTCTAAGTCAGCGTCACTAGAGGAAAGATTTTGAAAGCAAGAAAGTTATTTGAGTCATTTGGTCTTTTTCACACTGTTGTTTAGATGGACTACATAAAAGGATGTTATCCACATACTGCAAAAGAGCAGAACCTGTGGTTGATTGAAGTTAATCCAGACTAGCTTTGAGGGCAGCATTGTAAATAGTGGGACTTTCACAGTACCCCTGGCATAACCGGGTAAAAGTCCAAGATCTCCCTTCAAACTAAAAAGCAAACCAAAATGGGCTATCAGGGTGCACTGGCGACAAGTCAACCACTGAGAAAAACTGTGCATCTGATGTAATTTGAGACAAAATAGTGTGTGGGTTGGGCACAGTAGGAGCATGTGGCTGAACTTTAGCATTCACCGCTTGGAGGTCCTGTACAAAACGCCATTCATCTGGCTGGCCAGCATCTTTAATCTTTTTAACAGGAAACAATGGAGTAAGCACAGGTGAATTTTCAAAAGGAACAATAACGCCTGTTTTCTGAAAAGATTGAAAAACAGGTTTAATCCCTTTAATTGCTTCAGGCTTAAAAGGGTATTGTTTTTTACATGGACAAAAGTCTGATTTAGGGGTGACAATTACTGGTTCACAGCCTTTTATCAACCCCACATCATATTTGCTCTTAGCCCAAAGATCATTGGGCACTTCAGCCAACATGTGTATCGAAGACAAATCTGTTTCAGATAAAAAACATGCTTCAAAATGTGATTCTGTGGTAGGAATTAAGTCCACAGTTCTTTGACAATGCATTGTACTCAAAAATGTTTTTTTCTATGCTGACAATCGTTCAGAAAACATCAAATTTGGATCAGCAGGTGAAACGGTCCACTCCATTTCTTTCTGACATGTCGCAACAAACTCTCCCACACCTTGTCACTGCCAGTGTGTACGTTTGGCCAAGGAAATGTGAGGGCGAGTACCACAAACATTAAAAAAATCGAAGTGCTCTGGAGTGAGCGACACAGCCAATAAAGTAGGCGCACATATTTTTTCACTTCTTCTCATAGTCATTGTCAGGCCCCAAAGAAATGTGTGATGTGCAGTGCAAATCAGTAGGTTGCATGAAATCAGAAAGGGGTGAAACTAACGCTTTTGCTTCTTCCACTAGTTGTTGTGAAAAAGAAGAGCTGGGAAGTTTCCACTCATAAGCATATGTAAGTGCCGATGAATCAAACTGCACTGCTGTGAAAACTTTGTCAGGCTGTAACATAACCTTAACACCCTCTGGTGTAGAAGTTAAAATAATGCCTAATTTACACATGAGATCACAGCCCATCAGGTTAATGGGACACAACTCTGATAACAAAAATGAGTGTTTGAAGGAGAGCTCATCGGGAGTGACAACACGCAATGGGCATTGTCATTTTCTCCTTCACAACCTGGCCTGATGCAGACATACAGTAAACGTGGTTTCCACTTAACTTTGGAGGACAATCAAACTCCCCTGACGTCACTACTGATGAACATAAGTTCCTATATTCTGAGAGAAATATCTTTGCTCTAGGACGGAAATAGCATGCAAAACTTTACTACGTGAATCACAGTCGGCAAGCGTTGCTTCACTACACAGAGCAGGAAAAATGTGTGAGTGTGTTTGTGCTATCACCCATTAGTGGAGGCTCCGCTGCCGCGTGACGTCCAGAACCTGCCTCCCACCCTCAGTCAGCCTTTTGCCCAATTTCATCACTTTTTAGCTGTGGACAGTCCTTCTTCCAGTGTCCAGTCTGGCCACAGTAAAAACAAATATTCGGATCACAGCTCTGGCGTGGCCCATTTCGACCTCCTCTCCCACACGTCCACGTCTTCGACTTCGGCCTCGTCCTCTGTTTACACCAACTGCGTAATACATGGTCATGGTTGCCAAATGCAGCTCCTTTTCACACTTGTCCCTTTTGGTTGTCTTACGCGTCTCAACTTGGTTCTGAGCATGGCGAGCATATCGGCGAACGTCAGCCAAACGAGGACCCTCACACCATCCCACGTAAATGTTCTTTACTTCAGTGGCGACATCTATATAATATTGTCTGGGTCCCGTTAAAACATGTATTTTTCCCATCTAATTCCTTGTTTGCTTTAAAACAAGTATTCCCCATTTTCTATCCCTTCAGTAGCCAACCAGTTTGTATGGAGTACACTGGAGCAACTTGACTGATCAGTAAAACACTGCTTTTGTTGTCACCGCAAGGCTTCCCCCGTCGGTTGTTTCACTGAGACACTACTGAGTAACTACAACTCAACACAGTTTATACACATAACATTCATATACATACTAACAAACAAACAAACAATAATTTATCGCAATTTTCTCATCTCTGTTTGAACGTACACCCAGGTAAATATTCCTGTAGTCTTCTCATACCGACTATGGACCCATTCATTGTTTAACTTCACTGTTTTGCAAATCCTAATTGAATATTACACATTGACATTGAACTTTACTGGATAAGCAGGTCTTCATTGCATTCAGCAGCCTATATGTGAGCATCTATGTGTAAGCTGTTCTTCTTTGCATTTATCAGCAGCAAGCAATTCTTCACTGCACATGCATATGTAAATAGTAAAACAATTCCAATGTGTTAGCGAAACCTTCTATATCACAGTGGTTTCTAAGATCTATTTTAAGTTCTTTGCCATCAGTGAGATGACATAGTTTACAAAGTGTGTCAAATTATCACTGAAGATCTTTTCAGGAATTTCAAATCTAGAAATGAGTTATTTTACGCGTGATTTTGCTACTGAGAGTGCATCTGCTTGTGCACATGGAAATATTTCAGACCATTTGGTAAAAACCTCTGTTGTCACTGAGCAGAATCGTTTCCCTTAACATTAATTTAGTTCAATGAAATCTACACAATAATGAAATAATGGAATACAAACAAATATGTTGAAAAAGATACACTGGCTTAGGGAATTATCTTCGTTTTGGTCTTAGATTGCCCTGTGGAATGTATTTTGCACATATTTGACCTGCTAGACAAAACTTTATTCATTTATTTATTCTAAAAAAAAAAATTCAATAATTAGTAAAACCATATGCTGTAAAAACCTTGTTCATTATTGCTTCCATCCCTCCTGTTGAGACATGACATGGTCCGTGGCTCAATACTGCAGCATATTTAAACAAATTCTTTGGCAGTATGGTTTTCCTTCCGGTCATTCATACGAGTCTATTGTAGATGGCAATTGAATAACATCTAATAATGCTAAAATATTTGTAGTTTATACATTTAGCTGTGGATGTCAACATACCTGTTTTTCCAATGCTGTGTTAACACATGTACAGTTGAGAAGGCATACTGACTGTCAGTGTAAACGTTAACAACCTTTTTGTTATTTAATTTACAAGCTTCAGTTAAAGCTACCAATTCGACTGCTTGAACAGAGTAATTTTTTGGTAGTGGTTGTTTTAAGAAAACTTCAGTTTCTGTTACTACTGCAAATCCTGTAGCATTTGTGCCATCAGGGTTTTTTGCTTGACCTGTTGAATAAATATAGTTATTTCTGCATTTTCATAACGTATATCAGTTAAGTCTGGCCTGGGTAAAACACTGATGGTTATTTCTGACATGCAATCATGAGGCTTTCCATCTGTGGGGTAGGTAGCAGTGTGGATGGATTAAGTGTAGCACATCTCTCGACAACAAGGTGTGGCTGTGAAAGAAGAACTGTTATGTAGGAGAGATGTCTGGTAAAGATATTTTGTTAAGTAACCATATCACAGCCACTGCATGAGGTACCTTAAGTGTTAATGGGTGAAATAACACCATTATTGTTGATGCCTGCACTGCCAATGGCTTCTGGCCATTGATTCAAAAGTACGATCTCGTCCCTGTTTCCCCCTTTCAGTGGACACTGGCCCCTAATTACCGCAATTCAGCAGGGGGTCTTTCATTAGGAGTACTGGACTCCCCCGTGCACGGTTTCAGCTCCGACCCTGGAAAGCGGAAAAAACGTTGAGATCTGGTTTGAGGACCCAATTGTTGAGAAAAGTCTCTCAATGAGACTCAGAGTTGCTGGAGTCAGTTAATGCAAATGTTTAATCTTGCAGCAAGTTCAAGAAGGTGTGTGTGTATGGGTGTATGTGTGCGAACGTGTGTGAGTTTGTGTGTGTGAGAGTTTAAAGAACCTGTTATCCACAGGCAGGTCTTAACTAGTATGGCACAGGTCCAGCCTGTCTCATCTTTTTTGGAAGGTCCAGCGCTCGGCCCTTCTGTCTGTTTGGACTCTCACATACATTCGGTTAATCATAGAAAAACGAGAACAAAACTTTTTAGCCCCTTAAATTCATAAAACAGACATGGTGCAGTTATTTCCATTCTAGAAAATAAGAGTAATCACCACCATTCCTATAAATTCTGGATATTCTAACAATCTGAATCTTTTTTAAATGTTCGATGAAGCCCTTTGCTGTTCTGTTTAGAGACTCAGCTGATCATAAACCAAGTTTTGCTCTTGAACCAAGCTTCTAAACTCTTCACCTTTTTCATTTCTCAGTTAGTATTCACTTTAAAACTGATTAAAAGAAAAATTAAATGAATGCCTATCAACAAATGTGGGATCTAAACTCTAGTGCTTTCTCTAAAATAATTTCCTTTCTCAATTCAGAAATGTGTGTGTGTAAGTCACAACACCCGTGACACCAAAACGGCTTTCTTTTCTCTCTTTTCTCTACACTCTGCACTGTGAGCACACACACCAAATCAGAAAGGCTTTTTTCTCTCTTCTCTACATTATGGACTGTGGGGACACAAAACCGCTCTCTCTCTTTTTTTTTTTTGATTGTGTGCCAGGGCGTTGTCTCACGTATTAGATTATGCTTAAGATACGAATGGGTTTATCAGTCACATCAGAATCCATACATACTGATCCTCCCGTAATAAAATGGTCGGATCTTATCAAACACACTTTGTTTCTTGTGACAAGTCAGCGAAACAGCGTATACACGTCAAGACACTGAATCAAGTTTGCCACAAGAACTCATAAGTTTGGCAGTATTGCTCTGCCGTCAGCAATCATACACCCATTTTATTTTCATGAGACATGTGCAGGCACCTGTTCATCTACTGTTCTATCACTATGAATTAGTTTATCTATTATCAATAAGGATACTTCTACAACTACTATCAAAGTATGTCCGGACTTCTTATGTTGTCAGTTGCTATATATGAATAAGTGGGTTGCTACTGAAAAGCATTAAGCATGTCACACAGCCCAAACATATAACATTTCAGGACACACCACACAGTTAACAACCACAGTGAAGCGTGTCAAAGCCCAAACATGTAACATTCAACAGGACACTTACACAACACATTCAAATCAAACAGTCAGACAACATACAAGAACATATACCCCAGCCGGCATTGCTCCCTGCCTATTTTCCTACAACTCACTATGTGTGCGCACACCTTTATTCACAAACTCTTCAACTTATACTCTTTTACCGAAGCTGCTACAGCTCGATTGGCCAAATACTCTTAGATCCTATTTCGGTGAATTTGACATCTGCCTTGTATGTAACAGATTAGCGGTTTAGCAGTTTTAATTTAGTTTGAGTGAAGGAATTCATTTTATAGCAAAATCCGAAATCGTGAAGAACTCATGAAAGTAAGCTTATTCTCGGATTCCTGAAACATTAGATTTGCTCTTTCTTTTACTGCAAAGTACAACGTTGAGCAGCACTAATGAGTTGTTTCTATTTTTGGCAGGCTTTACCTTTGCGGATGAAGCCCTTTCTGTCTGTGCAAAAGAAATCTTGTTACTGTGCAGAGTGACTTCTCTGAGTAGAGTCGCCTTACTTGTTGCGACTGTGCCGATGTTCGAAGCTGGAGTGCAAAGTTGTTGCTTGAATGGTGCTCGCTGGAGCGTGTGGTAGTGTAAAGTTATACCATTTAAAAGGGCTGAAGAGTGCTCAGTGCAGCGGGTGGGCGGAGGTGCAAAGTGACACTATGGCCATAAAAAGAACACCGCTACAAGTGCGCATTGTGCCAGGAAGGGCCCTCGGACGTGAACCAGTGGACAGTTATCGCTTCTCGGCCTTTTGGCTAAGATCAAGTGTAGTATCTGTTCTTATCTTCTTAAACCCCAGCTGGTCGAGGCGGATGGCCACCCTTCCTGAGTCTGGTTCTGCCAGAGGTTTCTTCCTGTTAAAAGGGAGTCGTTCCTTTCCACAGTTGCCACAGGCACGCTCAGGACGGGAGATTGGACTGAAGACACGTTTCGGTGCAATCTGTTGGTTTCCTTAGCTAGGATATTAATTTTTTGAATTGGCTCTATATGAATTAATTGGATCATGATTACAATGAATTGAATTCCAATTGGCTTGAATTGGACTATATTACTTAAGTGCCTTGAGATGACAATTGTTGTAAATTGGCGCTATATAAATAAAATTGAATTGAATTGAATTGAATTGAATGTCTGATATGTCCTCTATGCGAGACTACATATTAAATGGATTTGTATCAATAGGAGTTGAAAAAGGAGCTTGCTCCGTTCACTCCAAGCATCGACCCGGTACTGCAGTGCCGCTGGGAACGGTGCGCTCTCCTCTGCTCTTGTGAAAAAGCAAACAGCGGTGCAGGATGGAAGTTTCAGGGAGCCTAAGATGAAACTTTCTTTTAATCTGCTGATAAAAGAGAGTGAATGCGAAGCAGACTTTAACACGGTTCTGGGAGCGAGCCGAGTGCGGGCTAACTGGGAGAATTGCTTGAAAGAAACGCGACACCGAATGAGCAGTCAGATCAAAGCCTCAACACGGTGTTCCCGTGTTGTTTGTGGCTGCCTTGTCTTTTGCACAGAGTAAAAGACAAGGCAGCCATCGAATATGGCCCGATTGTTCCTACTTGGTCAGCCGAGGAGCAAGGGGGGGGAGCAAGCGTCTCAACCAAGCAAAGCTCACCATGGGGAAGGTGGCTATGCCAACTAGCCTGATGCCCTGCTCCCGCAGTGATGGATAATCATACACTGGTTTCTCTTCATAATGTACAAGTCTTTCGCCTTTTACTAAAGACTTCCGTGTAGAGCAGCACTAATGAGTTGTTTCTATTTTTGGCAGGCTTTACCTTTGCGGGTGAAGCCCTTTCTGTCTGTGCAAAAGAAATCTTGTTACTGCGCAGAGTGACTTCTCTGAGTAGAGTCGCCTCACTTGTTGCGACTGTGCCGATGTTGCTTGAATGGTGCTCGCTGGAGCGTGCGGTAGTGTAAAGTTATACCATTTAAAAGGGTTGAAGAGTGCTCAGTGCAGCGGGTGGGCGGAGGTGCAAAGTGACACTATGGCCATAAAACGAACACCGCTACAAGTGCGCATTGTGCCAGGAAGGGCCCTCGGACGTGAACCAGTGGACAGTTATCGCTTCTCGGCATTTTGGCTAAGATCAAGTGTAGTATCTGTACTTATCAGTTTAATATGTTATATGTCTATGCAAGGACTACATATTAAATGGATTTTTATCAACAGGAGTTGAAAAAGGAGCTTGCTCCGTTCACTCCAAGCATCGACCCGGTACTGCAGTGCCGCTGGGAACGGTGCGCTCTCCTCTGCTCTTGTGAAAAAGCAAACAGCGGTGCAGGATGGAAGTTTCTTTAATCTACTGAGAAAAGAGAGTGAATGCGAAGCAGACTTTAACATGGCTCTGGGAGCGAGCCGAGTGTGGGCTAACCAGGAGAATTGCTTGAAAGAAACGCGACACCGAATGAGCGGTCAGAACAAAGCCTCAATACGGTGTACCTGTGGTGTTTTTATAAAATGCGGTGTAAAAAAAGGTGTGAATGCCCCATAGAAAACTAAAAGGTGGAGCGGAAGTGTTCGGCTGCAAGAAGGTGTGAATGTCCGACTATATTTGGTGAAAAGCAGGTGAAGCAAGGTCTGAATGCCCAACCTTACATCATCAAAAGCGAGATCAGAGGTTTTTGGCTGCAAGAAGGCCATAGTTTGCCAAAAGCGGGTAAGGTGCGAATGATCGGCTAAATATCAACAAAAGTGGGGGCGGAGGTCTTCGGATGCAAGTGGGTGTGAATATCCCACCATACAAGTATGGTGGAGAGGAAGCTGTGAATGGCCGACCATAGTTTGCAAAAAGCGGGTGAGAAAAGGTGCGAATGTCCAACCATACATGATCAAAACGGGGAGTGGAGGTGTTTGGCTGCGACAAGGTGTGAATGTCCACCCATAATTAATGAAAAGCGGGCAACAAGTAGGTTCGAATGCCCAACCATACATCATCAAAAGCAGGAGTGGATGTGTTCGGCTACAAGAAGGTTTGAATGTCTGAGCATAGTTTGTAAAAAGCGGGTAAGAAAAGGTTCGAATGCCCGAACATACACCATCAAAAGAGGGAGCGGAGGTGTTCCGCTGTAAGACGGTGTGAATGTCCAACCATAGTTGGTAAAAAGTGGGTATGAAAAGGTTCGAATGCCCAAATTCGGCTGCAAAAAACTGTTCGGCTGCAAAAAGGTGTGAATGTTCGACTAAATTTTGTAAAAAGCGGGTAAGACAAGGTGCGAATGCCTGACAATGTATGATCAAAAGCGGGAGCGGAGGTGTTCAGCTGCAAGAAGGTGTGAATGTCCGACTATATTTGGTGAAAAGCAGGTGAAGCAAGGTCTGAATGCCCAACCTTACATCATCAAAAGCGAGATCAGAGGTTTTTGGCTGCAAGAAGGCCATAGTTTGCCAAAAGCGGGTAAGGTGCGAATGATCGGCTAAATATCAACAAAAGTGGGGGCGGAGGTCTTCGGATGCAAGTGGGTGTGAATATCCCACCATACAAGTATGGTGGAGAGGAAGCTGTGAATGGCCGACCATAGTTTGCAAAAAGCGGGTGAGAAAAGGTGCGAATGTCCAACCATACATGATCAAAACAGGGAGTGGAGGTGTTTGGCTGCGACAAGGTGTGAATGTCCACCCATAATTAATGAAAAGGGGGCAACAAGTAGGTTCGAATGCCCAACCATACATCATCAAAAGCAGGAGTGGATGTGTTCGGCTACAAGAAGGTTTGAATGTCCGAGCATAGTTTGTAAAAAGCGGGTAAGAAAAGGTTCGAATGCCCGAACATACACCATCAAAAGAGGGAGCGGAGGTGTTCCGCTGTAAGACGGTGTGAATGTCCGACCATAGTTGGTAAAAAGTGGGTATGAAAAGGTTCGAATGCCCAAATTCGGCTGCAAAAAACTGTTCGGCTGCAAAAAGGTGTGAATGTTCGACTAAATTTTGTAAAAAGCGGGTAAGACAAGGTGCGAATGCCTGACAATGTATGATCAAAAGCGGGAGCGGAGGTGTTCAGCTGCAAGAAGGTCTAAATGTCCATAATTAATTGCTAGAAAACATGAAAGAAAATTTTCGAAAATCAATCCGCACATGATCATAAGTGGGAGAGGAGGTGTTAAGCTGCAAGAAGGTGTGAATATCCTACCATAATTGCTGAAAAATGTGTTAGAAACGGTAAGAATCCCGGACCATACCTCATCAAAAGCTAGAGAGGTGGTGTTCGGCTACAAGTAGGTGTGAATGTCTGACTAAAGTTCAAATATATTAACAAAAGCGGGAGGAGAGGTCTTCGGATGAGTGGTTGAGAATTTCCAACCATAATCTATAAAATGCGGTGAAAAAAAAGGTGTGATAGAAACCTAAAAGGTGGAGCGGAAGTGTTCGGCTGCAAGAAGGTGTGAATGTCCATCTATAGTTGGTGAAAAGCAGGAAAAGCAAGGTCTGAATGCCCAATCTTACATCATCAAAAGCGAGATCAGAGGTGTTTGGCGGCAAGAAAACGGGTAAGGTGTGAATGACCGACTAAATATCAACAAAAGTGGGGGCGGAGATCTTCGGATGCAAGTGGGTGTGAATATCCCACCATACAAGTATGGTGGAGAGGAAGCTGTGAATGGCCGACCATAGTTTGCAAAAAGCGGGTGAGAAAAGGTGCGAATGTCCAACCATACATGATCAAAACAGGGAGCGGAGGTGTTTGGCTGTGACAAGGTGTGAATGTCCACCCATAATTAATGAAAAGCGGGCAACAAGTAGGTTCGAATGCCCAACCATACATCAACAAAAGCAGGAGTGGATGTGTTTGGCTACAAGAAGGTTTGAATGTCCGAGCATAGTTTGTAAAAAGCGGGTAAGAAAAGGTGCGAATGCCCGACAAAGTATGATCAAAAGAGGGAGTGGAGGTTTTCGGCTACAAGGTTTGAATGTACGACCATAGTTTGTAAAAAGCGGGTAAGAAAAGGTGCGAATGCCCGACAAAGTATGATCAAAAGAGGGAGTGGAGGTTTTCGGCTACAAGGTTTGAATGTACGACCATAGTTTGTAAAAAGCGGGTAAGAAAAGGTGCGAATGCCCGAACATACACCATCAAAAGAGGGAGCGGAGGTGTTACACTTGAAAGACGGTGTGAATGTCCGACCATAGTTGGTAAAAAGTGGGTAAGAAAAGGTTCGAATGCCCGAATATATACCATCAAAAGCGGAAGCGGAGGTGTTCGGCTGCAAGAAGGTGTGAACGTCCGACCAAAGTTTGTAAAAAGCAGTTAAGAAAAGGTTCGAATATCCAACCAAACATAATCAAAAGTGGGAGCAGAGCTGTTCGACTGCAAGTAGGTGTGAATATCCACCCATAATTCCTGAAAAATGGGTAAGAAAAGGTGCGAATGCCCAACCATACATCATCAAAAGAAGAAGTGGATGTGTTCTGCTACAAGAAGGTTTGAATGTCCGACCATAGTTTGTAAAAAGTGGGTAAGAAAAAGTTCGAATGTCCGAACATACACCATCAAAAGAGGGAGCGGAGGTGTTCCGCTGTAAGATGCTGCGAATGTCCGACCATAGTTGGTAAAAAGCGGGTAAGAAAAGGTTAAAAAACCGGACTGTACACAATCAATAGCGGGAGCGGAGTTGTTCGGCTACAAGAAGGTGTGAAAGTCCGACCATGGTTTGTAAAAAGCGGGTAAGACAAGGTGCGAATGCCCGACAATGTATGATCAAAAGAGGGAGCGGAGGTGTTCGGCTGCAAGGTCTGAATTTCCAACCATAATTTGTAAACACCGTTGAAGAAAAGGCTCGAAAGCCCGACTATACACCATCAAAAGCGGGAGCGGAGGTGTTCAGCTGCAAGAAGGTCTGAATGTCCACCAATAATTACTGAAAAATGGGTAAGAAAAGGTGTGAATGCCCAACTATACATCATCACAAGCAGAAGTGGATGTGTTCGGCCACAAGAAGGTTTGAATGTCCGACCATAGTTTGTAAAAGGCGGGTAAGAAAAGGTTCGAATGCCCGAACATACACAATCAAAAGAGGGAGCGGAGGTGTTTCACTGCAAGAAGGTGTGAATGGCCGAGCATAGTTTGTAAAAAGTGGGTAAGAAAAGGTTCGAATGCCAGAACATACACCATCAAAAGAGGGAGCGGAGGTGTTCCGCTGTAAGAAGGTGTGAATGTCCGACCATAGTTGGTAAAAAGCGGGTAAGAAAAGGCTAAAATACCCAACTCTACACAATCAATAGCGGGAGCGGAGTTGTTCGGCTAAAAGAAGGTATGAAAGTCCGACCATGGTTTGTAAAAAGCGGGTAAGAAAAGGTTCGAATGCCAAAATATACACCATCAAAAGCGGAAGCCGAGGTGTTCGGCTGCAAGTAGGTGTGAATGTCAGATCATAATTTGTAAAAAGCTGATGAGAAAGGTGTGAATGACCAACAATAATTGCTGAAAAATGTGTTAGAAAAGGTAAGAATGCCGGACCATTCATCATCAAAAGCGGGAGAAGAGGTGTTCGGCTGCAAGAAGCTGTGAATGTCCAGCCATAATAACTCAAAAACGGGTAAGAAAAGGTAGTATTGCCAGACCATAAATGATCAAAACAGGGAGCGGAGGTGTTCCGCTGTAAGAAGGTGTGAATGTCCCACCATAATTGGTAAAAAGCGGGTAAGAAAAGGTTAAAATACCCGACTGTACACAATCAATAGCGGGAGCGGAGTTGTTCGGCTGCAAGAAGGTGTGAAAGTTCGACCATGGTTTGTAAAAAGCGGGTAAGAAAAGGTGCGAATGCCCGACAATGTATGATCAAAAGAGGGAACGGAGGTTTTCGGCTGCAAGAAGGTCTAAATGTCCAACCATAATTTGTAAAAACCGGGGAAGAAAAGGCTCGGAAGCCCGACTATACACCATCAAAAGCGGGAACGGAGGTTTTCGGCTACAAGAAGGTTTGAATGTACGACCATAGTTTGTAAAAAGCGGGTAAGAAAAGGTGCGAATGCCCGAACATACACCATCAAAAGAGGGAGCGGAGGTGTTACACTTGAAAGACGGTGTGAATGTCCGACCATAGTTGGTAAAAAGTGGGTAAGAAAAGGTTCGAATGCCCGAATATATACCATCAAAAGCGGAAGCGGAGGTGTTCGGCTGCAAGAAGGTGTGAACGTCCGACCAATGTTTGTAAAAAGCAGTTAAGAAAAGGTTCGAATATCCAACCAAACATAATCAAAAGTGGGAGCAGAGCTGTTCGACTGCAAGTAGGTGTGAATATCCACCCATAATTCCTGAAAAATGGGTAAGAAAAGGTGCGAATGCCCAACCATACATCATCAAAAGAAGAAGTGGATGTGTTCTGCTACAAGAAGGTTTGAATGTCCAACCATAGTTTGTAAAAAGCGTGTAAGAAAAAGTTCGAATGCCCGAACATACACCATCAAAAGAGGGAGCGGAGGTGTTCCGCTGTAAGATGCTGTGAATGTCCGACCATAGTTGGTAAAAAGCGGGTAAGAAAAGGTTAAAAAACCGGACTGTACACAATCAATAGCGGGAGCGGAGTTGTTCGGCTACAAGAAGGTGTGAAAGTCCGACCATGGTTTGTAAAAAGCGGGTAAGACAAGGTGCGAATGCCCGACAATGTATGATCAAAAGAGGGAGCGGAGTTGTTCGGCTGCAAGGTCTGAATTTCCAACCATAATTTGTAAACACCGTTGAAGAAAAGGCTCGAAAGCCCGACTATACACCATCAAAAGCGGGAGCGGAGGTGTTCAGCTGCAAGAAGGTCTGAATGTCCACCAATAATTACTGAAAAATGGGTAAGAAAAGGTGTGAATGCCCAACTATACATCATCACAAGCAGAAGTGGATGTGTTCGGCCACAAGAAGGTTTAAATGTCCGACCATAGTTTGTAAAAGGCGGGTAAGAAAAGGTTCGAATGCCCAAACATACACAATCAAAAGAGGGAGCGGAGGTGTTTCACTGCAAGAAGGTGTGAATGTCCGAGCATAGTTTGTAAAAAGTGGGTAAGAAAAGGTTCGAATGCCAGAACATACACCATCAAAAGAGGGAGCGGAGGTGTTCCGCTGTAAGAAGGTGTGAATGTCCGACCATAGTTGGTAAAAAGCGGGTAAGAAAAGGCTAAAATACCCAACTCTACACAATCAATAGCGGGAGCGGAGTTGTTCGGCTAAAAGAAGGTATGAAAGTCCGACCATGGTTTGTAAAAAGCGGGTAAGAAAAGGTTCGAATGCCAAAATATACACCATCAAAAGCGGAAGCCGAGGTGTTCGGCTGCAAGTAGGTGTGAATGTCAGATCATAATTTGTAAAAAGCTGATGAGAAAGGTGTGAATGACCGACAATAATTGTTGAAAAATGTGTTAGAAAAGGTAAGAATGCCGGACCATTCATCATCAAAAGCCGGAGAAGAGGTGTTCGGCTGCAAGAAGCTGTGAATGTCCAGCCATAATAACTCAAAAACGGGTAAGAAAAGGTAGTATTGCCAGACCATAAATGATCAAAACAGGGAGCGGAGGTGTTCCGCTGTAAGAAGGTGTGAATGTCCCACCATAATTGGTAAAAAGCGGGTAAGAAAAGGTTAAAATACCCGACTGTACACAATCAATAGCGGGAGCGGAGTTGTTTGGCTACTAAAAGGTGTGAAAGTCCGACCATGGTTTGTAAAAAGCGGGTAAGAAAAGGTGCGAATGCCCGACAATGTATGATCAAAAGAGGGAACGGAGGTTTTCGGCTGCAAGAAGGTCTAAATGTCCAACCATAATTTGTAAAAACCGGGGAAGAAAAGGCTCGGAAGCCCGACTATACACCATCAAAAGCGGGAGCGGAGGTGTTCAGCTGCAAGAAGGTCTGAATGTCCATCAATAATTGCTAGAAAACATGAAAAAAAATGTTTGAATATCCAACCGCACATGATCATAAGTGGGAGAGGAGGTGTTCAGCTGCAAGAAGGTGTGAATGTCCACCCATAATTCCTCAAAAATGGGTAAAAAAAAAAGGTGCGAATGCCCAACCATACATCATCAAAAGCAGGACTGGATGTGTTCGGCTACAAGAAGGTTTGAATGTCCGAGCATAGTTTGTAAAAAGCGGGTAAGAAAAGGTTCGAATGCCCGAACCTACACCATCAAAAGAGGGAGCGGAGGTGTTCCGCCATAAGAAAGTGTGAATGTCCGACCGTAGTTGGTAAAAAGCGGGTAAGAAAAGGTTAAAATACCCGACTGTACACAATCAATAGCGGGAAGGGATGTGTTCGGCTACAAGAAAGTGTGAAAGTCCAACCATGTTTTGTAAAAAGTGGTTAAGAAAAGGTGCGAATGCCCGACAATGTATGATCAAAAGAGGGAGCGGAGGTTTTCGGCTGCAAGAAGGTCTGAATGTCCAACCATAATTTGTAAAAACCGGGGAAGAAAAGGCTCGAAAGCCCAACAATACACCATCAAAAGCGGGAGCAGAGGTGTTCAGCTGCAAGAAGGTCTCAATGTCCATCAATAATTGCTAGAAAACATGAAAGAAAATTTTTCGAATATCAAACCGCACATGATCATATGCGGGAGAGGAGGTGTTCAGCTGTAAGATGGTGTGAATGTCCATCCATAATTCCTGAAAAATGGGTAAAAAAAGGTGCGAATGCCCAACCATACAACATCAAAAGCAGGTGTGAATGTCATCATAATTTGCAAAAACCTGATGAGAAATGGTGAGAATGCCCGACTATACACCATCAAATGCGGGAGCGGAGGTGTTCGGCTGTGAGTAGGTGTGAATGTCCGACCATACTTGCTAAAAAATATGACAAAGCAGTTTTCACTTGGTTTGAGTGAAGGAATTCATTTTATATCAAAATCCGAAATTGTGTAGAACTCGTGGAAATAAGTTTATTCTCGGATTCCTAAAGGTTTAGTGTTGTTCTTTGGTATACTGCAAAGTAATACTTTCTATTTTGTTGAAACCCATTCAGACATGGATAAATATGAAGGACAAAGCAGTTTTAACTTGGTTTGAGTGAAGGAATTCATTTTATATCAAAATCCGAAATTGTGTAGAACTGGTGATAAGAAGCTTATTCTCGGATTCCTAAAGGTTTAGTGTTGTTCTTTGGTATACTGCAAAGTAATACTTTCTTTTTTGTTGAAACCTATTCAGACATGGATAAATATTAAGGACAAAGCAGTTTTAACTTGGTTTGAGTGAAGGAATTCATTTTATATCAAAATCCGAAATTGTGTAGAACTGGTGATAAGAAGCTTATTCTCGGATTCCTAAAGGTTTAGTGTTGTTCTTTGGTATACTGCAAATTAATACTTTCTTTTTTGTTGAAACCTATTCAGACATGGATAAATATGAAGGACAAAGCAGTTTTAACTTGGTTTGAGTGAAGGAATTCATTTTATATCAAAATCCGAAATTGTGTAGAACTGGTGATAAGAAGCTTATTCTCGGATTCCTAAAGGTTTAGTGTTGTCCTTTGGTATACTGTAAAGTAATACTTTCTTTTTTGTTGAAACCTATTCAGACACGGATAAATATTAAGGACAAAGCAGTTTTAACTTGGTTTGAGTGAAGGAATTCATTTTATATCAAAATCCGAAATTGTGTAGAACTGGCGATAAGAAGCTTATTCTCGGATTCCTAAAGGTTTAGTGTTGTTCTTTGGTATACTGCAAAGTAATACTTTCTTTTTTGTTGAAACCTATTCAGACATGGATAAATATTAAGGACAAAGCAGTTTTAACTTGGTTTGAGTGAAGGAATTCATTTTATATCAAAATCCGAAATTGTGTAGAACTGGTGATAAGAAGCTTATTCTCGGATTCCTAAAGGTTTAGTGTTGTTCTTTGGTATACTGCAAATTAATACTTTCTTTTTTGTTGAAACCTATTCAGACATGGATAAATATGAAGGACAAAGCAGTTTTAACTTGGTTTGAGTGAAGGAATTCATTTTATATCAAAATCCGAAATTGTGTAGAACTGGTGATAAGAAGCTTATTCTCGGATTCCTGAAAAGGTTTAGAGTTGTTCTTTCCTATCCTGCAAAGTACAACGTTCTTTTTTGTTTAAAGCTATTATGACATGGATAAATATGAAGGACAAAGCAGTTTTAACTTAATCGGTTTCATAAAAATAGAAAGTATTACTTTGCAGTATACTAAAGAACAACACTAAACCTTTAGGAATCCGAGAATAAACTTATTTCCACGAGTTCTACACAATTTCGGATTTTGATATAAAATGAATTCCTTCACTCAAACCAAGTTAAAACTGCTTTGTCCTTGATATTTATCCATGTCTGAATCGGTTTCAACAAAATAAAAAGTATTACTTTGCAGTATACCAAAGAACAACACTAAACCTTTAGGAATCCGAGAATAAACTTATTTCCACGAGTTCTACACAATTTCGGATTTTGATATAAAATGAAATCCTTCACTCAAACCAAGTGAAAACTGCTTTGTCATATTTTTCAGCAAGTATGGTCGGACATTCACACCTACTCACAGCCGAACACTTCCGCTCCCGCATTTGATGGTGTATAGTCGGGCATTCTCACCATTTCTCATCAGGTTTTTGCAAATTATGATCTGACATTCAGTCCTGCTTTTGATGATGTATGGTTGGGCATTCGCACCTTTTTTTTTTACCCATTTTTGAGGAATTATGGGTGGACATTCACACCTTCTTGCAGCTAAACACCTCCGCTCCCACTTATGATCATGTGCGGTTTGATATTCGAAAATTTTCTTTCATGTTTTCTAGCAATTATTGATGGACATTCAGACCTTCTTGCAGCTGAACCCCTCTGCTCCCGCTTTTGATGGTGTATAGTCGGGCTTTCAAGCCTTTTCTTCCCCGGTTTTTACAAATTATGGTTGGACATTCAGACCTTCTTTTAGCCGAAAACCTCCGCTCCCTCTTTTGATCATACATTGTCGGGCATTCGCACCTTTTCTTACCCGCTTTTTACAAAACATGGTCGGACTTTCACACCTTCTTGTAGCCGAACACATTCGCTCCCGCTATTGATTGTGTGCAGTCGGGTATTTTAACCTTTTCTTACCAACTTTTTACCAACTACGGTCGGACATTCACACCTTCTTATGGCGGAACACCTCCACTCCCTCTTTTGATGGTGTATGTTTGGGCATTCGAACCTTTTCTTACCCGCTTTTTACAAACTATGGTCGGACATTCAAACCTTCTTGTAGCCGAACACATCCAGTTCTGCTTTTGAGGATGTATGGTCGGACTTTCACACCTTTTAGTAGCCAAACAACTCCGCTCCCGCTATTGATTGTGTACAGTCGGGTATTTTAACCTTTTCTTACCCGCTTTTTACCAATTATGGTCGGACATTCACACCTTCTTACAGCGGAACACCTCCGCTCCCTGTTTTGATCATTTATGGTCTGGCAATACTACCTTTTCTTACCCGTTTTTGAGTAATTATGGCTGGACATTCACAGCTTCTTGCATCCGAACACCTCTTCTCTGCTTTTGATGATGAATAGTCCGGCATTCTTACCTTTTCTAACACATTTTTCAGTAATTATTGTCGGTCATTCACACCTTTCTCATCAGCTTTTTGCAAATTATGATCTGACATTCACACCTACTTGCAGCCGAACACCTCGGCTTCCGTTTTTGATGGTGTATATTTTGGCATTCGAACCTTTTCTTACCCACTTTTTACAAACTATGCTCGGACATTCACACCTTCTTGCAGCGAAACCCCTCCGCTCCCTCTTTTGATTGTGTATGTTCGGGCAATCGAACCTTTTCTTACCCGCTTTTTACAAACTATGGTCGGACATTCAAACCTTCTTGTGGCCGAACACATCCACTTCTGCTTTTTATGATGTATAGTTGGGCATTCACACCTTTTATTACCCATTTTTCAGTAATTATTGGTTGGAAATTCAGACCTTGCAGCCGAACACCTCCGCTCCCTCTTTTGATCATACATTGTCGGGCATTCGCACCTTGTCTTACCCGCGTTTTACAAACCATGGTCGGACTTTCACACCTTCTTGTAGCCGAACAACTCCGCTCCCGCTATTGATTGTGTAGAGTCGGGTATTTTAACCTTTTCTTACCCGCTTTTTACCAATTATGGTCGGACTTTCACACCGTCTTACAGCGGAACACCTCCGCTCCCTCTTTTGATGGTGTATGTTCGGGCATTCAAACTTTTTCTTACCCACTTTTTACAAACTATGGTCGGACCTTCAAACCTTCTTGTAGCAGAACACATCCACTTCTTCTTTTGATGATGTATGGTTGGGCATTCGCACCTTTTCTTACCCATTTTTCGGGAATTATGGGTGGACATTCACACCTACTTGCAGTCGAACAGCTCTGCTCCCACTTTTGATTATGTTTGGTTGGATATTCGAACCTTTTCTTAACTGCTTTTTACAAACTTTGGTCGGACGTTCACACCTTCTTGCAGCCGAACACCTCCGTTTCCGCTTTTGATGGTATATATTCGGGCATTCGAACCTTTTCTTACCCGCTTTTTACCAACTATGGTCGGACATTCACACCTTCTTACAGCGGAAAACCTCCGCTCCCTCTTTTGATGGTGTATGTTCTGGCATTCGAACCTTTTCTTACCCACTTTTTACAAACTATGCTCGGACATTCACACCTTCTTGCAGCGAAACGCCTCCGCTCCCTCTTTTGATTGTGTATGTTCGGGCATTTAAACCTTTTCTTACCCGCCTTTTACAAACTATGGTCGGACATTCAAACCTTCTTGTGGCCGCACACATCCACTTCTGCTTGTGATGATGTATAGTTGGGCATTCACACCTTTTCTTACCCATTTCTCAGTAATTATTGGTGGACATTCAGACCTTCTTGCAGCTGAACACCTCTGCTCCCGCTTTTGATGGTGTATAGTCGGGCTTTCAAGCCTTTTCTTCCCCGGTTTTTACAAATTATGGTTGGACATTCAGACCTTCTTTTAGCCGAAAACCTCCGCTCCCTCTTTTGATCATACATTGTCGGGCATTCGCACCTTTTCTTACCCGCTTTTTACAAAACATGGTCGGACTTTCACACCTTCCTTTAGCCGAACACATTCGCTCCCGCTATTGATTGTGTGCAGTCGGGTATTTTAACCTTTTCTTACCAACTTTTTACCAACTACGGTCGGACATTCACACCTTCTTATGGCGGAACACCTCCACTCCCTCTTTTGATGGTGTATGTTTGGGCATTCGAACCTTTTCTTACCCGCTTTTTACAAACTATGGTCGGACATTCAAACCTTCTTGTAGCCGAACACATCCAGTTCTGCTTTTGAGGATGTATGGTCGGACTTTCACACCTTTTAGTAGCCAAACAACTCCGCTCCCGCTATTGATTGTGTACAGTCGGGTATTTTAACCTTTTCTTACCCGCTTTTTACCAATTATGGTCGGACATTCACACCTTCTTACAGCGGAACACCTCCGCTCCCTGTTTTGATCATTTATGGTCTGGCAATACTACCTTTTCTTACCCGTTTTTGAGTAATTATGGCTGGACATTCACAGCTTCTTGCATCCGAACACCTCTTCTCTGCTTTTGATGATGAATAGTCCGGCATTCTTAACTTTTCTAACACATTTTTCAGTAATTATTGTCGGTCATTCACACCTTTCTCATCAGCTTTTTGCAAATTATGATCTGACATTCACACCTACTTGCAGCCGAACACCTCGGCTTCCGTTTTTGATGGTGTATATTTTGGCATTCGAACCTTTTCTTACCCACTTTTTACAAACTATGCTCGGACATTCACACCTTCTTGCAGCGAAACCCCTCCGCTCCCTCTTTTGATTGTGTATGTTCGGGCATTCGAACCTTTTCTTACCCGCTTTTTACAAACTATGGTCGGACATTCAAACCTTCTTGTGGCCGAACACATCCACTTCTGCTTTTTATGATGTATAGTTGGGCATTCACACCTTTTATTACCCATTTTTCAGTAATTATTGGTTGGAAATTCAGACCTTGCAGCCGAACACCTCCGCTCCCTCTTTTGATCATACATTGTCGGGCATTCGCACCTTGTCTTACCCGCGTTTTACAAACCATGGTCGGACTTTCACACCTTCTTGTAGCCGAACAACTCCGCTCCCGCTATTGATTGTGTAGAGTCGGGTATTTTAACCTTTTCTTACCCGCTTTTTACCAATTATGGTCGGACTTTCACACCGTCTTACAGCGGAACACCTCCGCTCCCTCTTTTGATGGTGTATGTTCGGGCATTCAAACTTTTTCTTACCCACTTTTTACAAACTATGGTCGGACCTTCAAACCTTCTTGTAGCAGAACACATCCACTTCTTCTTTTGATGATGTATGGTTGGGCATTCGCACCTTTTCTTACCCATTTTTCGGGAATTATGGGTGGACATTCACACCTACTTGCAGTCGAACAGCTCTGCTCCCACTTTTGATTATGTTTGGTTGGATATTCGAACCTTTTCTTAACTGCTTTTTACAAACTTTGGTCGGACGTTCACACCTTCTTGCAGCCGAACACCTCCGTTTCCGCTTTTGATGGTATATATTCGGGCATTCGAACCTTTTCTTACCCGCTTTTTACCAACTATGGTCGGACATTCACACCTTCTTACAGCGGAAAACCTCCGCTCCCTCTTTTGATGGTGTATGTTCTGGCATTCGAACCTTTTCTTACCCACTTTTTACAAACTATGCTCGGACATTCACACCTTCTTGCAGCGAAACACCTCCGCTCCCTCTTTTGATTGTGTATGTTCGGGCATTTAAACCTTTTCTTACCCGCCTTTTACAAACTATGGTCGGACATTCAAACCTTCTTGTGGCCGCACACATCCACTTCTGCTTGTGATGATGTATAGTTGGGCATTCACACCTTTTCTTACCCATTTCTCAGTAATTATTGGTGGACATTCAGACCTTCTTGCAGCTGAACACCTCTGCTCCCGCTTTTGATGGTGTATAGTCGGGCTTTCGAGGCTTTTCTTCAACGGTGTTTACAAATTATGGTTGGAAATTCAGACCTTGCAGCCAAACACCTCCGCTCCCTCTTTTGATCATACATTGTCAGGCATTCGCACCTTGTCTTACCCGCGTTTTACAAACCATGGTCGGACTTTCACACCTTCTTGTAGCCGAACAACTCCGCTCCCGCTATTGATTGTGTACAGTCGGGTATTTTAACCTTTTCTTACCCGCTTTTTACCAATTATGGTCGGACATTCACACCGTCTTACAGCGGAACACCTCCGCTCCCAATTTTGATGGTGTATGTTCGAGCATTCGAACTTTTTCTTACCCACTTTTTACAAGCTATGGTCGGACATTCAAACCTTCTTGTAGCAGAACACATCCACTTCTTCTTTTGATGATGTATGGTTGGGCATTCGCACCTTTTCTTACCCATTTTTCAGGAATTATGAGTGGAAATTCACACCTACTTGCAGTCGAACAGCTCTGCTCCCACTTTTGAACCTTTTCTTAACTGCTTTTTACAAACTTTGGTCGGACGTTCACACCTTCTTGCAGCCGAACACCTCCGCTTCCGCTTATGATGGTATATATTCGGGCATTCGAACCTTTTCTTACCCGCTTTTTACCAACTATGGTCGGACATTCGCACCATCTTACAGCGGAACACCTCCGCTCCCTCTTTTGATGGTGTATTTTCGGGCATTCGCACCTTTTCTTACCCGCTTTTTACAAACTACGGTTGGACATTCAAACCTTCTTGTAGCCGAAAACCTCCACTCCCTCTTTTGATCATACATTGTCGGGCATTCGCACCTTTTCTTACCCGCTTTTTACAAACTATGCTCGGACATTCAAACCTTCTTGTAGCCAAACACATCCACTCCTGCTTTTGTTGATGTATGGTTGGGCATTCGAACCTACTTGTTGCCCGCTTTTCATTAATTATGGGTGGACATTCAGACCTACTTGCAGCCGAACACCTCGGCTTCCGCTTTTGATGGTGTATATTTTTGCATTCGAACCTTTTCTTACCCGCTTTTTACAAACCATGGTCGGACTTTCACACCTTCTTTTAGCCGAACAACTCCGCTCCCGCTATTGATTGTGTAGAGTCGGGTATTTTAACCTTTTCTTACCCGCTTTTTACCAACTATGGTTGGACATTCACACCTTCTTACAGCGGAACACCTCCGCTCCCTCTTTTGATGGTGTATGTTCGGGCATTCGAACCTTTTCTTACCCGCTTTTTACAAACTATGCTCGGACATTCACACCTTCTTGCAGCGAAACACCTCCGCTCCCTCTTTTGATTGTGTATGTTCGGGCATTCAAACCTTTTCTTACCCGCCTTTTACAAACTATGGTCGGACATTCAAACCTTCTTGTGGCCGAACACATCCACTTCTGCTTTTGATGATGTATAGTTGGGCATTCACACCTCTTCTTACCCATTTTTCAGTAATTATTGGTGGACATTCAGACCTTCTTGCAGCTGAACACCTCTGCTCCCGCTTTTGATGGTGTATAGTCGGGCTTTCGAGGCTTTTCTTCAACGGTGTTTACAAATTATGGTTGGAAATTCAGACCTTGCAGCCGAACACCTCCGCTCCCTCTTTTGATCATACATTGTCGGACATTCGCACCTTGTCTTACCCGCGTTTTACAAACCATGGTCGGACATTCACAGCTTCCTCTCCACCATACTTGTATGGTGGGATATTCACACCCACTTGCATCCGAAGACCTCCGCCCCCACTTTTGTTGATATTTAGTCGGTCGTTCACACCTTACCCGTTTTCTTGCCGCCAAACACCTCTGATCTCGCTTTTGATGATGTAAGATTGGGCATTCAGACCTTGCTTTTCCTGCTTTTCACCAACTATAGACGGACATTCACACCTTCTTGCAGCCGAACACTTCCGCTCCACCTTTTAGGTTTCTATCACACCTTTTTTTTCACCGCATTTTATAGATTATGGTTGGAAATTCTCAACCACTCATCCGAAGACCTCTCCTCCCGCTTTTGTTAATATATTTGAACTTTAGTCAGACATTCACACCTACTTGCAGCCGAACACCACCTCTCTAGCTTTTGATGATGTATGGTCCGGCATTCTTACCGTTTCTAACACATTTTTCAGCAATTATGGTAGGACATTCACACCTTCTTTCAGCTGAACACCTCCTCTCCCACTTATGATCATGTGCAGATTGATTTTCGAAAATTTTCTTTCATATTTTCTAGCAATTAATTATGGACATTTAGACCTTCTTGCAGCTGAACACCTCCGCTCCCGCTTTTGATCATACATTGTCAGGCATTCGAACCTTGTCTTACAAACTTTAGTCAAACATTCACACCTTTTTGCAGCCGAACACAGTTTTTTTCAGCCGAACTTGGGCATTCGAACCTTTTCATACCCACTTTTTACCAACTATGGTCGGACATTCAAACCTTCTTGTAGCCGAACACATCCAGTCCTGCTTTTGATGATGTATGTTCAGGCATTCGAACCTTTTCTTACCAGCTTTTTACAAACTATGCTCGGACATTCAAACCTTCTTGTAGCCGAACACATCCACTCCTGCTTTTGATGATGTATGGTTGGGCATTCGAACCTACTTGTTGCCCGCTTTTCATTAATTATGGGTGGACATTCACACCTTGTCGCAGCCAAACACCTCCGCTCCCTGTTTTGATCATGTATGGTTGGACATTCGCACCTTTTCTCACCCGCTTTTTGCAAACTATGGTCGGCCATTCACAGCTTCCTCTCCACCATACTTCTATGGTGGGATATTCACACCCACTTGCATCCGAAGACCTCCGCCCCCACTTTTGTTGATATTTAGTCGGTCATTCGCACCTTACCCACTTTTGGCAAACTATGGCCTTCTTGCAGCCAAAAACCTCTGATCTCGCTTTTGATGATGTAAGGTTGGGCATTCAGACCTTGCTTCACCTGCTTTTCACCAAATATAGTCGGACATTCACACCTTCTTGCAGCCGAACACTTCCGCTCCACCTTTTAGTTTTCTATGGGGCATTCACACCTTTTTTTTCACCGTATTTTATAAAAACACCACAGGAACACCGTATTGAGGCTTTGTTCTGACCGCTCATTCGGTGTCGCGTTTCTTTCAAGCAATTCTCCTGGTTAGCCCGCACTCGGCTTGCTCCCAGAGCCGTGTTAAAGTCTACTTCGCATTCACTCTCTTTTCTCAGCAGACTAAAAGAAAGTTTCATCTTGGGCTCCCTGAAACTTCCATCCTGCACCGCTGTTTGCTTTTTCACAAGAGCAGAGGAGAGCGCACCGTTCCCAGGGGCACTACAGTACCGGGTCGATGCTTGGAGTGAACGGAGCATGCTCCTTTTTCAACTCCTATTGATACAAATCCATTTAATATGTAGTCCTCGCATAGAGGACACATCAGACATTAAACTGATAAGAACAGATACTACACTTGATCTTAGCCAAAAGGCCGAGAAGCGATAACTGTCCACTGGTTCACGTCCGAGGGCCCTTCCTGGCACAATGCGCACTTGTAGCGGTGTTCTTTTTATGGCCATAGTGTCACTTTGCACCTCGGCCCACCCGCTGCACTGAGCACTCTTCAGCCCTTTTAAATGGTATAACTTTACACTACCGCACGCTCCAGCGAGCACCATTCAAGCAACAACTTTGCACTCCAGCTTCGAACATTGGCACAGTCGCAACAAGTAAGGCGACTCTACTCAGAGAAGTCACTCTGCACAGTAATAAGATTTCTTTTGCACAGACAGAAAGGGCTTCATCCGCAAAGGTAAAGGCTGCCAAAAATAGAAACAACTCATTAGTGCTGCTCAACGTTGTACTTTGCAGTAAAAGAAAGAACAAATCTAAAGATTCAGGAATCCGAGAATAAGCTTACTTCCATGAGTTCTTCACGATTTCGGATTTTGCTATAAAATGAATTCCTTCACTCAAACTAAATTAAAACTGCTAAACCGCTAATCTGTTACATGCAAGGCAGATGTCAAATTCACCGAAATAGGATCTAAGGGTATTTGGCCAATCGAGCTGTAGCAGCTTCTGTAAAAGAGTATAAGTTGAAGAGTTTGTGAATAAAGGTGTGCGCACACATAGTGAGTTGTAGGAAAATAGGCAGGGAGCAATGCCGGCTGGGGTATAGGTTCTTGTATGTTGTCTGACTGTTTGATTTGAATGTGTTGTGTAAGTGTCCTGTTGAATGTTACATGTTTGGGCTTTGACACGCTTCACTGTGGTTGTTAACTGTGTGGTGTGTCCTGAAATGTTATATGTTTGGGCTGTGTGACATGCTTAATGCTTTTCAGTAGCAACCCACTTATTCATATATAGCAACTGACAATAGTAGTTGTAGAAGTATCCTTATTGATAATAGATAAACTAATTCATAGTGATAGAACAGTAGATGAACAGGTGCCTGCACATGTCTCATGAAAATAAAATGGGTGTATGATTGCTGACGGCAGAGCAATACTGCCAAACTTATGAGTTCTTGTGGCAAACTTGATTCAGTGTCTTGACGTGTATACGCTGTTTCGCTGACTTGTCACAAGAAACAAAGTGTGTTTGATAAGATCCGACCATTTTATTACGGGAGGATCAGTATGTATGGATTCTGATGTGACTGATAAACTCATTCGTATCTTAAGCATAATCTAATACGTGAGACAACGCCCTGGCACACAATCAAAAAAAAAAAAAAAGAGAGAGCGGTTTTGTGTCCCCACAGTCCATAATGTAGAAAAGAGAGAAAAAAGCCTTTCTGATTTGTTGTGTGTGCTCACAGTGCAGAGTGTAGAGAAAAGAGAGAAAAGAAAGCCGTTTTGGTGTCACGGGTGTTGTGACTTACACACACACATTTCTGAATTGAGAAAGGAAATTATTTTAGAGGAAGCACTAGAGTTTAGATCCCACATTTGTTGATAGGCATTCATTTAATTTTTCTTTTAATCAGTTTTAAAGTGAATACTAACTGAGAAATGAAAAAGGTGAAGAGTTTAGAAGCTTGGTTCAAGAGCAAAACTTGGTTTATGATCAGCTGAGTCTCTAAACAGAACAGCAAAGGGCTTCATCGAACATTTAAAAAAGATTCAGATTGTTAGAATATCCAGAATTTATAGGAATGGTGGTGATTACTCTTATTTTCTAGAATGGAAATAACTGCACCATGTCTGTTTTATGAATTTAAGGGGCTAAAAAGTTTTGTTCTCGTTTTTCTATGATTAACCGAATGTATGTGAGAGTCCAAACAGACAGAAGGGTTACGGCCGAGCGCTGGACCTTCCAAAAAAGATGAGACAGGCTGGACCCGTGCCATACTAGTTAAGGCCTGCCTGTGGATAACAGGTTCTTTAAACTCTCACACACACAAACTCACACACGTTCGCACACATACACCCATACACACACACATTCTTGAACTTGCTGCAAGATTAAACCTTTGCATTAACTGACTCCAGCAACTCTGAGTCTCATTGAGAGACTTTTCTCAACAATTGGGTCCTCAAACCAGATCTCAACGTTTTTTCCGCTGTCCAGGGTCGGAGCTGAAACCGTGCACAGTACTCCTAATGAAAGACCCCCTGCTGAATTGCGGTAATTAGGGGCCAGTGTCCACTGAAAGGGGGAAAAAGGGACGAGATCGTACTTTTGAATCAATGGCCAGAAGCCATTGGCAGTGCAGGCATCAACAATAATGGTGTTATTTCACCCATTAACACTTAAGGTACCTCATGCAGTGGCTGTGATATGGTTACTTAACAAAATATCTTTACCAGACATCTCTCCTACATAACAGTTCTTCTTTCACAGCCACACCTTGTTGTCGAGAGATGTGCTACACTTAATCCATCCACACTGCTACCTACCCCACAGATGGAAAGCCAGAAATAACCATCA
Organism: Leuresthes tenuis; assembly: GCF_036924035.1. Taxonomy (NCBI): domain Eukaryota; kingdom Metazoa; phylum Chordata; class Actinopteri; order Atheriniformes; family Atherinopsidae; genus Leuresthes; species Leuresthes tenuis. Next base: position 11,747,234 of record NW_027325377.1, read on the forward strand.
GTGTTTTACCCAGGCCAGACTTAACTGATATACGTTATGAAAATGCAGAAATAACTATATTTATTCAACAGATCAAGGAAAAAAACCCTGATGGCACAAATGCTACAGGATTTGCAGTAGTAACAGAAACTGAAGTTTTCTTAAAACAACCACTACCAAAAAATTACTCTGTTCAAGCAGTCGAATTGGTAGCTTTAACTGAAGCTTGTAAATTAAATAACAAAAAGGTTGTTAACGTTTACACTGACAGTCAGTATGCCTTCTCAACTGTACATGTGTTAACACAGCATTGGGAAAACAGGTATGTTGACATCCACAGCTAAATGTATAAACTACAAATATTTTAGCATTATTAGATGTTATTCAATTGCCATCTACAATAGACTCGTATGAATGACCGGAAGGAAAACCATACTGCCAAAGAATTTGTTTAAATATGCTGCAGTATTGAGCCACGGACCATGTCATGTCTCAACAGGAGGGATGGAAGCAATAATGAACCAGGTTTTTACAGCATATGGTTTTACTAATTATTAAAAACATTTTTTTAGAATAAATAAATGAATAAAGTTTTGTCTAGCAGGTCAAATATGTGCAAAATACATTCCACAGGGCAATCTAAGACCAAAACGAAGATAATTCCCTAAGCCAGTGTATCTTTTTCAACATATTTGTTTGGATTTCATTATTTCATTATTTTGTAGATTTCATTGAACTAAATTAATGTTAAGGGAAACGATTCTGCTCAGTGACAACAGAGGTTTTTACCAAATGGTCTGAAATATTTCCATGTGCACAAGCAGATGCACTCTCAGTAGCAAAATCACGCGTAAAATAACTCATTTCTAGATTTGAAATTCCTGAAAAGATCTTCAGTGATAATTTGACACACTTTGTAAACAATGTCATCTCACTGATGGCAAAGAACTTAAAATAGACCTTAGAAACCACTGTGATATAGAAGGTTTCGCTAACACATTGGAATTGTTTTACTATTTACATATGCATGTGCAGTGAAGAATTGCTTGCTGCTGATAAATGCAAAGAAGAACAGCTTACACATAAATGCTCACATATAGGCTGCTGAATGCAATGAAGACCTGCTTATCCAGTAAAGTTCAATGTCAATGTGTAATATTCAATTAGGATTTGCAAAACAGTGAAGTTAAACAATGAATGGGTCCATAGTCGGTATGAGAAGACTACAGGAATATTTACCTGGGTGTACGTTCAAACAGAGATGAGAAAATTGCGATAAATTATTGTTTGTTTGTTTGTTAGTATGTATATGAATGTTATGTGTATAAACTGTGTTGAGTTGTAGTTACTCAGTAGTGTCTCAGTGAAACAACCGACGGGGGAAGCCTTGCGGTGACAACAAAAGCAGTGTTTTACTGATCAGTCAAGTTGCTCCAGTGTACTCCATACAAACTGGTTGGCTACTGAAGGGATAGAAAATGGGGAATACTTGTTTTAAAGCAAACAAGGAATTAGATGGGAAAAATACATGTTTTAACGGGACCCAGACAATATTAAATACTCAGACAGATGGGAGAAGAAGTATAGTTTTGTAGGAAATCACAAAATTATTACATAAAATGAGTGAAATCAATTGAAGAATGCCTTTCTGAAGAGCTGTTTACCACAGATGAGCAGCTTTGCGACCAAGCACATTGTAGATCGCTTTACTGCCAAAATGATCTAGTTTAATGGATTGGTTTAGACATTTATAACAGCATTTTAAGAACAAAGAGAGAAACAAAAAGGGACAACGCTTCATGGTGGAAGGTGATGTATAAATAACTGTGTATATGATGAAGGAGAGACCATTTGAGCAGCACAGCCATTTCGCAGCACAGGGACAGCAGTCCAAGTTAAAGGATCTCCCATGTGGTATCACCTGTCACACTGTGTCAAGGCATCAAAAGAAGAAAAAATCACCAAACTCAAGGACAAAGAGACGAAGACTCCGGTGAACGAAGAGAGAGGACTTACAAACCAGAAATACAAAAGGATGCTCGATATCAAGATCCAGAAGAAGAGGCTAACAATACCACGAACACTTACGATGCTGGGAATGATGCCAGCAATGAACAGAGAAGAAGATTCAGTGTCATCAATCTGCAACACGTGCCTCTAATGAGGGGGTGAATATAGAATCCTCAACGATTACAACGTCTCTGGGAACTGTGACAACAACAAGGTTTAAACCATTTTGATATATATTGTAACCTATTGGCTAAGGAATAGTGCTGAAAATGAGGTAAATCTAATCCACCACTGTCCTTGGTCTTCTGTAGGGTTTTTAAACTAATACGTGGTGGTTTGTTTTTCCACAGAAATTTGGAGATGCATGAATCTAGTGACTTAAACCAAATAGCAGATGGTTTTATGGGGATCATTGAGAACAAATAGTTAACTTTTGGTAGTATCATCATTTTAATGGTTGTAACTCTCCCCATAAGTGATATAGGTAAGGACTTCCAACGAGAGAGATCGTCCTCTACTCTCTTTACTAATTGCACATAATCCATCTGTACTTATCAGTTTAATATGTGATATGTCTATGCAAGGACTACATATTAAATGGATTTTTATCAATAGGAGTTGAAAAAGGAGCTTGCTCCGTTCACTCCAAGCATCGACCCGGTACTGCAGTGCCGCTGGGAACGGTGCGCTCTCCTCTGCTCTTGTGAAAAAGCTAACAGCGGTGCAGGATGGAAGTTTCTTTTAGTCTGCTGAGAAAAGAGAGTGAATGCGAAGTAGACTTTAACACGGCTCTGGGAGCGAGCTGAGTGCGGGCTAACCAGGAGAAATGCTTGAAAGAAACGCGACACCGAATGAGCGGTCAGAACAAAGCCTCAATACGGTGTTCCTGTGGTGTTTTTATAAAATGCGGTGAAAATAAAGGTGTGAATGCCCCATAGAAAACTAAAAGGTGGAGCGGAAGTGTTCGGCTGCAAGAAGGTGTGAATGTCCGACTATATTTGGTGAAAAGCAGGTGAAGCAAGGTCTGAATGCCCAACCTTACATCATCAAAAGCGAGATCAGAGGTTTTTGGCTGCAAGAAGGCCATAGTTTGCCAAAAGCGGGTAAGGTGCGAATGACCGACTAAATATCAACAAAAGTGGGGGCGGAGGTCTTCGGATGCAAGTGGGTGTGAATATCCCACCATACAAGTATGGTGGAGAGGAAGCTGTGAATGGCCGACCATAGTTTGCAAAAAGCGGGTGAGAAAAGGTGCGAATGTCCAACCATACATGATCGAAACAGGGTGTTTGGCTGCGACAAGGTGTGAATGTCCACCCATAATTAATGAAAAGCGGGCAACAAGTAGGTTCGAATGCCATACCATACATCATCAAAAGCAGGAGTGGATGTGTTTGGCTACAAGAAGGTTTGAATGTCCGAGCATAGTTTGTAAAAAGCGGGTAAGAAAAGGTTCGAATGCCCGAACATACACCATCAAAAGAGGGAGCGGAGGTGTTCCGCTGTAAGACGGTGTGAATGTCCGACCATAGTTGGTAAAAAGTGGGTATGAAAAGGTGCGAATGCCCAAATTCGGCTGCAAAAAACTGTGTTCGGCTGCAAAAAGGTGTGAATGTTCGACTAAAGTTTGTAAAAAGCGGGTAAGACAAGGTGCGAATGCCTGACAATGTATGATCAAAAGCGGGAGCGGAGGTGTTCAGCTGCAAGAAGGTCTAAATGTCCATAATTAATTGCTAGAAAACATGAAAGAAAATTTTCGAAAATCAATCCGCACATGATCATAAGTGGGAGAGGAGGTGTTCAGCTGCAAGAAGGTGTGAATATCCTACCATAATTGCTGAAAAATGTGTTAGAAACGGTAAGAATCCCGGACCATACCTCATCAAAAGCTAGAGAGGTGGTGTTCGGCTACAAGTAGGTGTGAATGTCTGACTAAAGTTCAAATATATTAACAAAAGCGGGAGGAGAGGTCTTCGGATGAGTGGTTGAGAATTTCCAACCATAATCTATAAAATGCGGTGAAAAAAAAGGTGTGATAGAAACCTAAAAGGTGGAGCGGAAGTGTTCGGCTGCAAGAAGGTGTGAATGTCCATCTATAGTTGGTGAAAAGCAGGAAAAGCAAGGTCTGAATGCCCAATCTTACATCATCAAAAGCGAGATCAGAGGTGTTTGGCGGCAAGAAAACGGGTAAGGTGTGAATGACCGACTAAATATCAACAAAAGTGGGGGCGGAGATCTTCGGATGCAAGTGGGTGTGAATATCCCACCATACAAGTATGGTGGAGAGGAAGCTGTGAATGGCCGACAATAGTTTGCAAAAAGCGGGTGAGAAAAGGTGCGAATGTCCAACCATACATGATCAAAACAGGGAGCGGAGGTGTTTGGCTGTGACAAGGTGTGAATGTCCACCCATAATTAATGAAAAGCGGGCAACAAGTAGGTTCGAATGCCCAACCATACATCAACAAAAGCAGGAGTGGATGTGTTTGGATACAAGAAGGTTTGAATGTCCGAGCATAGTTTGTAAAAAGCGGGTAAGAAAAGGTGCGAATGCCCGACAAAGTATGATCAAAAGAGGGAGTGGAGGTTTTCGGCTACAAGGTTTGAATGTACGACCATAGTTTGTAAAAAGCGGGTAAGAAAAGGTGCGAATGCCCGAACATACACCATCAAAAGAGGGAGCGGAGGTGTTACACTTGAAAGACGGTGTGAATGTCCGACCATAGTTGGTAAAAAGTGGGTAAGAAAAGGTTCGAATGCCCGAATATATACCATCAAAAGCGGAAGCGGAGGTGTTCGGCTGCAAGAAGGTGTGAACGTCCGACCAAAGTTTGTAAAAAGCAGTTAAGAAAAGGTTCGAATATCCAACCAAACATAATCAAAAGTGGGAGCAGAGCTGTTCGACTGCAAGTAGGTGTGAATGTCCACCCATAATTCCTGAAAAATGGGTAAGAAAAGGTGCGAATGCCCAACCGTACATCATCAAAAGAAGAAGTGGATGTGTTCTGCTACAAGAAGGTTTGAATGTCCGACCATAGTTTGTAAAAAGCGGGTAAGAAAAAGTTCGAATGCCCGAACATACACCATCAAAAGAGGGAGCGGAGGTGTTCCGCTGTAAGATGCTGCGAATGTCCGACCATAGTTGGTAAAAAGCGGGTAAGAAAAGGTTAAAAAACCGGACTGTACACAATCAATAGCGGGAGCGGAGTTGTTCGGCTACAAGAAGGTGTGAAAGTCCGACCATGGTTTGTAAAAAGCGGGTAAGACAAGGTGCGAATACCCGACAATGTATGATCAAAAGAGGGAGCGGAGTGTTTCGGCTGCAAGGTCTGAATTTCCAACCATAATTTGTAAACACCGTTGAAGAAAAGGCTCGAAAGCCCGACTATACACCATCAAAAGCGGGAGCGGAGGTGTTCAGCTGCAAGAAGGTCTGAATGTCCACCAATAATTACTGAAAAATGGGTAAGAAAAGGTGTGAATGCCCAACTATACATCATCACAAGCAGAAGTGGATGTGTTCGGCCACAAGAAGGTTTGAATGTCCGACCATAGTTTGTAAAAGGCGGGTAAGAAAAGGTTCGAATGCCCGAACATACACAATCAAAAGAGGGAGCGGAGGTGTTTCACTGCAAGAAGGTGTGAATGTCCGAGCATAGTTTGTAAAAAGTGGGTAAGAAAAGGTTCGAATGCCAGAACATACACCATCAAAAGAGGGAGCGGAGGTGTTCCGCTGTAAGAAGGTGTGAATGTCCGACCATAGTTGGTAAAAAGCGGGTAAGAAAAGGCTAAAATACCCAACTCTACACAATCAATAGCGGGAGCGGAGTTGTTCGGCTAAAAGAAGGTATGAAAGTCCGACCATGGTTTGTAAAAAGCGGGTAAGAAAAGGTTCGAATGCCAAAATATACACCATCAAAAGCGGAAGCCGAGGTGTTCGGCTGCAAGTAGGTGTGAATGTCAGATCATAATTTGTAAAAAGCTGATGAGAAAGGTGTGAATGACCAACAATAATTGCTGAAAAATGTGTTAGAAAAGGTAAGAATGCCGGACCAGTCATCATCAAAAGCGGGAGAAGAGGTGTTCGGCTGCAAGAAGCTGTGAATGTCCAGCCATAATAACTCAAAAACGGGTAAGAAAAGGTAGTATTGCCAGACCATAAATGATCAAAACAGGGAGTGGAGGTGTTCCGCTGTAAGAAGGTGTGAATGTCCCACCATAATTGGTAAAAAGCGGGTAAGAAAAGGTTAAAATACCCGACTGTACACAATCAATAGCGGGAGCGGAGTTGTTTGGCTACTAAAAGGTGTGAAAGTCCGACCATGGTTTGTAAAAAGCGGGTAAGAAAAGGTGCGAATGCCGGACAATGTATGATCAAAAGAGGGAACGGAGGTTTTCGGCTGCAAGAAGGTCTAAATGTCCAACCATAATTTGTAAAAACCGGGGAAGAAAAGGCTCGGAAGCCCCACTATACACCATCAAAAGCGGGAGCGGAGGTGTTCAGCTGCAAGAAGGTCTGAATGTCCATCAATAATTGCTAGAAAACATGAAAAAAAATGTTCGAATATCCAACCGCACATGATCATAAGTGGGAGAGGAGGTGTTCAGGTGCAAGAAGGTGTGAATGTCCACCCATAATTCCTCAAAAATGGGTAAAAAAAAAGGTGCGAATGCCCAACCATACATCATCAAAAGCAGGACTGGATGTGTTCGGCTACAAGAAGGTTTGAATGTCCGAGCATAGTTTGTAAAAAGCGGGTAAGAAAAGGTTCGAATGCCCGAACCTACACCATCAAAAGAGGGAGCGGAGGTGTTCCGCCATAAGAAGGTGTGAATGTCCGACCGTAGTTGGTAAAAAGCGGGTAAGAAAAGGTTAAAATACCCGACTGTACACAATCAATAGCGGGAAGGGATGTGTTCGGCTACAAGAAAGTGTGAAAGTCCAACCATGTTTTGTAAAAAGTGGTTAAGAAAAGGTGCGAATGCCCGACAATGTATGATCAAAAGAGGGAGCGGAGGTTTTTGGCTGCAAGAAGGTCTGAATGTCCAACCATAATTTGTAAAAACCGGGGAAGAAAAGGCTCGAAAGCCCGACTATACACCATCAAAAGCGGGAGCAGAGGTGTTCAGCTGCAAGAAGGTCTCAATGTCCATCAATAATTGCTAGAAAACATGAAAGAAAATTTTCGAATATCAAACCGCACATGATCATATGCGGGAGAGGAGGTGTTCAGCTGCAAGATGGTGTGAATGTCCAGCCATAATTCCTGAAAAATGGGTAAAAAAAGGTGCGAATGCCCAACCATACAACATCAAAAGCAGGTGTGAATGTCAGATCATAATTTGCAAAAACCTGATGAGAAATGGTGAGAATGCCCGACTATACACCATCAAATGCGGGAGCGGAGGTGTTCGGCTGTGAGTAGGTGTGAATGTCCGACCATACTTGCTGAAAAATATGACAAAGCAGTTTTCACTTGGTTTGAGTGAAGGATTTCCTAAAGGTTTAGTGTTTTTCTTTGGTATCACTCAAACCAAGTGAAAACTGCTTTGTCATATTTTTCAGCAAGTATGGTCGGACATTCACACCTACTCACAGCCGAACACCTCCGCTCCCGCATTTGATGGTGTATAGTCGGGCATTCTCACCATTTCTCATCAGGTTTTTGCAAATTATGATCTGACATTCACACCTGCTTTTGATGATGTATGGTTGGGCATTCGCACCTTTTTTTACCCATTTTTCAGGAATTATGGGTGGACATTCACACCTTCTTGCAGCTGAACACCTCCTCTCCCGCATATGATCATGTGCGGTTTGATATTCGAAAATTTTCTTTCATGTTTTTTAGCAATTATTGATGGACATTGAGACCTTCTTGCAGCTGAACACCTCTGCTCCCGCTTTTGATGGTGTATAGTCGGGCTTCCGAGCCTTTTCTTCCCTGGTTTTTACAAATTATGGTTGGACATTCAGACCTTCTTGCAGCCGAAAACCTCCGCTCCCTCTTTTGATCATACATTGTCGGGCATTCACACCTTTTCTTAACCGCTTTTTACAAAACATGGTCGGACTTTCACACCTTCTTGTAGCCGAACACATCCCTTCCCGCTATTGATTGTGTACAGACGGCCATTTTAACCTTTTCTTACCCGCTTTTTACCAACTACGGTCGGACATTCACACCTTCTTATGGCGGAACACCTCCGCTCCCTCTTTTGATGGTGTATGTTCGGGCATTCGCACTTTTTCTTACCCGCTTTTAACAAACTATGCTCGGACATTCAAACCTTGTAGCCGAACACATCCAGTCCTGCTTTTGATGATGTATGGTTGGCCATTCGAACTTTTTCTTACCCGCTTTTTACCAACTACGGTCGGACATTCACACCTTCTTATGGCGGAACACCTCCGCTCCCTCTTTTGATGGTGTATGTTTTGGCATTCGAACCTTTTCTTACCCGCTTTTTACAAACTATGGTCAGACATTCAAACCTTCTTGTAGCCGAACACATCCAGTTCTGCTTTTGAGGATGTATGGTCGGACTTTCACACCTTTTAGTAGCCAAACCACTCCGCTCCCGCTATTGATTGTGTACAGTCGGGTATTTTAACCTTTTCTTACCCGCTTTTTACCAATTATGGTCGGACATTCACACCTTCTTACAGCGGAACACCTCCGCTCCCTGTTTTGATCATTTATGGTCTGGCAATACTACCTTTTCTTACCCGTTTTTGAGTAATTATGGCTGGACATTCACAGCTTCTTGCATCCGAACACCTCTTCTCTGCTTTTGATGATGAATAGTCCGGCATTCTTACCTTTTCTAACACATTTTTCAGTAATTATTGTCGGTCATTCACACCTTTCTCATCAGCTTTTTGCAAATTATGATCTGACATTCACACCTACTTGCAGCCGAACACCTCGGCTTCCGTTTTTGATGGTGTATATTTTGGCATTCGAACCTTTTCTTACCCACTTTTTACAAACTATGCTCGGACATTCACACCTTCTTGCAGCCGAACACATCCACTTCTGCTTTTTATGATGTATAGTTGGGCATTCACACCTTTTCTTACCCATTTTTCAGTAATTATTGGTTGGAAATTCAGACCTTGCAGCCGAACACCTCCGCTCCCTCTTTTGATCATACATTGTCGGGCATTCGCACCTTGTCTTACCCGCGTTTTACAAACCATGGTCGGACTTTCACACCTTCTTGTAGCCGAACAACTCCGCTCCCGCTATTGATTGTGTACAGTCGGGTATTTTAACCTTTTCTTACCCGCTTTTTACCAATTATGGTCGGACATTCACACCGTCTTACAGCGGAACACCTCCGCTTCCAATTTTGATGGTGTATGTTCGAGCATTCGAACTTTTTCTTACCCACTTTTTACAAGCTATGGTCGGACATTCAAACCTTCTTGTAGCAGAACACATCCACTTCTTCTTTTGATGATGTATGGTTGGGCATTCGCACCTTTTCTTACCCATTTTTCAGGAATTATGGGTGGAAATTCACACCTACTTGCAGTCGAACAGCTCTGCTCCCACTTTTGATTATGTTTGGTTGGATATTCGAACCTTTTCTTAACTGCTTTTTACAAACTTTGGTCGGACGTTCACACCTTCTTGCAGCCGAACACCTCAGCTTCCGCTTATGATGGTATATATTCGGGCATTCGAACCTTTTCTTACCCGCTTTTTACCAACTATGGTCGGACATTCGCACCATCTTACAGCGGAACACCTCCGCTCCCTCTTTTGATGGTGTATGTTCGGGAATTCGCACCTTTTCTTACCCGCTTTTTACAAACTATGGTTGGACATTCAAACCTTCTTGTAGCCGAAAACCTCCACTCCCTCTTTTGATCATACATTGTCGGGCATTCGCACCTTTTCTTACCCGCTTTTTGCAAACTATGCTCGGACATTCAAACCTTCTTGTAGCCAAACACATCCACTCCTGCTTTTGTTGATGTATGGTTGGGCATTCGAACCTACTTGTTGCCCGCTTTTCATTAATTATGGGTGGACATTCAGACCTACTTGCAGCCGAACACCTCGGCTTCCGCTTTTGATTGTGTAGAGTCGGTTATTTTAACCTTTTCTTACCCGGTTTTTACCAACTATGGTTGGACATTCACACCTTCTTACAGCGGAACACCTCCGCTCCCTCTTTTGATGGTGTATGTTCGGGCATTCGAACCTTTTCTTACCCGCTTTTTACAAACTATGCTCGGACATTCACACCTTCTTGCAGCGGAACACCTCCGCTCCCTCTTTTGATGGTGTATGTTCGGGCATTCGAACTTTTTCTTACCCACTTTTTACAAACTATGGTCGGACATTCAAACCTTCTTGTAGCAGAACACATCCACTTCTTCTTTTGATGATGTATGGTTGGGCATTCGCACCTTTTCTTACCCATTTTTCAGGAATTATGGGTGGACATTCACACCTACTTGCAGTCGAACAGCTCTGCTCCCACTTTTGATTATGTTTGGTTGGATATTCGAACCTTTTCTTACCTGCTTTTTACAAACTTTGGTCGGACGTTCACACCTTCTTGCAGCCGAACACCTCCGCTTCCGCTTTTGATGGTATATATTCGGGCATTCGAACCTTTTCTTACCCGCTTTTTACCAACTATGGTCGGACATTCGCACCATCTTACAGCGGAACACCTCCACTCCCTCTTTTGATGGTGTATTTTCGGGCATTCGCACCTTTTCTTACCCGCTTTTTACAAACTATGGTTGGACATTCAAACCTTCTTGTAGCTGAAAATCTCCACTCCCTCTTTTGATCATACATTGTCGGGCATTCGCACCTTTTCTTACCCGCTTTTTACAAACTATGCTCGGACATTCAAACCTTCTTGTAGCCAAACACATCCACTCCTGCTTTTGTTGATGTATGGTTGGGCATTCGAACCTACTTCTTGCCCTCTTTTTACAAACCATGGTCGGACTTTCACACCTTCTTTTAGCCGAACAACTCCGCTCCCGCTATTGATTGTGTAGAGTCGGTTATTTTAACCTTTTCTTACCCGCTTTTTACCAACTATGGTTGGACATTCACACCTTCTTACAGCGGAACACCTCCGCTCCCTCTTTTGATGGTGTATGTTCGGGCATTCGAACCTTTTCTTACCCGCTTTTTACAAACTATGCTCGGACATTCACACCTTCTTGCAGCGGAACACCTCCGCTCCCTCTTTTGATGGTGTATGTTCGGGCATTCGAACCTTTTCTTACCCGCTTTTTACAAACTATGCTCGGACATTCACACCTTCTTGCAGCGGAACACCTCCGCTCCCTCTTTTGATGGTGTATGTTCGGGCATTCGCACCTTTTCCTACCCATTTTTCAGGAATTATGGGTGGACATTCACACCTACTTGCAGTCGAACAGCTCTGCTCCCACTTTTGATTATGTTTGGTTGGATATTCGAACCTTTTCTTACCTGCTTTTTACAAACTTTGGTCGGACGTTCACACCTTCTTGCAGCCGAACACCTCCGCTTCCGCTTTTGATGGTATATATTCGGGCATTCGAACCTTTTCTTACCCGCTTTTTACCAACTATGGTCGGACATTCGCACCATCTTACAGCGGAACACCTCCACTCCCTCTTTTGATGGTGTATTTTCGGGCATTCGCACCTTTTCTTACCCGCTTTTTACAAACTATGGTTGGACATTCAAACCTTCTTGTAGCTGAAAATCTCCACTCCCTCTTTTGATCATACATTGTCGGGCATTCGCACCTTTTCTTACCCGCTTTTTACAAACTATGCTCGGACATTCAAACCTTCTTGTAGCCAAACACATCCACTCCTGCTTTTGTTGATGTATGGTTGGGCATTCGAACCTACTTCTTGCCCGCTTTTCATTAATTATGGGTGGACATTCACACCTACTTGCAGCCGAACACCTCGGCTTCCGCTTTTGATGGTGTGTATTTTTGCATTCGAACCTTTTCTTACCCGCTTTTTACAAACCATGGTCGGACTTTCACACCTTCTTTTAGCCGAACAACTCCGCTCCCGCTATTGATTGTGTAGAGTCGGGTATTTTAACCTTTTCTTACCCGCTTTTTACCAACTATGGTCGGACATTCACACCTTCTTACAGCGGAACACCTCCGCTCCCTCTTTTGATGGTGTATGTTCTGGCATTCGAACCTTTTCTTACCCGCTTTTTACAAACTATGGTCGGACATTCACACCTTCTTGCAGCGAAACACCTCCGCTCCCTCTTTTGATTGTGTATGTTCGGGCATTCAAACCTTTTCTTACCCGCCTTTTACAAACTATGGTCGGACATTCAAACCTTCTTGTGGCCGAACACATCCACTTCTGCTTGTGATGATGTATAGTTGGGCATTCACACCTTTTCTTATCCATTTCTCAGTAATTATTGGTGGACATTCAGACCTTCTTGCAGCTGAACACCTCTGCTCCCGCTTTTGATGGTGTATAGTCGGGCTTTCGAGGCTTTTCTTCAACGGTGTTTACAAATTATGGTTGGAAATTCAGACCTTGCAGCCGAACACCTCCGCTCCCTCTTTTGATCATACATTGTCGGGCATTCGCACCTTGTCTTACCCGCGTTTTACAAACCATGGTCGGACTTTCACACCTTCTTGTAGCCGAACAACTCCGCTCCCGCTATTGATTGTGTACAGTCGGGTATTTTAACCTTTTCTTACCCGCTTTTTACCAATTATGGTCGGACATTCACACCGTCTTACAGCGGAACACCTCCGCTTCCAATTTTGATGGTGTATGTTCGAGCATTCGAACTTTTTCTTACCCACTTTTTACAAGCTATGGTCGGACATTCAAACCTTCTTGTAGCAGAACACATCCACTTCTTCTTTTGATGATGTATGGTTGGGCATTCGCACCTTTTCTTACCCATTTTTCAGGAATTATGGGTGGAAATTCACACCTACTTGCAGTCGAACAGCTCTGCTCCCACTTTTGATTATGTTTGGTTGGATATTCGAACCTTTTCTTAACTGCTTTTTACAAACTTTGGTCGGACATTCACACCTTCTTGCAGCCGAACACCTCCGCTTCCGCTTATGATGGTATATATTCGGGCATTCGAACCTTTTCTTACCCGCTTTTTACCAACTATGGTCGGACATTCGCACCATCTTACAGCGGAACACCTCCGCTCCCTCTTTTGATGGTGTATGTTCGGGAATTCGCACCTTTTCTTACCCGCTTTTTACAAACTATGGTTGGACATTCAAACCTTCTTGTAGCCGAAAACCTCCACTCCCTCTTTTGATCATACATTGTCGGGCATTCGCACCTTTTCTTACCCGCTTTTTGCAAACTATGCTCGGACATTCAAACCTTCTTGTAGCCAAACACATCCACTCCTGCTTTTGTTGATGTATGGTTGGGCATTCGAACCTACTTCTTGCCCGCTTTTCATTAATTATGGGTGGACATTCACACCTACTTGCAGCCGAACACCTCGGCTTCCGCTTTTGATGGTGTGTATTTTTGCATTCGAACCTTTTCTTACCCGCTTTTTACAAACCATGGTCGGACTTTCACACCTTCTTTTAGCCGAACAACTCCGCTCCCGCTATTGATTGTGTAGAGTCGGGTATTTTAACCTTTTCTTACCCGCTTTTTACCAACTATGGTCGGACATTCACACCTTCTTACAGCGGAACACCTCCGCTCCCTCTTTTGATGGTGTATGTTCTGGCATTCGAACCTTTTCTTACCCGCTTTTTACAAACTATGCTCGGACATTCACACCTTCTTGCAGCGAAACACCTCCGCTCCCTCTTTTGATTGTGTATGTTCGGGCATTCAAACCTTTTCTTACCCGCCTTTTACAAACTATGGTCGGACATTCAAACCTTCTTGTGGCCGAACACATCCACTTCTGCTTGTGATGATGTATAGTTGGGCATTCACACCTTTTCTTATCCATTTCTCAGTAATTATTGGTGGACATTCAGACCTTCTTGCAGCTGAACACCTCTGCTCCCGCTTTTGATGGTGTATAGTCGGGCTTTCGAGGCTTTTCTTCAACGGTGTTTACAAATTATGGTTGGAAATTCAGACCTTGCAGCCGAACACCTCCGCTCCCTCTTTTGATCATACATTGTCGGGCATTCGCACCTTGTCTTACCCGCGTTTTACAAACCATGGTCGGACTTTCACACCTTCTTGTAGCCGAACAACTCCGCTCCCGCTATTGATTGTGTACAGTCGGGTATTTTAACCTTTTCTTACCCGCTTTTTACCAATTATGGTCGGACATTCACACCGTCTTACAGCGGAACACCTCCGCTTCCAATTTTGATGGTGTATGTTCGAGCATTCGAACTTTTTCTTACCCACTTTTTACAAGCTATGGTCGGACATTCAAACCTTCTTGTAGCAGAACACATCCACTTCTTCTTTTGATGATGTATGGTTGGGCATTCGCACCTTTTCTTACCCATTTTTCAGGAATTATGGGTGGAAATTCACACCTACTTGCAGTCGAACAGCTCTGCTCCCACTTTTGATTATGTTTGGTTGGATATTCGAACCTTTTCTTAACTGCTTTTTACAAACTTTGGTCGGACATTCACACCTTCTTGCAGCCGAACACCTCCGCTTCCGCTTATGATGGTATATATTCGGGCATTCGAACCTTTTCTTACCCGCTTTTTACCAACTATGGTCGGACATTCGCACCATCTTACAGCGGAACACCTCCGCTCCCTCTTTTGATGGTGTATGTTCGGGAATTCGCACCTTTTCTTACCCGCTTTTTACAAACTATGGTTGGACATTCAAACCTTCTTGTAGCCGAAAACCTCCACTCCCTCTTTTGATCATACATTGTCGGGCATTCGCACCTTTTCTTACCCGCTTTTTGCAAACTATGCTCGGACATTCAAACCTTCTTGTAGCCAAACACATCCACTCCTGCTTTTGTTGATGTATGGTTGGGCATTCGAACCTACTTGTTGCCCGCTTTTCATTAATTATGGGTGGACATTCAGACCTACTTGCAGCCGAACACCTCGGCTTCCGCTTTTGATGGTGTATATTTTTGCATTCGAACCTTTTCTTACCCGCTTTTTACAAACCATGGTCGGACTTTCACACCTTCTTTTAGCCGAACAACTCCGCTCCCGCTATTGATTGTGTAGAGTCGGTTATTTTATCCTTTTCTTACCCGCTTTTTACCAACTATGGTTGGACATTCACACCTTCTTACAGCCGAACACCTCCGCTCCCTCTTTTGATGGTGTATGTTCGGGCATTCGAACCTTTTCTTACCCGCTTTTTACAAACTATGCTCGGACATTCACACCTTCTTGCAGCGGAACACCTCCGCTCCCTCTTTTGATGGTGTATGTTCGGGCATTCGAACCTTTTCTTACCCACTTTTTACAAACTATGCTCGGACATTCACACCTTCTTGCAGCGAAACACCTCCGCTCCCTCTTTTGATTGTGTATGTTCGGGCATTCAAACCTTTTCTTACCCGCCTTTTACAAACTATGGTCGGACATTCAAACCTTCTTGTGGCCGAACACATCCACTTCTGCTTTTGATGATGTATAGTTGGGCATTCACACCTTTTCTTACCCATTTTTCAGTAATTATTGGTGGACATTCAGACCTTCTTGCAGCTGAACACCTCTGCTCCCGCTTTTGATGGTGTATAGTCGGGCTTTCGAGGCTTTTCTTCAACGGTGTTTACAAATTATGGTTGGAAATTCAGACCTTGCAGCCGAACACCTCCGCTCCCTCTTTTGATCATACATTGTCGGACATTCGCACCTTGTCTTACCCGCGTTTTACAAACCATGGTCGGACATTCACAGCTTCCTCTCCACCATACTTGTATGGTGGGATATTCACACCCACTTGCATCCGAAGACCTCCGCCCCCACTTTTGTTGATATTTAGTTGGTCATTCACACCTAACCCGTTTTCTTGCAGCCAAACACCTCTGATCTCGCTTTTGATGATGTAAGATTGGGCATTCAGACCTTGCTTTTCCTGCTTTTCACCAACTATAGACGGACATTCACACCTTCTTGCAGCCGAACACTTCCGCTCCACCTTTTAGGTTTCTATCACACCTTTTTTTTCACCGCATTTTATAGATTACGGTTGGAAATTCTCAACCACTCATCCGAAGAGCTCTCCTCCCGCTTTTGTTAATATATTTGAACTTTAGTCAGACATTCACACCTACTTGCAGCCGAACACCACCTCTCTAGCTTTTGATGATGTATGGTCCGGCATTCCTACCGTTTCTAACACATTTTTCAGCAATTATGGTAGGACATTCACACCTTCTTGCAGCTGAACACCTCCTCTCCCACTTATGATCATATGCAGATTGATTTTCGAAAATTTTCTTTCATGTTTTCTAGCAATTAATGATGGACATTTAGACCTTCTTGCAGCTGAATACCTCCGCTCCCGCTTTTGAACATACATTGTCAGGCATTCGAACCTTGTCTTACAAACTTTAGTCAAACATTCACACCTTTTTGCAGCCGAACACAGTTTTTTTCAGCCGATTTTGGGCATTCGAACCTTTTCATACCCACTTTTTACCAACTATGGTCGGACATTCAAACCTTCTTGTAGCCGAACACATCCAGTCCTGCTTTTGATGATGTATGTTCAGGCATTCGAACCTTTTCTTACCCGCTTTTTACAAACTATGCTCGGACATTCAAACCTTCTTGTAGCCGAACACATCCACTCCTGCTTTTGATGATGTATGGTTGGGCATTCGAACCTACTTGTTGCCCGCTTTTCATTAATTATGGGTGGACATTCACACCTTGTCGCAGCCAAACACCTCCGCTCCCTGTTTTGATCATGTATGGTTGGACATTCGCACCTTTTCTCACCCGCTTTTTGCAAACTATGGTCGGCCATTCACAGCTTCCTCTCCACCATACTTCTATGGTGGGATATTCACACCCACTTGCATCCGAAGACCTCCGCCCCCACTTTTGTTGATATTTAGTCGGTCATTCGCACCTTACCCACTTTTGGCAAACTATGGCCTTCTTGCAGCCAAAAACCTCTGATCTCGCTTTTGATGATGTAAGGTTGGGCATTCAGACCTTGCTTCACCTGCTTTTCACCAAATATAGTCGGACATTCACACCTTCTTGCAGCCGAACACTTCCGCTCCACCTTTTAGTTTTCTATGGGGCATTCACACCTTTTTTTTCACCGCATTTTATAAAAACACCACAGGAACACCGTATTGAGGCTTTGTTCTGACCGCTCATTCGGTGTCGCGTTTCTTTCAAGCAATTCTCCTGGTTAGCCCGCACTCGGCTCGCTCCCAGAACCGTGTTAAAGTCTACTTCGCATTCACTCTCTTTTCTCAGCAGACTAAAAGAAAGTTTCATCTTGGGCTCCCTGAAACTTCCATCCTGCACCGCTGTTTGCTTTTTCACAAGAGCAGAGGAGAGCGCACCGTTCCCAGGGGCACTACAGTACCGGGTCGATGCTTGGAGTGAACGGAGCAAGCTCCTTTTTCAACTCCTATTGATACAAATCCATTTAATATGTAGTCCTCGCATAGAGGACACATCAGACATTAAACTAATAAGAACAGATACTACACTTGATCTTAGCCAAAAGGCCGAGAAGCGATAACTGTCCACTGGTTCACGTCCGAGGGCCCTTCCTGGCACAATGCGCACTTGTAGCGGTGTTCTTTTTATGGCCATAGTGTCACTTTGCACCTCGGCCCACCCGCTGCACTGAGCACTCTTCAGCCCTTTTAAATGGTATAACTTTACACTACCGCACGCTCCAGCGAGCACCATTCAAGCAACAACTTTGCACTCCAGCTTCGAACATTGGCACAGTCGCAACAAGTAAGGCGACTCTACTCAGAGAAGTCACTCTGCACAGTAACAAGATTTCTTTTGCACAGACAGAAAGGGCTTCATCCGCAAAGGTAAAGCCTGCCAAAAATAGAAACAACTCATTAGTGCTGCTCAACGTTGTACTTTGCAGTAAAACAAAGAGCAAATCTAAAGATTCAGGAATCCGAGAATAAGCTTACTTCCATGAGTTCTTCACGATTTCGGATTTTGCTATAAAATGAATTCCTTCACTCAAACTAAATTAAAACTGCTAAACCGCTAATCTGTTACATGCAAGGCAGATGTCAAATTCACCGAAATAGGATCTAAGGGTATTTGGCCAATCGAGCTGTAGCAGCTTCGGTAAAAGAGTATAAGTTGAAGAGTTTGTGAATAAAGGTGTGCGCACACATAGTGAGTTGTAGGAAAATAGGCAGGGAGCAATGCCGGCTGGGGTATAGGTTCTTGTATGTTGTCTGACTGTTTGATTTGAATGTGTTGTGTAAGTGTCCTGTTGAATGTTACATGTTTGGGCTATGACACGCTTCACTGTGGTTGTTAACTGTGTGGTGTGTCCTGAAATGTTATATGTTTGGGCTGTGTGACATGCTTAATGCTTTTCAGTAGCAACCCACTTATTGATATATAGCAACTGACAACATAAGAAGTCCGGACATACTTTGATAGTAGTTGTAGAAGTATCCTTATTGATAATAGATAAACTAATTCATAGTGATAGAACAGTAGATGAACAGGTGCCTGCACATGTCTCATGAAAATAAAATGGGTGTATGATTGCTGACGGCAGAGCAATACTGCCAAACTTATGAGTTCTTGTGGCAAACTTGATTCAGTGTCTTGACGTGTATACGCTGTTTCGCTGACTTGTCACAAGAAACAAAGTGTGTTTGATAAGATCCGACCATTTTATTACGGGAGGATCAGTATGTATGGATTCTGATGTGACTGATAAACTCATTCGTATCTTAAGCATAATCTAATACG
This sequence comes from Leuresthes tenuis, assembly GCF_036924035.1. NCBI lineage: Eukaryota > Metazoa > Chordata > Actinopteri > Atheriniformes > Atherinopsidae > Leuresthes > Leuresthes tenuis. The sequence goes on from NW_027325377.1 coordinate 11,766,125, forward strand.
TGAGACAACGCCCTGGCACACAATCAAAAAAAAAAAAAAGAGAGAGCGGTTTTGTGTCCCCACAGTCCATAATGTAGAAAAGAGAGAAAAAAAGCCTTTCTGATTTGTTGTGTGTGCTCACAGTGCAGAGTGTAGAGAAAAGAGAGAAAAGAAAGCCGTTTTGGTGTCACGGGTGTTGTGACTTACACACACACATTTCTGAATTGAGAAAGGAAATTATTTTAGAGGAAGCACTAGAGTTTAGATCCCACATTTGTTGATAGGCATTCATTTAATTTTTCTTTTAATCAGTTTTAAAGTGAATACTAACTGAGAAATGAAAAAGGTGAAGAGTTTAGAAGCTTGGTTCAAGAGCAAAACTTGGTTTATGATCAGCTGAGTCTCTAAACAGAACAGCAAAGGGCTTCATCGAACATTTAAAAAAGATTCAGATTGTTAGAATATCCAGAATTTATAGGAATGGTGGTGATTACTCTTATTTTCTAGAATGGAAATAACTGCACCATGTCTGTTTTATGAATTTAAGGGGCTAAAAAGTTTTGTTCTCGTTTTTCTATGATTAACCGAATGTATGTGAGAGTCCAAACAGACAGAAGGGTTACGGCCGAGCGCTGGACCTTCCAAAAAAGATGAGACAGGCTGGACCCGTGCCATACTAGTTAAGGCCTGCCTGTGGATAACAGGTTCTTTAAACTCTCACACACACAAACTCACACACGTTCGCACACATACACCCATACACACACACATTCTTGAACTTGCTGCAAGATTAAACCTTTGCATTAACTGACTCCAGCAACTCTGAGTCTCATTGAGAGACTTTTCTCAACAATTGGGTCCTCAAACCAGATCTCAACGTTTTTTCCGCTGTCCAGGGTCGGAGCTGAAACCGTGCACGGGGGAGTCCAGTACTCCTAATGAAAGACCCCCTGCTGAATTGCGGTAATTAGGGGCCAGTGTCCACTGAAAGGGGGAAAAAGGGACGAGATCGTACTTTTGAATCAATGGCCAGAAGCCATTGGCAGTGCAGGCATCAACAATAATGGTGTTATTTCACCCATTAACACTTAAGGTACCTCATGCAGTGGCTGTGATATGGTTACTTAACAAAATATCTTTACCAGACATCTCTCCTACATAACAGTTCTTCTTTCACAGCCACACCTTGTTGTCGAGAGATGTGCTACACTTAATCCATCCACACTGCTACCTACCCCACAGATGGAAAGCCAGAAATAACCATCAGTGTTTTACCCAGGCCAGACTTAACTGATATACGTTATGAAAATGCAGAAATAACTATATTTATTCAACAGATCAAGGAAAAAAACCCTGATGGCACAAATGCTACAGGATTTGCAGTAGTAACAGAAACTGAAGTTTTCTTAAAACAACCACTACCAAAAAATTACTCTGTTCAAGCAGTCGAATTGGTAGCTTTAACTGAAGCTTGTAAATTAAATAACAAAAAGGTTGTTAACGTTTACACTGACAGTCAGTATGCCTTCTCAACTGTACATGTGTTAACACAGCATTGGAAAAACAGGTATGTTGACATCCACAGCTAAATGTATAAACTACAAATATTTTAGCATTATTAGATGTTATTCAATTGCCATCTACAATAGACTCGTATGAATGACCGGAAGGAAAACCATACTGCCAAAGAATTTGTTTAAATATGCTGCAGTATTGAGCCACGGACCATGTCATGTCTCAACAGGAGGGATGGAAGCAATAATGAACCAGGTTTTTACAGCATATGGTTTTACTAATTATTAAAAACATTTTTTTAGAATAAATAAATGAATAAAGTTTTGTCTAGCAGGTCAAATATGTGCAAAATACATTCCACAAGGCAATCTAAGACCAAAACGAAGATAATTCCCTAAGCCAGTGTATCTTTTTCAACATATTTGTTTGGATTTCATTATTTCATTATTTTGTAGATTTCATTTAACTAAATTAATGTTAAGGGAAACGATTCTGCTCAGTGACAACAGAGGTTTTTACCAAATGGTCTGAAATATTTCCATGTGCACAAGCAGATGCACTCTCAGTAGCAAAATCACGCGTAAAATAACTCATTTCTAGATTTGAAATTCCTGAAAAGATCTTCAGTGATAATTTGACACACTTTGTAAACAATGTCATCTCACTGATGGCAAAGAACTTAAAATAGACCTTAGAAACCACTGTGATATAGAAGGTTTCGCTAACACATTGGAATTGTTTTACTATTTACATATGCATGTGCAGTGAAGAATTGCTTGCTGCTGATAAATGCAAAGAAGAACAGCTTACACATAAATGCTCACATATAGGCTGCTGAATGCAATGAAGACCTGCTTATCCAGTAAAGTTCAATGTCAATGTGTAATATTCAATTAGGATTTGCAAAACAGTGAAGTTAAACAATGAATGGGTCCATAGTCGGTATGAGAAGACTACAGGAATATTTACCTGGGTGTACGTTCAAACAGAGATGAGAAAATTGCGATAAATTATTGTTTGTTTGTTTGTTAGTATGTATATGAATGTTATGTGTATAAACTGTGTTGAGTTGTAGTTACTCAGTAGTGTCTCAGTGAAACAACCGACGGGGGAAGCCTTGCGGTGACAACAAAAGCAGTGTTTTACTGATCAGTCAAGTTGCTCCAGTGTACTCCATACAAACTGGTTGGCTACTGAAGGGATAGAAAATGGGGAATACTTGTTTTAAAGCAAACAAGGAATTAGATGGGAAAAATACATGTTTTAACGGGACCCAGACAATATTAAATACTCAGACAGATGGGAGAAGAAGTGTAGTTTTGTAGGAAATCACAAAATTATTACATAAAATGAGTGAAATCAATTGAAGAATGCCTTTCTGAAGAGCTGTTTACCACAGATGAGCAGCTTTGCGACCAAGCACATTGTAGATCGCTTTACTGCCAAAATGATCTAGTTTAATGGATTGGTTTAGACATTTATAACAGCATTTTAAGAACAAAGAGAGAAACAAAAAGGGACAACGCTTCATGGTGGAAGGTGATGTATAAATAACTGTGTATATGATGAAGGAGAGACCATTTGAGCAGCACAGCCATTTCGCAGCACAGGGACAGCAGTCCAAGTTAAAGGATCTCCCATGTGGTATCACCTGTCACACTGTGTCAAGGCATCAAAAGAAGAAAAAATCACCAAACTCAAGGACAAAGAGACGAAGACTCCGGTGAACGAAGAGAGAGGACTTACAAACCAGAAATACAAAAGGATGCTCGATATCAAGATCCAGAAGAAGAGGCTAACAATGCCACGAACACTTACGATGCTGGGAATGATGCCAGCAATGAACAGAGAAGAAGATTCAGTGTCATCAATCTGCAACACGTGCCTCTAATGAGGGGGTGAATATAGAATCCTCAACGATTACAACGTCTCTGGGAACTGTGACAACAACAAGGTTTAAACCATTTTGATATATATTGTAACCTATTGGCTAAGGAATAGTGCTGAAAATGAGGTAAATCTAATCCACCACTGTCCTTGGTCTTCTGTAGGGTTTTTAAACTAATACGTGGTGGTTTGTTTTTCCACAGAAATTTGGAGATGCATGAATCTAGTGACTTAAACCAAGTAGCAGATGGTTTTATGGGGATCATTGAGAACAAATAGTTAACTTTTGGTAGTATCATCATTTTAATGGTTGTAACTCTCCCCATAAGTGATATAGGTAAGGACTTCCAACGAGAGAGATCGTCCTCTACTCTCTTTACTAATTGCACATAATCCATCTGTACTTATCAGTTTAATATGTGATATGTCTATGCAAGGACTACATATTAAATGGATTTTTATCAATAGGAGTTGAAAAAGGAGCTTGCTCCGTTCACTCCAAGCATCGACCCGGTACTGCAGTGCCGCTGGGAACGGTGCGCTCTCCTCTGCTCTTGTGAAAAAGCTAACAGCGGTGCAGGATGGAAGTTTCTTTTAGTCTGCTGAGAAAAGAGAGTGAATGCGAAGTAGACTTTAACACGGCTCTGGGAGCGAGCCGAGTGCGGGCTAACCAGGAGAAATGCTTGAAAGAAACGCGACACCGAATGAGCGGTCAGAACAAAGCCTCAATACGGTGTTCCTGTGGTGTTTTTATAAAATGCGGTGAAAATAAAGGTGTGAATGCCCCATAGAAAACTAAAAGGTGGAGCGGAAGTGTTCGGCTGCAAGAAGGTGTGAATGTCCGACTATATTTGGTGAAAAGCAGGTGAAGCAAGGTCTGAATGCCCAACCTTACATCATCAAAAGCGAGATCAGAGGTTTTTGGCTGCAAGAAGGCCATAGTTTGCCAAAAGCGGGTAAGGTGCGAATGACCGACTAAATATCAACAAAAGTGGGGGCGGAGGTCTTCGGATGCAAGTGGGTGTGAATATCCCACCATACAAGTATGGTGGAGAGGAAGCTGTGAATGGCCGACCATAGTTTGCAAAAAGCGGGTGAGAAAAGGTGCGAATGTCCAACCATACATGATCGAAACAGGGTGTTTGGCTGCGACAAGGTGTGAATGTCCACCCATAATTAATGAAAAGCGGGCAACAAGTAGGTTCGAATGCCATACCATACATCATCAAAAGCAGGAGTGGATGTGTTCGGCTACAAGAAGGTTTGAATGTCCGAGCATACACCATCAAAAGAGGGAGCGGAGGTGTTCCGCTGTAAGACGGTGTGAATGTCCGACCATAGTTGGTAAAAAGTGGGTATGAAAAGGTGCGAATGCCCAAATTCGGCTGCAAAAAACTGTGTTCGGCTGCAAAAAGGTGTGAATGTTCGACTAAAGTTTGTAAAAAGCGGGTAAGACAAGGTGCGAATGCCTGACAATGTATGATCAAAAGCGGGAGCGGAGGTGTTCAGCTGCAAGAAGGTCTAAATGTCCATAATTAATTGCTAGAAAACATGAAAGAAAATTTTCGAAAATCAATCCGCACATGATCATAAGTGGGAGAGGAGGTGTACAGCTGCAAGAAGGTGTGAATATCCTACCATAATTGCTGAAAAATGTGTTAGAAACGGTAAGAATCCCGGACCATACCTCATCAAAAGCTAGAGAGGTGGTGTTCGGCTACAAGTAGGTGTGAATGTCTGACTAAAGTTCAAATATATTAACAAAAGCTGGAGGAGAGGTCTTCGGATGAGTGGTTGAGAATTTCCAACCATAATCTATAAAATGCGGTGAAAAAAAAGGTGTGATAGAAACCTAAAAGGTGGAGCGGAAGTGTTCGGCTGCAAGAAGGTGTGAATGTCCATCTATAGTTGGTGAAAAGCAGGAAAAGCAAGGTCTGAATGCCCAATCTTACATCATCAAAAGCGAGATCAGAGGTGTTTGGCGGCAAGAAAACAGGTAAGGTGTGAATGACCGACTAAATATCAACAAAAGTGGGGGCGGAGATCTTCGGATGCAAGTGGGTGTGAATATCCCACCATACAAGTATGGTGGAGAGGAAGCTGTGAATGGCCGACCATAGTTTGCAAAAAGCGGGTGAGAAAAGGTGCGAATGTCCAACCATACATGATCAAAAGAGGGAGCGGAGGTGTTTGGCTGTGACAAGGTGTGAATGTCCACCCATAATTAATGAAAAGCGGGCAACAAGTAGGTTCGAATGCCCAACCATACATCAACAAAAGCAGGAGTGGATGTGTTTGGATACAAGAAGGTTTGAATGTCCGAGCATAGTTTGTAAAAAGCGGGTAAGAAAAGGTGCGAATGCCCGACAAAGTATGATCAAAAGAGGGAGTGGAGGTTTTCGGCTACAAGGTTTGAATGTACGACCATAGTTTGTAAAAAATGGGTAAGAAAAGGTTCGAATGCCAGAACATACACCATCAAAAGAGGGAGCGGAGGTGTTCCGCTGTAAGAAGGTGTGAATGTCCGACCATAGTTGGTAAAAAGCGGGTAAGAAAAGGCTAAAATACCCAACTCTACACAATCAATAGCGGGAGCGGAGTTGTTCGGCTAAAAGAAGGTATGAAAGTCCGACCATGGTTTGTAAAAAGCGGGTAAGAAAAGGTTCGAATGCCAAAATATACACCATCAAAAGCGGAAGCCGAGGTGTTCGGCTGCAAGTAGGTGTGAATGTCAGATCATAATTTGTAAAAAGCTGATGAGAAAGGTGTGAATGACCAACAATAATTGCTGAAAAATGTGTTAGAAAAGGTAAGAATGCCGGACCATTCATCATCAAAAGCGGGAGAAGAGGTGTTCGGCTGCAAGAAGCTGTGAATGTCCAGCCATAATAACTCAAAAACGGGTAAGAAAAGGTAGTATTGCCAGACCATAAATGATCAAAACAGGGAGCGGAGGTGTTCCGCTGTAAGAAGGTGTGAATGTCCGACCATAATTGGTAAAAAGCGGGTAAGAAAAGGTTAAAATACCCGACTGTACACAATCAATAGCGGGAGCGGAGTTGTTTGGCTACTAAAAGGTGTGAAAGTCCGACCATGGTTTGTAAAAAGCGGGTAAGAAAAGTTGCGAATGCCGGACAATTTATGATCAAAAGAGGGAACGGAGGTTTTCGGCTGCAAGAAGGTCTAAATGTCCAACCATAATTTGTAAAAACCGGGGAAGAAAAGGCTCGGAAGCCCGACTATACACCATCAAAAGCGGGAGCGGAGGTGTTCAGCTGCAAGAAGGTCTGAATGTCCATCAATAATTGCTAGAAAACATGAAAAAAATGTTCGAATATCCAACCGCACATGATCATAAGTGGGAGAGGAGGTGTTCAGCTGCAAGAAGGTGTGAATGTCCACCCATAATTCCTCAAAAATGGGTAAAAAAAAAGGTGCGAATGCCCAACCATACATCATCAAAAGCAGGACTGGATGTGTTCGGCTACAAGAAGGTTTGAATGTCCGAGCATAGTTTGTAAAAAGCGGGTAAGAAAAGGTTCGAATGCCCGAACCTACACCATCAAAAGAGGGAGCGGAGGTGTTCCGCCATAAGAAGGTGTGAATGTCCGACCGTAGTTGGTAAAAAGCGGGTAAGAAAAGGTTAAAATACCCGACTGTACACAATCAATAGCGGGAAGGGATGTGTTCGGCTACAAGAAAGTGTGAAAGTCCAACCATGTTTTGTAAAAAGTGGTTAAGAAAAGGTGCGAATGCCCGACAATGTATGATCAAAAGAGGGAGCGGAGGTTTTCGGCTGCAAGAAGGTCTGAATGTCCAACCATAATTTGTAAAAACCGGGGAAGAAAAGGCTCGAAAGCCCGACTATACATCATCAAAAGCGGGAGCGGAGGTGTTCAGCTGCAAGAAGGTCTCAATGTCCATCAATAATTGCTAGAAAACATGAAAGAAAATTTTCGAATATCAAACCGCACATGATCATATGCGGGAGAGGAGGTGTTCAGCTGCAAGATGGTGTGAATGTCCACCCATAATTCCTGAAAAATGGGTAAAAAAAAGGTGCGAATGCCCAACCATACAACATCAAAAGCAGGTGTGAATGTCAGATCATAATTTGCAAAAACCTGATGAGAAATGGTGAGAATGCCCGACTATACACCATCAAATGCGGGAGCGGAGGTGTTCGGCTGTGAGTAGGTGTGAATGTCCGACCATACTTGCTGAAAAATATGACAAAGCAGTTTTCACTTGGTTTGAGTGAAGGAATTCATTTTCTATCAAAATCCGAAATTGTGTAGAACTCGTGGAAATAAGTTTATTCTCGGATTCCTAAAGGTTTAGTGTTGTTCTTTGGTATACTGCAAAGTAATACTTTCTATTTTGTTGAAACCGATTCAGACATGGATAAATATGAAGGACAAAGCAGTTTTAACTTGGTTTGAGTGAAGGAATTCATTTTATATCAAAATCCGAAATTGTGTAGAACTGGTGAAAAGAAGCTTATTCTCGGATTCCTAAAGGTTTAGTGTTGTTCTTTGGTATACTGCAAAGTAATACTTTCTATTTTGTTGAAACCCATTCAGACATGGATAAATATGAAGGACAAAGCAGTTTTAACTTGGTTTGAGTGAAGGAATTCATTTTATATCAAAATCCAAAATTGTGTAGAACTGGTGAAAAGAAGCTTATTCTCGGATTCCTAAAGGTTTAGTGTTGTTCGTTGGTATACTGCAAAGTAATACTTTCTTTTTTGTTGAAACCTATTCAGACATGGATAAATATTAAGGACAAAGCAGTTTTAACTTGGTTTGAGTGAAGGAATTCATTTTATATCAAAATCCGAAATTGTGTAGAACTGATGATAAGAAGCTTATTTTCGGATTTCTAAAGGTTTAGTGTTGTTCTTTGGTATACTGCAAAGTAATACTTTCTTTTTTGTTGAAACCTATTCAGACATGGATAAATATGAAGGACAAAAGCAGTTTTAACTTGGTTTGAGTGAACGAATTCATTTTATATCAAAATCCGAAATTGTGTAGAACTCGTCAATCGACGCTTATTCTCGGATTCCTGGAAAGGTTTAGAGTTGTTCTTTCCTATCCTGCAAAGTACAACGTTCTTTTTTGTTTAAAGCTATTTAGACATGAATAAATATGAAGGACAAAGCAGTTTTAACTTGGTTTGAGTGAAGGCATTCATTTTATATCAAAATCCGAAATTGTGTAGAACTCGTGAAAAGAAGATTATTCTCGGATTCCTAAAGGTTTAGTGTTGTTCTTTCCTATCCTGCAAAGTACAACGTTCTTTTTTGTTTAAAGCTATGGATAAATATGAAGGACAAAGCAGTTTTAACTTAATCGGTTTCAACAAAATAGAAAGTATTACTTTGCAGTATACCAAAGAACAACACTAAACCTTTAGGAATCCGAGAATAAACTTATTTCCACGAGTTCTACACAATTTCGGATTTTGATATAAAATGAATTCCTTCACTCAAACCAAGTTAAAACTGCTTTTTCCTTGATATTTATCCATGTCTGAATCGGTTTCAACAAAATAAAAAGTATTACTTTGCAGTATACCAAAGAACAACACTAAACCTTTTGGAATCCGAGAATAAACTTATTTCCACGAGTTCTACACAATTTCGGATTTCTATATAAAATGAAATCCTTCACTCAAACCAAGTGAAAACTGCTTTGTCATTTTTTTCAGCAAGTATGGTCGGACATTCACACCTACTCACAGCCGAACACCTCCGCTCCCGCATTTGATGGTGTATAGTCGGGCATTCTCACCATTTCTCATCAGGTTTTTGCAAATTATGATCTGATATTCACACCTGCTTTTGATGATGTATGGTTGGGCATTCGCACCTTTTTTTACCCATTTTTCAGGAATTATGGGTGGACATTCACACCTTCTTGCAGCTGAACACCTCCTCTCCCGCATATGATCATGTGCGGTTTGATATTCGAAAATTTTCTTTCATGTTTTTTAGCAATTATTGATGGACATTGAGACCTTCTTGCAGCTGAACACCTCTGCTCCCGCTTTTGATGGTGTATAGTCGGGCTTCCGAGCCTTTTCTTCCCCGGTTTTTACAAATTATGGTTGGACATTCAGACCTTCTTGCAGCTGAACACCTCTGCTCCCGCTTTTGATGGTGTATAGTCGGGCTTTCGAGGCTTCTCTTCAACGGTGTTTACAAATTATGGTTGGAAATTCAGACCTTGCAGCCGAACACCTCCGCTCCCTCTTTTGATCATACATTGTCGGGCATTCGCACCTTGTCTTACCCGCGTTTTACAAACCATGGTCGGACTTTCACACCTTCTTGTAGCCGAACAACTCCGCTCCCGCTATTGATTGTGTACAGTCGGGTATTTTAACCTTTTCTTACCCGCTTTTTACCAATTATGGTCGGACATTCACACCGTCTTACAGCGGAACACCTCCGCTCCCAAATTTGATGGTGTATGTTCGAGCATTCGAACTTTTTCTTACCCACTTTTTACAAGCTATGGTCGGACATTCAAACCTTCTTGTAGCAGAACACATCCACTTCTTCTTTTGATGATGTATGGTTGGGCATTCGCACCTTTTCTTACCCATTTTACAGGAATTATGGGTGGAAATTCACACCTACTTGCAGTCGAACAGCTCTGCTCCCACTTTTGATTATGTTTGGTTGGATATTCGAACCTTTTCTTAACTGCTTTTTACAAACTTTGGTCGGACGTTCACACCTTCTTGCAGCCGAACACCTCCGCTTCCGCTTATGATGGTATATATTCGGGCATTCGAACCTTTTCTTACCCGCTTTTTACCAACTATGGTCGGACATTCGCACCATCTTACAGCGGAACACCTCCGCTCCCTCTTTTGATGGTGTATTTTCGGGCATTCGCACCTTTTCTTACCCGCTTTTTACAAACTATGGTTGGACATTCAAACCTTCTTGTAGCCGAAAACCTCCACTCCCTCTTTTGATCATACATTGTCGGGCATTCGCACCTTTTCTTACCTGCTTTTTACAAACTATGCTCGGACATTCAAACCTTCTTGTAGCCAAATACATCCACTCCTGCTTTTGTTGATGTATGGTTGGGCATTCGAACCTACTTGTTGCCCGCTTTTCATTAATTATGGGTGGACATTCACACCTTCTTACAGCGGAAAACCTCCGCTCCCTCTTTTGATGGTGTATGTTCTGGCATTCGAACCTTTTCTTACCCACTTTTTACAAACTATGCTCGGACATTCACACCTTCTTGCAGCGAAACACCTCCGCTCCCTCTTTTGATTGTGTATGTTCGGGCATTCAAACCTTTTCTTACCCGCCTTTTACAAACTATGGTCGGACATTCAAACCTTCTTGTGGCCGAACACATCCACTTCTGCTTGTGATGATGTATAGTTGGGCATTCACACCTTTTCTTACCCATTTCTCAGTAATTATTGGTGGACATTCAGACCTTCTTGCAGCTGAACACCTCTGCTCCCGCTTTTGATGGTGTATAGTCGGGCTTTCGAGGCTTTTCTTCAACGGTGTTTACAAATTATGGTTGGAAATTCAGACCTTGCAGCCGAACACCTCCGCTCCCTCTTTTGATCATACATTGTCGGGCATTCGCACCTTGTCTTACCCGCGTTTTACAAACCATGGTCGGACTTTCACACCTTCTTGTAGCCGAACAACTCCGCTCCCGCTATTGATTGTGTACAGTCGGGTATTTTAACCTTTTCTTACCCGCTTTTTACCAATTATGGTCGGACATTCACACCGTCTTACAGCGGAACACCTCCGCTCCCAAATTTGATGGTGTATGTTCGAGCATTCGAACTTTTTCTTACCCACTTTGTACAAGCTATGGTCGGACATTCAAACCTTCTAGTAGCAGAACACATCCACTTCTTCTTTTGATGATGTATGGTTGGGCATTCGCACCTTTTCTTACCCATTTTTCAGGAATTATGGGTGGAAATTCACACCTACTTGCAGTCGAACAGCTCTGCTCCCACTTTTGATTATGTTTGGTTGGATATTCAAACCTTTTCTTAACTGCTTTTTACAAACTTTGGTCGGACGTTCACACCTTCTTGCAGCCGAACACCTCCGCTTCCGCTTATGATGGTATATATTCGGGCATTCGAACCTTTTCTTACCCGCTTTTTACCAACTATGGTCGGACATTCGCACCATCTTACAGCGGAACACCTCCGCTCCCTCTTTTGATGGTGTATTTTCGGGCATTCGCACCTTTTCTTACCCGCTTTTTACAAACTATGGTTGGACATTCAAACCTTCTTGTAGCCAAACACATCCACTCCTGCTTTTGTTGATGTATGGTTGGGCATTCGAACCTACTTGTTGCCCGCTTTTCATTAATTATGGGTGGACATTCAGACATACTTGCAGCCGAACACCTCGGCTTCCGCTTTTGATGGTGTATATTTTTGCATTCGAACCTTTTCTTACCCGCTTTTTACAAACCATGGTCGGACTTTCACACCTTCTTTTAGCCGAACAACTCCGCTCCCGCTATTGATGGTGTATGTTCGGGCATTCGAACCTTTTCTTACCCGCTTTTTACAAACTATGCTCGGACATTCACACCTTCTTGCAGCGAAACACCTCCGCTCCCTCTTTTGATTGTGTATGTTCGGGCATTCAAACCTTTTCTTACCCGCCTTTTACAAACTATGGTCGGACATTCAAACCTTCTTGTGGCCGAACACATCCACTTCTGCTTTTGATGATGTATAGTTGGGCATTCACACCTCTTCTTACCCATTTTTCAGTAATTATTGGTGGACATTCAGACCTTCTTGCAGCTGAACACCTCTGCTCCCGCTTTTGATGGTGTATGGTCGGGCTTTCGAGGCTTTTCTTCAACGGTGTTTACAAATTATGGTTGGAAATTCAGACCTTGCAGCCGAACACCTCCGCTCCCTCTTTTGATCATACATTGTCGGACATTCGCACCTTGTCTTACCCGCGTTTTACAAACCATGGTCGGACATTCACAGCTTCCTCTCCACCATACTTGTATGGTGGGATATTCACACCCACTTGCATCCGAAGACCTCCGCCCCCACTTTTGTTGATATTTAGTCGGTCATTCACACCTTACCCGTTTTCTTGCAGCCAAACACCTCTGATCTCGCTTTTGATGATGTAAGATTGGGCATTCAGACCTTGCTTTTCCTGCTTTTCACCAACTATAGATGGACATTCACACCTTCTTGCAGCCGAACACTTCCGCTCCACCTTTTAGGTTTCTATCACACCTTTTTTTTCACCGCATTTTATAGATTATGGTTGGAAATTCTCAACCACTCATCCGAAGACCTCTCCTCCCGCTTTTGTTAATATATTTGAACTTTAGTCAGACATTCACACCTACTTGCAGCCGAACACCACCTCTCTAGCTTTTGATGATGTATGGTCCGGCATTCTTACCGTTTCTAACACATTTTTCAGCAATTATGGTAGGACATTCACACCTTCTTGCAGCTGAACACCTCCTCTCCCACTTATGATCATGTGCAGATTGATTTTCGAAAATTTTCTTTCATGTTTTCTAGCAATTAATGATGGACATTTAGACCTTCTTGCAGCTGAACACCTCCGCTCCCGCTTTTGATCATACATTGTCAGGCATTCGAACCTTGTCTTACAAACTTTAGTCAAACATTCACACCTTTTTGCAGCCGAACACAGTTTTCTTCAGCCGAACTTGGGCATTCGAACCTTTTCATACCCACTTTTTACCAACTATGGTCGGACATTCAAACCTTCTTGTAGCCGAACACATCCAGTCCTGCTTTTGATGATGTATGTTCAGGCATTCGAACCTATTCTTACCAGCTTTTTACAAACTATGCTCGGACATTCAAACCTTCTTGTAGCCGAACACATCCACTCCTGCTTTTGATGATGTATGGTATGGCATTCGAACCTACTTGTTGCCCGCTTTTCATTAATTATGGGTGGACATTCACACCTTGTCGCAGCCAAACACCTCCGCTCCCTGTTTTGATCATGTATGGTTGGACATTCGCACCTTTTCTCACCCGCTTTTTGCAAACTATGGTCGGCCATTCACAGCTTCCTCTCCACCATACTTCTATGGTGGGATATTCACACCCACTTGCATCCGAAGACCTCCGCCCCCACTTTTGTTGATATTTAGTCGGTCATTCGCACCTTACCCACTTTTGGCAAACTATGGCCTTCTTGCAGCCAAAAACCTCTGATCTCGCTTTTGATGATGTAAGGTTGGGCATTCAGACCTTGCTTCACCTGCTTTTCACCAAATATAGTCGGACATTCACACCTTCTTGCAGCCGAACACTTCCGCTCCACCTTTTAGTTTTCTATGGGGCATTCACACCTTTTTTTTCACCACATTTTATAAAAACACCACAGGAACACCGTATTGAGGCTTTGTTCTGACCGCTCATTCGGTGTCGCGTTTCTTTCAAGCAATTCGCCTGGTTATTCCGCACTCGGCTCGCTCCCAGAGCCGTGTTAAAGTCTACTTCGCATTCACTCTCTTTTCTCAGCAGACTAAAAGAAAGTTTCATCTTGGGCTCCCTGAAACCTCCATCCTGCACCGCTGTTTGCTTTTTCACAAGAGCAGAGGAGAGCGCACCGTTCCCAGGGGCACTACAGTACCGGGTCGATGCTTGGAGTGAACGGAGCAAGCTCCTTTTTCAACTCCTATTGATACAAATCCATTTAATATGTAGTCCTCGCATAGAGGACACATCAGACATTAAACTGATAAGAACAGATACTACACTTGATCTTAGCCAAAAGGCCGAGAAGCGATAACTGTCCACTGGTTCACGTCCGAGGGGCCTTCCTGGCACAATGCGCACTTGTAGCGGTGTTCTTTTTATGGCCATAGTGTCACTTTGCACCTCGGCCCACCCGCTGCACTGAGCACTCTTCAGCCCTTTTAAATGGTATAACTTTACACTACCGCACGCTCCAGCGAGCACCATTCAAGCAACAACTTTGCACTCCAGCTTCGAACATTGGCACAGTCGCAACAAGTAAGGCGACTCTACTCAGAGAAGTCACTCTGCACAGTAACAAGATTTCTTTTGCACAGACAGAAAGGGCTTCATCCGCAAAGGTAAAGCCTGCCAAAAATAGAAACAACTCATTAGTGCTGCTCAACGTTGTACTTTGCAGTAAAAGAAAGAGCAAATCTAAAGATTCAGGAATCCGAGAATAAGCTTACTTCCATGAGTTCTTCACGATTTCGGATTTTGCTATAAAATGAATTCCTTCACTCAAACTAAATTAAAACTGCTAAACCGCTAATCTGTTACATGCAAGGCAGATGTCAAATTCACCGAAATAGGATCTAAGGGTATTTGGCCAATCGAGCTGTAGCAGCTTCGGTAAAAGAGTATAAGTTGAAGAGTTTGTGAATAAAGGTGTGCACACACATAGTGAGTTGTAGGAAAATAGGCAGGGAGCAATGCCGGCTGGGGTATAGGTTCTTGTATGTTGTCTGACTGTTTGATTTGAATGTGTTGTGTAAGTGTCCTGTTGAATGTTACATGTTTGGGCTTTGACACGCTTCACTGTGGTTGTTAACTGTGTGGTGTGTCCTGAAATGTTATATGTTTGGGCTGTGTGACATGCTTAATGCTTTTCAGTAGCAACCCACTTATTCATATATAGCAACTGACAACATAAGAAGTCCGGACATACTTTGATAGTAGTTGTAGAAGTATCCTTATTGATAATAGATAAACTAATTCATAGTGATAGAACAGTAGATGAACAGGTGCCTGCACATGTCTCATGAAAATAAAATGGGTGTATGATTGCTGACGGCAGAGCAATACTGCCAAACTTATGAGTTCTTGTGGCAAACTTGATTCAGTGTCTTGACGTGTATACGCTGTTTCGCTGACTTGTCACAAGAAACAAAGTGCGTTTGATAAGATCCGACCATTTTATTACGGGAGGATCAGTATATATGGATTCTGATGTGACTGATAAACTCATTCGTATCTTAAGCATAATCTAATACGTGAGACAACGCCCTGGCACACAATCAAAAAAAAAAAAAGAGAGAGCGGTTTTGTGTCCCCACAGTCCATAATGTAGAAAAGAGAGAAAAAAGCCTTTCTGATTTGTTGTGTGTGCTCACAGTGCAGAGTGTAGAGAAAAGAGAGAAAAGAAAGCCGTTTTGGTGTCACGGGTGTTGTGACTTACACACACACATTTCTGAATTGAGAAAGGAAATTATTTTAGAGGAAGCACTAGAGTTTAGATCCCACATTTGTTGATAGGCATTCATTTAATTTTTCTTTTAATCAGTTTTAAAGTGAATACTAACTGAGAAATGAAAAAGGTGAAGAGTTTAGAAGCTTGGTTCAAGAGCAAAACTTGGTTTATGATCAGCTGAGTCTCTAAACAGAACAGCAAAGGGCTTCATCGAACATTTAAAAAAGATTCAGATTGTTAGAATATCCAGAATTTATAGGAATGGTGGTGATTACTCTTATTTTCTACAATGGAAATAACTGCACCATGTCTGTTTTATGAATTTAAGGGGCTAAAAAGTTTTGTTCTCGTTTTTCTATGATTAACCGAATGTATGTGAGAGTCCAAACAGACAGAAGGGTTACGGCCGAGCGCTGGACCTTCCAAAAAAGATGAGACAGGCTGGACCCGTGCCATACTAGTTAAGGCCTGCCTGTGGATTACAGGTTCTTTAAACTCTCACACACACAAACTCACACACGTTCGCACACATACACCCATACACACACACATTCTTGAACTTGCTGCAAGATTAAACCTTTGCATTAACTGACTCCAGCAACTCTGAGTCTCATTGAGAGACTTTTCTCAACAATTGGGTCCTCAAACCAGATCTCAACGTTTTTTCCGCTGTCCAGGGTCGGAGCTGAAACTGTGCACGGGGGAGTCCAGTACTCCTAATGAAAGACCCCCTGCTGAATTAGGGTAATTAGGGGCCAGTGTCCACTGAAAGGGGAAAAAGGGACGAGATCGTACTTTTGAATCAATGGCCAGAAGCCATTGGCAGTGCAGGCATCAACAATAATGGTGTTATTTCACCCATTAACACTTAAGGTACCTCATGCAGTGGCTGTGATATGGTTACTTAACAAAATATCTTTACCAGACATCTCTCCTACATAACAGTTCTTCTTTCACAGCCACACCTTGTTGTCGAGAGATGTGCTACACTTAATCCATCCACACTGCTACCTACCCCACAGATGGAAAGCCTCATGATTGCATGTCAGAAATAACCATCAGTGTTTTACCCAGGCCAGACTTAACTGATATACATTATGAAAATGCAGAAATAACTATATTTATTCAACAGATCAAAGAAAAAAACCCTGATGGCACAAATGCTACAGGATTTGCAGTAGTAACAGAAACTGAAGTTTTCTTAAAACAACCACTACCAAAAAATTACTCTGTTCAAGCAGTCGAATTGGTAGCTTTAACTGAAGCTTGTAAATTAAATAACAATAAGGTTGTTAACGTTTACACTGACAGTCAGTATGCCTTCTCAACTGTACATGTGTTAACACAGCATTGGAAAAACAGGTATGTTGACATCCACAGCTAAATGTATAAACTAGAAATATTTTAGCATTATTAGATGTTATTCAATTGCCATCTACAATAGACTCGTATGAATGACCGGAAGGAAAACCATACTGCCAAAGAATTTGTTTAAATATGCTGCAGTATTGAGCCACGGACCATGTCATGTCTCAACAGGAGGGATGGAAGCAATAATGAACCAGGTTTTTACAGCATATGGTTTTACTAATTATTAAAAACATTTTTTTAGAATAAATAAATGAATAAAGTTTTGTCTAGCAGGTCAAATATGTGCAAAATACATTCCACAGGGCAATCTAAGACCAAAACGAAGATAATTCCCTAAGCCAGTGTATCTTTTTCAACATATTTGTTTGGATTTCATTATTTCATTATTTTGTAGATTTCATTGAACTAAATTAATGTTAAGGGAAACGATTCTGCTCAGTGACAACAGAGGTTTTTACCAAATGGTCTGAAATATTTCCATGTGCACAAGCAGATGCACTCTCAGTAGCAAAATCACGCGTAAAATAACTAATTTCTAGATTTGAAATTCCTGAAAAGATCTTCAGTGATAATTTGACACACTTTGTAAACAATGTCATCTCACTGATGGCAAAGAACTTAAAATAGACCTTAGAAACCACTGTGATATAGAAGGTTTCGCTAACACATTGGAATTGTTTTACTATTTACATATGCATGTGCAGTGAAGAATTGCTTGCTGCTGATAAATGCAAAGAAGAACAGCTTACATATAAATGCTCACATATAGGCTGCTGAATGCAATGAAGACCTGCTTATCCAGTAAAGTTCAATGTCAATGTGTAATATCCAATTAGGATTTGCAAAACAGTGAAGTTAAACAATGAATGGGTCCATAGTCGGTATGAGAAGACTACAGGAATATTTACCTGGGTGTACGTTCAAACAGAGATGAGAAAATTGCGATAAATTATTGTTTGTTTGTTTGTTAGTATGTATATGAATGTTATGTGTATAAACTGTGTTGAGTTGTAGTTACTCAGTAGTGTCTCAGTGAAACAACCGACGGGGGAAGCCTTGCGGTGACAACAAAAGCAGTGTTTTACTGATCAGTCAAGTTGCTCCAGTGTACTCCATACAAACTGGTTGGCTACTGAAGGGATAGAAAATGGGGAATACTTGTTTTAAAGCAAACAAGGAATTAGATGGGAAAAATACATGTTTTAACGGGACCCAGACAATATTATATAGATGTCGCCACTGAAGTAAAGAACATTTACGTGGGATGGTGTGAGGGTCCTCGTTTGGCTGACGTTCGCCGATATGCTCGCCATGCTCAGAACCAAGTTGAGACGCGTAAGACAACCAAAAGGGACAAGTGTGAAAAGGAGCTGCATGTGGCAACCATGACCATGTATTACGCAGTTGGTGTAAACAGAGGACGAGGCCGAAGTCGAAGACGTGGACGTGTGGGAGAGGAGCCACGCCAGAGCTATGATCCGAATATTTGTTTTTACTGTGGCCAGACTGGACACTGGAAGAAGGACTGTCCACAGCTAAAAAGTGATGAAATTGGGCAAAAGGCTGACTGAGGGTGGGAGGCAGGTTCTGGACGTCACGCGGCAGCGGAGCCTCCACTAATGGGTGATAGCACAAACACACTCACACATTTTTCCTGCTCTGTGTAGTGAAGCAACGCTTGCCGACTGTGATTCACGTAGTAAAGTTTTGCATGCTATTTCCGTCCTAGAGCAAAGATATTTCTCTCAGAATATAGGAACTTATGTTCATCAGTAGTGACGTCAGGGGAGTTTGATTGTCCTCCAAAGTTAAGTGGAAACCACGTTTACTGTATGTCTGCATCAGGCCAGGTTGTGAAGGAGAAAATGACAATGCCCATTGCGTGTTGTCACTCCCGATGAGCTCTCCTTCAAACACTCATTTTTGTTATCAGAGTTGTGTCCCATTAACCTGATGGGCTGTGATCTCATGTGTAAATTAGGCATTATTTTAACTTCTACACCAGAGGGTGTTAAGGTTATGTTACAGCCTGACAAAGTTTTCACAGCAGTGCAGTTTGATTCATCGGCACTTACATATGCTTATGAGTGGAAACTTCCCAGCTCTCCTTTTTCACAACAACTAGTGGAAGAAGCAAAAGCGTTAGTTTCACCCCATTCTGATTTCATGCAACCTACTGATTTGCACTGCACATCACACATTTCTTTGGGGCCTGACAATGACTATGAGAAGAAGTGAAAAAATATGTGCGCCTACTTTATTGGCTGTGTCGCTCACTCCAGAGCATTTCGAATTTTTTAATGTTTGTGGTACTCGCCCTCACATTTCCTTGGCCAAACGTACACACTGGCAGTGACAAGGTGTGGGAGAGTTTGTTGCTACATGTCAGAAAGAAATGGAGTGGACTGTTTCACCTGCTGATCCAAATTTGATGTTTTCTGAACGATTGTCAGCATACAAAAAAACATTTTTGAGTACAATGCATTGTCAAAGAACTGTGGACTTAATTCCTACCACAGAATCACATTTCGAAGCATGTTTTTTATCTGAAACAGATTTGTCTTCGATACCCATGTTGGCTGAAGTGCCCAATGATCTTTGGGCTAAGAGCAAATATGATGTGGGGTTGATAAAAGGCTGTGAACCAGTAATTGTCACCCCTAAATCAGACTTTTGTCCATGTAAAAAACAATACCCTTTTAAGCCTGAAGCAATTAAAGGGATTAAACCTGTTTTTCAATCTTTTCAGAAAACAGGCGTTATTGTTCCTTTTGAAAATTCACCTGTGCTTACTCCATTGTTTCCTGTTAAAAAGATTAAAGATGCTGGCCAGCCAGATGAATGGCGTTTTGTACAGGACCTCCAAGCGGTGAATGCTGCAGTTCAGCCACATGCTCCTACTGTGCCCAACCCACACACTATTTTGTCTCAAATTACATCAGATGCACAGTTTTTCTCAGTGGTTGACTTGTCGCCAGTGCACCCTGATAGCCCATTTTGGTTTGCTTTTTAGTTTGAAGGGAGATCTTGGACTTTTACCCGGTTATGCCAGGGGTACTGTGAAAGTCCCACTATTTACAATGCTGCCCTCAAAGCTAGTCTGGATTAACTTCAATCAACCACAGGCTCTGCTCTTTTGCAGTATGTGGATGACATCATTTTATGTAGTCCATCTAAACAACAGTGTGAAAAAGACCAAATGACTCAAATAACTTTCTTGCTTTCAAAATTTTTCCTCTAGTGACGCTGACTTAGAGAGGGATGAAGATAATCATGTTTAATTGTTCATGTTTTGATTGTTTATCATTGGACCCTTTATTACTATGATGCCTGCATTTTAAACTCACGTTGTGTGCAAATGCAGGCTGATGTTTTACAGATAAAGTTATTATTTTCCTTGTTTCTTTTGGGTTGATTAATATAATGGTATTATTATAATCAAAAGGGAGGAATGTAATGGAAAATAATTCTTATATGCATTGTATTGAGTATTACTGTGTATAACCTGCAAATGACCGAGCTGCAAGGTACCACCCTGCCCTGTTTTCTTAAATTCCTCTTTACAATGGTGGGCTTGTTATAATGAGATAGCTGCACTTTAGGGGGGACAGGGTTAGGCTGGTATTTACGAGTGTGTCTGGGTAACCTCAACTGATGGTTGGGGAGGAAAGTTAGAAGAACAATCAATTATACCCAAAAACAGATGACGTGATGAGCGGGCAATATAACTGTGTGTTTTTGCTTCAGTGGTCAGAGCAACTCTGTATTCTGTACTGTGTTGTTCTCTCTTGCAAGATATTATTATTAAAGCCTCTTATCTCCTCACAAGAAAATAACTGACTCCCCAAATGCAAGTGTCAGGACAAATGATCAAACTTCTCCAAGCTTCAGTCTGCAGAGAAGTACAAGACAGGGTTGCTCACTTTCTCCCTCACTTTTTGCTATTTTCATCAAACCTTTAGCAGCTGCTATCAGACAAGATAGAAATATTAAAGACATCCAACCCCAAAATATTGAGCATAAAATAAGTCTTTATGCTGATGATGTATTACTTTTCCTTCAGAACTCACAGACGTCTCTCACTCACGATCACACTCATAAATAAATTCTCAGCACTTTCTGACTACTCTATCAATTGGTCTAAGACCACAGTTCTGCCCATTAACTGTAGGGTCCAGAATATACCTGCGATCACTTTACAGTCAGGAAAGATTAGATATTTAGGCATAAACATTTCCTCCAGGCTCTCAGAGCTAACAAAGCTAATTTATGTGCAATTATTAAAGACAGTAGAGGACAATCTCTCTCGTTGGAAGTCCTTACCTATATCACTTATGGGGAGAGTTACAACCATTAAAATGATGATACTACCAAAAGTTAACTATTTGTTCTCAATGATCCCCATAAAACCAACCTGCTACTTGGTTTAAGTCACTAGATTCATGCATCTCCAAATTTCCGTGGAAAAACAAACCACCACGTATTAGTTTAAAAACCCTACAGAAGACCAAGGACAGTGGTGGATTAGATTTACCTAATTTTCAGCACTATTCCTTAGCCAATAGGTTACAGTATATATCAAAATGGTTTAAACCTAGCCCAATAGATGAACATGGATAAATATAGAACAAGCATTGTGTGATAATCTGGAAATCTCTGACCTGCCACTTATTAGTCAAAACGTAAAAAATCACAAATGTTTCAAAAGCATTAACATCAGCACCTCTCTGACAGCCTGGTGGGAATTTCTTAAAATAACAAAGTCTTCACTTGTCCCGTGTAAGCTTACACCCATCTGGAACAATCCTGACATCCTGCAAAACAAAAAAATGCTAAACTTTACTCTGTGGAAGATCAAAGGAATCAAACATCTGGAACATATAATCCAAAATGGACATTTTATTTCATTTGATGAGCTCATATCACAACATGAGATAGGCAGCAATAAATTCCTAGAATATCAACAACTTAAGTCTATAATAACAAAGAAATATATCCTCCACCAACCAGACTTACAACTCCCGATTAGGGTAGCAGAATTTCTAAGCATCTGCACCCCAAAACTACTATCAAAAATATATAAATTATTGTCTAAGATAGATGACACAATGTCTCTACCGTCCTCAAAATGGGAGGCAGATTTATCCATCAGTTCTAGTCATAGCTTCTGGCCACAAATAT
The DNA here is from genome assembly GCF_036924035.1 of Leuresthes tenuis. Lineage (NCBI taxonomy): Eukaryota > Metazoa > Chordata > Actinopteri > Atheriniformes > Atherinopsidae > Leuresthes > Leuresthes tenuis. Next base: position 11,788,317 of record NW_027325377.1, read on the forward strand.
GTTTGAACACCTTCAGAATGACTCAAAATCCTAATTTACAGCTCATACAATACAAAATTCTTCATAGAACACACTATACAGGACAAAGGATGTTCAGGATGGGTCTAACACACTCAAACATCTGCTCACATTGCACAGATAACACACCTGATGATTATGCACACGCTTTGTGGTTTTGTGCGCCTGTCCAGAAGTTCTGGCTTGAAGTCTGTGCGGACCTATCAACATGGCTAAAGTGTAGCATTCCTGCATGCCCCACACTGTGTATACTGGGTGACTTAGACAACATCAACGTGGAATTTAGCTTAGCACACATGATCCTCACAGTGTTATGTATAGCAAAGAAAACTATTCTCATGAACTGGAAAGCGAAGAACAATCTGTGTATTTACCAGTTTAGAAATTTTCTTTTAGATTATATTAGCATGGAAACAATGTCTGCCTCCTCAAAACATCAATTGGCTGAATTTAATTCTCTCTGGTCCCCTCTGATTAGCTTGATCACATAGTGTTGGTGGTGGGTTGCTGTCCCGTCGCTCTGGGCGGTTGGGTGTGTGCTGGGGGGGGCTGTGTGGCTTCGGGCGTCTGGTGGTCTCTCGGGTCGTGGGGACCGGGTTGGTCATTGCTGGGGGGGACTGTGTGTCGGGCTTGGAGGGCAGTTTTGGGGGCTTGCGGGTGGGGCTGTCTTGCGGTGTGGGGCGGGGTCCCTTAGGGGCCTTGGGGTGGTGGCTGCTGGCTCTGTACCGGGTGACCGGGCCGCTCTGGCGTGGGTGGTGGAGCTGGGCCTGGACCTGGTGGCTTGCCGCTGCCTTGCGCCCGGGGCGGGGCCCTGCCTGTGCCTGGGGGGTCTGGGTTGCCCTGGACATGCCACAATATGCGTGGGTTGGTGCAGATCCTGGTGCCGGCCTTGTTGCTCTGGGAACTCCAAGGTGTCCGCAGGTGGTTATTTTTTTTAGGGTGTTGGGGCGTGCGGTGAGGGGGAGGGGGTCTGTGTGGGGGTGTGCTTTTCCCCTGTTGGGGGGGGCCTGGGTGATGGTGGGACTCGCTGCTGCGACTGGTGTGACCGGGTGATTTGTTTGTTTGTTTGTTTGATTTTTGTTGTTGTTTGTTTGTTTTTGTAGAGGTCCTCCGGGGTGGGGTTGGGTTGAGTGGGGTGGGGCGGGATGGGTTCCTTCTGGGGGTACAGTAGCTCCCGGAATATGGTGACTGCAGGCCCCGAGCCTGGTGGACATCAGGCCCTCCTGCCCTGTGTTGGGTCCCAGGTAGCGGGGATGCCTATTGCAGCCAGTCTCTGGCTGCCCTCTCCGGGGTGGGAGGGACCAGGAGGATGAATTAATTATTCTGCTAGTTTATATATTGTAAACATAAACAATAAACATTTATAAAACTTCCCTTGGCAAAGCAAATCTGTTTGGCATAAAGGTATTCAGACTACAATTCTGCTGCCATAATGCACAATTCCGGATTTTGATATAAAATGAATTCCTTCACTCAAACCAAGTTAAAACTGCTTGGTCCTTCATATTTTTGCATGTCTAAATAGGTTTCAGGCATAAAATTCTTCATATTACCCTGTATGTGAAAGAAGCATACTTGTGATGGAGCAATACACTCCTTTTGGGTAACCTAAACTGATGGTTGGGGAGGAAAGTTAGAAGAACAATCAACTATCAACCAAAGACAGATGACGTGATGAGCGGGCAATATAACTGTGTGTTTTTGCTTCAGTGGTCAGAGCAACTCTGTATTCTGTACTGTGTTGTTCTCTCTTTCAAGATATTATTATTAAAGCCTCTTATCTCCTCAGAAGAAAATAACTGACTCTGTGCGTTACTAAATTTCCACCACAATTTTGGCGTCACGAACAGGATCCCTCGACTGGTGTCTCTGGACCGGATCGCAGTGCATGGCCAGCCTGGACTGAAGTAGCTGTTCCAGCCTCATACCTCCAAGGCCTTTTCTGAGAGAGAGGACTGGCAGGTCCTTTTTTTGAATACCAGCGCTGGGATCATTTTTGAAATATGATAGTCTGAGACGATAGGACTGCTTTTTAGTTTTTATTTGAATAAAAGAGTGTTTCCCGGTTGTGTCATCAGTGAGACAGAGATTTCATGAGTAAGTGAAACTTTTGAAGCAGTCCGAAGAAGTGTGAAGTACTCCGAAGAAGTGTGAGTACAGATTAAGGTCCTCATTGGAGACGTCCTTTGAGTGAAGGAATATATTTCCCCATTCCAAGTCTGAGAATGGGAAACAGTAGGTCTCAGACTACGATGACTATGATGAAATGATGAAATGAAAAAGACATATGGTCCAGAGGTTTTCCACCTGAAGGTTCTTTTAGTATGTTAGAAATAAGAAAATTAGAAGAAAAGTTTTGCAAATATGAGAAAGAGATGAAGCAAAAAAAAGAAAATTAAGTTTAAATAAGAAGTAAGAAAGGTATAGAATTTTGGAAAAAATAAAGTGTATTAAGAGAAAGAAAGGAAAATGTTAAACAAATGCCATGACGGAATGATGATAATAATTTAGTATTAGCTGTGCCGGATCCAGACCTGGACTCCTGCCCTGCAACAACAACAGCCAGCCCTGCCACAAGCCTCTCGGGAAGAAGGGACTTCTTCCATCCTCCCTCTGGAAGAAATTCCATCATTCTCACAACATCAGTTACATAGGTCTGATGATGAGGAAAAGGAAGACGTTTGGTTCTCCAGCGTACCTGCCCAAGAACTTTTAACGCAAGTGACAAAAATCCTTTACCCACAATCTGGACTTCAGAGATCTAAACGTGAGAAAAAACAAAACCAGATTCAAACCATGCCTATGGTTAAAGTTGCAGTTCCCACTGGACCATTACTGGTTTATCGACCCTGGACTGAGACTGACATCATGGAAGCATAACAATGCTTACCAGATCCAGAGATTTCTGGACCCCATTTTGCTGACGAGTTGCGAGATTTCTGCGCACAATCTGCCCGACTGGGGTTGAATTGCGTCGCACATTGGCAAAAAAGTTAAAACGGACCGACCTCTGCAAAATAGAGGCCAGTATGCTACAACTGGATTTGCGACCTACCAACAGTGAATGAGGACATAATGATAACGCTCAATATGAAGCAGCCATCCAAAGACTGTGTCAAGCCATCATCACTCAATTTCCAACCAAAATCAATATGTCCCACATTTACACCTGCAAACAGAAACCCGGTGAAGGGACTGATGATTTTGTACACCGCATCCTTGAGGAAGTCAGCAAGCACAGCGGTCATCAGAGACCAAGGGATTTGGGTAATGAATCAGGACCATGGGAGAGTATTGCATGCAATGCAATAATTAAAGGCCTCATGCCAGATGTCGCCACTGAAGTAAAGAACATTTACGTGGGATGGTGTGAGGGTCCTCGTTTGGCTGACGTTCGCCGATATGTTTGCCATGCTCATAACCAAGTTGAGACGCGTAAGACAACCAAAAGGGACAAGTGTGAAAAGGAGCTGCATTTGGCAGCCATGACCATGTATTACGCAGTTGGTGTAAACAGAGGACGAGGCCGAAGTTGAAGACGTGGACGTGTGGGAGAGGAGGTCGAAATGGGCCACGCCAGAGCTATGATCCGAATATTTGTTTTTACTGTGGCCAGACTGGACACTGGAAGAAGGACTGTCCACAGCTGAAAAGTGATGAAATTGGGCAAAAGGCTGACTGAGGGTGGGAGGCAGGTTCTGGACGTCACGCGGCAGCGGAGCCTCCACTGATGGGTGATAGCACAAACACACTCACACATTTTTCCTGCTCTGTGTAGTGAAGAAACGCTTGCCGACTGTGATTCACGTAGTAAAGTTTTGCATGCTATTTCCGTCCTAGAGCAAAGATATTTCTTTCAGAATATAGGAACTTATGTTCATCAGTAGTGACGTCAGGGGAGTTTGATTGTCCTCAAAAGTTAAGTGGAAACCACGTTTACTGTATGTCTGCCTCAGGCCAGGTTGTGAAGGAGAAAATGACAATGCCCATTGCGTGTTGTCACTCCCGATGAGCTCTCCTTCAAACACTCATTTTTGTTATCAGAGTTGTGTCCCATTAACCTGATGGGCTGTGATCTCATGTGTAAATTAGGCATTATTTTAACTTCTACACCAGAGGGTGTTAAGGTTATGTTACAGCCTGACAAAGTTTTCACAGCAGTGCAGTTTGATTCATCGGCACTTACATATGCTTATGAGTGGAAACTTCCCAGCTCTCCTTTTTCACAACAACTAGTGGAAGAAGCAAAAGCGTTAGTTTCACCCCTTTCTGATTTCATGCAACCTACTGATTTGCACTGCACATCACACATTTCTTCGGGGCCTGACAATGACTATGAGAAGAAGTGAAAAAATATGTGCGCCTACTTTATTGGCTGTGTCGCTCACTCCAGAGCACTTCGATTTTTTTAATGTTTGTGGTACTCGCCCTCACATTTCCTTGGCCAAATGTACACACTGGCAGTGACAAGGTGTGGGAGAGTTTGTTGCTACATGTCAGAAAGAAATGGAGTGGACCGTTTCACCTGCTGATCCAAATTGGATGTTTTCTGAACGATTGTCAGCATACAAAAAAACATTTTTGAGTACAATGCATTGTCAAAGAACTGTGGACTTAATTCCTACCACAGAATCACATTTTGAAGCATGTTTTTTATCTGAAACAGATTTGTCTTCGATACCCATGTTGGCTGAAGTGCCCAATGATCTTTGGGCTAAGAGCAAATATGATGTGGGGTTGATAAAAGGCTGTGAACCAGTAATTGTCACCCCTAAATCAGACTTTTGTCCATGTAAAAAACAATACCCTTTTAAGCCTGAAGCAATTAAAGGGATTAAACCTGTTTTTCAATCTTTTCAGAAAACAGGCGTTATTGTTCCTTTTGAAAATTCACCTGTGCTTACTCCATTGTTTCCTGTTAAAAAGATTAAAGATGCTGGCCAGCCAGATGAATGGCGTTTTGTACAGGACCTCCAAGCGGTGAATGCTGCAGTTCAGCCACATGCTCCTACTGTGCCCAACCCACACACTATTTTGTCTCAAATTACATCAGATGCACAGTTTTTCTCAGTGGTTGACTTGTCGCCAGTGCACCCTGATAGCCCATTTTGGTTTGCTTTTTAGTTTGAAGGGAGATCTTGGACTTTTACCCGGTTATGCCAGGGGTACTGTGAAAGTCCCACTATTTACAATGCTGCCCTCAAAGCTAGTCTGGATTAACTTCAATCAACCACAGGCTCTGCTCTTTTGCAGTATGTGGATGACATCATTTTATGTGGTCCATCTAAACAACAGTGTGAAAAAGACAGTGAATCTGTTGAAACATCTTCCTTCTTATGGCCATAAAGCCAGCCTTTCTAAGTTACAGTTTGTACAGGACGAAGTCACCTTTTTGGGTCATGTGATTTCTAAGGATGGGCGCTCACTTTCTCCTAAACGTGTTGCTGCAGTTCAGATCATTCCTAAACCGGTTACTAAAAAACAGCTTATGTCATTCTTAGGTATAACATCTTACTGCAGGAACTTTATTCCTAACTACTCTTTTCTCGAAGCTCTCTTAGGTGCTCTTATCCATGGTAAAGGCAGCTGCAGTTCTGACATGCAGCTCCAGCCTTTAGTCAGCTTAAGCTGGCTCTTCAAACAGCACCAACACTTGGCATTCCAGATCCTCATAAACCTTTCATACAGGCAGTTGATGAGAAGCATGGTTGTATGACATCTGTTCTTATGCAGGAACATGGGGCAGGCAAAGGCCAGTGGCTCATTTCTCAGCAAAACTGGACTCTGTGGCTGCAGGCCTGCCTGGTTGTCTTCGTGCTGTTGCAGCTGCAGAGAAAGCTGTCCTGGCCTCCCAAGATATTGTGGGCTACGCTAATTTGACTGTTTTGGTTCCTCATGCTGTTGCCTTTATTCTTCTCGAGCAGAAAACTTCACATCTTTCAACTGCTCGTTGGCTCAGATACACCTCTGTGATATGCCAAATGTCACTGTTAAACGTTGTACTGTTCTGAATCCTGCTACTTTGCTTCCGACTCCTGAGGATGGGGAGCCTCATGACTGTGAAGCTGTTTTGGAACAAGTTTGTACACCCCGACCTGATCTTTTAGAGACTCCTCTTCCAAACTCTGACATGATTCTTTTTGTAGATGGATCAGCTTTGCGTGATCCAGCCACAGGTACTAACTGTGTTTGGTTTGCAGTATGTTCTTCACATGACACTTTGTTGTCTGGTTCTCTTCCTAAACATTTCTCTGCTCAAACTACTGAGCTTATTGCACTTACTGAAGCTTGTAAGTTGGCAGCTGGTAAGTCTGTCACTATTTACACAGATTCCAGATATGCTTTTGGTGTTGTTCATGACTTTGGTGCGCTGTGGAAACACAGGCATTTCCTTAAATCAGATGGTAAAACTATTCTGAACTCCAAGCAGGTTTCTGATCTTCTTGATGCGATCCTTTTGCCTACAGCAATCTCGGTCTGTAAGTGTGCGGCTCACACTAACTCAGACAATCCTGTTGCTTGTGGCAATGCCAGAGCTGATGCTGCAGCTAAGCAAGCAGCTAAATCTTTTCCTGTTTTCGCTTCCCTCTCTTTGCAGGCAGAAGACTCCCTCACAGATCTCCATGCTTTGCAAACTTTTGCCTCTGCAGATGAAATTTGGTCCTCTGGACGCATTTGGTCCTCTGTGGGTGCAACTCATACGGATGGTGTTTGGATGGGACCTGATGGTAAACCCTGTCTACCTAAACATTTTTTTCCTCATTTTTCAAAATTGACACATGGGTTGAACCATGTGTCAAAAGGAGGGATGCTGAATGCACTCACTGCTCAGTGGTTCACAAAAGGGTTCAGTTCATATGCGCAAAAATACTGTCAGTCATGTATGGTTTGTGCCACACATAATGTAGGAAAGGCATTACACACATCGCAAGTTGCACACCCTCCACCAGAGAAACCTTTTGAACATTTGATGATGGATTTTGTTGAACTCACACCAGCTGAAGGAAAGAAATATGCACTAGTAATAGTGGACGTGTTTAGTAAATGGGTTGAAGTTTTCCCTGCAAAACATGCAAACAGTAATGCAGTGACTAAAGCACTGCTAAACAGAAATCATTCCTAGATGGGGCATTCCAGAGAAGATCAGCAGTGATAATGGCACACATTTTGTAAACACTGCATTGACTGAGGTTGGTAAATTCCTGGGAATAAGCTTGCGCACACATTGTGCTTATCATCCACAGAGTGGAGGTGCTGTGGAAAGAGAAAATGGTACATTAAAGTCCAAGTTAGCCAAATGTTGTGAAGAAACAGGTCTGCCATGGACAAAAGCATTACCTATTGTGCTTACCTACATGAGAATGAGAATCAGAGCTCAAGTGAATCTCAGCCCATTTGAAATTTTATTTGGCAGACCTCCTAACCTGGGATTGGGACCTGTAACCAGACCCCTCCCTTCCACAACTGTTTGTGATGATGCTATGTTGTCTTACTGTCGAAACCTTTCCACTGTTCTATCTCAAGTTTCACAGGCAGTAAAAGCAGCCCTTCCAGCCACAGAAAACACACCACTCCAACCAGATGACAGGTGGTGAAGGAACTTCGCAGGAAACATTGGAAGTCCAAACGTTGGCAAGGCCCGTTCCAGGTGCTACTGGTCACTCACACAGCTGTTAAAGTTGCAGAGAGAGCAACCTGGATTCATGCCAGTCACTGTAAGAAGGTACCAGAACCAGTAGATGACTTCCACCCTGACATACATCAGCCTAACCAACACGCCCGGAAGGACAAAGATAAGAGTCAGCAGTAAAAGCTGTACTCCACCGGTGTGTTAAGTGCTAGTAACCTCTGACACCGAAGATTGAAACATCCTTACTGAGACCAGCGATGAAGATGATCATACACATGCTGTGAACCATGGAAGAAACTGTTTGTTGTTTGTATTTTCTTATTTGTAACCAGCATGTGCACATTGTATCTTGATTTCACAGGAAGCAATAATACAGGGCTGCTGTATTTTTCCCTGTGTGAAAGGCCTCATTGTATGTATCTCACCAAATGATTCAAATGACTCAAAGAACTTTTTTGCTTTCAAAATTTTTCCTCTAGTGACGCTGACTTAGAGAGGGATGAAGATAATCATATTTAATTGTTCATGTTTTGATTGTTTATCATTGGACCCTTTATCACTATGATGCCTGCATTTTAAACTCACGTTGTGTGCAAATGCAGGCTGATGTTTTACAGATAAAGTTATTATTTTCCTTGTTTCTTTTGGGTTGATTAATATAATGGTATTATTATAATCAAAAGGGAGGAATGTAATGGAAAATAATTCTTATATGCATTGCATTGAGTGTTACTGTGTATAACCTGCAAAACACTGAGCTGCAAGGTACCACCCTGCCCTGTTTTCTTAAATTCCTCTTTACAATGGTGGGCTTGTTATTATGAGATAGCTGCACTTTAGGGGGGACAGGGTTAGGCTGGTATTTACGAGTGTGTCTGGGTAACCTCAACTGATGGTTGGGGAGGAAAGTTAGAAGAACAATCAATTATACCCAAAAACAGATGACGTGATGAGCGGGCAAATAACTGTGTGTTTTTGCTTCAGTGGTCAGAGCAACTCTGTATTCTGTACTGTGTTGTTCTCTCTTGCAAGATATTATTATTAAAGCCTCTTATCTCCTCACAAGAAAATAACTGACTCCCCAAATGCAAGTGTCAGGACAAATGATCAAACTTCTCCAAGCTTCAGTCTGCAGAGAAGTACAAGACAGGGTTGCTCACTTTCTCCCTCACTTTTTGCTATTTTCATCAAACCTTTAGCAGCTGCTATCAGACAAGATAGAAATATTAAAGACATCCAACCCCAAAATATTGAGCATAAAATAAGTCTTTATGCTGATGATGTATTACTTTTCCTTCAGAACTCACAGACGTCTCTCACTCACGATCACACTCATAAATAAATTCTCAGCACTTTCTGACTACTCTATCAATTGGTCTAAGACCACAGTTCTGCCCATTAACTGTAGGGTCCAGAATATACCTGCGATCACTTTACAGTCAGGAAAGATTAGATATTTAGGCATAAACATTTCCTCCAGGCTCTCAGAGCTAACAAAGCTAATTTATGTGCAATTATTAAAGACAGTAGAGGACAATCTCTCTCGTTGGAAGTCCTTACCTATATCACTTATGGGGAGAGTTACAACCATTAAAATGATGATACTACCAAAAGTTAACTATTTGTTCTCAATGATCCCCATAAAACCAACCTGCTACTTGGTTTAAGTCACTAGATTCATGCATCTCCAAATTTCCGTGGAAAAACAAACCACCACGTATTAGTTTAAAAACCCTACAGAAGACCAAGGACAGTGGTGGATTAGATTTACCTAATTTTCAGCACTATTCCTTAGCCAATAGGTTACAGTATATATCAAAATGGTTTAAACCTAGCCCAATAGATGAACATGGATAAATATAGAACAAGCATTGTGTGATAATCTGGAAATCTCTGACCTGCCACTTATTAGTCAAAACGTAAAAAATCACAAATGTTTCAAAAGCATTAACATCAGCACCTCTCTGACAGCCTGGTGGGAATTTCTTAAAATAACAAAGTCTTCACTTGTCCCGTGTAAGCTTACACCCATCTGGAACAATCCTGACATCCTGCAAAACAAAAAAATGCTAAACTTTACTCTGTGGAAGATCAAAGGAATCAAACATCTGGAACATATAATCCAAAATGGACATTTTATTTCATTTGATGAGCTCATATCACAACATGAGATAGGCAGCAATAAATTCCTAGAATATCAACAACTTAAGTCTATAATAACAAAGAAATATATCCTCCACCAACCAGACTTACAACTCCCGATTAGGGTAGCAGAATTTCTAAGCATCTGCACCCCAAAACTACTATCAAAAATATATAAATTATTGTCTAAGATAGATGACACAATGTCTCTACCGTCCTCAAAATGGGAGGCAGATTTATCCATCAGTTCTAGTCATAGCTTCTGGCCACAAATATGTTTGAACACCTTCAGAATGACTCAAAATCCTAATTTACAGCTCATACAATACAAAATTCTTCATAGAACACACTATACAGGACAAAGGATGTTCAGGATGGGTCTAACACACTCAAACATCTGCTCACATTGCACAGATAACACACCTGATGATTATGCACACGCTTTGTGGTTTTGTGCGCCTGTCCAGAAGTTCTGGCTTGAAGTCTGTGCGGACCTATCAACATGGCTAAAGTGTAGCATTCCTGCATGCCCCACACTGTGTATACTGGGTGACTTAGACAACATCAACGTGGAATTTAGCTTAGCACACATGATCCTCACAGTGTTATGTATAGCAAAGAAAACTATTCTCATGAACTGGAAAGCGAAGAACAATCTGTGTATTTACCAGTTTAGAAATTTTCTTTTAGATTATATTAGCATGGAAACAATGTCTGCCTCCTCAAAACATCAATTGGCTGAATTTAATTCTCTCTGGTCCCCTCTGATTAGCTTGATCACATAGTGTTGGTGGTGGGTTGCTGTCCCGTCGCTCTGGGCGGTTGGGTGTGTGCTGGGGGGGGCTGTGTGGCTTCGGGCGTCTGGTGGTCTCTCGGGTCGTGGGGACCGGGTTGGTCATTGCTGGGGGGGACTGTGTGTCGGGCTTGGAGGGCAGTTTTGGGGGCTTGCGGGTGGGGCTGTCTTGCGGTGTGGGGCGGGGTCCCTTAGGGGCCTTGGGGTGGTGGCTGCTGGCTCTGTACCGGGTGACCGGGCCGCTCTGGCGTGGGTGGTGGAGCTGGGCCTGGACCTGGTGGCTTGCCGCTGCCTTGCGCCCGGGGCGGGGCCCTGCCTGTGCCTGGGGGGTCTGGGTTGCCCTGGACATGCCACAATATGCGTAGGTTGGTGCAGATCCTGGTGCCGGCCTTGTTGCTCTGGGAACTCCAAGGTGTCCGCAGGTGGTTATTTTTTTTAGGGTGTTGGGGCGTGCGGTGAGGGGGAGGGGGTCTGTGTGGGGGTGTGCTTTTCCCCTGTTGGGGGGGGCCTGGGTGATGGTGGGACTCGCTGCTGCGACTGGTGTGACCGGGTGATTTGTTTGTTTGTTTGTTTGATTTTTGTTGTTGTTTGTTTGTTTTTGTAGAGGTCCTCCGGGGTGGGGTTGGGTTGAGTGGGGTGGGGCGGGATGGGTTCCTTCTGGGGGTACAGTAGCTCCCGGAATATGGTGACTGCAGGCCCCGAGCCTGGTGGACATCAGGCCCTCCTGCCCTGTGTTGGGTCCCAGGTAGCGGGGATGCCTATTGCAGCCAGTCTCTGGCTGCCCTCTCCGGGGTGGGAGGGACCAGGAGGATGAATTAATTATTCTGCTAGTTTATATATTGTAAACATAAACAATAAACATTTATAAAACTTCCCTTGGCAAAGCAAATCTGTTTGGCATAAAGGTATTCAGACTACAATTCTGCTGCCATAATGCACAATTCCGGATTTTGATATAAAATGAATTCCTTCACTCAAACCAAGTTAAAACTGCTTGGTCCTTCATATTTTTGCATGTCTAAATAGGTTTCAGGCATAAAATTCTTCATATTACCCTGTATGTGAAAGAAGCATACTTGTGATGGAGCAATACACTCCTTTTGGGTAACCTAAACTGATGGTTGGGGAGGAAAGTTAGAAGAACAATCAACTATCAACCAAAGACAGATGACGTGATGAGCGGGCAATATAACTGTGTGTTTTTGCTTCAGTGGTCAGAGCAACTCTGTATTCTGTACTGTGTTGTTCTCTCTTTCAAGATATTATTATTAAAGCCTCTTATCTCCTCAGAAGAAAATAACTGACTCTGTGCGTTACTAAATTTCCACCACAATTTTGGCGTCACGAACAGGATCCCTCGACTGGTGTCTCTGGACCGGATCGCAGTGCATGGCCAGCCTGGACTGAAGTAGCTGTTCCAGCCTCATACCTCCAAGGCCTTTTCTGAGAGAGAGGACTGGCAGGTCCTTTTTTTGAATACCAGCGCTGGGATCATTTTTGAAATATGATAGTCTGAGACGATAGGACTGCTTTTTAGTTTTTATTTGAATAAAAGAGTGTTTCCCGGTTGTGTCATCAGTGAGACAGAGATTTCATGAGTAAGTGAAACTTTTGAAGCAGTCCGAAGAAGTGTGAAGTACTCCGAAGAAGTGTGAGTACAGATTAAGGTCCTCATTGGAGACGTCCTTTGAGTGAAGGAATATATTTCCCCATTCCAAGTCTGAGAATGGGAAACAGTAGGTCTCAGACTACGATGACTATGATGAAATGATGAAATGAAAAAGACATATGGTCCAGAGGTTTTCCACCTGAAGGTTCTTTTAGTATGTTAGAAATAAGAAAATTAGAAGAAAAGTTTTGCAAATATGAGAAAGAGATGAAGCAAAAAAAAGAAAATTAAGTTTAAATAAGAAGTAAGAAAGGTATAGAATTTTGGAAAAAATAAAGTGTATTAAGAGAAAGAAAGGAAAATGTTAAACAAATGCCATGACGGAATGATGATAATAATTTAGTATTAGCTGTGCCGGATCCAGACCTGGACTCCTGCCCTGCAACAACAACAGCCAGCCCTGCCACAAGCCTCTCGGGAAGAAGGGACTTCTTCCATCCTCCCTCTGGAAGAAATTCCATCATTCTCACAACATCAGTTACATAGGTCTGATGATGAGGAAAAGGAAGACGTTTGGTTCTCCAGCGTACCTGCCCAAGAACTTTTAACGCAAGTGACAAAAATCCTTTACCCACAATCTGGACTTCAGAGATCTAAACGTGAGAAAAAACAAAACCAGATTCAAACCATGCCTATGGTTAAAGTTGCAGTTCCCACTGGACCATTACTGGTTTATCGACCCTGGACTGAGACTGACATCATGGAAGCATAACAATGCTTACCAGATCCAGAGATTTCTGGACCCCATTTTGCTGACGAGTTGCGAGATTTCTGCGCACAATCTGCCCGACTGGGGTTGAATTGCGTCGCACATTGGCAAAAAAGTTAAAACGGACCGACCTCTGCAAAATAGAGGCCAGTATGCTACAACTGGATTTGCGACCTACCAACAGTGAATGAGGACATAATGATAACGCTCAATATGAAGCAGCCATCCAAAGACTGTGTCAAGCCATCATCACTCAATTTCCAACCAAAATCAATATGTCCCACATTTACACCTGCAAACAGAAACCCGGTGAAGGGACTGATGATTTTGTACACCGCATCCTTGAGGAAGTCAGCAAGCACAGCGGTCATCAGAGACCAAGGGATTTGGGTAATGAATCAGGACCATGGGAGAGTATTGCATGCAATGCAATAATTAAAGGCCTCATGCCAGATGTCGCCACTGAAGTAAAGAACATTTACGTGGGATGGTGTGAGGGTCCTCGTTTGGCTGACGTTCGCCGATATGTTTGCCATGCTCATAACCAAGTTGAGACGCGTAAGACAACCAAAAGGGACAAGTGTGAAAAGGAGCTGCATTTGGCAGCCATGACCATGTATTACGCAGTTGGTGTAAACAGAGGACGAGGCCGAAGTTGAAGACGTGGACGTGTGGGAGAGGAGGTCGAAATGGGCCACGCCAGAGCTATGATCCGAATATTTGTTTTTACTGTGGCCAGACTGGACACTGGAAGAAGGACTGTCCACAGCTGAAAAGTGATGAAATTGGGCAAAAGGCTGACTGAGGGTGGGAGGCAGGTTCTGGACGTCACGCGGCAGCGGAGCCTCCACTGATGGGTGATAGCACAAACACACTCACACATTTTTCCTGCTCTGTGTAGTGAAGAAACGCTTGCCGACTGTGATTCACGTAGTAAAGTTTTGCATGCTATTTCCGTCCTAGAGCAAAGATATTTCTTTCAGAATATAGGAACTTATGTTCATCAGTAGTGACGTCAGGGGAGTTTGATTGTCCTCAAAAGTTAAGTGGAAACCACGTTTACTGTATGTCTGCCTCAGGCCAGGTTGTGAAGGAGAAAATGACAATGCCCATTGCGTGTTGTCACTCCCGATGAGCTCTCCTTCAAACACTCATTTTTGTTATCAGAGTTGTGTCCCATTAACCTGATGGGCTGTGATCTCATGTGTAAATTAGGCATTATTTTAACTTCTACACCAGAGGGTGTTAAGGTTATGTTACAGCCTGACAAAGTTTTCACAGCAGTGCAGTTTGATTCATCGGCACTTACATATGCTTATGAGTGGAAACTTCCCAGCTCTCCTTTTTCACAACAACTAGTGGAAGAAGCAAAAGCGTTAGTTTCACCCCTTTCTGATTTCATGCAACCTACTGATTTGCACTGCACATCACACATTTCTTCGGGGCCTGACAATGACTATGAGAAGAAGTGAAAAAATATGTGCGCCTACTTTATTGGCTGTGTCGCTCACTCCAGAGCACTTCGATTTTTTTAATGTTTGTGGTACTCGCCCTCACATTTCCTTGGCCAAATGTACACACTGGCAGTGACAAGGTGTGGGAGAGTTTGTTGCTACATGTCAGAAAGAAATGGAGTGGACCGTTTCACCTGCTGATCCAAATTGGATGTTTTCTGAACGATTGTCAGCATACAAAAAAACATTTTTGAGTACAATGCATTGTCAAAGAACTGTGGACTTAATTCCTACCACAGAATCACATTTTGAAGCATGTTTTTTATCTGAAACAGATTTGTCTTCGATACCCATGTTGGCTGAAGTGCCCAATGATCTTTGGGCTAAGAGCAAATATGATGTGGGGTTGATAAAAGGCTGTGAACCAGTAATTGTCACCCCTAAATCAGACTTTTGTCCATGTAAAAAACAATACCCTTTTAAGCCTGAAGCAATTAAAGGGATTAAACCTGTTTTTCAATCTTTTCAGAAAACAGGCGTTATTGTTCCTTTTGAAAATTCACCTGTGCTTACTCCATTGTTTCCTGTTAAAAAGATTAAAGATGCTGGCCAGCCAGATGAATGGCGTTTTGTACAGGACCTCCAAGCGGTGAATGCTGCAGTTCAGCCACATGCTCCTACTGTGCCCAACCCACACACTATTTTGTCTCAAATTACATCAGATGCACAGTTTTTCTCAGTGGTTGACTTGTCGCCAGTGCACCCTGATAGCCCATTTTGGTTTGCTTTTTAGTTTGAAGGGAGATCTTGGACTTTTACCCGGTTATGCCAGGGGTACTGTGAAAGTCCCACTATTTACAATGCTGCCCTCAAAGCTAGTCTGGATTAACTTCAATCAACCACAGGCTCTGCTCTTTTGCAGTATGTGGATGACATCATTTTATGTGGTCCATCTAAACAACAGTGTGAAAAAGACAGTGAATCTGTTGAAACATCTTCCTTCTTATGGCCATAAAGCCAGCCTTTCTAAGTTACAGTTTGTACAGGACGAAGTCACCTTTTTGGGTCATGTGATTTCTAAGGATGGGCGCTCACTTTCTCCTAAACGTGTTGCTGCAGTTCAGATCATTCCTAAACCGGTTACTAAAAAACAGCTTATGTCATTCTTAGGTATAACATCTTACTGCAGGAACTTTATTCCTAACTACTCTTTTCTCGAAGCTCTCTTAGGTGCTCTTATCCATGGTAAAGGCAGCTGCAGTTCTGACATGCAGCTCCAGCCTTTAGTCAGCTTAAGCTGGCTCTTCAAACAGCACCAACACTTGGCATTCCAGATCCTCATAAACCTTTCATACAGGCAGTTGATGAGAAGCATGGTTGTATGACATCTGTTCTTATGCAGGAACATGGGGCAGGCAAAGGCCAGTGGCTCATTTCTCAGCAAAACTGGACTCTGTGGCTGCAGGCCTGCCTGGTTGTCTTCGTGCTGTTGCAGCTGCAGAGAAAGCTGTCCTGGCCTCCCAAGATATTGTGGGCTACGCTAATTTGACTGTTTTGGTTCCTCATGCTGTTGCCTTTATTCTTCTCGAGCAGAAAACTTCACATCTTTCAACTGCTCGTTGGCTCAGATACACCTCTGTGATATGCCAAATGTCACTGTTAAACGTTGTACTGTTCTGAATCCTGCTACTTTGCTTCCGACTCCTGAGGATGGGGAGCCTCATGACTGTGAAGCTGTTTTGGAACAAGTTTGTACACCCCGACCTGATCTTTTAGAGACTCCTCTTCCAAACTCTGACATGATTCTTTTTGTAGATGGATCAGCTTTGCGTGATCCAGCCACAGGTACTAACTGTGTTTGGTTTGCAGTATGTTCTTCACATGACACTTTGTTGTCTGGTTCTCTTCCTAAACATTTCTCTGCTCAAACTACTGAGCTTATTGCACTTACTGAAGCTTGTAAGTTGGCAGCTGGTAAGTCTGTCACTATTTACACAGATTCCAGATATGCTTTTGGTGTTGTTCATGACTTTGGTGCGCTGTGGAAACACAGGCATTTCCTTAAATCAGATGGTAAAACTATTCTGAACTCCAAGCAGGTTTCTGATCTTCTTGATGCGATCCTTTTGCCTACAGCAATCTCGGTCTGTAAGTGTGCGGCTCACACTAACTCAGACAATCCTGTTGCTTGTGGCAATGCCAGAGCTGATGCTGCAGCTAAGCAAGCAGCTAAATCTTTTCCTGTTTTCGCTTCCCTCTCTTTGCAGGCAGAAGACTCCCTCACAGATCTCCATGCTTTGCAAACTTTTGCCTCTGCAGATGAAATTTGGTCCTCTGGACGCATTTGGTCCTCTGTGGGTGCAACTCATACGGATGGTGTTTGGATGGGACCTCATGGTAAACCCTGTCTACCTAAACATTTTTTTCCTCATTTTTCAAAATTGACACATGGGTTGAACCATGTGTCAAAAGGAGGGATGCTGAATGCACTCACTGCTCAGTGGTTCACAAAAGGGTTCAGTTCATATGCGCAAAAATACTGTCAGTCATGTATGGTTTGTGCCACACATAATGTAGGAAAGGCATTACACACATCGCAAGTTGCACACCCTCCACCAGAGAAACCTTTTGAACATTTGATGATGGATTTTGTTGAACTCACACCAGCTGAAGGAAAGAAATATGCACTAGTAATAGTGGACGTGTTTAGTAAATGGGTTGAAGTTTTCCCTGCAAAACATGCAAACAGTAATGCAGTGACTAAAGCACTGCTAAACAGAAATCATTCCTAGATGGGGCATTCCAGAGAAGATCAGCAGTGATAATGGCACACATTTTGTAAACACTGCATTGACTGAGGTTGGTAAATTCCTGGGAATAAGCTTGCGCACACATTGTGCTTATCATCCACAGAGTGGAGGTGCTGTGGAAAGAGAAAATGGTACATTAAAGTCCAAGTTAGCCAAATGTTGTGAAGAAACAGGTCTGCCATGGACAAAAGCATTACCTATTGTGCTTACCTACATGAGAATGAGAATCAGAGCTCAAGTGAATCTCAGCCCATTTGAAATTTTATTTGGCAGACCTCCTAACCTGGGATTGGGACCTGTAACCAGACCCCTCCCTTCCACAACTGTTTGTGATGATGCTATGTTGTCTTACTGTCGAAACCTTTCCACTGTTCTATCTCAAGTTTCACAGGCAGTAAAAGCAGCCCTTCCAGCCACAGAAAACACACCACTCCAACCAGATGACAGGTGGTGAAGGAACTTCGCAGGAAACATTGGAAGTCCAAACGTTGGCAAGGCCCGTTCCAGGTGCTACTGGTCACTCACACAGCTGTTAAAGTTGCAGAGAGAGCAACCTGGATTCATGCCAGTCACTGTAAGAAGGTACCAGAACCAGTAGATGACTTCCACCCTGACATACATCAGCCTAACCAACACGCCCGGAAGGACAAAGATAAGAGTCAGCAGTAAAAGCTGTACTCCACCGGTGTGTTAAGTGCTAGTAACCTCTGACACCGAAGATTGAAACATCCTTACTGAGACCAGCGATGAAGATGATCATACACATGCTGTGAACCATGGAAGAAACTGTTTGTTGTTTGTATTTTCTTATTTGTAACCAGCATGTGCACATTGTATCTTGATTTCACAGGAAGCAATAATACAGGGCTGCTGTATTTTTCCCTGTGTGAAAGGCCTCATTGTATGTATCTCACCAAATGATTCAAATGACTCAAAGAACTTTTTTGCTTTCAAAATTTTTCCTCTAGTGACGCTGACTTAGAGAGGGATGAAGATAATCATATTTAATTGTTCATGTTTTGATTGTTTATCATTGGACCCTTTATCACTATGATGCCTGCATTTTAAACTCACGTTGTGTGCAAATGCAGGCTGATGTTTTACAGATAAAGTTATTATTTTCCTTGTTTCTTTTGGGTTGATTAATATAATGGTATTATTATAATCAAAAGGGAGGAATGTAATGGAAAATAATTCTTATATGCATTGCATTGAGTGTTACTGTGTATAACCTGCAAAACACTGAGCTGCAAGGTACCACCCTGCCCTGTTTTCTTAAATTCCTCTTTACAATGGTGGGCTTGTTATTATGAGATAGCTGCACTTTAGGGGGGACAGGGTTAGGCTGGTATTTACGAGTGTGTCTGGGTAACCTCAACTGATGGTTGGGGAGGAAAGTTAGAAGAACAATCAATTATACCCAAAAACAGATGACGTGATGAGCGGGCAAATAACTGTGTGTTTTTGCTTCAGTGGTCAGAGCAACTCTGTATTCTGTACTGTGTTGTTCTCTCTTGCAAGATATTATTATTAAAGCCTCTTATCTCCTCACAAGAAAATAACTGACTCCCCAAATGCAAGTGTCAGGACAAATGATCAAACTTCTCCAAGCTTCAGTCTGCAGAGAAGTACAAGACAGGGTTGCTCACTTTCTCCCTCACTTTTTGCTATTTTCATCAAACCTTTAGCAGCTGCTATCAGACAAGATAGAAATATTAAAGACATCCAACCCCCAAATATTGAGCATAAAATAAGTCTTTATGCTGATGATGTATTACTTTTCCTTCAGAACTCACAGACGTCTCTCACTCACGATCACACTCATAAATAAATTCTCAGCACTTTCTGACTACTCTATCAATTGGTCTAAGACCACAGTTCTGCCCATTAACTGTAGGGTCCAGAATATACCTGCGATCACTTTACAGTCAGGAAAGATTAGATATTTAGGCATAAACATTTCCTCCAGGCTCTCAGAGCTAACAAAGCTAATTTATGTGCAATTATTAAAGACAGTAGAGGACAATCTCTCTCGTTGGAAGTCCTTACCTATATCACTTATGGGGAGAGTTACAACCATTAAAATGATGATACTACCAAAAGTTAACTATTTGTTCTCAATGATCCCCATAAAACCAACCTGCTACTTGGTTTAAGTCACTAGATTCATGCATCTCCAAATTTCCGTGGAAAAACAAACCACCACGTATTAGTTTAAAAACCCTACAGAAGACCAAGGACAGTGGTGGATTAGATTTACCTAATTTTCAGCACTATTCCTTAGCCAATAGGTTACAGTATATATCAAAATGGTTTAAACCTAGCCCAATAGATGAACATGGATAAATATAGAACAAGCATTGTGTGATAATCTGGAAATCTCTGACCTGCCACTTATTAGTCAAAACGTAAAAAATCACAAATGTTTCAAAAGCATTAACATCAGCACCTCTCTGACAGCCTGGTGGGAATTTCTTAAAATAACAAAGTCTTCACTTGTCCCGTGTAAGCTTACACCCATCTGGAACAATCCTGACATCCTGCAAAACAAAAAAATGCTAAACTTTACTCTGTGGAAGATCAAATGAATCAAACATCTGGAACATATAATCCAAAATGGACATTTTATTTCATTTGATGAGCTCATATCACAACATGAGATAGGCAGCAATAAATTCCTAGAATATCAACAACTTAAGTCTATAATAACAAAGAAATATATCCTCCACCAACCAGACTTACAACTCCCGATTAGGGTAGCAGAATTTCTAAGCATCTGCACCCCAAAACTACTATCAAAAATATATAAATTATTGTCTAAGATAGATGACACAATGTCTCTACCGTCCTCAAAATGGGAGGCAGATTTATCCATCAGTTCTAGTCATAGCTTCTGGCCACAAATATGTTTGAACACCTTCAGAATGACTCAAAATCCTAATTTACAGCTCATACAATACAAAATTCTTCATAGAACACACTATACAGGACAAAGGATGTTCAGGATGGGTCTAACACACTCAAACATCTGCTCACATTGCACAGATAACACACCTGATGATTATGCACATGCTTTGTGGTTTTGTGCGCCTGTCCAGAAGTTCTGGCTTGAAGTCTGTGCGGACCTATCAACATGACTAAAGTGTAGCATTCCTGCATGCCCCACACTGTGTATACTGGGTGACTTAGACAACATCAACGTGGAATTTAGCTTAGCACACATGATCCTCACAGTGTTATGTGTAGCAAAGAAAACTATTCTCATGAACTGGAAAGCGAAGAACAATCTGTGTATTAACCAGTTTAGAAATTTTCTTTTAGATTATATTAGCATGGAAACAATGTCTGCTTCCTCAAAACATCAATTGGCTGAATTTAATTCTCTCTGGTCCCTTCTGATTAGCTTGATCACATAGTGGTGGTGGTGGGTTGCTGTCCCGTCGCTCTGGGCGGTTGGGTGTGTGCTGGGGGGGGCTGTGTGGCTTCGGGCGTCTGGTGGTCTCTCGGGTCGTGGGGAAATACAGCAGCCCTGTATTATTGCTTCCTGTGAAATGGTAAATGGTAAATGGACTTGTATAGCGCTTTTCTAGTCTAGCTGACCACTCAAAGCGCTTCACTACATGCCGCATTCACCCCACTCACACACATTCATACAGCACGTCTTAAGATATAACTACGTGCTTTTCTAATCATTCACACACATTCATACCCCCAATGATACACTGGGGGAGCAACGTGGGGTTCAGTGTCTTGCCCAAGGACGCTTCGACATGTATCCTGGGGAAGCCAGAGTCGAACCACCGACCTTCCGATTGGTGGGCGACTGCTCTTCCTCCTGAGCTACAGCCGCCCCAAATCAAGATACAATGTGCACATGCTGGTTACAAATAAGAAAATACAAACAACAAACAGTTTCTTCCATGGTTCACAGCATGTGTATGATCATCTTCATCGCTGGTCTCAGTAAGGATGTTTCAATCTTCGGTGTCAGAGGTTACTAGCACTTAACACACCGGTGGAGTACAGCTTTTACTGCTGACTCTTATCTTTGTCCTTCCGGGCGTGTTGGTTAGGCTGATGTATGTCAGGGTGGAAGTCATCTACTGGTTCTGGTACCTTCTTACAGTGACTGGCATGAATCCAGGTTGCTCTCTCTGCAACTTTAACAGCTGTGTGAGTGACCAGTAGCACCTGGAACGGGCCTTGCCAACGTTTGGACTTCCAATGTTTCCTGCGAAGTTCCTTCACCACCTGTCATCTGGTTGGAGTGGTGTGTTTTCTGTGGCTGGAAGGGCTGCTTTTACTGCCTGTGAAACTTGAGATAGAACAGTGGAAAGGTTTCGACAGTAAGACAACATAGCATCATCACAAACAGTTGTGGAAGGGAGGGGTCTGGTTACAGGTCCCAATCCCAGGTTAGGAGGTCTGCCAAATAAAATTTCAAATGGGCTGAGATTCACTTGAGCTCTGATTCTCATTCTCATGTAGGTAAGCACAATAGGTAATGCTTTTGTCCATGGCAGACCTGTTTCTTCACAACATTTGGCTAACTTGGACTTTAATGTACCATTTTCTCTTTCCACAGCACCTCCACTCTGTGGATGATAAGCACAATGTGTGCGCAAGCTTATTCCCAGGAATTTACCAACCTCAGTCAATGCAGTGTTTACAAAATGTGTGCCATTATCACTGCTGATCTTCTCTGGAATGCCCCATCTAGGAATGATTTCTGTTTAGCAGTGCTTTAGTCACTGCATTACTGTTTGCATGTTTTGCAGGGAAAACTTCAACCCATTTACTAAACACGTCCACTATTACTAGTGCATATTTCTTTCCTTCAGCTGGTGTGAGTTCAACAAAATCCATCATCAAATGTTCAAAAGGTTTCTCTGGTGGAGGGTGTGCAACTTGCGATGTGTGTAATGCCTTTCCTACATTATGTGTGGCACAAACCATACATGACTGACAGTATTTTTGCGCATATGAACTGAACCCTTTTGTGAACCACTGAGCAGTGAGTGCATTCAGCATCCCTCCTTTTGACACATGGTTCAACCCATGTGTCAATTTTGAAAAATGAGGAAAAAAATGTTTAGGTAGACAGGGTTTACCCTCAGGTCCCATCCAAACACCATCCGTATGAGTTGCACCCACAGAGGACCAAATGCGTCCAGAGGACCAAATTTCATCTGCAGAGGCAAAAGTTTGCAAAGCATGGAGATCTGTGAGGGAGTCTTCTGCCTGCAAAGAGAGGGAAGCAAAAACAGGAAAAAAATTAGCTGCTTGCTTAGCTGCAGCATCAGCTCTGGCATTACCACAAGCAACAGGATCGTCTGAGTTAGTGTGAGCCGCACACTTACAGACCGAGATTGCTGTAGGCAAATGGATCGCATTAAGAAGATCAGAAACCTGCTTGGAGTTCAGAATAGTTTTACCATCTGATTTAAGGAAATGCCTGTGTTTCCACAGCGCACCAAAGTCATGAACAACACCAAAAGCATATCTGGAATCTGTGTAAATAGTGACAGACTTACCAGCTGCCAACTTACAAGCTTCAGTAAGTGCAATAAGTTCAGTAGTTTGAGCGGAGAAATGTTTAGGAAGAGAACCAGACAACAAAGTGTCATGTGAAGAACATACTGCAAACCAAACACAGTTAGTACCTGTGGCTGGATCACGCAAAGCTGATCCATCTACAAAAAGAATCATGTCAGAGTTTGGAAGAGGAGTCTCTAAAAGATCAGGTCGGGGTGTACAAACTTGTTCCAAAACGGCTTCACAGTCATGAGGCTCCCCATCCTCAGGAGTCGGAAGCAAAGTAGCAGGATTCAGAACAGTACAACGTTTAACAGTGACATTTGGCATATCACGGAGCACAGAGGTGTATCTGAGCCAACAAGCAGTTGAAAGATGTGAAGTTTTCTGCTCGAGAAGAATAATGGCAACAGTATGAGGAACCAAAACAGTCAAATTAGCGTAGCCCACAATATCTTGGGAGGCCAGGACAGCTTTCTCTGCAGCTGCAACAGCACGAAGACAACCAGGCAGGCCTGCAGCCACAGAGTCCAGTTTTGCTGAGAAATGAGCCACTGGCCTTTGCCTGCCCCATGTTCCTGCGTAAGAACAGATGTCATACAACCATGCTTCTCATCAACTGCCTGTATGAAAGGTTTATGAGGATCTGGAATGCCAAGTGTTGGTGCTGTTTGAAGAGCCAGCTTAAGCTCACTAAAGGCTGATTCAGCCTCAGGAGTCCATGGAACACGATCAGCTGACTGGAGCTGCATGTCAGAACTGCAGCTGCCTTTACCATGGATAAGAGCACCTAAGAGAGCTTCGAGAAAAGAGTAGTTAGGAATAAAGTTCCTGCAGTAAGATGTTATACCTAAGAATGACATAAGCTGTTTTTTAGTAACCGGTTTAGGAATGATCTGAACTGCAGCAACACGTTTAGGAGAAAGTGAGCGCCCATCCTTAGAAATCACATGACCCAAAAAGGTGACTTCGTCCTGTACAAACTGTAATTTAGAAAGGCTGGCTTTATGGCCATAAGAAGGAAGATGTTTCAACAGATTCACTGTCTTTTTCACACTGTTGTTTAGATGGACCACATAAAAGGATGTCATCCACATACTGCAAAAGAGCAGAGCCTGTGGTTGATTGAAGTTAATCCAGACTAGCTTTGAGGGCAGCATTGTAAATAGTGGGACTTTCACAGTACCCCTGGCATAACCGGGTAAAAGTCCAAGATCTCCCTTCAAACTAAAAAGCAAACCAAAATGGGCTATCAGGGTGCACTGGCGACAAGTCAACCACTGAGAAAAACTGTGCATCTGATGTAATTTGAGACAAAATAGTGTGTGGGTTGGGCACAGTAGGAGCATGTGGCTGAACTGCAGCATTCACCGCTTGGAGGTCCTGTACAAAACGCCATTCATCTGGCTGGCCAGCATCTTTAATCTTTTTAACAGGAAACAATGGAGTAAGCACAGGTGAATTTTCAAAAGGAACAATAAAAAGATTGAAAAACAGGTTTAATCCCTTTAATTGCTTCAGGCTTAAAAGGGTACTGTTTTTTACATGGACAAAAGTCTGATTTAGGGGTGACAATTACTGGTTCACAGCCTTTTATCAACCCCACATCATATTTGCTCTTAGCCCAAAGATCATTGGGCACTTCAGCCAACATGGGTATCGAAGACAAATCTGTTTCAGATAAAAAACATGCTTCAAAATGTGATTCTGTGGTAGGAATTAAGTCCACAGTTCTTTGACAATGCATTGTACTCAAAAATGTTTTTTTGTATGCTGACAATCGTTCAGAAAACATCAAATTTGGATCAGCAGGTGAAACAGTCCACTCCATTTATTTCTGACATGTAGCAACAAACTCTCCCACACCTTGTCACTGCCAGTGTGTACGTTTGGCCAAGGAAATGTGAGGGCGAGTACCACAAACATTAAAAAAATCGAAGTGCTCTGGAGTGAGCGACACAGCCAATAAAGTAGGCGCACATATTTTTTCACTTCTTCTCATAGTCATTGTCAGGCCCCAAAGAAATGTGTGATGTGCAGTGCAAATCAGTAGGTTGCATGAAATCAGAAAGGGGTGAAACTAACACTTTTGCTTCTTCCACTAGTTGTTGTGAAAAAGGAGAGCTGGGAAGTTTCCACTCATAAGCATATGTAAGTGCCGATGAATCAAACTGCACTGCTGTGAAAACTTTGTCAGGCTGTAACATAACCTTAACACCCTCTGGTGTAGAAGTTAAAATAATGCCTAATTTACACATGAGATCACAGCCCATCAGGTTAATGGGACACAACTCTGATAACAAAAATTAGTGTTTGAAGGAGAGCTCATCGGGAGTGACAACACGCAATGGGCATTGTCATTTTCTCCTTCACAACCTGGCCTGATGCAGACATAGAGTAAACGTGGTTTCCACTTAACTTTGGAGGACAATAAAACTCCCCTGACGTCACTACTGATGAACATAAGTTCCCATATTCTGAGAGAAATATCTTTGCTCTAGGACGGAAATAGCATGCAAAACTTTACTACGTGAATCACAGTCGGCAAGCGTTTCTTCACTACACAGAGCAGGAAAAATGTGTGAGTGTGTTTGTGCTATCACCCATTAGTGGAGGCTCCGCTGCTGCGTGACGTCCAGAACCTGCCTCCCACCCTCAGTCAGCCTTTTGCCCAATTTCATCACTTTTCAGCTGTGGACAGTCCTTCTTCCAGTGTCCAGTCTGGCCACAGTAAAAACAAATATTCGGATCATAGCTCTGATCCCACACGTCCACGTCTTCGACTTCGGCCTCGTCCTCTGTTTACACCAACTGCGTAATACATGGTCATGGCTGCCAAATGCAGCTCCTTTTCACACTTGTCCCTTTTGGTTGTCTTACGCGTCTCAACTTGGTTATGAGCATGGCAAACATATCGGCGAACGTCAGCCAAACGAGGACCCTCACACCATCCCACGTAAATGTTCTTTACCTCAGTGGCGACATCTGGCATGAGGCCTTTAATTATTGCATTGCATGCAATACTCTCCCATGGTCCTGATTCATTACCCAAATCCCTTGGTCTCTGATGACCGCTGTGCTTGCTGACTTCCTCAAGGATGCGGTGTACAAAATCATCAGTCCCTTCACCAGGTTTCTGTTTGCAGGTGTAAATGTGGGACATATTGATTTTGGTTGGAAATTGAGTGGTGATGGCTTGACACAGTCTTTGGTTGGCTGCTTCATATTGAGCGTTATCATTATGTCCTCGTTCACTGTTGGTAGGTCGCAAATCCAGTTGTAGCATACTGGCCTCTATTTTGCAGAGGTCGGACGGTTTGAACTTTTTTGCCAATATGCGACGCAATTCAACCCCAGTCGGGCAGAATTGTGCGCAGAAATCTCGCAACTCGTCAGCAAAATGGGGTCCAGAAATCTCTGGATCTGGTAAGCATTGTTATGCTTCCATGATGTCAGTCTCAGTCCAAGGTCGATAAACCAGTAATGGTCCAGTGGGAACTGCAACTTTAACCATAGGCATGGTTTGAATCTGGTTTTGTTTTTTCTCACGTTTAGATCTCTGAAGTCCAGATTGTGGGTAAAGGATTTTTGTCACTTGCGTTAAAAGTTCTTGGGCAGGTACGCTGGAGAACCAAACGTCTTCCTTTTCCTCATCATCAGACCTATGTAGCTGATGTTGTGAGAATGATGGAATTTCTTCCCGAGGGAGGATGGAAGAAGTCCCTTCTTCCCGAGAGCCAGAGGCTTGTGGCAGGGCTGGCTGTTGTTGTTGCAGGCGTTGTGGAGGGCAGGAGTCCAGGTCTGGATCCGGCACAGCTAATACTAAATTATTATCATCATTCCGTCATGGCATTTGTTTAACATTTTCCTTTCTTTCTCTTAATACACTTTATTTTTTCCAAAATTCTATACCTTTCTTACTTCTTATTTAAACTTAATTTTCTTTTTTTTTGCTTCATCTCTTTCTCATATTTGCAAAACTTTTCTTCTAATTTTCTTATTTCTAACATACTAAAAGAACCTTCTGGTGGAAAACCTCTGGACCATATGTCTTTTTCATTTCATCATGCTTAGGTCCCCCGGTAGGGTCAAAAGTCTGAGACCTACTGTTTCCCATTCTCAGACTTGGAATGGGGAAATATATTCCTTCACTCAAAGGACGTCTCCAATGAGGACCTTAATCTGTACTCACACTTCTTCGGAGTACTTCACACTTCTTCGGACTGCTTCAAAAGTTTCACTTACCCATGAAATCTCTGTCTCACTAATGACACAACCGGGAAACCCTCTTTTATTCAAATAAAAACTAAAAAGCAGTCCTATCGTCTCAGACTATCATGTCTGTTTTATGAATTTAAGGGGCTAAAAAGTTTTGTTCTCGTTTTTCTATGATTAACCGAATGTATGTGAGAGTCCAAACAGACAGAAGGGTTACGGCCGAGCGCTGGACCTTCCTACCCGGCTGGGGTATATGTTCTTGTATGTTGTCTGACTGTTTGATTTGAATGTGTTGTGTAAGTGTCCTGTTGAATGTTACATGTTTGGGCTTTGACACGCTTCACTGTGGTTGTTAACTGTGTGGTGTGTCCTGAAATGTTATATGTTTGGGCTGTGTGACATGCTTAATGCTTTTCAGTAGCAACCCACTTATTCATATATAGCAACTGACAACATAAGAAGACATACTTTGATAGTAGTTGTAGAAGTATCCTTATTGATAATAGATAAACTAATTCATAGTGATAGAACAGTAGATGAACAGGTGCCTGCACATGTCTCATGAAAATAAAATGGGTGTATGATTGCTGACGGCAGAGCAATACTGCCAAACTTATGAGTTCTTGTGGCAAACTTGATTCAGTGTCTTGACGTGTATACGCTGTTTCGCTGACTTGTCACAAGAAACAAAGTGTGTTTGATAAGATCCGACCATTTTATTACGGGAGGATCAGTATGTATGGATTCTGATGTGACTGATAAACCCATTCGTATCTTAAGCATAATCTAATACGTGAGACAACGCCCTCGCACACAATCAAAAAAAAAAAGAGAGAGAGCGGTTTTGTGTCCCCACAGTCCATAATGTAGAAAAGAGAGAAAAAAGCCTTTCTGATTTGGTGTGTGTGCTCACAGTGCAGAGTGTAGAGAAAAGAGAGAAAAGAAAGCCGTTTTGGTGTCACGGGTGTTGTGACTTACACACACACATTTCTGAATTGAGAAAGGAAATTATTTTAGAGAAAGCACTAGAGTTTAGATCCCACATTTGTTGATAGGCATTCATTTAATTTTTCTTTTAATCAGTTTTAAAGTGAATACTAACTGAGAAATGAAAAAGGTGAAGAGTTTAGAAGCTTGGTTCAAGAGCAAAACTTGGTTTATGATCAGCTGAGTCTCTAAACAGAACAGCAAAGGGCTTCATCGAACATTTAAAAAAGATTCAGATTGTTAGTATATCCAGAATTTATAGGAATGGTGGTGATTACTCTTATTTTCTAGAATGGAAATAACTGCACCATGTCTGTTTTATGAATTTAAGGGGCTAAAAAGTTTTGTTCTCGTTTTTCTATGATTAACCGAATGTATGTGAGAGTCCAAACAGACAGAAGGGTTACGGCCGAGCGCTGGACCTTCCAAAAAAGATGAGACAGGCTGGACCTGTGCCATACTAGTTAAGACCTGCCTGTGGATAACAGGTTCATTAAACTCTCACATACACAAACTCACACACGTTCGCACACATACACCCATTCACACACACATTCTTGAACTTGCTGCAAGATTAAACATTTGCATTAACTGACTCCAGCAACTCTGAGTCTCATTGAGAGACTTTTCTCAACAATTGGGTCCTCAAACCAGATCTCAACGTTTTTTCCGCTTTCCAGGGTCGGAGCTGAAACCGTGCACGGGGGAGTCCAGTACTCCTAATGAAAGACCCCCTGCTGAATTGCGGTAATTAGGGGCAAGTGTCCACTGAAAGGGGGAAACAGGGACGAGATCGTACTTTTGAATCAATGGCCAGAAGCCATTGGCAGTGCAGGCATCAACAATAATGGTGTTATTTCACCCATTAACACTTAAGGTACCTCATGCAGTGGCTGTGATATGGTTACTTAACAAAATATCTTTACCAGACATCTCTCCTACATAACAGTTCTTCTTTCACAGCCACACCTTGTTGTCGAGAGATGTGCTACACTTAATCCATCCACACTGCTACCTACCCCACAGATGGAAAGCCTCATGATTGCATGTCAGAAATAACCATCAGTGTTTTACCCAGGCCAGACTTAACTGATATACGTTATGAAAATGCAGAAATAACTATATTTATTCAACAGGTCAAGCAAAAAACCCTGATGGCACAAATGCTACAGGATTTGCAGTAGTAACAGAAACTGAAGTTTTCTTAAAACAACCACTACCAAAAAATTACTCTGTTCAAGCAGTCGAATTGGTAGCTTTAACTGAAGCTTGTAAATTAAATAGCAAAAAGGTTGTTAACGTTTACACTGACAGTCAGTATGCCTTCTCAACTGTACATGTGTTAACACAGCATTGGAAAAACAGGTATGTTGACATCCACAGCTAAATGTATAAACTACAAATATTTTAGCATTATTAGATGTTATTCAATTGCCATCTACAATAGACTCGTATGAATGACCGGAAGGAAAACCATACTGCCAAAGAATTTGTTTAAATATGCTGCAGTATTGAGCCACGGACCATGTCATGTCTCAACAGGAGGGATGGAAGCAATAATGAACAAGGTTTTTACAGCATATGGTTTTACTAATTATTGAATTTTTTTTTTTAGAATAAATAAATGAATAAAGTTTTGTCTAGCAGGTCAAATATGTGCAAAATACATTCCACAGGGCAATCTAAGACCAAAACGAAGATAATTCCCTAAGCCAGTGTATCTTTTTCAACATATTTGTTTGTATTTCATTATTTCATTATTGTGTAGATTTCATTGAACTAAATTAATGTTAAGGGAAACGATTCTGCTCAGTGACAACAGAGGTTTTTACCAAATGGTCTGAAATATTTCCATGTGCACAAGCAGATGCACTCTCAGTAGCAAAATCACGCGTAAAATAACTCATTTCTAGATTTGAAATTCCTGAAAAGATCTTCAGTGATAATTTGACACACTTTGTAAACTATGTCATCTCACTGATGGCAAAGAACTTAAAATAGATCTTAGAAACCACTGTGATATAGAAGGTTTCGCTAACAGAATTGGAATTGTTTTACTATTTACATATGCATGTGCAGTGAAGAATTGCTTGCTGCTGATAAATGCAAAGAAGAACAGCTTACACATAGATGCTCACATATAGGCTGCTGAATGCAATGAAGACCTGCTTATCCAGTAAAGTTCAATGTCAATGTGTAATATTCAATTAGGATTTGCAAAACAGTGAAGTTAAACAATGAATGGGTCCATAGTCGGTATGAGAAGACTACAGGAATATTTACCTGGGTGTACGTTCAAACAGAGATGAGAAAATTGCGATAAATTATTGTTTGTTTGTTTGTTAGTATGTATATGAATGTTATGTGTATAAACTGTGTTGAGTTGTAGTTACTCAGTAGTGTCTCAGTGAAACAACCGACGGGGGAAGCCTTGCGGTGACAACAAAAGCAGTGTTTTACTGATCAGTCAAGTTGCTCCAGTGTACTCCATACAAACTGGTTGGCTACTGAAGGGATAGAAAATGGGGAATACTTGTTTTAAAGCAAACAAGGAATTAGATGGGAAAAATACATGTTTTAACGGGACCCAGACAATATTAAATACTCAGACAGATGGGAGAAGAAGTGTAGTTTTGTAGGAAATCACAAAATTATTACATAAAATTAGTGAAATCAATTGAAGAATGCCTTTCTGAAGAGCTGTTTACCACAGATGAGCAGCTTTGCGACCAAGCACATTGTAGATCGCTTTACTGCCAAAATGATCTAGTTTAATGGATTGGTTTAGACATGCATAACAGCATTTTAAGAACAAAGAGAGAAACAAAAAGGGACAACGCTTCATGGTGGAAGGTGATGTATAAATAACTGTGTATATGATGAAGGAGAGACCATTTGAGCAGCACAGCCATTTCGCAGCACAGGGACAGCAGTCCAAGTTAAAGGATCTCCCACGTGGTATCACCTGTCACACTGTGTCAAGGCATCAAAAGAAGAAAAAATCACCAAACTCAAGGACAAAGAGACGAAGACTCCGGTGAACGAAGAGAGAGGACTTACAAACCAGAAATACAAAAGGATGCTCGATATCAAGATCCAGAAGAAGAGGCTAACAATGCCACGAACACTTACGATGCTGGGAATGATGCCAGCAATGAACAGAGAAGAAGATTCAGTGTCATCAATCTGCAACACGTGCCTCTAATGAGGGGGTGAATATAGAATCCTCAACGATTACAACGTCTCTGGGAACTGTGACAACAACAAGGTTTAAACCATTTTGATATATATTGTAACCTATTGGCTAAGGAATAGTGCTGAAAATTAGGTAAATCTAATCCACCACTGTCCTTGGTCTTCTGTAGGGTTTTTAAACTAATACGTGGTGGTTTGTTTTTCCACAGAAATTTGGAGATGCATGAATCTAGTGACTTAAACCAAGTAGCAAATGGTTTTATGGGGATCATTGAGAACAAATAGTTAACTTTTGGTAGTATCATCATTTTAATGGTTGTAACTCTCCCCATAAGTGATATAGGTAAGGACTTCCAACGAGAGAGATCGTCCTCTACTCTCTTTAATAATTGCACATAATTTAGCTTTGTTAGCTCTGAGAGCCTGGAGGAAATGTTTATGCCTAAATATCTAATATTTCCTGACTGTAAAGTGATCGCAGGTATATTCTGGACCCTACAGTTAATGGGCAGAACTGTGGTCTTAGACCATTTGATAGAGTAGTCAGAAAGTGCCGAGAATTTATTTATGAGTGTGATCGTGTGAGTGAGAGACGTCTCTGAGTTCTGAAGGAAAAATAATACATCATCAGCATAAAGACTTATTTTATGCTCAATATTTTGGGGTTGGATGCCTTTAATATTTCTATCTTGTCTGATAGCAGCTGCTAAAGGTTTGATGAAAATAGCAAAAAGTGAGGGAGAAAGTGAGCAACCCTGTCTTGTACCTCTCTGCAGACTGAAGCTTGGAGAAGTTTGATCATTTGTCCTGACACTTGCATTTGGGGAGCTATATAATATCCTTATCCAGTTGATGAAGTGTGACCCAAACCCGAATTTGTTTTATGCTGCGAATAAAAATTTCCAGTTCCCTCCATTAAATGCTTTTTCTGCATCTAGAGAGTCGATTGTGGGTTCCAAGTTGTTGATGGTAGAATAGTCTATGAGATTAACGATGCGGTTTGTGAACGAACTGTTGTGCCTACTGCTCTTCAGCCTGTCAAATGAAACGTAGAATTTAAAACGTGACAAATGAACGAAGACCCAAGGAGTTGAGTCGTAAACTAATCAATACTGTTTCCTGTGCGAGGACCCGTCAGTCGAGGAGTTGAGTCATGAACGAATCAATACTGTTTCCTGTCCTGCTGACTGAGCTTATGAAGCTGCCGCCTGCCATGTGGTGAGGAAGGGTACTGCATGAAAATGAACGAATCACTCACTGAGACAACTCGTTACTCCCGAGTCATATAAAAAATTTGTTCATATCGAACAAATCACTCACGAACGACACTTCACTATCTATTTGACGAGTTATGCATGAATTCGGATTTTGCAATAAAATTAATTCCTTCTCTCAAACCAAGTTCAAACTGCTTTGTCCTTCATATTTATCTATTTCTAATCTAGTTTCAACAATAAACAACCCCACATCATATTTGCTCTTCGCCCAAAGATCATTGGGCACTTCAGCCAACATGGGTATCGAAGACAAATCTTTTTCAGATTAAAAACATGCTTCAAAATGTGATTCTGTGGTAGGAATTAATTCCACAGTTCTTTGACAATGCATTGTACTCAAAAATGTTTTTTTGTATGCTGACAATCGTTCAGAAAACATCAAATTTGGATCAGCAGGTGAAACGGTCCAATCCGTTTCTTTCTGACATGTAGCAACAAACTCTCCCACACCTTGTCAATGCCAGTGTGTAGGTTTGGCCAAGGAAATGTGAGGGCGAGTACCACAAACATTAAAAAAATTGAATTGCTCTGGAGTGAGCGACACAGCCAATAAAGTAGGCGCACATATTTTTTCACTTCTTCTCATAGTCATTGTCAGGCCCCAAAGAAATGTGTGATGTTCAGTGCAAATCAGCAGGTTGCATGAAATCAGAAAGGGGTGAAACTAACGCTTTTGCTTCTTCCACTAGTTGTTGTGAAAAAGGAGAGCTGGGAAGTTTACACTCATAAGCATATGTAAGTGCAGATGAATCAAACTGCACTGCTGTAAAAACTTTGTCAGGCTGTAACATAACGTTAACACCCTCTGGTGTAGAAGTTAAAATAATGCCTAATTTACACATGAGATCACAGCCCATCAGGTTAATGGGACACAACTCTGATAACAAAAATGAGTGTTTGAAGGAGAGCCCATCGGGAGTGACACACGCAATGGGCGATGTCATTTTCTCCTTCACAACCTGGCCTGATGCAGACATAGAGTAAACGTGGTTTCCACTTAACTTTGGAGGACAATCAACCTCCCCTGACGTCACTACTGATGAACATAAGTTCCTATATTCTGAGAGAAATATCTTTGCTCTAGGACGGAACTAGCATGCAAAACTTTACTACGTGAATCACAGTCGGCAAGCGTTTCTTCACTACACAGAGCAGGAAAAATGTGTGAGTGTGTTTGTGCTATCACCCATTAGTGGAGGCTCCGCTGCCGCGTGACGTCCAGAACCTGCCTCCCACCCTCAGTCAGCCTTTTGCCCAATTTCATCACTTTTCAGCTGTGGACACAGCCACAGTAAAAACAAATATTCGGATCATAGCTCTGGCGTGGCCCATTTCGACCTCCTCTCCCACACGTCCACGTCTTCAACTTCGGCCTCGTCCTCTGTTTACACCAACTGCGTAATACATGGTCATGGCTGCCAAATGCAGCTCCTTTTCACACTTGTCCCTTTTGGTTGTCTTACGCGTCTCAACTTGGTTATGAGCATGGCGAGCATATCGGCGAACGTCAGCCAAACGAGGACCCTCACACCATCCCACGTAAATGTTCTTTACTTCAGTGGCGACATCTGGCATGAGGCCTTTAATTATTGCATTGCATGCAATACTCTCCCATGGTCCTGATTCATTACCCAAATCCCTTGGTCTCTGATGACCGCTGTGCTTGCTGACTTCCTCAAGGATGCGGTGTACAAAATCATCAGTCCCTTCACCGGGTTTCTGTTTGCAGGTGTAAATGTGGGACATATTGATTTTGGTTGGAAATTGAGTGGTGATGGCTTGACACAGTCTTTGGATGGCTGCTTAATATTGAGCGTTATCATTATGTCCTCGTTCACTGTTGGTAGGTCGCAAATCCAGTTGTAGCATACTGGCCTCTATTTTGCAGAGGTCGGTCAGTTTGAACTTTTTTGCCAATATGCGACGCAATTCAACCCCGGTCGGGCAGAATTGTGCGCAGAAATCTCGCAACTCGTCAGCAAAATGGGGTCCAGAAATCTCTGGATCTGGTAAGCATTGTTATGCTTCCATGATGTCAGTCTCAGTCCAGGGTCGATAAACCAGTAATGGTCCAGTGGGAACTGCAACTTTAACCATAGGCATGGTTTGAATCTGGTTTTGTTTTTTCTCACGTTTAGATCTCTGAAGTCCAGATTGTGGGTAAAGGATTTTTGTCACTTGCGTTAAAAGTTCTTGGGCAGGTACGCTGGAGAACCAAACGTCTTCCTTTTCCTCATCATCAGACCTATGTAACTGATGTTGTGAGAATGATGGAATTTCTTCCCGAGGGAGGATGGAAGAAGTCCCTTCTTCCCGAGAGCCAGAGGCTTGTGGCAGGGCTGGCTGTTGTTGTTGCAGGCGTCGTGGAGGGCAGGAGTCCAGGTCTGGATCCGGCACAGCGAGAGCGCTCAGGGTGGGGTAAA
Organism: Leuresthes tenuis; assembly: GCF_036924035.1. Taxonomy (NCBI): domain Eukaryota; kingdom Metazoa; phylum Chordata; class Actinopteri; order Atheriniformes; family Atherinopsidae; genus Leuresthes; species Leuresthes tenuis. The sequence continues at coordinate 11,823,177 of NW_027325377.1, forward strand.
GAGGTGCAGAAGGAGAAAAAGTGTTATCAGTGGAATATGGTGGTGGTTTAAAAGAAGATTCAGTCTTAATCAGAGCTGAATTATGTTTTCGTCCACATACTAAATTATTATCATCATTCCGTCATGGCATTTGTTTAACATTTTCCTTTCTTTCTCTTAATACACTTTATTTTTTCCAACATTCTATACCTTTCTTACTTCTTATTTAAACTTAATTTTCTTTTTTTTGCTTCATCTCTTTCTCATATTTGCAAAACTTTTATTCTAATTTTCTTATTTCTAACATACTAAAAGAACCTTCAGGTGGAAAACCTCTGGACCATATTTCTTTTTCATTTCAACATGCTTAGGTCCCCCGGTAGGGTCAAAAGTCTGAGACCTACTGTTTCCCATTCTCAGACTTGGAATGGGGAAATATATTCCTTCACTCAAAGGACGTCTCCAATGAGGACCTTTAATCTGTACTCACACTTCTTCGGAGTACTTCACACTTCTTCGGACTGCTTCAAAAGTTTCACTTACCCATGAAATCTCTGTCTCACTAATGACACAACCGGGAAACCCTCTTTTATTCAAATAAAAACTAAAAAGCAGTCCTATCGTCTCAGACTATCATATTTAAAAAATGATCCCAGCGCTGGTATTCAGGAAAAGGACCTGCCAGTCCTCTCTCTCAGAAAAGGCCTTGGAGGTATGAGGCTGGAACAGCTACTTCAGTCCAGGCTGGCCATGCACTGCGGTCCGGTCCAGAGACACCAGTCGAGGGATCCTGTTCGTGACGCCAAAATTGTGGACATTGAAGGGCATGTTGAAGGTGTGAATGTCCGACCATAGTTGGTAAAAAGCGGGTAAGAAAAGGTTAAAATACCCGACTCTACACAATCAATAGCGGGAGCGGAGTTGTTCGGCTAAAAGAAGGTGTGAAAGTCCGACCCTGGTTTGTAAAAAGCGGGTAAGAAAAGGTTCGAATGCCAAAATATACACCATCAAAAGCGGAAGCCGAGGTGTTCGGCTGCAAGTAGGTGTGAATGTCAGATCATAATTTGCAAAAAGCTGATGAGAAAGGTGTGAATGACCAACAAAAGTTGCTGAAAAATGTGATTCTGTGGTAGGAATTAATTCCACAGTTCTTTGACAATGCATTGTACTCAAAAATGTTTTTTTGTATGCTGACAATCGTTCAGAAAACATCAAATTTGGATCAGCAGGTGAAACGGTCCAATCTGTTTCTTTCTGACATGTAGCTACAAACTCTCCCACACCTTGTCAATGCCAGTGTGTAGGTTTGGCCAAGGAAATGTGAGGGCGAGCACCACAAACATTAAAAAAATCGAATTGCTCTGGAGTGAGCGACACAGCCAATAAAGTAGGCGCACATATTTTTTCACTACTGTTTCCCATTCTCAGACTTGGAATGGGGAAATATATTCCTTCACTCAAAGGACGTCTCCAATGACGGTGTGAATGACCGACAATAATTGCTGAAAAATGTGTTAGAAAAGGTAAGAATGCCAGACCATTCATCATCAAAAGCGGGAGTAGAGGTGTTCCGCTGTAAGATGGTGCGAATGTCCGACCATAGTTGGTAAAAAGCGGGTAAAAAAAGGTTCAAATGCCCGAATATATACCATCAAAAGCGGAAGCGGAGGTGTTCGGCTGCAAGAAGGTGTGAATGTCCGACCAAAGTTTGTAAAAAGCAGTTAAGAAAAGGTTCGAATATCCAACCAAACAATCAAAAGTGGGAGCAGAGCTGTTCGACTGCAAGTAGGTGTGAATGTCCACCCATAATTCCTGAAAAATGGGTAAGAAAAGGTGCGAATGCCCAACCATACATCATCAAAAGAAGAAGTGGATGTGTTCTGCTACAAGAAGGTTTGAATGTCCGACCATAGTTTGTAAAAAGTGGGTAAGAAAAAGTTCGAATGCCCGAACATACACCATCAAAAGAGGGAGCGGAGGTGTTCCGCTGTAAGACGGTGTGAATGTCCGACCATAATTGGTAAAAAGCGGGTAAGAAAAGGTTAAAATACCCGACTGTACACAATCAATAGCGGGAGCGGAGTTGTTCGGCTACAAGAAGGTGTGAAAGTCCGACCATGGTTTGTAAAACGCGGGTAAGACAAGGTGCGAATGCCCGACAATGTATGATCAAAAGAGGGAGCGGAGGTGTTCGGCTGCAAGGTCTGAATTTCCAACAATAATTTGTAAACACCGTTGAAGAAAAGCCTCGAAAGCCCGACTATACACCATCAAAAGCGGGAGCAGAGGTGTTCAGCTGCAAGAAGGTCTGAATGTCCACCAATAATTACTGAAAAATGGGTAAGAAAAGGTGTGAATGCCCAACTATACATCATAAAAAGCAGAAGTGGATGTATTCGGCCACAAGAAGGTTTGAATGTCCGACCATAGTTTGTAAAAGGCGGGTAAGAAAAGGTTTGAATGCCCGAACATACACAATCAAAAGAGGGAGCGGAGGTGTTTCGCTGCAAGAAGGTGTGAATATCCGAGCATAGTTTGTAAAAAGTCGGTAAGAAAAGGTTCGAATGCCAGAACATACACCATCAAAAGAGGGAGCGGAGGTGTTCCGCTGTAAGAAGGTGTGAATGTCCGACCATAGTTGGTAAAAAGCGGGTAAGAAAAGGTTAAAATACCCGACTCTACACAATCAATAGCGGGAGCGGAGTTATTCGGCTAAAAGAAGGTGTGAAAGTCCGACCATGGTTTGTAAAAAGCGGGTAAGAAAAGGTTCGAATGCCAAAATATACACCATCAAAAGCGGAAGCCGAGGTGTTCGGCTGCAAGTAGGTGTGAATGTCAGATCATAATTTGCAAAAAGCTGATGAGAAAGGTGTGAATGACCGACAATAATTGCTGAAAAATGTGTTAGAAAAGGTAAGAATGCCGGACCATTCATCATCAAAAGCGGGAGAAGAGGTGTTCGGCTGCAAGAAGCTGTGAATGTCCAGCCATAATTACCTAAAAACGGGTAAGAAAAGGTAGTATTGCCAGACCATAAATTATCAAAACAGGGAGCGGAGGTGTTCCGCTGAAAGAAGGTGTGAATGTCCAACCATAATTGGTAAAAAGCGGGTAAGAAAAGGTTAAAATACCCGACTGTACACAATCAATAGCGGGAGCGGAGTTGTTTGGCTACTAAAAGGTGTGAAAGTCCGACCATGGTTTGTAAAAAGCGGGTAAGAAAAGGTTCGAATGCCAAAATATACACCATCAAAATAGGGAGCGGAGGTGTTCAGCTGCAAGAAGGTCTGAATGTCCATCAATAATTGCGAGAAAACATGAAAAAAAAATTTCGAATATCCAACCGCACATGATCATAAGTGGGAGAGGAGGTGTTCAGCTGCAAGAAGGTTTGAATGTCCGACCATAGTTTGTAAAAAGCGGGTAAGAAAAGGTTCAAATGCCCGAACATACACCATCAAAAGAGGCAGCGGAGGTGTTCCGCCATAAGAAGGTGTGAATATCCGACCGTAGTTGGTAAAAAGTGGGTAAGAAAAGGTTAAAAAACCCGACTGTACACAATCAATAGCGGGAGCGGAGTTGTTCGGCTACAAGAAGGTGTGAAAGTCCGACCATGGTTTTTAAAACGCGGGTAAGACAAGGTGCGAATGCCCGACAATGTATGATCAAAAGAGGGAGCGGAGATTTTAGGCTGCAAGGTCTGAATTTCCAACCATAATTTGTAAACACCGTTGAAGAAAAGCCTCCAAAGCCCGACTATACACCATCAAAAGCGGGAGCGGAGGTATTCAGCTGCAAGAAGGTCTGAATGTCCACCAATAATTACTGAAAAATGGGTAAGAAAAGGTATGAATGCCCAACTATACATCATCAAAAGCAGAAGTGGATGTGTTCGGCCACAAGAAGGTTTGAATGTCCGACCATAGTTTGTAAAAGGCGGGTAAGAAAAGGTTCGAATGCCCGAACATACACAATCAAAAGAGGGAGCGGAGGTGTTTCGCTGTAAGAAGGTGTGAATGTCCGACCATAGTTGGTAAAAAGCGGGTAAGAAAAGGTTAAATTACCCGACTCTACACAATCAATAGCAGGAGCGGAGTTGTTTGGCTACTAAAAGGTGTGAAAGTCCGACCATGGTTTGTAAAAAGCGGGTAAGAAAAGGTTCGAATGCCAAAATATACACCATCAAAAGAGGGAGCGGAGGTGTTCAGCTGAATGTCCATCAATAATTGCTAGAAAAAATTTCGAATATCCAACCGCACATGATCATAAGTGGGAGAGGAGGTGTTCAGCTACAAGAAGGTGTGAATGTCCACCCATAATTCCTCAAAAATGGGTAAAAAAAAAGGTGCGAATGCCTAACCATACATCATCAAAAGAGGGAGCGGAGGTGTTCCGCTGTAAGACGGTGTGAATGTCCGATCATAGATGGTAAAAAGCGGGTAAGAAAAGGTTAAATTACCCGACTGTACACAATCAAAAGAGGGAGCGGAGTTGTTCAGCTAAGAGAAGGTGTGAAAGTCCGACCTTGGTTTGTAAAAAGCGGGTAAGAAAAGGTTCGTATGCCCGAATATACACCATCAAAAGCGGAAGCGGAGGTGTTCGGCTGCAAGATATTGTGAACGTCCGACCAAAGTTTGTAAAAAGCAGTTAAGAAAAGGTTCGAATATCTAACCAAACATAATCAAAAGCGGGAGCAGAGCTGTTCGACTGGAAGTAGGTGTGAATGTCAGATCATAATTTGCAAAAAGCTGATGAGAAAGGGTGAGAATGCCCGACTATACACCATCAAATGCGGTAGCGGAGTTGTTCGGCTGTGAGTAGGTGTGAATCTCCAACCATAATTGCTGAAAAATGTGTTAGAAAAGGTAAAAATGCCGGTCCATACATCATCAAAATCGGGAGAGGTGGTGTTCAGCTGCAAGAAGGTCTAAATGTCCATCAATAATTGCTAGAAAACATGAAAGAAAATTTTCGAAAATCAAACCGCACATGATCATAAGTGGGAGAGGAGGTGTTCAACTGCAAGAAGGTGTGAATGTCCACCCATAATACCTGAAAAATGGGTAAAAAAAAGGTGCGAATGCCCAACCATACATCATCAAAAGCAGGAGTGCATGTGTTCGGCTACAAGAAGGTGTGAACGTGCAACCAAAGTTTGTAAAAAGCAGTTAAGAAAAGGTTCGAATATCCAACCATACATAATCAAAAGCGGGAGCAGAGCTGTTCGACTGCAAGTAGGTGTGAATGTCAGATCATAATTTGCAAAAAGCTGATGAGAAAGGGTGAGAATGCCCGACTATACACCATCAAATGCGGTAGCGGAGTTGTTCGGCTGTGAGTAGGTGTGAATCTCCAACCATAATTGCTGAAAAATGTGTTAGAAAAGGTAAAAATGCCGGTCCATACATAATCAAAATCGGGAGAGGTGGTGTTCAGCTGCAAGAAGGTCTAAATGTCCATCAATAATTGCTAGAAAACATGAAAGAAAATTTTCGAAAATCAAACCACACATGATCATAAGTGGGAGAGGAGGTGTTCAGCTGCAAGAAGGTGTGAATGTCCACCCATAATACCTGAAAAATGGGTAAAAAAAAGGTGCGAATGCCCAACCATACATCATCAAAAGCAGGAGTGCATGTGTTCGGCTACAAGAAGGTGTGAACGTCCAACCAAAGTTTGTAAAAAGCAGTTAAGAAAAGGTTCGAATATCCAACCATACATAATCAAAAGCGGGAGCAGAGCTGTTCGACTGCAAGTAGGTGTGAATGTCAGATCATAATTTGCAAAAAGCTGATGAGAAAGGGTGAGAATGCCCGACTATACACCATCAAATGCGGGAGCGGAGTTGTTCGGCTGTGAGTAGGTGTGAATCTCCGACCATAATTGCTTAAAAATATGTTAGAAAAGGTAAGAATGCCGGTCCATACATCATCAAAAGCGAGAGAGGTTGTGTTCGGCTGCAAGTAGGTGTGAATGTCCAGCCATAATTACTCACAAACGGGTAAGAAAAGGTAGTATTGCCAGACCATATATGATCAAAACAGGGAGCGGAGGTGGTTCAGCTGCAAGAAGGTTTGAATGTCCGACTAAAGTTCAAATATATTAACAAAAGCGGGAGGAGAGGTCTTCGGATGAGAGTGGTTGAAAATTTCCAACCATAATGTATAAAATGCGGTGAAAAAAAGGTGTGATAGAACACTAAAAGGTGGAGCGGAAGTGTTCGGCTGCAAGAAGGTGTGAATGTCCGACTATATTTGGTGAAAAGCAGGTGAAGCAAGGTCTGAATGCCCAACCTTACATCATCAAAAGCGAGATCAGAGGTGTTTGGCTGCAAGAAGGCCATAGTTTGCCAAAAGCAGGTAAGGTGCGAATGTCCGACTAAATATCAACAAAATTTGGGGCAGAGGTCTTCGGATGCAAGTGGGTGTGAATATCCCACCATACAAGTATGGTGGAGAGGAAGCTGTGAATGGCCGACCATAGTAAAAGGCGGGTGAGAGAAGGTGCGAATGTCAAACCATACATAATCAAAACAGGGAGCGGAGGTGTTCTGCTGTAAGAAGGTGTGAATGTCCAACCATAGTTGGTAAAAAGCGGGTAAGAAAAGGTTAAAATACCCGACTGTACACAATCAATAGCGGGAGCGGAGTTGTTCGGCTACTAAAAGGTGTGAAAGTTCAACCATGGTTTGTAAAAAGCGGGTACGAAAAGGTGCGAATGTCCGACAATGTATGATCAAAAGAGAGAGCGGAGGTTTTCGGATACAAGAAGGTTTGAATGTCCCACCATAGTTTGTAAAAAGCGGGTAAGAAAAGGTTCGAAAGCCCGACTATACACCATCAAAAGCGGGAGCAGAGGTGTTCCGCTGTAAGACGGTGTGAATGTCCGACCATAGTTGGTAAAAAGCGGGTAAGAAAAGGTTAAAATACCCGACTGTACACAATCAATAGCGGGAGCGGAGTTGTTTGGCTAATGGAAGGTGTGAAAGTCACACCATGGTTTGTAAAAACCGGGAAGAAAAGGCTCGAAAGCCCGACTATACACAATCAAAAAGAAGGTTTGAATGTCCATCAATAATTGCTTTAAAACAAGAAAGTAAATTTTCGAATATCAAACCGTACATGATCATAAGCGGGAGAGGAGGTGTTCCGCTGTAAGACGGTGTGAATGTCCGACCATAGTTGGTAAAAAGCGGGTAAGAAAAGGTTAAAATACCCAACTGTACACAATCAATGACGGGAGCGGAGTTGTTCGGCTACTAAAAGGTGTGAAAGTCCGACCCTGGTTTGTAAAAGCGGGTAAGAAAAGGTTCGAATGCCCGAACATACACCATCAAAAGAGGGAGCGGAGGTGTTCCGCTGTAAGACGGTGTGAATGTCCGATCATAGTTGGTAAAAAGCGGGTAAGAAAAGGTTAAAATACCCGACTGTACACAATCAAAAGAGGGAGCGGAGTTGTTCAGCTAAGAGAAGGTGTGAAAGTCCGACCATGGTTTGTAAAAAGCGGGTAAGAAAAGGTTCGTATGCCCGAATATACACTATCAAAACCGGAAGCGTAGGTGTTCGGCTGCAAGAAGGTGTGAACGTCCGACCAAAGTTTGTAAAAAAGCAGTTAAGAAAAGGTTCGAATATCTAACCAAACATAATCAAAAGCGGGAGCAGAGCTGTTCGACTGCAAGTAGGTGTGACTGTCAGAGAATAATTTGCAAAAAGCTGATGAGAAAGGGTGAGAAATCCCGACTATACACCATCAAATGCGGTAGCGGAGTTGTTCGACTGTGAGTAGGTGTGATTCTCCAACCATAATTGCTGAAAAATGTGTTAGAAAAGGTAAGAATGCCGGTCCATACATCATCAAAAGCGGGAGAGGTGGTGTTCGGCTGCAAGTAGGTGTGAATGTCCATTAATAATTGCTTTAAAACATGAAAGAAAATTTTCGAATATCAAACCTTACATGATCATTAGCGGGAGAGGAGGTGTTCAGCTGCAAGAAGATGTGAATATCCACCCATAATTACTGAAAAATGGGTAGGAAAAGATGCGAATGTCCAACCATAAATCATCAAAAGCAGGAGTGGAGTTGTTCAGCTACAAGAAGGTATGAACGTCCAACCATGGTTTGTAAAAAGCGGGTAAGAGAAGGTTCAAATACTGAAAAATGTGTTAGAAAAGGTAAGAATGCCGGACCATTCATCATCAAAAGCGGGAGAGGTTGTGTTCGGCTGCAAGAAGGTGTGAATGTCCAGCCATAATTACTCACAAACGGGTAAGAAAAGGTACTATTGCCAGACCATATATGATCAAAACAGGGAGCAGAGGTGGTTCAGCTGCAAGAAGGTTTGAATGTCCGACTAAAGTTTGTAAAAAGCGGGTAAGACAAGGTGTGAATGCCCGACAATGTATGATCAAAAGAGGTGCGGAGGTTTTCAGCTGCAAGAAGGTCTGAATATCCACCCATAATTACTGAAAAATGGGTAAGAAAAGGTGCGAAAGCCCAACCGCACATGATCATAAGTGGATGAGAAGGTGTTCGACTGCAAGTAGGTGTGAATGTAAGATCATAATTTGTAAAAAGCGGGTAAGAAAAGTAAGAATGCCCAACCATAAATTATCAAAAGTGGCAGCAGAGTTTTGGCTGGTATTTATCAATGTCTAGATAGATTTCAACAAAAAACAACGTTGTACTTTGCAGTAAAAGAAAGTGCAAATCAAAAGTTTTAGGAATCCGAGAATAAGCTTATTTTCATGAGTTCTGCACGATTTCGGATTTTATGTATAAAATGAATTTCTTCACGCAAACTAAGTTAACACTGCTTTGTCCTTCATATGTACCCATTTCTACATATATTTCAAGCATAAACTTCCTCATATTACCCTGAATGAGAAAGAGCCACACTTGTGATTAAGCCATACCTCCCTTTTGAGGAGTTCTGCATGATTTGGGATTTTATCTATAAAATTAATTCCTTCACTCAAACTATGTTAAAACGGCTTTTACCTTCATATTTATCAATGTCTCGATAGATTTAAACAAAAAAAAACGTTGTACTTTGCAATAAAAGAAAGAGCCAATCAAAAGTTTTAGGAATCCGAGAATAAGCTTATTTTCATGAGTTCTGCACGATTTCGGATTTTATGTATAAAATGAATTCATTCACTTAAACCAAGTTAAAACTGCTTTTTCCTTCATATTTATCAATGTCTAGATCGACTTCAACAAAGAACAACATTGTATTTTGCAGTAGAAGAAAGAGCAAAACTGAAGGATCAGGAATCCGAGAATAAGCTTCTTTTCATACGTTCTGCATGATTTGGGATTTTATGTATAAAATGAATTCCTTCACTCAAACTAAGTTAACACTGCTTTGTCCTTCATATGTACCCATTTCTACATATATTTCAAGCATAAACTTCCTCATACTACCCTGAATGAGAAAGAACCACACTTGTGATTAAGCCATACGCCCCTTTTGAGGAGTTCTGCATGATTTGGGATTTTATCTATAAAATCAATTCCTTCACTCAAACTATGTTAAAACGGCTTTTACCTTCATATTTATCAATGTCTCGATAGATTTAAACAAAAAAACAACGTTGTACTTTGCAGTAAATAAAGAGCCAATCAAAAGTTTTAGGAATCCGAGAATAAGCTTATTTTCATGAGTTCTGCACGATTTCGGATTTTATGTATAAAATGAATTCATTCACTTAAACCAAGTTAAAACTGCTTTTTCCTTCATATTTATCAATGTCTAGATCGACTTCAACAAAGAACAACATTGTATTTGGCAGTAGAAGAAAGAGCAACACTGAAGGATCAGGAATCCGAGAATAAGCTTATTTTCTTATGGGCAAGTGGGAACTGCTTTGTCCTTCATATTTATCAATGTGTAGATGGATTTCAACTTCTTGTTGGTAAGAAAAGGTTCGAATGCCTGAACATACATCATCAAAAGCAGGACTGGATGTGTTCGGCTACAAGAAGGTTTGAATGTCCGACCATAGTTGGTAAAAAGTGGGTATGAAAAGGTTCGAATGCCCAAGTTCGGCTGAAAAAAACTGTGTTCGGCTGCAAAAAGGTGTGAATGTTTGACTAAAGTTTGTAAGACAAGGTTCGAATGCCTGACAATGTATGATCAAAAGCGGGAGCGGAGGTGTTCAGCTGCAAGAAGGTCTAAATGTCCATCATTAATTGCTAGAAAACATGAAAGAAAATTTTCGAAAATCAATCTGCACATGATCATAAGTGGGAGAGGAGGTGTTCAGCTGCAAGAAGGTGTGAATGTCCTACCATAATTGCTGAAAAATGTGTTAGAAACGGTAAGAATGCCGGACCATACATCATCAAAAGCTAGAGAGGTGGTGTTCGGCTGCAAGTAGGTGTGAATGTCTGACTAAAGTTCAAATATATTAACAAAAGCGGGAGGAGAGGTCTTCGGATGAGTGGTTGAGAATTTCCAACCATAATCTATAAAATGCGGTGAAAAAAAAGGTGTGATAGAAACCTAAAAGGTGGAGCGGAAGTGTTCGGCTGCAAGAAGGTGTGAATGTCCGTCTATAGTTGGTGAAAAGCAGGAAAAGCAAGGTCTGAATGCCCAATCTTACATCATCAAAAGCGAGATCAGAGGTGTTTGGCTGCAAGAAAACGGGTAAGGTGTGAATGACCGACTAAATATCAACAAAAGTGGGGGCGGAGGTCTTCGGATGCAAGTGGGTGTGAATATCCCACCATACAAGTATGGTGGAGAGGAAGCTGTGAATGTCCGACCATGGTTTGTAAAACGCGGGTAAGACAAGGTGCGAATGCCCGACAATGTATGATCAAAAGAGGGAGCGGAGGTGTTCGGCTGCAAGGTCTGAATTTCCAACCATAATTTCTAAACACCGTTGAAGAAAAGCCTCGAAAGCCCGACTATACACCATCAAAAGCGGGAGCAGAGGTGTTCAGCTGCAAGAAGGTCTGAATGTCCACCAATAATTACTGAAAATGGGTAAGAAGAGGTGTGAATGCCCAACTATACATCATCAAAAGCAGAAGTGGATGTGTTCGGCCACAAGAAGGTTTGAATGTCCGACCATAGTTTGTAAAAGGCGGGTAAGAAAAGGTTTGAATGCCCGAACATACACAATCAAAAGAGGGAGCGGAGGTGTTTCGCTGCAAGAAGGTGTGAATGTCCGAGCATAGTTTGTAAAAAGCGGGTAAGAAAAGGTTCGAATGCCCGAACATACACCATCAAAAGAGGGAGCGGAGGTGTTCCGCTGTAAGAAGGTGTGAATGTCCAACCATAGTTGGTAAAAAGCGGGTAAGAAAAGGTTAAAATACCCGACTCTACACAATCAATAGCGGGAGCGGAGTTGTTCGGCTAAAAGAAGGTGTGAAAGTCCGACCATGGTTTGTAAAAAGCGGGTAAGAAAAGGTTCGAATGCAAAAATATACACCATCAAAAGCGGAAGCCGAGGTGTTCGGCTGCAAGTAGGTCTGAATGTCCACCCATAATTAATGAAAAGCGGGCAACAAGTAGGTTCGAATGCCCAACCATACATCAACAAAAGCAGGAGTGGATGTGTTTGGCTACAAGAAGGTTTGAATGTCCGAGCATAGTTTGTAAAAAGCGGGTAAGAAAAGGTGCGAATGCCCGACAATGTATGATCAAAAGAGGGAGTGGAGGTTTTCGGCTACAAGAAGGTTTGAATGTCCAACCATAGTTTGTAAAAAGCGGGTAAGAAAAGGTGCGAATGCCCGAAAATACACCATCAAAAGAGGGAGCGGAGGTGTTCCGCTGTAAGATGGTGCGAATGTCCGACCATAGTTGGTAAAAAGCGGGTAAGAAAAGGTTCGAATGCCCGAATATATACCATCATAAGCGGAAGCGGAGGTGTTCGGCTGCAAGAAGGTGTGAACGTCCGACCAAAGTTTGTAAAAAGCAGTTAAGAAAAGGTTCGAATATCCAACCAAACATAATCAAAAGTGGGAGCAGAGCTGTTCGACTGCAAGTAGGTGTGAATGTCCACCCATAATTCCTGAAAAATGGGTAAGAAAAGGTGCCAATGCCCAACCATACATCATCAAAAGAAGAAGTGGATGTGTTCTGCTACGAGAAGGTTTGAATGTCCGACCATAGTTTGTAAAAAGCGGGTAAGAAAAAGTTCGAATGCCCGAACATACACCATCAAAAGAGGGAGCGGAGGTGTTCCGCTGTAAGATGCTGCGAATGTCCGACCATAGTTGGTAAAAAGCGGGTAAGAAAAGGTTAAAAAACAGGACTGTACACAATCAATAGCGGGAGCGGAGTTGTTCGGCTACAAGAAGGTCTGAATGTCCATTAATAATTTCTAGAAAACATGAAAAAAAATTTTCGAATATCCAACCGCACATGATCATAAGTGGGAGAGGAGGTGTTCAGCTGCAAGAAGGTGTGAATGTCCACCCATAATTCCTCAAAAATGGGTAAAAAAAAAAGGTGCGAATGCCCAACCATACATCATCAAAAGCAGGACTGGATGTGTTCGGCTACAAGAAGGTGTGAATGTCCGACCATAGTTGGTAAAAAGTGGGTATGAAAAGGTGCGAATGCCCAAATTCGGCTGCAAAAAACTGTGTTCGGCTGCAAAAAGGTGTGAATGTTTGACTAAAGTTTGTAAAAAGCGGGTAAGACAAGGTGCGAATGCCTGACAATGTATGATCAAAAGCGGGAGCGGAGGTGTTCAGCTGCAAGAAGGTCTAATTGTCCATTATTAATTGCTAGAAAACATGAAAGAAAATTTTCGAAAATCAATCCGCACATGATCATAAGTGGGAGAGGAGGTGTTCAGCTGCAAGAAGGTGTGAATATCCTACCATAATTGCTGAAAAATGTGTTAGAAACGGTGAGAATCCCGGACCATACCTCATCAAAAGCTAGAGAGGTGGTGTTCGGCTACAAGTAGGTGTGAATGTCTGACTAAAGTTCAAATATATTAACAAAAGCGGGAGGAGAGGTCTTCGGATGAGTGGTTGAGAATTTCCAACCATAATCTATAAAATGCGGTGAAAAAAAAGGTGTGATAGAAACATAAAAGGTGGAGCGGAAGTGTTCGGCTGCAAGAAGGTGTGAATGTCCATCTATAGTTGGTGAAAAGCAGGAAAAGCAAGGTCTGAATGCCCAATCTTACATCATCAAAAGCGAGATCAGAGGTGTTTGGCGGCAAGAAAACGGGTAAGGTGTGAATGACCGACTAAATATCAACAAAAGTGGGGGCGGAGATCTTCGGATGCAAGTGGGTGTGAATATCCCACCATACAAGTATGGTGGAGAGGAAGCTGTGAATGGCCGACCATAGTTTGCAAAAAGCGGGTGAGAAAAGGTGCGAATGTCCAACCATACATGATCAAAACAGGGAGCGGAGGTGTTTGGCTGCGACAAGGTGTGAATGTCCACCCATAATTAATGAAAAGCGGGCAACAAGTAGGTTCGAATGCCCAACCATACATCAACAAAAGCAGGAGTGGATGTGTTTGGTTACAAGAAGGTTTGAATGTCCGAGCATAGTTTGTAAAAAGCGGGTAAGAAAAGGTGCGAATGCCCGACAAAGTATGATCAAAAGAGGGAGTGGAGGTTTTCGGCTACAAGAAGGTTTGAATGTATGACCATAGTTTGTAAAAAGCGGGTAAGAAAAGGTGCGAATGCCCGAACATACACCATCAAAAGAGGGAGCGGAGGTGTTACACTTGAAAGACGGTGTGAATGTCCAACCATAGTTGGTAAAAAGTGGGTAAGAAAAGGTTCGAATGCCCGAATATATACCATCAAAAGCAGAAGCGGAGGTGTTCGGCTGCAAGAAGGTGTGAACTTCCGATCAAAGTTTGTAAAAAGCAGTTAAGAAAAGGTTCGAATATCCAACCAAACATAATCAAAAGTGGGAGCAGAGCTGTTCGACTGCAAGTAGGTGTGAATGTCCACCCATAATTCCTGAAAAATGGGTAAGAAAAGGTGCCAATGCCCAACCATACATCATCAAAAGAAGAAGTGGATGTGTTCTGCTACAAGAAGGTTTGAATGTCCGACCATAGTTTGTAAAAAGCGGGTAAGAAAAAGTTTGAATGCCCGAACATACACCATCAAAAGAGGGAGCGGAGGTGTTCCGCTGTAAGATGCTGCGAATGTCCGACCATAGTTGGTAAAAAGCGGGTAAGAAAAGGTTAAAAAACCAGACTGTACACAATCAATAGCGGGAGCGGAGTTGTTCGGCTACAAGAAGGTCTGAATGTCCATTAATAATTTCTAGAAAACATGAAAAAAAATTTTCGAATATCCAACCGCACATGATCATAAGTGGGAGAGGAGGTGTTCAGCTGCAAGAAGGTGTGAATGTCCACCCATAATTCCTCAAAAATGGGTAAAAAAAAAGGTGCGAATGCCCAACCATACATCATCAAAAGCAGGACTGGATGTGTTCGGCTACAAGAAGGTGTGAATGTCCGACCATAGTTGGTAAAAAGTGGGTATGAAAAGGTGCGAATGCCCAAATTCGGCTGCAAAAAACTGTGTTCGGCTGCAAAAAGGTGTGAATGTTCGACTAAAGTTTGTAAAAAGCGGGTAAGACAAGGTGCGAATGCCTGACAATGTATGATCAAAAGCGGGAGCGGAGGTGTTCAGCTGCAAGAAGGTCTAATTGTCCATTATTAATTGCTAGAAAACATGAAAGAAAATTTTCGAAAATCAATCCGCACATGATCATAAGTGGGAGAGGAGGTGTTCAGCTGCAAGAAGGTGTGAATATCCTACCATAATTGCTGAAAAATGTGTTAGAAACGGTAAGAATCCCGGACCATACCTCATCAAAAGCTAGAGAGGTGGTGTTCGGCTACAAGTAGGTGTGAATGTCTGACTAAAGTTCAAATATATTAACAAAAGCGGGAGGAGAGGTCTTCGGATGAGTGGTTGAGAATTTCCAACCATAATCTATAAAATGCGGTGAAAAAAAAAGGTGTGATAGAAACCTAAAAGGTGGAGCGGAAGTGTTCGGCTGCAAGAAGGTGTGAATGTCCATCTATAGTTGGTGAAAAGCAGGAAAAGCAAGGTCTGAATGCCCAATCTTACATCATCAAAAGCGAGATCAGAGGTGTTTGGCGGCAAGAAAACGGGTAAGGTGTGAATGACCGACTAAATATCAACAAAAGTGGGGGCGGAGATCTTCGGATGCAAGTGGGTGTGAATATCCCACCATACAAGTATGGTGGAGAGGAAGCTGTGAATGGCCGACCATAGTTTGCAAAAAGCGGGTGAGAAAAGGTGCGAATGTCCAACCATACATGATCAAAACAGGGAGCGGAGGTGTTTGGCTGCGACAAGGTGTGAATGTCCACCCATAATTAATGAAAAGCGGGCAACAAGTAGGTTCGAATGCCCAACCATACATCAACAAAAGCAGGAGTGGATGTGTTTGGCTACAAGAAGGTTTGAATGTCCGAGCATAGTTTGTAAAAAGCGGGTAAGAAAAGGTGCGAATGCCCGACAAAGTATGATCAAAAGAGGGAGTGGAGGTTTTCGGCTACAAGAAGGTTTGAATGTCCGAGCATAGTTTGTAAAAAGCTGGTAAGAAAAGGTGCGAATGCCTAAACATACATCATCAAAAGCAGGACTGGATGTGTTCGGCTACAAGAAGGTTTGAATGTCCGACCATAGTTGGTAAAAAGTGGGTATGAAAAGGTTCGAATGCCCAACTTCGGCTGAAAAAAACTGTGTTCGGCTGCAAAAAGGTGTGAATGTTTGACTAAAGTTTGTAAGACAAGGTTCGAATGCCTGACAATGTATGATCAAAAGCGGGAGCGGAGGTGTTCAGCTGCAAGAAGGTCTAAATGTCCATCATTAATTGCTAGAAAACATGAAAGAAAATTTTCGAAAATCAATCTGCACATGATCATAAGTGGGAGAGGAGGTGTTCAGCTGCAAGAAGGTGTGAATGTCCTACCATAATTGCTGAAAAATGTGTTAGAAACGGTAAGAATGCCGGACCATACATCATCAAAAGCTAGAGAGGTGGTGTTCGGCTGCAAGTAGGTGTGAATGTCTGACTAAAGTTCAAATATATTAACAAAAGCGGGAGGAGAGGTCTTCGGATGAGTGGTTGAGAATTTCCAACCATAATCTATAAAATGCGGTGAAAAAAAAAGGTGTGATAGAAACCTAAAAGGTGGAGCGGAAGTGTTCGGCTGCAAGAAGGTGTGAATGTCCGTCTATAGTTGGTGAAAAGCAGGAAAAGCAAGGTCTGAATGCCCAATCTTACATCATCAAAAGCGAGATCAGAGGTGTTTGGCTGCAAGAAAACGGGTAAGGTGTGAATGACCGACTAAATATCAACAAAAGTGGGGGCGGAGGTCTTCGAATGCAAGTGGGTGTGAATATCCCACCATACAAGTATGGTGGAGAGGAAGCTGTGAATGTCCGACCATGGTTTGTAAAACGCGGGTAAGACAAGGTGCGAATGTCCGACAATGTATGATCAAAAGAGGGAGCGGAGGTGTTCGGCTGCAAGGTCTGAATATCCAACCATAATTTGTAAACACCGTTGAAGAAAAGCCTCGAAAGCCCGACTATACACCATCAAAAGCGGGAGCAGAGGTGTTCAGCTGCAAGAAGGTCTGAATGTCCACCAATAATTACTGAAAAATGGGTAAGAAGAGGTGTGAATGCCCAACTATACATCATCAAAAGCAGAAGTGGATGTGTTCGGCCACAAGAAGGTTTGAATGTCCGACCATAGTTTGTAAAAGGCGGGTAAGAAAAGGTTTGAATGCCCGAACATACACAATCAAAAGAGGGAGCGGAGGTGTTTCGCTGCAAGAAGGTGTGAATGTCCGAGCATAGTTTGTAAAAAGCGGGTAAGAAAAGGTTCGAATGCCCGAACATACACCATCAAAAGAGGGAGCGGAGGTGTTCCGCTGTAAGAAGGTGTGAATGTCCAACCATAGTTGGTAAAAAGCGGGTAAGAAAAGGTTAAAATACCCGACTCTACACAATCAATAGCGGGAGCGGAGTTGTTCGGCTAAAAGAAGGTGTGAAAGTCCGACCATGGTTTGTAAAAAGCGGGTAAGAAAAGGTTCGAATGCAAAAATATACACCATCAAAAGCGGAAGCCGAGGTGTTCGGCTGCAAGTAGGTCTGAATGTCCACCCATAATTAATGAAAAGCGGGCAACAAGTAGGTTTGAATGCCCAACCATACATCAACAAAAGCAGGAGTGGATGTGTTTGGCTACAAGAAGGTTTGAATGTCCGAGCATAGTTTGCAAAAAGCGGGTAAGAAAAGGTGCGAATGCCCGACAATGTATGATCAAAAGAGGGAGTGGAGGTTTTCGGCTACAAGAAGGTTTGAATGTCCAACCATAGTTTGTAAAAAGCGGGTAAGAAAAGGTGCGAATGCCCGAAAATACACCATCAAAAGAGGGAGCGGAGGTGTTCCGCTGTAAGATGGTGCGAATGTCCGACCATAGTTGGTAAAAAGCGGGTAAGAAAAGGTTCGAATGCCCGAATATATACCATCAAAAGCGGAAACGGAGGTGTTCGGCTGCAAGAAGGTGTGAACGTCCGACCAAAGTTTGTAAAAAGCGGTTAAGAAAAGGTTCGAATATCCAACCAAACATAATCAAAAGTGGGAGCAGAGCTGTTCGACTGCAAGTAGGTGTGAATGTCCACCCATAATTCCTGAAAAATGGGTAAGAAAAGGTGCGATATGCCCAACCATACATCATCAAAAGAAGAAGTGGATGTGTTCTGCTACAAGAAGGTTTGAATGTCCGACCATAGTTTGTAAAAAGTGGGTAAGAAAAAGTTTGAATGCCCGAACATACACCATCAAAAGAGGGAGCGGAGGTGTTCCGCTGTAAGACGGTGTGAAAGTCCGACCATAATTGGTAAAAAGCGGGTAAGAAAAGGTTAGAATACCCGACTCTACACAATCAATAGCGGGAGCGGAGTTGTTCGGCTACAAGAAGGTGTGAAAGTCCGACCATGGTTTGTAAAACGCGGGTAAGACAAGGTGCGAATGCCCAACAATGTATGATCAAAAGAGGGAGCGGAGGTGTTCGGCTGCAAGGTCTGAATTTCCAACCAATAATTACTGAAAAATGGGTAAGAAAAGGTGTGAATGCCCAACTATACATCATAAAAAGCAGAAGTGGATGTGTTCGGCTGCAAGAAGGTGTGAATGTCCGAGCATAGTTTGTAAAAAGTGGGTAAGAAAAGGTTCGAATGCCAAAATATACACCATCAAAAACGGAAGCCGAGGTGTTCGGCTGCATGTAGGTGTGAATGTCAGATCATAATTTGCAAAAAGCTGATGAGAAAGGTGTGAATGACCGACAATAATTACTGAAAAATGTGTTAGAAAAGGTAAGAATGCCGGACTATTCATCATCAAAAGCAGAGAAGAGGTGTTCGGATGCAAGAAGCTGTGAATGTCCAGCCATAATTACTCAAAAACGGGTAAGAAAAGGTAGTATTGCCAGACCATAAATGATCAAAACAGGGAGCTGAGGTGTTCCGCTGTAAGAAGGTGTGAATGTCCGACCATAATTGGTAAAAAGCGGGTAAGAAAAGGTTAAAATACCCGACTGTACACAATCAATAGCGGGAGCGGAGTTGTTTGGCTA
This sequence comes from Leuresthes tenuis, assembly GCF_036924035.1. Lineage (NCBI taxonomy): Eukaryota > Metazoa > Chordata > Actinopteri > Atheriniformes > Atherinopsidae > Leuresthes > Leuresthes tenuis. The sequence continues at coordinate 11,841,785 of NW_027325377.1, forward strand.
CTAAAAGGTGTGAAAGTCCGACCATACATCCTCAAAAGCAGAACTGGATGTGTTCGGCTACAAGAAGGTTTGAATGTCCAACCATAGTTTGTAAAAAGCGGGTAAGAAAAGGTGCGAATGCCCGAAAATACACCATCAAAAGAGGGAGCGGAGGTGTTCCGCTGTAAGATGGTGCGAATGTCCGACCATAGTTGGTAAAAAGCGAGTAAGAAAAGGTTCGAATGCCCGAATATATACCATCATAAGCGGAAGCGGAGGTGTTCGGCTGCAAGAAGGTGTGAACGTCCGACCAAAGTTTGTAAAAAGCAGTTAAGAAAAGGTTCGAATATCCAACCAAACATAATCAAAAGTGGGAGCAGAGCTGTTCGACTGCAAGTAGGTGTGAATTTCCACCCATAATTCCTGAAAAATGGGTAAGAAAAGGTGCGAATGCCCAACCATACATCATCAAAAGAAGAAGTGGATGTGTTCTGCTACAAGAAGGTTTGAATGTCCGACCATAGCTTGTAAAAAGTGGGTAAGAAAAAGTTCGAATGCTCGAACATACACCATCAAAATTGGAAGCGGAGGTGTTCCGCTGTAAGACGGTGTGAATGTCCGACCATAATTGGTAAAAAGCGGGTAAGAAAAGGTTAAAATACCCGACTGTACACAATCAATAGCGGGAGCGGAGTTGTTTGGCTACAAGAAGGTGTGAAAGTCCGACCATGGTTTGTAAAACGCGGGTAAGACAAGGTGCGAATGCCCGACAATGTATGATCAAAAGAGGGAGCGGAGGTGTTCGGCTGCAAGGTCTGAATTTCCAACCATAATTTGTAAACACCGTTGAAGAAAAGCCTCGAAAGCCCAACTATACACCATCAAAAGCGGGAGCAGAGGTGTTCAGCTGCAAGAAGGTCTGAATGTCCACCAATAATTACTGAGAAATGGATAAGAAAAGGTGTGAATGCCCAACTATACATCATCACAAGCAGAAGTGGATGTGTTTGGCCACAAGAAGGTTTGAATGTCCGACCATAGTTTGTAAAAGGCGGGTAAGAAAAGGTTTGAATGCCCGAACATACACAATCAAAAGAGGGAGCGGAGGTGTTTCGCTGCAAGAAGGTGTGAATGTCCGAGCATAGTTTGTAAAAAGTGGGTAAGAAAAGGTTCGAATGCCAGAACATACACCATCAAAAGAGGGAGCGGAGGTTTTCCGCTGTAAGAAGGTGTGAATGTCCGACCATAGTTGGTAAAAAGCGGGTAAGAAAAGGTTAAAATACCCGACTCTACACAATCAATAGCGGGAGCGGAGTTGTTCGGCTAAAAGAAGGTGTGAAAGTCCGACCATGGTTTGTAAAAAGCGGGTAAGAAAAGGTTCGAATGCAAAAATACACACCATCAAAAGCGGAAGCCGAGGTGTTCGGCTGCAAGTAGGTGTGAATGTCCACCCATAATTAATGAAAAGCGGGCAACAAGTAGGTTCGAATGCCCAACCATACATCAACAAAAGCAGGAGTGGATGTGTTTGGCTACAAGAAGGTTTGAATGTCCGAGCATAGTTTGTAAAAAGCGGGTAAGAAAAGGTGTGAATGCCCGACAATGTATGATCAAAAGAGGGAGTGGAGGTTTTCAGCTACAAGAAGGTTTGAATGTCCAACCATAGTTTGTAAAAAGCGGGTAAGAAAAGGTGCGAATGCCCGAAAATACACCATCAAAAGAGGGAGCGGAGGTGTTCCGCTGTAAGATGGTGCGTATGTCCGACCATAGTTGGTAAAAAGCGGGTAAGAAAAGGTTCGAATGCCCGAATATATACCATCAAAAGCGGAAACGGAGGTGTTCGGCTGCAAGAAGGTGTGAACGTCCGACCAAAGTTTGTAAAAAGCAGTTAAGAAAAGGTTCGAATATCCAACCAAACATAATCAAAAGTGGGAGCAGAGCTGTTCGACTGCAAGTAGGTGTGAATGTCCACCCATAATTCCTGAAAAATGGGTAAGAAAAAGCGAGTAAGAAAAGGTTCGAATGCCCGAATATATACCATCATAAGCGGAAGCGGAGGTGTTCGGCTGCAAGAAGGTGTGAACGTCCGACCAAAGTTTGTAAAAAGCAGTTAAGAAAAGGTTCGAATATCCAACCAAACATAATCAAAAGTGGGAGCAGAGCTGTTCGACTGCAAGTAGGTGTGAATTTCCACCCATAATTCCTGAAAAATGGGTAAGAAAAGGTGCGAATGCCCAACCATACATCATCAAAAGAAGAAGTGGATGTGTTCTGCTACAAGAAGGTTTGAATGTCCGACCATAGCTTGTAAAAAGTGGGTAAGAAAAAGTTCGAATGCTCGAACATACACCATCAAAATTGGAAGCGGAGGTGTTCCGCTGTAAGACGGTGTGAATGTCCGACCATAATTGGTAAAAAGCGGGTAAGAAAAGGTTAAAATACCCGACTGTACACAATCAATAGCGGGAGCGGAGTTGTTTGGCTACAAGAAGGTGTGAAAGTCCGACCATGGTTTGTAAAACGCGGGTAAGACAAGGTGCGAATGCCCGACAATGTATGATCAAAAGAGGGAGCGGAGGTGTTCGGCTGCAAGGTCTGAATTTCCAAACATAATTTGTAAACACCGTTGAAGAAAAGCCTCGAAAGCCCGACTATACACCATCAAAAGCGGGAGCAGAGGTGTTCAGCTGCAAGAAGGTCTGAATGTCCACCAATAATTACTGAGAAATGGATAAGAAAAGGTGTGAATGCCCAACTATACATCATCACAAGCAGAAGTGGATGTGTTTGGCCACAAGAAGGTTTGAATGTCCGACCATAGTTTGTAAAAGGCGGGTAAGAAAAGGTTTGAATGCCCGAACATACACAATCAAAAGAGGGAGCGGAGGTGTTTCGCTGCAAGAAGGTGTGAATGTCCGACCATAGTTTGTAAAAAGTGGGTAAGAAAAGGTTCGAATGCCAGAACATACACCATCAAAAGAGGGAGCGGAGGTTTTCCGCTGTAAGAAGGTGTGAATGTCCGACCATAGTTGGTAAAAAGCGGGTAAGAAAAGGTTAAAATACCCGACTCTACACAATCAATAGCGGGAGCGGAGTTGTTCGGCTAAAAGAAGGTGTGAAAGTCCGACCATGGTTTGTAAAAAGCGGGTAAGAAAAGGTTCGAATGCAAAAATACACACCATCAAAAGCGGAAGCCGAGGTGTTCGGCTGCAAGTAGGTGTGAATGTCCACCCATAATTAATGAAAAGCGGGCAACAAGTAGGTTCGAATGCCCAACCATACATCAACAAAAGCAGGAGTGGATGTGTTTGGCTACAAGAAGGTTTGAATGTCCGAGCATAGTTGGTAAAAAGCGGGTAAGAAAAGGTGCGAATGCCCGAAAATACACCATCAAAAGAGGGAGCGGAGGTGTTCCGCTGTAAGATGGTGCGAATGTCCGACCATAGTTGGTAAAAAGCGGGTAAGAAAAGGTTCGAATGCCCGAATATATACCATCAAAAGCGGAAACGGAGGTGTTCGGCTGCAAGAAGGTGTGAACGTCCGACCAAAGTTTGTAAAAAGCAGTTAAGAAAAGGTTCGAATATCCAACCAAACATAATCAAAAGTGGGAGCAGAGCTGTTCGACTGCAAGTAGGTGTGAATGTCCACCCATAATTCCTGAAAAATGGGTAAGAAAAGGTGCGATATGCCCAACCATACATCATCAAAAGAAGAAGTGGATGTGTTTTGCTACAAGAAGGTTTGAATGTCCGACCATAGTTTGTAAAAAGTGGGTAAGAAAAAGTTTGAATGCCCGAACATACACCATCAAAAGAGGGAGCGGAGGTGTTCCGCTGTAAGACGGTGTGAAAGTCCGACCATAATTGGTAAAAAGCGGGTAAGAAAAGGTTAGAATACCCGACTCTACACAATCAATAGCGGGAGCGGAGTTGTTCGGCTACAAGAAGGTGTGAAAGTCCGACCATGGTTTGTAAAACGCGGGTAAGACAAGGTGCGAATGCCCAACAATGTATGATCAAAAGAGGGAGCGGAGGTGTTCGGCTGCAAGGTCTGAATTTCCAACCAATAATTACTGAAAAATGGGTAAGAAAAGGTGTGAATGCCCAACTATACATCATAAAAAGCAGAAGTGGATGTGTTCGGCTGCAAGAAGGTGTGAATGTCCGAGCATAGTTTGTAAAAAGTGGGTAAGAAAAGGTTCGAATGCCAAAATATACACCATCAAAAACGGAAGCCGAGGTGTTCGGCTGCAAGTAGGTGTGAATGTCAGATCATAATTTGCAAAAAGCTGATGAGAAAGGTGTGAATGACCGACAATAATTACTGAAAAATGTGTTAGAAAAGGTAAGAATGCCGGACTATTCATCATCAAAAGCAGAGAAGAGGTGTTCGGATGCAAGAAGCTGTGAATGTCCAGCCATAATTACTCAAAAACGGGTAAGAAAAGGTAGTATTGCCAGACCATAAATGATCAAAACAGGGAGCTGAGGTGTTCCGCTGTAAGAAGGTGTGAATGTCCGACCATAATTGGTAAAAAGCGGGTAAGAAAAGGTTAAAATACCCGACTGTACACAATCAATAGCGGGAGCGGAGTTGTTTGGCTACTAAAAGGTGTGAAAGTCCGACCATACATCCTCAAAAGCAGAACTGGATGTGTTCGGCTACAAGAAGGTTTGAATGTCCAACCATAGTTTGTAAAAAGCGGGTAAGAAAAGGTGCGAATGCCCGAAAATACACCATCAAAAGAGGGAGCGGAGGTGTTCCGCTGTAAGATGGTGCGAATGTCCGACCATAGTTGGTAAAAAGCGAGTAAGAAAAGGTTCGAATGCCCGAATATATACCATCATAAGCGGAAGCGGAGGTGTTTGGCTGCAAGAAGGTGTGAACGTCCGACCAAAGTTTGTAAAAAGCAGTTAAGAAAAGGTTCGAATATCAGACCAAACATAATCAAAAGTGGGAGCAGAGCTGTTCGACTGCAAGTAGGTGTGAATTTCCACCCATAATTCCTGAAAAATGGGTAAGAAAAGGTGCGAATGCCCAACCATACATCATCAAAAGAAGAAGTGGATGTGTTCTGCTACAAGAAGGTTTGAATGTCCGACCATAGCTTGTAAAAAGTGGGTAAGAAAAAGTTCGAATGCTCGAACATACACCATCAAAATTGGAAGCGGAGGTGTTCCGCTGTAAGACGGTGTGAATGTCCGACCATAATTGGTAAAAAGCGGGTAAGAAAAGGTTAAAATACCCGACTGTACACAATCAATAGCGGGAGCGGAGTTGTTTGGCTACAAGAAGGTGTGAAAGTCCGACCATGGTTTGTAAAACGCGGGTAAGACAAGGTGCGAATGCCCGACAATGTATGATCAAAAGAGGGAGCGGAGGTGTTCGGCTGCAAGGTCTGAATTTCCAACCATAATTTGTAAACACCGTTGAAGAAAAGCCTCGAAAGCCCAACTATACACCATCAAAAGCGGGAGCAGAGGTGTTCAGCTGCAAGAAGGTCTGAATGTCCACCAATAATTACTGAGAAATGGATAAGAAAAGGTGTGAATGCCCAACTATACATCATCACAAGCAGAAGTGGATGTGTTTGGCCACAAGAAGGTTTGAATGTCCGACCATAGTTTGTAAAAGGCGGGTAAGAAAAGGTTTGAATGCCCGAACATACACAATCAAAAGAGGGAGCGGAGGTGTTTCGCTGCAAGAAGGTGTGAATGTCCGAGCATAGTTTGTAAAAAGTGGGTAAGAAAAGGTTCGAATGCCAGAACATACACCATCAAAAGAGGGAGCGGAGGTTTTCCGCTGTAAGAAGGTGTGAATGTCCGACCATAGTTGGTAAAAAGCGGGTAAGAAAAGGTTAAAATACCCGACTCTACACAATCAATAGCGGGAGCGGAGTTGTTCGGCTAAAAGAAGGTGTGAAAGTCCGACCATGGTTTGTAAAAAGCGGGTAAGAAAAGGTTCGAATGCAAAAATACACACCATCAAAAGCGGAAGCCGAGGTGTTCGGCTGCAAGTAGGTGTGAATGTCCACCCATAATTAATGAAAAGCGGGCAACAAGTAGGTTCGAATGCCCAACCATACATCAACAAAAGCAGGAGTGGATGTGTTTGGCTACAAGAAGGTTTGAATGTCCGAGCATAGTTTGTAAAAAGCGGGTAAGAAAAGGTGTGAATGCCCGACAATGTATGATCAAAAGAGGGAGTGGAGGTTTTCAGCTACAAGAAGGTTTGAATGTCCAACCATAGTTTGTAAAAAGCGGGTAAGAAAAGGTGCGAATGCCCGAAAATACACCATCAAAAGAGGGAGCGGAGGTGTTCCGCTGTAAGATGGTGCGTATGTCCGACCATAGTTGGTAAAAAGCGGGTAAGAAAAGGTTCGAATGCCCGAATATATACCATCAAAAGCGGAAACGGAGGTGTTCGGCTGCAAGAAGGTGTGAACGTCCGACCAAAGTTTGTAAAAAGCAGTTAAGAAAAGGTTCGAATATCCAACCAAACATAATCAAAAGTGGGAGCAGAGCTGTTCGACTGCAAGTAGGTGTGAATGTCCACCCATAATTCCTGAAAAATGGGTAAGAAAAAGCGAGTAAGAAAAGGTTCGAATGCCCGAATATATACCATCATAAGCGGAAGCGGAGGTGTTCGGCTGCAAGAAGGTGTGAACGTCCGACCAAAGTTTGTAAAAAGCAGTTAAGAAAAGGTTCGAATATCCAACCAAACATAATCAAAAGTGGGAGCAGAGCTGTTCGACTGCAAGTAGGTGTGAATTTCCACCCATAATTCCTGAAAAATGGGTAAGAAAAGGTGCGAATGCCCAACCATACATCATCAAAAGAAGAAGTGGATGTGTTCTGCTACAAGAAGGTTTGAATGTCCGACCATAGCTTGTAAAAAGTGGGTAAGAAAAAGTTCGAATGCTCGAACATACACCATCAAAATTGGAAGCGGAGGTGTTCCGCTGTAAGACGGTGTGAATGTCCGACCATAATTGGTAAAAAGCGGGTAAGAAAAGGTTAAAATACCCGACTGTACACAATCAATAGCGGGAGCGGAGTTGTTTGGCTACAAGAAGGTGTGAAAGTCCGACCATGGTTTGTAAAACGCGGGTAAGACAAGGTGCGAATGCCCGACAATGTATGATCAAAAGAGGGAGCGGAGGTGTTCGGCTGCAAGGTCTGAATTTCCAACCATAATTTGTAAACACCGTTGAAGAAAAGCCTCGAAAGCCCGACTATACACCATCAAAAGCGGGAGCAGAGGTGTTCAGCTGCAAGAAGGTCTGAATGTCCACCAATAATTACTGAGAAATGGATAAGAAAAGGTGTGAATGCCCAACTATACATCATCACAAGCAGAAGTGGATGTGTTTGGCCACAAGAAGGTTTGAATGTCCGACCATAGTTTGTAAAAGGCGGGTAAGAAAAGGTTTGAATGCCCGAACATACACAATCAAAAGAGGGAGCGGAGGTGTTTCGCTGCAAGAAGGTGTGAATGTCCGACCATAGTTTGTAAAAAGTGGGTAAGAAAAGGTTCGAATGCCAGAACATACACCATCAAAAGAGAGAGCGGAGGTTTTCCGCTGTAAGAAGGTGTGAATGTCCGACCATAGTTGGTAAAAAGCGGGTAAGAAAAGGTTAAAATACCCGACTCTACACAATCAATAGCGGGAGCGGAGTTGTTCGGCTAAAAGAAGGTGTGAAAGTCCGACCATGGTTTGTAAAAAGCGGGTAAGAAAAGGTTCGAATGCAAAAATACACACCATCAAAAGCGGAAGCCGAGGTGTTCGGCTGCAAGTAGGTGTGAATGTCCACCCATAATTAATGAAAAGCGGGCAACAAGTAGGTTCGAATGCCCAACCATACATCAACAAAAGCAGGAGTGGATGTGTTTGGCTACAAGAAGGTTTGAATGTCCGAGCATAGTTTGTAAAAAGCGGGTAAGAAAAGGTGCGAATGCCCGACAATGTATGATCAAAAGAGGGAGTGGAGGTTTTCAGCTACAAGAAGGTTTGAATGTCCAACCATAGTTTGTAAAAAGCGGGTAAGAAAAGGTGCGAATGCCCGAAAATACACCATCAAAAGAGGGAGCGGAGGTGTTCCGCTGTAAGATGGTGCGAATGTCCGACCATAGTTGGTAAAAAGCGGGTAAGAAAAGGTTCGAATGCCCGAATATATACCATCAAAAGCGGAAACGGAGGTGTTCGGCTGCAAGAAGGTGTGAACGTCCGACCAAAGTTTGTAAAAAGCAGTTAAGAAAAGGTTCGAATATCCAACCAAACATAATCAAAAGTGGGAGCAGAGCTGTTCGACTGCAAGTAGGTGTGAATGTCCACCCATAATTCCTGAAAAATGGGTAAGAAAAGGTGCGAATGCCCAACCATACATCATCAAAAGAAGAAGTGGATGTGTTCTGCTACAAGAAGGTTTGAATGTCCGACCATAGTTTGTAAAAAGTGGGTAAGAAAAAGTTCGAATGCCCGAACATACACCATCAAAAGAGGGAGCGGAGGTGTTCCGCTGTAAGACGGTGTGAAAGTCCGACCATAATTGGTAAAAAGCGGGTAAGAAAAGGTTAGAATACCCGACTCTACACAATCAATAGCGGGAGCGGAGTTGTTCGGCTACAAGAAGGTGTGAAAGTCCGACCATGGTTTGTAAAACGCGGGTAAGACAAGGTGCGAATGCCCGACAATGTATGATCAAAAGAGGGAGCGGAGGTGTTCGGCTGCAAGGTCTGAATTTCCAACCAATAATTACTGAAAAATGGGTAAGAAAAGGTGTGAATGCCCAACTATACATCATAAAAAGCAGAAGTGGATGTGTTCGGCTGCAAGAAGGTGTGAATGTCCGAGCATAGTTAGTAAAAAGTGGGTAAGAAAAGGTTCGAATGCCAAAATATACACCATCAAAAACGGAAGCCGAGGTGTTCGGCTGCAAGTAGGTGTGAATGTCAGATCACAATTTGCAAAAAGCTGATGAGAAAGGTGTGAATGACCGACAATAATTACTGAAAAATGTGTTAGAAAAGGTAAGAATGCCGGACTATTCATCATCAAAAGCAGAGAAGAGGTGTTCGGATGCAAGAAGCTGTGAATGTCCAGCCATAATTACTCAAAAACGGGTAAGAAAAGGTAGTATTGCCAGACCATAAATGATCAAAACAGGGAGCGGAGGTGTTCCGCTGTAAGAAGGTGTGAATGTCCGACCATAATTGGTAAAAAGCGGGTAAGAAAAGGTTAAAATACCCGACTGTACACAATCAATAGCGGGAGCGGAGTTGTTTGGCTACTAAAAGGTGTGAAAGTCCGACCATACATCCTCAAAAGCAGAACTGGATGTGTTCGGCTACAAGAAGGTTTGAATGTCCGACCATAGTTTGTAAAAAGCGGGTAAGAAAAGGTTCGAATGCCCAAACATACACCATCAAAAGAGGGAGCGGAGGTGTTCCGCCATAAGAAGGTGTGAATGTCCGACCGTAGTTGGTAAAAAGCGGGTAAGAAAAGGTTCGAATGGCCAACCAAACATCATCAAAAGCAGGACTGGATGTGTTCGGCTACAAGGTTTGAATGTCCGAGCATAGTTTGTTAAAAGCGGGTAAGAAAAGGTGCGAATGCCCGAACATACACCATCAAAAGAGGGAGCGGAGGTGTTCCGCCATAAGAAGGTGTGAATGTCCGACCGTAGTTGGTAAAAAGCGGGTAAGAAAAGGTTAAAATGGCTAGTCATATTTTTCAGCAAGTATGGCCGGACATTCACACCTACTCACAGCCGAACACCTCCGCTCCCGCATTTGATGGTGTATAGTCGGGCATTCTCACCATTTCTCATCAGGTTTTTGCAAATTATGATCTGACATTCACACCTGCTTTTGATGTTGTATGGTTGGGCATTCGCACCTTTTTTTACCCATTTTTCAGGAATTATGGGTGGACATTCACACCATCTTGCAGCTGAACACCTCCTCTCCCGCATATGATCATGTGCGGTTTGATATTCGAAAATTTTCTTTCATGTTTTCTAGCAATTATTGATGGACATTGAGACCTTCTTGCAGCTGAACACCTCTGCTCCCGCTTTTGATGGTGTATAGTCGGGCTTTCGAGCCTTTTCTTCCCCGGTTTTTACAAATTATGGTTGGACATTCAGACCTTCTTGCAGCCGAAAACCTCCGCTCCCTCTTTTGATCATACATTGTCGGGCATTCGCACCTTTTCTTAACCACTTTTTACAAAACATGGTTGGACTTTCACACTTTCTTGTAGCCGAACACATCCCTTCCCGCTATTGATTGTGTACAGTCGGGTATTTGAACCTTTTCTTACCCGCTTTTTACCAACTACGGTCGGACATTCACACCTTCTTATGGCGGAACACCTCCGCTCCCTCTTTTGATGGTGTAGGTTCGGGCATTCGAACCTTTTCTTACCCGCTTTTTACAAACTATGCTCGGACATTCAAACCTTCTTGTAGCCGAACACATCCAGTCCTGCTTTTGATGATGTATGGTTGGGCATTCGCACCTTTTTTTTTACCCATTTTTGAGGAATTATGGGTGGACATTCAAACCTTCTTGCAGCTGAACACCTCCTCTCCCACTTATGATCATGTGCGGTTGGATATTCGAACATTTTTTTTCATGTTTTCTAGCAATTATTGATGGACATTCAGACCTTCTTGCAGCTGAACACCTCCGCTCCCGCTTTTGATGGTGTATAGTCGGGCTTCCGAGCCTTTTCTTCCCCGGTTTTTACAAATTATGGTTGGACATTTAGACCTTCTTGCAGCCGAAAACCTCCGTTCCCTCTTTTGATCATACATTGTCGGGCATTCGCACCTTTTCTTACCCGCTTTTTACAAACCATGGTCGGACTTTCACACCTTTTAGTAGCCAAACAACTCCGCTCCCGCTATTGATTGTGTACAGTCGGGTATTTTAACCTTTTCTTACCCGCTTTTTACCAATTTTAGTGGGACATTCACACCTTCTTACAGCGGAACACCTCCGCTCCCTGTTTTGATCATTTATGGTCTGGCAATACTACCTTTTCTTACCCGTTTTTGAGTTATTATGGCTGGACATTCACAGCTTCTTGCAGCCGAACACCTCTTCTCCGGCTTTTGATGATGAATGGTCCGGCATTCTTTTCTAACACATTTTTCAGCAATTATTGTCGGTCATTCACACCTTTCTCATCAGCTTTTTACAAATTATGATCTGACATTCACACCTACTTGCAGCCGAACACCTCGGCTTCCGCTTTTGATGGTGTATATTTTGGCATTCGAACCTTTTCTTACCCGCTTTTTACAAACCATGGTCGGACTTTCATACCTTCTTTTAGCCGAACAACTCCGCTCCCGCTATTGATTGTGTAGAGTTGGGTATTTTAGCCTTTTCTTACCCGCTTTTTACCAACTATGGTCGGACATTCACACCTTCTTACAGCGGAACACCTCCGCTCCCTCTTTTGATGGTGTATGTTCTGGCATTCGAACCTTTTCTTACCCACTTTTTACAAACTATGCTCGGACATTCACACCTTCTTGCAGTGAAACACCTCCGCTCCCTCTTTTGATTGTGTATGTTCGGGCATTCGAACCTTTTCTTACCCGCCTTTTACAAACTATGGTCGGACATTTAAACCTTCTTGTGGCCGAACACATCCACTTCTGCTTGTGATGATGTATAGTTGGGCATTCACACCTTTTCTTACCCATTTTTCAGTAATTATTGGTGGACATTCAGACCTTCTTGCAGCTGAACACCTCCGCTCCCGCTTTTGATGGTGTATAGTCGGGCTTTCGAGCCTTTTCTTCAACGGTGTTTACAAATTATGGTTGGAAATTCAGACCTTGCAGCCGAACAACTCCGCTCCCTCTTTTGATCATACATTGTCGGGCATTCGCACCTTGTCTTACCCGCTTTTTACAAACCATGGTCGGACTTTCACACCTTCTTGTAGCCAAACAACTCCGCTCCCGCTATTGATTGTGTACAGTCCGGTTTTTTAACCTTTTCTTACCCGCTTTTTACCAACTATGGTCGGACATTCGCAGCATCTTACAGCGGAACACCTCCGCTCCCTCTTTTGATGGTGTATGTTCGGGCATTCGAACTTTTTCTTACCCGCTTTTTACAAACTATGGTTGGACATTCAAACCTTCTTGTAGCAGAACGCATCCACTTCTTCTTTTGATGATGTATGGTTGGGCATGCGCACCTTTTCTTACCCATTTTTCAGGAATTATGTGTGGATATTCACACCTACTTGCAGTCGAACAGCTCTGCTCCCACTTTTGATTATGTTTGGTTGGATATTCGAACCTTTTCTTAACTGCTTTTTACAAACTTTGGTCGGACGTTCACACCTTCTTGCAGCCGAACACCTCCGCTTCCGCTTTTGATGGTATATATTCGGGCATTCGAACCTTTTCTTACCCACTTTTTACCAACTATGGTCGTACATTCAAACCTTCTTGTAGCCGAAAACCTCCACTCCCTCTTTTGATCATACTTTGTCGGGCATTCGCACCTTTTCTTACCCGCTTTTTACAAACTATGCTCGGACATTCAAACCTTCTTGTAGCCAAACACATCTACTCCTGCTTTTGTTGATGTATGGTTGGGCATTCGAACCTACTTGTTGCCCGCTTTTCATTAATTATGGGTGGACATTCACACCTTGTCACAGCCAAACACCTCCGCTCCCTGTTTTGATCATGTATGGTTGGACATTCGCACCTTTTCTCACCCGCTTTTTGCAAACTATGGTCGGCCATTCACAGCTTCCTCTCCACCATACTTGTATGGTGGGATATTCACACCCACTTGCATCCGAAGATCTCCGCCCCCACTTTTGTTGATATTTAGTTGGTCATTCACACCTTACCCGTTTTCTTGCCGCCAAACACCTCTGATCTCGCTTTTGATGATGTAAGATTGGGCATTCAGACCTTGCTTTTCCTGCTTTTCACCAACTATAGATGGACATTCACACTTTCTTGCAGCCGAACACTTCCGCTCCACCTTTTAGGTTTCTATCACACCTTTTTTTTCACCGCATTTTATAGATTATGGTTGGAAATTCTCAACCACTCATCCGAAGACCTCTCCTCCCGCTTTTGTTAATATATTTGAACTTTAGTCAGACATTCACACCTACTTGTAGCCGAACACCACCTCTCTAGCTTTTGATGAGGTATGGTCCGGGATTCTTACCGTTTCTAACACATTTTTCAGCAATTATGGTAGGATATTCACACCTTCTTGCAGCTGAACACCTCCTCTCCCACTTATGATCATGTGCGGATTGATTTTCGAAAATTTTCTTTCATGTTTTCTAGCAATTAATTATGGACATTTAGACCTTCTTGCAGCTGAACACCTCCGCTCCCGCTTTTGATCATACATTGTCAGGCATTCGCACCTTGTCTTACCCGCTTTTTACAAACTTTAGTCGAACATTCACACCTTTTTGCAGCCGAACACAGTTTTTTGCAGCCGAATTTGGGCATTCGCACCTTTTCATACCCACTTTTTACCAACTATGGTCGGACATTCACACCGTCTTAAAGCGGAACACCTCCGCTCCCTCTTTTGATGGTGTATGTTCGGGCATTCGAACCTTTTCTTACCCGCTTTTTACAAACTATGCTCGGACATTCAAACCTTCTTGTAGCCGAACACATCCACTCCTGCTTTTGATGATGTATGGTATGGCATTCGAACCTACTTGTTGCCCGCTTTTCATTAATTATGGGTGGACATTCACACCTTGTCGCAGCCAAACACCCTGTTTCGATCATGTATGGTTGGACATTCGCACCTTTTCTCACCCGCTTTTTGCAAACTATGGTCGGCCATTCACAGCTTCCTCTCCACCATACTTGTATGGTGGGATATTCACACCCACTTGCATCCGAAGACCTCCGCCCCCACTTTTGTTGATATTTAGTCGGTCATTCGCACCTTACCCGCTTTTGGCAAACTATGGCCTTCTTGCAGCCAAAAACCTCTGATCTCGCTTTTGATGATGTAAGGTTGGGCATTCAGACCTTGCTTCACCTGCTTTTCACCAAATATAGTCGGACATTCACACCTTCTTGCAGCCGAACACTTCCTTCCGCTCCACCTTTTAGTTTTCTATGGGGCATTCACACCTTTATTTTCACCGCATTTTATAAAAACACCACAGGAACACCGTATTGAGGCTTTGTTCTGACCGCTCATTCGGTGTCGCGTTTCTTTCAAGCATTTCTCCTGGTTAGCCCGCACTCGGCTCGCTCCCAGAGCCGTGTTAAAGTCTACTTCGCATTCACTCTCTTTTCTCAGCAGACTAAAAGAAACTTCCATCCTGCACCGCTGTTAGCTTTTTCACAAGAGCAGAGGAGAGCGCACCGTTCCCAGCGGCACTGCAGTACCGGGTCGATGCTTGGAGTGAACGGAGCAAGCTCCTTTTTCAACTCCTATTGATAAAAATCCATTTAATATGTAGTCCTTGCATAGACATATCACATATTAAACTGATAAGTACAGATGGATTATGTGCAATTAGTAAAGAGAGTAGAGGACGATCTCTCTCGTTGGAAGTCCTTACCTATATCACTTATGGGGAGAGTTACAACCAGTAAAATGATGATACTACCAAAAGTTAACTATTTGTTCTCAATGATCCCCATAAAACTATCTGCTACTTGGTTTAAGTCACTAGATTCATGCATCTCCAAATTTCTGTGGAAAAACAAACCACCACGTATTAGTTTAAAAACCCTACAGAAGACCAAGGACAGTGGTGGATTAGATTTACCTCATTTTCAGCACTATTCCTTAGCCAATAGGTTACAATATATATCAAAATGGTTTAAACCTTGTTGTTGTCACAGTTCCCAGAGACGTTGTAATCATTGAGGATTCTATATTCACCCCCTCATTAGAGGCACGTGTTGCAGATTGATGACACTGAATCTTCTTCTCTGTTCATTGCTGGCATCATTCCCAGCATCGTAAGTGTTCGTGGCATTGTTAGCCTCTTCTTCTGGATCTTGATATCGAGCATCCTTTTGTATTTCTGGTTTGTAAGTCCTCTCTCTTCGTTCACCGGAGTCTTCGTCTCTTTGTCCTTGAGTTTGGTGATTTTTTCTTCTTTTGATGCCTTGACACAGTGTGACAGGTGATACCACATGGGAGATCCTTTAACTTGGACTGCTGTCCCTGTGCTGCGAAATGGCTGTGCTGCTCAAATGGTCTCTCCTTCATCATATACACAGTTATTTATACATCACCTTCCACCATGAAGCGTTGTCCCTTTTTGTTTCTCTCTTTGTTCTTAAAATGCTGTTATAAATGTCTAAACCAATCCATTAAACTAGATCATTTTGGCAGTAAAGCGATCTACAATGTGCTTGGTCGCAAAGCTGCTCATCTGTGGTAAACAGCTCTTCAGAAAGGCATTCTTCAATTGATTTCACTCATTTTATGTAATAATTTTGTGATTTCCTACAAAACTACACTTCTTCTCCCATCTGTCTGAGTATTTAATATTGTCTGGGTCCCGTTAAAACATGTATTTTTCCCATCTAATTCCTTGTTTGCTTTAAAACAAGTATTCCCCATTTTCTATCCCTTCAGTAGCCAACCAGTTTGTATGGAGTACACTGGAGCAACTTGACTGATCAGTAAAACACTGCTTTTGTTGTCACCGCAAGGCTTCCCCCGTCGGTTGTTTCACTGAGACACTACTGAGTAACTACAACTCAACACAGTTTATACACATAACATTCATATACATACTAACAAACAAACAAACAATAATTTATCGCAATTTTCTCATCTCTGTTTGAACGTACACCCAGGTAAATATTCCTGTAGTCTTCTCATACCGACTATGGACCCATTCATTGTTTAACTTCACTGTTTTGCAAATCCTAATTGGATATTACACATTGACATTGAACTTTACTGGATAAGCAGGTCTTCATTGCATTCAGCAGCCTATATGTGAGCATTTATGTGTAAGCTGTTCTTCTTTGCATTTATCAGCAGCAAGCAATTCTTCACTGCACATGCATATGTAAATAGTAAAACAATTCCAATGTGTTAGCGAAACCTTCTATATCACAGTGGTTTCTAAGGTCTATTTTAAGTTCTTTGCCATCAGTGAGATGACATTGTTTACAAAGTGTGTCAAATTATCACTGAAGATCTTTTCAGGAATTTCAAATCTAGAAATGAGTTATTTTACGCGTGATTTTGCTACTGAGAGTGCATCTGCTTGTGCACATGGAAATATTTCAGACCATTTGGTAAAAACCTCTGTTGTCACTGAGCAGAATCGTTTCCCTTAACATTAATTTAGTTCAATGAAATCTACAAAATAATGAAATAATGAAATCCAAACAAATATGTTGAAAAAGATACACTGGCTTAGGGAATTATCTTCGTTTTGGTCTTAGATTGCCCTGTGGAATGTATTTTGCACATATTTGACCTGCTAGACAAAACTTTATTCATTTATTTATTCTAAAAAAATGTTTTTAATAATTAGTAAAACCATATGCTGTAAAAACCTGGTTCATTATTGCTTCCATCCCTCCTGTTGAGACATGACATGGTCCGTGGCTCAATACTGCAGCATATTTAAACAAATTCTTTGGCAGTATGGTTTTCCTTCCGGTCATTCATACGAGTCTATTGTAGATGGCAATTGAATAACATCTAATAATGCTAAAATATTTGTAGTTTATACATTTAGCTGTGGATGTCAACATACCTGTTTTTCTAATGCTGTGTTAACACATGTACAGTTGAGAAGGCATACTGACTGTCAGTGTAAACGTTAACAACCTTTTTGTTATTTAATTTACAAGCTTCAGTTAAAGCTACCAATTCGACTGCTTGAACAGAGTAATTTTTTGGTAGTGGTTGTTTTAAGAAAACTTCAGTTTCTGTTACTACTGCAAATCCTGTAGCATTTGTGCCATCAGGGTTTTTTTCTTTGATCTGTTGAATAAATATAGTTATTTCTGCATTTTCATAATGTATATCAGTTAAGTCTGGCCTGGGTAAAACACTGATGGTTATTTCTGACATGCAATCATGAGGCTTTCCATCTGTGGGGTAGGTAGCAGTGTGGATGGATTAAGTGTAGCACATCTCTCGACAACAAGGTGTGGCTGTGAAAGAAGAACTGTTATGTAGGAGAGATGTCTGGTAAAGATATTTTGTTAAGTAACCATATCACAGCCACTGCATGAGGTACCTTAAGTGTTAATGGGTGAAATAACACCATTATTGTTGATGCCTGCACTGCCAATGGCTTCTGGCCATTGATTCAAAAGTACGATCTCGTCCCTTTTTCCCCTTTCAGTGGACACTGGCCCCTAATTACCGCAATTCAGCAGGGGGTCTTTCATTAGGAGTACTGGACTCCCCCGTGCACAGTTTCAGCTCCGACCCTGGACAGCGGAAAAAACGTTGAGATCTGGTTTGAGGACCCAATTGTTGAGAAAAGTCTCTCAATGAGACTCAGAGTTGCTGGAGTCAGTTAATGCAAAGGTTTAATCTTGCAGCAAGTTCAAGAATGTGTGTGTGTATGGGTGTATGTGTGCGAACGTGTGTGAGTTTGTGTGTGTGAGAGTTTAAAGAACCTGTAATCCACAGGCAGGCCTTAACTAGTATGGCACGGGTCCAGCCTGTCTCATCTTTTTTGGAAGGTCCAGCGCTCGGCCGTAACCCTTCTGTCTGTTTGGACTCTCACATACATTCGGTTAATCATAGAAAAACGAGAACAAAACTTTTTAGCCCCTTAAATTCATAAAACAGACATGGTGCAGTTATTTCCATTCTAGAAAATAAGAGTAATCACCACCATTCCTATAAATTCTGGATATTCTAACAATCTGAATCTTTTTTAAATGTTCGATGAAGCCCTTTGCTGTTCTGTTTAGAGACTCAGCTGATCATAAACCAAGTTTTGCTCTTGAACCAAGCTTCTAAACTCTTCACCTTTTTCATTTCTCAGTTAGTATTCACTTTAAAACTGATTAAAAGAAAAATTAAATGAATGCCTATCAACAAATGTGGGATCTAAACTCTAGTGCTTCCTCTAAAATAATTTCCTTTCTCAATTCAGAAATGTGTGTGTGTAAGTCACAACACCCGTGACACCAAAACGGCTTTCTTTTCTCTCTTTTCTCTACACTCTGCACTGTGAGCACACACAACAAATCAGAAAGGCTTTTTTCTCTCTTTTCTACATTATGGACTGTGGGGACACAAAACCGCTCTCTCTTTTTTTTTTTTTGATTGTGTGCCAGGGCGTTGTCTCACGTATTAGATTATGCTTAAGATACGAATGAGTTTATCAGTCACATCAGAATCCATATATACTGATCCTCCCGTAATAAAATGGTCGGATCTTATCAAACACACTTTGTTTCTTGTGACAAGTCAGCGAAACAGCGTATACACGTCAAGACACTGAATCAAGTTTGCCACAAGAACTCATAAGTTTGGCAGTATTGCTCTGCCGTCAGCAATCATACACCCATTTTATTTTCATGAGACATGTGCAGGCACCTGTTCATCTACTGTTCTATCACTATGAATTAGTTTATCTATTATCAATAAGGATACTTCTACAACTACTATCAAAGTATGTCCGGACTTCTTATGTTGTCAGTTGCTATATATGAATAAGTGGGTTGCTACTGAAAAGCATTAAGCATGTCACACAGCCCAAACATATAACATTTCAGGACACACCACACAGTTAACAACCACAGTGAAGCGTGTCAAAGCCCAAACATGTAACATTCAACAGGACACTTACACAACACATTCAAATCAAACAGTCAGACAACATACAAGAACCTATACCCCAGCCGGCATTGCTCCCTGCCTATTTTCCTACAACTCACTATGTGTGTGCACACCTTTATTCACAAACTCTTCAACTTATACTCTTTTACCGAAGCTGCTACAGCTCGATTGGCCAAATACCCTTAGATCCTATTTCGGTGAATTTGACATCTGCCTTGCATGTAACAGATTAGCGGTTTAGCAGTTTTAATTTAGTTTGAGTGAAGGAATTCATTTTATAGCAAAATCCGAAATCGTGAAGAACTCATGGAAGTAAGCTTATTCTCGGATTCCTGAATCTTTAGATTTGCTCTTTCTTTTACTGCAAAGTACAACGTTGAGCAGCACTAATGAGTTGTTTCTATTTTTGGCAGGCTTTACCTTTGCGGATGAAGCCCTTTCTGTCTGTGCAAAAGAAATCTTGTTACTGTGCAGAGTGACTTCTCTGAGTAGAGTCGCCTTACTTGTTGCGACTGTGCCAATGTTCGAAGCTGGAGTGCAAAGTTGTTGCTTGAATGGTGCTCGCTGGAGCGTGCGGTAGTGTAAAGTTATACCATTTAAAAGGGCTGAAGAGTGCTCAGTGCAGCGGGTGGGCCAAGGTGCAAAGTGACACTATGGCCATAAAAAGAACACCGCTACAAGTGCGCATTGTGCCAGGAAGGGCCCTCGGACGTGAACCAGTGGACAGTTATCGCTTCTCGGCCTTTTGGCTAAGATCAAGTGTAGTATCTGTTCTTATCAGTTTAATGTCTGATGTGTCCTCTATGCGAGGACTACATATTAAATGGATTTGTATCAATAGGAGTTGAAAAAGGAGCTTGCTCCGTTCACTCCAAGCATCGACCCGGTACTGTAGTGCCCCTGGGAACGGTGCGCTCTCCTCTGCTCTTGTGAAAAAGCAAACAGCGGTGCAGGATGGAGGTTTCAGGGAGCCCAAGATGAAACTTTCTTTTAGTCTGCTGAGAAAAGAGAGTGAATGCGAAGTAGACTTTAACACGGCTCTGGGAGCGAGCCGAGTGCGGGCTAACCAGGCGAATTGCTTGAAAGAAACGCGACACCGAATGAGCGGTCAGAACAAAGCCTCAATACGGTGTTCCTGTGGTGTTTTTATAAAATGCGGTGAAAAAAAAGGTGTGAATGCCCCATAGAAAACTAAAAGGTGGAGCGGAAGTGTTCGGCTGCAAGAAGGTGTGAATGTCCGACTATATTTGGTGAAAAGCAGGTGAAGCAAGGTCTGAATGCCCAACCTTACATCATCAAAAGCGAGATCAGAGGTTTTTGGCTGCAAGAAGGCCATAGTTTGCCAAAAGCGGGTAAGGTGCGAATGACCGACTAAATATCAACAAAAGTGGGGGCGGAGGTCTTCGGATGCAAGTGGGTGTGAATATCCCACCATAGAAGTATGGTGGAGAGGAAGCTGTGAATGGCCGACCATAGTTTGCAAAAAGCGGGTGAGAAAAGGTGCGAATGTCCAACCATACATGATCAAAACAGGGAGCGGAGGTGTTTGGCTGCGACAAGGTGTGAATGTCCACCCATAATTAATGAAAAGCGGGCAACAAGTAGGTTCGAATGCCATACCATACATCATCAAAAGCAGGAGTGGATGTGTTCGGCTACAAGAAGGTTTGAATGTCCGAGCATAGTTTGTAAAAAGCTGGTAAGAAAAGGTTCGAATGCCTGAACATACATCATCAAAAGCAGGACTGGATGTGTTCGGCTACAAGAAGGTTTGAATGTCCGACCATAGTTGGTAAAAAGTGGGTATGAAAAGGTTCGAATGCCCAAGTTCGGCTGAAAAAAACTGTGTTCGGCTGCAAAAAGGTGTGAATGTTTGACTAAAGTTTGTAAGACAAGGTTCGAATGCCTGACAATGTATGATCAAAAGCGGGAGCGGAGGTGTTCAGCTGCAAGAAGGTCTAAATGTCCATCATTAATTGCTAGAAAACATGAAAGAAAATTTTCGAAAATCAATCTGCACATGATCATAAGTGGGAGAGGAGGTGTTCAGCTGCAAGAAGGTGTGAATGTCCTACCATAATTGCTGAAAAATGTGTTAGAAACGGTAAGAATGCCGGACCATACATCATCAAAAGCTAGAGAGGTGGTGTTCGCCTGCAAGTAGGTGTGAATGTCTGACTAAAGTTCAAATATATTAACAAAAGCGGGAGGAGAGGTCTTCGGATGAGTGGTTGAGAATTTCCAACTATAATCTATAAAATGCGGTGAAAAAAAAGGTGTGATAGAAACCGAAAAGGTGGAGCGGAAGTGTTCGGCTGCAAGAAGGTGTGAATGTCCGTCTATAGTTGGTGAAAAGCAGGAAAAGCAAGGTCTGAATGCCCAATCTTACATCATCAAAAGCGAGATCAGAGGTGTTTGGCTGCAAGAAAACGGGTAAGGTGTGAATGACCGACTAAATATCAACAAAAGTGGGGGCGGAGGTCTTCGGATGCAAGTGGGTGTGAATATCCCACCATACAAGTATGGTGGAGAGGAAGCTGTGAATGTCCGACCATGGTTTGTAAAACGCGGGTAAGACAAGGTGCGAATGTCCGACAATGTATGATCAAAAGAGGGAGCGGAGGTGTTCGGCTGCAAGGTCTGAATTTCCAACCATAATTTGTAAACACCGTTGAAGAAAAGCCTCGAAAGCCCGACTATACACCATCAAAAGCGGGAGCAGAGGTGTTCAGCTGCAAGAAGGTCTGAATGTCCACCAATAATTACTGAAAAATGGGTAAGAAGAGGTGTGAATGCCCAACTATACATCATCAAAAGCAGAAGTGGATGTGTTCGGCCACAAGAAGGTTTGAATGTCCGACCATAGTTTGTAAAAGGCGGGTAAGAAAAGGTTTGAATGCCCGAACATACACAATCAAAAGAGGGAGCGGAGGTGTTTCGCTGCAAGAAGGTGTGAATGTCCGAGCATAGTTTGTAAAAAGCGGGTAAGAAAAGGTTCGAATGCCCGAACATACACCATCAAAAGAGGGAGCGGAGGTGTTCCGCTGTAAGAAGGTGTGAATGTCCAACCATAGTTGGTAAAAAGCGGGTAAGAAAAGGTTAAAATACCCGACTCTACACAATCAATAGCGGGAGCGGAGTTGTTCGGCTAAAAGAAGGTGTGAAAGTCCGACCATGGTTTGTAAAAAGCGGGTAAGAAAAGGTTCGAATGCAAAAATATACACCATCAAAAGCGGAAGCCGAGGTGTTCGGCTGCAAGTAGGTCTGAATGTCCACCCATAATTAATGAAAAATGGGCAACAAGTAGGTTCGAATGCCCAACCATACATCAACAAAAGCAGGAGTGGATGTGTTTGGCTACAAGAAGGTTTGAATGTCCAACCATAGTTTGTAAAAAGCGGGTAAGAAAAGGTGCGAATGCCCGAAAATACACCATCAAAAGAGGGAGCGGAGGTGTTCCGCTGTAAGACGGTGTGAATGTCCGACCATAATTGGTAAAAAGCGGGTAAGAAAAGGTTAAAATACCCGACTGTACACAATCAATAGCGGGAGCGGAGTTGTTCGGCTACAAGAAGGTGTGAAAGTCCGACCATGGTTTGTAAAACGCGGGTAAGACAAGGTGCGAATGCCCGACAATGTATGATCAAAAGAGGGAGCGGAGGTGTTCGGCTGCAAGGTCTGAATTTCCAACCATAATTTGTAAACACCGTTGAAGAAAAGCCTCGAAAGCCCGACTATACACCATCAAAAGCGGGAGCAGAGGTGTTCAGCTGCAAGTAGGTGTGAATTTCCACCCATAATTCCTGAAAAATGGGTAAGAAAAGGTGCGAATGCCCAACCATACATCATCAAAAGAAGAAGTGGATGTGTTCTGCTACAAGAAGGTTTGAATGTCCGACCATAGCTTGTAAAAAGTGGGTAAGAAAAAGTTCGAATGCTCGAACATACACCATCAAATTTGGGAGCGGAGGTGTTCCGCTGTAAGACGGTGTGAATGTCCGACCATAATTGGTAAAAAGCGGGTAAGAAAAGGTTAAAATACCCGACTGTACACAATCAATAGCGGGAGCGGAGTTGTTCGGCTACAAGAAGGTGTGAAAGTCCGACCATGGTTTGTAAAACGCGGGTAAGACAAGGTGCGAATGCCCGACAATGTATGATCAAAAGAGGGAGCGGAGGTGTTCGGCTGCAAGGTCTGAATTTCCAACCATAATTTGTAAACACCGTTGAAGAAAAGCCTCGAAAGCCCGACTATACACCATCAAAAGCGGGAGCAGAGGTGTTCAGCTGCAAGAAGGTCTGAATGTCCACCAATAATTACTGAGAAATGGGTAAGAAAAGGTGTGAATGCCCAACTATACATCATCACAAGCAGAAGTGGATGTGTGCGGCCACAAGAAGGTTTGAATGTCCGACCATAGTTTGTAAAAGGCGGGTAAGACAAGGTTTGAATGCCCGAACATACACAATCAAAAGAGGGAGCGGAGGTGTTTCGCTGCAAGAAGGTGTGAATGTCCGAGCATAGTTTGTAAAAAGTGGGTAAGAAAAGGTTCGAATGCCAGAACATACACCATCAAAAGAGGGAGCGGAGGTTTTCCGCTGTAAGAAGGTGTGAATGTCCGACCATAGTTGGTAAAAAGCGGGTAAGAAAAGGTTAAAATACTCGACTCTACACAATCAATAGCGGGAGCGGAGTTGTTCGGCTGCAAGTAGGTGTGAATGTCCACCCATAATTAATGAAAAGCGGGCAACAAGTAGGTTCGAATGCCCAACCATACATCAACAAAAGCAGGAGTGGATGTGTTTGGCTACAAGAAGGTTTGAATGTCCGAGCATAGTTTGTAAAAAGCGGGTAAGAAAAGGTGCGAATGCCCGACAATGTATGATCAAAAGAGGGAGTGGAGGTTTTCGGCTACAAGAAGGTTTGAATGTCCAACCATAGTTTGTAAAAAGCGGGTAAGAAAAGGTGCGAATGCCCGAAAATACACCATCAAAAGAGGGAGCGGAGGTGTTCCGCTGTAAGATGGTGCGAATGTCCGACCATAGTTGGTAAAAAGCGGGTAAGAAAAGGTTCGAATGCCCGAATATATACCATCATAAGCGGAAGCGGAGGTGTTCGGCTGCAAGAAGGTGTGAACGTCCGACCAAAGTTTGTAAAAAGCAGTTAAGAAAAGGTTCGAATATCCAACCAAACATAATCAAAAGTGGGAGCAGAGCTGTTCGACTGCAAGTAGGTGTGAATTTCCACCCATAATTCCTGAAAAATGGGTAAGAAAAGGTGCGAATGCCCAACCATACATCATCAAAAGAAGAAGTGGATGTGTTCTGCTACAAGAAGGTTTGAATGTCCGACCATAGCTTGTAAAAAGTGGGTAAGAAAAAGTTCGAATGCTCGAACATACACCATCAAATTTGGGAGCGGAGGTGTTCCGCTGTAAGACGGTGTGAATGTCCGACCATAATTGGTAAAAAGCGGGTAAGAAAAGGTTAAAATACCCGACTGTACACAATCAATAGCGGGAGCGGAGTTGTTCGGCTACAAGAAGGTGTGAAAGTCCGACCATGGTTTGTAAAACGCGGGTAAGACAAGGTGCGAATGCCCGACAATGTATGATCAAAAGAGGGAGCGGAGGTGTTCGGCTGCAAGGTCTGAATTTCCAACCATAATTTGTAAACACCGTTGAAGAAAAGCCTCGAAAGCCCGACTATACACCATCAAAAGCGGGAGCAGAGGTGTTCAGCTGCAAGAAGGTCTGAATGTCCACCAATAATTACTGAGAAATGGGTAAGAAAAGGTGTGAATGCCCAACTATACATCATCACAAGCAGAAGTGGATGTGTTCGGCCACAAGAAGGTTTGAATGCCCGAACATACACAATCAAAAGAGGGAGCGGAGGTGTTCCGCCATAAGAAGGTGTGAATGTCCGACCGTAGTTGCTAAAAAGTGGGTAAGAAAAGGTTAAAATACCCGACTGTACACAATCAATAGCGGGAGCGAATGTGTTCGGCTACAAGAAGGTGTGAAAGTCCGACCATGTTTTGTAAATAGCGGGTAAGAAAAGGTGCGAATGCCCGACAATGTATGATCAAAAGAGGGAGCGGAGGTCTTCGGCTAAAAGAAGGTCTGAATGTCCAACCATAATTTGTAAAAACCGGGGAAGAAAAGGCTCGAAAGCCCGACTATACACCATCAAAAGCGGGAGCAGAGGGGTTCAGCTGCAAGAAGGTCTGAATGTCCATCAATAATTGCTAGAAAACATGAAAGAAAATTTTCGAATATCAAACCGCACATGATCATAAGTGGGAGCGGAGGTGTTTAGCTGCAAGAAGGTGTGAATGTCCACCCATAATTCCTCAAAAATGGGTAAAAAAAAAGGTGCGAATGCCCAACCATACATCATCAAAAGCAGGACTGGATGTGTTCGGCTACAAGGTTTGAATGTCCGAGCATACTTTGTTAAAAGCGGGTAAGAAAAGGTTCGAATGCCCGAACATACACCATCAAAAGAGGGAGCGGAGGTGTTCAGCCATAAGAAGGTGTGAATGTCCGACCGTAGTTGGTAAAAAGCGGGTAAGAAAAGGTTAAAATGGCCGTCTGTACACAATCAATAGCGGGAAGGGATGTGTTCGGCTACAAGAAGGTGTGAAAGTCCGACCATGTTTTGTAAAAAGCGGTTAAGAAAAGGTGTGAATGCCCGACAATGTATGATCAAAAGAGGGAGCGGAGGTTTTCGGCTGCAAGAAGGCCTGAATGTCCAACCATAATTTGTAAAAACAGGGGAAGAAAAGGCTCGGAAGCCCGACTATACACCATCAAAAGCGGGAGCAGAGGTGTTCAGCTGCAAGAAGGTCTCAATGTCCATCAATAATTGTTAGAAAACATGAAAGAAAATTTTCGAATATCAAACCGCACATGATCATATGCGGGAGAGGAGGTGTTCAGCTGCAAGAAGGTGTGAATGTCCACCCATAATTCCTGAAAAATGGGTAAAAAAAGGTGCGAATGCCCAACCATACATCATCAAAAGCAGGTGTGAATATCAGATCATAATTTGCAAAAACCTGATGAGAAATGGTGAGAATGCCCGACTATACACCATCAAATGCGGGAGCGGAGGTGTTCGGCTGTGAGTAGGTGTGAATGTCCGACCATACTTGCTGAAAAATATGACAAAGCAGTTTTCACTTGGTTTGAGTGAAGGATTTCATTTTATATAGAAATCCGAAATTGTGTAGAACTCGTGGAAATAAGTTTATTCTCGGATTCCTAAAGGTTTAGTGTTGTTCTTTGGTATACTGCAAAGTAATACTTTTTATTTTGTTGAAACCGATTCAGACATGGATAAATATCAAGGAAAAAGCAGTTTTAACTTGGTTTGAGTGAAGGAATTCATTTTATATCAAAATCCGAAATTGTGTAGAACTCGTGGAAATAAGTTTATTCTCGGATTCCTAAAGGTTTAGTGTTGTTCTTTGGTATACTGCAAAGTAATACTTTCTATTATTCATGTCTGAATAGGTTTCAACAAAAAAGAAAGTATTACTTTGCAGTATACCAAAGAACAACACTAAACCTTTAGAAATCCGAAAATAAGCTTCTTATCACCAGTTCTACACAATTTCGGATTTTGATATAAAATGAATTCCTTCACTCAAACCAAGTTAAAACTGCTTTGTCCTTAATATTTATCCATGTGTGAATAGGTTTCAACAAAAAAGAAAGTATTACTTTGCAGTATACCAACGAACAACACTAAACCTTTAGGAATCCGAGAATAAGCTTCTTTTCACCAGTTCTACACAATTTTGGATTTTGATATAAAATGAATTCCTTCACTCAAACCAAGTTAAAACTGCTTTGTCCTTCATATTTATCCATGTCTGAATGGGTTTCAACAAAATAGAAAGTATTACTTTGCAGTATACCAAAGAACAACACTAAACCTTTAGGAATCCGAGAATAAGCTTCTTTTCACCAGTTCTACACAATTTTGGATTTTGATATAAAATGAATTCCTTCACTCAAACCAAGTTAAAACTGCTTTGTCCTTCATATTTATCCATGTCTGAATCGGTTTCAACAAAATAGAAAGTATTACTTTGCAGTATACCAAAGAACAACACTAAACCTTTAGGAATCCGAGAATAAACTTATTTCCACGAGTTCTACACAATTTCGGATTTTGATAGAAAATGAATTCCTTCACTCAAACCAAGTGAAAACTGCTTTGTCATATTTTTCAGCAAGTATGGTCGGACATTCACACCTACTCACAGCCGAACACCTCCGCTCCCGCATTTGATGGTGTATAGTCGGGCATTCTCACCATTTCTCATCAGGTTTTTGCAAATTATGATCTGACATTCACACCTGCTTTTGATGTTGTATGGTTGGGCATTCGCACCTTTTTTTTACCCATTTTTCAGGAATTATGGGTGGACATTCACACCATCTTGCAGCTGAACACCTCCTCTCCCGCATATGATCATGTGCGGTTTGATATTCGAAAATTTTCTTTCATGTTTTCTAGCAATTATTGATGGACATTGAGACCTTCTTGCAGCTGAACACCTCCGCTCCCGCTTTTGATGATGTATAGTCGGGCTTTCGAGCCTTTTCTTCCCCGGTTTTTACAAATTATGGTTGGACATTCAGACCTTCTTGCAGCCGAAAACCTCCGCTCAGTCTTTTGATCATACATTGTCGGGCATTCGCACCTTTTCTTAACCACTTTTTACAAAACATGGTTGGACTTTCACACTTTCTTGTAGCCGAACACATCCCTTCCCGCTATTGATTGTGTACAGTCGGGTATTTTAACCTTTTCTTACCCGCTTTTTACCAACTACGGTCGGACATTCACACCTTCTTGTAGCCGAACACATCCAGTCCTGCTTTTGATGATGTATGGTTGGGCATTCGCACCTTTTTTTTTATCCATTTTTGAGGAATTATGGGTGGACATTCACACCTTCTTGCAGCTGAACACCTCCTCTCCCACTTATGATCATGTGCGGTTGGATATTCGAAAATTTTTTGTCATGTTTTCTAGCAATTATTGATGGACATTCAGACCTTCTTGCAGCTGAACACCTCGCTTTTGATGGTGTATAGTCGGGCTTCCGAGCCTTTTCTTCCCCGGTTTTTACAAATTATGGTTGGACATTTAGACCTTCTTGCAGCCGAAAACCTCCGTTCCCTCTTTTGATCATACATTGTCCGGCATTCGCAACTTTTCTTACCCGCTTTTTACAAACCATGGTCGGACTTTCACACCTTTTAGTAGCCAAACAACTCCGCTCCCGCTATTGATTGTGTACAGTCGGGTATTTTAACCTTTTCTTACCCGCTTTTTACCAATTATGGTGGGACATTCACACCTTCTTACAGCGGAACACCTCCGCTCCCTGTTTTGATCATTTATGGTCTGGCAATACTACCTTTTCTTACCCGTTTTTGAGTTATTATGGCTGGACATTCACAGCTTCTTGCAGCCGAACACCTCTTCTCCCGCTTTTGATGATGAATGGGCCGGCATTCTTACCTTTTCTAACACATTTTTCAGCAATTATTGTTGGTCATTCACACCTTTCTCATCAGCTTTTTACAAATTATGATCTGACATTCACACCTACTTGCAGCCGAACACCTCGGCTTCCGCTTTTGATGGTGTATATTTTGGCATTCGAACCTTTTCTTACCCGCTTTTTACAAACCATGGTCGGACTTTCATACCTTCTTTTAGCCGAACAACTCCGCTCCAGCTATTGATTGTGTAGAGTTGGGTATTTTAGCCTTTTCTTACCCGCTTTTTACCAACTATGGTCGGACATTCACACCTTCTTACAGCGGAACACCTCCGCTCCCTCTTTTGATGGTGTATGTTCTGGCATTCGAACCTTTTCTTACCCACTTTTTACAAACTATGCTCGGACATTCACACCTTCTTGCAGTGAAACACCTCCGCTCCCTCTTTTGATGGTGTATGTTCGGGCATTCGCACCTTTACTTACCCGCTTTTTACAAACTATGGTCGTACATTCAAACCTTGTAGCCGAAAACCTCCACTCCCTCTTTTGATCATACTTTGTCAGGCATTCGCACCTTTTCTTACCCGCTTTTTACAAACTATGCTCGGACATTCAAACCTTCTTGTATCCAAACACATCCACTCCTGCTTTTGTTGATGTATGGTTGGGCATTCGAACCTACTTGTTGCCCGCTTTTCATTAATTATGGGTGGACATTCACACCTTGTCACAGCCAAACACCTCCGCTCCCTCTTTTGATCATGTATGGTTGGACATTCGCACCTTTTCTCACCCGCTTTTTGCAAACTATGGTCGGCCATTCACAGCTTCCTCTCCACCATACTTGTATGGTGGGATATTCACACCCACTTACATCCGAAGATCTCCGCCCCCACTTTTGTTGATATTTAGTCGGTCATTCACACCTTACCTGTTTTCTTGCCGCCAAACACCTCTGATCTCGCTTTTGATGATGTAAGATTGGGCATTCAGACCTTGCTTTTCCTGCTTTTCACCAACTATAGATGGACATTCACACCTTCTTGCAGCCGAACACTTCCGCTCCACCTTTTAGGTTTCTATCACACCTTTTTTTTCACCGCATTTTATAGATTATGGTTGGAAATTCTCAACCACTCATCCGAAGACCTCTCCTCCCGCTTTTGTTAATATATTTGAACTTTAGTCAGACATTCACACCTACTTGTAGCCGAACACCACCTCTCTAGCTTTTGATGAGGTATGGTCTGGGATTCTTACCGTTTCTAACACATTTTTCAGCAATTATGGTAGGATATTCACACCTTCTTGCAGCTGAACACCTCCTCTCCCACTTATGATCATGTGCGGATTGATTTTCGAAAATTTTCTTTCATGTTTTCTAGCAATTAATTATGGACATTTAGACCTTCTTGCAGCTGAACACCTCCGCTCCCGCTTTTGATCATACATTGTCAGGCATTCGCACCTTGTCTTACCCGCTTTTTACAAACTTTAGTCGAACATTCACACCTTTTTGCAGCCGAACACAGTTTTTTGCAGCCGAATTTGGGCATTCGCACCTTTTCATACCCACTTTTTACCAACTATGGTCGGACATTCACACCGTCTTACAGCGGAACACCTCCGCTTCCTCTTTTGATGGTGTATGTTCGGGCATTCGAACCTTTTCTTACCCGCTTTTTACAAACTATGCTCGGACATTCAAACCTTCTTTTAGCCGAACACATCCACTCCTGCTTTTGATGATGTATGGTATGGCATTCGAACCTACTTGTTGCCCGCTTTTCATTAATTATGGGTGGACATTCACACCTTGTCGCAGCCAAACACCCTGTTTCGATCATGTATGGTTGGACATTCGCACCTTTTCTCACCCGCTTTTTGCAAACTATGGTCGGCCATTCACAGCTTCCTCTCCACCATACTTGTATGGTGGGATATTCACACCCACTTGCATCCGAAGACCTCCGCCCCCACTTTTGTTGATATTTAGTCGGTCATTCGCACCTTACCCGCTTTTGGCAAACTATGGCCTTCTTGCAGCCAAAAACCTCTGATCTCGCTTTTGATGATGTAAGGTTCGGCATTCAGACCTTGCTTCACCTGCTTTTCACCAAATATAGTCGGACATTCACACCTTCTTGCAGCCGAACACTTCCGCTCCACCTTTTAGTTTTCTATGGGGCATTCACACCTTTATTTTCACCGCATTTTATAAAAACACCACAGGAACACCGTATTGAGGCTTTGTTCTGACCGCTCATTCGGTGTCGCGTTTCTTTCAAGCATTTCTCCTGGTTAGCCCGCACTCGGCTCGCTCCCAGAGCCGTGTTAAAGTCTACTTCGCATTCACTCTCTTTTCTCAGCAGACTAAAAGAAACTTCCATCCTGCACCGCTGTTAGCTTTTTCACAAGAGCAGAGGAGAGCGCACCGTTCCCAGCGGCACTGCAGTACCGGGTCGATGCTTGGAGTGAACGGAGCAAGCTCCTTTTTCAACTCCTATTGATAAAAATCCATTTAATATGTAGTCCTTGCATAGACATATCACATATTAAACTGATAAGTACAGATGGATTATGTGCAATTAGTAAAGAGAGTAGAGGACGATCTCTCTCGTTGGAAGTCCTTACCTATATCACTTATGGGGAGAGTTACAACCATTAAAATGATGATACTACCAAAAGTTAACTATTTGTTCTCAATGATCCCCATAAAACCATCTGCTACTTGGTTTAAGTCACTAGATTCATGCATCTCCAAATTTCCGTGGAAAAACAAACCACCACGTATTAGTTTAAAAACCCTACAGAAGACCAAGGACAGTGGTGGATTAGATTTACCTCATTTTCAGCACTATTCCTTAGCCAATAGGTTACAATATATATCAAAATGGTTTAAACCTTGTTGTTGTCACAGTTCCCAGAGACGTTGTAATCGTTGAGGATTCTATATTCACCCCCTCATTAGAGGCACGTGTTGCAGATTGATGACACTGAATCTTCTTCTCTGTTCATTGCTGGCATCATTCCCAGCATCGTAAGTGTTCGTGGCATTGTTAGCCTCTTCTTCTGGATCTTGATATCGAGCATCCTTTTGTATTTCTGGTTTGTAAGTCCTCTCTCTTCGTTCACCGGAGTCTTCGTCTCTTTGTCCTTGAGTTTGGTGATTTTTTCTTCTTTTGATGCCTTGACACAGTGTGACAGGTGATACCACATGGGAGATCCTTTAACTTGGACTGCTGTCCCTGTGCTGCGAAATGGCTGTGCTGCTCAAATGGTCTCTCCTTCATCATATACACAGTTATTTATACATCACCTTCCACCATGAAGCGTTGTCCCTTTTTGTTTCTCTCTTTGTTCTTAAAATGCTGTTATAAATGTCTAAACCAATCCATTAAACTAGATCATTTTGGCAGTAAAGCGATCTACAATGTGCTTGGTCGCAAAGCTGCTCATCTGTGGTAAACAGCTCTTCAGAAAGGCATTCTTCAATTGATTTCACTCATTTTATGTAATAATTTTGTGATTTCCTACAAAACTACACTTCTTCTCCCATCTGTCTGAGTATTTAATATTGTCTGGGTCCCGTTAAAACATGTATTTTTCCCATCTAATTCCTTGTTTGCTTTAAAACAAGTATTCCCCATTTTCTATCCCTTCAGTAGCCAACCAGTTTGTATGGAGTACACTGGAGCAACTTGACTGATCAGTAAAACACTGCTTTTGTTGTCACCGCAAGGCTTCCCCCGTCGGTTGTTTCACTGAGACACTACTGAGTAACTACAACTCAACACAGTTTATACACATAACATTCATATACATACTAACAAACAAACAAACAATAATTTATCGCAATTTTCTCATCTCTGTTTGAACGTACACCCAGGTAAATATTCCTGTAGTCTTCTCATACCGACTATGGACCCATTCATTGTTTAACTTCACTGTTTTGCAAATCCTAATTGAATATTACACATTGACATTGAACTTTACTGGATAAGCAGGTCTTCATTGCATTCAGCAGCCTATATGTGAGCATTTATGTGTAAGCTGTTCTTCTTTGCATTTATCAGCAGCAAGCAATTCTTCACTGCACATGCATATGTAAATAGTAAAACAATTCCAATGTGTTAGCGAAACCTTCTATATCACAGTGGTTTCTAAGGTCTATTTTAAGTTCTTTGCCATCAGTGAGATGACATTGTTTACAAAGTGTGTCAAATTATCACTGAAGATCTTTTCAGGAATTTCAAATCTAGAAATGAGTTATTTTACGCGTGATTTTGCTACTGAGAGTGCATCTGCTTGTGCACATGGAAATATTTCAGACCATTTGGTAAAAACCTCTGTTGTCACTGAGCAGAATCGTTTCCCTTAACATTAATTTAGTTCAATGAAATCTACAAAATAATGAAATAATGAAATCCAAACAAATATGTTGAAAAAGATACACTGGCTTAGGGAATTATCTTCGTTTTGGTCTTAGATTGCCCTGTGGAATGTATTTTGCACATATTTGACCTGCTAGACAAAACTTTATTCATTTATTTATTCTAAAAAAATGTTTTTAATAATTAGTAAAACCATATGCTGTAAAAACCTGGTTCATTATTGCTTCCATCCCTCCTGTTGAGACATGACATGGTCCGTGGCTCAATACTGCAGCATATTTAAACAAATTCTTTGGCAGTATGGTTTTCCTTCCGGTCATTCATACGAGTCTATTGTAGATGGCAATTGAATAACATCTAATAATGCTAAAATATTTGTAGTTTATACATTTAGCTGTGGATGTCAACATACCTGTTTTTCCAATGCTGTGTTAACACATGTACAGTTGAGAAGGCATACTGACTGTCAGTGTAAACGTTAACAACCTTTTTGTTATTTAATTTACAAGCTTCAGTTAAAGCTACCAATTCGACTGCTTGAACAGAGTAATTTTTTGGTAGTGGTTGTTTTAAGAAAACTTCAGTTTCTGTTACTACTGCAAATCCTGTAGCATTTGTGCCATCAGGGTTTTTTTCCTTGATCTGTTGAATAAATATAGTTATTTCTGCATTTTCATAACGTATATCAGTTAAGTCTGGCCTGGGTAAAACACTGATGGTTATTTCTGGCTTTCCATCTGTGGGGTAGGTAGCAGTGTGGATGGATTAAGTGTAGCACATCTCTCGACAACAAGGTGTGGCTGTGAAAGAAGAACTGTTATGTAGGAGAGATGTCTGGTAAAGATATTTTGTTAAGTAACCATATCACAGCCACTGCATGAGGTACCTTAAGTGTTAATGGGTGAAATAACACCATTATTGTTGATGCCTGCACTGCCAATGGCTTCTGGCCATTGATTCAAAAGTACGATCTCGTCCCTTTTTCCCCCTTTCAGTGGACACTGGCCCCTAATTACCGCAATTCAGCAGGGGGTCTTTCATTAGGAGTACTGGACTCCCCCGTGCACGGTTTCAGCTCCGACCCTGGACAGCGGAAAAAACGTTGAGATCTGGTTTGAGGACCCAATTGTTGAGAAAAGTCTCTCAATGAGACTCAGAGTTGCTGGAGTCAGTTAATGCAAAGGTTTAATCTTGCAGCAAGTTCAAGAATGTGTGTGTGTATGGGTGTATGTGTGCGAACGTGTGTGAGTTTGTGTGTGTGAGAGTTTAAAGAACCTGTTATCCACAGGCAGGCCTTAACTAGTATGGCACGGGTCCAGCCTGTCTCATCTTTTTTGGAAGGTCCAGCGCTCGGCCGTAACCCTTCTGTCTGTTTGGACTCTCACATACATTCGGTTAATCATAGAAAAACGAGAACAAAACTTTTTAGCCCCTTAAATTCATAAAACAGACATGGTGCAGTTATTTCCATTCTAGAAAATAAGAGTAATCACCACCATTCCTATAAATTCTGGATATTCTAACAATCTGAATCTTTTTTAAATGTTCGATGAAGCCCTTTGCTGTTCTGTTTAGAGACTCAGCTGATCATAAACCAAGTTTTGCTCTTGAACCAAGCTTCTAAACTCTTCACCTTTTTCATTTCTCAGTTAGTATTCACTTTAAAACTGATTAAAAGAAAAATTAAATGAATGCCTATCAACAAATGTGGGATCTAAACTCTAGTGCTTTCTCTAAAATAATTTCCTTTCTCAATTCAGAAATGTGTGTGTGTAAGTCACAACACCCGTGACACCAAAACGGCTTTCTTTTCTCTCTTTTCTCTACACTCTGCACTGTGAGCACACACACCAAATCAGAAAGGCTTTTTTCTCTCTTTTCTACATTATGGACTGTGGGGACACAAAACCGCTCTCTCTCTTTTTTTTTTTGATTGTGTGCCAGGGCGTTGTCTCACGTATTAGATTATGCTTAAGATACGAATGGGTTTATCAGTCACATCAGAATCCGTACATACTGATCCTCCCGTAATAGAATGGTCGGATCTTATCAAACACACTTTGTTTCTTGTGACAAGTCAGCGAAACAGCGTATACACGTCAAGACACTGAATCAAGTTTGCCACAAGAACTCATAAGTTTGGCAGTATTGCTCTGCCGTCAGCAATCATACACCCATTTTATTTTCATGAGACATGTGCAGGCACCTGTTCATCTACTGTTCTATCACTATGAATTAGTTTATCTATTATCAATAAGGATACTTCTACAACTACTATCAAAGTATGTCCGGACTTCTTATGTTGTCAGTTGCTATATATGAATAAGTGGGTTGCTACTGAAAAGCATTAAGCATGTCACACAGCCCAAACATATAACATTTCAGGACACACCACACAGTTAACAACCACAGTGAAGCGTGTCAAAGCCCAAACATGTAACATTCAACAGGACACTTACACAACACATTCAAATCAAACAGTCAGACAACATACAAGAACCTATACCCCAGCCGGCATTGCTCCCTGCCTATTTTCCTACAACTCACTATGTGTGCGCACACCTTTATTCACAAACTCTTCAACTTATACTCTTTTACCGAAGCTGCTACAGCTCGATTGGCTGTAGCAGCCAAGGATCTGCTAGGATCTATTCACCGAAATAGATCCTATTTCGGTGAATTTGACATCTGCCTTGCATGTAACAGATTAGCGGTTTAGCAGTTTTAATTTAGTTTGAGTGAAGGAATTCATTTTATAGCAAAATCCGAAATCGTGAAGAACTCATGGAAGTAAGCTTATTCTCGGATTCCTGAATCTTTAGATTTGCTCTTTGTTTTACTGCAAAGTACAACGTTGAGCAGCACTAATGAGTTGTTTCTATTTTTGGCAGGCTTTACCTTTGCGGATGAAGCCCTTTCTGTCTGTGCAAAAGAAATCTTGTTACTGTGCAGAGTGACTTCTCTGAGTAGAGTCGCCTTACTTGTTGCGACTGTGCCAATGTTCGAAGCTGGAGTGCAAAGTTGTTGCTTGAATGGTGCTCGCTGGAGCGTGCGGTAGTGTAAAGTTATACCATTTAAAAGGGCTGAAGAGTGCTCAGTGCAGCGGGTGGGCCGAGGTGCAAAGTGACACTATGGCCATAAAAAGAACACCGCTACAAGTGCGCATTGTGCCAGGAAGGGCCCTCGGACGTGAACCAGTGGACAGTTATCGCTTCTCGGCCTTTTGGCTAAGATCAAGTGTAGTATCTGTTCTTATCAGTTTAATGTCTGATGTGTCCTCTATGCGAGGACTACATATTAAATGGATTTGTATCAATAGGAGTTGAAAAAGGAGCTTGCTCCGTTCACTCCAAGCATCGACCCGGTACTGTAGTGCCCCTGGGAACGGTGCACTCTCCTCTGCTCTTGTGAAAAAGCAAACAGCGGTGCAGGATGGAAGTTTCAGGGAGCCCAAGATGAAACTTTCTTTTAGTCTGCTGAGAAAAGAGAGTGAATGCGAAGTAGACTTTAACACGGTTCTGGGAGCGAGCCGAGTGCGGGCTAATCAGGAGAATTGCTTGAAAGAAACGCGACACCGAATGAGCGGTCAGAACAAAGCCTCAATACGGTGTTCCTGTGGTGTTTTTATAAAATGCGGTGAAAAAAAAGGTGTGAATGCCCCATAGAAAACTAAAAGGTGGAGCGGAAGTGTTCGGCTGCAAGAAGGTGTGAATGTCCGACTATATTTGGTGAAAAGCAGGTGAAGCAAGGTCTGAATGCCCAACCTTACATCATCAAAAGCGAGATCAGAGGTTTTTGGCTGCAAGAAGGCCATAGTTTGCCAAAAGTGGGTAAGGTGCGAATGACCGACTAAATATCAACAAAAGTGGGGGCGGAGGTCTTCGGATGCAAGTGGGTGTGAATATCCCACCATAGAAGTATGGTGGAGAGGAAGCTGTGAATGGCCGACCATAGTTTGCAAAAAGCGGGTGAGAAAAGGTGCGAATGTCCAACCATACATGATCAAAACAGGGAGCGGAGGTGTTTGGCTGCGACAAGGTGTGAATGTCCACCCATAATTAATGAAAAGCGGGCAACAAGTAGGTTCGAATGCCCAACCATACATCATCAAAAGCAGGAGTGGATGTGTTCGGCTACAAGAAGGTTTGAATGTCCGAGCATAGTTTGTAAAAAGCGGGTAAGAAAAGGTTCAAA
Source organism: Leuresthes tenuis (assembly GCF_036924035.1). NCBI lineage: Eukaryota > Metazoa > Chordata > Actinopteri > Atheriniformes > Atherinopsidae > Leuresthes > Leuresthes tenuis. Next base: position 11,878,706 of record NW_027325377.1, read on the forward strand.
TGCCTGAATATACATCATCAAAAGCAGGACTGGATGTGTTCGGCTACAAGAAGGTTTGAATGTCCGACCATAGTTGGTAAAAAGTGGGTATGAAAAGGTTCGAATGCCCAAAATCGGCTGAAAAAAACTGTGTTCGGCTGCAAAAAGGTGTGAATGTTTGACTAAAGTTTGTAAGACAAGGTTTGAATGCCTGACAATGTATGATCAAAAGCGGGAGCGGAGGTATTCAGCTGCAAGAAGGTCTAAATGTCCATCATTAATTGCTAGAAAACATGAAAGAAAATTTTCGAAAATCAATCTGCATATGATCATAAGTGGGAGAGGAGGTGTTCAGCTGCAAGAAGGTGTGAATGTCCTACCATAATTGCTGAAAAATGTGTTAGAAACGGTAGGAATGCCGGACCATACATCATCAAAAGCTAGAGAGGTGGTGTTCGGCTGCAAGTAGGTGTGAATGTCTGACTAAAGTTCAAATATATTAACAAAAGCGGGAGGAGAGCTCTTCGGATGAGTGGTTGAGAATTTCCAACCGTAATCTATAAAATGCGGTGAAAAAAAAGGTGTGATAGAAACCTAAAAGGTGGAGCGGAAGTGTTCGGCTGCAAGAAGGTGTGAATGTCCGTCTATAGTTGGTGAAAAGCAGGAAAAGCAAGGTCTGAATGCCCAATCTTACATCATCAAAAGCGAGATCAGAGGTGTTTGGCTGCAAGAAAACGGGTTAGGTGTGAATGACCGACTAAATATCAACAAAAGTGGGGGCGGAGGTCTTCGGATAAAAGTGGGTGTGAATATCCCACCATACAAGTATGGTGGAGAGGAAGCTGTGAATGTCCGACCATGGTTTGTAAAACGCGGGTAAGACAAGGTGCGAATGTCCGACAATGTATATACCATCATAAGCGGAAGCGGAGGTGTTCGGCTGCAAGAAGGTGTGAACGTCCGACCAAAGTTTGTAAAAAGCAGTTAAGAAAAGGTTCGAATATCCAACCAAACATAATCAAAAGTGGGAGCAGAGCTGTTCGACTGCAAGTAGGTTTGAATTTCCACCCATAATTCCTGAAAAATGGGTAAGAAAAGGTGCGAATGCCCAACCATACATCATCAAAAGAAGAAGTGGATGTGTTCTGCTACAAGAAGGTTTGAATGTCCGACCATAGCTTGTAAAAAGTGGGTAAGAAAAAGTTCGAATGCTCGAACATACACCATCAAAATTGGAAGCGGAGGTGTTCCGCTGTAAGACGGTGTGAATGTCCGACCATAATTGGTAAAAAGCGGGTAAGAAAAGGTTAAAATACCCGACTGTACACAATCAATAGCGGGAGCGGAGTTGTTCGGCTACAAGAAGGTGTGAAAGTCCGACCATGGTTTGTAAAACGCGGGTAAGACAAGGTGCGAATGCCCGACAATGTATGATCAAAAGAGGGAGCGGAGGTGTTCGGCTGCAAGGTCTGAATTTCCAACCATAATTTGTAAACACCGTTGAAGAAAAGCCTCGAAAGCCCGACTATACACCATCAAAAGCGGGAGCAGAGGTGTTCAGCTGCAAGAAGGTCTGAATGTCCACCAATAATTACTGAGAAATGGATAAGAAAAGGTGTGAATGCCCAACTATACATCATCACAAGCAGAAGTGGATGTGTTCGGCCACAAGAAGGTTTGAATGTCCGACCATAGTTTGTAAAAGGCGGGTAAGAAAAGGTTTGAATGCCCGAACATACACAATCAAAAGAGGGAGCGGAGGTGTTTCGCTGCAAGAAGGTGTGAATGTCCGACCATAGTTTGTAAAAAGTGGGTAAGAAAAGGTTCGAATGCCAGAACATACACCATCAAAAGAGGGAGCGGAGGTTTTCCGCTGTAAGAAGGTGTGAATGTCCGACCATAGTTGGTAAAAAGCGGGTAAGAAAAGGTTAAAATACCCGACTCTACACAATCAATAGCGGGAGCGGAGTTGTTCGGCTAAAAGAAGGTGTGAAAGTCCGACCATGGTTTGTAAAAAGCGGGTAAGAAAAGGTTCGAATGCAAAAATACACACCATCAAAAGCGGAAGCCGAGGTGTTCGGCTGCAAGTAGGTGTGAATGTCCACCCATAATTAATGAAGAAGTAGGTTCGAATGCCCAACCATACATCAACAAAAGCAGGAGTGGATGTGTTTGGCTACAAGAAGGTTTGAATGTCCGAGCATAGTTTGTAAAAAGCGGGTAAGAAAAGGTGCGAATGCCCAACCATACATCATCAAAAGAAGAAGTGGATGTGTTCTGCTACAAGAAGGTTTGAATGTCCGACCATAGTTTGTAAAAAGCGGGTAAGAAAAGGTGCGAATGCCCGAAAATACACCATCAAAAGAGGGAGCGGAGGTGTTCCGCTGTAAGATGGTGCGAATGTCCGACCATAGTTGGTAAAAAGCGGGTAAGAAAAGGTTCGAATGCCCGAATATATACCATCAAAAGCGGAAACGGAGGTGTTCGGCTGCAAGAAGGTGTGAACGTCCGACAAACGTTTGTAAAAAGCAGTTAAGAAAAGGTTCGAATATCCAACCAAACATAATCAAAAGTTGGAGCAGAGCTGTTCGACTGCAAATAGGTGTGAATGTCTACCCATAATTCCTGAAAAATGGGTAAGAAAAGGTGCGAATGCCCAACCATACATCATCAAAAGAAGAAGTGGATGTGTTCTGCTACAAGAAGGTTTGAATGTCCGACCATAGTTTGTAAAAAGTGGGTAAGAAAAAGTTCGAATGCCCGAACATACACCATCAAAAGAGGGAGCGGAGGTGTTCCGCTGTAAGACGGTGTGAAAGTCCGACCATAATTGGTAAAAAACGGGTAAGAAAAGGTTAAAATACCCGACTGTACACAATCAATAGCGGGAGCGGAGTTGTTCGGCTACAAGAAGGTGTGAAAGTCCGACCATGGTTTGTAAAACGCGGGTAAGACAAGGTGCGAATGCCCGACAAAGTATGATCAAAAGAGGGAGCGGAGGTGTTCGGCTGCAAGGTCTGAATTTCCAACCATAATTTGTAAACACCGTTGAAGAAAAGCCTCGAAAGCCCGACTATACACCATCAAAAGCGGGAGCAGAGGGGTTCAGCTGCAAGAAGGTCTGAATGTCCACCAATAATTACTGAAAAATGGGTAAGAAAAGGTGTGAATGCCCAACTATACATCATCAAAAGCAGAAGTGGATGTGTTCGGCCACAAGAAGGTTTGAATGTCCGACCATAGTTTGTAAAAAGCGGGTAAGAAAAGGTTCGAATGCCCGAACATACACAATCAAAAGAGGGAGCGGAGGGGTTTCGCTGCAAGAAGGTGTGAATGTCCGAGCATAGTTTGTAAAAAGTGGGTAAGAAAAGGTTCGAATGCCAAAATATACACCATCAAAAACGGAAGCCGAGGTGTTCGGCTGCAAGTAGGTGTGAATGTCAGATCATAATTTGCAAAAAGCTGATGAGAAAGGTGTGAATGACCGACAATAATTACTGAAAAATGTGTTAGAAAAGGTAAGAATGCCGGACTATTCATCATCAAAAGCAGAGAAGAGGTGTTCGGATGCAAGAAGCTGTGAATGTCCAGCCATAATTACTCAAAAACGGGTAAGAAAAGGTAGTATTGCCAGACCATAAATGATCAAAACAGCGAGCGGAGGTGTTCCGCTGTAAGAAGGTGTGAATGTCCGACCATAATTGGTAAAAAGCGGGTAAGAAAAGGTTAAAATACCCGACTGTACACAATCAATAGCGGGAGCGGAGTTGTTTGGCTACTAAAAGGTGTGAAAGTCCGACCATACATCCTCAAAAGCAGAACTGGATGTGTTCGGATACAAGAAGGTTTGAATGTCCGACCATAGTTTGTAAAAAGCGGGTAAGAAAAGGTTCGAATGCCCAAACATACACCATCAAAAGAGGGAGCGGAGGTGTTCCGCCATAAGAAGGTGTGAATGTCCGACCGTAGTTGGTAAAAAGTGGGTAAGAAAAGGTTAAAATACCCGACTGCACACAATCAATAGCGGGAGCGAATGTGTTCGGCTACAAGAAGGTGTGAAAGTCCGACCATGTATTGTAAAAAGCGGGTAAGAAAAGGTGCGAATGCCCGACAATGTATGATCAAAAGAGGGAGCGGAGGTTTTCGGCTAAAAGAAGGTCTGAATGTCCAACCATAATTTGTAAAAACTGGGGAAGAAAAGGCTTGAAAGCCCAACTATACACCATCAAAAGCGGGAGCAGAGGGGTTCAGCTGCAAGAAGGTCTGAATGTCCATCAATAATTGCTAGAAAACATGAAAGAAAATTTTCGAATATCAAACCGCACATGATCATAAGTGGGAGCGGAGGTGTTTAGCTGCGAGAAGGTGTGAATGTCCACCCATAATTCCTCAAAAATGGGTAAAAAAAAAGGTGCGAATGCCCAACCATACATCATCAAAAGCAGGTGTGAATGTCAGATCACAATTTGCAAAAACCTGATGAGAAATGGTGAGAATGCCCGACTATACACCATCAAATGCGGGAGCGGAGGTGTTCGGCTGTGAGTAGGTGTGAATGTCCGACCATACTTGCTGAAAAATATGACAAAGCAGTGTTCACTTGGTTTGAGTGAAGGATTTCATTTTATATCAAAATCCGAAATTGTGTAGAACTCGTGGAAATAAGTTTATTCTCGGATTCCTAAAGGTTTAGTGTTGTTCTTTGGTATACTGCAAAGTAATACTTTTTATTTTGTTGAAACCGATTCAGACATGGATAAATATCAAGGACAAAGCAGTTTTAACTTGGTTTGAGTGAAGGAATTCATTTTATATCAAAATCCGAAATTGTGTAGAACTCGTGGAAATAAGTTTATTCTCGGATTCCTAAAGGTTTAGTGTTGTTCTTTAGTATACTGCAAAGTAATACTTTCTATTTTGTTGAAACCGATTAAGTTAAAACTGCTTTGTCCTTCATATTTATCCATGTCATAATAGCTTTAAACAAAAAAGAACGTTGTACTTTGCAGGATAGGAAAGAACAACTCTAAACCTTTTCAGGAATCCGAGAATAAGCTTCTTATCACCAGTTCTACACAATTTCGGATTTTGATATAAAATGAATTCCTTCACTCAAACCAAGTTAAAACTGCTTTGTCCTTCATATTTATCCATGTCTGAATAGGTTTCAACAAAAAAGAAAGTATTAATTTGCAGTATACCAAAGAACAACACTAAACCTTTAGGAATCCGAGAATAAGCTTCTTATCACCAGTTCTACACAATTTCGGATTTTGATATAAAATGAATTCCTTCACTCAAACCAAGTTAAAACTGCTTTGTCCTTAATATTTATCCATGTCTGAATAGGTTTCAACAAAAAAGAAAGTATTACTTTGCAGTATACCAAAGAACATCACTAAACCTTTAGGAATCCGAGAATAAGCTTCTTATCACCAGTTCTACACAATTTCAGATTTTGATATAAAATGAATTCCTTCACTCAAACCAAGTTAAAACTGCTTTGTCCTTAATATTTATCCATGTCTGAATAGGTTTCAACAAAAAAGAAAGTATTACTTTACAGTATACCAAAGAACAACACTAAACCTTTAGGAATCCGAGAATAAGCTTCTTATCACCAGTTCTACACAATTTCGGATTTTGATATAAAATTAATTCCTTCACTCAAACCAAGTTAAAACTGCTTTGTCCTTCATATTTATCCATGTCTGAATGGGTTTCAACAAAATAGAAAGTATTACTTTGCAGTATACCAAAGAACAACACTAAACCTTTAGGAATCCGAGAATAAGCTTCTTTTCACCAGTTCTACACAATTTCGGATTTTGATATAAAATGAATTCCTTCACTCAAACCAAGTGAAAACTGCTTTGTCATATTTTTCAGCAAGTATGGTCGGACATTCACACCTACTCACAGCCGAACACCTCCGCTCCCGCATTTGATGGTGTATAGTCGGGCATTCTCACCATTTCTCATCAGGTTTTTGCAAATTATGATGACATTCACACCTGCTTTTGATGTTGTATGGTTGGGCATTCGCACCTTTTTTTACCGATTTTTCAGGAATTATGGGTGGACATTCACACCATCTTACAGCTGAACACCTCCTCTCCCGCATATGATCATGTGCGGTTTGATATTCGAAAAATTTTCTTTCATGTTTTCTAGCAATTATTGATGGACATTGAGACCTTCTTGCAGCTGAACACCTCTGCTCCCGCTTTTGATGGTGTATAGTTGGGCTTTCGAGCCTTTTCTTCCCCGGTATTTACAAATTATGGTTGGACATTCAGACCTTCTTGCAGCCGAAAACCTCCGCTCCCTCTTTTGATCATACATTGTCGGGCATTCGCACCTTTTCTTAACCACTTTTTACAAAACATGGTTGGACTTTCACACTTTCTTGTAGCCGAACACATCCCTTCCCGCTATTGATTGTGTACAGTCGGGTATTTGAACCTTTTCTTACCCGCTTTTTACCAACTACGGTCGGACATTCACACCTTCTTATGGCGGAACACCTCCGCTCCCTCTTTTGATGGTGTAGGTTCGGGCATTCGAACCTTTTCTTACCCGCTTTTTACAAACTATGCTCGGACATTCAAACCTTCTTGTAGCCGAACACATCCAGTCCTGCTTTTGATGATGTATGGTTGGGCATTCGCACCTTTTTTTTTACCCATTTTTGAGGAATTATGGGTGGACATTCACACCTTCTTGCAGCTGAACACCTCCTCTCCCACTTATGATCATGTGCGGTTGGATATTCGAACATTTTTTTTCATGTTTTCTAGCAATTATTGATGGACATTCAGACCTTCTTGCAGCTGAACACCTCCGCTCCCGCTTTTGATGGTGTATAGTCGGGCTTCCGAGCCTTTTCTTCCCCTGTTTTTACAAATTATGGTTGGACATTTAGACCTTCTTGCAGCCGAAAACCTCCGTTCCCTCTTTTGATCATACATTGTCGGGCATTCGCACCTTTTCTTACCCGCTTTTTACAAACCATGGTCGGACTTTCACACCTTTTAGTAGCCAAACAACTCCGCTCCCGCTATTGATTGTGTACAGTCGGGTATTTTAACCTTTTCTTACCCGCTTTTTACCAATTTTAGTGGGACATTCACACCTTCTTACAGCGGAACACCTCCGCTCCCTGTTTTGATCATTTATGGTCTGGCAATACTACCTTTTCTTACCCGTTTTTGAGTTATTATGGCTGGACATTCACAGCTTCTTGCAGCCGAACACCTCTTCTCCGGCTTTTGATGATGAATGGTCCGGCATTCTTTTCTAACACATTTTTCAGCAATTATTGTCGGTCATTCACACCTTTCTCATCAGCTTTTTACAAATTATGATCTGACATTCACACCTACTTGCAGCCGAACACCTCGGCTTCCGCTTTTGATGGTGTATATTTTGGCATTCGAACCTTTTCTTACCCGCTTTTTACAAACCATGGTCGGACTTTCATACCTTCTTTTAGCCGAACAACTCCGCTCCCGCTATTGATTGTGTAGAGTTGGGTATTTTAGCCTTTTCTTACCCGCTTTTTACCAACTATGGTCGGACATTCACACCTTCTTACAGCGGAACACCTCCGCTCCCTCTTTTGATGGTGTATGTTCTGGCATTCGAACCTTTTCTTACCCACTTTTTACAAACTATGCTCGGACATTCACACCTTCTTGCAGTGAAACACCTCCGCTCCCTCTTTTGATTGTGTATGTTCGGGCATTCGAACCTTTTCTTACCCGCCTTTTACAAACTATGGTCGGACATTTAAACCTTCTTGTGGCCGAACACATCCACTTCTGCTTGTGATGATGTATAGTTGGGCATTCACACCTTTTCTTACCCATTTTTCAGTAATTATTGGTGGACATTCAGACCTTCTTGCAGCTGAACACCTCCGCTCCCGCTTTTGATGGTGTATAGTCGGGCTTTCGAGCCTTTTCTTCAACGGTGTTTACAAATTATGGTTGGAAATTCAGACCTTGCAGCCGAACAACTCCGCTCCCTCTTTTGATCATACATTGTCGGGCATTCGCACCTTGTCTTACCCGCTTTTTACAAACCATGGTCGGACTTTCACACCTTCTTGTAGCCAAACAACTCCGCTCCCGCTATTGATTGTGTACAGTCCGGTTTTTTAACCTTTTCTTACCCGCTTTTTACCAACTATGGTCGGACATTCGCAGCATCTTACAGCGGAACACCTCCGCTCCCTCTTTTGATGGTGTATGTTCGGGCATTCAAACTTTTTCTTACCCGCTTTTTACAAACTATGGTTGGACATTCAAACCTTCTTGTAGCAGAACGCATCCACTTCTTCTTTTGATGATGTATGGTTGGGCATGCGCACCTTTTCTTACCCATTTTTCAGGAATTATGTGTGGATATTCACACCTACTTGCAGTCGAACAGCTCTGCTCCCACTTTTGATTATGTTTGGTTGGATATTCGAACCTTTTCTTAACTGCTTTTTACAAACTTTGGTCGGACGTTCACACCTTCTTGCAGCCGAACACCTCCGCTTCCGCTTTTGATGGTATATATTCGGGCATTCGAACCTTTTCTTACCCACTTTTTACCAACTATGGTCGTACATTCAAACCTTCTTGTAGCCGAAAACCTCCACTCCCTCTTTTGATCATACTTTGTCGGGCATTCGCACCTTTTCTTACCCGCTTTTTACAAACTATGCTCGGACATTCAAACCTTCTTGTAGCCAAACACATCTACTCCTGCTTTTGTTGATGTATGGTTGGGCATTCGAACCTACTTGTTGCCCGCTTTTCATTAATTATGGGTGGACATTCACACCTTGTCACAGCCAAACACCTCCGCTCCCTGTTTTGATCATGTATGGTTGGACATTCGCACCTTTTCTCACCCGCTTTTTGCAAACTATGGTCGGCCATTCACAGCTTCCTCTCCACCATACTTGTATGGTGGGATATTCACACCCACTTGCATCCGAAGATCTCCGCCCCCACTTTTGTTGATATTTAGTTGGTCATTCACACCTTACCCGTTTTCTTGCCGCCAAACACCTCTGATCTCGCTTTTGATGATGTAAGATTGGGCATTCAGACCTTGCTTTTCCTGCTTTTCACCAACTATAGATGGACATTCACACTTTCTTGCAGCCGAACACTTCCGCTCCACCTTTTAGGTTTCTATCACACCTTTTTTTTCACCGCATTTTATAGATTATGGTTGGAAATTCTCAACCACTCATCCGAAGACCTCTCCTCCCGCTTTTGTTAATATATTTGAACTTTAGTCAGACATTCACACCTACTTGTAGCCGAACACCACCTCTCTAGCTTTTGATGAGGTATGGTCCGGGATTCTTACCGTTTCTAACACATTTTTCAGCAATTATGGTAGGATATTCACACCTTCTTGCAGCTGAACACCTCCTCTCCCACTTATGATCATGTGCGGATTGATTTTCGAAAATTTTCTTTCATGTTTTCTAGCAATTAATTATGGACATTTAGACCTTCTTGCAGCTGAACACCTCCGCTCCCGCTTTTGATCATACATTGTCAGGCATTCGCACCTTGTCTTACCCGCTTTTTACAAACTTTAGTCGAACATTCACACCTTTTTGCAGCCGAACACAGTTTTTTGCAGCCGAATTTGGGCATTCGCACCTTTTCATACCCACTTTTTACCAACTATGGTCGGACATTCACACCGTCTTAAAGCGGAACACCTCCGCTCCCTCTTTTGATGGTGTATGTTCGGGCATTCGAACCTTTTCTTACCCGCTTTTTACAAACTATGCTCGGACATTCAAACCTTCTTGTAGCCGAACACATCCACTCCTGCTTTTGATGATGTATGGTATGGCATTCGAACCTACTTGTTGCCCGCTTTTCATTAATTATGGGTGGACATTCACACCTTGTCGCAGCCAAACACCCTGTTTCGATCATGTATGGTTGGACATTCGCACCTTTTCTCACCCGCTTTTTGCAAACTATGGTCGGCCATTCACAGCTTCCTCTCCACCATACTTGTATGGTGGGATATTCACACCCACTTGCATCCGAAGACCTCCGCCCCCACTTTTGTTGATATTTAGTCGGTCATTCGCACCTTACCCGCTTTTGGCAAACTATGGCCTTCTTGCAGCCAAAAACCTCTGATCTCGCTTTTGATGATGTAAGGTTGGGCATTCAGACCTTGCTTCACCTGCTTTTCACCAAATATAGTCGGACATTCACACCTTCTTGCAGCCGAACACTTCCTTCCGCTCCACCTTTTAGTTTTCTATGGGGCATTCACACCTTTATTTTCACCGCATTTTATAAAAACACCACAGGAACACCGTATTGAGGCTTTGTTCTGACCGCTCATTCGGTGTCGCGTTTCTTTCAAGCATTTCTCCTGGTTAGCCCGCACTCGGCTCGCTCCCAGAGCCGTGTTAAAGTCTACTTCGCATTCACTCTCTTTTCTCAGCAGACTAAAAGAAACTTCCATCCTGCACCGCTGTTAGCTTTTTCACAAGAGCAGAGGAGAGCGCACCGTTCCCAGCGGCACTGCAGTACCGGGTCGATGCTTGGAGTGAACGGAGCAAGCTCCTTTTTCAACTCCTATTGATAAAAATCCATTTAATATGTAGTCCTTGCATAGACATATCACATATTAAACTGATAAGTACAGATGGATTATGTGCAATTAGTAAAGAGAGTAGAGGACGATCTCTCTCGTTGGAAGTCCTTACCTATATCACTTATGGGGAGAGTTACAACCAGTAAAATGATGATACTACCAAAAGTTAACTATTTGTTCTCAATGATCCCCATAAAACTATCTGCTACTTGGTTTAAGTCACTAGATTCATGCATCTCCAAATTTCTGTGGAAAAACAAACCACCACGTATTAGTTTAAAAACCCTACAGAAGACCAAGGACAGTGGTGGATTAGATTTACCTCATTTTCAGCACTATTCCTTAGCCAATAGGTTACAATATATATCAAAATGGTTTAAACCTTGTTGTTGTCACAGTTCCCAGAGACGTTGTAATCATTGAGGATTCTATATTCACCCCCTCATTAGAGGCACGTGTTGCAGATTGATGACACTGAATCTTCTTCTCTGTTCATTGCTGGCATCATTCCCAGCATCGTAAGTGTTCGTGGCATTGTTAGCCTCTTCTTCTGGATCTTGATATCGAGCATCCTTTTGTATTTCTGGTTTGTAAGTCCTCTCTCTTCGTTCACCGGAGTCTTCGTCTCTTTGTCCTTGAGTTTGGTGATTTTTTCTTCTTTTGATGCCTTGACACAGTGTGACAGGTGATACCACATGGGAGATCCTTTAACTTGGACTGCTGTCCCTGTGCTGCGAAATGGCTGTGCTGCTCAAATGGTCTCTCCTTCATCATATACACAGTTATTTATACATCACCTTCCACCATGAAGCGTTGTCCCTTTTTGTTTCTCTCTTTGTTCTTAAAATGCTGTTATAAATGTCTAAACCAATCCATTAAACTAGATCATTTTGGCAGTAAAGCGATCTACAATGTGCTTGGTCGCAAAGCTGCTCATCTGTGGTAAACAGCTCTTCAGAAAGGCATTCTTCAATTGATTTCACTCATTTTATGTAATAATTTTGTGATTTCCTACAAAACTACACTTCTTCTCCCATCTGTCTGAGTATTTAATATTGTCTGGGTCCCGTTAAAACATGTATTTTTCCCATCTAATTCCTTGTTTGCTTTAAAACAAGTATTCCCCATTTTCTATCCCTTCAGTAGCCAACCAGTTTGTATGGAGTACACTGGAGCAACTTGACTGATCAGTAAAACACTGCTTTTGTTGTCACCGCAAGGCTTCCCCCGTCGGTTGTTTCACTGAGACACTACTGAGTAACTACAACTCAACACAGTTTATACACATAACATTCATATACATACTAACAAACAAACAAACAATAATTTATCGCAATTTTCTCATCTCTGTTTGAACGTACACCCAGGTAAATATTCCTGTAGTCTTCTCATACCGACTATGGACCCATTCATTGTTTAACTTCACTGTTTTGCAAATCCTAATTGGATATTACACATTGACATTGAACTTTACTGGATAAGCAGGTCTTCATTGCATTCAGCAGCCTATATGTGAGCATTTATGTGTAAGCTGTTCTTCTTTGCATTTATCAGCAGCAAGCAATTCTTCACTGCACATGCATATGTAAATAGTAAAACAATTCCAATGTGTTAGCGAAACCTTCTATATCACAGTGGTTTCTAAGGTCTATTTTAAGTTCTTTGCCATCAGTGAGATGACATTGTTTACAAAGTGTGTCAAATTATCACTGAAGATCTTTTCAGGAATTTCAAATCTAGAAATGAGTTATTTTACGCGTGATTTTGCTACTGAGAGTGCATCTGCTTGTGCACATGGAAATATTTCAGACCATTTGGTAAAAACCTCTGTTGTCACTGAGCAGAATCGTTTCCCTTAACATTAATTTAGTTCAATGAAATCTACAAAATAATGAAATAATGAAATCCAAACAAATATGTTGAAAAAGATACACTGGCTTAGGGAATTATCTTCGTTTTGGTCTTAGATTGCCCTGTGGAATGTATTTTGCACATATTTGACCTGCTAGACAAAACTTTATTCATTTATTTATTCTAAAAAAATTTTTTTAATAATTAGTAAAACCATATGCTGTAAAAACCTGGTTCATTATTGCTTCCATCCCTCCTGTTGAGACATGACATGGTCCGTGGCTCAATACTGCAGCATATTTAAACAAATTCTTTGGCAGTATGGTTTTCCTTCCGGTCATTCATACGAGTCTATTGTAGATGGCAATTGAATAACATCTAATAATGCTAAAATATTTGTAGTTTATACATTTAGCTGTGGATGTCAACATACCTGTTTTTCTAATGCTGTGTTAACACATGTACAGTTGAGAAGGCATACTGACTGTCAGTGTAAACGTTAACAACCTTTTTGTTATTTAATTTACAAGCTTCAGTTAAAGCTACCAATTCGACTGCTTGAACAGAGTAATTTTTTGGTAGTGGTTGTTTTAAGAAAACTTCAGTTTCTGTTACTACTGCAAATCCTGTAGCATTTGTGCCATCAGGGTTTTTTTCTTTGATCTGTTGAATAAATATAGTTATTTCTGCATTTTCATAATGTATATCAGTTAAGTCTGGCCTGGGTAAAACACTGATGGTTATTTCTGACATGCAATCATGAGGCTTTCCATCTGTGGGGTAGGTAGCAGTGTGGATGGATTAAGTGTAGCACATCTCTCGACAACAAGGTGTGGCTGTGAAAGAAGAACTGTTATGTAGGAGAGATGTCTGGTAAAGATATTTTGTTAAGTAACCATATCACAGCCACTGCATGAGGTACCTTAAGTGTTAATGGGTGAAATAACACCATTATTGTTGATGCCTGCACTGCCAATGGCTTCTGGCCATTGATTCAAAAGTACGATCTCGTCCCTTTTTCCCCTTTCAGTGGACACTGGCCCCTAATTACCGCAATTCAGCAGGGGGTCTTTCATTAGGAGTACTGGACTCCCCCGTGCACAGTTTCAGCTCCGACCCTGGACAGCGGAAAAAACGTTGAGATCTGGTTTGAGGACCCAATTGTTGAGAAAAGTCTCTCAATGAGACTCAGAGTTGCTGGAGTCAGTTAATGCAAAGGTTTAATCTTGCAGCAAGTTCAAGAATGTGTGTGTGTATGGGTGTATGTGTGCGAACGTGTGTGAGTTTGTGTGTGTGAGAGTTTAAAGAACCTGTAATCCACAGGCAGGCCTTAACTAGTATGGCACGGGTCCAGCCTGTCTCATCTTTTTTGGAAGGTCCAGCGCTCGGCCGTAACCCTTCTGTCTGTTTGGACTCTCACATACATTCGGTTAATCATAGAAAAACGAGAACAAAACTTTTTAGCCCCTTAAATTCATAAAACAGACATGGTGCAGTTATTTCCATTCTAGAAAATAAGAGTAATCACCACCATTCCTATAAATTCTGGATATTCTAACAATCTGAATCTTTTTTAAATGTTCGATGAAGCCCTTTGCTGTTCTGTTTAGAGACTCAGCTGATCATAAACCAAGTTTTGCTCTTGAACCAAGCTTCTAAACTCTTCACCTTTTTCATTTCTCAGTTAGTATTCACTTTAAAACTGATTAAAAGAAAAATTAAATGAATGCCTATCAACAAATGTGGGATCTAAACTCTAGTGCTTCCTCTAAAATAATTTCCTTTCTCAATTCAGAAATGTGTGTGTGTAAGTCACAACACCCGTGACACCAAAACGGCTTTCTTTTCTCTCTTTTCTCTACACTCTGCACTGTGAGCACACACAACAAATCAGAAAGGCTTTTTTCTCTCTTTTCTACATTATGGACTGTGGGGACACAAAACCGCTCTCTCTTTTTTTTTTTTTGATTGTGTGCCAGGGCGTTGTCTCACGTATTAGATTATGCTTAAGATACGAATGAGTTTATCAGTCACATCAGAATCCATATATACTGATCCTCCCGTAATAAAATGGTCGGATCTTATCAAACACACTTTGTTTCTTGTGACAAGTCAGCGAAACAGCGTATACACGTCAAGACACTGAATCAAGTTTGCCACAAGAACTCATAAGTTTGGCAGTATTGCTCTGCCGTCAGCAATCATACACCCATTTTATTTTCATGAGACATGTGCAGGCACCTGTTCATCTACTGTTCTATCACTATGAATTAGTTTATCTATTATCAATAAGGATACTTCTACAACTACTATCAAAGTATGTCCGGACTTCTTATGTTGTCAGTTGCTATATATGAATAAGTGGGTTGCTACTGAAAAGCATTAAGCATGTCACACAGCCCAAACATATAACATTTCAGGACACACCACACAGTTAACAACCACAGTGAAGCGTGTCAAAGCCCAAACATGTAACATTCAACAGGACACTTACACAACACATTCAAATCAAACAGTCAGACAACATACAAGAACCTATACCCCAGCCGGCATTGCTCCCTGCCTATTTTCCTACAACTCACTATGTGTGTGCACACCTTTATTCACAAACTCTTCAACTTATACTCTTTTACCGAAGCTGCTACAGCTCGATTGGCCAAATACCCTTAGATCCTATTTCGGTGAATTTGACATCTGCCTTGCATGTAACAGATTAGCGGTTTAGCAGTTTTAATTTAGTTTGAGTGAAGGAATTCATTTTATAGCAAAATCCGAAATCGTGAAGAACTCATGGAAGTAAGCTTATTCTCGGATTCCTGAATCTTTAGATTTGCTCTTTCTTTTACTGCAAAGTACAACGTTGAGCAGCACTAATGAGTTGTTTCTATTTTTGGCAGGCTTTACCTTTGCGGATGAAGCCCTTTCTGTCTGTGCAAAAGAAATCTTGTTACTGTGCAGAGTGACTTCTCTGAGTAGAGTCGCCTTACTTGTTGCGACTGTGCCAATGTTCGAAGCTGGAGTGCAAAGTTGTTGCTTGAATGGTGCTCGCTGGAGCGTGCGGTAGTGTAAAGTTATACCATTTAAAAGGGCTGAAGAGTGCTCAGTGCAGCGGGTGGGCCGAGGTGCAAAGTGACACTATGGCCATAAAAAGAACACCGCTACAAGTGCGCATTGTGCCAGGAAGGGCCCTCGGACGTGAACCAGTGGACAGTTATCGCTTCTCGGCCTTTTGGCTAAGATCAAGTGTAGTATCTGTTCTTATCAGTTTAATGTCTGATGTGTCCTCTATGCGAGGACTACATATTAAATGGATTTGTATCAATAGGAGTTGAAAAAGGAGCTTGCTCCGTTCACTCCAAGCATCGACCCGGTACTGTAGTGCCCCTGGGAACGGTGCGCTCTCCTCTGCTCTTGTGAAAAAGCAAACAGCGGTGCAGGATGGAGGTTTCAGGGAGCCCAAGATGAAACTTTCTTTTAGTCTGCTGAGAAAAGAGAGTGAATGCGAAGTAGACTTTAACACGGCTCTGGGAGCGAGCCGAGTGCGGGCTAACCAGGCGAATTGCTTGAAAGAAACGCGACACCGAATGAGCGGTCAGAACAAAGCCTCAATACGGTGTTCCTGTGGTGTTTTTATAAAATGCGGTGAAAAAAAAGGTGTGAATGCCCCATAGAAAACTAAAAGGTGGAGCGGAAGTGTTCGGCTGCAAGAAGGTGTGAATGTCCGACTATATTTGGTGAAAAGCAGGTGAAGCAAGGTCTGAATGCCCAACCTTACATCATCAAAAGCGAGATCAGAGGTTTTTGGCTGCAAGAAGGCCATAGTTTGCCAAAAGCGGGTAAGGTGCGAATGACCGACTAAATATCAACAAAAGTGGGGGCGGAGGTCTTCGGATGCAAGTGGGTGTGAATATCCCACCATAGAAGTATGGTGGAGAGGAAGCTGTGAATGGCCGACCATAGTTTGCAAAAAGCGGGTGAGAAAAGGTGCGAATGTCCAACCATACATGATCAAAACAGGGAGCGGAGGTGTTTGGCTGCGACAAGGTGTGAATGTCCACCCATAATTAATGAAAAGCGGGCAACAAGTAGGTTCGAATGCCATACCATACATCATCAAAAGCAGGAGTGGATGTGTTCGGCTACAAGAAGGTTTGAATGTCCGAGCATAGTTTGTAAAAAGCTGGTAAGAAAAGGTTCGAATGCCTGAACATACATCATCAAAAGCAGGACTGGATGTGTTCGGCTACAAGAAGGTTTGAATGTCCGACCATAGTTGGTAAAAAGTGGGTATGAAAAGGTTCGAATGCCCAAGTTCGGCTGAAAAAAACTGTGTTCGGCTGCAAAAAGGTGTGAATGTTTGACTAAAGTTTGTAAGACAAGGTTCGAATGCCTGACAATGTATGATCAAAAGCGGGAGCGGAGGTGTTCAGCTGCAAGAAGGTCTAAATGTCCATCATTAATTGCTAGAAAACATGAAAGAAAATTTTCGAAAATCAATCTGCACATGATCATAAGTGGGAGAGGAGGTGTTCAGCTGCAAGAAGGTGTGAATGTCCTACCATAATTGCTGAAAAATGTGTTAGAAACGGTAAGAATGCCGGACCATACATCATCAAAAGCTAGAGAGGTGGTGTTCGCCTGCAAGTAGGTGTGAATGTCTGACTAAAGTTCAAATATATTAACAAAAGCGGGAGGAGAGGTCTTCGGATGAGTGGTTGAGAATTTCCAACCATAATCTATAAAATGCGGTGAAAAAAAAGGTGTGATAGAAACCGAAAAGGTGGAGCGGAAGTGTTCGGCTGCAAGAAGGTGTGAATGTCCGTCTATAGTTGGTGAAAAGCAGGAAAAGCAAGGTCTGAATGCCCAATCTTACATCATCAAAAGCGAGATCAGAGGTGTTTGGCTGCAAGAAAACGGGTAAGGTGTGAATGACCGACTAAATATCAACAAAAGTGGGGGCGGAGGTCTTCGGATGCAAGTGGGTGTGAATATCCCACCATACAAGTATGGTGGAGAGGAAGCTGTGAATGTCCGACCATGGTTTGTAAAACGCGGGTAAGACAAGGTGCGAATGTCCGACAATGTATGATCAAAAGAGGGAGCGGAGGTGTTCGGCTGCAAGGTCTGAATTTCCAACCATAATTTGTAAACACCGTTGAAGAAAAGCCTCGAAAGCCCGACTATACACCATCAAAAGCGGGAGCAGAGGTGTTCAGCTGCAAGAAGGTCTGAATGTCCACCAATAATTACTGAAAAATGGGTAAGAAGAGGTGTGAATGCCCAACTATACATCATCAAAAGCAGAAGTGGATGTGTTCGGCCACAAGAAGGTTTGAATGTCCGACCATAGTTTGTAAAAGGCGGGTAAGAAAAGGTTTGAATGCCCGAACATACACAATCAAAAGAGGGAGCGGAGGTGTTTCGCTGCAAGAAGGTGTGAATGTCCGAGCATAGTTTGTAAAAAGCGGGTAAGAAAAGGTTCGAATGCCCGAACATACACCATCAAAAGAGGGAGCGGAGGTGTTCCGCTGTAAGAAGGTGTGAATGTCCAACCATAGTTGGTAAAAAGCGGGTAAGAAAAGGTTAAAATACCCGACTCTACACAATCAATAGCGGGAGCGGAGTTGTTCGGCTAAAAGAAGGTGTGAAAGTCCGACCATGGTTTGTAAAAAGCGGGTAAGAAAAGGTTCGAATGCAAAAATATACACCATCAAAAGCGGAAGCCGAGGTGTTCGGCTGCAAGTAGGTCTGAATGTCCACCCATAATTAATGAAAAATGGGCAACAAGTAGGTTCGAATGCCCAACCATACATCAACAAAAGCAGGAGTGGATGTGTTTGGCTACAAGAAGGTTTGAATGTCCAACCATAGTTTGTAAAAAGCGGGTAAGAAAAGGTGCGAATGCCCGAAAATACACCATCAAAAGAGGGAGCGGAGGTGTTCCGCTGTAAGACGGTGTGAATGTCCGACCATAATTGGTAAAAAGCGGGTAAGAAAAGGTTAAAATACCCGACTGTACACAATCAATAGCGGGAGCGGAGTTGTTCGGCTACAAGAAGGTGTGAAAGTCCGACCATGGTTTGTAAAACGCGGGTAAGACAAGGTGCGAATGCCCGACAATGTATGATCAAAAGAGGGAGCGGAGGTGTTCGGCTGCAAGGTCTGAATTTCCAACCATAATTTGTAAACACCGTTGAAGAAAAGCCTCGAAAGCCCGACTATACACCATCAAAAGCGGGAGCAGAGGTGTTCAGCTGCAAGTAGGTGTGAATTTCCACCCATAATTCCTGAAAAATGGGTAAGAAAAGGTGCGAATGCCCAACCATACATCATCAAAAGAAGAAGTGGATGTGTTCTGCTACAAGAAGGTTTGAATGTCCGACCATAGCTTGTAAAAAGTGGGTAAGAAAAAGTTCGAATGCTCGAACATACACCATCAAATTTGGGAGCGGAGGTGTTCCGCTGTAAGACGGTGTGAATGTCCGACCATAATTGGTAAAAAGCGGGTAAGAAAAGGTTAAAATACCCGACTGTACACAATCAATAGCGGGAGCGGAGTTGTTCGGCTACAAGAAGGTGTGAAAGTCCGACCATGGTTTGTAAAACGCGGGTAAGACAAGGTGCGAATGCCCGACAATGTATGATCAAAAGAGGGAGCGGAGGTGTTCGGCTGCAAGGTCTGAATTTCCAACCATAATTTGTAAACACCGTTGAAGAAAAGCCTCGAAAGCCCGACTATACACCATCAAAAGCGGGAGCAGAGGTGTTCAGCTGCAAGAAGGTCTGAATGTCCACCAATAATTACTGAGAAATGGGTAAGAAAAGGTGTGAATGCCCAACTATACATCATCACAAGCAGAAGTGGATGTGTGCGGCCACAAGAAGGTTTGAATGTCCGACCATAGTTTGTAAAAGGCGGGTAAGACAAGGTTTGAATGCCCGAACATACACAATCAAAAGAGGGAGCGGAGGTGTTTCGCTGCAAGAAGGTGTGAATGTCCGAGCATAGTTTGTAAAAAGTGGGTAAGAAAAGGTTCGAATGCCAGAACATACACCATCAAAAGAGGGAGCGGAGGTTTTCCGCTGTAAGAAGGTGTGAATGTCCGACCATAGTTGGTAAAAAGCGGGTAAGAAAAGGTTAAAATACTCGACTCTACACAATCAATAGCGGGAGCGGAGTTGTTCGGCTGCAAGTAGGTGTGAATGTCCACCCATAATTAATGAAAAGCGGGCAACAAGTAGGTTCGAATGCCCAACCATACATCAACAAAAGCAGGAGTGGATGTGTTTGGCTACAAGAAGGTTTGAATGTCCGAGCATAGTTTGTAAAAAGCGGGTAAGAAAAGGTGCGAATGCCCGACAATGTATGATCAAAAGAGGGAGTGGAGGTTTTCGGCTACAAGAAGGTTTGAATGTCCAACCATAGTTTGTAAAAAGCGGGTAAGAAAAGGTGCGAATGCCCGAAAATACACCATCAAAAGAGGGAGCGGAGGTGTTCCGCTGTAAGATGGTGCGAATGTCCGACCATAGTTGGTAAAAAGCGGGTAAGAAAAGGTTCGAATGCCCGAATATATACCATCATAAGCGGAAGCGGAGGTGTTCGGCTGCAAGAAGGTGTGAACGTCCGACCAAAGTTTGTAAAAAGCAGTTAAGAAAAGGTTCGAATATCCAACCAAACATAATCAAAAGTGGGAGCAGAGCTGTTCGACTGCAAGTAGGTGTGAATTTCCACCCATAATTCCTGAAAAATGGGTAAGAAAAGGTGCGAATGCCCAACCATACATCATCAAAAGAAGAAGTGGATGTGTTCTGCTACAAGAAGGTTTGAATGTCCGACCATAGCTTGTAAAAAGTGGGTAAGAAAAAGTTCGAATGCTCGAACATACACCATCAAATTTGGGAGCGGAGGTGTTCCGCTGTAAGACGGTGTGAATGTCCGACCATAATTGGTAAAAAGCGGGTAAGAAAAGGTTAAAATACCCGACTGTACACAATCAATAGCGGGAGCGGAGTTGTTCGGCTACAAGAAGGTGTGAAAGTCCGACCATGGTTTGTAAAACGCGGGTAAGACAAGGTGCGAATGCCCGACAATGTATGATCAAAAGAGGGAGCGGAGGTGTTCGGCTGCAAGGTCTGAATTTCCAACCATAATTTGTAAACACCGTTGAAGAAAAGCCTCGAAAGCCCGACTATACACCATCAAAAGCGGGAGCAGAGGTGTTCAGCTGCAAGAAGGTCTGAATGTCCACCAATAATTACTGAGAAATGGGTAAGAAAAGGTGTGAATGCCCAACTATACATCATCACAAGCAGAAGTGGATGTGTTCGGCCACAAGAAGGTTTGAATGCCCGAACATACACAATCAAAAGAGGGAGCGGAGGTGTTCCGCCATAAGAAGGTGTGAATGTCCGACCGTAGTTGCTAAAAAGTGGGTAAGAAAAGGTTAAAATACCCGACTGTACACAATCAATAGCGGGAGCGAATGTGTTCGGCTACAAGAAGGTGTGAAAGTCCGACCATGTTTTGTAAATAGCGGGTAAGAAAAGGTGCGAATGCCCGACAATGTATGATCAAAAGAGGGAGCGGAGGTCTTCGGCTAAAAGAAGGTCTGAATGTCCAACCATAATTTGTAAAAACCGGGGAAGAAAAGGCTCGAAAGCCCGACTATACACCATCAAAAGCGGGAGCAGAGGGGTTCAGCTGCAAGAAGGTCTGAATGTCCATCAATAATTGCTAGAAAACATGAAAGAAAATTTTCGAATATCAAACCGCACATGATCATAAGTGGGAGCGGAGGTGTTTAGCTGCAAGAAGGTGTGAATGTCCACCCATAATTCCTCAAAAATGGGTAAAAAAAAAGGTGCGAATGCCCAACCATACATCATCAAAAGCAGGACTGGATGTGTTCGGCTACAAGGTTTGAATGTCCGAGCATACTTTGTTAAAAGCGGGTAAGAAAAGGTTCGAATGCCCGAACATACACCATCAAAAGAGGGAGCGGAGGTGTTCAGCCATAAGAAGGTGTGAATGTCCGACCGTAGTTGGTAAAAAGCGGGTAAGAAAAGGTTAAAATGGCCGTCTGTACACAATCAATAGCGGGAAGGGATGTGTTCGGCTACAAGAAGGTGTGAAAGTCCGACCATGTTTTGTAAAAAGCGGTTAAGAAAAGGTGTGAATGCCCGACAATGTATGATCAAAAGAGGGAGCGGAGGTTTTCGGCTGCAAGAAGGCCTGAATGTCCAACCATAATTTGTAAAAACAGGGGAAGAAAAGGCTCGGAAGCCCGACTATACACCATCAAAAGCGGGAGCAGAGGTGTTCAGCTGCAAGAAGGTCTCAATGTCCATCAATAATTGTTAGAAAACATGAAAGAAAATTTTCGAATATCAAACCGCACATGATCATATGCGGGAGAGGAGGTGTTCAGCTGCAAGAAGGTGTGAATTTCCACCCATAATTCCTGAAAAATGGGTAAAAAAAGGTGCGAATGCCCAACCATACATCATCAAAAGCAGGTGTGAATATCAGATCATAATTTGCAAAAACCTGATGAGAAATGGTGAGAATGCCCGACTATACACCATCAAATGCGGGAGCGGAGGTGTTCGGCTGTGAGTAGGTGTGAATGTCCGACCATACTTGCTGAAAAATATGACAAAGCAGTTTTCACTTGGTTTGAGTGAAGGATTTCATTTTATATAGAAATCCGAAATTGTGTAGAACTCGTGGAAATAAGTTTATTCTCGGATTCCTAAAGGTTTAGTGTTGTTCTTTGGTATACTGCAAAGTAATACTTTTTATTTTGTTGAAACCGATTCAGACATGGATAAATATCAAGGAAAAAGCAGTTTTAACTTGGTTTGAGTGAAGGAATTCATTTTATATCAAAATCCGAAATTGTGTAGAACTCGTGGAAATAAGTTTATTCTCGGATTCCTAAAGGTTTAGTGTTGTTCTTTGGTATACTGCAAAGTAATACTTTCTATTATTCATGTCTGAATAGGTTTCAACAAAAAAGAAAGTATTACTTTGCAGTATACCAAAGAACAACACTAAACCTTTAGAAATCCGAAAATAAGCTTCTTATCACCAGTTCTACACAATTTCGGATTTTGATATAAAATGAATTCCTTCACTCAAACCAAGTTAAAACTGCTTTGTCCTTAATATTTATCCATGTCTGAATAGGTTTCAACAAAAAAGAAAGTATTACTTTGCAGTATACCAACGAACAACACTAAACCTTTAGGAATCCGAGAATAAGCTTCTTTTCACCAGTTCTACACAATTTTGGATTTTGATATAAAATGAATTCCTTCACTCAAACCAAGTTAAAACTGCTTTGTCCTTCATATTTATCCATGTCTGAATGGGTTTCAACAAAATAGAAAGTATTACTTTGCAGTATACCAAAGAACAACACTAAACCTTTAGGAATCCGAGAATAAGCTTCTTTTCACCAGTTCTACACAATTTTGGATTTTGATATAAAATGAATTCCTTCACTCAAACCAAGTTAAAACTGCTTTGTCCTTCATATTTATCCATGTCTGAATCGGTTTCAACAAAATAGAAAGTATTACTTTGCAGTATACCAAAGAACAACACTAAACCTTTAGGAATCCGAGAATAAACTTATTTCCACGAGTTCTACACAATTTCGGATTTTGATAGAAAATGAATTCCTTCACTCAAACCAAGTGAAAACTGCTTTGTCATATTTTTCAGCAAGTATGGTCGGACATTCACACCTACTCACAGCCGAACACCTCCGCTCCCGCATTTGATGGTGTATAGTCGGGCATTCTCACCATTTCTCATCAGGTTTTTGCAAATTATGATCTGACATTCACACCTGCTTTTGATGTTGTATGGTTGGGCATTCGCACCTTTTTTTTACCCATTTTTCAGGAATTATGGGTGGACATTCACACCATCTTGCAGCTGAACACCTCCTCTCCCGCATATGATCATGTGCGGTTTGATATTCGAAAATTTTCTTTCATGTTTTCTAGCAATTATTGATGGACATTGAGACCTTCTTGCAGCTGAACACCTCCGCTCCCGCTTTTGATGATGTATAGTCGGGCTTTCGAGCCTTTTCTTCCCCGGTTTTTACAAATTATGGTTGGACATTCAGACCTTCTTGCAGCCGAAAACCTCCGCTCCCTCTTTTGATCATACATTGTCGGGCATTCGCACCTTTTCTTAACCACTTTTTACAAAACATGGTTGGACTTTCACACTTTCTTGTAGCCGAACACATCCCTTCCCGCTATTGATTGTGTACAGTCGGGTATTTTAACCTTTTCTTACCCGCTTTTTACCAACTACGGTCGGACATTCACACCTTCTTGTAGCCGAACACATCCAGTCCTGCTTTTGATGATGTATGGTTGGGCATTCGCACCTTTTTTTTTATCCATTTTTGAGGAATTATGGGTGGACATTCACACCTTCTTGCAGCTGAACACCTCCTCTCCCACTTATGATCATGTGCGGTTGGATATTCGAACATTTTTTTTCATGTTTTCTAGCAATTATTGATGGACATTCAGACCTTCTTGCAGCTGAACACCTCGCTTTTGATGGTGTATAGTCGGGCTTCCGAGCCTTTTCTTCCCCGGTTTTTACAAATTATGGTTGGACATTTAGACCTTCTTGCAGCCGAAAACCTCCGTTCCCTCTTTTGATCATACATTGTCCGGCATTCGCAACTTTTCTTACCCGCTTTTTACAAACCATGGTCGGACTTTCACACCTTTTAGTAGCCAAACAACTCCGCTCCCGCTATTGATTGTGTACAGTCGGGTATTTTAACCTTTTCTTACCCGCTTTTTACCAATTATGGTGGGACATTCACACCTTCTTACAGCGGAACACCTCCGCTCCCTGTTTTGATCATTTATGGTCTGGCAATACTACCTTTTCTTACCCGTTTTTGAGTTATTATGGCTGGACATTCACAGCTTCTTGCAGCCGAACACCTCTTCTCCCGCTTTTGATGATGAATGGGCCGGCATTCTTACCTTTTCTAACACATTTTTCAGCAATTATTGTTGGTCATTCACACCTTTCTCATCAGCTTTTTACAAATTATGATCTGACATTCACACCTACTTGCAGCCGAACACCTCGGCTTCCGCTTTTGATGGTGTATATTTTGGCATTCGAACCTTTTCTTACCCGCTTTTTACAAACCATGGTCGGACTTTCATACCTTCTTTTAGCCGAACAACTCCGCTCCAGCTATTGATTGTGTAGAGTTGGGTATTTTAGCCTTTTCTTACCCGCTTTTTACCAACTATGGTCGGACATTCACACCTTCTTACAGCGGAACACCTCCGCTCCCTCTTTTGATGGTGTATGTTCTGGCATTCGAACCTTTTCTTACCCACTTTTTACAAACTATGCTCGGACATTCACACCTTCTTGCAGTGAAACACCTCCGCTCCCTCTTTTGATGGTGTATGTTCGGGCATTCGCACCTTTACTTACCCGCTTTTTACAAACTATGGTCGTACATTCAAACCTTGTAGCCGAAAACCTCCACTCCCTCTTTTGATCATACTTTGTCAGGCATTCGCACCTTTTCTTACCCGCTTTTTACAAACTATGCTCGGACATTCAAACCTTCTTGTATCCAAACACATCCACTCCTGCTTTTGTTGATGTATGGTTGGGCATTCGAACCTACTTGTTGCCCGCTTTTCATTAATTATGGGTGGACATTCACACCTTGTCACAGCCAAACACCTCCGCTCCCTCTTTTGATCATGTATGGTTGGACATTCGCACCTTTTCTCACCCGCTTTTTGCAAACTATGGTCGGCCATTCACAGCTTCCTCTCCACCATACTTGTATGGTGGGATATTCACACCCACTTACATCCGAAGATCTCCGCCCCCACTTTTGTTGATATTTAGTCGGTCATTCACACCTTACCTGTTTTCTTGCCGCCAAACACCTCTGATCTCGCTTTTGATGATGTAAGATTGGGCATTCAGACCTTGCTTTTCCTGCTTTTCACCAACTATAGATGGACATTCACACCTTCTTGCAGCCGAACACTTCCGCTCCACCTTTTAGGTTTCTATCACACCTTTTTTTTCACCGCATTTTATAGATTATGGTTGGAAATTCTCAACCACTCATCCGAAGACCTCTCCTCCCGCTTTTGTTAATATATTTGAACTTTAGTCAGACATTCACACCTACTTGTAGCCGAACACCACCTCTCTAGCTTTTGATGAGGTATGGTCTGGGATTCTTACCGTTTCTAACACATTTTTCAGCAATTATGGTAGGATATTCACACCTTCTTGCAGCTGAACACCTCCTCTCCCACTTATGATCATGTGCGGATTGATTTTCGAAAATTTTCTTTCATGTTTTCTAGCAATTAATTATGGACATTTAGACCTTCTTGCAGCTGAACACCTCCGCTCCCGCTTTTGATCATACATTGTCAGGCATTCGCACCTTGTCTTACCCGCTTTTTACAAACTTTAGTCGAACATTCACACCTTTTTGCAGCCGAACACAGTTTTTTGCAGCCGAATTTGGGCATTCGCACCTTTTCATACCCACTTTTTACCAACTATGGTCGGACATTCACACCGTCTTACAGCGGAACACCTCCGCTTCCTCTTTTGATGGTGTATGTTCGGGCATTCGAACCTTTTCTTACCCGCTTTTTACAAACTATGCTCGGACATTCAAACCTTCTTGTAGCCGAACACATCCACTCCTGCTTTTGATGATGTATGGTATGGCATTCGAACCTACTTGTTGCCCGCTTTTCATTAATTATGGGTGGACATTCACACCTTGTCGCAGCCAAACACCCTGTTTCGATCATGTATGGTTGGACATTCGCACCTTTTCTCACCCGCTTTTTGCAAACTATGGTCGGCCATTCACAGCTTCCTCTCCACCATACTTGTATGGTGGGATATTCACACCCACTTGCATCCGAAGACCTCCGCCCCCACTTTTGTTGATATTTAGTCGGTCATTCGCACCTTACCCGCTTTTGGCAAACTATGGCCTTCTTGCAGCCAAAAACCTCTGATCTCGCTTTTGATGATGTAAGGTTGGGCATTCAGACCTTGCTTCACCTGCTTTTCACCAAATATAGTCGGACATTCACACCTTCTTGCAGCCGAACACTTCCGCTCCACCTTTTAGTTTTCTATGGGGCATTCACACCTTTATTTTCACCGCATTTTATAAAAACACCACAGGAACACCGTATTGAGGCTTTGTTCTGACCGCTCATTCGGTGTCGCGTTTCTTTCAAGCATTTCTCCTGGTTAGCCCGCACTCGGCTCGCTCCCAGAGCCGTGTTAAAGTCTACTTCGCATTCACTCTCTTTTCTCAGCAGACTAAAAGAAACTTCCATCCTGCACCGCTGTTAGCTTTTTCACAAGAGCAGAGGAGAGCGCACCGTTCCCAGCGGCACTGCAGTACCGGGTCGATGCTTGGAGTGAACGGAGCAAGCTCCTTTTTCAACTCCTATTGATAAAAATCCATTTAATATGTAGTCCTTGCATAGACATATCACATATTAAACTGATAAGTACAGATGGATTATGTGCAATTAGTAAAGAGAGTAGAGGACGATCTCTCTCGTTGGAAGTCCTTACCTATATCACTTATGGGGAGAGTTACAACCATTAAAATGATGATACTACCAAAAGTTAACTATTTGTTCTCAATGATCCCCATAAAACCATCTGCTACTTGGTTTAAGTCACTAGATTCATGCATCTCCAAATTTCCGTGGAAAAACAAACCACCACGTATTAGTTTAAAAACCCTACAGAAGACCAAGGACAGTGGTGGATTAGATTTACCTCATTTTCAGCACTATTCCTTAGCCAATAGGTTACAATATATATCAAAATGGTTTAAACCTTGTTGTTGTCACAGTTCCCAGAGACGTTGTAATCGTTGAGGATTCTATATTCACCCCCTCATTAGAGGCACGTGTTGCAGATTGATGACACTGAATCTTCTTCTCTGTTCATTGCTGGCATCATTCCCAGCATCGTAAGTGTTCGTGGCATTGTTAGCCTCTTCTTCTGGATCTTGATATCGAGCATCCTTTTGTATTTCTGGTTTGTAAGTCCTCTCTCTTCGTTCACCGGAGTCTTCGTCTCTTTGTCCTTGAGTTTGGTGATTTTTTCTTCTTTTGATGCCTTGACACAGTGTGACAGGTGATACCACATGGGAGATCCTTTAACTTGGACTGCTGTCCCTGTGCTGCGAAATGGCTGTGCTGCTCAAATGGTCTCTCCTTCATCATATACACAGTTATTTATACATCACCTTCCACCATGAAGCGTTGTCCCTTTTTGTTTCTCTCTTTGTTCTTAAAATGCTGTTATAAATGTCTAAACCAATCCATTAAACTAGATCATTTTGGCAGTAAAGCGATCTACAATGTGCTTGGTCGCAAAGCTGCTCATCTGTGGTAAACAGCTCTTCAGAAAGGCATTCTTCAATTGATTTCACTCATTTTATGTAATAATTTTGTGATTTCCTACAAAACTACACTTCTTCTCCCATCTGTCTGAGTATTTAATATTGTCTGGGTCCCGTTAAAACATGTATTTTTCCCATCTAATTCCTTGTTTGCTTTAAAACAAGTATTCCCCATTTTCTATCCCTTCAGTAGCCAACCAGTTTGTATGGAGTACACTGGAGCAACTTGACTGATCAGTAAA
Organism: Leuresthes tenuis; assembly: GCF_036924035.1. Classification (NCBI taxonomy): domain Eukaryota; kingdom Metazoa; phylum Chordata; class Actinopteri; order Atheriniformes; family Atherinopsidae; genus Leuresthes; species Leuresthes tenuis. The sequence goes on from NW_027325377.1 coordinate 11,906,907, forward strand.
ACACTGCTTTTGTTGTCACCGCAAGGCTTCCCCCGTCGGTTGTTTCACTGAGACACTACTGAGTAACTACAACTCAACACAGTTTATACACATAACATTCATATACATACTAACAAACAAACAAACAATAATTTATCGCAATTTTCTCATCTCTGTTTGAACGTACACCCAGGTAAATATTCCTGTAGTCTTCTCATACCGACTATGGACCCATTCATTGTTTAACTTCACTGTTTTGCAAATCCTAATTGAATATTACACATTGACATTGAACTTTACTGGATAAGCAGGTCTTCATTGCATTCAGCAGCCTATATGTGAGCATTTATGTGTAAGCTGTTCTTCTTTGCATTTATCAGCAGCAAGCAATTCTTCACTGCACATGCATATGTAAATAGTAAAACAATTCCAATGTGTTAGCGAAACCTTCTATATCACAGTGGTTTCTAAGGTCTATTTTAAGTTCTTTGCCATCAGTGAGATGACATTGTTTACAAAGTGTGTCAAATTATCACTGAAGATCTTTTCAGGAATTTCAAATCTAGAAATGAGTTATTTTACGCGTGATTTTGCTACTGAGAGTGCATCTGCTTGTGCACATGGAAATATTTCAGACCATTTGGTAAAAACCTCTGTTGTCACTGAGCAGAATCGTTTCCCTTAACATTAATTTAGTTCAATGAAATCTACAAAATAATGAAATAATGAAATCCAAACAAATATGTTGAAAAAGATACACTGGCTTAGGGAATTATCTTCGTTTTGGTCTTAGATTGCCCTGTGGAATGTATTTTGCACATATTTGACCTGCTAGACAAAACTTTATTCATTTATTTATTCTAAAAAAATGTTTTTAATAATTAGTAAAACCATATGCTGTAAAAACCTGGTTCATTATTGCTTCCATCCCTCCTGTTGAGACATGACATGGTCCGTGGCTCAATACTGCAGCATATTTAAACAAATTCTTTGGCAGTATGGTTTTCCTTCCGGTCATTCATACGAGTCTATTGTAGATGGCAATTGAATAACATCTAATAATGCTAAAATATTTGTAGTTTATACATTTAGCTGTGGATGTCAACATACCTGTTTTTCCAATGCTGTGTTAACACATGTACAGTTGAGAAGGCATACTGACTGTCAGTGTAAACGTTAACAACCTTTTTGTTATTTAATTTACAAGCTTCAGTTAAAGCTACCAATTCGACTGCTTGAACAGAGTAATTTTTTGGTAGTGGTTGTTTTAAGAAAACTTCAGTTTCTGTTACTACTGCAAATCCTGTAGCATTTGTGCCATCAGGGTTTTTTTCCTTGATCTGTTGAATAAATATAGTTATTTCTGCATTTTCATAACGTATATCAGTTAAGTCTGGCCTGGGTAAAACACTGATGGTTATTTCTGGCTTTCCATCTGTGGGGTAGGTAGCAGTGTGGATGGATTAAGTGTAGCACATCTCTCGACAACAAGGTGTGGCTGTGAAAGAAGAACTGTTATGTAGGAGAGATGTCTGGTAAAGATATTTTGTTAAGTAACCATATCACAGCCACTGCATGAGGTACCTTAAGTGTTAATGGGTGAAATAACACCATTATTGTTGATGCCTGCACTGCCAATGGCTTCTGGCCATTGATTCAAAAGTACGATCTCGTCCCTTTTTCCCCCTTTCAGTGGACACTGGCCCCTAATTACCGCAATTCAGCAGGGGGTCTTTCATTAGGAGTACTGGACTCCCCCGTGCACGGTTTCAGCTCCGACCCTGGACAGCGGAAAAAACGTTGAGATCTGGTTTGAGGACCCAATTGTTGAGAAAAGTCTCTCAATGAGACTCAGAGTTGCTGGAGTCAGTTAATGCAAAGGTTTAATCTTGCAGCAAGTTCAAGAATGTGTGTGTGTATGGGTGTATGTGTGCGAACGTGTGTGAGTTTGTGTGTGTGAGAGTTTAAAGAACCTGTTATCCACAGGCAGGCCTTAACTAGTATGGCACGGGTCCAGCCTGTCTCATCTTTTTTGGAAGGTCCAGCGCTCGGCCGTAACCCTTCTGTCTGTTTGGACTCTCACATACATTCGGTTAATCATAGAAAAACGAGAACAAAACTTTTTAGCCCCTTAAATTCATAAAACAGACATGGTGCAGTTATTTCCATTCTAGAAAATAAGAGTAATCACCACCATTCCTATAAATTCTGGATATTCTAACAATCTGAATCTTTTTTAAATGTTCGATGAAGCCCTTTGCTGTTCTGTTTAGAGACTCAGCTGATCATAAACCAAGTTTTGCTCTTGAACCAAGCTTCTAAACTCTTCACCTTTTTCATTTCTCAGTTAGTATTCACTTTAAAACTGATTAAAAGAAAAATTAAATGAATGCCTATCAACAAATGTGGGATCTAAACTCTAGTGCTTTCTCTAAAATAATTTCCTTTCTCAATTCAGAAATGTGTGTGTGTAAGTCACAACACCCGTGACACCAAAACGGCTTTCTTTTCTCTCTTTTCTCTACACTCTGCACTGTGAGCACACACACCAAATCAGAAAGGCTTTTTTCTCTCTTTTCTACATTATGGACTGTGGGGACACAAAACCGCTCTCTCTCTTTTTTTTTTTGATTGTGTGCCAGGGCGTTGTCTCACGTATTAGATTATGCTTAAGATACGAATGGGTTTATCAGTCACATCAGAATCCGTACATACTGATCCTCCCGTAATAGAATGGTCGGATCTTATCAAACACACTTTGTTTCTTGTGACAAGTCAGCGAAACAGCGTATACACGTCAAGACACTGAATCAAGTTTGCCACAAGAACTCATAAGTTTGGCAGTATTGCTCTGCCGTCAGCAATCATACACCCATTTTATTTTCATGAGACATGTGCAGGCACCTGTTCATCTACTGTTCTATCACTATGAATTAGTTTATCTATTATCAATAAGGATACTTCTACAACTACTATCAAAGTATGTCCGGACTTCTTATGTTGTCAGTTGCTATATATGAATAAGTGGGTTGCTACTGAAAAGCATTAAGCATGTCACACAGCCCAAACATATAACATTTCAGGACACACCACACAGTTAACAACCACAGTGAAGCGTGTCAAAGCCCAAACATGTAACATTCAACAGGACACTTACACAACACATTCAAATCAAACAGTCAGACAACATACAAGAACCTATACCCCAGCCGGCATTGCTCCCTGCCTATTTTCCTACAACTCACTATGTGTGCGCACACCTTTATTCACAAACTCTTCAACTTATACTCTTTTACCGAAGCTGCTACAGCTCGATTGGCTGTAGCAGCCAAGGATCTGCTAGGATCTATTCACCGAAATAGATCCTATTTCGGTGAATTTGACATCTGCCTTGCATGTAACAGATTAGCGGTTTAGCAGTTTTAATTTAGTTTGAGTGAAGGAATTCATTTTATAGCAAAATCCGAAATCGTGAAGAACTCATGGAAGTAAGCTTATTCTCGGATTCCTGAATCTTTAGATTTGCTCTTTGTTTTACTGCAAAGTACAACGTTGAGCAGCACTAATGAGTTGTTTCTATTTTTGGCAGGCTTTACCTTTGCGGATGAAGCCCTTTCTGTCTGTGCAAAAGAAATCTTGTTACTGTGCAGAGTGACTTCTCTGAGTAGAGTCGCCTTACTTGTTGCGACTGTGCCAATGTTCGAAGCTGGAGTGCAAAGTTGTTGCTTGAATGGTGCTCGCTGGAGCGTGCGGTAGTGTAAAGTTATACCATTTAAAAGGGCTGAAGAGTGCTCAGTGCAGCGGGTGGGCCGAGGTGCAAAGTGACACTATGGCCATAAAAAGAACACCGCTACAAGTGCGCATTGTGCCAGGAAGGGCCCTCGGACGTGAACCAGTGGACAGTTATCGCTTCTCGGCCTTTTGGCTAAGATCAAGTGTAGTATCTGTTCTTATCAGTTTAATGTCTGATGTGTCCTCTATGCGAGGACTACATATTAAATGGATTTGTATCAATAGGAGTTGAAAAAGGAGCTTGCTCCGTTCACTCCAAGCATCGACCCGGTACTGTAGTGCCCCTGGGAACGGTGCACTCTCCTCTGCTCTTGTGAAAAAGCAAACAGCGGTGCAGGATGGAAGTTTCAGGGAGCCCAAGATGAAACTTTCTTTTAGTCTGCTGAGAAAAGAGAGTGAATGCGAAGTAGACTTTAACACGGTTCTGGGAGCGAGCCGAGTGCGGGCTAATCAGGAGAATTGCTTGAAAGAAACGCGACACCGAATGAGCGGTCAGAACAAAGCCTCAATACGGTGTTCCTGTGGTGTTTTTATAAAATGCGGTGAAAAAAAAGGTGTGAATGCCCCATAGAAAACTAAAAGGTGGAGCGGAAGTGTTCGGCTGCAAGAAGGTGTGAATGTCCGACTATATTTGGTGAAAAGCAGGTGAAGCAAGGTCTGAATGCCCAACCTTACATCATCAAAAGCGAGATCAGAGGTTTTTGGCTGCAAGAAGGCCATAGTTTGCCAAAAGTGGGTAAGGTGCGAATGACCGACTAAATATCAACAAAAGTGGGGGCGGAGGTCTTCGGATGCAAGTGGGTGTGAATATCCCACCATAGAAGTATGGTGGAGAGGAAGCTGTGAATGGCCGACCATAGTTTGCAAAAAGCGGGTGAGAAAAGGTGCGAATGTCCAACCATACATGATCAAAACAGGGAGCGGAGGTGTTTGGCTGCGACAAGGTGTGAATGTCCACCCATAATTAATGAAAAGCGGGCAACAAGTAGGTTCGAATGCCCAACCATACATCATCAAAAGCAGGAGTGGATGTGTTCGGCTACAAGAAGGTTTGAATGTCCGAGCATAGTTTGTAAAAAGCGGGTAAGAAAAGGTTCAAATGCCTGAATATACATCATCAAAAGCAGGACTGGATGTGTTCGGCTACAAGAAGGTTTGAATGTCCGACCATAGTTGGTAAAAAGTGGGTATGAAAAGGTTCGAATGCCCAAAATCGGCTGAAAAAAACTGTGTTCGGCTGCAAAAAGGTGTGAATGTTTGACTAAAGTTTGTAAGACAAGGTTTGAATGCCTGACAATGTATGATCAAAAGCGGGAGCGGAGGTATTCAGCTGCAAGAAGGTCTAAATGTCCATCATTAATTGCTAGAAAACATGAAAGAAAATTTTCGAAAATCAATCTGCATATGATCATAAGTGGGAGAGGAGGTGTTCAGCTGCAAGAAGGTGTGAATGTCCTACCATAATTGCTGAAAAATGTGTTAGAAACGGTAGGAATGCCGGACCATACATCATCAAAAGCTAGAGAGGTGGTGTTCGGCTGCAAGTAGGTGTGAATGTCTGACTAAAGTTCAAATATATTAACAAAAGCGGGAGGAGAGCTCTTCGGATGAGTGGTTGAGAATTTCCAACCGTAATCTATAAAATGCGGTGAAAAAAAAGGTGTGATAGAAACCTAAAAGGTGGAGCGGAAGTGTTCGGCTGCAAGAAGGTGTGAATGTCCGTCTATAGTTGGTGAAAAGCAGGAAAAGCAAGGTCTGAATGCCCAATCTTACATCATCAAAAGCGAGATCAGAGGTGTTTGGCTGCAAGAAAACGGGTTAGGTGTGAATGACCGACTAAATATCAACAAAAGTGGGGGCGGAGGTCTTCGGATGCAAGTGGGTGTGAATATCCCACCATACAAGTATGGTGGAGAGGAAGCTGTGAATGTCCGACCATGGTTTGTAAAACGCGGGTAAGACAAGGTGCGAATGTCCGACAATGTATATACCATCATAAGCGGAAGCGGAGGTGTTCGGCTGCAAGAAGGTGTGAACGTCCGACCAAAGTTTGTAAAAAGCAGTTAAGAAAAGGTTCGAATATCCAACCAAACATAATCAAAAGTGGGAGCAGAGCTGTTCGACTGCAAGTAGGTTTGAATTTCCACCCATAATTCCTGAAAAATGGGTAAGAAAAGGTGCGAATGCCCAACCATACATCATCAAAAGAAGAAGTGGATGTGTTCTGCTACAAGAAGGTTTGAATGTCCGACCATAGCTTGTAAAAAGTGGGTAAGAAAAAGTTCGAATGCTCGAACATACACCATCAAAATTGGAAGCGGAGGTGTTCCGCTGTAAGACGGTGTGAATGTCCGACCATAATTGGTAAAAAGCGGGTAAGAAAAGGTTAAAATACCCGACTGTACACAATCAATAGCGGGAGCGGAGTTGTTCGGCTACAAGAAGGTGTGAAAGTCCGACCATGGTTTGTAAAACGCGGGTAAGACAAGGTGCGAATGCCCGACAATGTATGATCAAAAGAGGGAGCGGAGGTGTTCGGCTGCAAGGTCTGAATTTCCAACCATAATTTGTAAACACCGTTGAAGAAAAGCCTCGAAAGCCCGACTATACACCATCAAAAGCGGGAGCAGAGGTGTTCAGCTGCAAGAAGGTCTGAATGTCCACCAATAATTACTGAGAAATGGATAAGAAAAGGTGTGAATGCCCAACTATACATCATCACAAGCAGAAGTGGATGTGTTCGGCCACAAGAAGGTTTGAATGTCCGACCATAGTTTGTAAAAGGCGGGTAAGAAAAGGTTTGAATGCCCGAACATACACAATCAAAAGAGGGAGCGGAGGTGTTTCGCTGCAAGAAGGTGTGAATGTCCGACCATAGTTTGTAAAAAGTGGGTAAGAAAAGGTTCGAATGCCAGAACATACACCATCAAAAGAGGGAGCGGAGGTTTTCCGCTGTAAGAAGGTGTGAATGTCCGACCATAGTTGGTAAAAAGCGGGTAAGAAAAGGTTAAAATACCCGACTCTACACAATCAATAGCGGGAGCGGAGTTGTTCGGCTAAAAGAAGGTGTGAAAGTCCGACCATGGTTTGTAAAAAGCGGGTAAGAAAAGGTTCGAATGCAAAAATACACACCATCAAAAGCGGAAGCCGAGGTGTTCGGCTGCAAGTAGGTGTGAATGTCCACCCATAATTAATGAAGAAGTAGGTTCGAATGCCCAACCATACATCAACAAAAGCAGGAGTGGATGTGTTTGGCTACAAGAAGGTTTGAATGTCCGAGCATAGTTTGTAAAAAGCGGGTAAGAAAAGGTGCGAATGCCCAACCATACATCATCAAAAGAAGAAGTGGATGTGTTCTGCTACAAGAAGGTTTGAATGTCCGACCATAGTTTGTAAAAAGCGGGTAAGAAAAGGTGCGAATGCCCGAAAATACACCATCAAAAGAGGGAGCGGAGGTGTTCCGCTGTAAGATGGTGCGAATGTCCGACCATAGTTGGTAAAAAGCGGGTAAGAAAAGGTTCGAATGCCCGAATATATACCATCAAAAGCGGAAACGGAGGTGTTCGGCTGCAAGAAGGTGTGAACGTCCGACAAACGTTTGTAAAAAGCAGTTAAGAAAAGGTTCGAATATCCAACCAAACATAATCAAAAGTTGGAGCAGAGCTGTTCGACTGCAAATAGGTGTGAATGTCTACCCATAATTCCTGAAAAATGGGTAAGAAAAGGTGCGAATGCCCAACCATACATCATCAAAAGAAGAAGTGGATGTGTTCTGCTACAAGAAGGTTTGAATGTCCGACCATAGTTTGTAAAAAGTGGGTAAGAAAAAGTTCGAATGCCCGAACATACACCATCAAAAGAGGGAGCGGAGGTGTTCCGCTGTAAGACGGTGTGAAAGTCCGACCATAATTGGTAAAAAACGGGTAAGAAAAGGTTAAAATACCCGACTGTACACAATCAATAGCGGGAGCGGAGTTGTTCGGCTACAAGAAGGTGTGAAAGTCCGACCATGGTTTGTAAAACGCGGGTAAGACAAGGTGCGAATGCCCGACAAAGTATGATCAAAAGAGGGAGCGGAGGTGTTCGGCTGCAAGGTCTGAATTTCCAACCATAATTTGTAAACACCGTTGAAGAAAAGCCTCGAAAGCCCGACTATACACCATCAAAAGCGGGAGCAGAGGGGTTCAGCTGCAAGAAGGTCTGAATGTCCACCAATAATTACTGAAAAATGGGTAAGAAAAGGTGTGAATGCCCAACTATACATCATCAAAAGCAGAAGTGGATGTGTTCGGCCACAAGAAGGTTTGAATGTCCGACCATAGTTTGTAAAAAGCGGGTAAGAAAAGGTTCGAATGCCCGAACATACACAATCAAAAGAGGGAGCGGAGGGGTTTCGCTGCAAGAAGGTGTGAATGTCCGAGCATAGTTTGTAAAAAGTGGGTAAGAAAAGGTTCGAATGCCAAAATATACACCATCAAAAACGGAAGCCGAGGTGTTCGGCTGCAAGTAGGTGTGAATGTCAGATCATAATTTGCAAAAAGCTGATGAGAAAGGTGTGAATGACCGACAATAATTACTGAAAAATGTGTTAGAAAAGGTAAGAATGCCGGACTATTCATCATCAAAAGCAGAGAAGAGGTGTTCGGATGCAAGAAGCTGTGAATGTCCAGCCATAATTACTCAAAAACGGGTAAGAAAAGGTAGTATTGCCAGACCATAAATGATCAAAACAGCGAGCGGAGGTGTTCCGCTGTAAGAAGGTGTGAATGTCCGACCATAATTGGTAAAAAGCGGGTAAGAAAAGGTTAAAATACCCGACTGTACACAATCAATAGCGGGAGCGGAGTTGTTTGGCTACTAAAAGGTGTGAAAGTCCGACCATACATCCTCAAAAGCAGAACTGGATGTGTTCGGATACAAGAAGGTTTGAATGTCCGACCATAGTTTGTAAAAAGCGGGTAAGAAAAGGTTCGAATGCCCAAACATACACCATCAAAAGAGGGAGCGGAGGTGTTCCGCCATAAGAAGGTGTGAATGTCCGACCGTAGTTGGTAAAAAGTGGGTAAGAAAAGGTTAAAATACCCGACTGCACACAATCAATAGCGGGAGCGAATGTGTTCGGCTACAAGAAGGTGTGAAAGTCCGACCATGTATTGTAAAAAGCGGGTAAGAAAAGGTGCGAATGCCCGACAATGTATGATCAAAAGAGGGAGCGGAGGTTTTCGGCTAAAAGAAGGTCTGAATGTCCAACCATAATTTGTAAAAACCGGGGAAGAAAAGGCTTGAAAGCCCAACTATACACCATCAAAAGCGGGAGCAGAGGGGTTCAGCTGCAAGAAGGTCTGAATGTCCATCAATAATTGCTAGAAAACATGAAAGAAAATTTTCGAATATCAAACCGCACATGATCATAAGTGGGAGCGGAGGTGTTTAGCTGCGAGAAGGTGTGAATGTCCACCCATAATTCCTCAAAAATGGGTAAAAAAAAAGGTGCGAATGCCCAACCATACATCATCAAAAGCAGGTGTGAATGTCAGATCACAATTTGCAAAAACCTGATGAGAAATGGTGAGAATGCCCGACTATACACCATCAAATGCGGGAGCGGAGGTGTTCGGCTGTGAGTAGGTGTGAATGTCCGACCATACTTGCTGAAAAATATGACAAAGCAGTGTTCACTTGGTTTGAGTGAAGGATTTCATTTTATATCAAAATCCGAAATTGTGTAGAACTCGTGGAAATAAGTTTATTCTCGGATTCCTAAAGGTTTAGTGTTGTTCTTTGGTATACTGCAAAGTAATACTTTTTATTTTGTTGAAACCGATTCAGACATGGATAAATATCAAGGACAAAGCAGTTTTAACTTGGTTTGAGTGAAGGAATTCATTTTATATCAAAATCCGAAATTGTGTAGAACTCGTGGAAATAAGTTTATTCTCGGATTCCTAAAGGTTTAGTGTTGTTCTTTAGTATACTGCAAAGTAATACTTTCTATTTTGTTGAAACCGATTAAGTTAAAACTGCTTTGTCCTTCATATTTATCCATGTCATAATAGCTTTAAACAAAAAAGAACGTTGTACTTTGCAGGATAGGAAAGAACAACTCTAAACCTTTTCAGGAATCCGAGAATAAGCTTCTTATCACCAGTTCTACACAATTTCGGATTTTGATATAAAATGAATTCCTTCACTCAAACCAAGTTAAAACTGCTTTGTCCTTCATATTTATCCATGTCTGAATAGGTTTCAACAAAAAAGAAAGTATTAATTTGCAGTATACCAAAGAACAACACTAAACCTTTAGGAATCCGAGAATAAGCTTCTTATCACCAGTTCTACACAATTTCGGATTTTGATATAAAATGAATTCCTTCACTCAAACCAAGTTAAAACTGCTTTGTCCTTAATATTTATCCATGTCTGAATAGGTTTCAACAAAAAAGAAAGTATTACTTTGCAGTATACCAAAGAACATCACTAAACCTTTAGGAATCCGAGAATAAGCTTCTTATCACCAGTTCTACACAATTTCAGATTTTGATATAAAATGAATTCCTTCACTCAAACCAAGTTAAAACTGCTTTGTCCTTAATATTTATCCATGTCTGAATAGGTTTCAACAAAAAAGAAAGTATTACTTTACAGTATACCAAAGAACAACACTAAACCTTTAGGAATCCGAGAATAAGCTTCTTATCACCAGTTCTACACAATTTCGGATTTTGATATAAAATTAATTCCTTCACTCAAACCAAGTTAAAACTGCTTTGTCCTTCATATTTATCCATGTCTGAATGGGTTTCAACAAAATAGAAAGTATTACTTTGCAGTATACCAAAGAACAACACTAAACCTTTAGGAATCCGAGAATAAGCTTCTTTTCACCAGTTCTACACAATTTCGGATTTTGATATAAAATGAATTCCTTCACTCAAACCAAGTGAAAACTGCTTTGTCATATTTTTCAGCAAGTATGGTCGGACATTCACACCTACTCACAGCCGAACACCTCCGCTCCCGCATTTGATGGTGTATAGTCGGGCATTCTCACCATTTCTCATCAGGTTTTTGCAAATTATGATGACATTCACACCTGCTTTTGATGTTGTATGGTTGGGCATTCGCACCTTTTTTTACCGATTTTTCAGGAATTATGGGTGGACATTCACACCATCTTACAGCTGAACACCTCCTCTCCCGCATATGATCATGTGCGGTTTGATATTCGAAAAATTTTCTTTCATGTTTTCTAGCAATTATTGATGGACATTGAGACCTTCTTGCAGCTGAACACCTCTGCTCCCGCTTTTGATGGTGTATAGTTGGGCTTTCGAGCCTTTTCTTCCCCGGTATTTACAAATTATGGTTGGACATTCAGACCTTCTTGCAGCCGAAAACCTCCGCTCCCTCTTTTGATCATACATTGTCGGGCATTCGCACCTTTTCTTAACCACTTTTTACAAAACATGGTTGGACTTTCACACTTTCTTGTAGCCGAACACATCCCTTCCCGCTATTGATTGTGTACAGTCGGGTATTTGAACCTTTTCTTACCCGCTTTTTACCAACTACGGTCGGACATTCACACCTTCTTATGGCGGAACACCTCCGCTCCCTCTTTTGATGGTGTAGGTTCGGGCATTCGAACCTTTTCTTACCCGCTTTTTACAAACTATGCTCGGACATTCAAACCTTCTTGTAGCCGAACACATCCAGTCCTGCTTTTGATGATGTATGGTTGGGCATTCGCACCTTTTTTTTTAACCATTTTTGAGGAATTATGGGTGGACATTCACACCTTCTTGCAGCTGAACACCTCCTCTCCCACTTATGATCATGTGCGGTTGGATATTCGAACATTTTTTTTCATGTTTTCTAGCAATTATTGATGGACATTCAGACCTTCTTGCAGCTGAACACCTCCGCTCCCGCTTTTGATGGTGTATAGTCGGGCTTCCGAGCCTTTTCTTCCCCGGTTTTTACAAATTATGGTTGGACATTTAGACCTTCTTGCAGCCGAAAACCTCCGTTCCCTCTTTTGATCATACATTGTCGGGCATTCGCACCTTTTCTTACCCGCTTTTTACAAACCATGGTCGGACTTTCACACCTTTTAGTAGCCAAACAACTCCGCTCCCGCTATTGATTGTGTACAGTCGGGTATTTTAACCTTTTCTTACCCGCTTTTTACCAATTTTAGTGGGACATTCACACCTTCTTACAGCGGAACACCTCCGCTCCCTGTTTTGATCATTTATGGTCTGGCAATACTACCTTTTCTTACCCGTTTTTGAGTTATTATGGCTGGACATTCACAGCTTCTTGCAGCCGAACACCTCTTCTCCGGCTTTTGATGATGAATGGTCCGGCATTCTTTTCTAACACATTTTTCAGCAATTATTGTCGGTCATTCACACCTTTCTCATCAGCTTTTTACAAATTATGATCTGACATTCACACCTACTTGCAGCCGAACACCTCGGCTTCCGCTTTTGATGGTGTATATTTTGGCATTCGAACCTTTTCTTACCCGCTTTTTACAAACCATGGTCGGACTTTCATACCTTCTTTTAGCCGAACAACTCCGCTCCCGCTATTGATTGTGTAGAGTTGGGTATTTTAGCCTTTTCTTACCCGCTTTTTACCAACTATGGTCGGACATTCACACCTTCTTACAGCGGAACACCTCCGCTCCCTCTTTTGATGGTGTATGTTCTGGCATTCGAACCTTTTCTTACCCACTTTTTACAAACTATGCTCGGACATTCACACCTTCTTGCAGTGAAACACCTCCGCTCCCTCTTTTGATTGTGTATGTTCGGGCATTCGAACCTTTTCTTACCCGCCTTTTACAAACTATGGTCGGACATTTAAACCTTCTTGTGGCCGAACACATCCACTTCTGCTTGTGATGATGTATAGTTGGGCATTCACACCTTTTCTTACCCATTTTTCAGTAATTATTGGTGGACATTCAGACCTTCTTGCAGCTGAACACCTCCGCTCCCGCTTTTGATGGTGTATAGTCGGGCTTTCGAGCCTTTTCTTCAACGGTGTTTACAAATTATGGTTGGAAATTCAGACCTTGCAGCCGAACAACTCCGCTCCCTCTTTTGATCATACATTGTCGGGCATTCGCACCTTGTCTTACCCGCTTTTTACAAACCATGGTCGGACTTTCACACCTTCTTGTAGCCAAACAACTCCGCTCCCGCTATTGATTGTGTACAGTCCGGTTTTTTAACCTTTTCTTACCCGCTTTTTACCAACTATGGTCGGACATTCGCAGCATCTTACAGCGGAACACCTCCGCTCCCTCTTTTGATGGTGTATGTTCGGGCATTCAAACTTTTTCTTACCCGCTTTTTACAAACTATGGTTGGACATTCAAACCTTCTTGTAGCAGAACGCATCCACTTCTTCTTTTGATGATGTATGGTTGGGCATGCGCACCTTTTCTTACCCATTTTTCAGGAATTATGTGTGGATATTCACACCTACTTGCAGTCGAACAGCTCTGCTCCCACTTTTGATTATGTTTGGTTGGATATTCGAACCTTTTCTTAACTGCTTTTTACAAACTTTGGTCGGACGTTCACACCTTCTTGCAGCCGAACACCTCCGCTTCCGCTTTTGATGGTATATATTCGGGCATTCGAACCTTTTCTTACCCACTTTTTACCAACTATGGTCGGACATTCAAACCTTCTTGTAGCCGAAAACCTCCACTCCCTCTTTTGATCATACTTTGTCGGGCATTCGCACCTTTTCTTACCCGCTTTTTACAAACTATGCTCGGACATTCAAACCTTCTTGTAGCCAAACACATCTACTCCTGCTTTTGTTGATGTATGGTTGGGCATTCGAACCTACTTGTTGCCCGCTTTTCATTAATTATGGGTGGACATTCACACCTTGTCACAGCCAAACACCTCCGCTCCCTGTTTTGATCATGTATGGTTGGACATTCGCACCTTTTCTCACCCGCTTTTTGCAAACTATGGTCGGCCATTCACAGCTTCCTCTCCACCATACTTGTATGGTGGGATATTCACACCCACTTGCATCCGAAGATCTCCGCCCCCACTTTTGTTGATATTTAGTTGGTCATTCACACCTTACCCGTTTTCTTGCCGCCAAACACCTCTGATCTCGCTTTTGATGATGTAAGATTGGGCATTCAGACCTTGCTTTTCCTGCTTTTCACCAACTATAGATGGACATTCACACTTTCTTGCAGCCGAACACTTCCGCTCCACCTTTTAGGTTTCTATCACACCTTTTTTTTCACCGCATTTTATAGATTATGGTTGGAAATTCTCAACCACTCATCCGAAGACCTCTCCTCCCGCTTTTGTTAATATATTTGAACTTTAGTCAGACATTCACACCTACTTGTAGCCGAACACCACCTCTCTAGCTTTTGATGAGGTATGGTCCGGGATTCTTACCGTTTCTAACACATTTTTCAGCAATTATGGTAGGATATTCACACCTTCTTGCAGCTGAACACCTCCTCTCCCACTTATGATCATGTGCGGATTGATTTTCGAAAATTTTCTTTCATGTTTTCTAGCAATTAATTATGGACATTTAGACCTTCTTGCAGCTGAACACCTCCGCTCCCGCTTTTGATCATACATTGTCAGGCATTCGCACCTTGTCTTACCCGCTTTTTACAAACTTTAGTCGAACATTCACACCTTTTTGCAGCCGAACACAGTTTTTTGCAGCCGAATTTGGGCATTCGCACCTTTTCATACCCACTTTTTACCAACTATGGTCGGACATTCACACCGTCTTAAAGCGGAACACCTCCGCTCCCTCTTTTGATGGTGTATGTTCGGGCATTCGAACCTTTTCTTACCCGCTTTTTACAAACTATGCTCGGACATTCAAACCTTCTTGTAGCCGAACACATCCACTCCTGCTTTTGATGATGTATGGTATGGCATTCGAACCTACTTGTTGCCCGCTTTTCATTAATTATGGGTGGACATTCACACCTTGTCGCAGCCAAACACCCTGTTTCGATCATGTATGGTTGGACATTCGCACCTTTTCTCACCCGCTTTTTGCAAACTATGGTCGGCCATTCACAGCTTCCTCTCCACCATACTTGTATGGTGGGATATTCACACCCACTTGCATCCGAAGACCTCCGCCCCCACTTTTGTTGATATTTAGTCGGTCATTCGCACCTTACCCGCTTTTGGCAAACTATGGCCTTCTTGCAGCCAAAAACCTCTGATCTCGCTTTTGATGATGTAAGGTTGGGCATTCAGACCTTGCTTCACCTGCTTTTCACCAAATATAGTCGGACATTCACACCTTCTTGCAGCCGAACACTTCCTTCCGCTCCACCTTTTAGTTTTCTATGGGGCATTCACACCTTTATTTTCACCGCATTTTATAAAAACACCACAGGAACACCGTATTGAGGCTTTGTTCTGACCGCTCATTCGGTGTCGCGTTTCTTTCAAGCATTTCTCCTGGTTAGCCCGCACTCGGCTCGCTCCCAGAGCCGTGTTAAAGTCTACTTCGCATTCACTCTCTTTTCTCAGCAGACTAAAAGAAACTTCCATCCTGCACCGCTGTTAGCTTTTTCACAAGAGCAGAGGAGAGCGCACCGTTCCCAGCGGCACTGCAGTACCGGGTCGATGCTTGGAGTGAACGGAGCAAGCTCCTTTTTCAACTCCTATTGATAAAAATCCATTTAATATGTAGTCCTTGCATAGACATATCACATATTAAACTGATAAGTACAGATGGATTATGTGCAATTAGTAAAGAGAGTAGAGGACGATCTCTCTCGTTGGAAGTCCTTACCTATATCACTTATGGGGAGAGTTACAACCAGTAAAATGATGATACTACCAAAAGTTAACTATTTGTTCTCAATGATCCCCATAAAACTATCTGCTACTTGGTTTAAGTCACTAGATTCATGCATCTCCAAATTTCTGTGGAAAAACAAACCACCACGTATTAGTTTAAAAACCCTACAGAAGACCAAGGACAGTGGTGGATTAGATTTACCTCATTTTCAGCACTATTCCTTAGCCAATAGGTTACAATATATATCAAAATGGTTTAAACCTTGTTGTTGTCACAGTTCCCAGAGACGTTGTAATCATTGAGGATTCTATATTCACCCCCTCATTAGAGGCACGTGTTGCAGATTGATGACACTGAATCTTCTTCTCTGTTCATTGCTGGCATCATTCCCAGCATCGTAAGTGTTCGTGGCATTGTTAGCCTCTTCTTCTGGATCTTGATATCGAGCATCCTTTTGTATTTCTGGTTTGTAAGTCCTCTCTCTTCGTTCACCGGAGTCTTCGTCTCTTTGTCCTTGAGTTTGGTGATTTTTTCTTCTTTTGATGCCTTGACACAGTGTGACAGGTGATACCACATGGGAGATCCTTTAACTTGGACTGCTGTCCCTGTGCTGCGAAATGGCTGTGCTGCTCAAATGGTCTCTCCTTCATCATATACACAGTTATTTATACATCACCTTCCACCATGAAGCGTTGTCCCTTTTTGTTTCTCTCTTTGTTCTTAAAATGCTGTTATAAATGTCTAAACCAATCCATTAAACTAGATCATTTTGGCAGTAAAGCGATCTACAATGTGCTTGGTCGCAAAGCTGCTCATCTGTGGTAAACAGCTCTTCAGAAAGGCATTCTTCAATTGATTTCACTCATTTTATGTAATAATTTTGTGATTTCCTACAAAACTACACTTCTTCTCCCATCTGTCTGAGTATTTAATATTGTCTGGGTCCCGTTAAAACATGTATTTTTCCCATCTAATTCCTTGTTTGCTTTAAAACAAGTATTCCCCATTTTCTATCCCTTCAGTAGCCAACCAGTTTGTATGGAGTACACTGGAGCAACTTGACTGATCAGTAAAACACTGCTTTTGTTGTCACCGCAAGGCTTCCCCCGTCGGTTGTTTCACTGAGACACTACTGAGTAACTACAACTCAACACAGTTTATACACATAACATTCATATACATACTAACAAACAAACAAACAATAATTTATCGCAATTTTCTCATCTCTGTTTGAACGTACACCCAGGTAAATATTCCTGTAGTCTTCTCATACCGACTATGGACCCATTCATTGTTTAACTTCACTGTTTTGCAAATCCTAATTGGATATTACACATTGACATTGAACTTTACTGGATAAGCAGGTCTTCATTGCATTCAGCAGCCTATATGTGAGCATTTATGTGTAAGCTGTTCTTCTTTGCATTTATCAGCAGCAAGCAATTCTTCACTGCACATGCATATGTAAATAGTAAAACAATTCCAATGTGTTAGCGAAACCTTCTATATCACAGTGGTTTCTAAGGTCTATTTTAAGTTCTTTGCCATCAGTGAGATGACATTGTTTACAAAGTGTGTCAAATTATCACTGAAGATCTTTTCAGGAATTTCAAATCTAGAAATGAGTTATTTTACGCGTGATTTTGCTACTGAGAGTGCATCTGCTTGTGCACATGGAAATATTTCAGACCATTTGGTAAAAACCTCTGTTGTCACTGAGCAGAATCGTTTCCCTTAACATTAATTTAGTTCAATGAAATCTACAAAATAATGAAATAATGAAATCCAAACAAATATGTTGAAAAAGATACACTGGCTTAGGGAATTATCTTCGTTTTGGTCTTAGATTGCCCTGTGGAATGTATTTTGCACATATTTGACCTGCTAGACAAAACTTTATTCATTTATTTATTCTAAAAAAAATTTTTTAATAATTAGTAAAACCATATGCTGTAAAAACCTGGTTCATTATTGCTTCCATCCCTCCTGTTGAGACATGACATGGTCCGTGGCTCAATACTGCAGCATATTTAAACAAATTCTTTGGCAGTATGGTTTTCCTTCCGGTCATTCATACGAGTCTATTGTAGATGGCAATTGAATAACATCTAATAATGCTAAAATATTTGTAGTTTATACATTTAGCTGTGGATGTCAACATACCTGTTTTTCTAATGCTGTGTTAACACATGTACAGTTGAGAAGGCATACTGACTGTCAGTGTAAACGTTAACAACCTTTTTGTTATTTAATTTACAAGCTTCAGTTAAAGCTACCAATTCGACTGCTTGAACAGAGTAATTTTTTGGTAGTGGTTGTTTTAAGAAAACTTCAGTTTCTGTTACTACTGCAAATCCTGTAGCATTTGTGCCATCAGGGTTTTTTTCTTTGATCTGTTGAATAAATATAGTTATTTCTGCATTTTCATAATGTATATCAGTTAAGTCTGGCCTGGGTAAAACACTGATGGTTATTTCTGACATGCAATCATGAGGCTTTCCATCTGTGGGGTAGGTAGCAGTGTGGATGGATTAAGTGTAGCACATCTCTCGACAACAAGGTGTGGCTGTGAAAGAAGAACTGTTATGTAGGAGAGATGTCTGGTAAAGATATTTTGTTAAGTAACCATATCACAGCCACTGCATGAGGTACCTTAAGTGTTAATGGGTGAAATAACACCATTATTGTTGATGCCTGCACTGCCAATGGCTTCTGGCCATTGATTCAAAAGTACGATCTCGTCCCTTTTTCCCCTTTCAGTGGACACTGGCCCCTAATTACCGCAATTCAGCAGGGGGTCTTTCATTAGGAGTACTGGACTCCCCCGTGCACAGTTTCAGCTCCGACCCTGGACAGCGGAAAAAACGTTGAGATCTGGTTTGAGGACCCAATTGTTGAGAAAAGTCTCTCAATGAGACTCAGAGTTGCTGGAGTCAGTTAATGCAAAGGTTTAATCTTGCAGCAAGTTCAAGAATGTGTGTGTGTATGGGTGTATGTGTGCGAACGTGTGTGAGTTTGTGTGTGTGAGAGTTTAAAGAACCTGTAATCCACAGGCAGGCCTTAACTAGTATGGCACGGGTCCAGCCTGTCTCATCTTTTTTGGAAGGTCCAGCGCTCGGCCGTAACCCTTCTGTCTGTTTGGACTCTCACATACATTCGGTTAATCATAGAAAAACGAGAACAAAACTTTTTAGCCCCTTAAATTCATAAAACAGACATGGTGCAGTTATTTCCATTCTAGAAAATAAGAGTAATCACCACCATTCCTATAAATTCTGGATATTCTAACAATCTGAATCTTTTTTAAATGTTCGATGAAGCCCTTTGCTGTTCTGTTTAGAGACTCAGCTGATCATAAACCAAGTTTTGCTCTTGAACCAAGCTTCTAAACTCTTCACCTTTTTCATTTCTCAGTTAGTATTCACTTTAAAACTGATTAAAAGAAAAATTAAATGAATGCCTATCAACAAATGTGGGATCTAAACTCTAGTGCTTCCTCTAAAATAATTTCCTTTCTCAATTCAGAAATGTGTGTGTGTAAGTCACAACACCCGTGACACCAAAACGGCTTTCTTTTCTCTCTTTTCTCTACACTCTGCACTGTGAGCACACACAACAAATCAGAAAGGCTTTTTTCTCTCTTTTCTACATTATGGACTGTGGGGACACAAAACCGCTCTCTCTTTTTTTTTTTTTTATTGTGTGCCAGGGCGTTGTCTCACGTATTAGATTATGCTTAAGATACGAATGAGTTTATCAGTCACATCAGAATCCATATATACTGATCCTCCCGTAATAAAATGGTCGGATCTTATCAAACACACTTTGTTTCTTGTGACAAGTCAGCGAAACAGCGTATACACGTCAAGACACTGAATCAAGTTTGCCACAAGAACTCATAAGTTTGGCAGTATTGCTCTGCCGTCAGCAATCATACACCCATTTTATTTTCATGAGACATGTGCAGGCACCTGTTCATCTACTGTTCTATCACTATGAATTAGTTTATCTATTATCAATAAGGATACTTCTACAACTACTATCAAAGTATGTCCGGACTTCTTATGTTGTCAGTTGCTATATATGAATAAGTGGGTTGCTACTGAAAAGCATTAAGCATGTCACACAGCCCAAACATATAACATTTCAGGACACACCACACAGTTAACAACCACAGTGAAGCGTGTCAAAGCCCAAACATGTAACATTCAACAGGACACTTACACAACACATTCAAATCAAACAGTCAGACAACATACAAGAACCTATACCCCAGCCGGCATTGCTCCCTGCCTATTTTCCTACAACTCACTATGTGTGTGCACACCTTTATTCACAAACTCTTCAACTTATACTCTTTTACCGAAGCTGCTACAGCTCGATTGGCCAAATACCCTTAGATCCTATTTCGGTGAATTTGACATCTGCCTTGCATGTAACAGATTAGCGGTTTAGCAGTTTTAATTTAGTTTGAGTGAAGGAATTCATTTTATAGCAAAATCCGAAATCGTGAAGAACTCATGGAAGTAAGCTTATTCTCGGATTCCTGAATCTTTAGATTTGCTCTTTCTTTTACTGCAAAGTACAACGTTGAGCAGCACTAATGAGTTGTTTCTATTTTTGGCAGGCTTTACCTTTGCGGATGAAGCCCTTTCTGTCTGTGCAAAAGAAATCTTGTTACTGTGCAGAGTGACTTCTCTGAGTAGAGTCGCCTTACTTGTTGCGACTGTGCCAATGTTCGAAGCTGGAGTGCAAAGTTGTTGCTTGAATGGTGCTCGCTGGAGCGTGCGGTAGTGTAAAGTTATACCATTTAAAAGGGCTGAAGAGTGCTCAGTGCAGCGGGTGGGCCGAGGTGCAAAGTGACACTATGGCCATAAAAAGAACACCGCTACAAGTGCGCATTGTGCCAGGAAGGGCCCTCGGACGTGAACCAGTGGACAGTTATCGCTTCTCGGCCTTTTGGCTAAGATCAAGTGTAGTATCTGTTCTTATCAGTTTAATGTCTGATGTGTCCTCTATGCGAGGACTACATATTAAATGGATTTGTATCAATAGGAGTTGAAAAAGGAGCTTGCTCCGTTCACTCCAAGCATCGACCCGGTACTGTAGTGCCCCTGGGAACGGTGCGCTCTCCTCTGCTCTTGTGAAAAAGCAAACAGCGGTGCAGGATGGAGGTTTCAGGGAGCCCAAGATGAAACTTTCTTTTAGTCTGCTGAGAAAAGAGAGTGAATGCGAAGTAGACTTTAACACGGCTCTGGGAGCGAGCCGAGTGCGGGCTAACCAGGCGAATTGCTTGAAAGAAACGCGACACCGAATGAGCGGTCAGAACAAAGCCTCAATACGGTGTTCCTGTGGTGTTTTTATAAAATGCGGTGAAAAAAAAGGTGTGAATGCCCCATAGAAAACTAAAAGGTGGAGCGGAAGTGTTCGGCTGCAAGAAGGTGTGAATGTCCGACTATATTTGGTGAAAAGCAGGTGAAGCAAGGTCTGAATGCCCAACCTTACATCATCAAAAGCGAGATCAGAGGTTTTTGGCTGCAAGAAGGCCATAGTTTGCCAAAAACGGGTAAGGTGCGAATGACCGACTAAATATCAACAAAAGTGGGGGCGGAGGTCTTCGGATGCAAGTGGGTGTGAATATCCCACCATAGAAGTATGGTGGAGAGGAAGCTGTGAATGGCCGACCATAGTTTGCAAAAAGCGGGTGAGAAAAGGTGCGAATGTCCAACCATACATGATCAAAACAGGGAGCGGAGGTGTTTGGCTGCGACAAGGTGTGAATGTCCACCCATAATTAATGAAAAGCGGGCAACAAGTAGGTTCGAATGCCATACCATACATCATCAAAAGCAGGAGTGGATGTGTTCGGCTACAAGAAGGTTTGAATGTCCGAGCATAGTTTGTAAAAAGCTGGTAAGAAAAGGTTCGAATGCCTGAACATACATCATCAAAAGCAGGACTGGATGTGTTCGGCTACAAGAAGGTTTGAATGTCCGACCATAGTTGGTAAAAAGTGGGTATGAAAAGGTTCGAATGCCCAAGTTCGGCTGAAAAAAACTGTGTTCGGCTGCAAAAAGGTGTGAATGTTTGACTAAAGTTTGTAAGACAAGGTTCGAATGCCTGACAATGTATGATCAAAAGCGGGAGCGGAGGTGTTCAGCTGCAAGAAGGTCTAAATGTCCATCATTAATTGCTAGAAAACATGAAAGAAAATTTTCGAAAATCAATCTGCACATGATCATAAGTGGGAGAGGAGGTGTTCAGCTGCAAGAAGGTGTGAATGTCCTACCATAATTGCTGAAAAATGTGTTAGAAACGGTAAGAATGCCGGACCATACATCATCAAAAGCTAGAGAGGTGGTGTTCGCCTGCAAGTAGGTGTGAATGTCTGACTAAAGTTCAAATATATTAACAAAAGCGGGAGGAGAGGTCTTCGGATGAGTGGTTGAGAATTTCCAACCATAATCTATAAAATGCGGTGAAAAAAAAGGTGTGATAGAAACCGAAAAGGTGGAGCGGAAGTGTTCGGCTGCAAGAAGGTGTGAATGTCCGTCTATAGTTGGTGAAAAGCAGGAAAAGCAAGGTCTGAATGCCCAATCTTACATCATCAAAAGCGAGATCAGAGGTGTTTGGCTGCAAGAAAACGGGTAAGGTGTGAATGACCGACTAAATATCAACAAAAGTGGGGGCGGAGGTCTTCGGATGCAAGTGGGTGTGAATATCCCACCATACAAGTATGGTGGAGAGGAAGCTGTGAATGTCCGACCATGGTTTGTAAAACGCGGGTAAGACAAGGTGCGAATGTCCGACAATGTATGATCAAAAGAGGGAGCGGAGGTGTTCGGCTGCAAGGTCTGAATTTCCAACCATAATTTGTAAACACCGTTGAAGAAAAGCCTCGAAAGCCCGACTATACACCATCAAAAGCGGGAGCAGAGGTGTTCAGCTGCAAGAAGGTCTGAATGTCCACCAATAATTACTGAAAAATGGGTAAGAAGAGGTGTGAATGCCCAACTATACATCATCAAAAGCAGAAGTGGATGTGTTCGGCCACAAGAAGGTTTGAATGTCCGACCATAGTTTGTAAAAGGCGGGTAAGAAAAGGTTTGAATGCCCGAACATACACAATCAAAAGAGGGAGCGGAGGTGTTTCGCTGCAAGAAGGTGTGAATGTCCGAGCATAGTTTGTAAAAAGCGGGTAAGAAAAGGTTCGAATGCCCGAACATACACCATCAAAAGAGGGAGCGGAGGTGTTCCGCTGTAAGAAGGTGTGAATGTCCAACCATAGTTGGTAAAAAGCGGGTAAGAAAAGGTTAAAATACCCGACTGTACACAATCAATAGCGGGAGCGGAGTTGTTCGGCTAAAAGAAGGTGTGAAAGTCCGACCATGGTTTGTAAAAAGCGGGTAAGAAAAGGTTCGAATGCAAAAATATACACCATCAAAAGCGGAAGCCGAGGTGTTCGGCTGCAAGTAGGTCTGAATGTCCACCCATAATTAATGAAAAGCGGGCAACAAGTAGGTTCGAATGCCCAACCATACATCAACAAAAGCAGGAGTGGATGTGTTTGGCTACAAGAAGGTTTGAATGTCCAACCATAGTTTGTAAAAAGCGGGTAAGAAAAGGTGCGAATGCCCGAAAATACACCATCAAAAGAGGGAGCGGAGGTGTTCCGCTGTAAGACGGTGTGAATGTCCGACCATAATTGGTAAAAAGCGGGTAAGAAAAGGTTAAAATACCCGACTGTACACAATCAATAGCGGGAGCGGAGTTGTTCGGCTACAAGAAGGTGTGAAAGTCCGACCATGGTTTGTAAAACGCGGGTAAGACAAGGTGCGAATGCCCGACAATGTATGATCAAAAGAGGGAGCGGAGGTGTTCGGCTGCAAGGTCTGAATTTCCAACCATAATTTGTAAACACCGTTGAAGAAAAGCCTCGAAAGCCCGACTATACACCATCAAAAGCGGGAGCAGAGGTGTTCAGCTGCAAGTAGGTGTGAATTTCCACCCATAATTCCTGAAAAATGGGTAAGAAAAGGTGCGAATGCCCAACCATACATCATCAAAAGAAGAAGTGGATGTGTTCTGCTACAAGAAGGTTTGAATGTCCGACCATAGCTTGTAAAAAGTGGGTAAGAAAAAGTTCGAATGCTCGAACATACACCATCAAATTTGGGAGCGGAGGTGTTCCGCTGTAAGACGGTGTGAATGTCCGACCATAATTGGTAAAAAGCGGGTAAGAAAAGGTTAAAATACCCGACTGTACACAATCAATAGCGGGAGCGGAGTTGTTCGGCTACAAGAAGGTGTGAAAGTCCGACCATGGTTTGTAAAACGCGGGTAAGACAAGGTGCGAATGCCCGACAATGTATGATCAAAAGAGGGAGCGGAGGTGTTCGGCTGCAAGGTCTGAATTTCCAACCATAATTTGTAAACACCGTTGAAGAAAAGCCTCGAAAGCCCGACTATACACCATCAAAAGCGGGAGCAGAGGTGTTCAGCTGCAAGAAGGTCTGAATGTCCACCAATAATTACTGAGAAATGGGTAAGAAAAGGTGTGAATGCCCAACTATACATCATCACAAGCAGAAGTGGATGTGTGCGGCCACAAGAAGGTTTGAATGTCCGACCATAGTTTGTAAAAGGCGGGTAAGAAAAGGTTTGAATGCCAGAACATACACCATCAAAAGAGGGAGCGGAGGTTTTCCGCTGTAAGAAGGTGTGAATGTCCGACCATAGTTGGTAAAAAGCGGGTAAGAAAAGGTTAAAATACTCGACTCTACACAATCAATAGCGGGAGCGGAGTTGTTCGGCTGCAAGTAGGTGTGAATGTCCACCCATAATTAATGAAAAGCGGGCAACAAGTAGGTTCGAATGCCCAACCATACATCAACAAAAGCAGGAGTGGATGTGTTTGGCTACAAGAAGGTTTGAATGTCCGAGCATAGTTTGTAAAAAGCGGGTAAGAAAAGGTGCGAATGCCCGACAATGTATGATCAAAAGAGGGAGTGGAGGTTTTCGGCTACAAGAAGGTTTGAATGTCCAACCATAGTTTGTAAAAAGCGGGTAAGAAAAGGTGCGAATGCCCGAAAATACACCATCAAAAGAGGGAGCGGAGGTGTTCCGCTGTAAGATGGTGCGAATGTCCGACCATAGTTGGTAAAAAGCGGGTAAGAAAAGGTTCGAATGCCCGAATATATACCATCATAAGCGGAAGCGGAGGTGTTCGGCTGCAAGAAGGTGTGAACGTCCGACCAAAGTTTGTAAAAAGCAGTTAAGAAAAGGTTCGAATATCCAACCAAACATAATCAAAAGTGGGAGCAGAGCTGTTCGACTGCAAGTAGGTGTGAATTTCCACCCATAATTCCTGAAAAATGGGTAAGAAAAGGTGTGAATGCCCAACCATACATCATCAAAAGAAGAAGTGGATGTGTTCTGCTACAAGAAGGTTTGAATGTCCGACCATAGCTTGTAAAAAGTGGGTAAGAAAAAGTTCGAATGCTCGAACATACACCATCAAATTTGGGAGCGGAGGTGTTCCGCTGTAAGACGGTGTGAATGTCCGACCATAATTGGTAAAAAGCGGGTAAGAAAAGGTTAAAATACCCGACTGTACACAATCAATAGCGGGAGCGGAGTTGTTCGGCTACAAGAAGGTGTGAAAGTCCGACCATGGTTTGTAAAACGCGGGTAAGACAAGGTGCGAATGCCCGACAATGTATGATCAAAAGAGGGAGCGGAGGTGTTCGGCTGCAAGGTCTGAATTTCCAACCATAATTTGTAAACACCGTTGAAGAAAAGCCTCGAAAGCCCGACTATACACCATCAAAAGCGGGAGCAGAGGTGTTCAGCTGCAAGAAGGTCTGAATGTCCACCAATAATTACTGAGAAATGGGTAAGAAAAGGTGTGAATGCCCAACTATACATCATCACAAGCAGAAGTGGATGTGTTCGGCCACAAGAATGTTTGAATGCCCGAACATACACAATCAAAAGAGGGAGCGGAGGTGTTCCGCCATAAGAAGGTGTGAATGTCCGACCGTAGTTGCTAAAAAGTGGGTAAGAAAAGGTTAAAATACCCGACTGTACACAATCAATAGCGGGAGCGAATGTGTTCGGCTACAAGAAGGTGTGAAAGTCCGACCATGTTTTGTAAATAGCGGGTAAGAAAAGGTGCGAATGCCCGACAATGTATGATCAAAAGAGGGAGCGGAGGTCTTCGGCTAAAAGAAGGTCTGAATGTCCAACCATAATTTGTAAAAACCGGGGAAGAAAAGGCTCGAAAGCCCGACTATACACCATCAAAAGCGGGAGCAGAGGGGTTCAGCTGCAAGAAGGTCTGAATGTCCATCAATAATTGCTAGAAAACATGAAAGAAAATTTTCGAATATCAAACCGCACATGATCATAAGTGGGAGCGGAGGTGTTTAGCTGCAAGAAGGTGTGAATGTCCACCCATAATTCCTCAAAAATGGGTAAAAAAAAAGGTGCGAATGCCCAACCATACATCATCAAAAGCAGGACTGGATGTGTTCGGCTACAAGGTTTGAATGTCCGAGCATACTTTGTTAAAAGCGGGTAAGAAAAGGTTCGAATGCCCGAACATACACCATCAAAAGAGGGAGCGGAGGTGTTCAGCCATAAGAAGGTGTGAATGTCCGACCGTAGTTGGTAAAAAGCGGGTAAGAAAAGGTTAAAATGGCCGTCTGTACACAATCAATAGCGGGAAGGGATGTGTTCGGCTACAAGAAGGTGTGAAAGTCCGACCATGTTTTGTAAAAAGCGGTTAAGAAAAGGTGTGAATGCCCGACAATGTATGATCAAAAGAGGGAGCGGAGGTTTTCGGCTGCAAGAAGGCCTGAATGTCCAACCATAATTTGTAAAAACAGGGGAAGAAAAGGCTCGGAAGCCCGACTATACACCATCAAAAGCGGGAGCAGAGGTGTTCAGCTGCAAGAAGGTCTCAATGTCCATCAATAATTGCTAGAAAACATGAAAGAAAATTTTCGAATATCAAACCGCACATGATCATATGCGGGAGAGGAGGTGTTCAGCTGCAAGAAGGTGTGAATGTCCACCCATAATTCCTGAAAAATGGGTAAAAAAAGGTGCGAATGCCCAACCATACATCATCAAAAGCAGGTGTGAATATCAGATCATAATTTGCAAAAACCTGATGAGAAATGGTGAGAATGCCCGACTATACACCATCAAATGCGGGAGCGGAGGTGTTCGGCTGTGAGTAGGTGTGAATGTCCGACCATACTTGCTGAAAAATATGACAAAGCAGTTTTCACTTGGTTTGAGTGAAGGATTTCATTTTATATAGAAATCCGAAATTGTGTAGAACTCGTGGAAATAAGTTTATTCTCGGATTCCTAAAGGTTTAGTGTTGTTCTTTGGTATACTGCAAAGTAATACTTTTTATTTTGTTGAAACCGATTCAGACATGGATAAATATCAAGGAAAAAGCAGTTTTAACTTGGTTTGAGTGAAGGAATTCATTTTATATCAAAATCCGAAATTGTGTAGAACTCGTGGAAATAAGTTTATTCTCGGATTCCTAAAGGTTTATTGTTGTTCTTTGGTATACTGCAAAGTAATACTTTCTATTATTCATGTCTGAATAGGTTTCAACAAAAAAGAAAGTATTACTTTGCAGTATACCAACGAACAACACTAAACCTTTAGGAATCCGAGAATAAGCTTCTTTTCACCAGTTCTACACAATTTTGGATTTTGATATAAAATGAATTCCTTCACTCAAACCAAGTTAAAACTGCTTTGTCCTTCATATTTATCCATGTCTGAATGGGTTTCAACAAAATAGAAAGTATTACTTTGCAGTATACCAAAGAACAACACTAAACCTTTAGGAATCCGAGAATAAGCTTCTTTTCACCAGTTCTACACAATTTTGGATTTTGATATAAAATGAATTCCTTCACTCAAACCAAGTTAAAACTGCTTTGTCCTTCATATTTATCCATGTCTGAATCGGTTTCAACAAAATAGAAAGTATTACTTTGCAGTATACCAAAGAACAACACTAAACCTTTAGGAATCCGAGAATAAACTTATTTCCACGAGTTCTACACAATTTCGGATTTTGATAGAAAATGAATTCCTTCACTCAAACCAAGTGAAAACTGCTTTGTCATATTTTTCAGCAAGTATGGTCGGACATTCACACCTACTCACAGCCGAACACCTCCGCTCCCGCATTTGATGGTGTATAGTCGGGCATTCTCACCATTTCTCATCAGGTTTTTGCAAATTATGATCTGACATTCACACCTGCTTTTGATGTTGTATGGTTGGGCATTCGCACCTTTTTTTTACCCATTTTTCAGGAATTATGGGTGGACATTCACACCATCTTGCAGCTGAACACCTCCTCTCCCGCATATGATCATGTGCGGTTTGATATTCGAAAATTTTCTTTCATGTTTTCTAGCAATTATTGATGGACATTGAGACCTTCTTGCAGCTGAACACCTCCGCTCCCGCTTTTGATGATGTATAGTCGGGCTTTCGAGCCTTTTCTTCCCCGGTTTTTACAAATTATGGTTGGACATTCAGACCTTCTTGCAGCCGAAAACCTCCGCTCCCTCTTTTGATCATACATTGTCGGGCATTCGCACCTTTTCTTAACCACTTTTTACAAAACATGGTTGGACTTTCACACTTTCTTGTAGCCGAACACATCCCTTCCCGCTATTGATTGTGTACAGTCGGGTATTTTAACCTTTTCTTACCCGCTTTTTACCAACTACGGTCGGACATTCACACCTTCTTGTAGCCGAACACATCCAGTCCTGCTTTTGATGATGTATGGTTGGGCATTCGCACCTTTTTTTTTACCCATTTTTGAGGAATTATGGGTGGACATTCACACCTTCTTGCAGCTGAACACCTCCTCTCCCACTTATGATCATGTGCGGTTGGATATTTGAACATTTTTTTTCATGTTTTCTAGCAATTATTGATGGACATTCAGACCTTCTTGCAGCTGAACACCTCGCTTTTGATGGTGTATAGTCGGGCTTCCGAGCCTTTTCTTCCCCGGTTTTTACAAATTATGGTTGGACATTTAGACCTTCTTGCAGCCGAAAACCTCCGTTCCCTCTTTTGATCATACATTGTCCGGCATTCGCAACTTTTCTTACCCGCTTTTTACAAACCATGGTCGGACTTTCACACCTTTTAGTAGCCAAACAACTCCGCTCCCGCTATTGATTGTGTACAGTCGGGTATTTTAACCTTTTCTTACCCGCTTTTTACCAATTATGGTGGGACATTCACACCTTCTTACAGCAGAACACCTCCGCTCCCTGTTTTGATCATTTATGGTCTGGCAATACTACCTTTTCTTACCCGTTTTTGAGTTATTATGGCTGGACATTCACAGCTTCTTGCAGCCGAACACCTCTTCTCCCGCTTTTGATGATGAATGGGCCGGCATTCTTACCTTTTCTAACACATTTTTCAGCAATTATTGTTGGTCATTCACACCTTTCTCATCAGCTTTTTACAAATTATGATCTGACATTCACACCTACTTGCAGCCGAACACCTCGGCTTCCGCTTTTGATGGTGTATATTTTGGCATTCGAACCTTTTCTTACCCGCTTTTTACAAACCATGGTCGGACTTTCATACCTTCTTTTAGCCGAACAACTCCGCTCCAGCTATTGATTGTGTAGAGTTGGGTATTTTAGCCTTTTCTTACCCGCTTTTTACCAACTATGGTCGGACATTCACACCTTCTTACAGCGGAACACCTCCGCTCCCTCTTTTGATGGTGTATGTTCTGGCATTCGAACCTTTTCTTACCCACTTTTTACAAACTATGCTCGGACATTCACACCTTCTTGCAGTGAAACACCTCCGCTCCCTCTTTTGATGGTGTATGTTCGGGCATTCGCACCTTTACTTACCCGCTTTTTACAAACTATGGTCGTACATTCAAACCTTGTAGCCGAAAACCTCCACTCCCTCTTTTGATCATACTTTGTCGGGCATTCGCACCTTTTCTTACCCGCTTTTTACAAACTATGCTCGGACATTCAAACCTTCTTGTATCCAAACACATCCACTCCTGCTTTTGTTGATGTATGGTTGGGCATTCGAACCTACTTGTTGCCCGCTTTTCATTAATTATGGGTGGACATTCACACCTTGTCACAGCCAAACACCTCCGCTCCCTCTTTTGATCATGTATGGTTGGACATTCGCACCTTTTCTCACCCGCTTTTTGCAAACTATGGTCGGCCATTCACAGCTTCCTCTCCACCATACTTGTATGGTGGGATATTCACACCCACTTGCATCCGAAGATCTCCGCCCCCACTTTTGTTGATATTTAGTCGGTCATTCACACCTTACCTGTTTTCTTGCCGCCAAACACCTCTGATCTCGCTTTTGATGATGTAAGATTGGGCATTCAGACCTTGCTTTTCCTGCTTTTCACCAACTATAGATGGACATTCACACCTTCTTGCAGCCGAACACTTCCGCTCCACCTTTTAGGTTTCTATCACACCTTTTTTTTCACCGCATTTTATAGATTATGGTTGGAAATTCTCAACCACTCATCCGAAGACCTCTCCTCCCGCTTTTGTTAATATATTTGAACTTTAGTCAGACATTCACACCTACTTGTAGCCGAACACCACCTCTCTAGCTTTTGATGAGGTATGGTCTGGGATTCTTACCGTTTCTAACACATTTTTCAGCAATTATGGTAGGATATTCACACCTTCTTGCAGCTGAACACCTCCTCTCCCACTTATGATCATGTGCGGATTGATTTTCGAAAATTTTCTTTCATGTTTTCTAGCAATTAATTATGGACATTTAGACCTTCTTGCAGCTGAACACCTCCGCTCCCGCTTTTGATCATACATTGTCAGGCATTCGCACCTTGTCTTACCCGCTTTTTACAAACTTTAGTCGAACATTCACACCTTTTTGCAGCCGAACACAGTTTTTTGCAGCCGAATTTGGGCATTCGCACCTTTTCATACCCACTTTTTACCAACTATGGTCGGACATTCACACCGTCTTACAGCGGAACACCTCCGCTCCCTCTTTTGATGGTGTATGTTCGGGCATTCGAACCTTTTCTTACCCGCTTTTTACAAACTATGCTCGGACATTCAAACCTTCTTGTAGCCGAACACATCCACTCCTGCTTTTGATGATGTATGGTATGGCATTCGAACCTACTTGTTGCCCGCTTTTCATTAATTATGGGTGGACATTCACACCTTGTCGCAGCCAAACACCCTGTTTCGATCATGTATGGTTGGACATTCGCACCTTTTCTCACCCGCTTTTTGCAAACTATGGTCGGCCATTCACAGCTTCCTCTCCACCATACTTGTATGGTGGGATATTCACACCCACTTGCATCCGAAGACCTCCGCCCCCACTTTTGTTGATATTTAGTCGGTCATTCGCACCTTACCCGCTTTTGGCAAACTATGGCCTTCTTGCAGCCAAAAACCTCTGATCTCGCTTTTGATGATGTAAGGTTGGGCATTCAGACCTTGCTTCACCTGCTTTTCACCAAATATAGTCGGACATTCACACCTTCTTGCAGCCGAACACTTCCGCTCCACCTTTTAGTTTTCTATGGGGCATTCACACCTTTATTTTCACCGCATTTTATAAAAACACCACAGGAACACCGTATTGAGGCTTTGTTCTGACCGCTCATTCGGTGTCGCGTTTCTTTCAAGCATTTCTCCTGGTTAGCCCGCACTCGGCTCGCTCCCAGAGCCGTGTTAAAGTCTACTTCGCATTCACTCTCTTTTCTCAGCAGACTAAAAGAAACTTCCATCCTGCACCGCTGTTAGCTTTTTCACAAGAGCAGAGGAGAGCGCACCGTTCCCAGCGGCACTGCAGTACCGGGTCGATGCTTGGAGTGAACGGAGCAAGCTCCTTTTTCAACTCCTATTGATAAAAATCCATTTAATATGTAGTCCTTGCATAGACATATCACATATTAAACTGATAAGTACAGATGGATTATGTGCAATTAGTAAAGAGAGTAGAGGACGATCTCTCTCGTTGGAAGTCCTTACCTATATCACTTATGGGGAGAGTTACAACCATTAAAATGATGATACTACCAAAAGTTAACTATTTGTTCTCAATGATCCCCATAAAACCATCTGCTACTTGGTTTAAGTCACTAGATTCATGCATCTCCAAATTTCCGTGGAAAAACAAACCACCACGTATTAGTTTAAAAACCCTACAGAAGACCAAGGACAGTGGTGGATTAGATTTACCTCATTTTCAGCACTATTCCTTAGCCAATAGGTTACAATATATATCAAAATGGTTTAAACCTTGTTGTTGTCACAGTTCCCAGAGACGTTGTAATCGTTGAGGATTCTATATTCACCCCCTCATTAGAGGCACGTGTTGCAGATTGATGACACTGAATCTTCTTCTCTGTTCATTGCTGGCATCATTCCCAGCATCGTAAGTGTTCGTGGCATTGTTAGCCTCTTCTTCTGGATCTTGATATCGAGCATCCTTTTGTATTTCTGGTTTGTAAGTCCTCTCTCTTCGTTCACCGGAGTCTTCGTCTCTTTGTCCTTGAGTTTGGTGATTTTTTCTTCTTTTGATGCCTTGACACAGTGTGACAGGTGATACCACATGGGAGATCCTTTAACTTGGACTGCTGTCCCTGTGCTGCGAAATGGCTGTGCTGCTCAAATGGTCTCTCCTTCATCATATACACAGTTATTTATACATCACCTTCCACCATGAAGCGTTGTCCCTTTTTGTTTCTCTCTTTGTTCTTAAAATGCTGTTATAAATGTCTAAACCAATCCATTAAACTAGATCATTTTGGCAGTAAAGCGATCTACAATGTGCTTGGTCGCAAAGCTGCTCATCTGTGGTAAACAGCTCTTCAGAAAGGCATTCTTCAATTGATTTCACTCATTTTATGTAATAATTTTGTGATTTCCTACAAAACTACACTTCTTCTCCCATCTGTCTGAGTATTTAATATTGTCTGGGTCCCGTTAAAACATGTATTTTTCCCATCTAATTCCTTGTTTGCTTTAAAACAAGTATTCCCCATTTTCTATCCCTTCAGTAGCCAACCAGTTTGTATGGAGTACACTGGAGCAACTTGACTGATCAGTAAAACACTGCTTTTGTTGTCACCGCAAGGCTTCCCCCGTCGGTTGTTTCACTGAGACACTACTGAGTAACTACAACTCAACACAGTTTATACACATAACATTCATATACATACTAACAAACAAACAAACAATAATTTATCGCAATTTTCTCATCTCTGTTTGAACGTACACCCAGGTAAATATTCCTGTAGTCTTCTCATACCGACTATGGACCCATTCATTGTTTAACTTCACTGTTTTGCAAATCCTAATTGAATATTACACATTGACATTGAACTTTACTGGATAAGCAGGTCTTCATTGCATTCAGCAGCCTATATGTGAGCATTTATGTGTAAGCTGTTCTTCTTTGCATTTATCAGCAGCAAGCAATTCTTCACTGCACATGCATATGTAAATAGTAAAACAATTCCAATGTGTTAGCGAAACCTTCTATATCACAGTGGTTTCTAAGGTCTATTTTAAGTTCTTTGCCATCAGTGAGATGACATTGTTTACAAAGTGTGTCAAATTATCACTGAAGATCTTTTCAGGAATTTCAAATCTAGAAATGAGTTATTTTACGCGTGATTTTGCTACTGAGAGTGCATCTGCTTGTGCACATGGAAATATTTCAGACCATTTGGTAAAAACCTCTGTTGTCACTGAGCAGAATCGTTTCCCTTAACATTAATTTAGTTCAATGAAATCTACAAAATAATGAAATAATGAAATCCAAACAAATATGTTGAAAAAGATACACTGGCTTAGGGAATTATCTTCGTTTTGGTCTTAGATTGCCCTGTGGAATGTATTTTGCACATATTTGACCTGCTAGACAAAACTTTATTCATTTATTTATTCTAAAAAAATGTTTTTAATAATTAGTAAAACCATATGCTGTAAAAACCTGGTTCATTATTGCTTCCATCCCTCCTGTTGAGACATGACATGGTCCGTGGCTCAATACTGCAGCATATTTAAACAAATTCTTTGGCAGTATGGTTTTCCTTCCGGTCATTCATACGAGTCTATTGTAGATGGCAATTGAATAACATCTAATAATGCTAAAATATTTGTAGTTTATACATTTAGCTGTGGATGTCAACATACCTGTTTTTCCAATGCTGTGTTAACACATGTACAGTTGAGAAGGCATACTGACTGTCAGTGTAAACGTTAACAACCTTTTTGTTATTTAATTTACAAGCTTCAGTTAAAGCTACCAATTCGACTGCTTGAACAGAGTAATTTTTTGGTAGTGGTTGTTTTAAGAAAACTTCAGTTTCTGTTACTACTGCAAATCCTGTAGCATTTGTGCCATCAGGGTTTTTTTCCTTGATCTGTTGAATAAATATAGTTATTTCTGCATTTTCATAACGTATATCAGTTAAGTCTGGCCTGGGTAAAACACTGATGGTTATTTCTGGCTTTCCATCTGTGGGGTAGGTAGCAGTGTGGATGGATTAAGTGTAGCACATCTCTCGACAACAAGGTGTGGCTGTGAAAGAAGAACTGTTATGTAGGAGAGATGTCTGGTAAAGATATTTTGTTAAGTAACCATATCACAGCCACTGCATGAGGTACCTTAAGTGTTAATGGGTGAAATAACACCATTATTGTTGATGCCTGCACTGCCAATGGCTTCTGGCCATTGATTCAAAAGTACGATCTCGTCCCTTTTTCCCCCTTTCAGTGGAGACTGGCCCCTAATTACCGCAATTCAGCAGGGGGTCTTTCATTAGGAGTACTGGACTCCCCCGTGCACGGTTTCAGCTCCGACCCTGGACAGCGGAAAAAACGTTGAGATCTGGTTTGAGGACCCAATTGTTGAGAAAAGTCTCTTTATGAGACTCAGAGTTGCTGGAGTCAGTTAATGCAAAGGTTTAATCTTGCAGCAAGTTCAAGAATGTGTGTGTGTATGGGTGTATGTGTGCGAACGTGTGTGAGTTTGTGTGTGTGAGAGTTTAAAGAACCTGTTATCCACAGGCAGGCCTTAACTAGTATGGCACGGGTCCAGCCTGTCTCATCTTTTTTGGAAGGTCCAGCGCTCGGCCGTAACCCTTCTGTCTGTTTGGACTCTCACATACATTCGGTTAATCATAGAAAAACGAGAACAAAACTTTTTAGCCCCTTAAATTTATAAAACAGACATGGTGCAGTTATTTCCATTCTAGAAAATAAGAGTAATCACCACCATTCCTATAAATTCTGGATATTCTAACAATCTGAATCTTTTTTAAATGTTCGATGAAGCCCTTTGCTGTTCTGTTTAGAGACTCAGCTGATCATAAACCAAGTTTTGCTCTTGAACCAAGCTTCTAAACTCTTCACCTTTTTCATTTCTCAGTTAGTATTCACTTTAAAACTGATTAAAAGAAAAATTAAATGAATGCCTATCAACAAATGTGGGATCTAAACTCTAGTGCTTTCTCTAAAATAATTTCCTTTCTCAATTCAGAAATGTGTGTGTGTAAGTCACAACACCCGTGACACCAAAACGGCTTTCTTTTCTCTCTTTTCTCTACACTCTGCACTGTGAGCACACACACCAAATCAGAAAGGCTTTTTTCTCTCTTTTCTACATTATGGACTGTGGGGACACAAAACCGCTCTCTCTCTTTTTTTTTTTGATTGTGTGCCAGGGCGTTGTCTCACGTATTAGATTATGCTTAAGATACGAATGGGTTTATCAGTCACATCAGAATCCGTACATACTGATCCTCCCGTAATAGAATGGTCGGATCTTATCAAACACACTTTGTTTCT
Organism: Leuresthes tenuis; assembly: GCF_036924035.1. Taxonomy (NCBI): domain Eukaryota; kingdom Metazoa; phylum Chordata; class Actinopteri; order Atheriniformes; family Atherinopsidae; genus Leuresthes; species Leuresthes tenuis. The sequence continues at coordinate 11,942,435 of NW_027325377.1, forward strand.
TGTGACAAGTCAGCGAAACAGCGTATACACGTCAAGACACTGAATCAAGTTTGCCACAAGAACTCATAAGTTTGGCAGTATTGCTCTGCCGTCAGCAATCATACACCCATTTTATTTTCATGAGACATGTGCAGGCACCTGTTCATCTACTGTTCTATCACTATGATTTAGTTTATCTATTATCAATAAGAATACTTCTACAACTACTATCAAAGTATGTCCGGACTTCTTATGTTGTCAGTTGCTATATATGAATAAGTGGGTTGCTACTGAAAAGCATTAAGCATGTCACACAGCCCAAACATATAACATTTCAGGACACACCACACAGTTAACAACCACAGTGAAGCGTGTCAAAGCCCAAACATGTAACATTCAACAGGACACTTACACAACACATTCAAATCAAACAGTCAGACAACATACAAGAACCTATACCCCAGCCGGCATTGCTCCCTGCCTATTTTCCTACAACTCACTATGTGTGCGCACACCTTTATTCACAAACTCTTCAACTTATACTCTTTTACCGAAGCTGCTACAGCTCGATTGGCTGTAGCAGCCAAGGATCTGCTAGGATCTATTCACCGAAATAGATCCTATTTCGGTGAATTTGACATCTGCCTTGCATGTAACAGATTAGCGGTTTAGCAGTTTTAATTTAGTTTGAGTGAAGGAATTCATTTTATAGCAAAATCCGAAATCGTGAAGAACTCATGGAAGTAAGCTTATTCTCGGATTCCTGAATCTTTAGATTTGCTCTTTGTTTTACTGCAAAGTACAACGTTGAGCAGCACTAATGAGTTGTTTCTATTTTTGGCAGGCTTTACCTTTGCGGATGAAGCCCTTTCTGTCTGTGCAAAAGAAATCTTGTTACTGTGCAGAGTGACTTCTCTGAGTAGAGTCGCCTTACTTGTTGCGACTGTGCCAATGTTCGAAGCTGGAGTGCAAAGTTGTTGCTTGAATGGTGCTCGCTGGAGCGTGCGGTAGTGTAAAGTTATACCATTTAAAAGGGCTGAAGAGTGCTCAGTGCAGCGGGTGGGCCGAGGTGCAAAGTGACACTATGGCCATAAAAAGAACACCGCTACAAGTGCGCATTGTGCCAGGAAGGGCCCTCGGACGTGAACCAGTGGACAGTTATCGCTTCTCGGCCTTTTGGCTAAGATCAAGTGTAGTATCTGTTCTTATCAGTTTAATGTCTGATGTGTCCTCTATGCGAGGACTACATATTAAATGGATTTGTATCAATAGGAGTTGAAAAAGGAGCTTGCTCCGTTCACTCCAAGCATCGACCCGGTACTGTAGTGCCCCTGGGAACGGTGCACTCTCCTCTGCTCGGTGCAGGATGGAAGTTTCAGGGAGCCCAAGATGAAACTTTCTTTTAGTCTGCTGAGAAAAGAGAGTGAATGCGAAGTAGACTTTAACACGGTTCTGGGAGCGAGCCGAGTGCGGGCTAATCAGGAGAATTGCTTGAAAGAAACGCGACACCGAATGAGCGGTCAGAACAAAGCCTCAATACGGTGTTCCTGTGGTGTTTTTATAAAATGCGGTGAAAAAAAAGGTGTGAATGCCCCATAGAAAACTAAAAGGTGGAGCGGAAGTGTTCGGCTGCAAGAAGGTGTGAATGTCCGACTATATTTGGTGAAAAGCAGGTGAAGCAAGGTCTGAATGCCCAACCTTACATCATCAAAAGCGAGATCAGAGGTTTTTGGCTGCAAGAAGGCCATAGTTTGCCAAAAGTGGGTAAGGTGCGAATGACCGACTAAATATCAACAAAAGTGGGGGCGGAGGTCTTCGGATGCAAGTGGGTGTGAATATCCCACCATAGAAGTATGGTGGAGAGGAAGCTGTGAATGGCCGACCATAGTTTGCAAAAAGCGGGTGAGAAAAGGTGCGAATGTCCAACCATACATGATCAAAACAGGGAGCGGAGGTGTTTGGCTGCGACAAGGTGTGAATGTCCACCCATAATTAATGAAAAGCGGGCAACAAGTAGGTTCGAATGCCCAACCATACATCATCAAAAGCAGGAGTGGATGTGTTCGGCTACAAGAAGGTTTGAATGTCCGAGCATAGTTTGTAAAAAGCGGGTAAGAAAAGGTTCGAATGCCTGAATATACATCATCAAAAGCAGGACTGGATGTGTTCGGCTACAAGAAGGTTTGAATGTCCGACCATAGTTGGTAAAAAGTGGGTATGAAAAGGTTCGAATGCCCAAAATCGGCTGAAAAAAACTGTGTTCGGCTGCAAAAAGGTGTGAATGTTTGACTAAAGTTTGTAAGACAAGGTTTGAATGCCTGACAATGTATGATCAAAAGCGGGAGCGGAGGTATTCAGCTGCAAGAAGGTCTAAATGTCCATCATTAATTGCTAGAAAACATGAAAGAAAATTTTCGAAAATCAATCTGCATATGATCATAAGTGGGAGAGGAGGTGTTCAGCTGCAAGAAGGTGTGAATGTCCTACCATAATTGCTGAAAAATGTGTTAGAAACGGTAGGAATGCCGGACCATACATCATCAAAAGCTAGAGAGGTGGTGTTCGGCTGCAAGTAGGTGTGAATGTCTGACTAAAGTTCAAATATATTAACAAAAGCGGGAGGAGAGCTCTTCGGATGAGTGGTTGAGAATTTCCAACCGTAATCTATAAAATGCGGTGAAAAAAAAGGTGTGATAGAAACCTAAAAGGTGGAGCGGAAGTGTTCGGCTGCAAGAAGGTGTGAATGTCCGTCTATAGTTGGTGAAAAGCAGGAAAAGCAAGGTCTGAATGCCCAATCTTACATCATCAAAAGCGAGATCAGAGGTGTTTGGCTGCAAGAAAACGGGTTAGGTGTGAATGACCGACTAAATATCAACAAAAGTGGGGGCGGAGATCTTCGGATGCAAGTGGGTGTGAATATCCCACCATACAAGTATGGTGGAGAGGAAGCTGTGAATGTCCGACCATGGTTTGTAAAACGCGGGTAAGACAAGGTGCGAATGTCCGACAATGTATATACCATCATAAGCGGAAGCGGAGGTGTTCGGCTGCATGAAGGTGTGAACGTCCGACCAAAGTTTGTAAAAAGCAGTTAAGAAAAGGTTCGAATATCCAACCAAACATAATCAAAAGTGGGAGCAGAGCTGTTCGACTGCAAGTAGGTTTGAATTTCCACCCATAATTCCTGAAAAATGGGTAAGAAAAGGTGCGAATGCCCAACCATACATCATCAAAAGAAGAAGTGGATGTGTTCTGCTACAAGAAGGTTTGAATGTCCGACCATAGCTTGTAAAAAGTGGGTAAGAAAAAGTTTGAATGCTCGAACATACACCATCAAAATTGGAAGCGGAGGTGTTCCGCTGTAAGACGGTGTGAATGTCCGACCATAATTGGTAAAAAGCGGGTAAGAAAAGGTTAAAATACCCGACTGTACACAATCAATAGCGGGAGCGGAGTTGTTCGGCTACAAGAAGGTGTGAAAGTCCGACCATGGTTTGTAAAACGCGGGTAAGACAAGGTGCGAATGCCCGACAATGTATGATCAAAAGAGGGAGCGGAGGTGTTCGGCTGCAAGGTCTGAATTTCCAACCATAATTTGTAAACACCGTTGAAGAAAAGCCTCGAAAGCCCGACTATACACCATCAAAAGCGGGAGCAGAGGTGTTCAGCTGCAAGAAGGTCTGAATGTCCACCAATAATTACTGAGAAATGGATAAGAAAAGGTGTGAATGCCCAACTATACATCATCACAAGCAGAAGTGGATGTGTTCGGCCACAAGAAGGTTTGAATGTCCGACCATAGTTTGTAAAAGGCGGGTAAGAAAAGGTTTGAATGCCCGAACATACACAATCAAAAGAGGGAGCGGAGGTGTTTCGCTGCAAGAAGGTGTGAATGTCCGACCATAGTTTGTAAAAAGTGGGTAAGAAAAGGTTCGAATGCCAGAACATACACCATCAAAAGAGGGAGCGGAGGTTTTCCGCTGTAAGAAGGTGTGAATGTCCGACCATAGTTGGTAAAAAGCGGGTAAGAAAAGGTTAAAATACCCGACTCTACACAATCAATAGCGGGAGCGGAGTTGTTCGGCTAAAAGAAGGTGTGAAAGTCCGACCATGGTTTGTAAAAAGCGGGTAAGAAAAGGTTCGAATGCAAAAATACACACCATCAAAAGCGGAAGCCGAGGTGTTCGGCTGCAAGTAGGTGTGAATGTCCACCCATAATTAATGAAAAGCGGGCAAGAAGTAGGTTCGAATGCCCAACCATACATCAACAAAAGCAGGAGTGGATGTGTTTGGCTACAAGAAGGTTTGAATGTCCGAGCATAGTTTGTAAAAAGCGGGTAAGAAAAGGTGCGAATGCCCGACAATGTATGATCAAAAGAGGGAGTGGAGATTTTCAGCTACAAGAAGGTTTGAATGTCCAACCATAGTTTGTAAAAAGCGGGTAAGAAAAGGTGCGAATGCCCGAAAATACACCATCAAAAGAGGGAGTGGAGGTGTTCCGCTGTAAGATGGTGCGAATGTCCGACCATAGTTGGTAAAAAGCGGGTAAGAAAAGGTTCGAATGCCCGAATATATACCATCAAAAGCGGAAGCGGAGGTGTTCGGCTGCAAGAAGGTGTGAACGTCCGACCAAAGTTTGTAAAAAGCAGTTAAGAAAAGGTTCGAATATCCAACCAAACATAATCAAAAGTGGGAGCAGAGGTGTTCAGCTGCAAGAAGGTGTGAATGTCCACCCATAATTCCTGAAAAATGGGTAAAAAAAGGTGCGAATGCCCAACCATACATCATCAAAAGCAGGTGTGAATGTCAGATCATAATTTGCAAAAACCTGATGAGAAATGGTGAGAATGCCCGACTATACACCATCAAATGCGGGAGCGGAGGTGTTCGGCTGTGAGTAGGTGTGAATGTCCGACCATACTTGCTGAAAAATATGACAAAGTAGTTTTCACTTGGTTTGAGTGAAGGATTTCCTAAAGGTTTAGTGTTGTTCTTTGGTATACTGCAAAGTAATACTTTCTATTTTGTTGAAACCGATTAAGTTAAAACTGCTTTGTCCTTCATATATATCCATGTCATAATAGCTTTAAACAAAAAAGAATGTTGTACTTTGCAGGATAGGAAAGAACAACACTAAACCTTTAGGAATCCGAGAATAATCTTCTTTTCACGAGTTCTACACAATTTCGGATTTTGATATAAAATGAATTCCTTCACTCAAACCAAGTTAAAACTGCTTTGTCCTTCATATTTATTCATGTCTAAATAGCTTTAAACAAAAAAAAACGTTGTACTTTGCAGGATAGGAAAGAACAACTCTAAACCTTTTCAGGAATCCGAGAATAAGCGTCGATTGACGAGTTCTACACAATTTCGGATTTTGATATAAAATGAATTCGTTCACTCAAACCAAGTTAAAACTGCTTTTGTCCTTCATATTTATCCATGTCTGAATAGGTTTCAACAAAAAAGAAAGTATTACTTTGCAGTATACCAAAGAACAACACTAAACCTTTAGGAATCCGAGAATAAGCTTCTTTTCACCAGTTCTACACAATTTTGGATTTTGATATAAAATGAATTCCTTCACTCAAACCAAGTTAAAACGGCTTTGTCCTTCATATTTATCCATGTCTGAATGGGTTTCAACAAAATAGAAAGTATTACTTTGCAGTATACCAAAGAACAACACTAAACCTTTAGGAATCCGAGAATAAGCTTCTTTTCACCAGTTCTACACAATTTTGGATTTTGATATAAAATGAATTCCTTCACTCAAACCAAGTTAAAACTGCTTTGTCCTTCATATTTATCCATGTCTGAATCGGTTTCAACAAAATAGAAAGTATTACTTTGCAGTATACCAAAGAACAACACTAAACCTTTAGGAATCCGAGAATAAACTTATTTCCACGAGTTCTACACAATTTCGGATTTTGATATAAAATGAATTCCTTCACTCAAACCAAGTGAAAACTGCTTTGTCATATTTTTCAGCAAGTATGGTCGGACATTCACACCTACTCACAGCCGAACACCTCCGCTCCCGCATTTGATGGTGTATAGTCGGGCATTCTCACCATTTCTCATCAGGTTTTTGCAAATTATGATCTGACATTCACACCTGCTTTTGATGTTGTATGGTTGGGCATTCGCACCTTTTTTTACCCATTTTTCAGGAATTATGGGTGGACATTCACACCATCTTGCAGCTGAACACCTCCTCTCCCGCATATGATCATGTGCGGTTTGATATTCGAAAATTTTCTTTCATGTTTTCTAGCAATTATTGATGGACATTGAGACCTTCTTGCAGCTGAACACCTCTGCTCCCGCTTTTGATGGTGTATAGTCGGGCTTTCGATTCTTTTCTTCCCCGGTTTTTACAAATTATGGTTGGACATTGAGACCTTCTTGCAGCTGAACACCTCTGCTCCCGCTTTTGATGGTGTATAGTCGGGCTTTCGAGCCTTTTCTTCCCCGGTTTTTACAAATTATGGTTGGACATTCAGACCTTCTTGCAGCCGAAAACCTCCGCTCCCTCTTTTGATCATACATTGTCGGGCATTCGCACCTTTTCTTAACCACTTTTTACAAAACATGGTCTGACTTTCACACTTTCTTGTAGCCGAACACATCCCTTCCCGCTATTGATTGTGTACAGTCGGGTATTTTAACCTTTTCTTACCCGCTTTTTACCAACTACGGTCGGACATTCACACCTTCTTATGGCGGAACACCTCCGCTCCCTCTTTTGATGGTGTAGGTTCGGGCATTCGAACCTTTTCTTACCCGCTTTTTACAAACTATGCTCGGACATTCAAACCTTCTTGTAGCCGAACACATCCAGTCCTGCTTTTGATGATGTATGGTTGGGCATTCGCACCTTTTTTTTTACCCATTTTTGAGGAATTATGGGTGGACATTCACACCTTCTTGCAGCTGAACACCTCCTCTCCCACTTATGATCATGTGCGGTTGGATATTCGAACATTTTTTTTCATGTTTTCTAGCAATTATTGATGGACATTCAGACCTTCTTGCAGCTGAACACCTCCGCTCCCGCTTTTGATGGTGTATAGTGGGGCTTCCGAGCCTTTTCTTCCCCGGTTTTTACAAATTATGGTTGGACATTTAGACCTTCTTGCAGCCGAAAACCTCCGTTCCCTCTTTTGATCATACATTGTCCGGCATTCGCACCTTTTCTTACCCGCTTTTTACAAACCATGGTAGGACTTTCACACCTTTTAGTAGCCAAACAACTCCGCTCCCGCTATTGATTGTGTACAGTCGGGTATTTTAACCTTTTCTTACCCGCTTTTTACCAATTATGGTGGGACATTCACACCTTCTTACAGCGGAACACCTCCACTCCCTGTTTTGATCATTTATGGTCTGGCAATACTACCTTTTCTTACCCGTTTTTGAGATATTATGGCTGGACATTCACAGCTTCTTGCAGCCGAACACCTCTTCTCCCGCTTTTGATGATGAATGGTCCGGCATTCTTACCTTTTCTAACACATTTTTCAGCAATTATTGTTGGTCATTCACACCTTTCTCATCAGCTTTTTACAAATTATGATCTGACATTCACACCTACTTGCAGCCGAACACCTCGGCTTCCGCTTTTGATGGTGTATATTTTGGCATTCGAACCTTTTCTTACCCGCTTTTTACAAACCATGGTCGGACTTTCATACCTTCTTTTAGCCGAACAACTCTGCTCCCGCTATTGATTGTGTAGAGTTGGGTATTTTAGCCTTTTCTTACCCGCTTTTTACCAACTATGGTCGGACATTCACACCTTCTTACAGCGGAACACCTCCGCTCCCTCTTTTGATGGTGTATGTTCTGGCATTCGAACCTTTTCTTACCCACTTTTTACAAACTATGCTCGGACATTCACACCTTCTTGCAGTGAAACACCTCCGCTCCCTCTTTTGATTGTGTATGTTCGGGCATTCGAACCTTTTCTTACCCGCCTTTTACAAACTATGGTCGGACATTCAAACCTTCTTGTGGCCGAACACATCCACTTCTGCTTGTGATGATGTATAGTTGGGCATTCACACCTTTTCTTACCCATTTTTCAGTAATTATTGGTGGACATTCAGACCTTCTTGCAGCTGAACACCTCCGCTCCCGCTTTTGATGGTGTATAGTTGGGCTTTCGAGCCTTTTCTTCAACGGTGTTTACAAATTATGGTTGGAAATTCAGACCTTGCAGCCGAAACACTCCGCTCCCTCTTTTGATCATACATTGTCGGGCATTCGCACCTTGTCTTACCCGCTTTTTACAAACCATGGTCGGACTTTCACACCTTCTTGTAGCCGAACAACTCCGCTCCCGCTATTGATTGTGTACAGTCCGGTTTTTTAACCTTTTCTTACCCGCTTTTTACCAACTATGGTCGGACATTCGCAGCATCTTACAGCAGAACACCTCCGCTCCCTCTTTTGATGGTGTATGTTCGGGCATTCGAACTTTTTCTTACCCGCTTTTTACAAACTATGGTCGGACATTCAAACCTTCTTGTAGCAGAACACATCCACTTCTTCTTTTGATGATGTATGGTTGGGCATTCGCACCTTTTCTTACCCATTTTTCAGGAATTATGGGTGGATATTCACACCTACTTGCAGTCGAACAGCTCTGCTCCCACTTTTGATTATGTTTGGTTGGATATTCGAACCTTTTCTTAACTGCTTTTTACAAACTTTGGTCGGACGTTCACACCTTCTTGCAGCCGAACACCTCCGCTTCCGCTTTTGATGGTATATATTCGGGCATTCGAACCTTTTCTTACCCGCTTTTTACCAACTATGGTCGGACATTCACACCGTCTTTCAAGTGTAACACCTCCGCTCCCTCTTTTGATGGTGTATGTTCGGGCATTCGCACCTTTTCTTACCCGCTTTTTACAAACTATGGTCGTACATTCAAACCTTGTAGCCGAAAACCTCCACTCCCTCTTTTGATCATACTTTGTCGGGCATTCGCACCTTTTCTTACCCGCTTTTTACAAACTATGCTCGGACATTCAAACCTTCTTGTAGCCAAACACATCCACTCCTGCTTTTGTTGATGTATGGTTGGGCATTCGAACCTACTTGTTGCCCGCTTTTCATTAATTATGGGTGGACATTCACACCTTGTCACAGCCAAACACCTCCGCTCCCTGTTTTGATCATGTATGGTTGGACATTCGCACCTTTTCTCACCCGCTTTTTGCAAACTATGGTCGGCCATTCACAGCTTCCTCTCCACCATACTTGTATGGTGGGATATTCACACCCACTTGCATCCGAAGATCTCCGCCCCCACTTTTGTTGATATTTAGTCGGTCATTCACACCTTACCCGTTTTCTTGCCGCCAAACACCTCTGATCTCGCTTTTGATGATGTAAGATTGGGCATTCAGACCTTGCTTTTCCTGCTTTTCACCAACTATAGATGGACATTCACACCTTCTTGCAGCCGAACACTTCCGCTCCACCTTTTAGGTTTCTATCACACCTTTTTTTTCACCGCATTTTATAGATTATGGTTGGAAATTCTCAACCACTCATCCGAAGACCTCTCCTCCCGCTTTTGTTAATATATTTGAACTTTAGTCAGACATTCACACCTACTTGTAGCCGAACACCACCTCTCTAGCTTTTGATGAGGTATGGTCCGGGATTCTTACCGTTTCTAACACATTTTTCAGCAATTATGGTAGGATATTCACACCTTCTTGCAGCTGAACACCTCCTCTCCCACTTATGATCATGTGCGGATTGATTTTCGAAAATTTTCTTTCATGTTTTCTAGCAATTAATTATGGACATTTAGACCTTCTTGCAGCTGAACACCTCCGCTCCCGCTTTTGATCATACATTGTCAGGCATTCGCACCTTGTCTTACCCGCTTTTTACAAACTTTAGTCGAACATTCACACCTTTTTGCAGCCGAACACAGTTTTTTGCAGCCGAATTTGGGCATTCGTACCTTTTCATACCCACTTTTTACCAACTATGGTCGGACATTCACACCGTCTTACAGCGGAACACCTCCGCTCCCTCTTTTGATGGTGTATGTTCGGGCATTCGAACCTTTTCTTACCCGCTTTTTACAAACTATGCTCGGACATTCAAACCTTCTTGTAGCCGAACACATCCACTCCTGCTTTTGATGATGTATGGTATGGCATTCGAACCTACTTGTTGCCCGCTTTTCATTAATTATGGGTGGACATTCACACCTTGTCGCAGCCAAACACCCTGTTTCGATCATGTATGGTTGGACATTCGCACCTTTTCTCACCCGCTTTTTGCAAACTATGGTCGGCCATTCACAGCTTCCTCTCCACCATACTTGTATGGTGGGATATTCACACCCACTTGCATCCGAAGACCTCCGCCCCCACTTTTGTTGATATTTAGTCGGTCATTCGCACCTTACCCGCTTTTGGCAAACTATGGCCTTCTTGCAGCCAAAAACCTCTGATCTCGCTTTTGATGATGTAAGGTTGGGCATTCAGACCTTGCTTCACCTGCTTTTCACCAAATATAGTCGGACATTCACACCTTCTTGCAGCCGAACACTTCCGCTCCACCTTTTAGTTTTCTATGGGGCATTCACACCTTTATTTTCACTGCATTTTATAAAAACACCACAGGAACACCGTATTGAGGCTTTGTTCTGACCGCTCATTCGGTGTCGCGTTTCTTTCAAGCATTTCTCCTGGTTAGCCCGCACTCGGCTCGCTCCCAGAGCCGTGTTAAAGTCTACTTCGCATTCACTCTCTTTTCTCAGCAGACTAAAAGAAACTTCCATCCTGCACCGCTGTTAGCTTTTTCACAAGAGCAGAGGAGAGCGCACCGTTCCCAGCGGCACTGCAGTACCGGGTCGATGCTTGGAGTGAACGGAGCAAGCTCCTTTTTCAACTCCTATTGATAAAAATCCATTTAATATGTAGTCCTTGCATAGACATATCACATATTAAACTGATAAGTACAGATGGATTATGTGCAATTAGTAAAGAGAGTAGAGGACGATCTCTCTCGTTGGAAGTCCTTACCTATATCACTTATGGGGAGAGTTACAACCATTAAAATGATGATACTACCAAAAGTTAACTATTTGTTCTCAATGATCCCCATAAAACTATCTGCTACTTGGTTTAAGTCACTAGATTCATGCATCTCCAAATTTCTGTGGAAAAACAAACCACCACGTATTAGTTTAAAAACCCTACAGAAGACCAAGGACAGTGGTGGATTAGATTTACCTCATTTTCAGCACTATTCCTTAGCCAATAGGTTACAATATATATCAAAATGGTTTAAACCTTGTTGTTGTCACAGTTCCCAGAGACGTTGTAATCGTTGAGGATTCTATATTCACCCCCTCATTAGAGGCACGTGTTGCAGATTGATGACACTGAATCTTCTTCTCTGTTCATTGCTGGCATCATTCCCAGCATCGTAAGTGTTCGTGGCATTGTTAGCCTCTTCTTCTGGATCTTGATATCGAGCATCCTTTTGTATTTCTGGTTTGTAAGTCCTCTCTCTTCGTTCACCGGAGTCTTCGTCTCTTTGTCCTTGAGTTTGGTGATTTTTTCTTCTTTTGATGCCTTGACACAGTGTGACAGGTGATACCACATGGGAGATCCTTTAACTTGGACTGCTGTCCCTGTGCTGCGAAATGGCTGTGCTGCTCAAATGGTCTCTCCTTCATCATATACACAGTTATTTATACATCACCTTCCACCATGAAGCGTTGTCCCTTTTTGTTTCTCTCTTTGTTCTTAAAATGCTGTTATAAATGTCTAAACCAATCCATTAAACTAGATCATTTTGGCAGTAAAGCGATCTACAATGTGCTTGGTCGCAAAGCTGCTCATCTGTGGTAAACAGCTCTTCAGAAAGGCATTCTTCAATTGATTTCACTCATTTTATGTAATAATTTTGTGATTTCCTACAAAACTACACTTCTTCTCCCATCTGTCTGAGTATTTAATATTGTCTGGGTCCCGTTAAAACATGTATTTTTCCCATCTAATTCCTTGTTTGCTTTAAAACAAGTATTCCCCATTTTCTATCCCTTTCAGTAGCCAACCAGTTTGTATGGAGTACACTGGAGCAACTTGACTGATCAGTAAAACACTGCTTTTGTTGTCACCGCAAGGCTTCCCCCGTCGGTTGTTTCACTGAGACACTACTGAGTAACTACAACTCAACACAGTTTATACACATAACATTCATATACATACTAACAAACAAACAAACAATAATTTATCGCAATTTTCTCATCTCTGTTTGAACGTACACCCAGGTAAATATTCCTGTAGTCTTCTCATACCGACTATGGACCCATTCATTGTTTAACTTCACTGTTTTGCAAATCCTAATTGAATATTACACATTGACATTGAACTTTACTGGATAAGCAGGTCTTCATTGCATTCAGCAGCCTATATGTGAGCATTTATGTGTAAGCTGTTCTTCTTTGCATTTATCAGCAGCAAGCAATTCTTCACTGCACATGCATATGTAAATAGTAAAACAATTCCAATGTGTTAGCGAAACCTTCTATATCACAGTGGTTTCTAAGGTCTATTTTAAGTTCTTTGCCATCAGTGAGATGACATTGTTTACAAAGTGTGTCAAATTATCACTGAAGATCTTTTCAGGAATTTCAAATCTAGAAATGAGTTATTTTACGCGTGATTTTGCTACTGAGAGTGCATCTGCTTGTGCACATGGAAATATTTCAGACCATTTGGTAAAAACCTCTGTTGTCACTGAGCAGAATCGTTTCCCTTAACATTAATTTAGTTCAATGAAATCTACAAAATAATGAAATAATGAAATCCAAACAAATATGTTGAAAAAGATACACTGGCTTAGGGAATTATCTTCGTTTTGGTCTTAGATTGCCCTGTGGAATGTATTTTGCACATATTTGACCTGCTAGACAAAACTTTATTCATTTATTTATTCTAAAAAAATGTTTTTAATAATTAGTAAAACCATATGCTGTAAAAACCTGGTTCATTATTGCTTCCATCCCTCCCGTTGAGACATGACATGGTCCGTGGCTCAATACTGCAGCATATTTAAACAAATTCTTTGGCAGTATGGTTTTCCTTCCGGTCATTCATACGAGTCTATTGTAGATGGCAATTGAATAACATCTAATAATGCTAAAATATTTGTAGTTTATACATTTAGCTGTGGATGTCAACATACCTGTTTTTCCAATGCTGTGTTAACACATGTACAGTTGAGAAGGCATACTGACTGTCAGTGTAAACGTTAACAACCTTTTTGTTGTTTAATTTACAAGCTTCAGTTAAAGCTACCAATTCGACTGCTTGAACAGAGTAATTTTTTGGTAGTGGTTGTTTTAAGAAAACTTCAGTTTCTGTTACTACTGCAAATCCTGTAGCATTTGTGCCATCAGGGTTTTTTTCCTTGATCTGTTGAATAAATATAGTTATTTCTGCATTTTCATAACGTATATCAGTTAAGTCTGGCCTGGGTAAAACACTGATGGTTATTTCTGGCTTTCCATCTGTGGGGTAGGTAGCAGTGTGGATGGATTAAGTGTAGCACATCTCTCGACAACAAGGTGTGGCTGTGAAAGAAGAACTGTTATGTAGGAGAGATGTCTGGTAAAGATATTTTGTTAAGTAACCATATCACAGCCACTGCATGAGGTACCTTAAGTGTTAATGGGTGAAATAACACCATTATTGTTGATGCCTGCACTGCCAATGGCTTCTGGCCATTGATTCAAAAGTACGATCTCGTCCCTTTTTCCCCCTTTCAGTGGACACTGGCCCCTAATTACCGCAATTCAGCAGGGGGTCTTTCATTAGGAGTACTGTGCACGGTTTCAGCTCCGACCCTGGACAGCGGAAAAAACGTTGAGATCTGGTTTGAGGACCCAATTGTTGAGAAAAGTCTCTCAATGAGACTCAGAGTTGCTGGAGTCAGTTAATGCAAAGGTTTAATCTTGCAGCAAGTTCAAGAATGTGTGTGTGTATGGGTGTATGTGTGCGAACGTGTGTGAGTTTGTGTGTGTGAGAGTTTAAAGAACCTGTTATCCACAGGCAGGCCTTAACTAGTATGGCACGGGTCCAGCCTGTCTCATCTTTTTTGGAAGGTCCAGCGCTCGGCCGTAACCCTTCTGTCTGTTTGGACTCTCACATACATTCGGTTAATCATAGAAAAACGAGAACAAAACTTTTTAGCCCCTTAAATTCATAAAACAGACATGGTGCAGTTATTTCCATTCTAGAAAATAAGAGTAATCACCACCATTCCTATAAATTCTGGATATTCTAACAATCTGAATCTTTTTTAAATGTTCGATGAAGCCCTTTGCTGTTCTGTTTAGAGACTCAGCTGATCATAAACCAAGTTTTGCTCTTGAACCAAGCTTCTAAACTCTTCACCTTTTTCATTTCTCAGTTAGTATTCACTTTAAAACTGATTAAAAGAAAAATTAAATGAATGCCTATCAACAAATGTGGGATCTAAACTCTAGTGCTTCCTCTAAAATAATTTCCTTTCTCAATTCAGAAATGTGTGTGTGTAAGTCACAACACCCGTGACACCAAAACGGCTTTCTTTTCTATCTTTTCTCTACACTCTGCACTGTGAGCACACACAACAAATCAGAAAGGCTTTTTTCTCTCTTTTCTACATTATGGACTGTGGGGACACAAAACCGCTCTCTCTTTTTTTTTTTTTGATTGTGTGCCAGGGCGTTGTCTCACGTATTAGATTATGCTTAAGATACGAATGAGTTTATCAGTCACATCAGAATCCATACATACTGATCCTCCCGTAATAAAATGGTCGGATCTTATCAAACACACTTTGTTTCTTGTGACAAGTCAGCGAAACAGCGTATAAACGTCAAGACACTGAATCAAGTTTGCCACAAGAACTCATAAGTTTGGCAGTATTGCTCTGCCGTCAGCAATCATACACCCATTTTATTTTCATGAGACATGTGCAGGCACCTGTTCATCTACTGTTCTATCACTATGAATTAGTTTATCTATTATCAATAAGGATACTTCTACAACTACTATCAAAGTATGTCCGGACTTCTTATGTTGTCAGTTGCTATATATGAATAAGTGGGTTGCTACTGAAAAGCATTAAGCATGTCACACAGCCCAAACATATAACATTTCAGGACACACCACACAGTTAACAACCACAGTGAAGCGTGTCAAAGCCCAAACATGTAACATTCAACAGGACACTTACACAACACATTCAAATCAAACAGTCAGACAACATACAAGAACCTATACCCCAGCCGGCATTGCTCCCTGCCTATTTTCCTACAACTCACTATGTGTGCGCACACCTTTATTCACAAACTCTTCAACTTATACTCTTTTACCGAAGCTGCTACAGCTCGATTGGCCAAATACCCTTAGATTCTATTTCGGTGAATTTGACATCTGCCTTGCATGTAACAGATTAGCGGTTTAGCAGTTTTAATTTAGTTTGAGTGAAGGAATTCATTTTATAGAAAAATCCGAAATCGTGAAGAACTCATGGAAGTAAGCTTATTCTCGGATTCCTGAATCTTTAGATTTGCTCTTTGTTTTACTGCAAAGTACAACGTTGAGCAGCACTAATGAGTTGTTTCTATTTTTGGCAGGCTTTACCTTTGCGGATGAAGCCCTTTCTGTCTGTGCAAAATAAATCTTGTTACTGTGCAGAGTGACTTCTCTGAGTAGAGTCGCCTTACTTGTTGCGACTGTGCCAATGTTCGAAGCTGGAGTGCAAAGTTGTTGCTTGAATGGTGCTCGCTGGAGCGTGCGGTAGTGTAAAGTTATACCATTTAAAAGGGCTGAAGAGTGCTCAGTGCAGCGGGTGGGCCGAGGTGCAAAGTGACAATATGGCCATAAAAAGAACACCGCTACAAGTGCGCATTGTGCCAGGAAGGGCCCTCGGACGTGAACCAGTGGACAGTTATCGCTTCTCGGCCTTTTGGCTAAGATCAAGTGTAGTATCTGTTCTTATCAGTTTAATGTCTGATGTGTCCTCTATGCGAGGACTACATATTAAATGGATTTGTATCAATAGGAGTTGAAAAAGGAGCTTGCTCCGTTCACTCCAAGCATCGACCCGGTACTGTAGTGCCCCTGGGAACGGTGCGCTCTCCTCTGCTCTTGTGAAAAAGCAAACAGCGGTGCAGGATGGAAGTTTCAGGGAGCCCAAGATGAAACTTTCTTTTAGTCTGCTGAGAAAAGAGAGTGAATGCGAAGTAGACTTTAACACGGCTCTGGGAGCGAGCCGAGTGCGGGCTAACCAGGAGAATTGCTTGAAAGAAACGCGACACCGAATGAGCGGTCAGAACAAAGCCTCAATACGGTGTTCCTGTGGTGTTTTTATAAAATGCGGTGAAAAAAAAGGTGTGAATGCCCCATAGAAAACTAAAAGGTGGAGCGGAAGTGTTCGGCTGCAAGAAGGTGTGAATGTCCGACTATATTTGGTGAAAAGCAGGTGAAGCAAGGTCTGAATGCCCAACCTTACATCATCAAAAGCGAGATCAGAGGTTTTTGGCTGCAAGAAGGCCATAGTTTGCCAAAAGTGGGTAAGGTGCGAATGACCGACTAAATATCAACAAAAGTGGGGGCGGAGGTCTTCGGATGCAAGTGGGTGTGAATATCCCACCATAGAAGTATGGTGGAGAGGAAGCTGTGAATGGCCGACCATAGTTTGCAAAAAGCGGGTGAGAAAAGGTGCAAATGTCCAACGATACATGATCAAAACAGGGAGCGGAGGTGTTTGGCTGCGACAAGGTGTGAATGTCCACCCATAATTAATGAAAAGCGGGCAACAAGTAGGTTCGAATGCCCAACCATACATCATCAAAAGCAGGAGTAGATGTGTTCGGCTACAAGAAGGTTTGAATGTCCGAGCATAGTTTGTAAAAAGCTGGTAAGAAAAGGTTCGAATGCCTGAACATACATCATCAAAAGCAGGACTGGATGTGTTCGGCTACAAGAAGGTTTGAATGTCCGACCATAGTTGGTAAAAAGTGGGTATGAAAAGGTTCGAATGCCCAAGTTCGGCTGAAAAAAACTGTGTTCGGCTGCAAAAAGGTGTGAATGTTTGACTAAAGTTTGTAAGACAAGGTTCGAATGCCTGACAATGTATGATCAAAAGCGGGAGCGGAGGTGTTCAGCTGCAAGAAGGTCTAAATGTCCATAATTAATTGCTAGAAAACATGAAAGAAAATTTTCGAAAATCAATCTGCACATGATCATAAGTGGGAGAGGAGGTGTTCAGCTGCAAGAAGGTGTGAATGTCCTACCATAATTGCTGAAAAATGTGTTAGAAACGGTAAGAATGCCGGACCATACATCATCAAAAGCTAGAGAGGTGGTGTTCGGCTGCAAGTAGGTGTGAATGTCTGACTAAAGTTCAAATATATTAACAAAAGCGGGAAGAGAGGTCTTCGGATGAGTGGTTGAGAATTTCCAACCATAATCTATAAAATGCGGTGAAAAAAAAGGTGTGATAGAAACCTAAAAGGTGGAGCGGAAGTGTTCGGCTGCAAGAAGGTGTGAATGTCCGTCTATAGTTGGTGAAAAGCAGGAAAAGCAAGGTCTGAATGCCCAATCTTACATCATCAAAAGCGAGATCAGAGGTGTTTGGCGGCAAGAAAACGGGTAAGGTGTGAACGACCGACTAAATATCAACAAAAGTGGGGGCGGAGGTCTTCGGATGCAAGTGGGTGTGAATATCCCACCATACAAGTATGGTGGAGAGGAAGCTGTGAATGTCCGACCATGGTTTGTAAAACGCGGGTAAGAAAAGCCTCGAAAGCCCGACTATACACCATCAAAAGCGGGAGCAGAGGTGTTCAGCTGCAAGAAGGTCTGAATGTCCACCAATAATTACTGAAAAATGGGTAAGAAGAGGTGTGAATGCCCAACTATACATCATCAAAAGCAGAAGTGGATGTGTTCGGCCACAAGAAGGTTTGAATGTCCGACCATAGTTTGTAAAAGGCGGGTAAGAAAAGGTTTGAATGCCCGAACATACACAATCAAAAGAGGGAGCGGAGGTGTTTCGCTGCAAGAAGGTGTGAATGTCCGAGCATAGTTTGTAAAAAGCGGGTAAGAAAAGGTTCGAATGCCCGAACATACACCATCAAAAGAGGGAGCGGAGGTGTTCCGCTGTAAGAAGCTGTGAATGTCCAACCATAGTTGGTAAAAAGCGGGTAAGAAAAGGTTAAAATACCCGACTCTACACAATCAATAGCGGGAGCGGAGTTGTTCGGCTAAAAGAAGGTGTGAAAGTCCGACCATGGTTTGTAAAAAGCGGGTAAGAAAAGGTTCGAATGCAAAAATATACACCATCAAAAGCGGAAGCCGAGGTGTTCGGCTGCAAGTAGGTCTGAATGTCCACCCATAATTAATGAAAAGCGGGCAACAAGTAGGTTCGAATGCCCAACCATACATCAACAAAAGCAGGAGTGGATGTGTTTGGCTACAAGAAGGTTTGAATGTCCGAGCATAGTTTGTAAAAAGCGGGTAAGAAAAGGTGCGAATGCCCGACAATGTATGATCAAAAGAGGGAGTGGAGGTTTTCGGCTACAAGAAGGTTTGAATGTCCAACCATAGTTTGTAAAAAGCGGGTAAGAAAAGGTGCGAATGCCCGAAAATACACCATCAAAAGAGGGAGCGGAGGTGTTCCGCTGTAAGATGGTGCGAATGTCCGACCATAGTTGGTAAAAAGCGGGTAAGAAAAGGTTCGAATGCCCGAATATATACCATCATAAGCGGAAGCGGAGGTGTTCGGCTGCAAGAAGGTGTGAACGTCCGACCAAAGTTTGTAAAAAGCAGTTAAGAAAAGGTTCGAATATCCAACCAAACATAATCAAAAGTGGAAGCAGAGCTGTTCGACTGCAAGTAGGTGTGAATTTCCACCCATAATTCCTGAAAAATGGGTAAGAAAAGGTGCGAATGCCCAACCATACATCATCAAAAGAAGAAGTGGATGTGTTCTGCTACAAGAAGGTTTGAATGTCCGACCATAGCTTGTAAAAAGTGGGTAAGAAAAAGTTCGAATGCTCGAACATACACCATCAAAATTGGGAGCGGAGGTGTTCCGCTGTAAGACGGTGTGAATGTCCGACCATAATTGGTAAAAAGCGGGTAAGAAAAGGTTAAAATACCCGACTCTACACAATCAATAGCGGGAGCGGAGTTGTTCGGCTACAAGAAGGTGTGAAAGTCCGACCATGGTTTGTAAAACGCGGGTAAGACAAGGTGCGAATGCCCGACAATGTATGATCAAAAGAGGGAGCGGAGGTGTTCGGCTGCAAGGTCTGAATTTCCAACCAATAATTACTGAAAAATGGGTAATAAAAGGTGTGAATGCCCAACTATACATCATAAAAAGCAGAAGTGGATGTGTTCGGCCACAAGAAGGTTTGAATGTCCGACCATAGTTTGTAAAAAGCGGGTAAGAAAAGGTTCGAATGCCCGAACATACACAATCAAAAGAGGGAGCGGAGGGGTTTCGCTGCAAGAAGGTGTGAACGTCCGAGCATAGTTTGTAAAAAGTGGGTAAGAAAAGGTTCGAATGCCAAAATATACACCATCAAAAACGGAAGCCGAGGTGTTCGGCTGCAAGTAGGTGTGAATGTCAGATCATAATTTGCAAAAAGCTGATGAGAAAGGTGTGAATGACCGACAATAATTACTGAAAAATGTGTTAGAAAAGGTAAGAATGCCGGACTATTCATCATCAAAAGCAGAGAAGAGGTGTTCGGATGCAAGAAGCTGTGAATGTCCAGCCATAATTACTCAAAAACGGGTAAGAAAAGGTAGTATTGCCAGACCATAAATGATCAAAACAGGGAGCGGAGGTGTTCCGCTGTAAGAAGGTGTGAATGTCCGACCATAATTGGTAAAAAGCGGGTAAGAAAAGGTTAAAATACCCGACTGTACACAATCAATAGCGGGAGCGGAGTTGTTTGGCTACTAAAAGGTGTGAAAGTCCGACCATACATCCTCAAAAGCAGAACTGGATGTGTTCGGCTACAAGAAGGTTTGAATGTCCGACCATAGTTTGTAAAAAGCGGGTAAGAAAAGGTTCGAATGCCCAAACATACACCATCAAAAGAGGGAGTGGAGGTGTTCCGCCATAAGAAGGTGTGAATGTCCGACCGTAGTTGGTAAAAAGTTGGTAAGAAAAGGTTAAAATACCCGACTGCACACAATCAATAGCGGGAGCGAATGTGTTCGGCTACAAGAAGGTGTGAAAGTCCGACCATGTTTTGTAAAAAGCGGGTAAGAAAAGGTGCGAATGCCCGACAATGTATGATCAAAAGAGGGAGCGGAGGTTTTCGGCTAAAAGAAGGTCTGAATGTCCAACCATAATTTGTAAAAACCGGGGAAGAAAAGGCTTGAAAGCCCGACTATACACCATCAAAAGCGGGAGCAGAGGGGTTCAGCTGCAAGAAGGTCTGAATGTCCATCAATAATTGCTAGAAAACATGAAAGAAAATTTTCGAATATCAAACCGCACATGATCGTAAGTGGGAGCGGAGGTGTTTAGCTGCAAGAAGGTGTGAATGTCCACCCATAATTCCTCAAAAATGGGTAAAAAAAAAGGTGCGAATGCCCAACCATACATCATCAAAAGCAGGTGTGAATGTCAGATCATAATTTGCAAAAACCTGATGAGAAATGGTGAGAATGCCCGACTATACACCATCAAATGCGGGAGCGGAGGTGTTCGGCTGTGAGTAGGTGTGAATGTCCGACCAAACTTGCTGAAAAATATGACAAAGCAGTTTTCACTTGGTTTGAGTGAAGGATTTAATTTTTATCAAAATCCGAAATTGTGTAGAACTCGTGGAAATAAGTTTATTCTCGGATTCCTAAAGGTTTAGTGTTGTTCTTTGGTATACTGCAAAGTAATACTTTTTATTTTGTTGAAACCGATTCAGACATGGATAAATATCAAGGACAAAGCAGTTTTAACTTGGTTTGAGTGAAGGAATTCATTTTATATCAAAATCCGAAATTGTGTAGAACTCGTGGAAATAAGTTTATTCTCGGATTCCTAAAGGTTTAGTGTTGTTCTTTAGTATACTGCAAAGTAATACTTTCTATTTTGTGTAAACCGATTAAGTTAAAACTGCTTCGGGATTTCGAGCCTTTTCTTCAACGGTGTTTACAAATTATGGTTGGAAATTCAGACCTTGCAGCCGAAACACTCCGCTCCCTCTTTTGATCATACATTGTCGGGCATTCGCACCTTGTCTTACCCGCTTTTTACAAACCATGGTCGGACTTTCACACCTTCTTGTAGCCGAACAACTCCGCTCCCGCTATTGATTGTGTACAGTCCGGTTTTTTAACCTTTTCTTACCCGCTTTTTACCAACTATGGTCGGACATTCGCAGCATCTTACAGCGAAACACCTCCGCTCCCTCTTTTGATGGTGTATGTTCGGGCATTCGAACTTTTTCTTACCCACTTTTTACAAACTATGGTCGGACATTCAAACCTTCTTGTAGCAGAACACATCCACTTCTTCTTTTGATGATGTATGGTTGGGCATTCGCACCTTTTCTTACCCATTTTTCAGGAATTATGGGTGGATATTCACACCTACTTGCAGTCGAACAGCTCTGTACCCACTTTTGATTATGTTTGGTTGGATATTCGAACCTTTTCTTAACTGCTTTTTACAAACTTTGGTCGGACGTTCACACCTTCTTGCAGCCGAACACCTCCGCTTCCGCTTTTGATGGTATATATTCGGGCATTCGAACCTTTTCTTACCCACTTTTTACCAACTATGGTCGGACATTCACACCGTCTTTCAAGTGTAACACCTCCGCTCCCTCTTTTGATGGTGTATGTTCGGGCATTCGCACCTTTTCTTACCCGCTTTTTACAAACTATGGTCGTACATTCAAACCTTGTAGCCGAAAACCTCCACTCCCTCTTTTGATCATACTTTGTCGGGCATTCGCACCTTTTCTTACCCGCTTTTTACAAACTATGCTCGGACATTCAAACCTTCTTGTAGCCAAACACATCCACTCCTGCTTTTGTTGATGTATGGTTGGGCATTCGAACCTACTTGTTGCCCGCTTTTCATTAATTATGGGTGGACATTCACACCTTGTCACAGCCAAACACCTCCGCTCCCTGTTTTGATCATGTATGGTTGGACATTCGCACCTTTTCTCACCCGCTTTTTGCAAACTATGGTCGGCCATTCACAGCTTCCTCTCCACCATACTTGTATGGTGGGATATTCACACCCACTTGCATCCGAAGATCTCCGCCCCCAATTTTGTTGATATTTAGTCGGTCATTCACACCTTACCCGTTTTCTTGCCGCCAAACACCTCTGATCTCGCTTTTGATGATGTAAGATTGGGCATTCAGACCTTGCTTTTCCTGCTTTTCACCAACTATAGATGGACATTCACACCTTCTTGCAGCCGAACACTTCCGCTCCACCTTTTAGGTTTCTATCACACCTTTTTTTTCACCGCATTTTATAGATTATGGTTGGAAATTCTCAACCACTCATCCGAAGACCTCTCCTCCCGCTTTTGTTAATATATTTGAACTTTAGTCAGACATTCACACCTACTTGTAGCCGAACACCACCTCTCTAGCTTTTGATGAGGTATGGTCCGGGATTCTTACCGTTTCTAACACATTTTTCAGCAATTATGGTAGGATATTCACACCTTCTTGCAGCTGAACACCTCCTCTCCCACTTATGATCATGTGCGGATTGATTTTCAAAATTTTCTTTCATGTTTTCTAGCAATTAATTATGGACATTTAGACCTTCTTGCAGCTGAACACCTCCGCTCCCGCTTTTGACCATACATTGTCAGGCATTCGCACCTTGTCTTACCCGCTTTTTACAAACTTTAGTCGAACATTCACACCTTTTTGCAGCCGAACACAGTTTTTTGCAGCCGAATTTGGGCATTCGCACCTTTTCATACCCACTTTTTACCAACTATGGTCGGACATTCACACCGTCTTACAGCGGAACACCTCCGCTCCCTCTTTTGATGGTGTATGTTCGGGCATTCGAACCTTTTCTTACCCGCTTTTTACAAACTATGCTCGGACATTCAAACCTTCTTGTAGCCGAACACATCCACTCCTGCTTTTGATGATGTATGGTATGGCATTCGAACCTACTTGTTGCCCGCTTTTCATTAATTATGGGTGGACATTCACACCTTGTCGCAGCCAAACACCCTGTTTCGATCATGTATGGTTGGACATTCGCACCTTTTCTCACCCGCTTTTTGCAAACTATGGTCGGCCATTCACAGCTTCCTCTCCACCATACTTGTATGGTGGGATATTCACACCCACTTGCATCCGAAGATCTCCGCCCCCACTTTTGTTGATATTTAGTCGGTCATTCACACCTTACCCGCTTTTGGCAAACTATGGCCTTCTTGCAGCCAAAAACCTCTGATCTCGCTTTTGATGATGTAAGGTTGGGCATTCAGACCTTGCTTCACCTGCTTTTCACCAAATATAGTCGGACATTCACACCTTCTTGCAGCCGAACACTTCCGCTCCACCTTTTAGTTTTCTATGGGGCATTCACACCTTTATTTTCACCGCATTTTATAAAAACACCACAGGAACACCGTATTGAGGCTTTGTTCTGACCGCTCATTCGGTGTCGCGTTTCTTTCAAGCATTTCTCCTGGTTAGCCCGCACTCGGCTCGCTCCCAGAGCCGTGTTAAAGTCTACTTCGCATTCACTCTCTTTTCTCAGCAGACTAAAAGAAACTTCCATCCTGCACCGCTGTTAGCTTTTTCACAAGAGCAGAGGAGAGCGCACCGTTCCCAGCGGCACTGCAGTACCGGGTCGATGCTTGGAGTGAACGGAGCAAGCTCCTTTTTCAACTCCTATTGATAAAAATCCATTTAATATGTAGTCCTTGCATAGACATATCACATATTAAACTGATAAGTACAGATGGATTATGTGCAATTAGTAAAGAGAGTAGAGGACGATCTCTCTCGTTGGAAGTCCTTACCTATATCACTTATGGGGAGAGTTACAACCATTAAAATGATGATACTACCAAAAGTTAACTATTTGTTCTCAATGATCCCCATAAAAAACTATCTGCTACTTGGTTTAAGTCACTAGATTCATGCATCTCCAAATTTCTGTGGAAAAACAAACCACCACGTATTAGTTTAAAAACCCTACAGAAGACCAAGGACAGTGGTGGATTAGATTTACCTCATTTTCAGCACTATTCCTTAGCCAATAGGTTACAATATATATCAAAATGGTTTAAACCTTGTTGTTGTCACAGTTCCCAGAGACGTTGTAATCGTTGAGGATTCTATATTCACCCCCTCATTAGAGGCACGTGTTGCAGATTGATGACACTGAATCTTCTTCTCTGTTCATTGCTGGCATCATTCCCAGCATCGTAAGTGTTCGTGGCATTGTTAGCCTCTTCTTCTGGATCTTGATATCGAGCATCCTTTTGTATTTCTGGTTTGTAAGTCCTCTCTCTTCGTTCACCGGAGTCTTCGTCTCTTTGTCCTTGAGTTTGGTGATTTTTTCTTCTTTTGATGCCTTGACACAGTGTGACAGGTGATACCACATGGGAGATCCTTTAACTTGGACTGCTGTCCCTGTGCTGCGAAATGGCTGTGCTGCTCAAATGGTCTCTCCTTCATCATATACACAGTTATTTATACATCACCTTCCACCATGAAGCGTTGTCCCTTTTTGTTTCTCTCTTTGTTCTTAAAATGCTGTTATAAATGTCTAAACCAATCCATTAAACTAGATCATTTTGGCAGTAAAGCGATCTACAATGTGCTTGGTCGCAAAGCTGCTCATCTGTGGTAAACAGCTCTCCAGAAAGGCATTCTTCAATTGATTTCACTCATTTTATGTAATAATTTTGTGATTTCCTACAAAACTACACTTCTTCTCCCATCTGTCTGAGTATTTAATATTGTCTGGGTCCCGTTAAAACATGTATTTTTCCCATCTAATTCCTTGTTTGCTTTAAAACAAGTATTCCCCATTTTCTATCCCTTCAGTAGCCAACCAGTTTGTATGGAGTACAGTGGAGCAACTTGACTGATCAGTAAAACACTGCTTTTGTTGTCACCGCAAGGCTTCCCCCGTCGGTTGTTTCACTGAGACACTACTGAGTAACTACAACTCAACACAGTTTATACACATAACATTCATATACATACTAACAAACAAACAAACAATAATTTATCGCAATTTTCTCATCTCTGTTTGAACGTACACCCAGGTAAATATTCCTGTAGTCTTCTCATACCGACTATGGACCCATTCATTGTTTAACTTCACTGTTTTGCAAATCCTAATTGGATATTACACATTGACATTGAACTTTACTGGATAAGCAGGTCTTCATTGCATTCAGCAGCCTATATGTGAGCATTTATGTGTAAGCTGTTCTTCTTTGCATTTATCAGCAGCAAGCAATTCTTCACTGCACATGCATATGTAAATAGTAAAACAATTCCAATGTGTTAGCGAAACCTTCTATATCACAGTGGTTTCTAAGGTCTATTTTAAGTTCTTTGCCATCAGTGAGATGACATTGTTTACAAAGTGTGTCAAATTATCACTGAAGATCTTTTCAGGAATTTCAAATCTAGAAATGAGTTATTTTACGCGTGATTTTGCTACTGAGAGTGCATCTGCTTGTGCACATGGAAATATTTCAGACCATTTGGTAAAAACCTCTGTTGTCACTGAGCAGAATCGTTTCCCTTAACATTAATTTAGTTCAATGAAATCTACAAAATAATGAAATAATGAAATCCAAACAAATATGTTGAAAAAGATACACTGGCTTAGGGAATTATCTTCGTTTTGGTCTTAGATTGCCCTGTGGAATGTATTTTGCACATATTTGACCTGCTAGACAAAACTTTATTCATTTATTTATTCTAAAAAAATGTTTTTAATAATTAGTAAAACCATATGCTGTAAAAACCTGGTTCATTATTGCTTCCATCCCTCCTGTTGAGACATGACATGGTCCGTGGCTCAATACTGCAGCATATTTAAACAAATTCTTTGGCAGTATGGTTTTCCTTCCGGTCATTCATACGAGTCTATTGTAGATGGCAATTGAATAACATCTAATAATGCTAAAATATTTGTAGTTTATACATTTAGCTGTGGATGTCAACATACCTGTTTTTCCAATGCTGTGTTAACACATGTACAGTTGAGAAGGCATACTGACTGTCAGTGTAAACGTTAACAACCTTTTTGTTATTTAATTTACAAGCTTCAGTTAAAGCTACCAATTCGACTGCTTGAACAGAGTAATTTTTTGGTAGTGGTTGTTTTAAGAAAACTTCAGTTTCTGTTACTACTGCAAATCCTGTAGCATTTGTGCCATCAGGGTTTTTTTCCTTGATCTGTTGAATAAATATAGTTATTTCTGCATTTTCATAATGTATATCAGTTAAGTCTGGCCTGGGTAAAACACTGATGGTTATTTCTGACATGCAATCATGAGGCTTTCCATCTGTGGGGTAGGTAGCAGTGTGGATGGATTAAGTGTAGCACATCTCTCGACAACAAGGTGTGGCTGTGAAAGAAGAACTGTTATGTAGGAGAGATGTCTGGTAAAGATATTTTGTTAAGTAACCATATCACAGCCACTGCATGAGGTACCTTAAGTGTTAATGGGTGAAATAACACCATTATTGTTGATGCCTGCACTGCCAATGGCTTCTGGCCATTGATTCAAAAGTACGATCTCGTCCCTTTTTCCTCTTTCAGTGGACACTGGCCCCTAATTACCGCAATTCAGCAGGGGGTCTTTCATTAGGAGTACTGGACTCCCCCGTGCACGGTTTCAGCTCCGACCCTGGACAGCGGAAAAAACGTTGAGATCTGGTTTGAGGACCCAATTGTTGAGAAAAGTCTCTCAATGAGACTCAGAGTTGCTGGAGTCAGTTAATGCAAAGGTTTAATCTTGCAGCAAGTTCAAGAATGTGTGTGTGTATGGGTGTATGTGTGCGAACGTGTGTGAGTTTGTGTGTGTGAGAGTTTAAAGAACCTGTAATCCACAGGCAGGCCTTAACTAGTATGGCACGGGTCCAGCCTGTCTCATCTTTTTTGGAAGGTCCAGCGCTCGGCCGTAACCCTTCTGTCTGTTTGGACTCTCACATACATTCGGTTAATCATAGAAAAACGAGAACAAAACTTTTTAGCCCCTTAAATTCATAAAACAGACATGGTGCAGTTATTTCCATTCTAGAAAATAAGAGTAATCACCACCATTCCTATAAATTCTGGATATTCTAACAATCTGAATCTTTTTTAAATGTTCGATGAAGCCCTTTGCTGTTCTGTTTAGAGACTCAGCTGATCATAAACCAAGTTTTGCTCTTGAACCAAGCTTCTAAACTCTTCACCTTTTTCATTTCTCAGTTAGTATTCACTTTAAAACTGATTAAAAGAAAAATTAAATGAATGCCTATCAACAAATGTGGGATCTAAACTCTAGTGCTTCCTCTAAAATAATTTCCTTTCTCAATTCAGAAATGTGTGTGTGTAAGTCACAACACCCGTGACACCAAAACGGCTTTCTTTTCTCTCTTTTCTCTACACTCTGCACTGTGAGCACACACACCAAATCAGAAAGGCTTTTTTCTCTCTTTTCTACATTATGGACTGTGGGGACACAAAACCGCTCTCTCTTTTTTTTTTTTTGATTGTGTGCCAGGGCGTTGTCTCACGTATTAGATTATGCTTAAGATACGAATGAGTTTATCAGTCACATCAGAATCCATACATACTGATCCTCCCGTAATAAAATGGTCGGATCTTATCAAACACACTTTGTTTCTTGTGACAAGTCAGCGAAACAGCGTATACACGTCAAGACACTGAATCAAGTTTGCCACAAGAACTCATAAGTTTGGCAGTATTGCTCTGCCGTCAGCAATCATACACCCATTTTATTTTCATGAGACATGTGCAGGCACCTGTTCATCTACTGTTCTATCACTTTGAATTAGTTTATCTATTATCAATAAGGATACTTCTACAACTACTATCAAAGTATGTCCGGACTTCTTATGTTGTCAGTTGCTATATATGAATAAGTGGGTTGCTACTGAAAAGCATTAAGCATGTCACATAGCCCAAACATATAACATTTCAGGACACACCACACAGTTAACAACCACAGTGAAGCGTGTCAAAGCCCAAACATGTAACATTCAACAGGACACTTACACAACACATTCAAATCAAACAGTCAGACAACATACAAGAACCTATACCCCAGCCGGCATTGCTCCCTGCCTATTTTCCTACAACTCACTATGTGTGCGCACACCTTTATTCACAAACTCTTCAACTTATACTCTTTTACCGAAGCTGCTACAGCTCGATTGGCCAAATACCCTTAGATCCTATTTCGGTGAATTTGACATCTGCCTTGCATGTAACAGATTAGCGGTTTAGCAGTTTTAATTTAGTTTGAGTGAAGGAATTCATTTTATAGCAAAATCCGAAATCGTGAAGAACTCATGGAAGTAAGCTTATTCTCGGATTCCTGAATCTTTAGATTTGCTCTTTCTTTTACTGCAAAGTACAACGTTGAGCAGCACTAATGAGTTGTTTCTATTTTTGGCAGGCTTTACCTTTGCGGATGAAGCCCTTTCTGTCTGTGCAAAAGAAATCTTGTTACTGTGCAGAGTGACTTCTCTGAGTAGAGTCGCCTTACTTGTTGCGACTGTGCCAATGTTCAAAGCTGGAGTGCAAAGTTGTTGCTTGAATGGTGCTCGCTGGAGCGTGCGGTAGTGTAAAGTTATACCATTTAAAAGGGCTGAAGAGTGCTCAGTGCAGCGGGTGGGCCGAGGTGCAAAGTGACACTATGGCCATAAAAAGAACACCGCTACAAGTGCGCATTGTGCCAGGAAGGGCCCTCGGACGTGAACCAGTGGACAGTTATCGCTTCTCGGCCTTTTGGCTAAGATCAAGTGTAGTATCTGTTCTTATCAGTTTAATGTCTGATGTGTCCTCTATGCGAGGACTACATATTAAATGGATTTGTATCAATAGGAGTTGAAAAAGGAGCTTGCTCCGTTCACTCCAAGCATCGACCCGGTACTGTAGTGCCCCTGGGAACGGTGCGCTCTCCTCTGCTCTTGTGAAAAAGCAAACAGCGGTGCAGGATGGAGGTTTCAGGGAGCCCAAGATGAAACTTTCTTTTAGTCTGCTGAGAAAAGAGAGTGAATGCGAAGTAGACTTTAACACGGCTCTGGGAGCGAGCCGAGTGCGGGCTAACCAGGAGAATTGCTTGAAAGAAACGCGACACCGAATGAGCGGTCAGAACAAAGCCTCAATACGGTGTTCCTGTGGTGTTTTTATAAAATGCGGTGAAAAAAAAGGTGTGAATGCCCCATAGAAAACTAAAAGGTGGAGCGGAAGTGTTCGGCTGCAAGAAGGTGTGAATGTCCGACTATATTTGGTGAAAAGCAGGTGAAGCAAGGTCTGAATGCCCAACCTTACATCATCAAAAGCGAGATCAGAGGTTTTTGGCTGCAAGAAGGCCATAATTTGCCAAAAGTGGGTAAGGTGCGAATGACCGACTAAATATCAACAAAAGTGGGGGCGGAGGTCTTCGGATGCAAGTGGGTGTGAATATCCCACCATACAAGTATGGTGGAGAGGAAGCTGTGAATGGCCGACCATAGTTTGCAAAAAGCGGGTGAGAAAAGGTGCGAATGTCCAACCATACATGATCAAAACAGGGAGCGGAGGTGTTTGGCTGCGACAAGGTGTGAATGTCCACCCATAATTAATGAAAAGCGGGCAACAAGTAGGTTCGAATGCCCAACCATACATCATCAAAAGCAGGAGTGGATGTGTTCGGCTACAAGAAGGTTTGAATGTCCGAGCATAGTTTGTAAAAAGCTGGTAAGAAAAGGTTCGAATGCCTGAACATACATCATCAAAAGCAGGACTGGATGTGTTTGGCTACAAGAAGGTTTGAATGTCCGACCATAGTTGGTAAAAAGTGGGTATGAAAAGGTTCGAATGCCCAAGTTCGGCTGAAAAAAACTGTGTTCGGCTGCAAAAAGGTGTGAATGTTTGACTAAAGTTTGTAAGACAAGGTTCGAATGCCTGACAATGTATGATCAAAAGCGGGAGCGGAGGTGTTCAGCTGCAAGAAGGTCTAAATGTCCATCATTAATTGCTAGAAAACATGAAAGAAAATTTTCGAAAATCAATCTGCACATGATCATAAGTGGGAGAGGAGGTGTTCAGCTGCAAGAAGGTGTGAATGTCCTACCATAGTTGCTGAAAAATGTGTTAGAAACGGTAAGAATGCCGGACCATACATCATCAAAAGCTAGAGAGGTGGTGTTCGGCTGCAAGTAGGTGTGAATGTCTGACTAAAGTTCAAATATATTAACAAAAGCGGGAGGAGAGGTCTTCGGATGACTGGTTGAGAATTTCCAACCATAATCTATAAAATGCGGTGAAAAAAAAGGTGTGATAGAAACCTAAAAGGTGGAGCGGAAGTGTTCGGCTGCAAGAAGGTGTGAATGTCCGTCTATAGTTGGTGAAAAGCAGGAAAAGCAAGGTCTGAATGCCGAATCTTACATCATCAAAAGCGAGATCAGAGGTGTTTGGCTGCAAGAAAACGGGTAAGGTGTGAACGACCGACTAAATATCAACAAAAGTGGGGGCGGAGGTCTTCGGATGCAAGTGGGTGTGAATATCCCACCATACAAGTATGGTGGAGAGGAAGCTGTGAATGTCCGACCATGGTTTGTAAAACGGGTAAGACAAGGTGCGAATGTCCGACAATGTATGATCAAAAGAGGGAGCGGAGGTGTTTGGCTGCAAGGTCTGAATTTCCAACCATAATTTGTAAACACCGTTGAAGAAAAGCCTCGAAAGCCCGACTATACACCATCAAAAGCGGGAGCAGAGGTGTTCAGCTGCAAGAAGGTCTGAATGTCCACCAATAACTACTGAAAAATGGGTAGGAAGAGGTGTGAATGCCCAACTATACATCATCAAAAGCAGAAGTGGATGTGTTCGGCCACAAGAAGGTTTGAATGTCCGACCATAGTTTGTAAAAGGCGGGTAAGAAAAGGTTTGAATGCCCGAACATACACAATCAAAAGAGGGAGCGGAGGTGTTTCGCTGCAAGAAGGTGTGAATGTCCGAGCATAGTTTGTAAAAAGCGGGTAAGAAAAGGTTCTAATGCCCGAACATACACCATCAAAAGAGGGAGCGGAGGTGTTCCGCTGTAAGAAGGTGTGAATGTCCAACCATAGTTGGTAAAAAGCGGGTAAGAAAAGGTTAAAATACCCGACTCTACACAATCAATAGCGGGAGCGGAGTTGTTCGGCTAAAAGAAGGTGTGAAAGTCCGACCATGGTTTGTAAAAAGCGGGTAAGAAAAGGTTCGAATGCAAAAATATACACCATCAAAAGCGGAAGCCGAGGTGTTCGGCTGCAAGTAGGTCTGAATGTCCACCCATAATTAATGAAAAGCGGGCAACAAGTAGGTTCGAATGCCCAACCATACATCAACAAAAGCAGGAGTGGATGTGTTTGGCTACAAGAAGGTTTGAATGTCCGAGCATAGTTTGTAAAAAGCGGGTAAGAAAAGGTGCGAATGCCCGACAATGTATGATCAAAAGAGGGAGTGGAGGTTTTCGGCTACAAGAAGGTTTGAATGTCCAACCATAGTTTGTAAAAAGCGGGTAAGAAAAGGTGCGAATGCCCGAAAATACACCATCAAAAGAGGGAGCGGAGGTGTTCCGCTGTAAGATGGTGCGAATGTCCGACCATAGTTGGTAAAAAGCGGGTAAGAAAAGGTTCGAATGCCCGAATATATACCATCATAAGCGGAAGCGGAGGTGTTCGGCTGCAAGAAGGTGTGAACGTCCGACCAAAGTTTGTAAAAAGCAGTTAAGAAAAGGTTCGAAAATCCAACCAAACATAATCAAAAGTGGGAGCAGAGCTGTTCGACTGCAAGTAGGTGTGAATTTCCACCCATAATTCCTGAAAAATGGGTAAGAAAAGGTGCGAATGCCCAACCATACATCATCAAAAGAAGAAGTGGATGTGTTCTGCTACAAGAAGGTTTGAATGTCCGACCATAGCTTGTAAAAAGTGGGTAAGAAAAAGTTCGAATGCTCGAACATACACCATCAAAATTGGGAGCGGAGGTGTTCCGCTGTAAGACGGTGTGAATGTCCGACCATAATTGGTAAAAAGCGGGTAAGAAAAGGTTAGAATACCCGACTGTACACAATCTATAGCGGGAGCGGAGTTGTTCGGCTACAAGAAGGTGTGAAAGTCCGACCATGGTTTGTAAAACGCGGGTAAGACAAGGTGCGAATGCCCGACAATGTATGATCAAAAGAGGGAGCGGAGGTGTTCGGCTGCAAGGTCTGAATTTCCAACCATAATTTGTAAACACCGTTGAAGAAAAGCCTCGAAAGCAGGGACTATACACCATCAAAAGCGGGAGCAGAGGTGTTCAGCTGCAAGAAGGTCTGAATGTCCACCAATAATTACTGAGAAATGGGTAAGAAAAGGTGTGAATGCCCAACTATACATCATCAAAAGCAGAAGTGGATGTGTTCGGCCACAAGAAGGTTTGAATGTCCGACCATAGTTTGTAAAAAGCGGGTAAGAAAAGGTTCGAATGCCCAAACATACACAATCAAAAGAGGGAGCGGAGGGGTTTCGCTGCAAGAAGGTGTGAATGTCCGAGCATAGTTTGTAAAAAGTGGGTAAGAAAAGGTTCGAATGCCAAAATATACACCATCAAAAACGGAAGCCGAGGTGTTCGGTTGCAAGTAGGTGTGAATGTCAGATCATAATTTGCAAAAAGCTGATGAGAAAGGTGTGAATGACCGACAATAATTACTGAAAAATGTGTTAGAAAAGGTAAGAATGCCGGACTATTCATCATCAAAAGCAGAGAAGAGGTGTTCGGATGCAAGAAGCTGTGAATGTCAAGCCATAATTACTCAAAAACGGGTAAGAAAAGGTAGTATTGCCAGACCATAAATGATCAAAACAGCGAGCGGAGGTGTTCCGCTGTAAGACGGTGTGAATGTCCGACCATAATTGGTAAAAAGCGGGTAAGAAAAGGTTAAAATACCCGACTGTACACAATCAATAGCG
The DNA here is from genome assembly GCF_036924035.1 of Leuresthes tenuis. NCBI lineage: Eukaryota > Metazoa > Chordata > Actinopteri > Atheriniformes > Atherinopsidae > Leuresthes > Leuresthes tenuis. The sequence continues at coordinate 11,975,665 of NW_027325377.1, forward strand.
GGAGCGGAGTTGTTTGGCTACTAAAAGGTGTGAAAGTCCGACCATAAATCCTCAAAAGCAGAACTGGATGTGTTCGGCTACAAGAAGGTTTGAATGTCCGACCATAGTTTGTAAAAAGCGGGTAAGAAAAGGTTCGAATGCCCAAACATACACCATCAAAAGAGGGAGCGGAGGTGTTCCGCCATAAGAAGGTGTGAATGTCCGACCGTAGTTGGTAAAAAGTGGGTAAGAAAAGGTTAAAATACCCGACTGCACACAATCAATAGCGGGAGCGAATGTGTTCGGCTACAAGAAGGTGTGAAAGTCCGACCATGTTTTGTAAAAAGCGGGTAAGAAAAGGTGCGAATGCCCGACAATGTATGATCAAAAGAGGGAGCGGAGGTTTTCGGCTAAAAGAAGGTCTGAATGTCCAACCATAATTCGTAAAAACCGGGGAAGAAAAGGCTTGAAAGCCCGACTATACACCATCAAAAGCGGGAGCAGAGGGGTTCAGCTGCAAGAAGGTCTGAATGTCCATCAATAATTGCTAGAAAACATGAAAGAAAATTTTCGAATATCAAACCGCACATGATCATAAGTGGGAGCGGAGGTGTTTAGCTGCAAGAAGGTGTGAATGTCCACCCATAATTCCTCAAAAATGGGTAAAAAAAAAGGTGCGAATGCCCAACCATACATCATCAAAAGCAGGTGTGAATGTCAGATCATAATTTGCAAAAACCTGATGAGAAATGGTGAGAATGCCCGACTATACACCATCAAATGCGGGAGCGGAGGTGTTCGGCTGTTAGTAGGTGTGAATGTCCGATCATACTTGCTGAAAAATATGACAAAGCAGTTTTCACTTGGTTTGAGTGAAGGATTTCATTTTATATCAAAATCCGAAATTGTGTAGAACTCGTGTAAATAAGTTTATTCTCGGATTCCTAAAGGTTTAGTGTTGTTCTTTGGTATACTGCAAAGTAATACTTTTTATTTTGTTGAAACCGATTCAGACATGGATAAATATCAAGGACAAAGCAGTTTTAACTTGGTTTGAGTGAAGGAATTCATTTTATATCAAAATCCGAAATTGTGTAGAACTCGTGGAAATAAGTTTATTCTCGGATTCCTAAAGGTTTAGTGTTGTTCTTTAGTATACTGCAAAGTAATACTTTCTATTTTGTTGAAACCGATTAAGTTAAAACTGCTTTGTCCTTCATATTTATCCATGTCATAATAGCTTTAAACAAAAAAGAACGTTGTACTTTGCAGGATAGGAAAGAACAACTCTAAACCTTTTCAGGAATCCGAGAATAAGCTTCTTATCACCAGTTCTACACAATTTCGGATTTTGATATAAAATGAATTCCTTCACTCAAACCAAGTTAAAACTGCTTTGTCCTTCATATTTATCCATGTCTGAATAGGTTTCAACAAAAAAGAAAGTATTAATTTGCAGTATACCAAAGAACAACACTAAACCTTTAGGAATCCGAGAATAAGCTTCTTATCACCAGTTCTACACAATTTCGGATTTTGATATAAAATGAATTCCTTCACTCAAACCAAGTTAAAACTGCTTTGTCCTTAATATTTATCCATGTCTGAATAGGTTTCAACAAAAAAGAAAGTATTACTTTGCAGTATACCAAAGAACATCACTAAACCTTTAGGAATCCGAGAATAAGCTTCTTATCACCAGTTCTACACAATTTCAGATTTTGATATAAAATGAATTCCTTCACTCAAACCAAGTTAAAACTGCTTTGTCCTTAATATTTATCCATGTCTGAATAGGTTTCAACAAAAAAGAAAGTATTACTTTACAGTATACCAAAGAACAACACTAAACCTTTAGGAATCCGAGAATAAGCTTCTTATCACCAGTTCTACACAATTTCGGATTTTGATATAAAATTAATTCCTTCACTCAAACCAAGTTAAAACTGCTTTGTCCTTCATATTTATCCATGTCTGAATGGGTTTCAACAAAATAGAAAGTATTACTTTGCAGTATACCAAAGAACAACACTAAACCTTTAGGAATCCGAGAATAAGCTTCTTTTCACCAGTTCTACACAATTTCGGATTTTGATATAAAATGAATTCCTTCACTCAAACCAAGTGAAAACTGCTTTGTCATATTTTTCAGCAAGTATGGTCGGACATTCACACCTACTCACAGCCGAACACCTCCGCTCCCGCATTTGATGGTGTATAGTCGGGCATTCTCACCATTTCTCATCAGGTTTTTGCAAATTATGATGACATTCACACCTGCTTTTGATGTTGTATGGTTGGGCATTCGCACCTTTTTTTACCGATTTTTCAGGAATTATGGGTGGACATTCACACCATCTTACAGCTGAACACCTCCTCTCCCGCATATGATCATGTGCGGTTTGATATTCGAAAAATTTTCTTTCATGTTTTCTAGCAATTATTGATGGACATTGAGACCTTCTTGCAGCTGAACACCTCTGCTCCCGCTTTTGATGGTGTATAGTTGGGCTTTCGAGCCTTTTCTTCCCCGGTATTTACAAATTATGGTTGGACATTCAGACCTTCTTGCAGCCGAAAACCTCCGCTCCCTCTTTTGATCATACATTGTCGGGCATTCGCACCTTTTCTTAACCACTTTTTACAAAACATGGTTGGACTTTCACACTTTCTTGTAGCCGAACACATCCCTTCCCGCTATTGATTGTGTACAGTCGGGTATTTGAACCTTTTCTTACCCGCTTTTTACCAACTACGGTCGGACATTCACACCTTCTTATGGCGGAACACCTCCGCTCCCTCTTTTGATGGTGTAGGTTCGGGCATTCGAACCTTTTCTTACCCGCTTTTTACAAACTATGCTCGGACATTCAAACCTTCTTGTAGCCGAACACATCCAGTCCTGCTTTTGATGATGTATGGTTGGGCATTCGCACCTTTTTTTTTACCCATTTTTGAGGAATTATGGGTGGACATTCACACCTTCTTGCAGCTGAACACCTCCTCTCCCACTTATGATCATGTGCGGTTGGATATTCGAACATTTTTTTTCATGTTTTCTAGCAATTATTGATGGACATTCAGACCTTCTTGCAGCTGAACACCTCCGCTCCCGCTTTTGATGGTGTATAGTCGGGCTTCCGAGCCTTTTCTTCCCCGGTTTTTACAAATTATGGTTGGACATTTAGACCTTCTTGCAGCCGAAAACCTCCGTTCCCTCTTTTGATCATACATTGTCGGGCATTCGCACCTTTTCTTACCCGCTTTTTACAAACCATGGTCGGACTTTCACACCTTTTAGTAGCCAAACAACTCCGCTCCCGCTATTGATTGTGTACAGTCGGGTATTTTAACCTTTTCTTACCCGCTTTTTACCAATTTTAGTGGGACATTCACACCTTCTTACAGCGGAACACCTCCGCTCCCTGTTTTGATCATTTATGGTCTGGCAATACTACCTTTTCTTACCCGTTTTTGAGTTATTATGGCTGGACATTCACAGCTTCTTGCAGCCGAACACCTCTTCTCCGGCTTTTGATGATGAATGGTCCGGCATTCTTTTCTAACACATTTTTCAGCAATTATTGTCGGTCATTCACACCTTTCTCATCAGCTTTTTACAAATTATGATCTGACATTCACACCTACTTGCAGCCGAACACCTCGGCTTCCGCTTTTGATGGTGTATATTTTGGCATTCGAACCTTTTCTTACCCGCTTTTTACAAACCATGGTCGGACTTTCATACCTTCTTTTAGCCGAACAACTCCGCTCCCGCTATTGATTGTGTAGAGTTGGGTATTTTAGCCTTTTCTTACCCGCTTTTTACCAACTATGGTCGGACATTCACACCTTCTTACAGCGGAACACCTCCGCTCCCTCTTTTGATGGTGTATGTTCTGGCATTCGAACCTTTTCTTACCCACTTTTTACAAACTATGCTCGGACATTCACACCTTCTTGCAGTGAAACACCTCCGCTCCCTCTTTTGATTGTGTATGTTCGGGCATTCGAACCTTTTCTTACCCGCCTTTTACAAACTATGGTCGGACATTTAAACCTTCTTGTGGCCGAACACATCCACTTCTGCTTGTGATGATGTATAGTTGGGCATTCACACCTTTTCTTACCCATTTTTCAGTAATTATTGGTGGACATTCAGACCTTCTTGCAGCTGAACACCTCCGCTCCCGCTTTTGATGGTGTATAGTCGGGCTTTCGAGCCTTTTCTTCAACGGTGTTTACAAATTATGGTTGGAAATTCAGACCTTGCAGCCGAACAACTCCGCTCCCTCTTTTGATCATACATTGTCGGGCATTCGCACCTTGTCTTACCCGCTTTTTACAAACCATGGTCGGACTTTCACACCTTCTTGTAGCCAAACAACTCCGCTCCCGCTATTGATTGTGTACAGTCCGGTTTTTTAACCTTTTCTTACCCGCTTTTTACCAACTATGGTCGGACATTCGCAGCATCTTACAGCGGAACACCTCCGCTCCCTCTTTTGATGGTGTATGTTCGGGCATTCGAACTTTTTCTTACCCGCTTTTTACAAACTATGGTTGGACATTCAAACCTTCTTGTAGCAGAACGCATCCACTTCTTCTTTTGATGATGTATGGTTGGGCAGGCGCACCTTTTCTTACCCATTTTTCAGGAATTATGTGTGGATATTCACACCTACTTGCAGTCGAACAGCTCTGCTCCCACTTTTGATTATGTTTGGTTGGATATTCGAACCTTTTCTTAACTGCTTTTTACAAACTTTGGTCGGACGTTCACACCTTCTTGCAGCCGAACACCTCCGCTTCCGCTTTTGATGGTATATATTCGGGCATTCGAACCTTTTCTTACCCACTTTTTACCAACTATGGTCGTACATTCAAACCTTCTTGTAGCCGAAAACCTCCACTCCCTCTTTTGATCATACTTTGTCGGGCATTCGCACCTTTTCTTACCCGCTTTTTACAAACTATGCTCGGACATTCAAACCTTCTTGTAGCCAAACACATCTACTCCTGCTTTTGTTGATGTATGGTTGGGCATTCGAACCTACTTGTTGCCCGCTTTTCATTAATTATGGGTGGACATTCACACCTTGTCACAGCCAAACACCTCCGCTCCCTGTTTTGATCATGTATGGTTGGACATTCGCACCTTTTCTCACCCGCTTTTTGCAAACTATGGTCGGCCATTCACAGCTTCCTCTCCACCATACTTGTATGGTGGGATATTCACACCCACTTGCATCCGAAGATCTCCGCCCCCACTTTTGTTGATATTTAGTTGGTCATTCACACCTTACCCGTTTTCTTGCCGCCAAACACCTCTGATCTCGCTTTTGATGATGTAAGATTGGGCATTCAGACCTTGCTTTTCCTGCTTTTCACCAACTATAGATGGACATTCACACTTTCTTGCAGCCGAACACTTCCGCTCCACCTTTTAGGTTTCTATCACACCTTTTTTTTCACCGCATTTTATAGATTATGGTTGGAAATTCTCAACCACTCATCCGAAGACCTCTCCTCCCGCTTTTGTTAATATATTTGAACTTTAGTCAGACATTCACACCTACTTGTAGCCGAACACCACCTCTCTAGCTTTTGATGAGGTATGGTCCGGGATTCTTACCGTTTCTAACACATTTTTCAGCAATTATGGTAGGATATTCACACCTTCTTGCAGCTGAACACCTCCTCTCCCACTTATGATCATGTGCGGATTGATTTTCGAAAATTTTCTTTCATGTTTTCTAGCAATTAATTATGGACATTTAGACCTTCTTGCAGCTGAACACCTCCGCTCCCGCTTTTGATCATACATTGTCAGGCATTCGCACCTTGTCTTACCCGCTTTTTACAAACTTTAGTCGAACATTCACACCTTTTTGCAGCCGAACACAGTTTTTTGCAGCCGAATTTGGGCATTCGCACCTTTTCATACCCACTTTTTACCAACTATGGTCGGACATTCACACCGTCTTAAAGCGGAACACCTCCGCTCCCTCTTTTGATGGTGTATGTTCGGGCATTCGAACCTTTTCTTACCCGCTTTTTACAAACTATGCTCGGACATTCAAACCTTCTTGTAGCCGAACACATCCACTCCTGCTTTTGATGATGTATGGTATGGCATTCGAACCTACTTGTTGCCCGCTTTTCATTAATTATGGGTGGACTTTCACACCTTGTCGCAGCCAAACACCCTGTTTCGATCATGTATGGTTGGACATTCGCACCTTTTCTCACCCGCTTTTTGCAAACTATGGTCGGCCATTCACAGCTTCCTCTCCACCATACTTGTATGGTGGGATATTCACACCCACTTGCATCCGAAGACCTCCGCCCCCACTTTTGTTGATATTTAGTCGGTCATTCGCACCTTACCCGCTTTTGGCAAACTATGGCCTTCTTGCAGCCAAAAACCTCTGATCTCGCTTTTGATGATGTAAGGTTGGGCATTCAGACCTTGCTTCACCTGCTTTTCACCAAATATAGTCGGACATTCACACCTTCTTGCAGCCGAACACTTCCTTCCGCTCCACCTTTTAGTTTTCTATGGGGCATTCACACCTTTATTTTCACCGCATTTTATAAAAACACCACAGGAACACCGTATTGAGGCTTTGTTCTGACCGCTCATTCGGTGTCGCGTTTCTTTCAAGCATTTCTCCTGGTTAGCCCGCACTCGGCTCGCTCCCAGAGCCGTGTTAAAGTCTACTTCGCATTCACTCTCTTTTCTCAGCAGACTAAAAGAAACTTCCATCCTGCACCGCTGTTAGCTTTTTCACAAGAGCAGAGGAGAGCGCACCGTTCCCAGCGGCACTGCAGTACCGGGTCGATGCTTGGAGTGAACGGAGCAAGCTCCTTTTTCAACTCCTATTGATAAAAATCCATTTAATATGTAGTCCTTGCATAGACATATCACATATTAAACTGATAAGTACAGATGGATTATGTGCAATTAGTAAAGAGAGTAGAGGACGATCTCTCTCGTTGGAAGTCCTTACCTATATCACTTATGGGGAGAGTTACAACCAGTAAAATGATGATACTACCAAAAGTTAACTATTTGTTCTCAATGATCCCCATAAAACTATCTGCTACTTGGTTTAAGTCACTAGATTCATGCATCTCCAAATTTCTGTGGAAAAACAAACCACCACGTATTAGTTTAAAAACCCTACAGAAGACCAAGGACAGTGGTGGATTAGATTTACCTCATTTTCAGCACTATTCCTTAGCCAATAGGTTACAATATATATCAAAATGGTTTAAACCTTGTTGTTGTCACAGTTCCCAGAGACGTTGTAATCATTGAGGATTCTATATTCACCCCCTCATTAGAGGCACGTGTTGCAGATTGATGACACTGAATCTTCTTCTCTGTTCATTGCTGGCATCATTCCCAGCATCGTAAGTGTTCGTGGCATTGTTAGCCTCTTCTTCTGGATCTTGATATCGAGCATCCTTTTGTATTTCTGGTTTGTAAGTCCTCTCTCTTCGTTCACCGGAGTCTTCGTCTCTTTGTCCTTGAGTTTGGTGATTTTTTCTTCTTTTGATGCCTTGACACAGTGTGACAGGTGATACCACATGGGAGATCCTTTAACTTGGACTGCTGTCCCTGTGCTGCGAAATGGCTGTGCTGCTCAAATGGTCTCTCCTTCATCATATACACAGTTATTTATACATCACCTTCCACCATGAAGCGTTGTCCCTTTTTGTTTCTCTCTTTGTTCTTAAAATGCTGTTATAAATGTCTAAACCAATCCATTAAACTAGATCATTTTGGCAGTAAAGCGATCTACAATGTGCTTGGTCGCAAAGCTGCTCATCTGTGGTAAACAGCTCTTCAGAAAGGCATTCTTCAATTGATTTCACTCATTTTATGTAATAATTTTGTGATTTCCTACAAAACTACACTTCTTCTCCCATCTGTCTGAGTATTTAATATTGTCTGGGTCCCGTTAAAACATGTATTTTTCCCATCTAATTCCTTGTTTGCTTTAAAACAAGTATTCCCCATTTTCTATCCCTTCAGTAGCCAACCAGTTTGTATGGAGTACACTGGAGCAACTTGACTGATCAGTAAAACACTGCTTTTGTTGTCACCGCAAGGCTTCCCCCGTCGGTTGTTTCACTGAGACACTACTGAGTAACTACAACTCAACACAGTTTATACACATAACATTCATATACATACTAACAAACAAACAAACAATAATTTATCGCAATTTTCTCATCTCTGTTTGAACGTACACCCAGGTAAATATTCCTGTAGTCTTCTCATACCGACTATGGACCCATTCATTGTTTAACTTCACTGTTTTGCAAATCCTAATTGGATATTACACATTGACATTGAACTTTACTGGATAAGCAGGTCTTCATTGCATTCAGCAGCCTATATGTGAGCATTTATGTGTAAGCTGTTCTTCTTTGCATTTATCAGCAGCAAGCAATTCTTCACTGCACATGCATATGTAAATAGTAAAACAATTCCAATGTGTTAGCGAAACCTTCTATATCACAGTGGTTTCTAAGGTCTATTTTAAGTTCTTTGCCATCAGTGAGATGACATTGTTTACAAAGTGTGTCAAATTATCACTGAAGATCTTTTCAGGAATTTCAAATCTAGAAATGAGTTATTTTACGCGTGATTTTGCTACTGAGAGTGCATCTGCTTGTGCACATGGAAATATTTCAGACCATTTGGTAAAAACCTCTGTTGTCACTGAGCAGAATCGTTTCCCTTAACATTAATTTAGTTCAATGAAATCTACAAAATAATGAAATAATGAAATCCAAACAAATATGTTGAAAAAGATACACTGGCTTAGGGAATTATCTTCGTTTTGGTCTTAGATTGCCCTGTGGAATGTATTTTGCACATATTTGACCTGCTAGACAAAACTTTATTCATTTATTTATTCTAAAAAAAATTTTTTAATAATTAGTAAAACCATATGCTGTAAAAACCTGGTTCATTATTGCTTCCATCCCTCCTGTTGAGACATGACATGGTCCGTGGCTCAATACTGCAGCATATTTAAACAAATTCTTTGGCAGTATGGTTTTCCTTCCGGTCATTCATACGAGTCTATTGTAGATGGCAATTGAATAACATCTAATAATGCTAAAATATTTGTAGTTTATACATTTAGCTGTGGATGTCAACATACCTGTTTTTCTAATGCTGTGTTAACACATGTACAGTTGAGAAGGCATACTGACTGTCAGTGTAAACGTTAACAACCTTTTTGTTATTTAATTTACAAGCTTCAGTTAAAGCTACCAATTCGACTGCTTGAACAGAGTAATTTTTTGGTAGTGGTTGTTTTAAGAAAACTTCAGTTTCTGTTACTACTGCAAATCCTGTAGCATTTGTGCCATCAGGGTTTTTTTCTTTGATCTGTTGAATAAATATAGTTATTTCTGCATTTTCATAATGTATATCAGTTAAGTCTGGCCTGGGTAAAACACTGATGGTTATTTCTGACATGCAATCATGAGGCTTTCCATCTGTGGGGTAGGTAGCAGTGTGGATGGATTAAGTGTAGCACATCTCTCGACAACAAGGTGTGGCTGTGAAAGAAGAACTGTTATGTAGGAGAGATGTCTGGTAAAGATATTTTGTTAAGTAACCATATCACAGCCACTGCATGAGGTACCTTAAGTGTTAATGGGTGAAATAACACCATTATTGTTGATGCCTGCACTGCCAATGGCTTCTGGCCATTGATTCAAAAGTACGATCTCGTCCCTTTTTCCCCTTTCAGTGGACACTGGCCCCTAATTACCGCAATTCAGCAGGGGGTCTTTCATTAGGAGTACTGGACTCCCCCGTGCACAGTTTCAGCTCCGACCCTGGACAGCGGAAAAAACGTTGAGATCTGGTTTGAGGACCCAATTGTTGAGAAAAGTCTCTCAATGAGACTCAGAGTTGCTGGAGTCAGTTAATGCAAAGGTTTAATCTTGCAGCAAGTTCAAGAATGTGTGTGTGTATGGGTGTATGTGTGCGAACGTGTGTGAGTTTGTGTGTGTGAGAGTTTAAAGAACCTGTAATCCACAGGCAGGCCTTAACTAGTATGGCACGGGTCCAGCCTGTCTCATCTTTTTTGGAAGGTCCAGCGCTCGGCCGTAACCCTTCTGTCTGTTTGGACTCTCACATACATTCGGTTAATCATAGAAAAACGAGAACAAAACTTTTTAGCCCCTTAAATTCATAAAACAGACATGGTGCAGTTATTTCCATTCTAGAAAATAAGAGTAATCACCACCATTCCTATAAATTCTGGATATTCTAACAATCTGAATCTTTTTTAAATGTTCGATGAAGCCCTTTGCTGTTCTGTTTAGAGACTCAGCTGATCATAAACCAAGTTTTGCTCTTGAACCAAGCTTCTAAACTCTTCACCTTTTTCATTTCTCAGTTAGTATTCACTTTAAAACTGATTAAAAGAAAAATTAAATGAATGCCTATCAACAAATGTGGGATCTAAACTCTAGTGCTTCCTCTAAAATAATTTCCTTTCTCAATTCAGAAATGTGTGTGTGTAAGTCACAACACCCGTGACACCAAAACGGCTTTCTTTTCTCTCTTTTCTCTACACTCTGCACTGTGAGCACACACAACAAATCAGAAAGGCTTTTTTCTCTCTTTTCTACATTATGGACTGTGGGGACACAAAACCGCTCTCTCTTTTTTTTTTTTTTATTGTGTGCCAGGGCGTTGTCTCACATATTAGATTATGCTTAAGATACGAATGAGTTTATCAGTCACATCAGAATCCATATATACTGATCCTCCCGTAATAAAATGGTCGGATCTTATCAAACACACTTTGTTTCTTGTGACAAGTCAGCGAAACAGCGTATACACGTCAAGACACTGAATCAAGTTTGCCACAAGAACTCATAAGTTTGGCAGTATTGCTCTGCCGTCAGCAATCATACACCCATTTTATTTTCATGAGACATGTGCAGGCACCTGTTCATCTACTGTTCTATCACTATGAATTAGTTTATCTATTATCAATAAGGATACTTCTACAACTACTATCAAAGTATGTCCGGACTTCTTATGTTGTCAGTTGCTATATATGAATAAGTGGGTTGCTACTGAAAAGCATTAAGCATGTCACACAGCCCAAACATATAACATTTCAGGACACACCACACAGTTAACAACCACAGTGAAGCGTGTCAAAGCCCAAACATGTAACATTCAACAGGACACTTACACAACACATTCAAATCAAACAGTCAGACAACATACAAGAACCTATACCCCAGCCGGCATTGCTCCCTGCCTATTTTCCTACAACTCACTATGTGTGTGCACACCTTTATTCACAAACTCTTCAACTTATACTCTTTTACCGAAGCTGCTACAGCTCGATTGGCCAAATACCCTTAGATCCTATTTCGGTGAATTTGACATCTGCCTTGCATGTAACAGATTAGCGGTTTAGCAGTTTTAATTTAGTTTGAGTGAAGGAATTCATTTTATAGCAAAATCCGAAATCGTGAAGAACTCATGGAAGTAAGCTTATTCTCGGATTCCTGAATCTTTAGATTTGCTCTTTCTTTTACTGCAAAGTACAACGTTGAGCAGCACTAATGAGTTGTTTCTATTTTTGGCAGGCTTTACCTTTGCGGATGAAGCCCTTTCTGTCTGTGCAAAAGAAATCTTGTTACTGTGCAGAGTGACTTCTCTGAGTAGAGTCGCCTTACTTGTTGCGACTGTGCCAATGTTCGAAGCTGGAGTGCAAAGTTGTTGCTTGAATGGTGCTCGCTGGAGCGTGCGGTAGTGTAAAGTTATACCATTTAAAAGGGCTGAAGAGTGCTCAGTGCAGCGGGTGGGCCGAGGTGCAAAGTGACACTATGGCCATAAAAAGAACACCGCTACAAGTGCGCATTGTGCCAGGAAGGGCCCTCGGACGTGAACCAGTGGACAGTTATCGCTTCTCGGCCTTTTGGCTAAGATCAAGTGTAGTATCTGTTCTTATCAGTTTAATGTCTGATGTGTCCTCTATGCGAGGACTACATATTAAATGGATTTGTATCAATAGGAGTTGAAAAAGGAGCTTGCTCCGTTCACTCCAAGCATCGACCCGGTACTGTAGTGCCCCTGGGAACGGTGCGCTCTCCTCTGCTCTTGTGAAAAAGCAAACAGCGGTGCAGGATGGAGGTTTCAGGGAGCCCAAGATGAAACTTTCTTTTAGTCTGCTGAGAAAAGAGAGTGAATGCGAAGTAGACTTTAACACGGCTCTGGGAGCGAGCCGAGTGCGGGCTAACCAGGCGAATTGCTTGAAAGAAACGCGACACCGAATGAGCGGTCAGAACAAAGCCTCAATACGGTGTTCCTGTGGTGTTTTTATAAAATGCGGTGAAAAAAAAGGTGTGAATGCCCCATAGAAAACTAAAAGGTGGAGCGGAAGTGTTCGGCTGCAAGAAGGTGTGAATGTCCGACTATATTTGGTGAAAAGCAGGTGAAGCAAGGTCTGAATGCCCAACCTTACATCATCAAAAGCGAGATCAGAGGTTTTTGGCTGCAAGAAGGCCATAGTTTGCCAAAAGCGGGTAAGGTGCGAATGACCGACTAAATATCAACAAAAGTGGGGGCGGAGGTCTTCGGATGCAAGTGGGTGTGAATATCCCACCATAGAAGTATGGTGGAGAGGAAGCTGTGAATGGCCGACCATAGTTTGCAAAAAGCGGGTGAGAAAAGGTGCGAATGTCCAACCATACATGATCAAAACAGGGAGCGGAGGTGTTTGGCTGCGACAAGGTGTGAATGTCCACCCATAATTAATGAAAAGCGGGCAACAAGTAGGTTCGAATGCCATACCATACATCATCAAAAGCAGGAGTGGATGTGTTCGGCTACAAGAAGGTTTGAATGTCCGAGCATAGTTTGTAAAAAGCTGGTAAGAAAAGGTTCGAATGCCTGAACATACATCATCAAAAGCAGGACTGGATGTGTTCGGCTACAAGAAGGTTTGAATGTCCGACCATAGTTGGTAAAAAGTGGGTATGAAAAGGTTCGAATGCCCAAGTTCGGCTGAAAAAAACTGTGTTCGGCTGCAAAAAGGTGTGAATGTTTGACTAAAGTTTGTAAGACAAGGTTCGAATGCCTGACAATGTATGATCAAAAGCGGGAGCGGAGGTGTTCAGCTGCAAGAAGGTCTAAATGTCCATCATTAATTGCTAGAAAACATGAAAGAAAATTTTCGAAAATCAATCTGCACATGATCATAAGTGGGAGAGGAGGTGTTCAGCTGCAAGAAGGTGTGAATGTCCTACCATAATTGCTGAAAAATGTGTTAGAAACGGTAAGAATGCCGGACCATACATCATCAAAAGCTAGAGAGGTGGTGTTCGCCTGCAAGTAGGTGTGAATGTCTGACTAAAGTTCAAATATATTAACAAAAGCGGGAGGAGAGGTCTTCGGATGAGTGGTTGAGAATTTCCAACCATAATCTATAAAATGCGGTGAAAAAAAAGGTGTGATAGAAACCGAAAAGGTGGAGCGGAAGTGTTCGGCTGCAAGAAGGTGTGAATGTCCGTCTATAGTTGGTGAAAAGCAGGAAAAGCAAGGTCTGAATGCCCAATCTTACATCATCAAAAGCGAGATCAGAGGTGTTTGGCTGCAAGAAAACGGGTAAGGTGTGAATGACCGACTAAATATCAACAAAAGTGGGGGCGGAGGTCTTCGGATGCAAGTGGGTGTGAATATCCCACCATACAAGTATGGTGGAGAGGAAGCTGTGAATGTCCGACCATGGTTTGTAAAACGCGGGTAAGACAAGGTGCGAATGTCCGACAATGTATGATCAAAAGAGGGAGCGGAGGTGTTCGGCTGCAAGGTCTGAATTTCCAACCATAATTTGTAAACACCGTTGAAGAAAAGCCTCGAAAGCCCGACTATACACCATCAAAAGCGGGAGCAGAGGTGTTCAGCTGCAAGAAGGTCTGAATGTCCACCAATAATTACTGAAAAATGGGTAAGAAGAGGTGTGAATGCCCAACTATACATCATCAAAAGCAGAAGTGGATGTGTTCGGCCACAAGAAGGTTTGAATGTCCGACCATAGTTTGTAAAAGGCGGGTAAGAAAAGGTTTGAATGCCCGAACATACACAATCAAAAGAGGGAGCGGAGGTGTTTCGCTGCAAGAAGGTGTGAATGTCCGAGCATAGTTTGTAAAAAGCGGGTAAGAAAAGGTTCGAATGCCCGAACATACACCATCAAAAGAGGGAGCGGAGGTGTTCCGCTGTAAGAAGGTGTGAATGTCCAACCATAGTTGGTAAAAAGCGGGTAAGAAAAGGTTAAAATACCCGACTCTACACAATCAATAGCGGGAGCGGAGTTGTTCGGCTAAAAGAAGGTGTGAAAGTCCGACCATGGTTTGTAAAAAGCGGGTAAGAAAAGGTTCGAATGCAAAAATATACACCATCAAAAGCGGAAGCCGAGGTGTTCGGCTGCAAGTAGGTCTGAATGTCCACCCATAATTAATGAAAAGCGGGCAACAAGTAGGTTCGAATGCCCAACCATACATCAACAAAAGCAGGAGTGGATGTGTTTGGCTACAAGAAGGTTTGAATGTCCAACCATAGTTTGTAAAAAGCGGGTAAGAAAAGGTGCGAATGCCCGAAAATACACCATCAAAAGAGGGAGCGGAGGTGTTCCGCTGTAAGACGGTGTGAATGTCCGACCATAATTGGTAAAAAGCGGGTAAGAAAAGGTTAAAATACCCGACTGTACACAATCAATAGCGGGAGCGGAGTTGTTCGGCTACAAGAAGGTGTGAAAGTCCGACCATGGTTTGTAAAACGCGGGTAAGACAAGGTGCGAATGCCCGACAATGTATGATCAAAAGAGGGAGCGGAGGTGTTCGGCTGCAAGGTCTGAATTTCCAACCATAATTTGTAAACACCGTTGAAGAAAAGCCTCGAAAGCCCGACTATACACCATCAAAAGCGGGAGCAGAGGTGTTCAGCTGCAAGTAGGTGTGAATTTCCACCCATAATTCCTGAAAAATGGGTAAGAAAAGGTGCGAATGCCCAACCATACATCATCAAAAGAAGAAGTGGATGTGTTCTGCTACAAGAAGGTTTGAATGTCCGACCATAGCTTGTAAAAAGTGGGTAAGAAAAAGTTCGAATGCTCGAACATACACCATCAAATTTGGGAGCGGAGGTGTTCCGCTGTAAGACGGTGTGAATGTCCGACCATAATTGGTAAAAAGCGGGTAAGAAAAGGTTAAAATACCCGACTGTACACAATCAATAGCGGGAGCGGAGTTGTTCGGCTACAAGAAGGTGTGAAAGTCCGACCATGGTTTGTAAAACGCGGGTAAGACAAGGTGCGAATGCCCGACAATGTATGATCAAAAGAGGGAGCGGAGGTGTTCGGCTGCAAGGTCTGAATTTCCAACCATAATTTGTAAACACCGTTGAAGAAAAGCCTCGAAAGCCCGACTATACACCATCAAAAGCGGGAGCAGAGGTGTTCAGCTGCAAGAAGGTCTGAATGTCCACCAATAATTACTGAGAAATGGGTAAGAAAAGGTGTGAATGCCCAACTATACATCATCACAAGCAGAAGTGGATGTGTGCGGCCACAAGAAGGTTTGAATGTCCGACCATAGTTTGTAAAAGGCGGGTAAGAAAAGGTTTGAATGCCCGAACATACACAATCAAAAGAGGGAGCGGAGGTGTTTCGCTGCAAGAAGGTGTGAATGTCCGAGCATAGTTTGTAAAAAGTGGGTAAGAAAAGGTTCGAATGCCAGAACATACACCATCAAAAGAGGGAGCGGAGGTTTTCCGCTGTAAGAAGGTGTGAATGTCCGACCATAGTTGGTAAAAATGGGTAAGAAAAGGTTAAAATACTCGACTCTACACAATCAATAGCGGGAGCGGAGTTGTTCGGCTGCAAGTAGGTGTGAATGTCCACCCATAATTAATGAAAAGCGGGCAACAAGTAGGTTCGAATGCCCAACCATACATCAACAAAAGCAGGAGTGGATGTGTTTGGCTACAAGAAGGTTTGAATGTCCGAGCATAGTTTGTAAAAAGCGGGTAAGAAAAGGTGCGAATGCCCGACAATGTATGATCAAAAGAGGGAGTGGAGGTTTTCGGCTACAAGAAGGTTTGAATGTCCAACCATAGTTTGTAAAAAGCGGGTAAGAAAAGGTGCGAATGCCCGAAAATACACCATCAAAAGAGGGAGCGGAGGTGTTCCGCTGTAAGATGGTGCGAATGTCCGACCATAGTTGGTAAAAAGCGGGTAAGAAAAGGTTCGAATGCCCGAATATATACCATCATAAGCGGAAGCGGAGGTGTTCGGCTGCAAGAAGGTGTGAACGTCCGACCAAAGTTTGTAAAAAGCAGTTAAGAAAAGGTTCGAATATCCAACCAAACATAATCAAAAGTGGGAGCAGAGCTTTTCGACTGCAAGTAGGTGTGAATTTCCACCCATAATTCCTGAAAAATGGGTAAGAAAAGGTGCGAATGCCCAACCATACATCATCAAAAGAAGAAGTGGATGTGTTCTGCTACAAGAAGGTTTGAATGTCCGACCATAGCTTGTAAAAAGTGGGTAAGAAAAAGTTCGAATGCTCGAACATACACCATCAAATTTGGGAGCGGAGGTGTTCCGCTGTAAGACGGTGTGAATGTCCGACCATAATTGGTAAAAAGCGGGTAAGAAAAGGTTAAAATACCCGACTGTACACAATCAATAGCGGGAGCGGAGTTGTTCGGCTACAAGAAGGTGTGAAAGTCCGACCATGGTTTGTAAAACGCGGGTAAGACAAGGTGCGAATGCCCGACAATGTATGATCAAAAGAGGGAGCGGAGGTGTTCGGCTGCAAGGTCTGAATTTCCAACCATAATTTGTAAACACGGTTGAAGAAAAGCCTCGAAAGCCCGACTATACACCATCAAAAGCGGGAGCAGAGGTGTTCAGCTGCAAGAAGGTCTGAATGTCCACCAATAATTACTGAGAAATGGGTAAGAAAAGGTGTGAATGCCCAACTATACATCATCACAAGCAGAAGTGGATGTGTTCGGCCACAAGAAGGTTTGAATGCCCGAACATACACAATCAAAAGAGGGAGCGGAGGTGTTCCGCCATAAGAAGGTGTGAATGTCCGACCGTAGTTGCTAAAAAGTGGGTAAGAAAAGGTTAAAATACCCGACTGTACACAATCAATAGCGGGAGCGAATGTGTTCGGCTACAAGAAGGTGTGAAAGTCCGACCATGTTTTGTAAATAGCGGGTAAGAAAAGGTGCGAATGCCCGACAATGTATGATCAAAAGAGGGAGCGGAGGTCTTCGGCTAAAAGAAGGTCTGAATGTCCAACCATAATTTGTAAAAACCGGGGAAGAAAAGGCTCGAAAGCCCGACTATACACCATCAAAAGCGGGAGCAGAGGGGTTCAGCTGCAAGAAGGTCTGAATGTCCATCAATAATTGCTAGAAAACATGAAAGAAAATTTTCGAATATCAAACCGCACATGATCATAAGTGGGAGCGGAGGTGTTTAGCTGCAAGAAGGTGTGAATGTCCACCCATAATTCCTCAAAAATGGGTAAAAAAAAAGGTGCGAATGCCCAACCATACATCATCAAAAGCAGGACTGGATGTGTTCGGCTACAAGGTTTGAATGTCCGAGCATACTTTGTTAAAAGCGGGTAAGAAAAGGTTCGAATGCCCGAACGTACACCATCAAAAGAGGGAGCGGAGGTGTTCAGCCATAAGAAGGTGTGAATGTCCGACCGTAGTTGGTAAAAAGCGGGTAAGAAAAGGTTAAAATGGCCGTCTGTACACAATCAATAGCGGGAAGGGATGTGTTCGGCTACAAGAAGGTGTGAAAGTCCGACCATGTTTTGTAAAAAGCGGTTAAGAAAAGGTGTGAATGCCCGACAATGTATGATCAAAAGAGGGAGCGGAGGTTTTCGGCTGCAAGAAGGCCTGAATGTCCAACCATAATTTGTAAAAACAGGGGAAGAAAAGGCTCGGAAGCCCGACTATACACCATCAAAAGCGGGAGCAGAGGTGTTCAGCTGCAAGAAGGTCTCAATGTCCATCAATAATTGCTAGAAAACATGAAAGAAAATTTTCGAATATCAAACCGCACATGATCATATGCGGGAGAGGAGGTGTTCAGCTGCAAGAAGGTGTGAATGTCCACCCATAATTCCTGAAAAATGGGTAAAAAAAGGTGCGAATGCCCAACCATACATCATCAAAAGCAGGTGTGAATATCAGATCATAATTTGCAAAAACCTGATGAGAAATGGTGAGAATGCCCGACTATACACCATCAAATGCGGGAGCGGAGGTGTTCGGCTGTGAGTAGGTGTGAATGTCCGACCATACTTGCTGAAAAATATGACAAAGCAGTTTTCACTTGGTTTGAGTGAAGGATTTCATTTTATATAGAAATCCGAAATTGTGTAGAACTCGTGGAAATAAGTTTATTCTCGGATTCCTAAAGGTTTAGTGTTGTTCTTTGGTATACTGCAAAGTAATACTTTTTATTTTGTTGAAACCGATTCAGACATGGATAAATATCAAGGAAAAAGCAGTTTTAACTTGGTTTGAGTGAAGGAATTCATTTTATATCAAAATCCGAAATTGTGTAGAACTCGTGGAAATAAGTTTATTCTCGGATTCCTAAAGGTTTATTGTTGTTCTTTGGTATACTGCAAAGTAATACTTTCTATTATTCATGTCTGAATAGGTTTCAACAAAAAAGAAAGTATTACTTTGCAGTATACCAAAGAACAACACTAAACCTTTAGAAATCCGAAAATAAGCTTCTTATCACCAGTTCTACACAATTTCGGATTTTGATATAAAATGAATTCCTTCACTCAAACCAAGTTAAAACTGCTTTGTCCTTAATATTTATCCATGTCTGAATAGGTTTCAACAAAAAAGAAAGTATTACTTTGCAGTATACCAACGAACAACACTAAACCTTTAGGAATCCGAGAATAAGCTTCTTTTCACCAGTTCTACACAATTTTGGATTTTGATATAAAATGAATTCCTTCACTCAAACCAAGTTAAAACTGCTTTGTCCTTCATATTTATCCATGTCTGAATGGGTTTCAACAAAATAGAAAGTATTACTTTGCAGTATACCAAAGAACAACACTAAACCTTTAGGAATCCGAGAATAAGCTTCTTTTCACCAGTTCTACACAATTTTGGATTTTGATATAAAATGAATTCCTTCACTCAAACCAAGTTAAAACTGCTTTGTCCTTCATATTTATCCATGTCTGAATCGGTTTCAACAAAATAGAAAGTATTACTTTGCAGTATACCAAAGAACAACACTAAACCTTTAGGAATCCGAGAATAAACTTATTTCCACGAGTTCTACACAATTTCGGATTTTGATAGAAAATGAATTCCTTCACTCAAACCAAGTGAAAACTGCTTTGTCATATTTTTCAGCAAGTATGGTCGGACATTCACACCTACTCACAGCCGAACACCTCCGCTCCCGCATTTGATGGTGTATAGTCGGGCATTCTCACCATTTCTCATCAGGTTTTTGCAAATTATGATCTGACATTCACACCTGCTTTTGATGTTGTATGGTTGGGCATTCGCACCTTTTTTTTACCCATTTTTCAGGAATTATGGGTGGACATTCACACCATCTTGCAGCTGAACACCTCCTCTCCCGCATATGATCATGTGCGGTTTGATATTCGAAAATTTTCTTTCATGTTTTCTAGCAATTATTGATGGACATTGAGACCTTCTTGCAGCTGAACACCTCCGCTCCCGCTTTTGATGATGTATAGTCGGGCTTTCGAGCCTTTTCTTCCCCGGTTTTTACAAATTATGGTTGGACATTCAGACCTTCTTGCAGCCGAAAACCTCCGCTCCCTCTTTTGATCATACATTGTCGGGCATTCGCACCTTTTCTTAACCACTTTTTACAAAACATGGTTGGACTTTCACACTTTCTTGTAGCCGAACACATCCCTTCCCGCTATTGATTGTGTACAGTCGGGTATTTTAACCTTTTCTTACCCGCTTTTTACCAACTACGGTCGGACATTCACACCTTCTTGTAGCCGAACACATCCAGTCCTGCTTTTGATGATGTATGGTTGGGCATTCGCACCTTTTTTTTTACCCATTTTTGAGGAATTATGGGTGGACATTCACACCTTCTTGCAGCTGAACACCTCCTCTCCCACTTATGATCATGTGCGGTTGGATATTCGAACATTTTTTTTCATGTTTTCTAGCAATTATTGATGGACATTCAGACCTTCTTGCAGCTGAACACCTCGCTTTTGATGGTGTATAGTCGGGCTTCCGAGCCTTTTCTTCCCCGGTTTTTACAAATTATGGTTGGACATTTAGACCTTCTTGCAGCCGAAAACCTCCGTTCCCTCTTTTGATCATACATTGTCCGGCATTCGCAACTTTTCTTACCCGCTTTTTACAAACCATGGTCGGACTTTCACACCTTTTAGTAGCCAAACAACTCCGCTCCCGCTATTGATTGTGTACAGTCGGGTATTTTAACCTTTTCTTACCCGCTTTTTACCAATTATGGTGGGACATTCACACCTTCTTACAGCGGAACACCTCCGCTCCCTGTTTTGATCATTTATGGTCTGGCAATACTACCTTTTCTTACCCGTTTTTGAGTTATTATGGCTGGACATTCACAGCTTCTTGCAGCCGAACACCTCTTCTCCCGCTTTTGATGATGAATGGGCCGGCATTCTTACCTTTTCTAACACATTTTTCAGCAATTATTGTTGGTCATTCACACCTTTCTCATCAGCTTTTTACAAATTATGATCTGACATTCACACCTACTTGCAGCCGAACACCTCGGCTTCCGCTTTTGATGGTGTATATTTTGGCATTCGAACCTTTTCTTACCCGCTTTTTACAAACCATGGTCGGACTTTCATACCTTCTTTTAGCCGAACAACTCCGCTCCAGCTATTGATTGTGTAGAGTTGGGTATTTTAGCCTTTTCTTACCCGCTTTTTACAAACTATGGTCGTACATTCAAACCTTGTAGCCGAAAACCTCCACTCCCTCTTTTGATCATACTTTGTCGGGCATTCGCACCTTTTCTTACCCGCTTTTTACAAACTATGCTCGGACATTCAAACCTTCTTGTATCCAAACACATCCACTCCTGCTTTTGTTGATGTATGGTTGGGCATTCGAACCTACTTGTTGCCCGCTTTTCATTAATTATGGGTGGACATTCACACCTTGTCACAGCCAAACACCTCCGCTCCCTCTTTTGATCATGTATGGTTGGACATTCGCACCTTTTCTCACCCGCTTTTTGCAAACTATGGTCGGCCATTCACAGCTTCCTCTCCACCATACTTGTATGGTGGGATATTCACACCCACTTGCATCCGAAGATCTCCGCCCCCACTTTTGTTGATATTTAGTCGGTCATTCACACCTTACCTGTTTTCTTGCCGCCAAACACCTCTGATCTCGCTTTTGATGATGTAAGATTGGGCATTCAGACCTTGCTTTTCCTGCTTTTCACCAACTATAGATGGACATTCACACCTTCTTGCAGCCGAACACTTCCGCTCCACCTTTTAGGTTTCTATCACACCTTTTTTTTCACCGCATTTTATAGATTATGGTTGGAAATTCTCAACCACTCATCCGAAGACCTCTCCTCCCGCTTTTGTTAATATATTTGAACTTTAGTCAGACATTCACACCTACTTGTAGCCGAACACCACCTCTCTAGCTTTTGATGAGGTATGGTCCGGCATTCTTACCGTTTCTAACACATTTTTCAGCAATTATGGTAGGATATTCACACCTTCTTGCAGCTGAACACCTCCTCTCCCACTTATGATCATGTGCGGATTGATTTTCGAAAATTTTCTTTCATGTTTTCTAGCAATTAATTATGGACATTTAGACCTTCTTGCAGCTGAACACCTCCGCTCCCGCTTTTGATCATACATTGTCAGGCATTCGCACCTTGTCTTACCCGCTTTTTACAAACTTTAGTCGAACATTCACACCTTTTTGCAGCCGAACACAGTTTTTTGCAGCCGAATTTGGGCATTCGCACCTTTTCATACCCACTTTTTACCAACTATGGTCGGACATTCACACCGTCTTACAGCGGAACACCTCCGCTCCCTCTTTTGATGGTGTATGTTCGGGCATTCGAACCTTTTCTTACCCGCTTTTTACAAACTATGCTCGGACATTCAAACCTTCTTGTAGCCGAACACATCCACTCCTGCTTTTGATGATGTATGGTATGGCATTCGAACCTACTTGTTGCCCGCTTTTCATTAATTATGGGTGGACATTCACACCTTGTCGCAGCCAAACACCCTGTTTCGATCATGTATGGTTGGACATTCGCACCTTTTCTCACCCGCTTTTTGCAAACTATGGTCGGCCATTCACAGCTTCCTCTCCACCATACTTGTATGGTGGGATATTCACACCCACTTGCATCCGAAGACCTCCGCCCCCACTTTTGTTGATATTTAGTCGGTCATTCGCACCTTACCCGCTTTTGGCAAACTATGGCCTTCTTGCAGCCAAAAACCTCTGATCTCGCTTTTGATGATGTAAGGTTGGGCATTCAGACCTTGCTTCACCTGCTTTTCACCAAATATAGTCGGACATTCACACCTTCTTGCAGCCGAACACTTCCGCTCCACCTTTTAGTTTTCTATGGGGCATTCACACCTTTATTTTCACCGCATTTTATAAAAACACCACAGGAACACCGTATTGAGGCTTTGTTCTGACCGCTCATTCGGTGTCGCGTTTCTTTCAAGCATTTCTCCTGGTTAGCCCGCACTCGGCTCGCTCCCAGAGCCGTGTTAAAGTCTACTTCGCATTCACTCTCTTTTCTCAGCAGACTAAAAGAAACTTCCATCCTGCACCGCTGTTAGCTTTTTCACAAGAGCAGAGGAGAGCGCACCGTTCCCAGCGGCACTGCAGTACCGGGTCGATGCTTGGAGTGAACGGAGCAAGCTCCTTTTTCAACTCCTATTGATAAAAATCCATTTAATATGTAGTCCTTGCATAGACATATCACATATTAAACTGATAAGTACAGATGGATTATGTGCAATTAGTAAAGAGAGTAGAGGACGATCTCTCTCGTTGGAAGTCCTTACCTATATCACTTATGGGGAGAGTTACAACCATTAAAATGATGATACTACCAAAAGTTAACTATTTGTTCTCAATGATCCCCATAAAACCATCTGCTACTTGGTTTAAGTCACTAGATTCATGCATCTCCAAATTTCTGTGGAAAAACAAACCACCACGTATTAGTTTAAAAACCCTACAGAAGACCAAGGACAGTGGTGGATTAGATTTACCTCATTTTCAGCACTATTCCTTAGCCAATAGGTTACAATATATATCAAAATGGTTTAAACCTTGTTGTTGTCACAGTTCCCAGAGACGTTGTAATCGTTGAGGATTCTATATTCACCCCCTCATTAGAGGCACGTGTTGCAGATTGATGACACTGAATCTTCTTCTCTGTTCATTGCTGGCATCATTCCCAGCATCGTAAGTGTTCGTGGCATTGTTAGCCTCTTCTTCTGGATCTTGATATCGAGCATCCTTTTGTATTTCTGGTTTGTAAGTCCTCTCTCTTCGTTCACCGGAGTCTTCGTCTCTTTGTCCTTGAGTTTGGTGATTTTTTCTTCTTTTGATGCCTTGACACAGTGTGACAGGTGATACCACATGGGAGATCCTTTAACTTGGACTGCTGTCCCTGTGCTGCGAAATGGCTGTGCTGCTCAAATGGTCTCTCCTTCATCATATACACAGTTATTTATACATCACCTTCCACCATGAAGCGTTGTCCCTTTTTGTTTCTCTCTTTGTTCTTAAAATGCTGTTATAAATGTCTAAACCAATCCATTAAACTAGATCATTTTGGCAGTAAAGCGATCTACAATGTGCTTGGTCGCAAAGCTGCTCATCTGTGGTAAACAGCTCTTCAGAAAGGCATTCTTCAATTGATTTCACTCATTTTATGTAATAATTTTGTGATTTCCTACAAAACTACACTTCTTCTCCCATCTGTCTGAGTATTTAATATTGTCTGGGTCCCGTTAAAACATGTATTTTTCCCATCTAATTCCTTGTTTGCTTTAAAACAAGTATTCCCCATTTTCTATCCCTTTCAGTAGCCAACCAGTTTGTATGGAGTACACTGGAGCAACTTGACTGATCAGTAAAACACTGCTTTTGTTGTCACCGCAAGGCTTCCCCCGTCGGTTGTTTCACTGAGACACTACTGAGTAACTACAACTCAACACAGTTTATACACATAACATTCATATACATACTAACAAACAAACAAACAATAATTTATCGCAATTTTCTCATCTCTGTTTGAACGTACACCCAGGTAAATATTCCTGTAGTCTTCTCATACCGACTATGGACCCATTCATTGTTTAACTTCACTGTTTTGCAAATCCTAATTGAATATTACACATTGACATTGAACTTTACTGGATAAGCAGGTCTTCATTGCATTCAGCAGCCTATATGTGAGCATTTATGTGTAAGCTGTTCTTCTTTGCATTTATCAGCAGCAAGCAATTCTTCACTGCACATGCATATGTAAATAGTAAAACAATTCCAATGTGTTAGCGAAACCTTCTATATCACAGTGGTTTCTAAGGTCTATTTTAAGTTCTTTGCCATCAGTGAGATGACATTGTTTACAAAGTGTGTCAAATTATCACTGAAGATCTTTTCAGGAATTTCAAATCTAGAAATGAGTTATTTTACGCGTGATTTTGCTACTGAGAGTGCATCTGCTTGTGCACATGGAAATATTTCAGACCATTTGGTAAAAACCTCTGTTGTCACTGAGCAGAATCGTTTCCCTTAACATTAATTTAGTTCAATGAAATCTACAAAATAATGAAATAATGAAATCCAAACAAATATGTTGAAAAAGATACACTGGCTTAGGGAATTATCTTCGTTTTGGTCTTAGATTGCCCTGTGGAATGTATTTTGCACATATTTGACCTGCTAGACAAAACTTTATTCATTTATTTATTCTAAAAAAATGTTTTTAATAATTAGTAAAACCATATGCTGTAAAAACCTGGTTCATTATTGCTTCCATCCCTCCCGTTGAGACATGACATGGTCCGTGGCTCAATACTGCAGCATATTTAAACAAATTCTTTGGCAGTATGGTTTTCCTTCCGGTCATTCATACGAGTCTATTGTAGATGGCAATTGAATAACATCTAATAATGCTAAAATATTTGTAGTTTATACATTTAGCTGTGGATGTCAACATACCTGTTTTTCCAATGCTGTGTTAACACATGTACAGTTGAGAAGGCATACTGACTGTCAGTGTAAACGTTAACAACCTTTTTGTTGTTTAATTTACAAGCTTCAGTTAAAGCTACCAATTCGACTGCTTGAACAGAGTAATTTTTTGGTAGTGGTTGTTTTAAGAAAACTTATGTTTCTGTTACTACTGCAAATCCTGTAGCATTTGTGCCATCAGGGTTTTTTTCCTTGATCTGTTGAATAAATATAGTTATTTCTGCATTTTCATAACGTATATCAGTTAAGTCTGGCCTGGGTAAAACACTGATGGTTATTTCTGGCTTTCCATCTGTGGGGTAGGTAGCAGTGTGGATGGATTAAGTGTAGCACATCTCTCGACAACAAGGTGTGGCTGTGAAAGAAGAACTGTTATGTAGGAGAGATGTCTTGTAAAGATATTTTGTTAAGTAACCATATCACAGCCACTGCATGAGGTACCTTAAGTGTTAATGGGTGAAATAACACCATTATTGTTGATGCCTGCACTGCCAATGGCTTCTGGCCATTGATTCAAAAGTACGATCTCGTCCCTTTTTCCCCCTTTCAGTGGACACTGGCCCCTAATTACCGCAATTCAGCAGGGGGTCTTTCATTAGGAGTACTGTGCACGGTTTCAGCTCCGACCCTGGAAAGCGGAAAAAACGTTGAGATCTGGTTTGAGGACCCAATTGTTGAGAAAAGTCTCTCAATGAGACTCAGAGTTGCTGGAGTCAGTTAATGCAAAGGTTTAATCTTGCAGCAAGTTCAAGAATGTGTGTGTGTATGGGTGTATGTGTGCGAACGTGTGTGAGTTTGTGTGTGTGAGAGTTTAAAGAACCTGTTATCCACAGGCAGGCCTTAACTAGTATGGCACGGGTCCAGCCTGTCTCATCTTTTTTGGAAGGTCCAGCGCTCGGCCGTAACCCTTCTGTCTGTTTGGACTCTCACATACATTCGGTTAATCATAGAAAAACGAGAACAAAACTTTTTAGCCCCTTAAATTCATAAAACAGACATGGTGCAGTTATTTCCATTCTAGAAAATAAGAGTAATCACCACCATTCCTATAAATTCTGGATATTCTAACAATCTGAATCTTTTTTAAATGTTCGATGAAGCCCTTTGCTGTTCTGTTTAGAGACTCAGCTGATCATAAACCAAGTTTTGCTCTTGAACCAAGCTTCTAAACTCTTCACCTTTTTCATTTCTCAGTTAGTATTCACTTTAAAACTGATTAAAAGAAAAATTAAATGAATGCCTATCAACAAATGTGGGATCTAAACTCTAGTGCTTCCTCTAAAATAATTTCCTTTCTCAATTCAGAAATGTGTGTGTGTAAGTCACAACACCCGTGACACCAAAACGGCTTTCTTTTCTCTCTTTTCTCTACACTCTGCACTGTGAGCACACACAACAAATCAGAAAGGCTTTTTTCTCTCTTTTCTACATTATGGACTGTGGGGACACAAAACCGCTCTCTCTCTTTTTTTTTTTGATTGTGTGCCAGGGCGTTGTCTCACGTATTAGATTATGCTTAAGATACGAATGAGTTTATCAGTCACATCAGAATCCATACATACTGATCCTCCCGTAATAAAATGGTCGGATCTTATCAAACACACTTTGTTTCTTGTGACAAGTCAGCGAAACAGCGTATAAACGTCAAGACACTGAATCAAGTTTGCCACAAGAACTCATAAGTTTGGCAGTATTGCTCTGCCGTCAGCAATCATACACCCATTTTATTTTCATGAGACATGTGCAGGCACCTGTTCATCTACTGTTCTATCACTATGAATTAGTTTATCTATTATCAATAAGGATACTTCTACAACTACTATCAAAGTATGTCCGGACTTCTTATGTTGTCAGTTGCTATATATGAATAAGTGGGTTGCTACTGAAAAGCATTAAGCATGTCACACAGCCCAAACATATAACATTTCAGGACACACCACACAGTTAACAACCACAGTGAAGCGTGTCAAAGCCCAAACATGTAACATTCAACAGGACACTTACACAACACATTCAAATCAAACAGTCAGACAACATACAAGAACCTATACCCCAGCCGGCATTGCTCCCTGCCTATTTTCCTACAACTCACTATGTGTGCGCACACCTTTATTCACAAACTCTTCAACTTATACTCTTTTACCGAAGCTGCTACAGCTCGATTGGCCAAATACCCTTAGATTCTATTTCGGTGAATTTGACATCTGCCTTGCATGTAACAGATTAGCGGTTTAGCAGTTTTAATTTAGTTTGAGTGAAGGAATTCATTTTATAGAAAAATCCGAAATCGTGAAGAACTCATGGAAGTAAGCTTATTCTCGGATTCCTGAATCTTTAGATTTGCTCTTTGTTTTACTGCAAAGTACAACGTTGAGCAGCACTAATGAGTTGTTTCTATTTTTGGCAGGCTTTACCTTTGCGGATGAAGCCCTTTCTGTCTGTGCAAAAGAAATCTTGTTACTGTGCAGAGTGACTTCTCTGAGTAGAGTCGCCTTACTTGTTGCGACTGTGCCAATGTTCGAAGCTGGAGTGCAAAGTTGTTGCTTGAATGGTGCTCGCTGGAGCGTGCGGTAGTGTAAAGTTATACCATTTAAAAGGGCTGAAGAGTGCTCAGTGCAGCGGGTGGGCCGAGGTGCAAAGTGACAATATGGCCATAAAAAGAACACCGCTACAAGTGCGCATTGTGCCAGGAAGGGCCCTCGGACGTGAACCAGTGGACAGTTATCGCTTCTCGGCCTTTTGGCTAAGATCAAGTGTAGTATCTGTTCTTATCAGTTTAATGTCTGATGTGTCCTCTATGCGAGGACTACATATTAAATGGATTTGTATCAATAGGAGTTGAAAAAGGAGCTTGCTCCGTTCACTCCAAGCATCGACCCGGTACTGTAGTGCCCCTGGGAACGGTGCGCTCTCCTCTGCTCTTGTGAAAAAGCAAACAGCGGTGCAGGATGGAAGTTTCAGGGAGCCCAAGATGAAACTTTCTTTTAGTCTGCTGAGAAAAGAGAGTGAATGCGAAGTAGACTTTAACACGGCTCTGGGAGCGAGCCGAGTGCGGGCTAACCAGGAGAATTGCTTGAAAGAAACGCGACACCGAATGAGCGGTCAGAACAAAGCCTCAATACGGTGTTCCTGTGGTGTTTTTATAAAATGCGGTGAAAAAAAAGGTGTGAATGCCCCATAGAAAACTAAAAGGTGGAGCGGAAGTGTTCGGCTGCAAGAAGGTGTGAATGTCCGACTATATTTGGTGAAAAGCAGGTGAAGCAAGGTCTGAATGCCCAACCTTACATCATCAAAAGCGAGATCAGAGGTTTTTGGCTGCAAGAAGGCCATAGTTTGCCAAAAGTGGGTAAGGTGCGAATGACCGACTAAATATCAACAAAAGTGGGGGCGGAGGTCTTCGGATGCAAGTGGGTGTGAATATCCCACCATAGAAGTATGGTGGAGAGGAAGCTGTGAATGGCCGACCATAGTTTGCAAAAAGCGGGTGAGAAAAGGTGCAAATGTCCAACGATACATGATCAAAACAGGGAGCGGAGGTGTTTGGCTGCGACAAGGTGTGAATGTCCACCCATAATTAATGAAAAGCGGGCAACAAGTAGGTTCGAATGCCCAACCATACATCATCAAAAGCAGGAGTGGATGTGTTCGGCTACAAGAAGGTTTGAATGTCCGAGCATAGTTTGTAAAAAGCTGGTAAGAAAAGGTTCGAATGCCTGAACATACATCATCAAAAGCAGGACTGGATGTGTTCGGCTACAAGAAGGTTTGAATGTCCGACCATAGTTGGTAAAAAGTGGGTATGAAAAGGTTCGAATGCCCAAGTTCGGCTGAAAAAAACTGTGTTCGGCTGCAAAAAGGTGTGAATGTTTGACTAAAGTTTGTAAGACAAGGTTCGAATGCCTGACAATGTATGATCAAAAGCGGGAGCGGAGGTGTTCAGCTGCAAGAAGGTCTAAATGTCCATAATTAATTGCTAGAAAACATGAAAGAAAATTTTCGAAAATCAATCTGCACATGATCATAAGTGGGAGAGGAGGTGTTCAGCTGCAAGAAGGTGTGAATGTCCTACCATAATTGCTGAAAAATGTGTTAGAAACGGTAAGAATGCCGGACCATACATCATCAAAAGCTAGAGAGGTGGTGTTCGGCTGCAAGTAGGTGTGAATGTCTGACTAAAGTTCAAATATATTAACAAAAGCGGGAAGAGAGGTCTTCGGATGAGTGGTTGAGAATTTCCAACCATAATCTATAAAATGCGGTGAAAAAAAAGGTGTGATAGAAACCTAAAAGGTGGAGCGGAAGTGTTCGGCTGCAAGAAGGTGTGAATGTCCGTCTATAGTTGGTGAAAAGCAGGAAAAGCAAGGTCTGAATGCCCAATCTTACATCATCAAAAGCGAGATCAGAGGTGTTTGGCGGCAAGAAAACGGGTAAGGTGTGAACGACCGACTAAATATCAACAAAAGTGGGGGCGGAGGTCTTCGGCTGCAAGTAGGTGTGAATGTCTGACTAAAGTTCAAATATATTAACAAAAGCGGGAAGAGAGGTCTTCGGATGAGTGGTTGAGAATTTCCAACCATAATCTATAAAATGCGGTGAAAAAAAAGGTGTGATAGAAACCTAAAAGGTGGAGCGGAAGTGTTCGGCTGCAAGAAGGTGTGAATGTCCGTCTATAGTTGGTGAAAAGCAGGAAAAGCAAGGTCTGAATGCCCAATCTTACATCATCAAAAGCGAGATCAGAGGTGTTTGGCGGCAAGAAAACGGGTAAGGTGTGAACGACCGACTAAATATCAACAAAAGTGGGGGCGGAGGTCTTCGGATGCAAGTGGGTGTGAATATCCCACCATACAAGTATGGTGGAGAGGAAGCTGTGAATGTCCGACCATGGTTTGTAAAACGCGGGTAAGAAAAGCCTCGAAAGCCCGACTATACACCATCAAAAGCGGGAGCAGAGGTGTTCAGCTGCAAGAAGGTCTGAATGTCCACCAATAATTACTGAAAAATGGGTAAGAAGAGGTGTGAATGCCCAACTATACATCATCAAAAGCAGAAGTGGATGTGTTCGGCCACAAGAAGGTTTGAATGTCCGACCATAGTTTGTAAAAGGCGGGTAAGAAAAGGTTTGAATGCCCGAACATACACAATCAAAAGAGGGAGCGGAGGTGTTTCGCTGCAAGAAGGTGTGAATGTCCGAGCATAGTTTGTAAAAAGCGGGTAAGAAAAGGTTCGAATGCCCGAACATACACCATCAAAAGAGGGAGCGGAGGTGTTCCGCTGTAAGAAGCTGTGAATGTCCAACCATAGTTGGTAAAAAGCGGGTAAGAAAAGGTTAAAATACCCGACTCTACACAATCAATAGCGGGAGCGGAGTTGTTCGGCTAAAAGAAGGTGTGAAAGTCCGACCATGGTTTGTAAAAAGCGGGTAAGAAAAGGTTCGAATGCAAAAATATACACCATCAAAAGCGGAAGCCGAGGTGTTCGGCTGCAAGTAGGTCTGAATGTCCACCCATAATTAATGAAAAGCGGGCAACAAGTAGGTTCGAATGCCCAACCATACATCAACAAAAGCAGGAGTGGATGTGTTTGGCTACAAGAAGGTTTGAATGTCCGAGCATAGTTTGTAAAAAGCGGGTAAGAAAAGGTGCGAATGCCCGACAATGTATGATCAAAAGAGGGAGTGGAGGTTTTCGGCTACAAGAAGGTTTGAATGTCCAACCATAGTTTGTAAAAAGCGGGTAAGAAAAGGTGCGAATGCCCGAAAATACACCATCAAAAGAGGGAGCGGAGGTGTTCCGCTGTAAGATGGTGCGAATGTCCGACCATAGTTGGTAAAAAGCGGGTAAGAAAAGGTTCGAATGCCCGAATATATACCATCATAAGCGGAAGCGGAGGTGTTCGGCTGCAAGAAGGTGTGAACGTCCGACCAAAGTTTGTAAAAAGCAGTTAAGAAAAGGTTCGAATATCCAACCAAACATAATCAAAAGTGGGAGCAGAGCTGTTCGACTGCAAGTAGGTGTGAATTTCCACCCATAATTCCTGAAAAATGGGTAAGAAAAGGTGCGAATGCCCAACCATACATCATCAAAAGAAGAAGTGGATGTGTTCTGCTACAAGAAGGTTTGAATGTCCGACCATAGCTTGTAAAAAGTGGGTAAGAAAAAGTTCGAATGCTCGAACATACACCATCAAAATTGGGAGCGGAGGTGTTCCGCTGTAAGACGGTGTGAATGTCCGACCATAATTGGTAAAAAGCGGGTAAGAAAAGGTTAAAATACCCGACTCTACACAATCAATAGCGGGAGCGGAGTTGTTCGGCTACAAGAAGGTGTGAAAGTCCGACCATGGTTTGTAAAACGCGGGTAAGACAAGGTGCGAATGCCCGACAATGTATGATCAAAAGAGGGAGCGGAGGTGTTCGGCTGCAAGGTCTGAATTTCCAACCAATAATTACTGAAAAATGGGTAATAAAAGGTGTGAATGCCCAACTATACATCATAAAAAGCAGAAGTGGATGTGTTCGGCCACAAGAAGGTTTGAATGTCCGACCATAGTTTGTAAAAAGCGGGTAAGAAAAGGTTCGAATGCCCGAACATACACAATCAAAAGAGGGAGCGGAGGGGTTTCGCTGCAAGAAGGTGTGAACGTCCGAGCATAGTTTGTAAAAAGTGGGTAAGAAAAGGTTCGAATGCCAAAATATACACCATCAAAAACGGAAGCCGAGGTGTTCGGCTGCAAGTAGGTGTGAATGTCAGATCATAATTTGCAAAAAGCTGATGAGAAAGGTGTGAATGACCGACAATAATTACTGAAAAATGTGTTAGAAAAGGTAAGAATGCCGGACTATTCATCATCAAAAGCAGAGAAGAGGTGTTCGGATGCAAGAAGCTGTGAATGTCCAGCCATAATTACTCAAAAACGGGTAAGAAAAGGTAGTATTGCCAGACCATAAATGATCAAAACAGGGAGCGGAGGTGTTCCGCTGTAAGAAGGTGTGAATGTCCGACCATAATTGGTAAAAAGCGGGTAAGAAAAGGTTAAAATACCCGACTGTACACAATCAATAGCGGGAGCGGAGTTGTTTGGCTACTAAAAGGTGTGAAAGTCCGACCATACATCCTCAAAAGCAGAACTGGATGTGTTCGGCTACAAGAAGGTTTGAATGTCCGACCATAGTTTGTAAAAAGCGGGTAAGAAAAGGTTCGAATGCCCAAACATACACCATCAAAAGAGGGAGTGGAGGTGTTCCGCCATAAGAAGGTGTGAATGTCCGACCGTAGTTGGTAAAAAGTTGGTAAGAAAAGGTTAAAATACCCGACTGCACACAATCAATAGCGGGAGCGGAGGTTTTCGGCTAAAAGAAGGTCTGAATGTCCAACCATAATTTGTAAAAACCGGGGAAGAAAAGGCTTGAAAGCCCGACTATACACCATCAAAAGCGGGAGCAGAGGGGTTCAGCTGCAAGAAGGTCTGAATGTCCATCAATAATTGCTAGAAAACATGAAAGAAAATTTTCGAATATCAAACCGCACATGATCGTAAGTGGGAGCGGAGGTGTTTAGCTGCAAGAAGGTGTGAATGTCCACCCATAATTCCTCAAAAATGGGTAAAAAAAAAGGTGCGAATGCCCAACCATACATCATCAAAAGCAGGTGTGAATGTCAGATCATAATTTGCAAAAACCTGATGAGAAATGGTGAGAATGCCCGACTATACACCATCAAATGCGGGAGCGGAGGTGTTCGGCTGTTAGTAGGTGTGAATGTCCGACCAAACTTGCTGAAAAATATGACAAAGCAGTTTTCACTTGGTTTGAGTGAAGGATTTCATTTTATATCAAAATCCGAAATTGTGTAGAACTCGTGGAAATAAGTTTATTCTCGGATTCCTAAAGGTTTAGTGTTGTTCTTTGGTATACTGCAAAGTAATACTTTTTATTTTGTTGAAACCGATTCAGACATGGATAAATATCAAGGACAAAGCAGTTTTAACTTGGTTTGAGTGAAGGAATTCATTTTATATCAAAATCCGAAATTGTGTAGAACTCGTGGAAATAAGTTTATTCTCGGATTCCTAAAGGTTTAGTGTTGTTCTTTAGTATACTGCAAAGTAATACTTTCTATTTTGTTGAAACCGATTAAGTTAAAACTGCTTTGTCCTTCATATTTATCCATGTCATAATAGCTTTAAACAAAAAAGAACGTTGTACTTTGCAGGATAGGAAAGAACAACTCTAAACCTTTTCAGGAATCCGAGAATAAGCTTCTTATCACCAGTTCTACACAATTTCGGATTTTGATATAAAATGAATTCCTTCACTCAAACCAAGTTAAAACTGCTTTGTCCTTCATATTTATCCATGTCTGAATAGGTTTCAACAAAAAAGAAAGTATTAATTTGCAGTATACCAAAGAACAACACTAAACCTTTAGGAATCCGAGAATAAGCTTCTTATCACCAGTTCTACACAATTTCGGATTTTGATATAAAATGAATTCCTTCACTCAAACCAAGTTAAAACTGCTTTGTCCTTAATATTTATCCATGTCTGAATAGGTTTCAACAAAAAAGAAAGTATTACTTTGCAGTATACCAAAGAACAACACTAAACCTTTAGGAATCCGAGAATAAGCTTCTTATCGCCAGTTCTACACAATTTCGGATTTTGATATAAAATGAATTCCTTCACTCAAACCAAGTTAAAACTGCTTTGTCCTTAATATTTATCCGTGTCTGAATAGGTTTCAACAAAAAAGAAAGTATTACTTTACAGTATACCAAAGAACAACACTAAACCTTTAGGAATCCGAGAATAAGCTTCTTATCACCAGTTCTACACAATTTCGGATTTTGATATAAAATGAATTCCTTCACTCAAACCAAGTTAAAACTGCTTTGTCCTTCATATTTATCCATGTCTGAATGGGTTTCAACAAAATAGAAAGCATTACTTTGCAGTATACCAAAGAACAACACTAAACCTTTAGGAATCCGAGAATAAACTTATTTCCACGAGTTCTACACAATTTCGGATTTTGATATAAAATGAATTCCTTCACTCAAACCAAGTGAAAACTGCTTTGTCATATTTTTCAGCAAGTATGGTTGGACATTCACACCTACTCACAGCCGAACACCTCCGCTCCCGCATTTGATGGTGTATAGTCGGGCATTCTCACCATTTCTCATCAGGTTTTTGCAAATTATGATGACATTCACACCTGCTTTTGATGTTGTATGGTTGGGCATTCGCACCTTTTTTTACCCATTTTTCAGGAATTATGGGTGGACATTCACACCATCTTACAGCTGAACACCTCCTCTCCCGCATATGATCATGTGCGGCTTGATATTCGAAAAATTTTCTTTCATGTTTTCTAGCAATTATTGATGGACATTGAGACCTTCTTGCAGCTGAACACCTCTGCTCCCGCTTTTGATGGTGTATAGTTGGGCTTTCGAGCCTTTTCTTCCCCGGTTTTTACAAATTATGGTTGGACATTCAGACCTTCTTGCAGCCGAAAACCTCCGCTCCCTCTTTTGATCATACATTGTCGGGCATTCGCACCTTTTCTTAACCACTTTTTACAAAACATGGTTGGACTTTCACACTTTCTTGTAGCCGAACACATCCCTTCCCGCTATTGATTGTGTACAGTCGGGTATTTTAACCTTTTCTTACCCGCTTTTTACCAACTACGGTCGGACATTCACACTTTCTTATGGCGGAACACCTCCGCTCCCTCTTTTGATGGTGTAGGTTCGGGCATTCGAACCTTTTCTTACCGGCCTTTTACAAACTATGGTCGGACATTCAAACCTTCTTGTGGCCGAACACATCCACTTCTGCTTGTGATGATGTATAGTTGGGCATTCACACCTTTTCTTACCCATTTTTCAGTAATTATTGGTGGACATTCAGACCTTCTTGCAGCTGAACACCTCCGCTCCCGCTTTTGATGGTGTATAGTCGGGATTTCGAGCCTTTTCTTCAACGGTGTTTACAAATTATGGTTGGAAATTCAGACCTTGCAGCCGAAACACTCCGCTCCCTCTTTTGATCATACATTGTCGGGCATTCGCACCTTGTCTTACCCGCTTTTTACAAACCATGGTCGGACTTTCACACCTTCTTGTAGCCGAACAACTCCGCTCCCGCTATTGATTGTGTACAGTCCGGTTTTTTAACCTTTTCTTACCCGCTTTTTACCAACTATGGTCGGACATTCGCAGCATCTTACAGCGAAACACCTCCGCTCCCTCTTTTGATGGTGTATGTTCGGGCATTCGAACTTTTTCTTACCCACTTTTTACAAACTATGGTCGGACATTCAAACCTTCTTGTAGCAGAACACATCCACTTCTTCTTTTGATGATGTATGGTTGGGCATTCGCACCTTTTCTTACCCATTTTTCAGGAATTATGGGTGGATATTCACACCTACTTGCAGTCGAACAGCTCTGTACCCACTTTTGATTATGTTTGGTTGGATATTCGAACCTTTTCTTAACTGCTTTTTACAAACTTTGGTCGGACGTTCACACCTTCTTGCAGCCGAACACCTCCGCTTCCGCTTTTGATGGTATATATTCGGGCATTCGAACCTTTTCTTACCCACTTTTTACCAACTATGGTCGGACATTCACACCGTCTTTCAAGTGTAACACCTCCGCTCCCTCTTTTGATGGTGTATGTTCGGGCATTCGCACCTTTTCTTACCCGCTTTTTACAAACTATGGTCGTACATTCAAACCTTGTAGCCGAAAACCTCCACTCCCTCTTTTGATCATACTTTGTCGGGCATTCGCACCTTTTCTTACCCGCTTTTTACAAACTATGCTCGGACATTCAAACCTTCTTGTAGCCAAACACATCCACTCCTGCTTTTGTTGATGTATGGTTGGGCATTCGAACCTACTTGTTGCCCGCTTTTCATTAATTATGGGTGGACATTCACACCTTGTCACAGCCAAACACCTCCGCTCCCTGTTTTGATCATGTATGGTTGGACATTCGCACCTTTTCTCACCCGCTTTTTGCAAATTATGGTCGGCCATTCACAGCTTCCTCTCCACCATACTTGTATGGTGGGATATTCACACCCACTTGCATCCGAAGATCTCCGCCCCCAATTTTGTTGATATTTAGTCGGTCATTCACACCTTACCCGTTTTCTTGCCGCCAAACACCTCTGATCTCGCTTTTGATGATGTAAGATTGGGCATTCAGACCTTGCTTTTCCTGCTTTTCACCAACTATAGATGGACATTCACACCTTCTTGCAGCCGAACACTTCCGCTCCACCTTTTAGGTTTCTATCACACCTTTTTTTTCACCGCATTTTATAGATTATGGTTGGAAATTCTCAACCACTCATCCGAAGACCTCTCCTCCCGCTTTTGTTAATATATTTGAACTTTAGTCAGACATTCACACCTACTTGTAGCCGAACACCACCTCTCTAGCTTTTGATGAGGTATGGTCCGGGATTCTTACCGTTTCTAACACATTTTTCAGCAATTATGGTAGGATATTCACACCTTCTTGCAGCTGAACACCTCCTCTCCCACTTATGATCATGTGCGGATTGATTTTCAAAATTTTCTTTCATGTTTTCTAGCAATTAATTATGGACATTTAGACCTTCTTGCAGCTGAACACCTCCGCTCCCGCTTTTGACCATACATTGTCAGGCATTCGCACCTTGTCTTACCCGCTTTTTACAAACTTTAGTCGAACATTCACACCTTTTTGCAGCCGAACACAGTTTTTTGCAGCCGAATTTGGGCATTCGCACCTTTTCATACCCACTTTTTACCAACTATGGTCGGACATTCACACCGTCTTACAGCGGAACACCTCCGCTCCCTCTTTTGATGGTGTATGTTCGGGCATTCAAACCTTTTCTTACCCGCTTTTTACAAACTATGCTCGGACATTCAAACCTTCTTGTAGCCGAACACATCCACTCCTGCTTTTGATGATGTATGGTATGGCATTCGAACCTACTTGTTGCCCGCTTTTCATTAATTATGGGTGGACATTCACACCTTGTCGCAGCCAAACACCCTGTTTCGATCATGTATGGTTGGACATTCGCACCTTTTCTCACCCGCTTTTTGCAAACTATGGTCGGCCATTCACAGCTTCCTCTCCACCATACTTGTATGGTGGGATATTCACACCCACTTGCATCCGAAGATCTCCGCCCCCACTTTTGTTGATATTTAGTCGGTCATTCACACCTTACCCGCTTTTGGCAAACTATGGCCTTCTTGCAGCCAAAAACCTCTGATCTCGCTTTTGATGATGTAAGGTTGGGCATTCAGACCTTGCTTCACCTGCTTTTCACCAAATATAGTCGGACATTCACACCTTCTTGCAGCCGAACACTTCCGCTCCACCTTTTAGTTTTCTATGGGGCATTCACACCTTTATTTTCACCGCATTTTATAAAAACACCACAGGAACACCGTATTGAGGCTTTGTTCTGACCGCTCATTCGGTGTCGCGTTTCTTTCAAGCATTTCTCCTGGTTAGCCCGCACTCGGCTCGCTCCCAGAGCCGTGTTAAAGTCTACTTCGCATTCACTCTCTTTTCTCAGCAGACTAAAAGAAACTTCCATCCTGCACCGCTGTTAGCTTTTTCACAAGAGCAGAGGAGAGCGCACCGTTCCCAGCGGCACTGCAGTACCGGGTCGATGCTTGGAGTGAACGGAGCAAGCTCCTTTTTCAACTCCTATTGATAAAAATCCATTTAATATGTAGTCCTTGCATAGACATATCACATATTAAACTGATAAGTACAGATGGATTATGTGCAATTAGTAAAGAGAGTAGAGGACGATCTCTCTCGTTGGAAGTCCTTACCTATATCACTTATGGGGAGAGTTACAACCATTAAAATGATGATACTACCAAAAGTTAACTATTTGTTCTCAATGATCCCCATAAAAAACTATCTGCTACTTGGTTTAAGTCACTAGATTCATGCATCTCCAAATTTCTGTGGAAAAACAAACCACCATGTATTAGTTTAAAAACCCTACAGAAGACCAAGGACAGTGGTGGATTAGATTTACCTCATTTTCAGCACTATTCCTTAGCCAATAGGTTACAATATATATCAAAATGGTTTAAACCTTGTTGTTGTCACAGTTCCCAGAGACGTTGTAATCGTTGAGGATTCTATATTCACCCCCTCATTAGAGGCACGTGTTGCAGATTGATGACACTGAATCTTCTTCTCTGTTCATTGCTGGCATCATTCCCAGCATCGTAAGTGTTCGTGGCATTGTTAGCCTCTTCTTCTGGATCTTGATATCGAGCATCCTTTTGTATTTCTGGTTTGTAAGTCCTCTCTCTTCGTTCACCGGAGTCTTCGTCTCTTTGTCCTTGAGTTTGGTGATTTTTTCTTCTTTTGATGCCTTGACACAGTGTGACAGGTGATACCACATGGGAGATCCTTTAACTTGGACTGCTGTCCCTGTGCTGCGAAATGGCTGTGCTGCTCAAATGGTCTCTCCTTCATCATATACACAGTTATTTATACATCACCTTCCACCATGAAGCGTTGTCCCTTTTTGTTTCTCTCTTTGTTCTTAAAATGCTGTTATAAATGTCTAAACCAATCCATTAAACTAGATCATTTTGGCAGTAAAGCGATCTACAATGTGCTTGGTCGCAAAGCTGCTCATCTGTGGTAAACAGCTCTCCAGAAAGGCATTCTTCAATTGATTTCACTCATTTTATGTAATAATTTTGTGATTTCCTACAAAACTACACTTCTTCTCCCATCTGTCTGAGTATTTAATATTGTCTGGGTCCCGTTAAAACATGTATTTTTCCCATCTAATTCCTTGTTTGCTTTAAAACAAGTATTCCCCATTTTCTATCCCTTCAGTAGCCAACCAGTTTGTATGGAGTACAGTGGAGCAACTTGACTGATCAGTAAAACACTGCTTTTGTTGTCACCGCAAGGCTTCCCCCGTCGGTTGTTTCACTGAGACACTACTGAGTAACTACAACTCAACACAGTTTATACACATAACATTCATATACATACTAACAAACAAACAAACAATAATTTATCGCAATTTTCTCATCTCTGTTTGAACGTACACCCAGGTAAATATTCCTGTAGTCTTCTCATACCGACTATGGACCCATTCATTGTTTAACTTCACTGTTTTGCAAATCCTAATTGGATATTACACATTGACATTGAACTTTACTGGATAAGCAGGTCTTCATTGCATTCAGCAGCCTATATGTGAGCATTTATGTGTAAGCTGTTCTTCTTTGCATTTATCAGCAGCAAGCAATTCTTCACTGCACATGCATATGTAAATAGTAAAACAATTCCAATGTGTTAGCGAAACCTTCTATATCACAGTGGTTTCTAAGGTCTATTTTAAGTTCTTTGCCATCAGTGAGATGACATTGTTTACAAAGTGTGTCAAATTATCACTGAAGATCTTTTCAGGAATTTCAAATCTAGAAATGAGTTATTTTACGCGTGATTTTGCTACTGAGAGTGCATCTGCTTGTGCACATGGAAATATTTCAGACCATTTGGTAAAAACCTCTGTTGTCACTGAGCAGAATCGTTTCCCTTAACATTAATTTAGTTCAATGAAATCTACAAAATAATGAAATAATGAAATCCAAACAAATATGTTGAAAAAGATACACTGGCTTAGGGAATTATCTTCGTTTTGGTCTTAGATTGCCCTGTGGAATGTATTTTGCACATATTTGACCTGCTAGACAAAACTTTATTCATTTATTTATTCTAAAAAAATGTTTTTAATAATTAGTAAAACCATATGCTGTAAAAACCTGGTTCATTATTGCTTCCATCCCTCCTGTTGAGACATGACATGGTCCGTGGCTCAATACTGCAGCATATTTAAACAAATTCTTTGGCAGTATGGTTTTCCTTCCGGTCATTCATACGAGTCTATTGTAGATGGCAATTGAATAACATCTAATAATGCTAAAATATTTGTAGTTTATACATTTAGCTGTGGATGTCAACATACCTGTTTTTCCAATGCTGTGTTAACACATGTACAGTTGAGAAGGCATACTGACTGTCAGTGTAAACGTTAACAACCTTTTTGTTATTTAATTTACAAGCTTCAGTTAAAGCTACCAATTCGACTGCTTGAACAGAGTAATTTTTTGGTAGTGGTTGTTTTAAGAAAACTTCAGTTTCTGTTACTACTGCAAATCCTGTAGCATTTGTGCCATCAGGGTTTTTTTCCTTGATCTGTTGAATAAATATAGTTATTTCTGCATTTTCATAATGTATATCAGTTAAGTCTGGCCTGGGTAAAACACTGATGGTTATTTCTGACATGCAATCATGAGGCTTTCCATCTGTGGGGTAGGTAGCAGTGTGGATGGATTAAGTGTAGCACATCTCTCGACAACAAGGTGTGGCTGTGAAAGAAGAACTGTTATGTAGGAGAGATGTCTGGTAAAGATATTTTGTTAAGTAACCATATCACAGCCACTGCATGAGGTACCTTAAGTGTTAATGGGTGAAATAACACCATTATTGTTGATGCCTGCACTGCCAATGGCTTCTGGCCATTGATTCAAAAGTACGATCTCGTCCCTTTTTCCTCTTTCAGTGGACACTGGCCCCTAATTACCGCAATTCAGCAGGGGGTCTTTCATTAGGAGTACTGGACTCCCCCGTGCACGGTTTCAGCTCCGACCCTGGACAGCGGAAAAAACGTTGAGATCTGGTTTGAGGACCCAATTGTTGAGAAAAGTCTCTCAATGAGACTCAGAGTTGCTGGAGTCAGTTAATGCAAAGGTTTAATCTTGCAGCAAGTTCAAGAATGTGTGTGTGTATGGGTGTATGTGTGCGAACGTGTGTGAGTTTGTGTGTGTGAGAGTTTAAAGAACCTGTAATCCACAGGCAG
This sequence comes from Leuresthes tenuis, assembly GCF_036924035.1. Classification (NCBI taxonomy): domain Eukaryota; kingdom Metazoa; phylum Chordata; class Actinopteri; order Atheriniformes; family Atherinopsidae; genus Leuresthes; species Leuresthes tenuis. The sequence goes on from NW_027325377.1 coordinate 12,016,975, forward strand.
GCCTTAACTAGTATGGCACGGGTCCAGCCTGTCTCATCTTTTTTGGAAGGTCCAGCGCTCGGCCGTAACCCTTCTGTCTGTTTGGACTCTCACATACATTCGGTTAATCATAGAAAAACGAGAACAAAACTTTTTAGCCCCTTAAATTCATAAAACAGACATGGTGCAGTTATTTCCATTCTAGAAAATAAGAGTAATCACCACCATTCCTATAAATTCTGGATATTCTAACAATCTGAATCTTTTTTAAATGTTCGATGAAGCCCTTTGCTGTTCTGTTTAGAGACTCAGCTGATCATAAACCAAGTTTTGCTCTTGAACCAAGCTTCTAAACTCTTCACCTTTTTCATTTCTCAGTTAGTATTCACTTTAAAACTGATTAAAAGAAAAATTAAATGAATGCCTATCAACAAATGTGGGATCTAAACTCTAGTGCTTCCTCTAAAATAATTTCCTTTCTCAATTCAGAAATGTGTGTGTGTAAGTCACAACACCCGTGACACCAAAACGGCTTTCTTTTCTCTCTTTTCTCTACACTCTGCACTGTGAGCACACACACCAAATCAGAAAGGCTTTTTTCTCTCTTTTCTACATTATGGACTGTGGGGACACAAAACCGCTCTCTCTTTTTTTTTTTTTGATTGTGTGCCAGGGCGTTGTCTCACGTATTAGATTATGCTTAAGATACGAATGAGTTTATCAGTCACATCAGAATCCATACATACTGATCCTCCCGTAATAAAATGGTCGGATCTTATCAAACACACTTTGTTTCTTGTGACAAGTCAGCGAAACAGCGTATACACGTCAAGACACTGAATCAAGTTTGCCACAAGAACTCATAAGTTTGGCAGTATTGCTCTGCCGTCAGCAATCATACACCCATTTTATTTTCATGAGACATGTGCAGGCACCTGTTCATCTACTGTTCTATCACTTTGAATTAGTTTATCTATTATCAATAAGGATACTTCTACAACTACTATCAAAGTATGTCCGGACTTCTTATGTTGTCAGTTGCTATATATGAATAAGTGGGTTGCTACTGAAAAGCATTAAGCATGTCACACAGCCCAAACATATAACATTTCAGGACACACCACACAGTTAACAACCACAGTGAAGCGTGTCAAAGCCCAAACATGTAACATTCAACAGGACACTTACACAACACATTCAAATCAAACAGTCAGACAACATACAAGAACCTATACCCCAGCCGGCATTGCTCCCTGCCTATTTTCCTACAACTCACTATGTGTGCGCACACCTTTATTCACAAACTCTTCAACTTATACTCTTTTACCGAAGCTGCTACAGCTCGATTGGCCAAATACCCTTAGATCCTATTTCGGTGAATTTGACATCTGCCTTGCATGTAACAGATTAGCGGTTTAGCAGTTTTAATTTAGTTTGAGTGAAGGAATTCATTTTATAGCAAATTTCCGAAATCGTGAAGAACTCATGGAAGTAAGCTTATTCTCGGATTCCTGAATCTTTAGATTTGCTCTTTCTTTTACTGCAAAGTACAACGTTGAGCAGCACTAATGAGTTGTTTCTATTTTTGGCAGGCTTTACCTTTGCGGATGAAGCCCTTTCTGTCTGTGCAAAAGAAATCTTGTTACTGTGCAGAGTGACTTCTCTGAGTAGAGTCGCCTTACTTGTTGCGACTGTGCCAATGTTCGAAGCTGGAGTGCAAAGTTGTTGCTTGAATGGTGCTCGCTGGAGTGTGCGGTAGTGTAAAGTTATACCATTTAAAAGGGCTGAAGAGTGCTCAGTGCAGCGGGTGGGCCGAGGTGCAAAGTGACACTATGGCCATAAAAAGAACACCGCTACAAGTGCGCATTGTGCCAGGAAGGGCCCTCGGACGTGAACCAGTGGACAGTTATCGCTTCTCGGCCTTTTGGCTAAGATCAAGTGTAGTATCTGTTCTTATCAGTTTAATGTCTGATGTGTCCTCTATGCGAGGACTACATATTAAATGGATTTGTATCAATAGGAGTTGAAAAAGGAGCTTGCTCCGTTCACTCCAAGCATCGACCCGGTACTGTAGTGCCCCTGGGAACGGTGCGCTCTCCTCTGCTCTTGTGAAAAAGCAAACAGCGGTGCAGGATGGAGGTTTCAGGGAGCCCAAGATGAAACTTTCTTTTAGTCTGCTGAGAAAAGAGAGTGAATGCGAAGTAGACTTTAACACGGCTCTGGGAGCGAGCCGAGTGCGGGCTAACCAGGAGAATTGCTTGAAAGAAACGCGACACCGAATGAGCGGTCAGAACAAAGCCTCAATACGGTGTTCCTGTGGTGTTTTTATAAAATGCGGTGAAAAAAAAGGTGTGAATGCCCCATAGAAAACTAAAAGGTGGAGCGGAAGTGTTCGGCTGCAAGAAGGTGTGAATGTCCGACTATATTTGGTGAAAAGCAGGTGAAGCAAGGTCTGAATGCCCAACCTTACATCATCAAAAGCGAGATCAGAGGTTTTTGGCTGCAAGAAGGCCATAATTTGCCAAAAGTGGGTAAGGTGCGAATGACCGACTAAATATCAACAAAAGTGGGGGCGGAGGTCTTCGGATGCAAGTGGGTGTGAATATCCCACCATAGAAGTATGGTGGAGAGGAAGCTGTGAATGGCCGACCATAGTTTGCAAAAAGCGGGTGAGAAAAGGTGCGAATGTCCAACCATACATGATCAAAACAGGGAGCGGAGGTGTTTGGCTGCGACAAGGTGTGAATGTCCACCCATAATTAATGAAAAGCGGGCAACAAGTAGGTTCGAATGCCCAACCATACATCATCAAAAGCAGGAGTGGATGTGTTCGGCTACAAGAAGGTTTGAATGTCCGAGCATAGTTTGTAAAAAGCTGGTAAGAAAAGGTTCGAATGCCTGAACATACATCATCAAAAGCAGGACTGGATGTGTTTGGCTACAAGAAGGTTTGAATGTCCGACCATAGTTGGTAAAAAGTGGGTATGAAAAGGTTCGAATGCCCAAGTTCGGCTGAAAAAAACTGTGTTCGGCTGCAAAAAGGTGTGAATGTTTGACTAAAGTTTGTAAGACAAGGTTTGAATGCCTGACAATGTATGATCAAAAGCGGGAGCGGAGGTGTTCAGCTGCAAGAAGGTCTAAATGTCCATCATTAATTGCTAGAAAACATGAAAGAAAATTTTCGAAAATCAATCTGCACATGATCATAAGTGGGAGAGGAGGTGTTCAGCTGCAAGAAGGTGTGAATGTCCTACCATAGTTGCTGAAAAATGTGTTAGAAACGGTAAGAATGCCGGACCATACATCATCAAAAGCTAGAGAGGTGGTGTTCGGCTGCAAGTAGGTGTGAATGTCTGACTAAAGTTCAAATATATTAACAAAAGCGGGAGGAGAGGTCTTCGGATGACTGGTTGAGAATTTCCAACCATAATCTATAAAATGCGGTGAAAAAAAAGGTGTGATAGAAACCTAAAAGGTGGAGCGGAAGTGTTCGGCTGCAAGAAGGTGTGAATGTCCGTCTATAGTTGGTGAAAAGCAGGAAAAGCAAGGTCTGAATGCCGAATCTTACATCATCAAAAGCGAGATCAGAGGTGTTTGGCTGCAAGAAAACGGGTAAGGTGTGAACGACCGACTAAATATCAACAAAAGTGGGGGCGGAGGTCTTCGGATGCAAGTGGGTGTGAATATCCCACCATACAAGTATGGTGGAGAGGAAGCTGTGAATGTCCGACCATGGTTTGTAAAACGGGTAAGACAAGGTGCGAATGTCCGACAATGTATGATCAAAAGAGGGAGCGGAGGTGTTTGGCTGCAAGGTCTGAATTTCCAACCATAATTTGTAAACACCGTTGAAGAAAAGCCTCGAAAGCCCGACTATACACCATCAAAAGCGGGAGCAGAGGTGTTCAGCTGCAAGGTCTGAATGTCCACCAATAACTACTGAAAAATGGGTAAGAAGAGGTGTGAATGCCCAACTATACATCATCAAAAGCAGAAGTGGATGTGTTCGGCCACAAGAAGGTTTGAATGTCCGACCATAGTTTGTAAAAGGCGGGTAAGAAAAGGTTTGAATGCCCGAACATACACAATCAAAAGAGGGAGCGGAGGTGTTTCGCTGCAAGAAGGTGTGAATGTCCGAGCATAGTTTGTAAAAAGCGGGTAAGAAAAGGTTCTAATGCCCGAACATACACCATCAAAAGAGGGAGCGGAGGTGTTCCGCTGTAAGAAGGTGTGAATGTCCAACCATAGTTGGTAAAAAGCGGGTAAGAAAAGGTTAAAATACCCGACTCTACACAATCAATAGCGGGAGCGGAGTTGTTCGGCTAAAAGAAGGTGTGAAAGTCCGACCATGGTTTGTAAAAAGCGGGTAAGAAAAGGTTCGAATGCAAAAATATACACCATCAAAAGCGGAAGCCGAGGTGTTCGGCTGCAAGTAGGTCTGAATGTCCACCCATAATTAATGAAAAGCGGGCAACAAGTAGGTTCGAATGCCCAACCATACATCAACAAAAGCAGGAGTGGATGTGTTTGGCTACAAGAAGGTTTGAATGTCCGAGCATAGTTTGTAAAAAGCGGGTAAGAAAAGGTGCGAATGCCCGTAAATGTATGATCAAAAGAGGGAGTGGAGGTTTTCGGCTACAAGAAGGTTTGAATGTCCAACCATAGTTTGTAAAAAGCGGGTAAGAAAAGGTGCGAATGCCCGAAAATACACCATCAAAAGAGGGAGCGGAGGTGTTCCGCTGTAAGATGGTGCGAATGTCCGACCATAGTTGGTAAAAAGCGGGTAAGAAAAGGTTCGAATGCCCGAATATATACCATCATAAGCGGAAGCGGAGGTGTTCGGCTGCAAGAAGGTGTGAACGTCCGACCAAAGTTTGTAAAAAGCAGTTAAGAAAAGGTTCGAAAATCCAACCAAACATAATCAAAAGTGGGAGCAGAGCTGTTCGACTGCAAGTAGGTGTGAATTTCCACCCATAATTCCTGAAAAATGGGTAAGAAAAGGTGCGAATGCCCAACCATACATCATCAAAAGAAGAAGTGGATGTGTTCTGCTACAAGAAGGTTTGAATGTCCGACCATAGCTTGTAAAAAGTGGGTAAGAAAAAGTTCGAATGCTCGAACATACACCATCAAAATTGGGAGCGGAGGTGTTCCGCTGTAAGACGGTGTGAATGTCCGACCATAATTGGTAAAAAGCGGGTAAGAAAAGGTTAGAATACCCGACTGTACACAATCTATAGCGGGAGCGGAGTTGTTCGGCTACAAGAAGGTGTGAAAGTCCGACCATGGTTTGTAAAACGCGGGTAAGACAAGGTGCGAATGCCCGACAATGTATGATCAAAAGAGGGAGCGGAGGTGTTCGGCTGCAAGGTCTGAATTTCCAACCATAATTTGTAAACACCGTTGAAGAAAAGCCTCGAAAGCAGGGACTATACACCATCAAAAGCGGGAGCAGAGGTGTTCAGCTGCAAGAAGGTCTGAATGTCCACCAATAATTACTGAGAAATGGGTAAGAAAAGGTGTGAATGCCCAACTATACATCATCACAAGCAGAGGTGGATGTGTTCGGCCACAAGAAGGTTTGAATGTCCGACCATAGTTTGTAAAAGGCGGGTAAGAAAAGGTTTGAATGCCCGAACATACACAATCAAAAGAGGGAGCGGAGGTGTTTCGCTGCAAGAAGGTGTGAATGTCCGAGCATAGTTTGTAAAAAGTGGGTAAGAAAAGGTTCGAATGCCAGAACATACACCATCAAAAGAGGGAGCGGAGGGTTTCCGCTGTAAGAAGGTGTGAATGTCCGACCATAGTTGGTAAAAAGCGGGTAAGAAAAGGTTAAAATACCCGACTCTACACAATCAATAGCGGGAGCGGAGTTGTTCGGCTAAAAGAAGGTCTGAATGTCCATCAATAATTGCTAGAAAACATGAAAGAAAATTTTCGAATATCAAACCGCACATGATCATAAGTGGGAGCGGAGGTGTTTAGCTGCAAGAAGGTGTGAATGTCCACCCATAATTCCTCAAAAATGGGTAAAAAAAAAGGTGCGAATGCCCAACCATACATCATCAAAAGCAGGACTGGATGTGTTCGGCTACAAGGTTTGAATGTCCGAGCATAGTTTGTTAAAAGCGGGTAAGAAAAGGTTCGAATGCCCGAACATACACCATCAAAAGAGGGAGCGGAGGTGTTCCGCCATAAGAAGGTGTGAATGTCCGACCGTAGTTGGTAAAAAGCGGGTAAGAAAAGGTTAAAATGGCCGTCTGTACACAATCAATAGCGGGAAGGGATGTGTTCGGCTACAAGAAGGTGTGAAAGTCCGACCATGTTTTGTAAAAAGCGGTTAAGAAAAGGTGTGAATGCCCGACAACGTATGATCAAAAGAGGGAGCGGAGGTTTTCGGCTGCAAGAAGGTCTGAATGTCCAACCATAATTTGTAAAAACCGGGGAAGAAAAGGCTCGGAAGCCCGACTATACACCGTCAAAAGCGGGAGCAGAGGTGTTCAGCTGCAAGAAGGTCTCAATGTCCATCAATAATTGCTAAAAAACATGAAAGAAAATTTTCGAATATCAAACCGCACATGATCATATGCGGGAGAGGAGGTGTTCAGCTGCAAGAAGGTGTGAATGTCCACCCATATCTCCTGAAAAATGGGTAAAAAAAGGTGCGAATGCCCAACCATACATCATCAAAAGCAGGTGTGAATGTCAGATCATAATTTGCAAAAACCTGATGAGAAATGGTGAGAATGCCCGACTATACACCATCAAATGCGGGAGCGGAGGTGTTCGGCTGTGAGTAGGTGTGAATGTCCACCCATACTTGCTGAAAAATATGACAAAGCAGTTTTCACTTGGTTTGAGTGAAGGATTTCATTTTATATAGAAATCCGAAATTGTGTAGAACTCGTGGAAATAAGTTTATTCTCGGATTCCTAAAGGTTTAGTGTTGTTCTTTGGTATACTGCAAAGTAATACTTTTTATTTTGTTGAAACCGATTCAGACATGGATAAATATCAAGGAAAAAGCAGTTTTAACTTGGTTTGAGTGAAGGAATTCATTTTATATCAAAATCCGAAATTGTGTAGAACTCGTGGAAATAAGTTTATTCTCGGATTCCTAAAGGTTTAGTGTTGTTCTTTGGTATACTGCAAAGTAATACTTTCTATTTTGTTGAAACCGATTAAGTTAAAACTGCTTTGTCCTTCATATTTATCCATGTCATAATAGCTTTAAACAAAAAAGAACGTTGTACTTTGCAGGATAGGAAAGTCGGGCATTCTCACCATTTCTCATCAGGTTTTTGCAAATTATGATCTGACATTCACACATGCTTTTGATGTTGTATGGTTGGGCATTTGCACCTTTTTTTACCCATTTTTCAGGAATTATGGGTGGACATTCACACCATCTTGCAGCTGAACACCTCCTCTCCCGCATATGATCATGTGCGGTTTGATATTCGAAAATTTTCTTTCATGTTTTCTAGCAATTATTGATGGACATTGAGACCTTCTTGCAGCTGAACACCTCTGCTTCCGCTTTTGATGGTGTATAGTCGGGCATTCGAGCCTTTTCTTCCCCGGTTTTTACAAATTATGGTTGGACATTCAGACCTTCTTGCAGCCGAAAACCTCCGCTCCCTCTTTTGATGGTGTATAGTCGGGCTTCCGAGCCTTTTCTTCCCCGGTTTTTACAAATTATGGTTGGACATTTAGACCTTCTTGCAGCCGAAAACCTCCGTTCCCTCTTTTGATCATACATTGTCCGGCATTCGCAACTTTTCTTACCCGCTTTTTACAAACCATGGTCGGACTTTCACACCTTTTAGTAGCCAAACAACTCCGCTCCCGCTATTGATTGTGTACAGTCGGGTATTTTAACCTTTTCTTACCCGCTTTTTACCAATTATGGTGGGACATTCACACCTTCTTACAGCGGAACACCTCCGCTCCCTGTTTTGATCATTTATGGTCTGGCAATACTACCTTTTCTTACCCGTTTTTGAGTTATTATGGCTGGACATTCACAGCTTCTTGCAGCCGAACACCTCTTCTCCCGCTTTTGATGATGAATGGTCCGGCATTCTTACCTTTTCTAACACATTTTTCAGCAATTATTGTTGGTCATTCACACCTTTCTCATCAGCTTTTTACAAATTATGATCTGACATTCACACCTACTTGCAGCCGAACACCTCAGCTTCCGCTTTTGATGGTGTATATTTTGGCATTTGAACCTTTTCTTACCCGCTTTTTACAAACCATGGTCGGACTTTCATACCTTCTTTTAGCCGAACAACTCCGCTCCCGCTATTGATTGTGTAGAGTTGGGTATTTTAGCCTTTTCTTACCCGCTTTTTACCAACTATGGTCGGACATTCACACCTTCTTACAGCGGAACACCTCCGCTCCCTCTTTTGATGGTGTATGTTCTGGCATTCGAACCTTTTCTTACCCACTTTTTACAAACTATGCTCGGACATTCACACCTTCTTGCAGTGAAACACCTCCGCTCCCTCTTTTGATTGTGTATGTTCGGGCATTCGAACCTTTTCTTACCGGCCTTTTACAAACTATGGTCGGACATTCAAACCTTCTTGTGGCCGAACACATCCACTTCTGCTTGTGATGATGTATAGTTGGGCATTCACACCTTTTCTTACCCATTTTTCAGTAATTATTGGTGGACATTCAGACCTTCTTGCAGCTGAACACCTCCGCTCCCGCTTTTGATGGTGTATAGTCGGGCTTTCGAGCCTTTTCTTCAACGGTGTTTACAAATTATGGTTGGAAATTCAGACCTTGCAGCCGAAACACTCCGCTCCCTCTTTTGATCATACATTGTCGGGCATTCGCACCTTGTCTTACCCGCTTTTTACAAACCATGGTCGGACTTTCACACCTTCTTGTAGCCGAACAACTCCGCTCCCGCTATTGATTGTGTACAGTCCGGTTTTTTAACCTTTTCTTTCCCGCTTTTTACCAACTATGGTCGGACATTCGCAGCATCTTACAGCGGAACACCTCCGCTCCCTCTTTTGATGGTGTATGTTCGGGCATTTGAACTTTTTCTTACCCGCTTTTTACAAACTATGGTCGGACATTCAAACCTTCTTGTAGCAGAACACATCCACTTCTTCTTTTGATGATGTATGGTTGGGCATTCGCACCTTTTCTTACCCATTTTTCAGGAATTATGGGTGGATATTCACACCTACTTGCAGTCGAACAGCTCTGCTCCCACTTTTGATTATGTTTGGTTGGATATTCGAACCTTTTCTTAACTGCTTTTTAAAAACTTTGGTCGGACGTTCACACCTTCTTGCAGCCGAACACCTCCGCTTCCGCTTTTGATGGTATATATTCGGGCATTCGAACCTTTTCTTACCCACTTTTTACCAACTATGGTCGGACATTCACACCGTCTTTCAAGTGTAACACCTCCGCTCCCTCTTTTGATGGTGTATGTTCGGGCATTCGCACCTTTTCTTACCCGCTTTTTACAAACTATGGTCGTACATTCAAACCTTGTAGCCGAAAACCTCCACTCCCTCTTTTGATCATACTTTGTCGGGCATTCGCACCTTTTCTTACCCGCTTTTTACAAACTATGCTCGGACATTCAAACCTTCTTGTAGCCAAACACATCCACTCCTGCTTTTGTTGATGTATGGTTGGGCATTCGAACCTACTTGTTGCCCGCTTTTCATTAATTATGGGTGGACATTCACACCTTGTCACAGCCAAACACCTCCGCTCCCTGTTTTGATCATGTATGGTTGGACATTCGCACCTTTTCTCACCCGCTTTTTGCAAACTATGGTCGGCCATTCACAGCTTCCTCTCCACCATACTTGTATGGTGGGATATTCACACCCACTTGCATCCGAAGATCTCCGCCCCCACTTTTGTTGATATTTAGTCGGTCATTCACACCTTACCCGTTTTCTTGCCGCCAAACACCTCTGATCTCGCTTTTGATGATGTAAGATTGGGCATTCAGACCTTGCTTTTCCTGCTTTTCACCAACTATAGATGGACATTCACACCTTCTTGCAGCCGAACACTTCCGCTCCACCTTTTAGGTTTCTATCACACCTTTTTTTTCACCGCATTTTATAGATTATGGTTGGAAATTCTCAACCACTCATCCGAAGACCTCTCCTCCCGCTTTTGTTAATATATTTGAACTTTAGTCAGACATTCACACCTACTTGCAGCCGAACACCACCTCTCTAGCTTTTGATGATGTATGGTCCGGCATTCTTACCGTTTCTAACACATTTTTCAGCAACTATGGTAGGACATTCACACCTTCTTGCAGCTGAACACCTCCTCTCCCACTTATGATCATGTGCGGATTGATTTTCGAAAATTTTCTTTCATGTTTTCTAGCAATTAATTATGGACATTTAGACCTTCTTGCAGCTGAACACCTCCGCTCCCGCTTTTGATCATACATTGTCAGGCATTCGCACCTTGTCTTACCCGCTTTTTACAAACTTTAGTCGAACATTCACACCTTTTTGCAGCCGAACACAGTTTTTTGCAGCCGAATTTGGGCATTCGCACCTTTTCATACCCACTTTTTACCAACTATGGTCGGACATTCACACCGTCTTACAGCGGTACACCTCCGCTCCCTCTTTTGATGGTGTATGTTCGGGCATTCGAACCTTTTCTTACCCGCTTTTTACAAACTATGCTCGGACATTCAAACCTTCTTGTAGCCGAACACATCCACTCCTGCTTTTGATGATGTATGGTATGGCATTCGAACCTACTTGTTGCCCGCTTTTCATTAATTATGGGTGGACATTCACACCTTGTCGCAGCCAAACACCCTGTTTCGATCATGTATGGTTGGACATTCGCACCTTTTCTCACCCGCTTTTTGCAAACTATGGTCTGCCATTCACAGCTTCCTCTCCACCATACTTGTATGGTGGGATATTCACACCCACTTGCATCCGAAGACCTCCGCCCCCACTTTTGTTGATATTTAGTCGGTCATTCGCACCTTACCCGCTTTTGGCAAACTATGGCCTTCTTGCAGCCAAAAACCTCTGATCTCGCTTTTGATGATGTAAGGTTGGGCATTCAGACCTTGCTTCACCTGCTTTTCACCAAATATAGTCGGACATTCACACCTTCTTGCAGCCGAACACTTCCGCTCCACCTTTTAGTTTTCTATGGGGCATTCACACCTTTATTTTCACCGCATTTTATAAAAACACCACAGGAACACCGTATTGAGGCTTTGTTCTGACCGCTCATTCGGTGTCGCGTTTCTTTCAAGCATTTCTCCTGGTTAGCCCGCACTCGGCTCGCTCCCAGAGCCGTGTTAAAGTCTACTTCGCATTCACTCTCTTTTCTCAGCAGACTAAAAGAAACTTCCATCCTGCACCGCTGTTAGCTTTTTCACAAGAGCAGAGGAGAGCGCACCGTTCCCAGCGGCACTGCAGTACCGGGTCGATGCTTGGAGTGAACGGAGCAAGCTCCTTTTTCAACTCCTATTGATAAAAATCCATTTAATATGTAGTCCTTGCATAGACATATCACATATTAAACTGATAAGTATAGATGGATTATGTGCAATTAGTAAAGAGAGTAGAGGACGATCTCTCTCGTTGGAAGTCCTTACCTATATCACTTATGGGGAGAGTTACAACCATTAAAATGATGATACTACCAAAAGTTAACTATTTGTTCTCAATGATCCCCATAAAACCATCTGCTACTTGGTTTAAGTCACTAGATTCATGCATCTCCAAATTTCTGTGGAAAAACAAACCACCACGTATTAGTTTAAAAACCCTACAGAAGACCAAGGACAGTGGTGGATTAGATTTACCTCATTTTCAGCACTATTCCTTAGCCAATAGGTTACAATATATATCAAAATGGTTTAAACCTTGTTGTTGTCACAGTTCCCAGAGACGTTGTAATCGTTGAGGATTCTATATTCACCCCCTCATTAGAGGCACGTGTTGCAGATTGATGACACTGAATCTTCTTCTCTGTTCATTGCTGGCATCATTCCCAGCATCGTAAGTGTTCGTGGCATTGTTAGCCTCTTCTTCTGGATCTTGATATCGAGCATCCTTTTGTATTTCTGGTTTGTAAGTCCTCTCTCTTCGTTCACCGGAGTCTTCGTCTCTTTGTCCTTGAGTTTGGTGATTTTTTCTTCTTTTGATGCCTTGACACAGTGTGACAGGTGATACCACATGGGAGATCCTTTAACTTGGACTGCTGTCCCTGTGCTGCGAAATGGCTGTGCTGCTCAAATGGTCTCTCCTTCATCATATACACAGTTATTTATACATCACCTTCCACCATGAAGCGTTGTCCCTTTTTGTTTCTCTCTTTGTTCTTAAAATGCTGTTATGCATGTCTAAACCAATCCATTAAACTAGATCATTTTGGCAGTAAAGCGATCTACAATGTGCTTGGTCGCAAAGCTGCTCATCTGTGGTAAACAGCTCTTCAGAAAGGCATTCTTCAATTGATTTCACTCATTTTATGTAATAATTTTGTGATTTCCTACAAAACTACACTTCTTCTCCCATCTGTCTGAGTATTTAATATTGTCTGGGTCCCGTTAAAACATGTATTTTTCCCATCTAATTCCTTGTTTGCTTTAAAACAAGTATTCCCCATTTTCTATCCCTTCAGTAGCCAACCAGTTTGTATGGAGTACACTGGAGCAACTTGACTGATCAGTAAAACACTGCTTTTGTTGTCACCGCAAGGCTTCCCCCGTCGGTTGTTTCACTGAGACACTACTGAGTAACTACAACTCAACACAGTGTATACACATAACATTCATATACATACTAACAAACAAACAAACAATAATTTATCGCAATTTTCTCATCTCTGTTTGAACGTACACACAGGTAAATATTCCTGTAGTCTTCTCATACCGACTATGGACCCATTCATTGTTTAACTTCACTGTTTTGCAAATCCTAATTGAATATTACACATTGACATTGAACTTTACTGGATAAGCAGGTCTTCATTGCATTCAGCAGCCTATATGTGAGCATTTATGTGTAAGCTGTTCTTCTTTGCATTTATCAGCAGCAAGCAATTCTTCACTGCACATGCATATGTAAATAGTAAAACAATTCCAATGTGTTAGCGAAACCTTCTATATCACAGTGGTTTCTAAGGTCTATTTTAAGTTCTTTGCCATCAGTGAGATGACATTGTTTACAAAGTGTGTCAAATTATCACTGAAGATCTTTTCAGGAATTTCAAATCTAGAAATGAGTTATTTTACGCGTGATTTTGCTACTGAGAGTGCATCTGCTTGTGCACATGGAAATATTTCAGACCATTTGGTAAAAACCTCTGTTGTCACTGAGCAGAATCGTTTCCCTTAACATTAATTTAGTTCAATGAAATCTACAAAATAATGAAATAATGAAATCCAAACAAATATGTTGAAAAAGATACACTGGCTTAGGGAATTATCTTCGTTTTGGTCTTAGATTGCCCTGTGGAATGTATTTTGCACATATTTGACCTGCTAGACAAAACTTTATTCATTTATTTATTCTAAAAAAATGTTTTTAATAATTAGTAAAACCATATGCTGTAAAAACCTGGTTCATTATTGCTTCCATCCCTCCTGTTGAGACATGACATGGTCCGTGGCTCAATACTGCAGCATATTTAAACAAATTCTTTGGCAGTATGGTTTTCCTTCCGGTCATTCATACGAGTCTATTGTAGATGGCAATTGAATAACATCTAATAATGCTAAAATATTTGTAGTTTATACATTTAGCTGTGGATGTCAACATACCTGTTTTTCCAATGCTGTGTTAACACATGTACAGTTGAGAAGGCATACTGACTGTCAGTGTAAACGTTAACAACCTTTTTGTTATTTAATTTACAAGCTTCAGTTAAAGCTACCAATTCGACTGCTTGAACAGAGTAATTTTTTGGTAGTGGTTGTTTTAAGAAAACTTCAGTTTCTGTTACTACTGCAAATCCTGTAGCATTTGTGCCATCAGGGTTTTTTTCCTTGATCTGTTGAATAAATATAGTTATTTCTGCATTTTCATAATGTATATCAGTTAAGTCTGGCCTGGGTAAAACACTGATGGTTATTTCTGACATGCAATCATGAGGCTTTCCATCTGTGGGGTAGGTAGCAGTGTGGATGGATTAAGTGTAGCACATCTCTCGACAACAAGGTGTGGCTGTGAAAGAAGAACTGTTATGTAGGAGAGATGTCTGGTAAAGATATTTTGTTAAGTAACCATATCACAGCCACTGCATGAGGTACCTTAAGTGTTAATGGGTGAAATAACACCATTATTGTTGATGCCTGCACTGCCAATGGCTTCTGGCCATTGATTCAAAAGTACGATCTCGTCCCTTTTTCCCCTTTCAGTGGACACTGGCCCCTAATTACCGCAATTCAGCAGGGGGTCTTTCATTAGGAGTACCGGACTCCCCCGTGCACGGTTTCAGCTCCGACCCTGGACAGCGGAAAAAACGTTGAGATCTGGTTTGAGGACCCAATTGTTGAGAAAAGTCTCTCAATGAGACTCAGAGTTGCTGGAGTCAGTTAATGCAAAGGTTTAATCTTGCAGCAAGTTCAAGAATGTGTGTGTGTATGGGTGTATGTGTGCGAACGTGTGTGAGTTTGTGTGTGTGAGAGTTTAAAGAACCTGTAATCCACAGGCAGGCCTTAACTAGTATGGCACGGGTCCAGCCTGTCTCATCTTTTTTGGAAGGTCCAGCGCTCGGCCGTAACCCTTCTGTCTGTTTGGACTCTCACATACATTCGGTTAATCATAGAAAAACGAGAACAAAACTTTTTAGCCCCTTAAATTCATAAAACAGACATGGTGCAGTTATTTCCATTCTAGAAAATAAGAGTAATCACCACCATTCCTATAAATTCTGGATATTCTAACAATCTGAATCTTTTTTAAATGTTTGATGAAGCCCTTTGCTGTTCTGTTTAGAGACTCAGCTGATCATAAACCAAGTTTTGCTCTTGAACCAAGCTTCTAAACTCTTCACCTTTTTCATTTCTCAGTTAGTATTCACTTTAAAACTGATTAAAAGAAAAATTAAATGAATGCCTATCAACAAATGTGGGATCTAAACTCTAGTGCTTCCTCTAAAATAATTTCCTTTCTCAATTCAGAAATGTGTGTGTGTAAGTCACAACACCCGTGACACCAAAACGGCTTTCTTTTCTCTCTTTTCTCTACACTCTGCACTGTGAGCACACACAACAAATCAGAAAGGCTTTTTTCTCTCTTTTCTACATTATGGACTGTGGGGACACAAAACCGCTCTCTCTTTTTTTTTTTTTGATTGTGTGCCAGGGCGTTGTCTCACGTATTAGATTATGCTTAAGATACGAATGAGTTTATCAGTCACATCAGAATCCATACATACTGATCCTCCCGTAATAAAATGGTCGGATCTTATCAAACACACTTTGTTTCTTGTGACAAGTCAGCGAAACAGCGTATACACGTCAAGACACTGAATCAAGTTTGCCACAAGAACTCATAAGTTTGGCAGTATTGCTCTGCCGTCAGCAATCATACACCCATTTTATTTTCATGAGACATGTGCAGGCACCTGTTCATCTACTGTTCTATCACTATGAATTAGTTTATCTATTATCAATAAGGATACTTCTACAACTACTATCAAAGTATGTCCGGACTTCTTATGTTGTCAGTTGCTATATATGAATAAGTGGGTTGCTACTGAAAAGCATTAAGCATGTCACACAGCCCAAACATATAACATTTCAGGACACACGACACAGTTAACAACCACAGTGAAGCGTGTCAAAGCCCAAACATGTAACATTCAACAGGACACTTACACAACACATTCAAATCAAACAGTCAGACAACATACAAGAACCTATACCCCAGCCGGCATTGCTCCCTGCCTATTTTCCTACAACTCACTATGTGTGCGCACACCTTTATTCACAAACTCTTCAACTTATACTCTTTTACCGAAGCTGCTACAGCTCGATTGGCCAAATACCCTTAGATCCTATTTCGGTGAATTTGACATCTGCCTTGCATGTAACAGATTAGCGGTTTAGCAGTTTTAATTTAGTTTGAGTGAAGGAATTCATTTTATAGCAAAATCCGAAATCGTGAAGAACTCATGGAAGTAAGCTTATTCTCGGATTCCTGAATCTTTAGATTTGCTCTTTGTTTTACTGCAAAGTACAACGTTGAGCAGCACTAATGAGTTGTTTCTATTTTTGGCAGGCTTTACCTTTGCGGATGAAGCCCTTTCTGTCTGTGCAAAAGAAATCTTGTTACTGTGCAGAGTGACTTCTCTGAGTAGAGTCGCCTTACTTGTTGCGACTGTGCCAATGTTCGAAGCTGGAGTGCAAAGTTGTTGCTTGAATGGTGCTCGCTGGAGCGTGCGGTAGTGTAAAGTTATACCATTTAAAAGGGCTGAAGAGTGCTCAGTGCAGCGGGTGGGCCGAGGTGCAAAGTGACACTATGGCCATAAAAAGAACACCGCTACAAGTGCGCATTGTGCCAGGAAGGGCCCTCGGACGTGAACCAGTGGACAGTTATCGCTTCTCGGCCTTTTGGCTAAGATCAAGTGTAGTATCTGTTCTTATTAGTTTAATGTCTGATGTGTCCTCTATGCGAGGACTACATATTAAATGGATTTGTATCAATAGGAGTTGAAAAAGGAGCTTGCTCCGTTCACTCCAAGCATCGACCCGGTACTGTAGTGCCCCTGGGAACGGTGCGCTCTCCTCTGCTCTTGTGAAAAAGCAAACAGCGGTGCAGGATGGAAGTTTCAGGGAGCCCAAGATGAAACTTTCTTTTAGTCTGCTGAGAAAAGAGAGTGAATGCGAAGTAGACTTTAACACGGTTCTGGGAGCGAGCCGAGTGCGGGCTAACCAGGAGAATTGCTTGAAAGAAACGCGACACCGAATGAGCGGTCAGAACAAAGCCTCAATACGGTGTTCCTGTGGTGTTTTTATAAAATGCGGTGAAAAAAAAGGTGTGAATGCCCCATAGAAAACTAAAAGGTGGAGCGGAAGTGTTCGGCTGCAAGAAGGTGTGAATGTCCGACTATATTTGGTGAAAAGCAGGTGAAGCAAGGTCTGAATGCCCAACCTTACATCATCAAAAGCGAGATCAGAGGTTTTTGGCTGCAAGAAGGCCATAGTTTGCCAAAAGTGGGTAAGGTGCGAATGACCGACTAAATATCAACAAAAGTGGGGGCGGAAGTCTTCGGATGCAAGTGGGTGTGAATATCCCACTTTAGAAGTATGGTGGAGAGGAAGCTGTGAATGGCCGACCATAGTTTGCAAAAAGCGGGTGAGAAAAGGTGCGAATGTCCAACCATACATGATCAAAACAGGGAGCGGAGGTGTTTGGCTGCGACAAGGTGTGAATGTCCACCCATAATTAATGAAAAGCGGGCAACAAGTAGGTTCAAATGCCCAACCATACATCATCAAAAGCAGGAGTGGATGTGTTCGGCTACAAGAAGGTTTGAATGTCCGAGCATAGTTTGTAAAAAGCGGGTAAGAAAAGGTTCGAATGCCTGAACATACATCATCAAAAGCAGGACTGGATGTGTTCGGCTACAAGAAGGTTTGAATGTCCGACCATAGTTGGTAAAAAGTGGGTATGAAAAGGTTCGAATGCCCAAAATCGGCTGAAAAAAACTGTGTTCGGCTGCAAAAAGGTGTGAATGTTTGACTAAAGTTTGTAAGACAAGGTTCGAATGCCTGACAATGTATGATCAAAAGCGGGAGCGGAGGTATTCAGCTGCAAGAAGGTCTAAATGTCCATCATTAATTGCTAGAAAACATGAAAGAAAATTTTCGAAAATCAATCTGCATATGATCATAAGTGGGAGAGGAGGTGTTCAGCTGCAAGAAGGTGTGAATGTCCTACCATAATTGCTGAAAAATGTGTTAGAAACGGTAGGAATGCCGGACCATACATCATCAAAAGCTAGAGAGGTGGTGTTCGGCTGCAAGTAGGTGTGAATGTCTGACTAAAGTTCAAATATATTAACAAAAGCGGGAGGAGAGGTCTTCGGATGAGTGGTTGAGAATTTCCAACCATAATCTATAAAATGCGGTGAAAAAAAAGGTGTGATAGAAACCTAAAAGGTGGAGCGGAAGTGTTCGGCTGCAAGAAGGTGTGAATGTCCGTCTATAGTTGGTGAAAAGCAGGAAAAGCATGGTCTGAATGCCCAATCTTACATCATCAAAAGCGAGATCAGAGGTGTTTGGCTGCAAGAAAACGGGTAAGGTGTGAATGACCGACTAAATATCAACAAAAGTGGGGGCGGAGGTCTTCGGATGCAAGTGGGTGTGAATATCCCACCATACAAGTATGGTGGAGAGGAAGCTGTGAATGTCCGACCATGGTTTGTAAAACGCGGGTAAGACAAGGTGCGAATGTCCGACAATGTATGATCAAAAGAGGGAGCGGAGGTGTTCGGCTGCAAGGTCTGAATTTCCAACCATAATTTGTAAACACCGTTGAAGAAAAGCCTCGAAAGCCCGACTATACACCATCAAAAGCGGGAGCAGAGGTGTTCAGCTGCAAGAAGGTCTGAATGTCCACCAATAATTACTGAAAAATGGGTAAGAAAAGGTGTGAATGCCCAACTATACATCATCAAAAGCAGAAGTGGATGTGTTCGGCCACAAGAAGGTTTGAATGTCCGACCATAGTTTGTAAAAGGCGGGTAAGAAAAGGTTTGAATGCCCGAACATACACAATCAAAAGAGGGAGCGGAGGTGTTTCGCTGCAAGAAGGTGTGAATGTCCGAGCATAGTTTGTAAAAAGTGGGTAAGAAAAGGTTCGAATGCCCGAACATACACCATCAAAAGAGGGAGCGGAGGTGTTCCGCTGTAAGAAGGTGTGAATGTCCAACCATAGTTGGTAAAAAGCGGGTAAGAAAAGGTTAAAATACCCGACTCTACACAATCAATAGCGGGAGCGGAGTTGTTCGGCTAAAAGAAGGTGTGAAAGTCCGACCATGGTTTGTAAAAAGCGGGTAAGAAAAGGTTCGAATGCAAAAATATACACCATCAAAAGCGGAAGCCGAGGTGTTCGGCTGCAAGTAGGTCTGAATGTCCACCCATAATTAATGAAAAGCGGGCAACAAGTAGGTTCGAATGCCCAACCATACATCAACAAAAGCAGGAGTGGATGTGTTTGGCTACAAGAAGGTTTGAATGTCCGAGCATAGTTTGTAGAAAGCGGGTAAGAAAAGGTGCGAATGCCCGACAATGTATGATCAAAAGAGGGAGTGGAGGTTTTCGGCTACAAGAAGGTTTGAATGTCCAACCATAGTTTGTAAAAAGCGGGTAAGAAAAGGTGCGAATGCCCGAAAATACACCATCAAAAGAGGGAGCGGAGGTGTTCCGCTGTAAGATGGTGCGAATGTCCGACCATAGTTGGTAAAAAGCGGGTAAGAAAAGGTTCGAATGCCCGAATATATACCATCAAAAGCGGAAACGGAGGTGTTCGGCTGCAAGAAGGTGTGAACGTCCGACAAAAGTTTGTAAAAAGCAGTTAAGAAAAGGTTCGAATATCCAACCAAACATAGTCAAAAGTGGGAGCAGAGCTGTTCGACTGCAAATAGGTGTGAATGTCCACCCATAATTCCTGAAAAATGGGTAAGAAAAGGTGCGAATGCCCAACCATACATCATCAAAAGAAGAAGTGGATGTGTTCTGCTACAAGAAGGTTTGAATGTCCGACCATAGTTTGTAAAAAGTGGGTAAGAAAAAGTTCGAATGCCCGAACATACACCATCAAAAGAGGGAGCGGAGGTGTTCCGCTGTAAGACGGTGTGAAAGTCCGACCATAATTGGTAAAAAGCGGGTAAGAAAAGGTTAAAATACCCGACTGTACACAATCAATAGCGGGAGCGGAGTTGTTCGGCTACAAGAAGGTGTGAAAGTCCGACCATGGTTTGTAAAACGCGGGTAAGACAAGGTGCGAATGCCCGACAATGTATGATCAAAAGAGGGAGCGGAGGTGTTCGGCTGCAAGGTCTGAATTTCCAACCATAATTTGTAAACACCGTTGAAGAAAAGCCTCGAAAGCCCGACTATACACCATCAAAAGCGGGAGCAGAGGGGTTCAGCTGCAAGAAGGTCTGAATGTCCACCAATAATTACTGAAAAATGGGTAAGAAAAGGTGTGAATGCCCAACTATACATCATCAAAAGCAGAAGTGGATGTGTTCGGCCACAAGAAGGTTTGAATGTCCGACCATAGTTTGTAAAAAGCGGGTAAGAAAAGGTTCGAATGCCCAAACATACACAATCAAAAGAGGGAGCGGAGGGGTTTCGCTGCAAGAAGGTGTGAATGTCCGAGCATAGTTTGTAAAAAGTGGGTAAGAAAAGGTTCGAATGCCAAAATATACACCATCAAAAACGGAAGCCGAGGTGTTCGGTTGCAAGTAGGTGTGAATGTCAGATCATAATTTGCAAAAAGCTGATGAGAAAGGTGTGAATGACCGACAATAATTACTGAAAAATGTGTTAGAAAAGGTAAGAATGCCGGACTATTCATCATCAAAAGCAGAGAAGAGGTGTTCGGATGCAAGAAGCTGTGAATGTCAAGCCATAATTACTCAAAAACGGGTAAGAAAAGGTAGTATTGCCAGACCATAAATGATCAAAACAGCGAGCGGAGGTGTTCCGCTGTAAGACGGTGTGAATGTCCGACCATAATTGGTAAAAAGCGGGTAAGAAAAGGTTAAAATACCCGACTGTACACAATCAATAGCGGGAGCGGAGTTGTTTGGCTACTAAAAGGTGTGAAAGTCCGACCATAAATCCTCAAAAGCAGAACTGGATGTGTTCGGCTACAAGAAGGTTTGAATGTCCGACCATAGTTTGTAAAAAGCGGGTAAGAAAAGGTTCGAATGCCCAAACATACACCATCAAAAGAGGGAGCGGAGGTGTTCCGCCATAAGAAGGTGTGAATGTCCGACCGTAGTTGGTAAAAAGTGGGTAAGAAAAGGTTAAAATACCCGACTGCACACAATCAATAGCGGGAGCGAATGTGTTCGGCTACAAGAAGGTGTGAAAGTCCGACCATGTTTTGTAAAAAGCGGGTAAGAAAAGGTGCGAATGCCCGACAATGTATGATCAAAAGAGGGAGCGGAGGTTTTCGGCTAAAAGAAGGTCTGAATGTCCAACCATAATTCGTAAAAACCGGGGAAGAAAAGGCTTGAAAGCCCGACTATACACCATCAAAAGCGGGAGCAGAGGGGTTCAGCTGCAAGAAGGTCTGAATGTCCATCAATAATTGCTAGAAAACATGAAAGAAAATTTTCGAATATCAAACCGCACATGGTCATAAGTGGGAGCGGAGGTGTTTAGCTGCAAGAAGGTGTGAATGTCCACCCATAATTCCTCAAAAATGGGTAAAAAAAAGGTGCGAATGCCCAACCATACATCATCAAAAGCAGGTGTGAATGTCAGATCATAATTCGCACCTTTTCTCACCCGCTTTTTGCAAACTATGGTCGGCCATTCACAGCTTCCTCTCCACCATACTTGTATGGTGGGATATTCACACCCACTTGCATCCGAAGATCTCCGCCCCCACTTTTGTTGATATTTAGTCGGTCATTCACACCTTACCCGTTTTCTTGCCGCCAAACACCTCTGATCTCGCTTTTGATGATGTAAGATTGGGCATTCAGACCTTGCTTTTCCTGCTTTTCACCAACTATAGATGGACATTCACACCTTCTTGCAGCCGAACACTTCCGCTCCACCTTTTAGGTTTCTATCACACCTTTTTTTTCACCGCATTTTATAGATTATGGTTGGAAATTCTCAACCACTCATCCGAAGACCTCTCCTCCCGCTTTTGTTAATATATTTGAACTTTAGTCAGACATTCACACCTACTTGCAGCCGAACACCACCTCTCTAGCTTTTGATGATGTATGGTCCGGCATTCTTACCGTTTCTAACACATTTTTCAGCAACTATGGTAGGACATTCACACCTTCTTGCAGCTGAACACCTCCTCTCCCACTTATGATCATGTGCGGATTGATTTTCGAAAATTTTCTTTCATGTTTTCTAGCAATTAATTATGGACATTTAGACCTTCTTGCAGCTGAACACCTCCGCTCCCGCTTTTGATCATACATTGTCAGGCATTCGCACCTTGTCTTACCCGCTTTTTACAAACTTTAGTCGAACATTCACACCTTTTTGCAGCCGAACACAGTTTTTTGCAGCCGAATTTGGGCATTCGCACCTTTTCATACCCACTTTTTACCAACTATGGTCGGACATTCACACCGTCTTACAGCGGTACACCTCCGCTCCCTCTTTTGATGGTGTATGTTCGGGCATTCGAACCTTTTCTTACCCGCTTTTTACAAACTATGCTCGGACATTCAAACCTTCTTGTAGCCGAACACATCCACTCCTGCTTTTGATGATGTATGGTATGGCATTCGAACCTACTTGTTGCCCGCTTTTCATTAATTATGGGTGGACATTCACACCTTGTCGCAGCCAAACACCCTGTTTCGATCATGTATGGTTGGACATTCGCACCTTTTCTCACCCGCTTTTTGCAAACTATGGTCGGCCATTCACAGCTTCCTCTCCACCATACTTGTATGGTGGGATATTCACACCCACTTGCATCCGAAGACCTCCGCCCCCACTTTTGTTGATATTTAGTCGGTCATTCGCACCTTACCCGCTTTTGGCAAACTTCTTGCAGCCAAAAACCTCTGATCTCGCTTTTGATGATGTAAGGTTGGGCATTCAGACCTTGCTTCACCTGCTTTTCACCAAATATAGTCGGACATTCACACCTTCTTGCAGCCGAACACTTCCGCTCCACCTTTTAGTTTTCTATGGGGCATTCACACCTTTATTTTCACCGCATTTTATAAAAACACCACAGGAACACCGTATTGAGGCTTTGTTCTGACCGCTCATTCGGTGTTGCGTTTCTTTCAAGCATTTCTCCTGGTTAGCCCGCACTCGGCTCGCTCCCAGAGCCGTGTTAAAGTCTACTTCGCATTCACTCTCTTTTCTCAGCAGACTAAAAGAAACTTCCATCCTGCACCGCTGTTAGCTTTTTCACAAGAGCAGAGGAGAGCGCACCGTTCCCAGCGGCACTGCAGTACCGGGTCGATGCTTGGAGTGAACGGAGCAAGCTCCTTTTTCAACTCCTATTGATAAAAATCCATTTAATATGTAGTCCTCTCATAGACATATCACATATTAAACTGATAAGTATAGATGGATTATGTGCAATTAGTAAAGAGAGTAGAGGACGATCTCTCTCGTTGGAAGTCCTTACCTATATCACTTATGGGGAGAGTTACAACCATTAAAATGATGATACTACCAAAAGTTAACTATTTGTTCTCAATGATCCCCATAAAACCATCTGCTACTTGGTTTAAGTCACTAGATTCATGCATCTCCAAATTTCTGTGGAAAAACAAACCACCACGTATTAGTTTAAAAACCCTACAGAAGACCAAGGACAGTGGTGGATTAGATTTACCTCATTTTCAGCACTATTCCTTAGCCAATAGGTTACAATATATATCAAAATGGTTTAAACCTTGTTGTTGTCACAGTTCCCAGAGACGTTGTAATCGTTGAGGATTCTATATTCACCCCCTCATTAGAGGCACGTGTTGCAGATTGATGACACTGAATCTTCTTCTCTGTTCATTGCTGGCATCATTCCCAGCATCGTAAGTGTTCGTGGCATTGTTAGCCTCTTCTTCTGGATCTTGATATCGAGCATCCTTTTGTATTTCTGGTTTGTAAGTCCTCTCTCTTCGTTCACCGGAGTCTTCGTCTCTTTGTCCTTGAGTTTGGTGATTTTTTCTTCTTTTGATGCCTTGACACAGTGTGACAGGTGATACCACATGGGAGATCCTTTAACTTGGACTGCTGTCCCTGTGCTGCGAAATGGCTGTGCTGCTCAAATGGTCTCTCCTTCATCATATACACAGTTATTTATACATCACCTTCCACCATGAAGCGTTGTCCCTTTTTGTTTCTCTCTTTGTTCTTAAAATGCTGTTATGCATGTCTAAACCAATCCATTAAACTAGATCATTTTGGCAGTAAAGCGATCTACAATGTGCTTGGTCGCAAAGCTGCTCATCTGTGGTAAACAGCTCTTCAGAAAGGCATTCTTCAATTGATTTCACTAATTTTATGTAATAATTTTGTGATTTCCTACAAAACTACACTTCTTCTCCCATCTGTCTGAGTATTTAATATTGTCTGGGTCCCGTTAAAACATGTATTTTTCCCATCTAATTCCTTGTTTGCTTTAAAACAAGTATTCCCCATTTTCTATCCCTTCAGTAGCCAACCAGTTTGTATGGAGTACACTGGAGCAACTTGACTGATCAGTAAAACACTGCTTTTGTTGTCACCGCAAGGCTTCCCCCGTCGGTTGTTTCACTGAGACACTACTGAGTAACTACAACTCAACACAGTGTATACACATAACATTCATATACATACTAACAAACAAACAAACAATAATTTATCGCAATTTTCTCATCTCTGTTTGAACGTACACCCAGGTAAATATTCCTGTAGTCTTCTCATACCGACTATGGACCCATTCATTGTTTAACTTCACTGTTTTGCAAATCCTAATTGAATATTACACATTGACATTGAACTTTACTGGATAAGCAGGTCTTCATTGCATTCAGCAGCCTATATGTGAGCATTTATGTGTAAGCTGTTCTTCTTTGCATTTATCAGCAGCAAGCAATTCTTCACTGCACATGCATATGTAAATAGTAAAACAATTCCAATGTGTTAGCGAAACCTTCTATATCACAGTGGTTTCTAAGGTCTATTTTAAGTTCTTTGCCATCAGTGAGATGACATTGTTTACAAAGTGTGTCAAATTATCACTGAAGATCTTTTCAGGAATTTCAAATCTAGAAATGAGTTATTTTACGCGTGATTTTGCTACTGAGAGTGCATCTGCTTGTGCACATGGAAATATTTCAGACCATTTGGTAAAAACCTCTGTTGTCACTGAGCAGAATCGTTTCCCTTAACATTAATTTAGTTCAATGAAATCTACAAAATAATGAAATAATGAAATCCAAACAAATATGTTGAAAAAGATACACTGGCTTAGGGAATTATCTTCGTTTTGGTCTTAGATTGCCCTGTGGAATGTATTTTGCACATATTTGACCTGCTAGACAAAACTTTATTCATTTATTTATTCTAAAAAAATGTTTTTAATAATTAGTAAAACCATATGCTGTAAAAACCTGGTTCATTATTGCTTCCATCCCTCCTGTTGAGACATGACATGGTCCGTGGCTCAATACTGCAGCATATTTAAACAAATTCTTTGGCAGTATGGTTTTCCTTCCGGTCATTCATACGAGTCTATTGTAGATGGCAATTGAATAACATCTAATAATGCTAAAATATTTGTAGTTTATACATTTAGCTGTGGATGTCAACATATCTGTTTTTCCAATGCTGTGTTAACACATGTACAGTTGAGAAGGCATACTGACTGTCAGTGTAAACGTTAACAACCTTTTTGTTATTTAATTTACAAGCTTCAGTTAAAGCTACCAATTCGACTGCTTGAACAGAGTAATTTTTTGGTAGTGGTTGTTTTAAGAAAACTTCAGTTTCTGTTACTACTGCAAATCCTGTAGCATTTGTGCCATCAGGGTTTTTTTCCTTGATCTGTTGAATAAATATAGTTATTTCTGCATTTTCATAATGTATATCAGTTAAGTCTGGCCTGGGTAAAACACTGATGGTTATTTCTGACATGCAATCATGAGGCTTTCCATCTGTGGGGTAGGTAGCAGTGTGGATGGATTAAGTGTAGCACATCTCTCGACAACAAGGTGTGGCTGTGAAAGAAGAACTGTTATGTAGGAGAGATGTCTGGTAAAGATATTTTGTTAAGTAACCATATCACAGCCACTGCATGAGGTACCTTAAGTGTTAATGGGTGAAATAACACCATTATTGTTGATGCCTGCACTGCCAATGGCTTCTGGCCATTGATTCAAAAGTACGATCTCGTCCCTTTTTCCCCTTTCAGTGGACACTGGCCCCTAATTACCGCAATTCAGCAGGGGGTCTTTCATTAGGAGTACTGGACTCCCCCGTGCACGGTTTCAGCTCCGACCCTGGACAGCGGAAAAAACGTTGAGATCTGGTTTGAGGACCCAATTGTTGAGAAAAGTCTCTCAATGAGACTCAGAGTTGCTGGAGTCAGTTAATGCAAAGGTTTAATCTTGCAGCAAGTTCAAGAATGTGTGTGTGTATGGGTGTATGTGTGCGAACGTGTGTGAGTTTGTGTGTGTGAGAGTTTAAAGAACCTGTAATCCACAGGCAGGCCTTAACTAGTATGGCACGGGTCCAGCCTGTCTCATCTTTTTTGGAAGGTCCAGCGCTCGGCCGTAACCCTTCTGTCTGTTTGGACTCTCACATACATTCGGTTAATCATAGAAAAACGAGAACAAAACTTTTTAGCCCCTTAAATTCATAAAACAGACATGGTGCAGTTATTTCCATTCTAGAAAATAAGAGTAATCACCACCATTCCTATAAATTCTGGATATTCTAACAATCTGAATCTTTTTTAAATGTTTGATGAAGCCCTTTGCTGTTCTGTTTAGAGACTCAGCTGATCATAAACCAAGTTTTGCTCTTGAACCAAGCTTCTAAACTCTTCACCTTTTTCATTTCTCAGTTAGTATTCACTTTAAAACTGATTAAAAGAAAAATTAAATGAATGCCTATCAACAAATGTGGGATCTAAACTCTAGTGCTTCCTCTAAAATAATTTCCTTTCTCAATTCAGAAATGTGTGTGTGTAAGTCACAACACCCGTGACACCAAAACGGCTTTCTTTTCTCTCTTTTCTCTACACTCTGCACTGTGAGCACACACAACAAATCAGAAAGGCTTTTTTCTCTCTTTTCTACATTATGGACTGTGGGGACACAAAACCGCTCTCTCTTTTTTTTTTTTTGATTGTGTGCCAGGGCGTTGTCTCACGTATTAGATTATGCTTAAGATACGAATGAGTTTATCAGTCACATCAGAATCCATACATACTGATCCTCCCGTAATAAAATGGTCGGATCTTATCAAACACACTTTGTTTCTTGTGACAAGTCAGCGAAACAGCGTATACACGTCAAGACACTGAATCAAGTTTGCCACAAGAACTCATAAGTTTGGCAGTATTGCTCTGCCGTCAGCAATCATACACCCATTTTATTTTCATGAGACATGTGCAGGCACCTGTTCATCTACTGTTCTATCACTATGAATTAGTTTATCTATTATCAATAAGGATACTTCTACAACTACTATCAAAGTATGTCCGGACTTCTTATGTTGTCAGTTGCTATATATGAATAAGTGGGTTGCTACTGAAAAGCATTAAGCATGTCACACAGCCCAAACATATAACATTTCAGGACACACCACACAGTTAACAACCACAGTGAAGCGTGTCAAAGCCCAAACATGTAACATTCAACAGGACACTTACACAACACATTCAAATCAAACAGTCAGACAACATACAAGAACCTATACCCCAGCCGGCATTGCTCCCTGCCTATTTTCCTACAACTCACTATGTGTGCGCACACCTTTATTCACAAACTCTTCAACTTATACTCTTTTACCGAAGCTGCTACAGCTCGATTGGCCAAATACCCTTAGATCCTATTTCGGTGAATTTGACATCTGCCTTGCATGTAACAGATTAGCGGTTTAGCAGTTTTAATTTAGTTTGAGTGAAGGAATTCATTTTATAGCAAAATCCGAAATCGTGAAGAACTCATGGAAGTAAGCTTATTCTCGGATTCCTGAATCTTTAGATTTGCTCTTTGTTTTACTGCAAAGTACAACGTTGAGCAGCACTAATGAGTTGTTTCTATTTTTGGCAGGCTTTACCTTTGCGGATGAAGCCCTTTCTGTCTGTGCAAAAGAAATCTTGTTACTGTGCAGAGTGACTTCTCTGAGTAGAGTCGCCTTACTTGTTGCGACTGTGCCAATGTTCGAAGCTGGAGTGCAAAGTTGTTGCTTGAATGGTGCTCGCTGGAGCGTGCGGTAGTGTAAAGTTATACCATTTAAAAGGGCTGAAGAGTGCTCAGTGCAGCGGGTGGGCCGAGGTGCAAAGTGACACTATGGCCATAAAAAGAACACCGCTACAAGTGCGCATTGTGCCAGGAAGGGCCCTCGGACGTGAACCAGTGGACAGTTATCGCTTCTCGGCCTTTTGGCTAAGATCAAGTGTAGTATCTGTTCTTATTAGTTTAATGTCTGATGTGTCCTCTATGCGAGGACTACATATTAAATGGATTTGTATCAATAGGAGTTGAAAAAGGAGCTTGCTCCGTTCACTCCAAGCATCGACCCGGTACTGTAGTGCCCCTGGGAACGGTGCGCTCTCCTCTGCTCTTGTGAAAAAGCAAACAGCGGTGCAGGATGGAAGTTTCAGGGAGCCCAAGATGAAACTTTCTTTTAGTCTGCTGAGAAAAGAGAGTGAATGCGAAGTAGACTTTAACACGGTTCTGGGAGCGAGCCGAGTGCGGGCTAACCAGGAGAATTGCTTGAAAGAAACGCGACACCGAATGAGCGGTCAGAACAAAGCCTCAATACGGTGTTCCTGTGGTGTTTTTATAAAATGCGGTGAAAAAAAAGGTGTGAATGCCCCATAGAAAACTAAAAGGTGGAGCGGAAGTGTTCGGCTGCAAGAAGGTGTGAATGTCCGACTATATTTGGTGAAAAGCAGGTGAAGCAAGGTCTGAATGCCCAACCTTACATCATCAAAAGCGAGATCAGAGGTTTTTGGCTGCAAGAAGTTTGCCAAAAGCGGGTAAGGTGCGAATGACCGACTAAATATCAACAAAAGTGGGGGCGGAGGTCTTCGGATGCAAGTGGGTGTGAATATCCCACCATACAAGTATGGTGGAGAGGAAGCTGTGAATGGCCGACCATAGTTTGCAAAAAGCGGGTGAGAAAAGGTGCGAATGTCCAACCATACATGATCAAAACAGGGAGCGGAGGTGTTTGGCTGCGACAAGGTGTGAATGTCCACCCATAATTAATGAAAAGCGGGCAACAAGTAGGTTCGAATGCCCAACCATACATCATCAAAAGCAGGAGTGGATGTGTTCGGCTACAAGAAGGTTTGAATGTCCGAGCATAGTTTGTAAAAAGCGGGTAAGAAAAGGTTCGAATGCCTGAACATACATCATCAAAAGCAGGACTGGATGTGTTCGGCTACAAGAAGGTTTGAATGTCCGACCATAGTTGGTAAAAAGTGGGTATGAAAAGGTTCGAATGCCCAAAATCGGCTGAAAAAAACTGTGTTCGGCTGCAAAAAGGTGTGAATGTTTGACTAAAGTTTGTAAGACAAGGTTCGAATGCCTGACAATGTATGATCAAAAGCGGGAGCGGAGGTATTCAGCTGCAAGAAGGTCTAAATGTCCATCATTAATTGCTAGAAAACATGAAAGAAAATTTTCGAAAATCAATCTGCATATGATCATAAGTGGGAGAGGAGGTGTTCAGCTGCAAGAAGGTGTGAATGTCCTACCATAATTGCTGAAAAATGTGTTAGAAACGGTAGGAATGCCGGACCATACATCATCAAAAGCTAGAGAGGTGGTGTTCGGCTGCAAGTAGGTGTGAATGTCTGACTAAAGTTCAAATATATTAACAAAAGCGGGAGGAGAGGTCTTCGGATGAGTGGTTGAGAATTTCCAACCATAATCTATAAAATGCGGTGAAAAAAAAGGTGTGATAGAAACCTAAAAGGTGGAGCGGAAGTGTTCGGCTGCAAGAAGGTGTGAATGTCCGTCTATAGTTGGTGAAAAGCAGGAAAAGCATGGTCTGAATGCCCAATCTTACATCATCAAAAGCGAGATCAGAGGTGTTTGGCTGCAAGAAAACGGGTAAGGTGTGAATGACCGACTAAATATCAACAAAAGTGGGGGCGGAGGTCTTCGGATGCAAGTGGGTGTGAATATCCCACCATACAAGTATGGTGGAGAGGAAGCTGTGAATGTCCGACCATGGTTTGTAAAACGCGGGTAAGACAAGGTGCGAATGTCCGACAATGTATGATCAAAAGAGGGAGCGGAGGTGTTCGGCTGCAAGGTCTGAATTTCCAACCATAATTTGTAAACACCGTTGAAGAAAAGCCTCGAAAGCCCGACTATACACCATCAAAAGCGGGAGCAGAGGTGTTCAGCTGCAAGAAGGTCTGAATGTCCACCAATAATTACTGAAAAATGGGTAAGAAAAGGTGTGAATGCCCAACTATACATCATCAAAAGCAGAAGTGGATGTGTTCGGCCACAAGAAGGTTTGAAAGTCCGACCATAGTTTGTAAAAGGCGGGTAAGAAAAGGTTTGAATGCCCGAACATACACAATCAAAAGAGGGAGCGGAGGTGTTTCGCTGCAAGAAGGTGTGAATGTCCGAGCATAGTTTGTAAAAAGTGGGTAAGAAAAGGTTCGAATGCCCGAACATACACCATCAAAAGAGGGAGCGGAGGTGTTCCGCTGTAAGAAGGTGTGAATGTCCAACCATAGTTGGTAAAAAGCGGGTAAGAAAAGGTTAAAATACCCGACTCTACACAATCAATAGCGGGGAGCGGAGTTGTTCGGCTAAAAGAAGGTGTGAAAGTCCGACCATGGTTTGTAAAAAGCGGGTAAGAAAAGGTTCGAATGCAAAAATATACACCATCAAAAGCGGAAGCCGAGGTGTTCGGCTGCAAGTAGGTCTGAATGTCCACCCATAATTAATGAAAAGCGGGCAACAAGTAGGTTCGAATGCCCAACCATACATCAACAAAAGCAGGAGTGGATGTGTTTGGCTACAAGAAGGTTTGAATGTCCGAGCATAGTTTGTAGAAAGCGGGTAAGAAAAGGTGCGAATGCCCGACAATGTATGATAAAAGAGGGAGTGGAGGTTTTCGGCTACAAGAAGGTTTGAATGTCCAACCATAGTTTGTAAAAAGCGGGTAAGAAAAGGTGCGAATGCCCGAAAATACACCATCAAAAGAGGGAGCGGAGGTGTTCCGCTGTAAGATGGTGCGAATGTCCGACCATAGTTGGTAAAAAGCGGGTAAGAAAAGGTTCGAATGCCCGA
Organism: Leuresthes tenuis; assembly: GCF_036924035.1. NCBI lineage: Eukaryota > Metazoa > Chordata > Actinopteri > Atheriniformes > Atherinopsidae > Leuresthes > Leuresthes tenuis. The sequence continues at coordinate 12,048,166 of NW_027325377.1, forward strand.
ATATATACCATCAAAAGCGGAAACGGAGGTGTTCGGCTGCAAGAAGGTGTGAACGTCCGACAAAAGTTTGTAAAAAGCAGTTAAGAAAAGGTTCGAATATCCAACCAAACATAGTCAAAAGTGGGAGCAGAGCTGTTCGACTGCAAATAGGTGTGAATGTCCACCCATAATTCCTGAAAAATGGGTAAGAAAAGGTGCGAATGCCCAACCATACATCATCAAAAGAAGAAGTGGATGTGTTCTGCTACAAGAAGGTTTGAATGTCCGACCATAGTTTGTAAAAAGCGGGTAAGAAAAGGTTCGAATGCCCAAACATACACAATCAAAAGAGGGAGCGGAGGGGTTTCGCTGCAAGAAGGTGTGAATGTCCGAGCATAGTTTGTAAAAAGTGGGTAAGAAAAGGTTCGAATGCCAAAATATACACCATCAAAAACGGAAGCCGAGGTGTTCGGTTGCAAGTAGGTGTGAATGTCAGATCATAATTTGCAAAAAGCTGATGAGAAAGGTGTGAATGACCGACAATAATTACTGAAAAATGTGTTAGAAAAGGTAAGAATGCCGGACTATTCATCATCAAAAGCAGAGAAGAGGTGTTCGGATGCAAGAAGCTGTGAATGTCAAGCCATAATTACTCAAAAACGGGTAAGAAAAGGTAGTATTGCCAGACCATAAATGATCAAAACAGCGAGCGGAGGTGTTCCGCTGTAAGACGGTGTGAATGTCCGACCATAATTGGTAAAAAGCGGGTAAGAAAAGGTTAAAATACCCGACTGTACACAATCAATAGCGGGAGCGGAGTTGTTTGGCTACTAAAAGGTGTGAAAGTCCGACCATAAATCCTCAAAAGCAGAACTGGATGTGTTCGGCTACAAGAAGGTTTGAATGTCCGACCATAGTTTGTAAAAAGCGGGTAAGAAAAGGTTCGAATGCCCAAACATACACCATCAAAAGAGGGAGCGGAGGTGTTCCGCCATAAGAAGGTGTGAATGTCCGACCGTAGTTGGTAAAAAGTGGGTAAGAAAAGGTTAAAATACCCGACTGCACACAATCAATAGCGGGAGCGAATGTGTTCGGCTACAAGAAGGTGTGAAAGTCCGACCATGTTTTGTAAAAAGCGGGTAAGAAAAGGTGCGAATGCCCGACAATGTATGATCAAAAGAGGGAGCGGAGGTTTTCGGCTAAAAGAAGGTCTGAATGTCCAACCATAATTCGTAAAAACCGGGGAAGAAAAGGCTTGAAAGCCCGACTATACACCATCAAAAGCGGGAGCAGAGGGGTTCAGCTGCAAGAAGGTCTGAATGTCCATCAATAATTGCTAGAAAACATGAAAGAAAATTTTCGAATATCAAACCGCACATGGTCATAAGTGGGAGCGGAGGTGTTTAGCTGCAAGAAGGTGTGAATGTCCACCCATAATTCCTCAAAAATGGGTAAAAAAAAGGTGCGAATGCCCAACCATACATCATCAAAAGCAGGTGTGAATGTCAGATCATAATTCGCACCTTTTCTCACCCGCTTTTTGCAAACTATGGTCGGCCATTCACAGCTTCCTCTCCACCATACTTGTATGGTGGGATATTCACACCCACTTGCATCCGAAGATCTCCGCCCCCACTTTTGTTGATATTTAGTCGGTCATTCACACCTTACCCGTTTTCTTGCCGCCAAACACCTCTGATCTCGCTTTTGATGATGTAAGATTGGGCATTCAGACCTTGCTTTTCCTGCTTTTCACCAACTATAGATGGACATTCACACCTTCTTGCAGCCGAACACTTCCGCTCCACCTTTTAGGTTTCTATCACACCTTTTTTTTCACCGCATTTTATAGATTATGGTTGGAAATTCTCAACCACTCATCCGAAGACCTCTCCTCCCGCTTTTGTTAATATATTTGAACTTTAGTCAGACATTCACACCTACTTGCAGCCGAACACCACCTCTCTAGCTTTTGATGATGTATGGTCCGGCATTCTTACCGTTTCTAACACATTTTTCAGCAACTATGGTAGGACATTCACACCTTCTTGCAGCTGAACACCTCCTCTCCCACTTATGATCATGTGCGGATTGATTTTCGAAAATTTTCTTTCATGTTTTCTAGCAATTAATTATGGACATTTAGACCTTCTTGCAGCTGAACACCTCCGCTCCCGCTTTTGATCATACATTGTCAGGCATTCGCACCTTGTCTTACCCGCTTTTTACAAACTTTAGTCGAACATTCACACCTTTTTGCAGCCGAACACAGTTTTTTGCAGCCGAATTTGGGCATTCGCACCTTTTCATACCCACTTTTTACCAACTATGGTCGGACATTCACACCGTCTTACAGCGGTACACCTCCGCTCCCTCTTTTGATGGTGTATGTTCGGGCATTCGAACCTTTTCTTACCCGCTTTTTACAAACTATGCTCGGACATTCAAACCTTCTTGTAGCCGAACACATCCACTCCTGCTTTTGATGATGTATGGTATGGCATTCGAACCTACTTGTTGCCCGCTTTTCATTAATTATGGGTGGACATTCACACCTTGTCGCAGCCAAACACCCTGTTTCGATCATGTATGGTTGGACATTCGCACCTTTTCTCACCCGCTTTTTGCAAACTATGGTCGGCCATTCACAGCTTCCTCTCCACCATACTTGTATGGTGGGATATTCACACCCACTTGCATCCGAAGACCTCCGCCCCCACTTTTGTTGATATTTAGTCGGTCATTCGCACCTTACCCGCTTTTGGCAAACTTCTTGCAGCCAAAAACCTCTGATCTCGCTTTTGATGATGTAAGGTTGGGCATTCAGACCTTGCTTCACCTGCTTTTCACCAAATATAGTCGGACATTCACACCTTCTTGCAGCCGAACACTTCCGCTCCACCTTTTAGTTTTCTATGGGGCATTCACACCTTTATTTTCACCGCATTTTATAAAAACACCACAGGAACACCGTATTGAGGCTTTGTTCTGACCGCTCATTCGGTGTTGCGTTTCTTTCAAGCATTTCTCCTGGTTAGCCCGCACTCGGCTCGCTCCCAGAGCCGTGTTAAAGTCTACTTCGCATTCACTCTCTTTTCTCAGCAGACTAAAAGAAACTTCCATCCTGCACCGCTGTTAGCTTTTTCACAAGAGCAGAGGAGAGCGCACCGTTCCCAGCGGCACTGCAGTACCGGGTCGATGCTTGGAGTGAACGGAGCAAGCTCCTTTTTCAACTCCTATTGATAAAAATCCATTTAATATGTAGTCCTCTCATAGACATATCACATATTAAACTGATAAGTATAGATGGATTATGTGCAATTAGTAAAGAGAGTAGAGGACGATCTCTCTCGTTGGAAGTCCTTACCTATATCACTTATGGGGAGAGTTACAACCATTAAAATGATGATACTACCAAAAGTTAACTATTTGTTCTCAATGATCCCCATAAAACCATCTGCTACTTGGTTTAAGTCACTAGATTCATGCATCTCCAAATTTCTGTGGAAAAACAAACCACCACGTATTAGTTTAAAAACCCTACAGAAGACCAAGGACAGTGGTGGATTAGATTTACCTCATTTTCAGCACTATTCCTTAGCCAATAGGTTACAATATATATCAAAATGGTTTAAACCTTGTTGTTGTCACAGTTCCCAGAGACGTTGTAATCGTTGAGGATTCTATATTCACCCCCTCATTAGAGGCACGTGTTGCAGATTGATGACACTGAATCTTCTTCTCTGTTCATTGCTGGCATCATTCCCAGCATCGTAAGTGTTCGTGGCATTGTTAGCCTCTTCTTCTGGATCTTGATATCGAGCATCCTTTTGTATTTCTGGTTTGTAAGTCCTCTCTCTTCGTTCACCGGAGTCTTCGTCTCTTTGTCCTTGAGTTTGGTGATTTTTTCTTCTTTTGATGCCTTGACACAGTGTGACAGGTGATACCACATGGGAGATCCTTTAACTTGGACTGCTGTCCCTGTGCTGCGAAATGGCTGTGCTGCTCAAATGGTCTCTCCTTCATCATATACACAGTTATTTATACATCACCTTCCACCATGAAGCGTTGTCCCTTTTTGTTTCTCTCTTTGTTCTTAAAATGCTGTTATGCATGTCTAAACCAATCCATTAAACTAGATCATTTTGGCAGTAAAGCGATCTACAATGTGCTTGGTCGCAAAGCTGCTCATCTGTGGTAAACAGCTCTTCAGAAAGGCATTCTTCAATTGATTTCACTAATTTTATGTAATAATTTTGTGATTTCCTACAAAACTACACTTCTTCTCCCATCTGTCTGAGTATTTAATATTGTCTGGGTCCCGTTAAAACATGTATTTTTCCCATCTAATTCCTTGTTTGCTTTAAAACAAGTATTCCCCATTTTCTATCCCTTCAGTAGCCAACCAGTTTGTATGGAGTACACTGGAGCAACTTGACTGATCAGTAAAACACTGCTTTTGTTGTCACCGCAAGGCTTCCCCCGTCGGTTGTTTCACTGAGACACTACTGAGTAACTACAACTCAACACAGTGTATACACATAACATTCATATACATACTAACAAACAAACAAACAATAATTTATCGCAATTTTCTCATCTCTGTTTGAACGTACACCCAGGTAAATATTCCTGTAGTCTTCTCATACCGACTATGGACCCATTCATTGTTTAACTTCACTGTTTTGCAAATCCTAATTGAATATTACACATTGACATTGAACTTTACTGGATAAGCAGGTCTTCATTGCATTCAGCAGCCTATATGTGAGCATTTATGTGTAAGCTGTTCTTCTTTGCATTTATCAGCAGCAAGCAATTCTTCACTGCACATGCATATGTAAATAGTAAAACAATTCCAATGTGTTAGCGAAACCTTCTATATCACAGTGGTTTCTAAGGTCTATTTTAAGTTCTTTGCCATCAGTGAGATGACATTGTTTACAAAGTGTGTCAAATTATCACTGAAGATCTTTTCAGGAATTTCAAATCTAGAAATGAGTTATTTTACGCGTGATTTTGCTACTGAGAGTGCATCTGCTTGTGCACATGGAAATATTTCAGACCATTTGGTAAAAACCTCTGTTGTCACTGAGCAGAATCGTTTCCCTTAACATTAATTTAGTTCAATGAAATCTACAAAATAATGAAATAATGAAATCCAAACAAATATGTTGAAAAAGATACACTGGCTTAGGGAATTATCTTCGTTTTGGTCTTAGATTGCCCTGTGGAATGTATTTTGCACATATTTGACCTGCTAGACAAAACTTTATTCATTTATTTATTCTAAAAAAATGTTTTTAATAATTAGTAAAACCATATGCTGTAAAAACCTGGTTCATTATTGCTTCCATCCCTCCTGTTGAGACATGACATGGTCCGTGGCTCAATACTGCAGCATATTTAAACAAATTCTTTGGCAGTATGGTTTTCCTTCCGGTCATTCATACGAGTCTATTGTAGATGGCAATTGAATAACATCTAATAATGCTAAAATATTTGTAGTTTATACATTTAGCTGTGGATGTCAACATACCTGTTTTTCCAATGCTGTGTTAACACATGTACAGTTGAGAAGGCATACTGACTGTCAGTGTAAACGTTAACAACCTTTTTGTTATTTAATTTACAAGCTTCAGTTAAAGCTACCAATTCGACTGCTTGAACAGAGTAATTTTTTGGTAGTGGTTGTTTTAAGAAAACTTCAGTTTCTGTTACTACTGCAAATCCTGTAGCATTTGTGCCATCAGGGTTTTTTTCCTTGATCTGTTGAATAAATATAGTTATTTCTGCATTTTCATAATGTATATCAGTTAAGTCTGGCCTGGGTAAAACACTGATGGTTATTTCTGACATGCAATCATGAGGCTTTCCATCTGTGGGGTAGGTAGCAGTGTGGATGGATTAAGTGTAGCACATCTCTCGACAACAAGGTGTGGCTGTGAAAGAAGAACTGTTATGTAGGAGAGATGTCTGGTAAAGATATTTTGTTAAGTAACCATATCACAGCCACTGCATGAGGTACCTTAAGTGTTAATGGGTGAAATAACACCATTATTGTTGATGCCTGCACTGCCAATGGCTTCTGGCCATTGATTCAAAAGTACGATCTCGTCCCTTTTTCCCCTTTCAGTGGACACTGGCCCCTAATTACCGCAATTCAGCAGGGGGTCTTTCATTAGGAGTACTGGACTCCCCCGTGCACGGTTTCAGCTCCGACCCTGGACAGCGGAAAAAACGTTGAGATCTGGTTTGAGGACCCAATTGTTGAGAAAAGTCTCTCAATGAGACTCAGAGTTGCTGGAGTCAGTTAATGCAAAGGTTTAATCTTGCAGCAAGTTCAAGAATGTGTGTGTGTATGGGTGTATGTGTGCGAACGTGTGTGAGTTTGTGTGTGTGAGAGTTTAAAGAACCTGTAATCCACAGGCAGGCCTTAACTAGTATGGCACGGGTCCAGCCTGTCTCATCTTTTTTGGAAGGTCCAGCGCTCGGCCGTAACCCTTCTGTCTGTTTGGACTCTCACATACATTCGGTTAATCATAGAAAAACGAGAACAAAACTTTTTAGCCCCTTAAATTCATAAAACAGACATGGTGCAGTTATTTCCATTCTAGAAAATAAGAGTAATCACCACCATTCCTATAAATTCTGGATATTCTAACAATCTGAATCTTTTTTAAATGTTTGATGAAGCCCTTTGCTGTTCTGTTTAGAGACTCAGCTGATCATAAACCAAGTTTTGCTCTTGAACCAAGCTTCTAAACTCTTCACCTTTTTCATTTCTCAGTTAGTATTCACTTTAAAACTGATTAAAAGAAAAATTAAATGAATGCCTATCAACAAATGTGGGATCTAAACTCTAGTGCTTCCTCTAAAATAATTTCCTTTCTCAATTCAGAAATGTGTGTGTGTAAGTCACAACACCCGTGACACCAAAACGGCTTTCTTTTCTCTCTTTTCTCTACACTCTGCACTGTGAGCACACACAACAAATCAGAAAGGCTTTTTTCTCTCTTTTCTACATTATGGACTGTGGGGACACAAAACCGCTCTCTCTTTTTTTTTTTTTGATTGTGTGCCAGGGCGTTGTCTCACGTATTAGATTATGCTTAAGATACGAATGAGTTTATCAGTCACATCAGAATCCATACATACTGATCCTCCCGTAATAAAATGGTCGGATCTTATCAAACACACTTTGTTTCTTGTGACAAGTCAGCGAAACAGCGTATACACGTCAAGACACTGAATCAAGTTTGCCACAAGAACTCATAAGTTTGGCAGTATTGCTCTGCCGTCAGCAATCATACACCCATTTTATTTTCATGAGACATGTGCAGGCACCTGTTCATCTACTGTTCTATCACTATGAATTAGTTTATCTATTATCAATAAGGATACTTCTACAACTACTATCAAAGCATGTCCGGACTTCTTATGTTGTCAGTTGCTATATATGAATAAGTGGGTTGCTACTGAAAAGCATTAAGCATGTCACACAGCCCAAACATATAACATTTCAGGACACACCACACAGTTAACAACCACAGTGAAGCGTGTCAAAGCCCAAACATGTAACATTCAACAGGACACTTACACAACACATTCAAATCAAACAGTCAGACAACATACAAGAACCTATACCCCAGCCGGCATTGCTCCCTGCCTATTTTCCTACAACTCACTATGTGTGCGCACACCTTTATTCACAAACTCTTCAACTTATACTCTTTTACCGAAGCTGCTACAGCTCGATTGGCCAAATACCCTTAGATCCTATTTCGGTGAATTTGACATCTGCCTTGCATGTAACAGATTAGCGGTTTAGCAGTTTTAATTTAGTTTGAGTGAAGGAATTCATTTTATAGCAAAATCCGAAATCGTGAAGAACTCATGGAAGTAAGCTTATTCTCGGATTCCTGAATCTTTAGATTTGCTCTTTGTTTTACTGCAAAGTACAACGTTGAGCAGCACTAATGAGTTGTTTCTATTTTTGGCAGGCTTTACCTTTGCGGATGAAGCCCTTTCTGTCTGTGCAAAAGAAATCTTGTTACTGTGCAGAGTGACTTCTCTGAGTAGAGTCGCCTTACTTGTTGCGACTGTGCCAATGTTCGAAGCTGGAGTGCAAAGTTGTTGCTTGAATGGTGCTCGCTGGAGCGTGCGGTAGTGTAAAGTTATACCATTTAAAAGGGCTGAAGAGTGCTCAGTGCAGCGGGTGGGCCGAGGTGCAAAGTGACACTATGGCCATAAAAAGAACACCGCTACAAGTGCGCATTGTGCCAGGAAGGGCCCTCGGACGTGAACCAGTGGACAGTTATCGCTTCTCGGCCTTTTGGCTAAGATCAAGTGTAGTATCTGTTCTTATTAGTTTAATGTCTGATGTGTCCTCTATGCGAGGACTACATATTAAATGGATTTGTATCAATAGGAGTTGAAAAAGGAGCTTGCTCCGTTCACTCCAAGCATCGACCCGGTACTGTAGTGCCCCTGGGAACGGTGCGCTCTCCTCTGCTCTTGTGAAAAAGCAAACAGCGGTGCAGGATGGAAGTTTCAGGGAGCCCAAGATGAAACTTTCTTTTAGTCTGCTGAGAAAAGAGAGTGAATGCGAAGTAGACTTTAACACGGTTCTGGGAGCGAGCCGAGTGCGGGCTAACCAGGAGAATTGCTTGAAAGAAACGCGACACCGAATGAGCGGTCAGAACAAAGCCTCAATACGGTGTTCCTGTGGTGTTTTTATAAAATGCGGTGAAAAAAAAGGTGTGAATGCCCCATAGAAAACTAAAAGGTGGAGCGGAAGTGTTCGGCTGCAAGAAGGTGTGAATGTCCGACTATATTTGGTGAAAAGCAGGTGAAGCAAGGTCTGAATGCCCAACCTTACATCATCAAAAGCGAGATCAGAGGTTTTTGGCTGCAAGAAGGCCATAGTTTGCCAAAAGTGGGTAAGGTGCGAATGACCGACTAAATATCAACAAAAGTGGGGGCGGAAGTCTTCGGATGCAAGTGGGTGTGAATATCCCACCATAGAAGTATGGTGGAGAGGAAGCTGTGAATGGCCGACCATAGTTTGCAAAAAGCGGGTGAGAAAAGGTGCGAATGTCCAACCATACATGATCAAAACAGGGAGCGGAGGTGTTTGGCTGCGACAAGGTGTGAATGTCCACCCATAATTAATGAAAAGCGGGCAACAAGTAGGTTCGAATGCCCAACCATACATCATCAAAAGCAGGAGTGGATGTGTTCGGCTACAAGAAGGTTTGAATGTCCGAGCATAGTTTGTAAAAAGCGGGTAAGAAAAGGTTCGAATGCCTGAACATACATCATCAAAAGCAGGACTGGATGTGTTCGGCTACAAGAAGGTTTGAATGTCCGACCATAGTTGGTAAAAAGTGGGTATGAAAAGGTTCGAATGCCCAAAATCGGCTGAAAAAAACTGTGTTCGGCTGCAAAAAGGTGTGAATGTTTGACTAAAGTTTGTAAGACAAGGTTCGAATGCCTGACAATGTATGATCAAAAGCGGGAGCGGAGGTATTCAGCTGCAAGAAGGTCTAAATGTCCATCATTAATTCCTAGAAAACATGAAAGAAAATTTTCGAAAATCAATCTGCATATGATCATAAGTGGGAGAGGAGGTGTTCAGCTGCAAGAAGGTGTGAATGTCCTACCATAATTGCTGAAAAATGTGTTAGAAACGGTAGGAATGCCGGACCATACATCATCAAAAGCTAGAGAGGTGGTGTTCGGCTGCAAGTAGGTGTGAATGTCTGACTAAAGTTCAAATATATTAACAAAAGCGGGAGGAGAGGTCTTCGGATGAGTGGTTGAGAATTTCCAACCATAATCTATAAAATGCGGTGAAAAAAAAGGTGTGATAGAAACCTAAAAGGTGGAGCGGAAGTGTTCGGCTGCAAGAAGGTGTGAATGTCCGTCTATAGTTGGTGAAAAGCAGGAAAAGCATGGTCTGAATGCCCAATCTTACATCATCAAAAGCGAGATCAGAGGTGTTTGGCTGCAAGAAAACGGGTAAGGTGTGAATGACCGACTAAATATCAACAAAAGTGGGGGCGGAGGTCTTCGGATGCAAGTGGGTGTGAATATCCCACCATACAAGTATGGTGGAGAGGAAGCTGTGAATGTCCGACCATGGTTTGTAAAACGCGGGTAAGACAAGGTGCGAATGTCCGACAATGTATGATCAAAAGAGGGAGCGGAGGTGTTCGGCTGCAAGGTCTGAATTTCCAACCATAATTTGTAAACACCGTTGAAGAAAAGCCTCGAAAGCCCGACTATACACCATCAAAAGCGGGAGCAGAGGTGTTCAGCTGCAAGAAGGTCTGAATGTCCACCAATAATTACTGAAAAATGGGTAAGAAAAGGTGTGAATGCCCAACTATACATCATCAAAAGCAGAAGTGGATGTGTTCGGCCACAAGAAGGTTTGAATGTCCGACCATAGTTTGTAAAAGGCGGGTAAGAAAAGGTTTGAATGCCCGAACATACACAATCAAAAGAGGGAGCGGAGGTGTTTCGCTGCAAGAAGGTGTGAATGTCCGAGCATAGTTTGTAAAAAGTGGGTAAGAAAAGGTTCAAATGCCCGAACATACACCATCAAAAGAGGGAGCGGAGGTGTTCCGCTGTAAGAAGGTGTGAATGTCCAACCATAGTTGGTAAAAAGCGGGTAAGAAAAGGTTAAAATACCCGACTCTACACAATCAATAGCGGGAGCGGAGTTGTTCGGCTAAAAGAAGGTGTGAAAGTCCGACCATGGTTTGTAAAAAGCGGGTAAGAAAAGGTTCGAATGCAAAAATATACACCATCAAAAGCGGAAGCCGAGGTGTTCGGCTGCAAGTAGGTCTGAATGTCCACCCATAATTAATGAAAAGCGGGCAACAAGTAGGTTCGAATGCCCAACCATACATCAACAAAAGCAGGAGTGGATGTGTTTGGCTACAAGAAGGTTTGAATGTCCGAGCATAGTTTGTAGAAAGCGGGTAAGAAAAGGTGCGAATGCCCGACAATGTATGATCAAAAGAGGGAGTGGAGGTTTTCGGCTACAAGAAGGTTTGAATGTCCAACCATAGTTTGTAAAAAGCGGGTAAGAAAAGGTGCGAATGCCCGAAAATACACCATCAAAAGAGGGAGCGGAGGTGTTCCGCTGTAAGATGGTGCGAATGTCCGACCATAGTTGGTAAAAAGCGGGTAAGAAAAGGTTCGAATGCCTGAATATATACCATCAAAAGCGGAAACGGAGGTGTTCGGCTGCAAGAAGGTGTGAACGTCCGACAAAAGTTTGTAAAAAGCAGTTAAGAAAAGGTTCGAATATCCAACCAAACATAATCAAAAGTGGGAGCAGAGCTGTTCGACTGCAAATAGGTGTGAATGTCCACCCATAATTCCTGAAAAATGGGTAAGAAAAGGTGCGAATGCCCAACCATACATCATCAAAAGAAGAAGTGGATGTGTTCTGCTACAAGAAGGTTTGAATGTCCGACCATAGTTTGTAAAAAGTGGGTAAGAAAAAGTTCGAATGCCCGAATATACACCATCAAAAGAGGGAGCGGAGGTGTTCCGCTGTAAGACGGTGTGAAAGTCCGACCATAATTGGTAAAAAGCGGGTAAGAAAAGGTTAAAATACCCGACTGTACACAATCAATAGCGGGAGCGGAGTTGTTCGGCTACAAGAAGGTGTGAAAGTCCGACCATGGTTTGTAAAACGCAGGTAAGACAAGGTGCGAATGCCCGACAATGTATGATCAAAAGAGGGAGCGGAGGTGTTCGGCTGCAAGGTCTGAATTTCCAACCATAATTTGTAAACACCGTTGAAGAAAAGCCTCGAAAGCCCGACTATACACCATCAAAAGCGGGAGCAGAGGGGTTCAGCTGCAAGAAGGTCTGAATGTCCACCAATAATTACTGAAAAATGGGTAAGAAAAGGTGTGAATGCCCAACTATACATCATCAAAAGCAGAAGTGGATGTGTTCGGCCACAAGAAGGTTTGAATGTCCGACCATAGTTTGTAAAAAGCGGGTAAGAAAAGGTTCGAATGCCCAAACATACACAATCAAAAGAGGGAGCGGAGGGGTTTCGCTGCAAGAAGGTGTGAATGTCCGAGCATAGTTTGTAAAAAGTGGGTAAGAAAAGGTTCGAATGCCAAAATATACACCATCAAAAACGGAAGCCGAGGTGTTCGGTTGCAAGTAGGTGTGAATGTCAGATCATAATTTGCAAAAAGCTGATGAGAAAGGTGTGAATGACCGACAATAATTACTGAAAAATGTGTTAGAAAAGGTAAGAATGCCGGACTATTCATCATCAAAAGCAGAGAAGAGGTGTTCGGATGCAAGAAGCTGTGAATGTCAAGCCATAATTACTCAAAAACGGGTAAGAAAAGGTAGTATTGCCAGACCATAAATGATCAAAACAGCGAGCGGAGGTGTTCCGCTGTAAGACGGTGTGAATGTCCGACCATAATTGGTAAAAAGCGGGTAAGAAAAGGTTAAAATACCCGACTGTACACAATCAATAGCGGGAGCGGAGTTGTTTGGCTACTAAAAGGTGTGAAAGTCCGACCATAAATCCTCAAAAGCAGAACTGGATGTGTTCGGCTACAAGAAGGTTTGAATGTCCGACCATAGTTTGTAAAAAGCGGGTAAGAAAAGGTTCGAATGCCCAAACATACACCATCAAAAGAGGGAGCGGAGGTGTTCCGCCATAAGAAGGTGTGAATGTCCGACCGTAGTTGGTAAAAAGTGGGTAAGAAAAGGTTAAAATACCCGACTGCACACAATCAATAGCGGGAGCGAATGTGTTCGGCTACAAGAAGGTGTGAAAGTCCGACCATGTTTTGTAAAAAGCGGGTAAGAAAAGGTGCGAATGCCCGACAATGTATGATCAAAAGAGGGAGCGGAGGTTTTCGGCTAAAAGAAGGTCTGAATGTCCAACCATAATTCGTAAAAACCGGGGAAGAAAAGGCTTGAAAGCCCGACTATACACCATCAAAAGCGGGAGCAGAGGGGTTCAGCTGCAAGAAGGTCTGAATGTCCATCAATAATTGCTAGAAAACATGAAAGAAAATTTTCGAATATCAAACCGCACATGATCATAAGTGGGAGCGGAGGTGTTTAGCTGCAAGAAGGTGTGAATGTCCACCCATAATTCCTCAAAAATGGGTAAAAAAAAAGGTGCGAATGCCCAACCATACATCATCAAAAGCAGGTGTGAATGTCAGATCATAATTTGCAAAAACCTGATGAGAAATGGTGAGAATGCCCGACTATACACCATCAAATGCGGGAGCGGAGGTGTTCGGCTGTTAGTAGGTGTGAATGTCCGATCATACTTGCTGAAAAATATGACAAAGCAGTTTTCACTTGGTTTGAGTGAAGGATTTCATTTTATATCAAAATCCGAAATTGTGTAGAACTCGTGGAAATAAGTTTATTCTCGGATTCCTAAAGGTTTAGTGTTGTTCTTTGGTATACTGCAAAGTAATACTTTTTATTTTGTTGAAACCGATTCAGACATGGATAAATATCAAGGACAAAGCAGTTTTAACTTGGTTTGAGTGAAGGAATTCATTTTATATCAAAATCCGAAATTGTGTAGAACTCGTGGAAATAAGTTTATTCTCGGATTCCTAAAGGTTTAGTGTTGTTCTTTAGTATACTGCAAAGTAATACTTTCTATTTTGTTGAAACCGATTAAGTTAAAACTGCTTTGTCCTTCATATTTATCCATGTCATAATAGCTTTAAACAAAAAAGAACGTTGTACTTTGCAGGATAGGAAAGAACAACTCTAAACCTTTTCAGGAATCCGAGAATAAGCTTCTTATCACCAGTTCTACACAATTTCGGATTTTGATATAAAATGAATTCCTTCACTCAAACCAAGTTAAAACTGCTTTGTCCTTCATATTTATCCATGTCTGAATAGGTTTCAACAAAAAAGAAAGTATTAATTTGCAGTATACCAAAGAACAACACTAAACCTTTAGGAATCCGAGAATAAGCTTCTTATCACCAGTTCTACACAATTTCGGATTTTGATATAAAATGAATTCCTTCACTCAAACCAAGTTAAAACTGCTTTGTCCTTAATATTTATCCATGTCTGAATAGGTTTCAACAAAAAAGAAAGTATTACTTTGTAGTATACCAAAGAACAACACTAAACCTTTAGGAATCCGAGAATAAGCTTCTTATCACCAGTTCTACACAATTTCGGATTTTGATATAAAATGAATTCCTTCACTCAAACCAAGTTAAAACTGCTTTGTCCTTCATATTTATCCATGTCTGAATGGGTTTCAACAAAATAGAAAGTATTACTTTGCAGTATACCAAAGAACAACACTAAACCTTTAGGAATCCGAGAATAAACTTATTTCCACGAGTTCTACACAATTTCGGATTTTGATATAAAATGAATTCCTTCACTCAAACCAAGTGAAAACTGCTTTGTCATATTTTTCAGCAAGTATGGTCGGACATTCACACCTACTCACAGCCGAACACCTCCGCTCCCGCATTTGATGGTGTATAGTCGGGCATTCTCACCATTTCTCATCAGGTTTTTGCAAATTATGATGACATTCACACCTGCTTTTGATGTTGTATGGTTGGGCATTCGCACCTTTTTTTACCCATTTTTCAGGAATTATGGGTGGACATTCACACCATCTTACAGCTGAACACCTCCTCTCCCGCATATGATCATGTGCGGTTTGATATTCGAAAAATTTTCTTCCATGTTTTCTAGCAATTATTGATGGACATTGAGACCTTCTTGCAGCTGAACACCTCTCCTCCCGCTTTTGATGGTGTATAGTTGGGCTTTCGAGCCTTTTCTTCCCCGGTTTTTACAAATTATGGTTGGACATTCAGACCTTCTTGCAGCCGAAAACCTCCGCTCCCTCTTTTGATCATACATTGTCGGGCATTCGCACCTTTTCTTAACCACTTTTTACAAAACATGGTTGGACTTTCACACTTTCTTGTAGCCGAACACATCCCTTCCCGCTATTGATTGTGTACAGTCGGGTATTTTAACCTTTTCTTACCCGCTTTTTACCAACTACGGTCGGACATTCACACCTTCTTATGGCGGAACACCTCCGCTCCCTCTTTTGATGGTGTAGGTTCGGGCATTCGAACCTTTTCTTACCCGCTTTTTACAAACTATGGTCGGACATTCAAACCTTCTTGTAGCCGAACACATCCAGTCCTGCTTTTGATGATGTATGGTTGGGCATTCGCACCTTTTTTTTTACCCATTTTTGAGGAATTATGGGTGGACATTCACACCTTCTTGCAGCTGAACCCCTCTGCTCCCACTTATGATCATGTGCGGTTGGATATTCGAACATTTTTTTTCATGTTTTCTAGCAATTATTGATGGACATTCAGACCTTCTTGCAGCTGAACACCTCCGCTCCCGCTTTTGATGGTGTATAGTCGGGCTTCCGAGCCTTTTCTTCCCCGGTTTTTACAAATTATGGTTGGACATTTAGACCTTCTTGCAGCCGAAAACCTCCGTTCCCTCTTTTGATCATACATTGTAGGGCATTCGCACCTTTTCTTACCCGCTTTTTACAAACCATGGTCGGACTTTCACACCTTTTAGTAGCCAAACAACTCCGCTCCCGCTATTGATTGTGTACAGTCGGGTATTTTAACCTTTTCTTACCCGCTTTTTACCAATTATGGTGGGACATTCACACCTTCTTACAGCGGAACACCTCCGCTCCCTGTTTTGATCATTTATGGTCTGGCAATACTACCTTTTCTTACCCGTTTTTGAGTTATTATGGCTGGACATTCACAGCTTCTTGCAGCCGAACACCTCTTCTCCGGCTTTTGATGATGAATCGTCCGGCATTCTTACCTTTTCTAACACATTTTTCAGCAATTATTGTCGGTCATTCACACCTTTCTCATCAGCTTTTTACAAATTATGATCTGACATTCACACCTACTTGCAGCCGAACACCTCGGCTTCCGCTTTTGATGGTGTATATTTTGGCATTCGAACCTTTTCTTACCCGCTTTTTACAAACCATGGTCGGACTTTCATACCTTCTTTTAGCCGAACAACTCCGCTCCCGCTATTGATTGTGTAGAGTTGGGTATTTTAGCCTTTTCTTACCCGCTTTTTACCAACTATGGTCGGACATTCACACCTTCTTACAGCGGAACACCTCCGCTCCCTCTTTTGATGGTGTATGTTCTGGCATTCGAACCTTTTCTTACCCACTTTTTACAAACTATGCTCGGACATTCACACCTTCTTGCAGTGAAACACCTCCGCTCCCTCTTTTGATTGTGTATGTTCGGGCATTCGAACCTTTTCTTACCCGCCTTTTACAAACTATGGTCGGACATTTAAACCTTCTTGTGGCCGAACACATCCACTTCTGCTTGTGATGATGTATAGTTGGGCATTCACACCTTTTCTTACCCATTTTTCAGTAATTATCGGTGGACATTCAGACCTTCTTGCAGCTGAACACCTCCGCTCCCGCTTTTGATGGTGTATAGTCGGGCTTTCGAGCCTTTTCTTCAACGGTGTTTACAAATTATGGTTGGAAATTCAGACCTTGCAGCCGAACAACTCCGCTCCCTCTTTTGATCATACATTGTCGGGCATTCGCACCTTGTCTTACCCGCTTTTTACAAACCATGGTCGGACTTTCACACCTTCTTGTAGCCGAACAACTCCGCTCCCGCTATTGATTGTGTACAGTCGGGTTTTTTAACCTTTTCTTACCCGCTTTTTACCAACTATGGTCGGACATTCGCAGCATCTTACAGCGGAACACCTCCGCTCCCTCTTTTGATGGTGTATGTTCGGGCATTCGAACTTTTTCTTACCCGCTTTTTACAAACTATGGTTGGACATTCAAACCTTCTTGTAGCAGAACACATCCACTTCTTCTTTTGATGATGTATGGTTGGGCATGCGCACCTTTTCTTACCCATTTTTCAGGAATTATGGGTGGATATTCACACCTACTTGCAGTCGAACAGCTCTGCTCCCACTTTTGATTATGTTTGGTTGGATATTCGAACCTTTTCTTAACTGCTTTTTACAAATTTTGGTCGGACGTTCACACCTTCTTGCAGCCGAACACCTCCGCTTCCGCTTTTGATGGTATATATTCCGGCATTCGAACCTTTTCTTACCCACTTTTTACCAACTATGGTCGGACATTCACACCGTCTTTCAAGTGTAACACCTCCGCTCCCTCTTTTGATGGTGTATGTTCGGGCATTCGCACCTTTTCTTACCCGCTTTTTACAAACTATGGTCGAACATTCAAACCTTCTTGTAGCCGAAAACCTCCACTCCCTCTTTTGATCATACTTTGTCGGGCATTCGCACCTTTTCTTACCCGCTTTTTACAAACTATGCTCGGACATTCAAACCTTCTTGTAGCCAAACACATCCACTCCTGCTTTTGTTGATGTATGGTTGGGCATTCGAACCTACTTGTTGCCCGCTTTTCATTAATTATGGGTGGACATTCACACCTTGTCGCAGCCAAACACCTCCGCTCCCTGTTTTGATCATGTATGTTTTGACATTCGCACCTTTTCTCACCTGCTTTTTACTATTGTCGGCCAATCACAGCTTCCTCTCCACCATACTTGTATGGTAGGAAATTCTCACCCACTCTCATCCGAAGACCTCTCCTCCCGCTTTTGTTAATATTTAGTCGGGCATTCGAACCTTTTCTTACCCACTTTTTACAAATTATGGTCGAACATTCACACCTACTTGCATCTGAATACTTCCGCTCCACCTTTTAGTGATGTATGGTTGGCATTTGCACCTTTTGTTACCCTCTTTTTATACTGATTGCTGAAGATTAAGTTGTTCTTTCTCAAACTACAATTTTTTTTTAATTGTTGAAACTTGATTTGAAGTGGATAAATAAGGAGGACAAACAGTTTTAAGTCACGCTGATAGAAGAAATGAATTTTATAGCAAAATCTGTATTTCGTCATATGTCGAGAGATGCTTATTGCTGAAGAAGTTCTTTCTCATTCTACAAAGTACAACGTTGTTTATCGTTGAAACTTGATTAGACATGAATAAATATGAAGGACAAAGCAGTCTTAACTTGGTTTGAGTTAATTAATTCGTTTTATAGGAGAATCCGAATTCGTGCTTATTTTCGGATTCCTGAAGAATGAGTCTGGTTCTTTCTCATAATACAAAGTTTGTTGTTTATTGTTGAAACTTCATCAGAAGTGAAGAAATAAATGAATGCCTATCAACAAATGTGGGATCTAAACTCTACTGCTTCCTCTAAAATAATTTCTTTTCTCAATTCAGAAATGTGTGTGTGTAAGTCACAACACCCGTGACACCAAAACGGCTTTCTTTTCTCTCTTTTCTCTACACTCTGCACTATGAGCACACACACCAAATCAGAAAGGCTTTTTTCTCTCTTTTCTACATTATGGACTGTGGGGACACAAAACCACTCTCTCACCTTGTCACAGCCAAACACCTCCGCTCCCTGTTTTGACCATGTATGGTTGGACATTCGCACCTTTTCTCACCCGCTTTTTGCAAACTATGGTCGGCCATTCACAGCTTCCTCTCCACCATACTTGTATGGTGGGATATTCACACCCACTTGCATCCGAAGATCTCCGCCCCCACTTTTGTTGATATTTAGTTGGTCATTCACACCTTACCCGTTTTCTTGCCGCCAAACACCTCTGATCTCGCTTTTGATGATGTAAGATTGGGCATTCAGACCTTGCTTTTCCTGCTTTTCACCAACTATAGATGGACATTCACACCTTCTTGCAGCCGAACACTTCCGCTCCACCTTTTAGGTTTCTATCACACCTTTTTTTTCACCGCATTTTATAGATTATGGTTGGAAATTCTCAACCACTCATCCGAAGACCTCTCCTCCCGCTTTTGTTAATATATTTGAACTTTAGTCAGACATTCACACCTACTTGTAGCCGAACACCACCTCTCTAGCTTTTGATGAGGTATGGTCCGGGATTCTTACCGTTTCTAACACATTTTTCAGCAATTATGGTAGGATATTCACACCTTCTTGCAGCTGAACACCTCCTCTCCCACTTATGATCATGTGCGGATTGATTTTCGAAAATTTTCTTTCATGTTTTCTAGCAATTAATTATGGACATTTAGACCTTCTTGCAGCTGAACACCTCCGCTCCCGCTTTTGATCATACATTGTCAGGCATTCGCACCTTGTCTTACCTGCTTTTTACAAACTTTAGTCGAACATTCACACCTTTTTGCAGCCGAACACAGTTTTTTGCAGCCGAATTTGGGCATTCGCACCTTTTCATACCCACTTTTTACCAACTATGGTCGGACATTCACACCGTTTTACAGCGGAACACCTCCGCTCCCTCTTTTGATGGTGTATGTTCGGGCATTCGAACCTTTTCTTACCCGCTTTTTACAAACTATGCTCGGACATTCAAACCTTCTTGTAGCCGAACACATCCACTCCTGCTTTTGATGATGTATGGTATGGCATTCGAACCTACTTGTTGCCCGCTTTTCATTAATTATGGGTGGACATTCACACCTTGTCGCAGCCAAACACCCTGTTTCGATCATGTATGGTTGGACATTCGCACTTTTTCTCACCCGCTTTTTGCAAACTATGGTCGGCCATTCACAGCTTCCTCTCCACCATACTTGTATGGTGGGATATTCAAACCCACTTGCATCCGAAGACCTCCGCCCCCACTTTTGTTGATATTTAGTCGGTCATTCGCACCTTACCCGCTTTTGGCAAACTATGGCCTTCTTGCAGCCAAAAACCTCTGATCTCGCTTTTGATGATGTAAGGTTGGGCATTCAGACCTTGCTTCACCTGCTTTTCACCAAATATAGTCGGACATTCACACCTTCTTGCAGCCGAACACTTCCTTCCGCTCCACCTTTTAGTTTTCTATGGGGCATTCACACCTTTATTTTCACCGCATTTTATAAAAACACCACAGGAACACCGTATTGAGGCTTTGTTCTGACCGCTCATTCGGTGTCGCGTTTCTTTCAAGCATTTCTCCTGGTTAGCCCGCACTCGGCTCGCTCCCAGAGCCGTGTTAAAGTCTACTTCGCATTCACTCTCTTTTCTCAGCAGACTAAAAGAAACTTCCATCCTGCACCGCTGTTAGCTTTTTCACAAGAGCAGAGGAGAGCGCACCGTTCCCAGCGGCACTGCAGTACCGGGTCGATGCTTGGAGTGAACGGAGCAAGCTCCTTTTTCAACTCCTATTGATAAAAATCCATTTAATATGTAGTCCTTGCATAGACATATCACATATTAAACTGATAAGTACAGATGGATTATGTGCAATTAGTAAAGAGAGTAGAGGAAGATCTCTCTCGTTGGAAGTCCTTACCTATATCACTTATGGGGAGAGTTACAACCATTAAAATGATGATACTACCAAAAGTTAACTATTTGTTCTCAATGATCCCCATAAAAAACTATCTGCTACTTGGTTTAAGTCACTAGATTCATGCATCTCCAAATTTCTGTGGAAAAACAAACCACCACGTATTAGTTTAAAAACCCTACAGAAGACCAAGGACAGTGGTGGATTAGATTTACCTCATTTTCAGCACTATTCCTTAGCCAATAGGTTACAATATATATCAAAATGGTTTAAACCTTGTTGTTGTCACAGTTCCCAGAGACGTTGTAATCGTTGAGGATTCTATATTCACCCCCTCATTAGAGGCACGTGTTGCAGATTGATGACACTGAATCTTCTTCTCTGTTCATTGCTGGCGTCATTCCCAGCATCGTAAGTGTTCGTGGCATTGTTAGCCTCTTCTTCTGGATCTTGATATCGAGCATCCTTTTGTATTTCTGGTTTGTAAGTCGTCTCTCTTCGTTCACCGGAGTCTTCGTCTCTTTGTCCTTGAGTTTGGTGATTTTTTCTTCTTTTGATGCCTTGACACAGTGTGACAGGTGATACCACATGGGAGATCCTTTAACTTGGACTGCTGTCCCTGTGCTGCGAAATGGCTGTGCTGCTCAAATGGTCTCTCCTTCATCATATACACAGTTATTTATACATCACCTTCCACCATGAAGCGTTGTCCCTTTTTGTTTCTCTCTTTGTTCTTAAAATGCTGTTATAAATGTCTAAACCAATCCATTAAACTAGATCATTTTGGCAGTAAAGCGATCTACAATGTGCTTGGTCGCAAAGCTGCTCATCTGTGGTAAACAGCTCTTCAGAAAGGCATTCTTCAATTGATTTCACTCATTTTATGTAATAATTTTGTGATTTCCTACAAAACTACACTTCTTCTCCCATCTGTCTGAGTATTTAATATTGTCTGGGTCCCGTTAAAACATGTATTTTTCCCATCTAATTCCTTGTTTGCTTTAAAACAAGTATTCCCCATTTTCTATCCCTTCAGTAGCCAACCAGTTTGTATGGAGTACACTGGAGCAACTTGACTGATCAGTAAAACACTGCTTTTGTTGTCACCGCAAGGCTTCCCCCGTCGGTTGTTTCACTGAGACACTACTGAGTAACTACAACTCAACACAGTTTATACACATAACATTCATATACATACTAACAAACAAACAAACAATAATTTATCGCAATTTTCTCATCTCTGTTTGAACGTACACCCAGGTAAATATTCCTGTAGTCTTCTCATACCGACTATGGACCCATTCATTGTTTAACTTCACTGTTTTGCAAATCCTAATTGAATATTACACATTGACATTGAACTTTACTGGATAAGCAGGTCTTCATTGCATTCAGCAGCCTATATGTGAGCATTTATGTGTAAGCTGTTCTTCTTTGCATTTATCAGCAGCAAGCAATTCTTCACTGCACATGCATATGTAAATAGTAAAACAATTCCAATGTGTTAGCGAAACCTTCTATATCACAGTGGTTTCTAAGGTCTATTTTAAGGTTGAAATGCCGGAACATACACCATCAAAAGAGGCAGCGGAGGTGTTCCGCCATAAGAAGGTGTGAATGTCCGACCGTAGTTGGTAAAAAGTGGGTAAGAAAAGGTTAAAAAACCCGACTGTACACAATCAATAGCGGGAGCGGAGTTGTTCGGCTACAAGAAGGTGTGAAAGTCCGACCATGGTTTGTAAAACGCGGGTAAGACAAGGTGCGAATGCCCCACAATGTATGATCAAAAGAGGGAGCGGAGATTTTAGGTTGCAAGGTCTGAATTTCCAACCATAATTTGTAAACACCGTTGAAGAAAAGCCTCCAAAGCCCGACTATACACCATCAAAAGCGGGAGCGGAGGTATTCAGCTGCAAGAAGGTCTGAATGTCCACCAATAATTACTGAAAAATGGGTAAGAAAAGGTATGAATGCCCAACTATACATCATCAAAAGCAGAAGTGGATGTGTTCGGCCACAAGAAGGTTTGAATGTCCGACCATAGTTTGTAAAAGGCGGGTAAGAAAAGGTTCGAATGCCCGAACATACACAATCAAAAGAGGGAGCGGAGGTGTTTCGCTGTAAGAAGGTGTGAATGTCCGACCATAGTTGGTAAAAAGCGGGTAAGAAAAGGTTAAATTACCCGACTCTACACAATCAATAGCAGGAGCGGAGTTGTTCGGCTAAAAGAAGGTGTGAAAGTCCGACCATGGTTTGTAAAAAGCGGGTAAGAAAAGGTTCGAATGCCAAAATATACACCATCAAAAGCGGAAGCCGAGGTGTTCGGCTGCAAGTAGGTGTGAATGTCAGATCATAATTTGCAAAAAGCTGATGAGAAAGGTGTGAATGACCGACAATAATTGCTGAAAAATGTGTTAGAAAAGGTAAGAATGCCGGACAATTCATCATCAAAAGCGGGAGAAGAGGTGTTCGGCTGCAAGAAGCTGTGAATGTCCAGCCATAATTACCTAAAAACGGGTAAGAAAAGGTAGTATTGCCAGACCATAAATGATCAAAACAGGGAGCGGAGGTGTTCCGCCGAAAGAAGGTGTGAATGTCCGACCATAATTGGTAAAAAGCGGGTAAGAAAAGGTTAAAATACCCGACTGTACACAATCAATAGCGGGAGCGGAGTTGTTTGGCTACTAAAAGGTGTGAAAGTCCGACCATGGTTTGTAAAAAGCGGGTAAGAAAAGGTTCAAATGCCAAAATATACACCATCAAAAGAGGGAGCGGAGGTGTTCAGCTGCAAGAAGGTCTGAATGTCCATCAATAATTGCTAGAAAACATGAAAAAAAAATTTCGAATATCCAACCGCACATGATCATAAGTGGGAGAGGAGGTGTTCAGCTGCAAGAAGGTGTGAATGTCCACCCATAATTCCTCAAAAATGGGTAAAAAAAAAAGGTGCGAATGCCCAACCATACATCATCAAAAGCAGGACTGGATGTGTTTGGCTACAAGAAGGTTTGAATGTCCGACCATAGTTTGTAAAAAGCGGGTAAGAAAAGGCTCGAATGCCCGAACATACACCATCAAAAGAGGCAGCGGAGGTGTTCCGCCATAAGAAGGTGTGAAAGTCCGACAATGGTTTGTAAAAAGCGGGTAATAAAAGGTTCGAATGCCCGAATATACATCATCAAAAGCGGAAGCGGAGGTGTTCGGATGCAAGAAGGTGTGAACGTCCGACCAAAGTTTGTAAAAAGCAGTGAAAAGCGAGAAAAAGCTTTTCGTAAGTTCTGCATGATTTGGGTTTCACTCTAACTATGTTAAAACTGATTTGTCCTTCTTATTTACCATGTCTAGAAAGATTTAAACAAAAAAACAACGTTGTACTTTGCAGTAAAAGAAAGAGCAAATCTAAAGTTTCAGGAATCCGAGTATAAGCCTGCTTTCATGAGTTCTGCACGATTTCGGATTTTGCTATAAAATGAATTGCTTTGCTCAAACCAAGTTAAAACTGCTTTGTCCTTCCATATTCATCAATGTCTAGATCGACTTCAACAAAGAAAAACATTGGACTTTGCAGTAGAAGAAGTTGAAATCCATCTACACATTGATAAATATGAAGGACAAAGCAGTTCCCACTTGCCCATAAGAAAATAAGCTTATTCTCGGATTCCTGATCCTTCAGTTTTGCTCTTTCTTCTACTACTTCATACATTGTCGGGCATTCGCACCTTTTCTTACCCGCTTTTTACAAACTTTAGTCGGACATTAACACCTTCTTGCAGCTTAACCACCTCCGCTCCCTGTTTTGATCATGTATGGTCTGGCAATACTACCTTTTCTTACCCATTTGTGAGTAATTATGGCTGGACATTCACACCTACTTGCAGGCGAACACCACCTCTCCCGCTTTTGATGATGTATGGACCGGCATTCTTACCTTTTCTAACACATTTTTCAGCAATTATGGTTGGAGATTCACACCTACTCACAGCCGAACACCTCCGCTCCCGCATTTGATGGTGTATATTCGGGCATACGAACCTGTTCTTACCCGCTTTTTACAAACCATGGTCGGACTTTCACACCTTCTTGTAGCTGAACAACTCTGCTCCCTCTTTTGATTGTGTACAGTCGGGCATACAAACCTGTTCTTACCAGCTTTTTACAAACTATGGTCGGACATTCAAACCTTCTTGTAGCCGAACACATCCACTCCTGCTTTTGATGATGTATGGTTGGGCATTCGCACCTTTTCTTACCCATTTTTCAGTAATTACGGGTGGATATTCACACCTTCTTGCAGCGGAACACCTCCTCTCCCGCTTATGATTATGTGCGGTTTGATATTCGAAAATTTTCTTTCATGTTTTATAGCAATTATTGATGGACATTCATACCTTCTTGAAGCCGAACACATCCACTCCTGCTTTTGATGATGTATGGTTGGGCATTCGAACCTACTTGTTGCCCGTTTTTCATTAATTATGGGTGGACATTCACACCTTGTCGCAGCCAAACACCTCCGCTCCCTGTTTTGATCATGTATGTTTTGACATTCGCACCTTTTCTCACCTGCTTTTTACTATTGTCGGCCAATCACAGCTTCCTCTCCACCATACTTGTATGGTAGGAAATTCTCACCCACTCTCATCCGAAGACCTCTCCTCCCGCTTTTGTTAATATTTAGTCGGGCATTCGAACCTTTTCTTACCCACTTTTTACAAATTATGGTCGAACATTCACACCTACTTGCATCTGAATACTTCCGCTCCACCTTTTAGTGATGTATGGTTGGCATTTGCACCTTTTGTTACCCTCTTTTTATACTGATTGCTGAAGATTAAGTTGTTCTTTCTCAAACTACAATTTTTTTTTAATTGTTGAAACTTGATTTGAAGTGGATAAATAAGGAGGACAAACAGTTTTAAGTCACGCTGATAGAAGAAATGAATTTTATAGCAAAATCTGTATTTCGTCATATGTCGAGAGATGCTTATTGCTGAAGAAGTTCTTTCTCATTCTACAAAGTACAACGTTGTTTATCGTTGAAACTTGATTAGACATGAATAAATATGAAGGACAAAGCAGTCTTAACTTGGTTTGAGTTAATTAATTCGTTTTATAGGAGAATCCGAATTCGTGCTTATTTTCGGATTCCTGAAGAATGAGTCTGGTTCTTTCTCATAATACAAAGTTTGTTGTTTATTGTTGAAACTTCATCAGAAGTGAAGAAATAAATGAATGCCTATCAACAAATGTGGGATCTAAACTCTACTGCTTCCTCTAAAATAATTTCTTTTCTCAATTCAGAAATGTGTGTGTGTAAGTCACAACACCCGTGACACCAAAACGGCTTTCTTTTCTCTCTTTTCTCTACACTCTGCACTATGAGCACACACACCAAATCAGAAAGGCTTTTTTCTCTCTTTTCTACATTATGGACTGTGGGGACACAAAACCACTCTCTCTTTTTTTTTTTTGATTGTGTGCCAGGGCGTTGTCTCACGTATTAGATTATGCTTAAGATACGAATGGGTTTATCAGTCACATCAGAATCCATACATACTGATCCTCCCGTAATAAAATGGTCGGATCTTATCAAACACACTTTGTTTCTTTGTTTCTTGTGACAATCAAGTCAGCGAAACAGCGTATACACGTCAAGACACTGAATCAAGTTTGCCACAAGAACTCATAAGTTTGGCAGTATTGCTCTGCCGTCAGCAATCATACACCCATTTTATTTTCGTGAGACGTGCAGGCACCTGTTCATCTACTGTTCTATCACTATGAATTAGTTTATCTATTATCAATAAGGATACTTCTACAACTACTATCAAAGTATGTCCGGACTTCTTATGTTGTCAGTTGCTATATATGAATAAGTGGGTAGCTACTGACAAGCATTAAGCATGTCACACAGCCCAAACATATAACATTTCAGGACACACCACACAGTTAACAACCACAGTGAAGTGTCAAAGCCCAAACATTCAACAGGACACTTACACAACACATTCAAATCAAACAGTCAGACAACATACAAGAACATATACCCCAGCCGGTATTGCTCCCTGCCTATTTTCCTACAGCTCACTATGTGTGCGCACACCTTTATTCACAAACTCTTCAACTTATACTCTTTTACCGAAGCTGCTACAGCTCGATTGGCCGAATACCCTTAGATCCTATTTCGGTGAATTTGACATCTGCCTTACATGTAACAGATTAGCGGTTTAGCAGTTTTAATTTAGTTTGAGTGAAGGAATTCATTTTATGGCAAAATCCGAAATCGTGAAGCACTCCTGAAAGTAAGCTTATTCTCGGATTCCTGAAACTTTAGATTTGCTCTTTCTTTTACTGCAAAGTACAACGTTGTTTTTTTTGTTTAAATCTTTCTAGACATGGTAAATATGAACGACAAAGCAGTTTTAACATAGTTTGAGTGAAGGAATTCATTTTATAGATAAAATCCCAAGAGTCTGCAGAGAAAAGAGAGTGAATGCGAAGTAGACTTTAACACGGCTATGGGAGCGAGCCGAGTGTCGGCTAACCGGGAGAATTGCTTGAAAGAAACGCGACACCGAATGAGCGGTCAGAACAAAGCCTCAATACGGGATTCTCGTGGTGTTTTTGTTGCTGCCTTGTCTTTTGCATAGAGTAAAAGACAAGGCAGCCATCGAATAGGGCCTGATTGTTCCTACTTGGTCAGCCGAGGAGCAAGGGGGGGGGGGGGGGGGGCAAGCGTCTCAACCAAGCAAAGCTAACCATGGGGAAGGTGGCTAAACCAACTAGCCTGATGCCCTGCTCCCGCAGTGACGGATAATCGTACTCTGGTTTCTCTTCATAACATACAAGTCTTTCGCCTTTTACTAAAGACTTCCGTGGAGAGCAGCACTAATGAGTTGTTTCTATTATTGGCAGGCTTTACCTTTGCGGGTGAAGCCCTTTCTGTCTGTGCAAAAGAAATCTTGCTACTTTGCAGAGTGACTTCTCTGAGTAGAGTCGCCTTACTTGTTGCGACTGTGCCGATGTTCGAAGCTGGAGTGCAAAGTTGTTGCTTGAATGGTGCTTGCTGGAGCATGCGGGAGTGCAAAGTTATACCATTTAAAAGGGCTGAAGAGTGCTCAGTGCAGCGGGTGGGCGGAGGTGCAACGTGACACTCTGGCCACCTATGGCCATAAAAAGAACACTGCTACAAGTGCGCATTGTGCCAGCAAGGGCCCTCGGACCTGAAACAGTGGACAGTTATCGCTTCTCGGCCTTTTGGCTAAGATCAAGTGTAGTATCTGTTCTTATCAGTTTAATATGTCCTCTATACGAGGACAACATATTAAATGGATTTTTAAGAATAGGAGTTGAAAAAGAAGCTTGCTCCGTTAACTCCAAGCCTCGACCCGGTACTGCAGTGCCGCTGGGAACGGTGCGCTCTCCTCTGCTCTTGTGAAAAAGCAAACAGCGGTGCAGGATGGAAGTTTCAGGGAGCCCAAGATGAAACTTTCTTTTAATCTGCTGAGAAAAGAGAGTGAATGCGAAGTGGACTTTAACACGGCTCTGGGAGCGAGCCGAGTGCGGGCTAACCGGGAGAATTGCTTGAAAGAAACGCGACACCGAATGAGTGGTCAGAACAAAGCCTCAATACGGTGTTCCCGTGGTGTTTGTGGCTGCCTTGTCTTTTGCACAGAGTAAAAGACAAGGCAGCCATCGAATAGATTGTTTCTACTTGGTCAGCCGAGGAGCAGGGGGGGGGGGCAAGCGTCTCAACCAAGCAAAGCTCACCAAGTAGGAACAATCGGGCCCTTTTCGATGGCTGCAACACCTGAAAGAGATATTGATGCGAGACCCGATCAAATGCTTTTTCAAAGTCTAAATTTAAGATGACAAACCGGGTGTTTCTGTCTCTAGCGTAATCAATGATGTCTCGAATCAGTACGAGGCTGTCGGTGAGTTGTCTCCCTGAGATGGCACAAGCTTGGTCTGGGTGAATTACCTCCTCTAAAACAGAGGACATCCGTGTCGCTAAAACCTTGCTAAAAAGTTTACAGTCAAAGTTTAAAAGTGTGATGGGCCTCCAATTCTTTAGGTCAGTCTTATCATTTTTTTTATAAAGTAGAGTCACTATTCCCACTCTAAAACTGTCAGGCAGTCGGTCGAGTTTTTCAAAATCTTTAAAAACATCTAAAATGTCTGATGATAAAAGGTCCCAATAGGTCAGATAGAATTCTGCAGGAAGCCCGTCTAAACCCGGAGCTCGACTTCTCTTAAAACCTGTTAGGCATTTTTTTAACTCTAAAGCAGTAAAATTCTGTGTCAAGTGTGCATTCTCTTTTACGGTTTTGTCAACGAATTTTAAGATTTCTGCCGATGTTTCCAAGTGCACTGGTTTCTCTTTGTACATGTTACTATAAAAGGTATGTACAGTTTCAATCATCTCTTGTGTGGATTTTGTTAAAAACCCATCTTCTCTTTTTAGATTTTGATTACACTCCTTTTTATTTATAACTTTCTTTCTTTTTCACCTTCCTCAATTTCCTGCTCCCTGCTTCTTACAAAAATTCCTTTACTCTTTATTTCTGCTAAAACTGACATTTCCTTTTTGACATCTTTGATTTCTTCTTTAAAGTCTATGCCACACTGATTTAGTTTAAAGTAGCGCTGTAAGCGTTTATGTAGTCCCATCATACATCTATTCTCTTTCCTTTTTTTACGTTTACCTTGCTGTTTAAAAAAAGTCTGGGTCGTTTCCTTCACCATTTCCCACCATTGTGCATGTGTTTCGTAGAGGTCTTGAAGGGTCTGCCACTCTTTATAACATTCCCTGTACTGACTGACTATGATTTCATCCTCCAACAGGGAACAGTTGAGTTTCCACAGACCATTTCCTACCGTCACACCAGAAGGGGGTGAAAGGGTGCAGGAGAGCATAAGGTGGTCTGAAAAGAAAACAGGGGTTAATCTATCATCAGTGGGTGGGCAATCTCTAGTAAAGAAATAATCAACGCGAGAGGCTCTGGTGCCATCATGACTAAACCAGGTGAAGCCCTCCTCTCTGGGATGCATGGTTTTAAAACAGTCAGTAAGCTTAAAATCCCTGCATATGCCCTGAAGTAAAATCGAAGTCTTATCCACTTTAAAATCTACCCCTGCTCTTTTTCTATCTTTCCTGCTCAAGATACAGTTAAAATCCCCTCCTACAACTAAAGGTACTTGCCCTAGCATGTAAAGCTGTATATCTTCTAAAAGGTCATACCTTTCATTTTTTCCATTGAAACCATAAATATTTAAGAGGTTAAAGTCTTGCCCCATAAAATTCAAGTGTGCTAAAAGTGCCCGTCCGTCTCTCACCACTGTGCTACCTTTCACCAGAACATGCGGATTTTTAATTAGAATGGCCACACCATCATTTTTATTTTGATTTGAGCCACTCCATATCGATAAATGGGGCCACATTTCCTCCCATTGTCTATGGTTTTTTAAAAAAGGTAGTCCACATTCTTGTATTAAAAACACATCTGATTTTATGGAATCTAAGAAGGATAAAATACTCTGGGCTCTTGTCTTTGATTTCACACTTCTCACATTTAGTGTTGAGAAGGTGAGAACCATTAACCATTTCTTTAGGTGAAAAGTGAGTAGGGTGATCTATATTTCCTTTTCGGACTCTCGATGTTGGCCTCTGACGCAATGTTGCATTTAACTTTGAGTCCCTGGGGGTCGATTGCAGAGCTGAAGTTAAAAAGGAGACCTCATTTGGTGAGTCGGAGGGGAAGACTCTAGGTTCTTCCACTGAAGAACTGTCTGAAAGGGACCTAACCCTTCCCCTCTTCTCTGATACCACTGGGGAATCAGAGGCTCAGATGCCGTCCTCTTCGGCTGTTGACCTTCGGGGAGGTGAGTATCTTCACTAGACTCACCTGTCTGCTCTTCCTCCTCATTTAGCGTAGCTCCACCCTCTGCCTGTGAATTCTCACAGACTTCAACACTGAGTGGTGAGGCCTCTACAGGCCCCTCCCCTTTTTGCTCCTCACTTCCAATCCAAGCTTTTGGCGGGAAGTTTGAATTTATTGGGTCAACCTCTTCACTTTGTTCACCAACTGCCACCTTTGGTCCTTCTCTTTGTTGGCTTGACTGTGGCTTTACCGTCTTTAATTTGTTGGCAAAAGATTTAGGGCAATCTCTGAAGAGGTGATTTAATTCTCCACAGAGATTACATTTCCTGCCATTTGGACACTCTCCAAAAGTTTGCCCAATTTCTCTGCTCTTCCCACATAACACCTTGGTACAAGCCTCAACCAGGTGCCCATGCTCACCACACTTGCGGCAGAACTTGGGCTGCCCCTGGAAGTGGATGTAACCTCGGTTTTCAAGGTGGCCAGAGTGTCGCCCACCCGCTGCACTGAGCACTCTTCAGCCCTTTTAAATGGTATAACTTTGCACTCCCGCACGCTCCAGCAAGCACCATTCAAGCAACAACTTTGCACTCCAGCTTCGAACATCGGCACAGTCGCAACAAGTAAGGCGACTCTACTCAGAGAAGTCACTCTGCACAGTAAGAAGATTTCTTTTGCACAGACAGAAAGGGCTTCACCCGCAAAGGTAAAGCCTGCCAATAATAGAAACAACTCATTAGTGCTGCTCTCCACGGAAGTCTTTAGTAAAAGGCGAAAGACTTGTATGTTATGAAGAGAAACCAGAGTACGATTATCCGTCACTGCGGGAGCAGGGCATCAGGCTAGTTGGCATAGCCACCTTCCCCATGGTGAGCTTTGCTTGGTTGAGACGCTTGCCCCCCCCCCCCTTGCTCCTCGGCTAAGCATAATCTAATACGTGAGACAACGCCCTGGCACACGATTAAAAAAAAAAAAGTGAGAGAGCGGTTTTGTGTCCCCACAGTCCATAATGTAGAAAAGAGAGAAAAAAGCCTTTCTGATTTGGTGTGTGTGCTCATAGTGCAGAGTGTAGAGAAAAGAAAGCCGTTTTGGTGTCACGGGTGTTGTGACTTACACACACACATTTCTAAATTGAGAAAGGAAATTATTTTCGAGGAAGCACTAGAGTTTAGATCCCACATTTGTTGATAGGCATTCATTTATTTCTTCACTTCTGATGAAGTTTCAACAATAAACAACAAACTTTGTATTATGAGATAGAACCAGACTCATTCTTCAGGAATCCGAAAATAAGCTCTATTTTATGAGTTATGCACGAATTCGGATTCTCCTATAAAACGAATTCATTAACTCAAACCAAGTTAAGACTGCTTTGTCCTTCATATTTATTCATGTCTAATCAAGTTTCAACGATAAACAATGTTGTACTTTGTAGAATGAGAAAGAACTTCTTCAGCAATAAGCATCTCTCGACATATGACGAAATACAGATTTTGCTATAAAATTAATTCCTTCTATCAGCCTGACTTAAAACTGTTTTTCCTCCTTATTTATCCACTTCAAATCAAGTTTCAACAATTAAAAAAAATTTGTAGTTTGAGAAAGAACAACTTAATCTTCAGCAATCAGTATAAAAAGAGGTGCAAATGCCAACCATACATACCTAAAAGGTGGAGCGGAAGTATTCAGCTGCAAGTAGGTGTGAATGTTCGACCATAATTTGTAAAAAGCGGGTAAGAAAAGGTTCGAATGCCCGACTATATATTAACAAAAGCGGGAGGAGAGGTCTTCGGATGAGAGTGGGTGAGAATTTCCAACCATAATCTATAAAATACGGTGAAAAAAAATATGTGAATGCCTCATAGAACACTAAAAGCGGAAGTGTTCGGCTGCAAGAAGGTGTGAATGTCCGACTATATTTGGTGAAAAGCAGGTGAAGCAAGGTCTGAATGCCCAACCTTACATCATCAAAAGCGAGATCAGAGGTGTTTGGCTGCAAGAAGGCCATAGTTTTCCAAAAGCGGGTAAGGTGCGAATGACCGACTAAATATCAACAAAAGTGGGGGCGGAGGTCTTCGGATGCAAGTGGGTGTGAATATCCCACCATACAAGTATGGTGGAGAGGAAGCTGTGAATGGCCGACCATAGTAAAAGGCGGGTGAGAGAAGGTGTGAATGTCCAACCATAGTTGGTAAAAAGCGGGTAAGAAAAGGTTAAAATACCCGACTGTACACAATCAATAGCGGGAGCGGAGTTGTTCGGCTACTAAAAGGTGTGAAAGTCCGACCATGGTTTGTAAAAAGCGGGTAAGAAAAGGTGCGAATGCCCGACAATGTATGATCAAAAGAGGGAGTGGAGGTTTTCGGCTGCAAGAAGGTCTGAATGTCCAACCATAATTTGTAAAAACCGGGGAAGAAAAGGCTCGAAAGCCCGACTATACACCATCAAAAGTGGGAGCGGAGGTGTTCAGCTGCAAGACGGTCTGAATGTCCATCAATAATTGCTAGAAAACATGAAGGAAAATTTTCGAATATCAAACTGCACATGATCATAAGCGGGAGAGGAGGTGTTCAGCTGCAAGAAGGTGTGAATGTCTACCCATAATTACTGAAAAATGGGTAAGAAAAGGTGCGAATGCCTAACCATATATCATCAAAAGAGGGAGCGGAGGTGTTCCGCTGTAAGACAGTGTGAATGTCCGACCATAGATGGTAAAAAGCGGGTAAGAAAAGGTTAAATTACCCGACTGTACACAATCAAAAGAGGGAGCGGAGTTGTTCAGCTAAGAGAAGGTGTGAAAGTCCGACCTTGGTTTGTAAAAAGCGGGTAAGAAAAGGTTCGTATGCCCAAATATACACCATCAAAAGCGGAAGCGGAGGTGTTCGGTTGCAAGATATTGTGAACGTCCGACCAAAGTTTGTAAAAAGCAGTTAAGAAAAGGTTCGAATATCTAACCAAACATAATCAAAAGCGGGAGCAGAGCTGTTCGACTGGAAGTAGGTGTGAATGTCAGATCATAATTTGCAAAAAGCTGATGAGAAAGGGTGAGAATGCCCGACTATACACCATCAAATGCGGTAGCGGAGTTGTTCGGCTGTGAGTAGGTGTGAATCTCCAACCATAATTGCTGAAAAATGTGTTAGAAAAGGTAAAAATGCCGGTCCATACATCATCAAAATCGGGAGAGGTGGTGTTCAGCTGCAAGAAGGTCTAAATGTCCATCAATAATTGCTAGAAAACATGAAAGAAAATTTTCGAAAATCAAACCGCACATGATCATAAGTGGGAGAGGAGGTGTTCAACTGCAAGAAGGTGTGAATGTCCACCCATAATACCTGAAAAATGGGTAAAAAAAAGGTGCGAATGCCCAACCATACATCATCAAAAGCAGGAGTGCATGTGTTCGGCTACAAGAAAGTGTGAACGTGCAACCAAAGTTTGTAAAAAGCAGTTAAGAAAAGGTTCGAATATCCAACCATACATAATCAAAAGCGGGAGCAGAGCTGTTCGACTGCAAGTAGGTGTGAATGTCAGATCATAATTTGCAAAAAGCTGATGAGAAAGGGTGAGAATGCCCGACTATACACCATCAAATGCGGGAGCGGAGTTGTTCGGCTGTGAGTAGGTGTGAATGTCCAGCCATAATTACTCACAAACGGGTAAGAAAAGGTAGTATTGCCAGACCATATATGATCAAAACAGGGAGCGGAGGTGGTTCAGCTGCAAGAAGGTTTGAATGTCCGACTAAAGTTCAAATATATTAACAAAAGCGGGAGGAGAGGTCTTCGGATGAGAGTGGTTGAAAATTTCCAACCATAATGTATAAAATGCGGTGAAAAAAAGGTGTGATAGAACACTAAAAGGTGGAGCGGAAGTGTTCGGCTTCAAGAAGGTGTGAATGTCCGACTTTATTTGGTGAAAAGCAGGTGAAGCAAGGTCTGAATGCCCAACCTTACATCATCAAAAGCGAGATCAGAGGTGTTTGGCTGCAAGAAGGCCATAGTTTGCCAAAAGCAGGTAAGGTGCGAATGTCCGACTAAATATCAACAAAATTTGGGGCAGAGGTCTTCGGATACAAGTATGGTGGAGAGGAAGCTGTGAATGGCCGACCATAGTAAAAGGCGGGTGAGAGAAGGTGCGAATGTCAAACCATACATAATCAAAACAGGGAGCGGAGGTGTTCTGCTGTAAGAAGGTGTGAATGTCCAACCATAGTTGGTAAAAAGCGGGTAAGAAAAGGTTAAAATACCTGACTGTACACAATCAATAGCGGGAGCGGAGTTGTTCGGCTACTAAAAGGTGTGAAAGTCCGACCATGGTTTGTAAAAAGCGGGTACGAAAAGGTGCGAATGTCCGACAATGTATGATCAAAAGAGAGAGCGGAGGTTTTCGGATACAAGAAGGTTTGAATGTCCCACCATAGTTTGTAAAAAGCGGGTAAGAAAAGGTTCGAAAGCCCGACTATACACCATCAAAAGCGGGAGCAGAGGTGTTCCGCTGTAAGACGGTGTGAATGTCCGACCATAGTTGGTAAAAAGCGGGTAAGAAAAGGTTAAAATACCCGACTGTACACAATCAATAGCGGGAGCGGAGTTGTTTGGCTACAAGAAGGTGTGAAAGTCACACCATGGTTTGTAAAAACCGGGAAGAAAAGGCTCGAAAGCCCGACTATACACAATCAAAAAGAAGGTTTGAATGTCCATCAATAATTGCTTTAAAACAAGAAAGTAAATTTTCGAATATCAAACCGTACATGATCATAAGCGGGAGAGGAGGTGTTCCGCTGTAAGACGGTGTGAATGTCCGACCATAGTTTGTAAAAAGCGGGTAAGAAAAGGTTAAAATACCCGACTGTACACAATCAATAGCGGGAGCGGAGTTGTTCGGCTACTAAAAGGTGTGAAAGTCCGACCCTGGTTTGTAAAAGCGGGTAAGAAAAGGTTCAAATGCCCGAACATACACCATCAAAAGAGGGAGCGGAGGTGTTCCGCTGTAAGACGGTGTGAATGTCCGATCATAGTTGGTAAAAAGCGGGTAAGAAAAGGTTAAAATACCCGACTGTACACAATCAAAAGAGGGAGCGGAGTTGTTCAGCTAAGAGAAGGTGTGAAAGTCCGACCATGGTTTGTAAAAAGCGGGTAAGAAAAGGTTCGTATGCCCGAATATACACTATCAAAACCGGAAGCGTAGGTGTTCGGCTGCAAGAAGGTGTGAACGTCCGACCAAAGTTTGTAAAAAAGCAGTTAAGAAAAGGTTCGAATATCTAACCAAACATAATCAAAAGCGGGAGCAGAGCTGTTCGACTGCAAGTAGGTGTGACTGTCAGAGAATAATTTGCAAAAAGCTGATGAGAAAGGGTGAGAAATCCCGACTATACACCATCAAATGCGGTAGCGGAGTTGTTCGACTGTGAGTAGGTGTGATTCTCCAACCATAATTGCTGAAAAATGTGTTAGAAAAGGTAAGAATGCCGGTCCATACATCATCAAAAGCGGGAGAGGTGGTGTTCGGCTGCAAGTAGGTGTGAATGTCCATTAATAATTGCTTTAAAACATGAAAGAAAATTTTCGAATATCAAACCTTACATGATCATTAGCGGGAGAGGAGGTGTTCAGCTGCAAGAAGATGTGAATATCCACCCATAATTACTGAAAAATGGGTAGGAAAAGATGCGAATGTCCAACCATAAATCATCAAAAGCAGGAGTGGAGTTGTTCAGCTACAAGAAGGTATGAAAGTCCAACCATGGTTTGTAAAAAGCGGGTAAGAGAAGGTTCGAATACTGAAAAATGTGTTAGAAAAGGTAAGAATGCCGGACCATATATCATCAAAAACGGGAGAGGTTGTGTTCGGCTGCAAGAAGGTGTGAATGTCCAGCCATAATTACTCACAAACGGGTAAGAAAAGGTACTATTGCCAGACCATATATGATCAAAACAGGGAGCGGAGGTGGTTCAGCTGCAAGAAGGTTTGAATGTCCGACTAAAGTTTGTAAAAAGCGGGTAAGACAAGGTGTGAATGCCCGACAATGTATGATCAAAAGAGGTGCGGAGGTTTTCAGCTGCAAGAAGGTCTGAATATCCACCCATAATTACTGAAAAATGGGTAAGAAAAGGTGCGAAAGCCCAACCGCACATGATCATAAGTGGATGAGAAGGTGTTCGACTGCAAGTAGGTGTGAATGTAAGATCATAATTTGTAAAAAGCGGGTAAGAAAAGGTAAGAATGCCCAACCATAAATTATCAAAAGTGGCAGCAGAGTTTCGGCTGGTATTTATCAATGTCTAGATAGATTTCAACAAAAAACAACGTTGTACTTTGCAGTAAAAGAAAGTGCAAATCAAAAGTTTTAGGAATCCGAGAATAAGCTTATTTTCATGAGTTCTGCACGATTTCGGATTTTATGTATAAAATGAATTTCTTCACGCAAACTAAGTTAACACTGCTTTGTCCTTCATATGTACCCATTTCTACATATATTTCAAGCATAAACTTCCTCATATTACCCTGAATGAGAAAGAGCCACACTTGTGATTAAGCGATACCTCCCTTTTGAGGAGTTCTGCATGATTTGGGATTTTATCTATAAAATTAATTCCTTCACTCAAACTATGTTAAAACAGCTTTTACCTTCATATTTATCAATGTCTCGATAGATTTAAACAAAAAACCCACGTTGTACTTTGCAATAAAAGAAAGAGCCAATCAAAAGTTTTAGGAATCCGAGAATAAGCTTATTTTCATGAGTTCTGCACGATTTCGGATTTTATGTATAAAATGAATTCATTCACTTAAACCAAGTTAAAACTGCTTTTTCCTTCATATTTATCAATGTCTAGATCGACTTCAACAAAGAACAACATTGTATTTTGCAGTAGAAGAAAGAGCAAAACTGAAGGATCAGGAATCCGAGAATAAGCTTCTTTTCATACGTTCTGCATGATTTGGGATTTTATGTATAAAATGAATTCCTTCACTCAAACTAAGTTAACACTGCTTTGTCCTTCATATGTACCCATTTCTACATATATTTCAAGCATAAACTTCCTCATACTACCCTGAATGAGAAAGAACCACACTTGTGATTAAGCCATACGCCCCTTTTGAGGAGTTCTGCATGATTTGGGATTTTATCTATAAAATCAATTCCTTCACTCAAACTATGTTAAAACGGCTTTTACCTTCATATTTATCAATGTCTCGATAGATTTAAACAAAAAAACAACGTTGTTTAAATATTTCTAGACATGGTAAATATGAAGGACAAATCAGTTTTAACATAGTTTGAGTGAAGTAATGCATTTTATAAGCAAAATCCCAAATCATGCAGAACTCACGAAATGCTTTTTCTCACTTTTCACTGCTTTTTACAAACTTTGGTCGGACGTTCACACCTTCTTGCATCCGAACACCTCCGCTTCCGCTTTTGATGATGTATATTCGGGCATTCGAACCTTTTTTTACCCGCTTTTTACAAACCATTGTCGGACTTTCACACCTTCTTGCAGCCGAACACCACCTCTCCCGCTTTTAATGATGTATGGTCCAGTATTCTTACCTTTTCTAACACATTTTTCAGCAATTATGGTCGGACATTCACACCTACTCACAGCTGGACACCTCCGCTCTCGCTTTTGATTATACAATGAAGGGACATCGCTCCTTGTCTTACCAGCTTTTTACAAACTTTAGTCGAACATTCACACCTTCTTGCAGCTGAACACCTCCGCTCCCGCTTTTGATGATGTATAGTCGGGCTTTCGAGCCTTTTCTTACCCGGTTTTTACAAATTATGGTTGGACATTCAGACCTTGCAGCCGAACACCGCTCTCTCTTTTGATCATACATTGTTGGGCATTCGCACCTTGTCTTACCCGCTTTTTACAAACTATAGTCAGACATTCACACCTTGCAGCTGAACCTCCGCTCCCTGTTTTGATCATGTATGGTCTGGCAATACTACCTTTTCTTCCCCCGTTTGTGAGTAATTATGGCTGGACATTCACACCTTGCAGCTGAACCTCCGCTCCCTGTTTTGATCATGTATGGTCTGGCAATACTACCTTTTCTTCCCCCGTTTGTGAGTAATTATGGCTGGACATTCACACCTACTTGCAGTCGAACAGCTCTCCTCCCGCTTTTGATTATGTTTGGTTGGATATTCGAACCTTTTCTTAACTGCTTTTTACAAACCATGGTCGGACTTTCACACCTTCTTGTAGCCGAACAACTCCGCTCCCGCTATTGATTGTGTACAGTCGGGTATTTTAACCTTTTCTTACCCGCTTTTTACCAACTATGGTCGGACATTCACACCGTCTTACAGCGGAACACCTCCGCTCCCGCTTTTTATGGTGTATAGTCGGGCATTCGAACCTTTTCTTACCCGCTATTTACAAACTATGGTAGGACATACAAACCTTCGTGTATCCGAAAACCTCCGCTCTCTCTTTTGATCATACATTGTCGGACATTCGCACCTTTTCTTACCCGCTTTTTACAAACCATGGTCGGACTGTCACACCTTCTTGTAGCCGAACACATCCGCTCCCGCTATTGATTGTGTACAGTCGGGTATTTTAACCTTTTCTTACCCGCTTTTTACAAAGTATGGTTGGACATTCACACTTTCGTACAGCGGAACACCTCCGCTCCCTCTTTTGATGGTGTATGTTCGGGCATTCAAACCTTTTCTTACCCGCTTTTTCCAAACTATGGTCGGCTATTCACAGTTTCCTCTCCACCATACTTGTATGGTGGGATATTCACACCCACTTGCATCCGAAAACCTCCGCCCCAAATTTTGTTGATATTTAGTCGGACATTCGCACCTTACCCGCTTTTGGCAAACTATGGCCTTCTTGCAGCCAAACAACTCTGATCTCGCTTTTGATGATGTAAGGTTGGGCATTCAGACCTTGCTTCACCTGCTTTTCACCAAATATAGTCGGACATTCACACCTTCTTGCAGCCGAACACTTCCGCTCCACCTTTTAGTGTTCTATCACACCTTTTTTTTCACCGCATTTTATACATTATGGTTGGAAATTTTCAACCACTTTCATCCGAAGACCTCTCCTCCCGCTTTTGTTAATATATTTGAACTTTACTTTGACATTCAAACCTTCTTGCAGCTGAACCACCTCCGCTCCCTGTTTTGATCATATATGGTCTGGCACTACTACCTTTTCTTACCCGTTTGTGAGTAATTATGGCTGGACATTCACACCTACTTGCAGCCGAACACAACCTCTCTCGCTTTTGATGATGTATGGACCGGCATTTTTACCTTTTCTAACACATTTTTCAGCAATTATGGTCGGAGATTCACACCTACTCACAGCCGAACAACTCCGCTCCCGCATTTGATGGTGTATAGTCGGGCATTCTCACCCTTTCTCATCAGCTTTTTGCAAATTATGATCTGACATTCACACCTACTTGCAGTCGAACAGCTCTGCTCCCGCTTTTGATTATGTTTGGTTGGATATTCGAACCTTTTCTTAACTTCTTTTTACATATTTTGGTTGGACGTTCAAACCTTCTTGTTGCCGAACACTTCCACTCCTGCTTTTGATGATGTATGGTTGGGCATTCACACCTTTTTTTTGCCCATTTTTCAGGAATTATGGGTGGACATTCACACCTTGCAGCTGAACACCTCCTATCCCACTTATGATCATGTGCGGTTTGATTTTCGAAAAGTTTCTTTCATGTTTTCTAGCAATTATTTATGGACATGTAGACCTTCTTGCAGCTGAACACCTCCGCTCCCGCTTTTGATCATACATTGTCAGGCATTCGCACCTTGTCTTACCCACTTTTTACAAACTTTAGTCGAACAGTCACACCTTTTTGCAGCCGAACACCACCTCTACCGCTTTTGATGATGTATGGTCCAGCATTCTTACCTTTTCTAACACATTCTTCAGCAATTATGGTCGGACATTCACACCTACTCAGAGCTGAACACCTCCGCTCCCGCATTTGATGGTCTATAGTCGGGCATTCTACAGCGGAAAAAACTCATTCTTATGTTTGGTTAGATATTCGAACCTTTTCTTAACTGCTTTTTACAAACTTTGGTCGGACGTTCACAATATCTTGCAGCCGAACACCTCCGCTTCCGCTTTTGATGGTGTATATTCGGGCATACGAACCTTTTCTTACCCGCTTTTTACAAACCAAGGTCGGACTTTCACACCTTCTCTTAGCTGAACAACTCCGCTCCCTCTTTTGATGGTGTACAGTTGGGTAATTTAACCTTTTCTTACCCGCTTTTTACCATCTATGGTCGGACATTCACACCGTCTTACAGCGGAACACCTCCGCTCCCTCTTTTGATGATGTATGGTTAGGCATTCGCACCTTTTCTTACCCATTTTTCAGTAATTATGGGTAGACATTCACACCTTCTTGCAGCTGAACACCTCCTCTCCTGCTTATGATCATGTGCAGTTTGATATTTGAAAATTTTCTTTCATGTTTTCTAGCAATTATTGATGGACATTCAGACCGTCTTGAAGTTGAACACCTCCGCTCCCACTTTTGATGGTGTATAGTCGGGCTTTCGAGCCTTTTCTTCCCGGGTTTTTACAAATTATGGTTGGACATTCAGACCTTCTTGCAGCCGAAAACCTCCACTCCCTCTTTTGATCATACATTGTCGGGCATTCGCACCTTTTCTTACCCGCTTTTTACAAACCATGGTCGGACTTTCACACCTTCTTGTAGCGGAACAACTCCGCTCCCGCTATTGATTGTGTACAGTCGGGTATTTTAACCTTTTCTTACCCGCTTTTTACCAACTTTTGTTGGACATTCACACCGTCTTACAGCGGAACACCTCCGCTCCCTCTTTTGATGGTGTATGTTCGGGCACTCGAACCTTTTCTTACCCGCTTTTTACAAACTATGGTCAGACATTCAAACCTTCTTGTAGCCGAACACATCCACTCCTGCTTTTGATGATGGGTATTCAAACCTACTTGTTGCCCGCTTTTCATTAATTATGGGTGGACATACACACCTTGTCGCAGCCAAACACCTCCGCTCCCTGTTTTGATCATGTATGATTGGACATTCGCACCTTTTCTCACCCGCTTTTTACTATGGTCGGCCATTCACAGCTTCCTCTCCACCATACTTGTATGGTGGAATATTCACACCCACTTGCATCCGAAGACCTCCGCCCCCACTTTTGTTGATATTTAGTCGGTCATTCGCAGCTTACCCGCTTTTGGCAAACTATGGCCTTCTTGCAGCCAAACACCTCTGATCTCGTTTTTGATGATGTAAGGTTGGGCATTCAGACCTTGCTTCACCTGCTTTTCACCAAATATAGTCGAACAGTCACACCTTCTTGCAGCCGAACACTTCTGCTCCACCTTTTAGTGTTCTATGGGGTATTCGCACCTTTTTTTTCACCGCATTTTATTGATTATGGTTGGAAATTCTCACCCACTCTTATCCGAAGACCTCTCCTCCTGCTTTTGTTAATATATAGTCGAGCATTCAAACCTTTTCTTACCCGCTTTTTACAAATTATGGTCGAACATTCACACCTACTTGCAGCCGAACACCTCCGCTCCCGCTTTTGATGGTGTATAGTCGGGCTTTCGAGCCTTTTCTTCCCCGGTTTTTACAAATTATGGTTGTACATTCAGACCTTGCAGCCGAAAACCTCCGCTCCCTCATTTGATCATACATTGTCAGGCATTCGCACCTTGTCT
This sequence comes from Leuresthes tenuis, assembly GCF_036924035.1. Classification (NCBI taxonomy): domain Eukaryota; kingdom Metazoa; phylum Chordata; class Actinopteri; order Atheriniformes; family Atherinopsidae; genus Leuresthes; species Leuresthes tenuis. Next base: position 12,090,169 of record NW_027325377.1, read on the forward strand.
TACCCGCTTTTTATAAACTTTAGTCAGACATTCACACCTTGCAGCTGAACCACCTCCGCTCCCTGTTTTGATAATGTATGGTCTGGCAATACTACCTTTTCTTACCGGTTTGTGAGTAATTATGGCTGTATATTCACACCTACTTGCAGCCGAACACCACTTTTCCCGCTTTTGATGATGTATGGTCCGGCATTCTAGTCTTTTCTAACACATTTTTCAGCAATTATGGTTTGACATTCACACCTACTCACAGCCGAACACTTCCGCTCCCGCATTTGATGGTGTATAGCCGGGCATTCTCACCCTTTCTCATCAGCTTTTTGCAAATTATGATCTGACATTCACACCTACTTGCAGTCGAACAGCTCTGCTCCCGCTTTTGATTATGTTTGGTTGGATATTCGAACATTTTCTTAATGCTTTTTACAAACTTTGGTCGGACGTTCACACCTTCTTGCAGCCGAACACCTCCGCTTCCGCTTTTGATGGTGTATAGTCGGGCATTCGAGCCTTTTCTTACCCACCTATTACTTACTATGGTTGGACATTCAAACCTTCTTGTAGCCGAACACATCCGCTCCTGCTTTTGATGATGTATGATTTGGCATTCGCACCTTTTCTTACCCATTTTTCAGTAATTATTGGTCGGACGTTCAGACCTTCTTGCACCTGAACACCTCTGCTCCCGCTTTTGATGGTGTATAGTCGGGCTTTCGAGCCTTTTCTTCCCCGATTTTTACAAATTATGGTTGGACATTCAGACCTTGCAGCCGAAAACCTCCGCTCCCTCTTTTGATCATACATTGTCGGTTGGATATTCAAACCTTTTCTTAACTGCTTTTTACAAACTTTGGTCGGACGTTCACACCTTCTTGCAGCCGAACACCACCTCTCCCGATTTTGATGATGTATGGACCGGCATTCTTACCTTTTCTAACACATTTTTCAGCAATTATGGTTGGAGAATCACACCTACTCACAGCCGAACAACTCCGCTACCGCATTTGATGGTGTATAGTCGGGATTTCTCACCCTTTCTCATCAGCTTTTTGCAAATTATTCTCTAACATTCACACCTACTTGCAGTTGAACAGCTCTGCTCCCGCTTTTGATTATGTTTGGTTAGATAATCGAACCTTTTCTTAACTGCTTTTTTACAAACTTTGGTCGGACGTTCACACCTTCTTGCAGCCGAACACCTACGCTTCCGGTTTTGATAGTGTATATTCGGGCATACGAACCTTTTCTTACCCGCTTTTTACAAACCATGGTCGGACTTTCACAATTTCTCTTAGCTGAACAACTCCGCTCCCTCTTTTGATTGTGTACAGTCGGGTATTTTAACCTTTTCTTACCCGCTTTTTACCAACTATGATCGGACATTCACACCGTCTTACAGCGGAACACCTCCACTCCCTCTTTTGATGGTGTATGTTCGGGCATTCGAACCTTTTCTTACCCGCTTTTTACAAACCAGGGTCGGACTTTCACACCTTTTAGTAGCCGAACAACTCCGCTCCCGCTATTGATTGTGTACAGTCGGGTATTTTACCTTTTCTTACCCGCTTTTTACCAACTATGGTCAGACATTTACACCGTCTTACAGCGGAACACCTCCTCTCCCGCTTATGATCATATACGGTTTGATATTCGAAAATTTACTTTCTTGTTTTAAAGCAATTATTGATGGACATTCAAACCTTCTTTTTGATGGTGTATAGTCGGGCTTTCGAGCCTTTTCTTCCCGGTTTTTACAAACCATGATCGGACTTTCACACCTTCTTGTAGCCGAACAACTCCGCTCCCGCTATTGATTGTGTACAGTCGGGTATTTTAACCTTTTCTTACCCGCTTTTTACCAACTATGGTCGGACATTCACACCGTCTTACAGCGGAACACCTCTGCTCCCACTTTTGATGGTGTATAGTCGGGCATTCGAACCTTTTCTTACCCGCTTTTTACAAACTATGGTGGGACATTCAAACCTTCTTGTATCCGAAAACCTCCGCTCTCTCTTTTGATCATACATTGTCGGACATTCGCACCTTTTCTTACCCGCTTTTTACAAACTATGGTCGGACTTTCACACCTTCTTGTAACCGAACACATCCGCTCCCGCTATTGATTGTGTACAGTCGGGTATTTTATCCTTTTCTTACCCGCTTTTTACCAACTATGGTCGGACATTCACACCTTCGTACAGCGGAACACCTCCGCTCCCTCTTTTGATGGTGTATGTTCGGGTATTCAAACCTTTTCTTACCCGCTTTTTCCAAACTATGGTCGGCTATTCACAGCTTCCTCTCCACCATACTTGTATGGTTGGATATTCACACCCACTTGCATCCGAAGACCTCTGCCCCAAATTTTGTTGATATTTAGTCGGACATTCGCACCTTACCCGCTTTTGGCAAACTATGGCCTTCTTGCAGCCAAACACCTCTGATCTCGCTTTTGATGATGTAAGGTTGGGCATTCAGACCTTGCTTCACCTGCTTTTCACCAAATATAGTCGGACATTCACACCTTCTTGCAGCCGAACACTTCCGCTCCACCTTTTAGTGTTCTATCACACCTTTTTTTCACCGCATTTTATACATTATGGTCGGAAATTTTCAACCACTCTCATCCGAAGACCTCTCCTCCCGCTTTCTTTAATATATTTGAACTTTAGTCGGACATTCAAACCTTCTTGCAGCTGAACCACCTCCGCTCCCTGTTTTGATCATATATGGTCTAGCAATACTACCTTTTCTTACCCGTTTGTGAGTAATTATGGCTGGACATTCACACCTACTTGCAGCCGAACACAACCTCTCTCGCTTTTGATGATGTATGGACCGGCATTTTTACCTTTTCTAACACATTTTTCAGCAATTATGGTCGGAGATTCACACCTACTCACAGCCGAACAACTCCGCTCCCGCATTTGATGATGTATAGTCGGGCATTCTCACCCTTTCTCATCAGCTTTTTGCAAATTATGATCTGACATTCACACCTACTTGCAGTCGAACAGCTCTGCTCCCGCTTTTGATTATGTTTGGTTGGATATTCGAACCTTTTCTTAACTGCTTTTTACAAAATTTGGTTGGACGTTCACACCTTCTTGTAGCCGAACACTTCCACTCCTGCTTTTGATGATGTATGGTTGGGCATTCACACCTTTTTTTTGCCCATTTTTCAGGAATTATGGGTGGACATTCACACCTTGCAGCTGAACACCTCCTATCCCACTTATGATCATGTGCGGTTTGATTTTCGAAAAGTTTCTTTCATGTTTTCTAGCAATTATTGATGGACATTTAGACCTTCTTGCAGCTGAACACCACCTCTCCCGATTTTGATTATGTATGGACCGGCATTTTTACCTTTTCTAACACATTTTTCAGCAATTATGGTTGGAGATTCACACCTACTCACAGCCGAACAACTCTGCTCCCGCATTTGATGGTGTATAGTCGGGCATTCTCACCCTTTCTCATCAGCTTTTTGCAAATTATGATCTGACATTCACACCTACTTGCAGTTGAACAGCTCTGCTCCCGCTTTTGATTATGTATGGTTGGATATTCGAACCTTTTCTTAACTGCTTTTTACAAACTTTGGTTGGACGTTCACACCTTCTTGTAGCCGAACACATGCACTCCTGCTTTTGATGATGTATGGTTGGGCATTCGCACCTTTTTTTTTACCCATTTTTCAGGTATTATGGGTGGACATTCACACCTTCTTGCAGCTGAACACCACCTCTCCCGATTTTGATGATGTATGGACCGGCATTCTTACCTTTTCTAACACATTTTTCAGCAATTATGGTTGGAGAATCACACCTACTCACAGCCGAACAACTCCGCTACCGCATTTGATGGTGTATAGTCGGGATTTCTCACCCTTTCTCATCAGCTTTTTGCAAATTATTCTCTAACATTCACACCTACTTGCAGTTGAACAGCTCTGCTCCCGCTTTTGATTATGTTTGGTTAGATAATCGAACCTTTTCTTAACTGCTTTTTTACAAACTTTGGTCGGACGTTCACACCTTCTTGCAGCCGAACACCTACGCTTCCGGTTTTGATAGTGTATATTCGGGCATACGAACCTTTTCTTACCCGCTTTTTACAAACCATGGTCGGACTTTCACAATTTCTCTTAGCTGAACAACTCCGCTCCCTCTTTTGATTGTGTACAGTCGGGTATTTTAACCTTTTCTTACCCGCTTTTTACCAACTATGATCGGACATTCACACCGTCTTACAGCGGAACACCTCCACTCCCTCTTTTGATGGTGTATGTTCGGGCATTCGAACCTTTTCTTACCCGCTTTTTACAAACCAGGGTCGGACTTTCACACCTTTTAGTAGCCGAACAACTCCGCTCCCGCTATTGATTGTGTACAGTCGGGTATTTTACCTTTTCTTACCCGCTTTTTACCAACTATGGTCAGACATTTACACCGTCTTACAGCGGAACACCTCCTCTCCCGCTTATGATCATATACGGTTTGATATTCGAAAATTTACTTTCTTGTTTTAAAGCAATTATTGATGGACATTCAAACCTTCTTTTTGATGGTGTATAGTCGGGCTTTCGAGCCTTTTCTTCCCGGTTTTTACAAACCATGATCGGACTTTCACACCTTCTTGTAGCCGAACAACTCCGCTCCCGCTATTGATTGTGTACAGTCGGGTATTTTAACCTTTTCTTACCCGCTTTTTACCAACTATGGTCGGACATTCACACCGTCTTACAGCGGAACACCTCTGCTCCCACTTTTGATGGTGTATAGTCGGGCATTCGAACCTTTTCTTACCCGCTTTTTACAAACTATGGTGGGACATTCAAACCTTCTTGTATCCGAAAACCTCCGCTCTCTCTTTTGATCATACATTGTCGGACATTCGCACCTTTTCTTACCCGCTTTTTACAAACTATGGTCGGACTTTCACACCTTCTTGTAACCGAACACATCCGCTCCCGCTATTGATTGTGTACAGTCGGGTATTTTATCCTTTTCTTACCCGCTTTTTACCAACTATGGTCGGACATTCACACCTTCGTACAGCGGAACACCTCCGCTCCCTCTTTTGATGGTGTATGTTCGGGTATTCAAACCTTTTCTTACCCGCTTTTTCCAAACTATGGTCGGCTATTCACAGCTTCCTCTCCACCATACTTGTATGGTTGGATATTCACACCCACTTGCATCCGAAGACCTCTGCCCCAAATTTTGTTGATATTTAGTCGGACATTCGCACCTTACCCGCTTTTGGCAAACTATGGCCTTCTTGCAGCCAAACACCTCTGATCTCGCTTTTGATGATGTAAGGTTGGGCATTCAGACCTTGCTTCACCTGCTTTTCACCAAATATAGTCGGACATTCACACCTTCTTGCAGCCGAACACTTCCGCTCCACCTTTTAGTGTTCTATCACACCTTTTTTTCACCGCATTTTATACATTATGGTCGGAAATTTTCAACCACTCTCATCCGAAGACCTCTCCTCCCGCTTTCTTTAATATATTTGAACTTTAGTCGGACATTCAAACCTTCTTGCAGCTGAACCACCTCCGCTCCCTGTTTTGATCATATATGGTCTAGCAATACTACCTTTTCTTACCCGTTTGTGAGTAATTATGGCTGGACATTCACACCTACTTGCAGCCGAACACAACCTCTCTCGCTTTTGATGATGTATGGACCGGCATTTTTACCTTTTCTAACACATTTTTCAGCAATTATGGTCGGAGATTCACACCTACTCACAGCCGAACAACTCCGCTCCCGCATTTGATGATGTATAGTCGGGCATTCTCACCCTTTCTCATCAGCTTTTTGCAAATTATGATCTGACATTCACACCTACTTGCAGTCGAACAGCTCTGCTCCCGCTTTTGATTATGTTTGGTTGGATATTCGAACCTTTTCTTAACTGCTTTTTACAAAATTTGGTTGGACGTTCACACCTTCTTGTAGCCGAACACTTCCACTCCTGCTTTTGATGATGTATGGTTGGGCATTCACACCTTTTTTTTGCCCATTTTTCAGGAATTATGGGTGGACATTCACACCTTGCAGCTGAACACCTCCTATCCCACTTATGATCATGTGCGGTTTGATTTTCGAAAAGTTTCTTTCATGTTTTCTAGCAATTATTGATGGACATTTAGACCTTCTTGCAGCTGAACACCACCTCTCCCGATTTTGATTATGTATGGACCGGCATTTTTACCTTTTCTAACACATTTTTCAGCAATTATGGTTGGAGATTCACACCTACTCACAGCCGAACAACTCTGCTCCCGCATTTGATGGTGTATAGTCGGGCATTCTCACCCTTTCTCATCAGCTTTTTGCAAATTATGATCTGACATTCACACCTACTTGCAGTTGAACAGCTCTGCTCCCGCTTTTGATTATGTATGGTTGGATATTCGAACCTTTTCTTAACTGCTTTTTACAAACTTTGGTTGGACGTTCACACCTTCTTGTAGCCGAACACATGCACTCCTGCTTTTGATGATGTATGGTTGGGCATTCGCACCTTTTTTTTTACCCATTTTTCAGGTATTATGGGTGGACATTCACACCTTCTTGCAGCTGAACACCTCCTCTCCCACTTATGATCATGTGTGGTTTGATTTTCGAAAATTTTCTTTCATGTTTTCTAGCAATTATTGATGGACATTTAGACCTTCTTGCAGCTGAACACCACCTCTCCCGATTTTGATTATGTATGGACCGGCATTTTTACCTTTTCTAACACATTTTTCAGCAATTATGGTTGGAGATTCACACCTACTAACAGCCGAACAACTCCGCTACCGCATTTGATGGTGTATAGTCAGGCATTCTCACCCTTTCTCATCAGCTTTTTGCAAATTATGATCTGACATTCACACCTACTTGCAGTCGAACAGCTCTGCTCCCGCTTTTGATTATGTTTAGTTAGATATTCGAACCTTTTCTTAACTGCTTTTTACAAACTTTGGTCGGACGTTCACAATATCTTGCAGCCGAACACCTCCGCTTCCGCTTTTGATGGTGTATATTCGGGCATACGAACCTTTTCTTACCCGCTTTTTACAAACCAAGGTCGGACTTTCACACCTTCTCTTAGTTGAACAACTCCGCTCCCTCTTTTGATTGTGTACAGTCGTGTAATTTAACCTTTTCTTACCCGCTTTTTACCATCTATGTTCGGACATTCACACCGTCTTACAGCGGAACACCTCCGCTCCCTCTTTTGATGATGTATGGTTAGGCATTCGCACCTTTTCTTACCCATTTTTCAGTAATTATGGGTAGACATTCACACCTTCTTGCAGCTGAACACCTCCTCTCCCGCTTATGATCATGTGCAGTTTGATATTCGAAAATTTTCTTTCATGTTTTCTAGCAATTATTGATGGACATTCAGACCGTCTTGCAGCTGAACACCTCCGCTCCCACTTTTGATGGTGTATAGTCGGGCTTTCGAGCCTTTTCTTCCCCGGTTTTTACAAATTATGGTTGGACATTCAGACCTTCTTGCAGCCGAAAACCTCCACTCCCTCTTTTGATCATACATTGTCGGGCATTCGCACCTTTTCTTACCCGCTTTTTACAAACCATGGTCGGACTTTCACACCTTTTAGTAGCCGAACAACTCCGCTCCCGCTATTGATTGTGTACAGTCGGGTATTTTAACCTTTTCTTACCCGCTTTTTACCAACTATGGTTGGAAATTCACACCTTCTTACAGCAGAACACCTCCGCTCCCTGTTTTGATTATGTATGGTTTGACATTCGCACCTTCTCTCACCCGCCTTTTACTATGGTCGGCCATTCACAGCTTCCTCTCCACCATACTTGTATGGTGGGATATTCACACCCACCTGCATCCGAAGACCTCCGCCCCCACTTTTGTTGATATTTAGTCGGTCATTCGCACCTTACCCGCTTTTGGCAAACTATGGCCTTCTTGCAGCCCAACACCTCTGATCTCGCTTTTGATGATGTAAGGTTGGGCATTCAGACCTTGCTTCACCTGCTTTTCACCAAATATAGTCGGACATTCACACCCACTTGCATCCGAAGACCTCCGCCCCAAATTTTGTTGATATTTAGTCGGACATTCGCACCTTACCCGCTTTTGGCAAACTATGGCCTTCTTGCAGCCAAACACCTCTGATCTCGCTTTTGATGATGTAAGGTTGGGCATTCAGACCTTGCTTCACCTGCTTTTCACCAAATATAGTCGGACATTCACACCTTCTTGCAGCCGAACACTTCCGCTCCACCTTTTAGTGTTCTATCACACCTTTTTTTCACCGCATTTTATACATTATGGTTGGAAATTTTCAACCACTCTCATCCGAAGACCTCTCCTCCCGCTTTTGTTAATATATTTGAACTTTAGTCGGACATTCAAACCTTCTTGCAGCTGAACCACCTCCGCTCCCTGTTTTGATCATATATGGTCTGGCAATACTACCTTTTCTTACCCGTTTGTGAGTAATTATGGCTGGACATTCACACCTACTTGCAGCCGAACACAACCTCTCTCGCTTTTGATGATGTATGGACCGGCATTCTTACCTTTTCTAACACATTTTTCAGCAATTATGGTCGGAGATTCACACCTACTCACAGCCGAACAACTCCGCTCCCGCATTTGATGGTGTATAGTCGGGCATTCTCACCCTTTCTCATCAGCTTTTTGCAAATTATGATCTGACATTCACACCTACTTGCAGTCGAACAGCTCTGCTCCCGCTTTTGATTATGTATGGTTGGATATTCAAACCTTTTCTTAACTGCTTTTTACAAACTTTGGTTGGACGTTCACACCTTCTTGTAGCCGAACACATGCACTCCTGCTTTTGATGATGTATGGTTGGGCATTCGCACCTTTTTTTTACCCATTTTTCAGGTATTATGGGTGGACATTCACACCTTCTTGCAGCTGAACACCTCCTCTCCCACTTATGATCTTGTGTGGTTTGATTTTCGAAAATTTTCTTTCATGTTTTCTAGCAATTATTGATGGACATTTAGACCTTCTTGCAGCTGCACACCACCTCTCCCGATTTTGATTATGTATGGACCGGCATTTTTACCTTTTCTAACACATTTTTCAGCAATTATGGTTGGAGATTCACACCTACTCACAGCCGAACAACTCCGCTACCGCATTTGATGGTGTATAGTCGGGCATTCTCACCCTTTCTCATCAGCTTTTTGCAAATTATGATCTGACATTCACACCTACTTCAAGTCGAACAGCTCTGCTCCCGCTTTTGATTATGTTTAGTTAGATATTCGAACCTTTTCTTAACTGCTTTTTACAAACTTTGGTCGGACGTTCACAATATCTTGCAGCCGAACACCTCCGCTTCCGCTTTTGATGGTGTATATTCGGGCATACGAACCTTTTCTTACCCGCTTTTTACAAACCAAGGTCGGACTTTCACACCTTCTCTTAGCTGAACAACTCCGCTCCCTCTTTTGATTGTGTACAGTCGTGTAATTTAACCTTTTCTTACCCGCTTTTTACCATCTATGTTCGGACATTCACACCGTCTTACAGCGGAACACCTCCGCTCCCTCTTTTGATGATGTATGGTTAGGCATTCGCACCTTTTCTTACCCATTTTTCAGTAATTATGGGTAGACATTCACACCTTCTTGCAGCTGAACATCTCCTCTCCCGCTTATGATCATGTGCAGTTTGATATTCGAAAATTTTCTTTCATGTTTTCTAGCAATTATTGATGGACATTCAGACCGTCTTGCAGCTGAACACCTCCGCTCCCACTTTTGATGGTGTATAGTCGGGCTTTCGAGCCTTTTCTTCCCCGGTTTTTACAAATTATGGTTGGACATTCAGACCTTCTTGCAGCCGAAAACCTCCACTCCCTCTTTTGATCATACATTGTCGGGCATTCGCACCTTTTCTTACCCGCTTTTACAAACCATGGTCGGACTTTCACACCTTTTAGTAGCCGAACAACTCCGCTCCCGCTATTGATTGTGTACAGTCGGGTATTTTAACCTTTTCTTACCCGCTTTTTACCAACTATGGTTGGACATTCACACCTTCTTACAGCAGAACACCTCCGCTCCCTGTTTTGATTATGTATGGTTTGACTTTCGCACCTTCTCTCACCCGCCTTTTACTATGGTCGGCCATTCACAGCTTCCTCTCCACCATACTTGTATGGTGGGATATTCACACCCACCTGCATCCGAAGACCTCCGCCCCCACTTTTGTTGATATTTAGTCGGTCATTCGCACCTTACCCGCTTTTGGCAAACTATGGCCTTCTTGCAGCCCAACACCTCTGATCTCGCTTTTGATGATGTAAGGTTGGGCATTCAGACCTTGCTTCACCTGCTTTTCACCAAATATAGTCGGACATTCACACCCACTTGCATCCGAAGACCTCCGCCCCAAATTTTGTTGATATTTAGTCGGACATTCGCACCTTACCCGCTTTTGGCAAACTATGGCCTTCTTGCAGCCAAACACCTCTGATCTCGCTTTTGATGATGTAAGGTTGGGCATTCAGACCTTGCTTCACCTGCTTTTCACCAAATATAGTCGGACATTCACACCTTCTTGCAGCCGAACACTTCCGCTTTTAGTGTTCTATGAGGCATTCACATATTTTTTTTCACCGTATTTTATAGATTATGGTTGGAAATTCTCACCCACTCTCATCCGAAGACCTCTCCTCCCGCTTTTGTTAATATATAGTCGGGCATTCGAACCTTTTCTTACCCGCTTTTTACAAATTATGGTCGAACATTCACACCTACTTGCAGCTGAATACTTCCGCTCCACCTTTTAGGTATGTATGGTTGGCATTTGCACCTCTTTTTATACTGATTGCTGAAGATTAAGTTGTTCTTTCTCAAACTACAAATTTTTTTTAATTGTTGAAACTTGATTTGAAGTGGATAAATAAGGAGGACAAACAGTTTTAAGTCAGGCTGATAGAAGGAATTAATTTTATAGCAAAATCTGTACTTCGTCATATGTCGAGAGATGCTTATTGCTGAAGAAGTTCTTTCTCATTCTACAAAGTACAACGTTGTTTATCGTTGAAACTTGATTAGACATGAATAAATATGAAGGACAAAGCAGTCTTAACTTGGTTTGAGTTAAGGAATTCGTTTTATAGGAGAATCCGAATTCGTGCATAACTCATAAAATAGAGCTTATTTTCGGATTCCTGTAGAATGATTCTGGTTCTTTCTCATAATACAAAGTTTGTTGTTTATTGTTGAAACTTCATCAGAAGTGAAGAAATAAATGAATGCCTATCAACAAATTGACCTTCTGTTGACCTTCGGGGAGGTGAGTATCTTCACTAGACTCACCTGTCTGCTCTTCCTCCTCATTTAGCGTAGCTCCACCCTCTGCCTGTGAATTCTCACAGACTTCAACACTGAGTGGTGAGGCCTCTACAGGCCCCTCCCCTTTTTGCTCCTCACTTCCAATCCAAGCTTTTGGCGGGAAGTTTGAATTTATTGGGTCAACCTCTTCACTTTGTTCACCAACTGCCACCTTTGGTCCTTCTCTTTGTTGGCTTGACTGTGGCTTTACCGTCTTTAATTTGTTGGCAAAAGATTTAGGGCAATCTCTGAAGAGGTGATTTAATTCTCCACAGAGATTACATTTCCTGCCATTTGGACACTCTCCAAAAGTTTGCCCAATTTCTCTGCTCTTCCCACATAACACCTTGGTACAAGCCTCAACCAGGTGCCCATGCTCACCACACTTGCGGCAGAACTTGGGCTGACCCTGGTAGTGGATGTAACCTCGGTTTTCAAGGTGGCCAGAGTGTCGCCCACCCGCTGCACTGAGCACTCTTCAGCCCTTTTAAATGGTATAACTTTGCACTCCCGCACGCTCCGTCACTGCGGGAGCAGGGCATCAGGCTTGTTGGCATAGCCACCTTCCCCATGGTGAGCTTTGCTTGGTTGAGACGCTTGCTCCCCCCCCTTGCTCCTCGGCTGACCAAGTAGGAACAATCGGGCCCTATTCGATGGCTGCCTTGTCTTTTACTCTGTGCAAAAGACAAGGCAGCAACAAAAACACCACGAGAATCCCGTATTGAGGCTTTGTTCTGACCGCTCATTCGGGGTCGCGTTTCTTTCAAGCAATTCTCCTGGTTAGCCCACACTCGGCTCGCTCCCATAGCCGTGTTAAAGTCTACTTCGCATTCACTCTCTTTTCTCAGCAGACTCTTGGGATTTTATCTATAAAATGAATTCCTTCACTCAAACTATGTGAAAACTGCTTTGTCCTTAATATTTACCATGTCTAGAAAGATTTAAACAAAAAAAACAACGTTGTACTTTGCAGTAAAAGAAAGAGCAAATCTAAAGTTTCAGGAATCCGAGAATAAGCTTACTTTCATGAGTTCTTCACGATTTCGGATTTTGCTATAAAATGAATTCCTTCACTCAAACTAAATTAAAACTGCTAAACCGCTAATCTGTTATATGTAAGGCAGATGTCAAATTCACCGAAATAGGATCAAAGGGTATTCGGCCAATCGAGCTGTAGCAGCTTCGGTAAAAGAGTATAAGTTGAAGAGTTTGTGAATAAAGGTGTGCGCACACATAGTGTGCTGTACGAAAATAGGCAGGGAGCAATGCCGGCTGGGGTATATGTTCTTGTATGTTGTCTGACTGTTTGATTTGAATGTGTTGTGTAAGTGTCCTGTTGAATGTTACATGTTTGGGCTTTGACACGCTTCACTGTGGTTGTTAACTGTGTGGTGTGTCCTGAAATGTTATATGTTTGGGCTGTGTGACATGCTTAATGCTTGTCAGTAGCTACCCACTTATTCATATATAGCAACTGACAACATAAGAAGTCCGGACATACTTTGATAGTAGTTGTAGAAGTATCCTTATTGATAATAGATCACTAATTCATAGTGATAGAACAGTAGATGAACAGGTGCTTGCACATGTCTCACGAAAATAAAATGGGTGTATGATTGCTGACGGCAGAGCAATACTGCCAAACTTATGAGTTCTTGTGGCAAACTTGATTCAGTGTCTTGACGTGTATACGCTGTTTCGCTGACTTGATTGTCACAAGAAACAAAGTGTGTTTGATAAGATCCGACCATTTTATTACGGGAGGATCAGTATGTATGGATTCTGATGTGACTGATAAACCCATTCGTATCTTAAGCATAATCTAATACATGAGACAATGCCCTGGCACACGATAAAAAAAAAAAAGAGAGAGAGCGGTTTTGTGTCCCACTCTAAAACTATCAGGCAGTCGGTCGAGTTTTTCAAAATCTTTAAAAACATCTAAAATGTCTGATGATAAAAGGTCCCAATAGGTCAGATAGAATTCTGCAGGAAGCCCGTCTAAACCCGGAGCTCGACTTCTCTTAAAACCTGTTAGGCATTTTTTTAACTCTAAAGCAGTAAAATTCTGTGTCAAGTGTGCATTCTCTTTTACGGTTTTGTCAACGAATTTTAAGATTTCTGCCGATGTTTCCAAGTGCACTGGTTTCTCTTTGTACATGTTACTATAAAAGGTATGTACAGTTTCAATCATCTCTTGTGTGGATTTTGTTAAAAACCCATCTTCTCTTTTTAGATTTTGAATACACTCCTTTTTATTTATAACTTTCTTTCTTTTTCACCTTCCTCAATTTCCTGCTCCCTGCTTCTTACAAAAATTCCTTTACTCTTTATTTCTGCTAAAACTGACATTTCCTTTTTGACATCTTTGATTTCTTCTTTAAAGTCTATGCCACACTGATTTAGTTTAAAGTAGCGCTGTAAGCGTTTATGTAGTCCCATCATACATCTATTCTCTTTCCTTTTTTTACGTTTACCTTGCTGTTTAAAAAAAGTCTGGGTCGTTTCCTTCACCATTTCCCACCATTGTGCATGTGTTTCGTAGAGGTCTTGAAGGGTCTGCCACTCTTTATAACATTCCCTGTACTGACTGACTATGATTTCATCCTCCAACAGGGAACAGTTGAGTTTCCACAGACCACTTCCTACCGTCACACCAGAAGGGGGTGAAAGGGTGCAGGAGAGCATAAGGTGGTCTGAAAAGAAAACAGGGGTTAATCTAACATCAGTGGGTGGGCAATCTCTAGTAAAGAAATAATCAATGCGAGAGGCTCTGGTGCCATCATGACTAAACCAGGTGAAGCCCTCCTCTCTGGGATGCATGGTTTTAAAACAGTCAGTAAGCTTAAAATCCCTGCATATGCCCTGAAGTAAAATCGAAGTCTTATCCACTTTAAAATCTACCCCTGCTCTTTTTCTATCTTTCCTGCTCAAGATACAGTTAAAATCCCCTCCTACAACTAAAGGTACTTGCCCTAGCATGTAAAGCTGTATATCTTCTAAAAGGTCATACCTTTCATTTTTTCCATTGAAACCATAAATATTTAAGAGGTTAAAGTCTTGCCCCATAAAATTCAAGTGTGCTAAAAGTGCCCGTCCGTCTCTCACCACTGTGCTACCTTTCACCAGAACATGCGGATTTTTAATTAGAATGGCCACACCATCATTTTTATTTTGATTTGAGCCACTCCATATCGATAAATGGGGCCACATTTCCTCCCATTGTCTATGGTTTTTTAAAAAAGGTAGTCCACATTCTTGTATTAAAAACACATCTGATTTTATGGAGTCTAAGAAGGATAAAATACTCTGGGCTCTTGTCTTTGATTTCACACTTCTCACATTTAGTGTTGAGAAGGTGAGAACCATTAAAAGCATAAAGGAAAGTAGGTATGTCATTTTCGTTTTTCTAAGTTATCAAAACAAATTACACACAGGTTATTTCTTGGGAAACTAGCTCTTCCTTCATTTCTTTAGGTGAAAAGTGAGTAGGGTGATCTATATTTCCTTTTCGGACTCTCGGTGTTGGCCTCTGACGCAATGTTGCATTTAACTTTGAGTCCCTGGGGGTTGATTGCAGAGCTGAAGTTAAAAAGGAGACCTCATTTGGTGAGTCGGAGGGGAAGACTCTAGGTTCTTCCACTGAAGAACTGTCTGAAAGGGACCTAACCCTTCCCCTCTTCTCTGATACCACTGGGGAATCAGAGGCTCAGATGCCGTCCTCTTCGGCTGTTGACCTTCGGGGAGGTGAGTATCTTCACTAGACTCACCTGTCTGCTCTTCCTCCTCATTTAGCGTAGCTCCACCCTCTGCCTGTGAATTCTCACAGACTTCAACACTGAGTGGTGAGGCCTCTACAGGCCCCTCCCCTTTTTGCTCCTCACTTCCAATCCAAGCTTTTGGCGGGAAGTTTGAATTTATTGGGTCAACCTCTTCACTTTGTTCACCAACTGCCACCTTTGGTCCTTCTCTTTGTTGGCTTGACTGTGGCTTTACCGTCTTTAATTTGTTGGCAAAAGATTTAGGGCAATCTCTGAAGAGGTGATTTAATTCTCCACAGAGATTACATTTCCTGCCATTTGGACACTCTCCAAAAGTTTGCCCAATTTCTCTGCTCTTCCCACATAACACCTTGGTACAAGCCTCAACCAGGTGTCCATGCTCACCACACTTGCGGCAGAACTTGGGCTGCCCCTGGTAGTGGATGTAACCTCGGTTTTCAAGGTGGCCAGAGTGTCGCCCACCCGCTGCACTGAGCACTCTTCAGCCCTTTTAAATGGTATAACTTTGCACTCCCGCACGCTCCAGCAAGCACCATTCAAGCAACAACTTTGCACTCCAGCTTCGAACATCGGCACAGTCGCAACAAGTAAGGCGACTCTACTCAGAGAAGTCACTCTGCACAGTAAGAAGATTTCTTTTGCACAGACAGAAAGGGCTTCACCCGCAAAGGTAAAGCCTGCCAAAAATAGAAACAACTCATTAGTGCTGCTCTCCACAGAAATCTTTAGTAAAAGGCGAAAGACTTATGAGAAAGAGTTATGAAGAGAAACCAGAGTACGATTATCCGTCACTGCGGGAGCAGGGCATCAGGCTAGTTGGCATAGCCACCTTCCCCATGGTGAGCTTTGCTTGGTTGAGACGCTTGCCCCCCCCCCCCTTGCTCCTCGGCTGACCAAGTAGGAACAATCGGGCCCTATTCGATGGCTGCCTTGTCTTTTACTCTGTGCAAAAGACAAGGCAGCAACAAAAACACCACGAGAATCCCGTATTGAGGCTTTGTTCTGATCGCTCATTCGGTGTCGCGTTTCTTTCAAGCAATTCTCCCGGTTAGCCCACACTCGGCTCGCTCCCATAGCCGTGTTAAAGTCTACTTCGCATTCACTCTCTTTTCTCAGCAGACTCTTGGGATTTTATCTATAAAATGAATTCCTTCACTCAAACTATGTGAAAACTGCTTTGTCCTTAATATTTACCATGTCTAGAAAGATTTAAACAAAAAAAACAACGTTGTACTTTGCAGTAAAAGAAAGAGCAAATCTAAAGTTTCAGGAATCCGAGAATAAGCTTACTTTCATGAGTTCTTCACGATTTCGGATTTTGCTATAAAATGAATTCCTTCACTCAAACTAAATTAAAACTGCTAAACCGCTAATCTGTTATATGTAAGGCAGATGTCAAATTCACCGAAATAGGATCAAAGGGTATTCGGCCAATCGAGCTGTAGCAGCTTCGGTAAAAGAGTATAAGTTGAAGAGTTTGTGAATAAAGGTGTGCGCACACATAGTGTGCTGTACGAAAATAGGCAGGGAGCAATGCCGGCTGGGGTATATGTTCTTGTATGTTGTCTGACTGTTTGATTTGAATGTGTTGTGTAAGTGTCCTGTTGAATGTTACATGTTTGGGCTTTGACACGCTTCACTGTGGTTGTTAACTGTGTGGTGTGTCCTGAAATGTTATATGTTTGGGCTGTGTGACATGCTTAATGCTTGTCAGTAGCTACCCACTTATTCATATATAGCAACTGACAACATAAGAAGTCCGGACATACTTTGATAGTAGTTGTAGAAGTATCCTTATTGATAATAGATCACTAATTCATAGTGATAGAACAGTAGATGAACAGGTGCTTGCACATGTCTCACGAAAATAAAATGGGTGTATGATTGCTGACGGCAGAGCAATACTGCCAAACTTATGAGTTCTTGTGGCAAACTTGATTCAGTGTCTTGACGTGTATACGCTGTTTCGCTGACTTGATTGTCACAAGAAACAAAGTGTGTTTGATAAGATCCGACCATTTTATTACGGGAGGATCAGTATGTATGGATTCTGATGTGACTGATAAACCCATTCGTATCTTAAGCATAATCTAATACGTGAGACAACGCCCTGGCACACGATAAAAAAAAAAAAAGAGAGAGAGCGGTTTTGTGTCCCCACAGTCCATAATGTAGAAAAGAGAGAAAAAAGCCTTTCTGATTTGGTGTGTGTGCTCATAGTGCAGAGTGTAGAGAAAAGAAAGCCGTTTTGGTGTCACGGGTGTTGTGACTTACACACACACATTTCTAAATTGAGAAAGGAAATTATTTTAGAGGAAGCAGTAGAGTTTAGATCCCACATTTGTTGATAGGCATTCATTTATTTCTTCACTTCTGATGAAGTTTCAATAATAAACAACAAACTTTGTATTATGAGAAAGAACAAGACTCATTCTTCAGGAATCCGAAAATAAGCTCTATTTTATGAGTTATGCACGAATTCGGATTCTCCTATAAAACGAATTCATTAACTCAAACCAAGTTAATACTGCTTTGTCCTTCATATTTATTCATGTCTAATCAAGTTTCAACGATAAACAACGTTGTACTTTGTAGAATGAGAAAGAACTTCTTCAGCAATAAGCATCTCTCAACATATGACGAAATACAGATTTTGCTATAAAATTAATTCCTTCCATCAGCCTGACTTAAAACTGTTTGTCCTCCTTATTTATCCACTTCAAATCAAGTTTCAACAATTAAAAAAAAATTGTAGTTTGAGAAAGAACAACTTAATCTTCAGCAATCAGTATAAAAAGAAGTGCAAATGCCAACCATACATACCTAAAAGGTGGAGCGGAAGTATTCAGCTGCAAGTAGGTGTGAATGTTCGACCATAATTTGTAAAAAGCGGGTAAGAAAAGGTTCGAATGCCCGACTATATATTAACAAAAGCGGGAGGAGAGGTCTTCGGATGAGAGTGGGTGAGAATTTCCAACCATAATCTATAAAATACGGTGAAAGAAAATATGTGAATGCCTCATAGAACACTAAAAGCGGAAGTGTTCGGCTGCAAGAAGGTGTGAATGTCCGACTATATTTGGTGAAAAGCAGGTGAAGCAAGGTCTGAATGCCCAACCTTACATCATCAAAAGCGAGATCAGAGGTGTTTGGCTGCAAGAAGGCCATAGTTTGCCAAAAGCGGGTAAGGTGCGAATGACCGACTAAATATCAACAAAAGTGGGGGCGGAGGTCTTCGGATGCAAGTGGGTGTGAATATCCCACCATACAAGTATGGTGGAGAGGAAGCTGTGAATGGCCGACCATAGTAAAAGGCGGGTGAGAGAAGGTGCGAATGTCAAACCATACATAATCAAAACAGGGAGCAGAGGTGTTCTGCTGTAAGAAGGTGTGAATGTCCAACCATAGTTGGTAAAAAGCGGGTAAGAAAAGGTTAAATTACCCGACTGTACACAAACAAAAGAGGGAGCGGAGTTGTTCAGCTAAGAGAAGGTGTGAAAGTCCGACCTTGGTTTGTAAAAAGCGGGTAAGAAAAGGTTCGTATGCCCGAATATACACCATCAAAAGCGGAAGCGGAGGTGTTCGGCTGCAAGATATTGTGAACGTCCGACCAAAGTTTGTAAAAAGCAGTTAAGAAAAGGTTCAAATATCTAACCAAACATAATCAAAAGCGGGAGCAGAGCTGTTCGACTGGAAGTAGGTGTGAATGTCAGATCATAATTTGCAAAAAGCTGATGAGAAAGGGTGAGAATGCCCGACTATACACCATCAAATGCGGTAGCGGAGTTGTTCGGCTGTGAGTAGGTGTGAATCTCCAACCATAATTGCTGAAAAATGTGTTAGAAAAGGTAAAAATGCCGGTCCATACATCATCAAAATCGGGAGAGGTGGTGTTCAGCTGCAAGAAGGTCTAAATGTCCATCAATAATTGCTAGAAAACATGAAAGAAAATTTTCGAAAATCAAACCACACATGATCATAAGTGGGAGGGGAGGTGTTCAGCTGCAAGAAGGTGTGAATGTCCACCCATAATACCTGAAAAATGGGTAAAAAAAAGGTGCGAATGCCCAACCATACATCATCAAAAGCAGGAGTGCATGTGTTCGGCTACAAGAAGGTGTGAACGTCCAACCAAAGTTTGTAAAAAGCAGTTAAGAAAAGGTTCGAATATCCAACCATACATAATCAAAAGCGGGAGCAGAGCTGTTCGACTGCAAGTAGGTGTGAATGTCAGATCATAATTTGCAAAAAGCTGATGAGAAAGGGTGAGAATGCCCGACTATACACCATCAAATGCGGTAGCGGAGTTGTTCGGCTGTGAGTAGGTGTGAATCTCCGTCCATAATTGCTGGAAAATGTGTTAGAAAAGGTAAGAATGCCGGTCCATACATCATCAAAAGCGAGAGAGGTTGTGTTCGGCTGCAAGTAGGTGTGAATGTCCAGCCATAATTACTCACAAACGGGTAAGAAAAGGTAGTATTGCCAGACCATATATGATCAAAACAGGGAGCGGAGGTGGTTCAGCTGCAAGAAGGTTTGAATGTCCGACTAAAGTTCAAATATATTAACAAAAGCGGGAGGAGAGGTCTTCGGATGAGAGTGGTTGAAAATTTCCAACCATAATGTATAAAATGCGGTGAAAAAAAGGTGTGATAGAACACTAAGAGGTGGAGCGGAAGTGTTCGGCTGCAAGAAGGTGTGACTGTCCGACTATATTTGGTGAAAAGCAGGTGAAGCAAGGTCTGAATGCCCAACCTTACATCATCAAAAGCGAGATCAGAGGTGTTTGGCTGCAAGAAGGCCATAGTTTGCCAAAAGCGGGTAAGGTGCGAATGTCCGACTAAATATCAACAAAATTTGGGGCGGAGGTCTTCGGATGCAAGTTGGTGTGAATGTCCGACTATATTTGGTAAAAAGCAGGTGAAGCAAGGTCTGAATGCCCAACCTTACATCATCAAAAGCGAGATCAGAGGTGTTTGGCTGCAAGAAGGCCATAGTTTGCCAAAAGCGGGTAAGGTGC
This sequence comes from Leuresthes tenuis, assembly GCF_036924035.1. Lineage (NCBI taxonomy): Eukaryota > Metazoa > Chordata > Actinopteri > Atheriniformes > Atherinopsidae > Leuresthes > Leuresthes tenuis. The sequence continues at coordinate 12,110,355 of NW_027325377.1, forward strand.
GAATGACCGACTAAATATCAACAAAAGTGGGGGCGGAGGTCTTCGGATGCAGGTGGGTGTGAATATCCCACCATACAAGTATGGTGGAGAGGAAGCTGTGAATGGCCGACCATAGTAAAAGGCGGGTGAGAGAAGGTGCGAATGTCAAACCATACATAATCAAAACAGGGAGCGGAGGTGTTCTGCTGTAAGAAGGTGTGAATGTCCAACCATAGTTGGTAAAAAGCGGGTAAGAAAAGGTTAAAATACCCGACTGTACACAATCAATAGCGGGAGCGGAGTTGTTCGGCTACTAAAAGGTGTGAAAGTCCGACCATGGTTTGTAAAAAGCGGGTAAGAAAAGGTGCGAATGCCCGACAATGTATGATCAAAAGAGGGAGTGGAGGTTTTCGGCTGCAAGAAGGTCTGAATGTCCAACCATAATTTGTAAAAACCGGGGAAGAAAAGGCTCTAAAGCCCGACTATACACCATCAAAAGTGGGAGCGGAGGTGTTCAGCTGCAAGACGGTCTGAATGTCCATCAATAATTGCTAGAAAACATGAAAGAAAATTTTCGAATATCAAACTGCACATGATCATAAGCGGGAGAGGAGGTGTTCAGCTGCAAGAAGGTGTGAATGTCTACCCATAATTACTGAAAAATGGGTAAGAAAAGGTGCGAATGCCTAACCATATAAAAGAGAGAGCGGAGGTTTTCGGATACAAGAAGGTTTGAATGTCCGACCATAGTTTGTAAAAAGCGGGTAAGAAAAGCTTCGAATGCCCGACTATACACCATCAAAAGCGGGAGCAGAGGTGTTCCGCTGTAAGACGGTGTGAATGTCCGACCATAGTTGGTAAAAAGCGGGTAAGAAAAGGTTAAAATACCCGACTGTACACAATCAATAGCGGGAGCGGAGTTGTTCGGCTACAAGAATGTGTGAAAGTCCGACCATGGTTTGTAAAAAGCAGTTAAGAAAAGGTTCGAATATCCAACCAAACATAATCAAAAGCGGGAGCAGAGCTGTTCGACTGCAAGTAGGTGTGAATGTCCAGCCATAATTACTCACAAACGGGGGAAGAAAAGGTAGTATTGCCAGACCATACATGATCAAAACAGGGAGCGGAGGTTCAGCTGCAAGGTGTGAATGTCTGACTATAGTTTGTAAAAAGCGGGTAAGACAAGGTGCGAATGCCCAACAATGTATGATCAAAAGAGAGAGCGGAGGTGTTCGGCTGCAAGGTCTGAATGTCCAACCATAATTTGTAAAAACCGGGTAAGAAAAGGCTCGAAAGCCCGACTATACATCATCAAAAGCGGGAGCGGAGGTGTTCAGCTGCAAGAAGGTGTGAATGTTCGACTAAAGTTTGTAAAAAGCTGGTAAGACAAGGAGCGATGTCCCGACATTGTATGATCAAAAGCGGGAGCGGAGGTGTCCAGCTGTGAGTAGGTGTGAATGTCCGACCATAATTGCTGAAAAATGTGTTAGAAAAGGTAAGAATACTGGACCATACATCATCAAAAGCGGGAGAGGTGGTGTTCGGCTGCAAGAAGGTGTGAAAGTCCGACAATGGTTTGTAAAAAGCGGGTAAAAAAAGGTTCGAATGCCCGAATATACATCATCAAAAGCGGAAGTGGAGGTGTTCGGATGCAAGAAGGTGTGAACCTCCGACCAAAGTTTGTAAAAAGCAGTGAAAAGCGAGAAAAAGCATTTCGTGAGTTCTGCATGATTTGGGATTTTGCTTATAAAATGCATTACTTCACTCAAACTATGTTAAAACTGATTTGTCCTTCATATTTACCATGTCTAGAAATATTTAAACAAAAAAACAACGTTGTACTTTGCAGTAAAAGAAAGAGCAAATCTAAAGTTTCAGGAATCCGAGAATAAGCTTACTTTCATGAGTTCTGCACGATTTCGGATTTTGCTATAAAATGAATTGCTTTGCTCAAACCAAGTTAAAACTGCTTTGTCCTTCCATATTCATCAATGTCTAGATCGACTTCAACAAAGAAAAACATTGGACTTTGCAGTAGAAGAAGTTGAAATCCATCTACACATTGATAAATATGAAGGACAAAGCAGTTCCCTCTTGCCCATAAGAAAATAAGCTTATTCTCGGATTCCTGATCCTTCAGTGTTGCTCTTTCTTCTACTGCAAAATACAATGTTGTTCTTTGTTGAAGTCGATCTAGACATTGATAAATATGAAGGAAAAAGCAGTTTTAACTTGGTTTGAGTGAATGAATTCATTTTATACATAAAATCCGAAATCGTGCAGAACTCATGAAAATAAGCTTATTCTCGGATTCCTAAAACTTTTGATTGGCTCTTTCTTTTACTGCAAAGTACAACGTTGTTTTTTTGTTTAAATCTATCGAGACATTGATAAATATGAAGGTAAAAGCCGTTTTAACATAGTTTGAGTGAAGGAATTGATTTTATAGATAAAATCCCAAATCATGCAGAACGTATGAAAAGAAGCTTATTCTCGGATTCCTGATCCTTCAGTTTTGCTCTTTCTTCTACTGCAAAATACAATGTTGTTCTTTGTTGAAGTCGATCTAGACATTGATAAATATGAAGGAAAAAGCAGTTTTAACTTGGTTTGAGTGAATGAATTCATTTTATACATAAAATCCGAAATCGTGCAGAACTCATGAAAATAAGCTTATTCTCGGATTCCTAAAACTTTTGATTTGCTCTTTCTTTTATTGCAAAGTACAACGTTGTTTTTTTGTTTAAATCTATCGAGACATTGATATATATGAAGGTAAAAGCCGTTTTAACATAGTTTGAGTGAAGGAATTAATTTTATAGATAAAATCCCAAATCATGCAGAACTCCTCAAAAGGGAGGTATGGCTTAATCACAAGTGTGGCTCATTCTCATTCAGGGTAATATGAGGAAGTTTATGCTTGAAATATATGTAGAAATGGGTACATATGAAGGACAAAGCAGTGTTAACTTAGTTTGCGTGAAGAAATTCATTTTATACATAAAATCCGAAATCGTGCAGAACTCATGAAAATAAGCTTATTCTCGGATTCCTAAAACTTTTGATTTGCACTTTCTTTTACTGCAAAGTACAACGATGTTTTTTGTTGAAATCTATCTAGACATTGATAAATACCAGCCGAAACTCTGCTGCCGCTTTTGATAATTTATGGTTGGGCATTCTTACCTTTTCTTACCCGCTTTTTACAAATTATGATCTTACATTCACACCTACTTGCAGTCGAACAACTTCTCATCCACTTATGATCATGTGCGGTTGGGCTTTCGCACCTTTTCTTACCCATTTTTCAGTAATTATGGGTGGACATTCAGACCTTCTTGCAGCCGAAAACCTCCGCTCCTCTTTTGATCATACATTGTCGGGCATTGACACCTTGTCTTACCCGCTTTTTAATAACTTTAGTCGGACATTCAAACCTTCTTGCAACTGAACCGCCTCCGCTCCCTGTTTTGATCATATATGGTCTGGTAATACTACCTTTTCTTACCCGTTTGTGAGTAATTATGGCTGGACATTCACACCTTCTTGCAGCCGAACACAACCTCTCCCGCTTTTGATGATATATGGTCCGGCATTCTAGTCTTTTCTATCACATTTTTCAGCAATTATGATCTGATATTCACACCTACTTGCAGTCGAACAGCTCTGCTCCCGGTTTTGATTATGTTCGGTTGGATATTCAAACCTTTTCTTAACTGCTTTTTACAAACTTTGGTCGGACGTTCACACCTTCTTGCAGCCGAACACCCCCGCTTCCGCTTTTGATGGTATATATTCGGGTATTCGAACCTTCTTTTACCCGCTTTTTACAAACCATGGTTGGACTTTCATACCTTCTTGTAGCTGAACAACTCCACTCCTGCTTTTGATGATTTATAGTTGGACATTCGCATCTTTTCCTATCCATTTTTCAGTAATTATGGGTGGATATTCACATCTTCTTGCAGCTGAACACCTCCTCTCCCGCTAATGATCATGTAAGGTTTGATATTCGAAAATTTTCTTTCATGTTTTAAAGCAATTATTAATGGACATTCAAACCTACTTGCAGCCGAACACCACCTCTCCCGCTTTTGATGATGTATGGACCGGCATTCTTACGTTTTCTAACACATTTTTCAGCAATTATGGTTGGAGAATCACACTTACTCACAGCCGAACAACTCCGCTACGGCATTTGATGGTGTATAGTCGGGATTTCTCACCCTTTCTCATCAGCTTTTTGCAAATTATTCCCTGACATTCACACCTACTTGCAGTCGAACAGCTCTGCTCCCGCTTTTGATTATGTTTGGTTAGATATTCGAACCTTTTCTTAACTGCTTTTTTACAAACTTTGGTCGGACGTTCACACCTTCTTGCAGCCGAACACCTACGCTTCCGGTTTTGATAGTGTATATTCGGGCATACGAACCTTTTCTTACCCGCTATTTACAAACCATGGTCGGACTTTCACACCTTCTCTTAGCTGAACAACTCCGCTCCCTCTTTTGATTGTGTACAGTCGGGTAATTTAACCTTTTCTTACCAGCTTTTTACCAACTATGATCGGACATTCACACCGTCTTACAGCGGAACACCTTCGCTCCCACTTTTGATGGTGTATGTTCAGGCATTCGAACCTTTTCTTACCCGCTTTTTACAAACCAGGGTCGGACTTTCACATCTTTTAGTAGCCGAACAACTCCGCTCCCGCTATTTATTGTGTACAGTCGGGTATTTTAACCTTTTCTTACCCGCTTTTTACCAACTATGGTCGGACATTCACACCGTCTTACAGCGGAACACCTCTGCTCCCGCTTTTGATGGTGTATAGTCGGGCATTCGAACCTTTTCTTACCCGCTTTTTACAAACTATGGTGGGACATTCAAACCTTCTTGTATCCGAAAACCTCCGCTCTCTCTTTTGATCATACATTGTCGGACATTCGCACCTTTTCTTACCCGCTTTTTACAAACCAAGGTCGGACTTTCACACCTTCTTGTAGCCGAACACATCCGCTCCCGCTATTGATTGTGTACAGTCGGGTATTTTAACCTTTTCTTACCCGCTTTTTACCAAGTATGGTTGGACATTCACACCTTCGTACAGCGGAACACCTCCGCTCCCTCTTTTGATGGTGTATGTTCGGGTATTCAAACCTTTTCTTACCTGCTTTTTCCAAACTATGGTCGGCCATTCACAGCTTCCTCTCCACCATACTTGTATGGTTGGATATTCACACCCACTTGCATCCGAAGACCTCCGCCCCAAATTTTGTTGATATTTAGTCGGACATTCGCACCTTACCCGCTTTTGGCAAACTATGGCCTTCTTGCAGCCAAACACCTTGATCTCGCTTTTGATGATGTAAGGTTGGGCATTCAGACCTTGCTTCACCTGCTTTTCACCAAATATAGTCGGACATTCACACCTTCTTGCAGCCGAACACTTCCGCTCCACCTTTTAGTGTTCTATCACACCTTTTTTTCACCGCATTTTATACATTATGGTCAGAAATTTTCAACCACTCTCATCCGAAGACCTCTCCTCCCGCTTTCTTTAATATATTTGAACTTTAGTCGGACATTCAAACCTTCTTGCAGCTGAACCACCTCCGCTCCCTGTTTTGATCATATATGGTCTGGCAATACTACCTTTTCTTACCCGTTTGTGAGTAATTATGGCTGGACATTCACACCTACTTGCAGCCGAACACAACCTCTCTCGCTTTTGATGATGTATGGACCGGCATTTTTACCTTTTCTAACACATTTTTCAGCAATTATGGTCGGAGATTCACACCTACTCACAGCCGAACAACTCCGCTCCCGCATTTGATGATGTATAGTCGGGCATTCTCACCCTTTCTCATCAGCTTTTTGCAAATTATGATCTGACATTCACACCTACTTGCAGTCGAAAAGCTCTGCTCCCGCTTTTGATTATGTTTGGTTGGATATTCGAACCTTTTCTTAACTGCTTTTTACATATTTTGGTTGGACGTTCACACCTTCTTGTAGCCGAACACTTCCACTCCTGCTTTTGATGATGTATGGTTGGGCATTCACACCTTTTTTTTTACCCATTTTTCAGGTATTATGGGTGGACATTCACACCTTCTTGCAGCTGAATACCTGCTCTCCCACTTATGATCATGTGTGGTTTGATTTTCGAAAATTTTCTTTCATGTTTTCTAGCAATTATTGATGGACATTTAGACCTTCTTGCAGCTGAACACCACCTCTCCCGATTTTGATTATGTATGGACCGGCATTTTTACCTTTTCTAACACATTTTTCAGCAATTATGGTTGGAGATTCACACCTACTCACAGCCGAACAACTCCTCTACCGCATTTGATGGTGTATAGTCGGGCATTCTCACCCTTTCTCATCAGCTTTTTGCAAATTATGATCTGACATTCACACCTACTTGCAGTCGAACAGCTCTGCTCCCGCTTTTGATTATGTATGGTTGGATATTCGAACCTTTTCTTAACTGCTTTTTACAAACTTTGGTTGTACGTTCACACCTTGTAGCCGAACACATGCACTCCTGCTTTTGATGATGTATGGTTGGGCATTCGCACCTTTTTTTTACCCATTTTTCAGGTATTATGGGTGGACATTCACACCTTCTTGCAGCTGAACACCTCCTCTCCCACTTATGACCATGTGTGGTTTGATTTTCGAAAATTTTCTTTCATGTTTTCTAGCAATTATTGATGGACATTTAGACCTTCTTTCAGCTGAACACCACCTCTCCCGATTTTGATTATGTATGGACCGGCATTTTTACCTTTTCTAACACATTTTTCAGCAATTATGGTTGGAGATTCACACCTACTCACAGCCGAACAACTCCGCTACCGCATTTGATGGTGTATAGTCGGGCATTCTCACCCTTTCTCATCAGCTTTTTGCTAATTATGATCTGACATTCACACCTACTTTCAGTCGAACAGCTCTGCTCCCGCTTTTGATTATGTTTGGTTAGATATTCGAACCTTTTCTTAACTGCTTTTTACAAACTTTGGTTGGACGTTCACAATATCTTGCAGCCGAACACCTCCGCTTCCGCTTTTGATGGTGTATATTCGGGCATACGAACCTTTTCTTACCCGCTTTTTACAAATTATGGTCGAACATTCACACCTTCTTACAGCAGAACACCTCCGCTCCCTGTTTTGATTATGTATGGTTTAACATTCGCACCTTCTCTCACCCGCCTTTTACTATGGTCGGCCATTCACAGCTTCCTCTCCACCATACTTGTATGGTGGGATATTCACACCCACTTGCATCCGAAGACCTCCGCCCCCACTTTTGTTGATATTTAGTCGGTCATTCGCACCTTACCCGCTTTTGGCAAACTATGGCCTTCTTGCAGCCAAACACCTCTGATCTCGCTTTTGATGATGTAAGGTTGGGCATTCAGACCTTGCTTCACCTGCTTTTCACCAAATATAGTCGGACATTCACACCTTCTTGCAGCCGAACACTTCCGCTTTTAGTGTTCTATGAGGCATTCACATATTTTATTTCACCGTATTTTATAGATTATGGTTGGAAATTCTCACCCACTCTCATCCGAAGACCTCTCCTCCCGCTTTTGTTAATATATAGTCGGGCATTCGAACCTTTTCTTACCCGCTTTTTACAAATTATGGTCGAACATTCACACCTACTTGCAGCTGAATACTTCCGCTCCACCTTTTAGGTATGTATGGTTGGCATTTGCACCTCTTTTTATACTGATTGCTGAAGATTAAGTTGTTCTTTCTCAAACTACAAATTTTTTTTAATTGTTGAAACTTGATTTGAAGTGGATAAATAAGGAGGACAAACAGTTTTAAGTCAGGCTGATAGAAGGAATTAATTTTATAGCAAAATCTGTATTTCGTCATATGTCGAGAGATGCTTATTGCTGAAGAAGTTCTTTCTCATTCTACAAAGTACAACGTTGTTTATCGTTGAAACTTGATTAGACATGAATAAATATGAAGGACAAAGCAGTCTTAACTTGGTTTGAGTTAATGAATTCGTTTTACAGGAGAATCCGAATTCGTGCATAACTCACAAAATAGAGCTTATTTTCGGATTCCTGAAGAATGAGTCTGGTTCTTTCTCATAATACAAAGTTTGTTGTTTATTGTTGAAACTTCATCAGAAGTGAAGAAATAAATGAATGCCTATCAACAAATGTGGGATCTAAACTCTAGTGCTTCCTCTAAAATAATTTCCTTTCTCAATTTAGAAATGTGTGTGTGTAAGTCACAACACCCGTGACACCAAAACGGCTTTCTTTTCTCTACACTCTGCACTATGAGCACACACACCAAATCAGAAAGGCTTTTTTCTCTCTTTTCTACATTATGGACTGTGGGGACACAAAACCGCTCTCTCTCTTTTTTTTTTTTATCGTGTGCCAGGGCGTTGTCTCACGTATTAGATTATGCTTAAGATACGAATGGGTTTATCAGTCACATCAGAATCCATACATACTGATCCTCCCGTAATAAAATGGTCGGATCTTATCAAACACACTTTGTTTCTTGTGACAATCAAGTCAGCGAAACAGCGTATACACGTCAAGACACTGAATCAAGTTTGCCACAAGAACTCATAAGTTTGGCAGTATTGCTCTGCCGTCAGCAATCATACACCCATTTTATTTTCGTGAGACATGTGCAAGCACCTGTTCATCTACTGTTCTATCACTATGAATTAGTGATCTATTATCAATAAGGATACTTCTACAACTACTATCAAAGTATGTCCGGACTTCTTATGTTGTCAGTTGCTATATATGAATAAGTGGGTAGCTACTGACAAGCATTAAGCATGTCACACAGCCCAAACATATAACATTTCAGGACACACCACACAGTTAACAACCACAGTGAAGCGTGTCAAAGCCCAAACATGTAACATTCAACAGGACACTTACACAACACATTCAAATCAAACAGTCAGACAACATACAAGAACATATACCCCAGCCGGCATTGCTCCCTGCCTATTTTCGTACAGCACACTATGTGTGCGCACACCTTTATTCACAAACTCTTCAACTTATACTCTTTTACCGAAGCTGCTACAGCTCGATTGGCCGAATACCCTTTGATCCTATTTCGGTGAATTTGACATCTGCCTTACATATAACAGATTAGCGGTTTAGCAGTTTTAATTTAGTTTGAGTGAAGGAATTCATTTTATAGCAAAATCCGAAATCGTGAAGAACTCATGAAAGTAAGCTTATTCTCGGATTCCTGAAACTTTAGATTTGCTCTTTCTTTTACTGCAAAGTACAACGTTGTTTTTTTTGTTTAAATCTTTCTAGACATGGTAAATATTAAGGACAAAGCAATTTTCACATAGTTTGAGTGAAGGAATTCATTTTATAGATAAAATCCCAAGAGTCTGCTGAGAAAAGAGAGTGAATGCGAAGTAGACTGTAACACAGCTATGGGAGCGAGCCGAGTGTGGGCTAACAGGGAGAATTGCTTGAAAGAAACGTGACACCGAATGAGCGATCAGAACAAAGCCTCAATACGGGATTCTCGTGGTGTTTTTGTTGCTGCCTTGTCTTTTGGACAGAGTAAAAGACAAGGCAGCTATCGAATAGGGCCCGATTGTTCCTAGTTGGTCAGCCGAGGAACAAGGGGGGGGGGGGGGAGCAAGCGTCTCAACCAAGCAAAGCTCACCATGGGGAAGGTGGCTATGCCAACTAGCCTGATGCCCTGCTCCCGCAGTGACGGATAATCGTACTCTGGTCCAGGCTCTCAGAGCTAACAAAGCTAATTTATGTGCAATTATTAATGACAGTAGAGGACAATCTCTCTCGTTGGAAGTCCTTACCTATATCACTTATGGGGAGAGTTACAACCATTAAAATGATGATACTACCAAAAGTTAACTATTTGTTCTCAATGATCCCCATAAAACCAACCTGCTACTTGGTTTAAGTCACTAGATTCATGCATCTCCAAATTTCTGTGGAAAAACAAACCACAGTTTGTTTAAAAACCCTACAGAAGACCAAGGACAGTGGTGGATTAGATTTACCTAATTTTCAGCACTATTCCTTAGCCAATAGGTTACGGTATATATCAAAATGGTTTAAACCTAGCCCAATAGATGAACATGGATAAATATAGAACAAGCATTGTGTGATAATCTGGAAATCTCTGACCTGCCACTTATTAGTCAAAACGTAAAAAATCACAAATGTTTCAAAAGCATTAACATCAGCACCTCTCTGACAGCCTGGTGGGAATTTCTTAAAATAACAAAGTCTTCACTTGTCCCGTGTAAGCTTACACCCATCTGGAACAATCCTGACATCCTGCAAAACAAAAAAATGCTAAACTTTACTCTGTGGAAGATCAAAGGAATCAAACATCTGGAACATATAATCCAAAATGGACATTTTATTTCATTTGATGAGCTCATATCACAACATGAGATAGGCAGCAATAAATTCCTAGAATATCAACAACTTAAGTCTATAATAACAAAGAAATATATCCTCCACCAACCAGACTTACAACTCCCGATTAGGGTAGTAGAATTTCTAAGCATCTGCACCCCAAAACTACTATCAAAAATATATAAATTATTGTCTAAGATAGATGACACAATGTCTCTACCGTCCTCAAAATGGGAGGCAGATTTATCCATCAGTTCTAGTCATAGCTTCTGGCCACATATATGTTTGAACACCTTCAGAATGACTCAAAATCCTAATTTAGAGCTCATACAATACAAAATTCTTCATAGAACACACTATACAGGACAAAGGATGTTCAGGATGGGTCTAACACACTCAAACATCTGCTCACATTGCACAGATAACACACCTGATGATTATGCACACGCTTTGTGGTTTCGTGCGCCTGTCCAGAGGTTCTGGCTTGAAGTCTGTGCGGACCTATCAACATGACTAAAGTGTAGCATTCCTGCATGCCCCACACTGTGCATACTGGGTGACTTAGACAACATCAATGTGGAATTTAGCTTAGCACACATGATCCTCACAGTGTTATGTATAGCAAAGAAAACTATTCTCATGAACTGGAAAGCGAAGAACAATCTGTGTATTAACCAGTTTAGAAATTTTCTTTTAGATTATATTAGCATGGAAACAATGTCTGCTTCCTCAAAACATCAATTGGCTGAATTTAATTCTCTCTGGTCCCTTCTGATTAGCTTGATCACATAGTGGTGGTGGTGGGTTGCTGTCCCGTCGCTCTGGGCGGTTGGGTGTGTGCTGGGGGGGCTGTGTGGTTTCGGGCGTCTGGTGGTCTCTCGGGTCGTGGGGAAATACAGCAGCCCTGTATTATTGCTTCCTGTGAAATCAAGATACAATGTGCACATGCTGGTTACAAATAAGAAAATACAAACAACAAACAGTTTCTTCCATGGTTCACAGCATGTGTATGATCATCTTCATCGCTGGTCTCAGTAAGGATGTTTCAATCTTCGGTGTCAGAGGTTACTAGCACTTAACACACCGTTGGAGTACAGCTTTTACTGCTGACTCTTATCTTTGTCCTTCCGGGCGTGTTGGTTAGGCTGATGTATGTCAGGGTGGAAGTCATCTACTGGTTCTGGTACCTTCTTACAGTGACTGGCATGAATCCAGGTTGCTCTCTCTGCAACTTTAACAGCTGTGTGAGTGACCAGTAGCACCTGGAACGGGCCTTGCCAACGCTTGGACTTCCAATGTTTCCTGCGAAGTTCCTTCACCACCTGTCATCTGGTTGGAGTGGTGTGTTTTCTGTGGCTGGAAGGGCTGCTTTTACTGTCTGTGAAACTTGAGATAGAACAGTGGAAAGGTTTCGACAGTAAGACAACATAGCATCATCACAAACAGTTGTGGAAGGGAGGGGTCTGGTTACAGGTCCCAATCCCAGGTTAGGAGGTCTGCCAAATAAAATTTCAAATGGGCTGAGATTCACTTGAGCTCTGATTCTCATTCTCATGTAGGTAAGCACAATAGGTAATGCTTTTGTCCATGGCAGACCTGTTTCTTCACAACATTTGGCTAACTTGGACTTTAATGTACCATTTTCTCTTTCCACAGCACCTCCACTCTGTGGATGATAAGCACAATGTGTGCGCAAGGTTATTCCCAGGAATTTACCAACCTCAGTCAATGCAGTGTTTACAAAATGTGTGCCATTATCACTGCTGATCTTCTCTGGAATGCCCCATCTAGGAATGATTTCTGTTTAGCAGTGCTTTAGTCACTGCATTACTGTTTGCATGTTTTGCAGGGAAAACTTCAACCCATTTACTAAACACGTCCACTATTACTAGTGCATATTTCTTTCCTTCAGCTGGTGTGAGTTCAACAAAATCCATCATCAAATGTTCAAAAGGTTTCTCTGGTGGAGGGTGTGCAACTTGCGATGTGTGTAATGCCTTTCCTACATTATGTGTGGCACAAACCATACATGACTGACAGTATTTTTGCGCATATGAACTGAACCCTTTTGTGAACCACTGAGCAGTGAGTGCATTCAGCATCCCCCCTTTTGACACATGGTTCAACCCATGTGTCAATTTTGAAAAATGAGGAAAAAAATGTTTAGGTAGACAGGGTTTACCATCAGGTCCCATCCAAACACCATCCGTATGAGTTGCACCCACAGAGGACCAAATGCGTCCAGAGGACCAAATTTCATCTACAGAGGCAAAAGTTTGCAAAGCATGGAGATCTGTGAGGGAGTCTTCTGCCTGCAAAGAGAGGTAAGCGAAAACAGGAAAAAAATTAGCTGCTTGCTTAGCTGCAGCATCAGCTCTGGCATTGCCACAAGCAACAGGATCGTCTGAGTTAGTGTGAGCCGCACACTTACAGACCGAGATTGCTGTAGGCAAAAGGATCGCATCAAGAAGATCAGAAACCTGCTTGGAGTTCAGAATAGTTTTACCATCTGATTTAAGGAAATGCCTGTGTTTTCACAGCGCACCAAAGTCATGAACAACACCAAAAGCATATCTGGAATCTGTGTAAATAGTGACAGACTTACCAGCTGCCAACTTACAAGCTTCAGTAAGTGCAATAAGCTCAGTAGTTTGAGCAGAGAAATGTTTAGGAAGAGAACCAGACAACAAAGTGTCATGTGAAGAACATACTGCAAACCAAACACAGTTAGTACCTGTGGCTGGATCACGCAAAGCTGATCCATCTACAAAAAGAATCATGTCAGAGTTTGGAAGAGGAGTCTCTAAAAGATCAGGTCGGGGTGTACAAACTTGTTCCAAAACAGCCACCTCATTCGGTGTCGTGTTTCTTTCAAGCAATTCTCCTGGTTAGCCCGCACTCGGCTCGCTCCCAGAGCCGTGTTAAAGTCTACTTCGCATTCCGCACCTCCGCCCACCCGCTGCACTGAGCACTCTTCAGCCCTTTTAAATGGTATAACTTTACACTACCACACGCTCCAGCGAGCACCATTCAAGCAACAACTTTGCACTCCAGCTTCGAACATCGGCACAGTCGCAACAAGTAAGGCGACTCTACTCAGAGAAGTCACTCTGCACAGTAACAAGATTTCTTTTGCACAGACAGAAAGGGCTTCATCCGCAAAGGTAAAGCCTGCCAACAATAGAAACAACTCATTAGTGCTGCTCAACGTTGTACTTTGCAGTAAAAGAAAGAGCAAATCTAAAGTTTCAGGAATCCGAGAATAAGCTTACTTTCATGAGTTCTACACAATTTCGGATTTTGACATAAAATGAATTCCTTCACTCAAACTAAGTTAAAACTGCTTTGTCCTTCATATTTATCCATGTCCAAATAGCTTTAAACAAAAAAGACCGTTGTACTTTGCAGGATAGGAAAGAACAACACTAAACCTTTTCAGGAATCCGAGAATAAGCGTCGTTTGACGAGTTCTACACAATATCGGATTTTGATATAAAATTAATTCCTTCACTCAAACCAAGTTAAAACTGCTTTGTCCTTCATATTTATCCATGTCTAAATACCTTTAAACAAAAACGAACGTAGTACTTTTCAGGATAGGAAACAACAACACTAATTTTTTTCAGGAATCCAAGAATAAGCTTCTTTTCACGAGTTCTACACAATTCCGGATTTTGATATAAAATTAATTCCTTCACTCAAACCAAGTTAAAACTGCTTTGTCCTTCATATTTATCCATGTCTAAATAGCTTTAAACAAAAAAGAACGTTGTACTTTGCAGGATAGGAAAGAACAACACTGAACCTTTAGGAATCCGAGAATAAGCTTATTTTCACGAGTTCTACACAATTTCAGATTTTGTTATAAAATGAATTCCTTCACTCAAACCAAGTTAAAACTGCTTTGTCCTTCATATTTTTGCATGTCTAAATAGGTTTCAGGCATAAAATTCTTCATATTACCCTGTATGTGAAAGAAGCATACTTGTGATGGAGCAATACACTCCTTTTGGGTAACCTAAACTGATGGTTGGGGAGGAAAGTTAGAAGAACAATCAACTATCAACCAAAGACAGATGACGTGATGAGCGGGCAATATAACTGTGTGTTTTTGCTTCAGTGGTCAGAGCAACTCTGTATTCTGTACTGTGTTGTTCTCTCTTTCAAGATATTATTATTAAAGCCTCTTATCTCCTCAGAAGAAAATAACTGACTCTGTGCGTTACTAAATTTCCACCACAATTTTGGCGTCACGAACAGGATCCCTCGACTGGTGTCTCTGGACCGGATCGCAGTGCATGGCCAGCCTGGACTGAAGTAGCTGTTCCAGCCTCATACCTCCAAGGGCTTTTCTGAGAGAGAGGACTGGCAGGTCCTTTTCTTGAATACCAGCGCTGGGATCATTTTTGAAATATGATAGTCTGAGACGATAGGACTGCTTTTTAGTTTTTATTTGAATAAAAGAGGGTTTCCCGGTTGTGTCATTAGTGAGACAGAGATTTCATGGGTAAGTGAAACTTTTGAAGCAGTCCGAAGAAGTGTGAAGTACTCCGAAGAAGTGTGAGTACAGATTAAGGTCCTCATTGGAGACGTCCTTTGAGTGAAGGAATATATTTCCCCATTCCAAGTCTGAGAATTGGAAACAGTAGGTCTCAGACTTTTGACCCTACCGGGGGACCTAAGCATGATGAAATGAAAAAGACATATGGTCCAGAGGTTTTCCACCAGAAGGTTCTTTTAGTATGTTAGAAATAAGAAAATTAGAAGAAAAGTTTTGCAAATATGAGAAAGAGATGAAGCAAAAAAAAAGAAAATTAAGTTTAAATAAGAAGTAAGAAAGGTATAGAATTTTGGAAAAAATAAAGTGTATTAAGAGAAAGAAAGGAAAATGTTAAACAAATGCCATGACGGAATGATGATAATAATTTAGTATTACCTGTGCCGGATCTAGACCTGGACTCCTGCCCTCCACGACGCCTGCAACAACAACAGCCAGCCCTGCCACAAGCCTCTGGCTCTCGGGAAGAAGGGACTTCTTCCATCCTCCCTCGGGAAGAAATTCCATCATTCTCACAACATCAGCTACATAGGTCTGATGATGAGGAAAAGGAAGACGTTTGGTTCTCCAGCGTACCTGCCCAAGAACTTTTAACGCAAGTGACAAAAATCCTTTACCCACAATCTGGACTTCAGAGATCTAAACGTGAGAAAAAACAAAACCAGATTCAAACCATGCCTATGGTTAAAGTTGCAGTTCCCACTGGACCATTACTGGTTTATCGACCCTGGACTGAGACTGACATCATGGAAGCATAACAATGCTTACCAGATCCAGAGATTTCTGGACCCCATTTTGCTGACGAGTTGCGAGATTTCTGCGCACAATTCTGCCCGACTGGGGTTGAATTGCATCGCATATTGGCAAAAAAGTTCAAACCGTCCGACCTCTGCAAAATAGAGGCCAGTATGCTACAACTGGATTTGCGACCTACCAACAGTGAACGAGGACATAATGATAACGCTCAATATGAAGCAACCAACCAAAGACTGTGTCAAGCCATCACCACTCAATTTCCAACCAAAATCAATATGTCCCACATTTACACCTGCAAACAGAAACCCGGTGAAGGGACTGATGATTTTGTACACCGCCTCCTTGAGGAAGTCAGCAAGCACAGCGGTCATCAGAGACCAAGGGATTTGGGTAATGAATCAGGACCATGGGAGAGTATTGCATGCAATGCAATAATTAAAGGCCTCATGCCAGATGTCGCCACTGAAGTAAAGAACATTTACGTGGGATGGTGTGAGGGTCCTCGTTTGGCTGACGTTCGCCGATATGCTCGCCATGCTCATAACCAAGTTGAGACGCGTAAGACAACCAAAAGGGACAAGTGTGAAAAGGAGCTGCATTTGGCAGCCATGACCATGTATTACGCAGTTGGTGTAAACAGAGGACGAGGCCGAAGTCGAAGACGTGGACGTGTGGGATCAGAGCTATGATCCGAATATTTGTTTTTACTGTGGCCAGACTGGACACTGGAAGAAGGACTGTCCACAGCTGAAAAGTGATGAAATTTAGGAGGAAAGTTAGAAGAACAATCAACTATCAACCAAAGACAGATGACGTGATGAGCGGGCAATATAACTGTGTGTTTTTGCTTCAGTGGTCAGAGCAACTCTGTATTCTGTACTGTGTTGTTCTCTCTTTCAAGATATTATTTTTAAAGCCTCTTATCTCCTCAGAAGAAAATATGCCAGATGTCGCCACTGAAGTAAAGAACATTTACGTGGGATGGTGTGAGGGTCCTCGTTTGGCTGACGTTCGCCGATATGCTCGCCATGCTCATAACCAAGTTGAGACGCGTAAGACAACCAAAAGGGACAAGTGTGAAAAGGAGCTGCATTTGGCAGCCATGACCATGTATTACGCAGTTGGTGTAAACAGAGGACGAGGCCGAAGTCGAAGACGTGGACGTGTGGGATCAGAGCTATGATCCGAATATTTGTTTTTACTGTGGCCAGACTGGACACTGGAAGAAGGACTGTCCACAGCTGAAAAGTGATGAAATTTAGGAGGAAAGTTAGAAGAACAATCAACTATCAACCAAAGACAGATGACGTGATGAGCGGGCAACCAAAGAAATTGGGCAAAAGGCTGACTGAGGGTGGGAGGCAGGTTCTGGACGTCACGCGGCAGCGGAGCCTCCACTAATGGGTGATAGCACAAACACACTCACACATTTTTCCTGCTCTGTGTAGTGAAGAAACGC
The DNA here is from genome assembly GCF_036924035.1 of Leuresthes tenuis. Classification (NCBI taxonomy): domain Eukaryota; kingdom Metazoa; phylum Chordata; class Actinopteri; order Atheriniformes; family Atherinopsidae; genus Leuresthes; species Leuresthes tenuis. The sequence continues at coordinate 12,127,542 of NW_027325377.1, forward strand.
TTGCCGACTGTGATTCACGTAATAAAGTTTTGCATGCTATTTCCGTCCTAGAGCAAAGATATTTCTCTCAGAATATGGGAACTTATGTTCATCAGTAGTGACGTCAGGGGAGTTTTATTGTCCTCCAAAGTTAAGTGGAAACCACGTTTACTGTATGTCTGCCTCAGGCCAGGTTGTGAAGGAGAAAATGACAATGCCCATTGCGTGTTGTCACTCCCGATGAGCTCTCCTTCAAACACTCATTTTTGTTATCAGAGTTGTGTCCCATTAACCTGATGGGCTGTGATCTCATGTGTAAATTAGGCATTATTTTAAGTTCTACACCAGAGGGTGTTAAGGTTATGTTACAGCCTGACAAAGTTTTCACAGCAGTGCAGTTTGATTCATCGGCACTTACATATGCTTATGAGTGGAAACTTCCCAGCTCTCCTTTTTCACAACAACTAGTGGAAGAAGCAAAAGTGTTAGTTTCACCCCTTTCTGATTTCATGCAACCTACTGATTTGCACTGCACATCACACATTTCTTTGGGGCCTGACAATGACTATGAGAAGAAGTGAAAAAATATGTGCGCCTACTTTATTGGCTGTGTCGCTCACTCCAGAGCACTTCGATTTTTTTAATGTTTGTGGTACTCGCCCTCACATTTCCTTGGCCAAACGTACACACTGGCAGTGACAAGGTGTGGGAGAGTTTGTTGCTACATGTCAGAAATAAATGGAGTGGACTGTTTCACCTGCTGATCCAAATTTGATGTTTTCTGAACGATTGTCAGCATAGAAAAAAACATTTTTGAGTACAATGCATTGTCAAAGAACTGTGGACTTAATTCCTACCACAGAATCACATTTTGAAGCATGTTTTTTATCTGAAACAGATTTGTCTTCGATACCCATGTTGGCTGAAGTGCCCAATGATCTTTGGGCTAAGAGCAAATATGATGTGGGGTTGATAAAAGGCTGTGAACCAGTAATTGTCACCCCTAAATCAGACTTTTGTCCATGTAAAAAACAATACCCTTTTAAGCCTGAAGCAATTAAAGGGATTAAACCTGTTTTTCAATCTTTTCAGAAAACAGGCGTTATTGTTCCTTTTGAAAATTCACCTGTGCTTACTCCATTGTTTCCTGTTAAAAAGATTAAAGATGCTGGCCAGCCAGATGAATGGCGTTTTGTACAGGACCTCCAAGCGGTGAATGCTGCAGTTCAGCCACATGCTCCTACTGTGCCCAACCCACACACTATTTTGTCTCAAATTCCATCAGATGCACAGTTTTTCTCACCCTGATAGCCCATTTTGGTTTGCTTTTTAGTTTGAAGGGAGATCTTGGACTTTTACCCGGTTATGCCAGGGGTACTGTGAAAGTCCCACTATTTACAATGCTGCCCTCAAAGCTAGTCTGGATTAACTTCAATCAACCACAGGCTCTGCTCTTTTGCAGTATGTGGATGACATCCTTTTATGTGGTCCATCTAAACAACAGTGTGAAAAAGACAGTGAATCTGTTGAAACATCTTCCTTCTTATGGCCATAAAGCCAGCCTTTCTAATTTACAGTTTGTACAGGACGAAGTCACCTTTTTGGGTCATGTGATTTCTAAGGATGGGCGCTCACTTTCTCCTAAACATGTTGCTGCAGTTCAGATCATTCCTAAACCGGTTACTAAAAAACAGCTTATGTCATTCTTAGGTATAACATCTTACTGCAGGAACTTTATTCCTAACTACTCTTTTCTCGAAGCTCTCTTAGGTGCTCTTATCCATGGTAAAGGCAGCTGCAGTTCTGACATGCAGCTCCAGTCAGCTGATCGTGTTCCATGGACTCCTGAGGCTGAATCAGCCTTTAGTCAGCTTAAGCTGGCTCTTCAAACAGCACCAACACTTGGCATTCCAGATCCTCATAAACCTTTCATACAGGCAGTTGATGAGAAGCATGGTTGTATGACATCTGTTCTTATGCAGGAACATGGGGCAGGCAAAGGCCAGTGGCTCATTTCTCAGCAAAACTGGACTCTGTGGCTGCAGGCCTGCCTGGTTGTCTTCGTGCTGTTGCAGCTGCAGAGAAAGCTGTCCTGGCCTCCCAAGATATTGTGGGCTACGCTAATTTGACTGTTTTGGTTCCTCATGCTGTTGCCATTATTCTTCTCGAGCAGAAAACTTCACATCTTTCAACTGCTTGTTGGCTCAGATACACCTCTGTGCTCCGTGATATGCCAAATGTCACTGTTAAACATTGTACTGTTCTGAATCCTGCTACTTTGCTTCCGACTCCTGAGGATGGGGAGCCTCATGACTGTGAAGCTGTTTTGGAACAAGTTTGTACACCCCGACCTGATCTTTTAGAGACTCCTCTTCCAAACTCTGACATGATTCTTTTTGTAGATGGATCAGCTTTGCGTGATCCAGCCACAGGTACTAACTGTGTTTGGTTTGCAGTATGTTCTTCACATGACACTTTGTTGTCTGGTTCTCTTCCTAAACATTTCTCTGCTCAAACTACTGAGCTTATTGCACTTACTGAAGCTTGTAAGTTGGCAGCTGGTAAGTCTGTCACTATTTACACAGATTCCAGATATGCTTTTGGTGTTGTTCATGACTTTGGTGCGCTGTGGAAACACAGGCATTTCCTTAAATCAGATGGTAAAACTATTCTGAACTCCAAGCAGGTTTCTGATCTTCTTGATGCGATCCTTTTGCCTACAGCAATCTCGGTCTGTAAGTGTACGGCTCACACTAACTCAGACGATCCTGTTGCTTGTGGCAATGCCAGAGCTGATGCTGCAGCTAAGCAAGCAGCTAATTTTTTTCCTGTTTTCGCTTCCCTCTCTTTGCAGGCAGAAGACTCCCTCACAGATCTCCATGCTTTGCAAACTTTTGCCTCTGCAGATGAAATTTGGTCCTCTGGACGCATTTGGTCCTCTGTGGGTGCAACTCATATGGATGGTGTTTGGATGGGACCTGATGGTAAACCCTGTCTACCTAAACATTTTTTTCCTCATTTTTCAAAATTGACACATGGGTTGAACCATGTGTCAAAAGGGGGGATGCTGAATGCACTCACTGCTCAGTGGTTCACAAAAGGGTTCAGTTCATATGCGCAAAAATACTGTCAGTCATGTATGGTTTGTGCCACACATAATGTAGGAAAGGCATTACACACATCGCAAGTTGCACACCCTCCACCAGAGAAACCTTTTGAACATTTGATGATGGATTTTGTTGAACTCACACCAGCTGAAGGAAAGAAATATGCACTAGTAATAGTGGACGTGTTTAGTAAATGGGTTGAAGTTTTCCCTGCAAAACATGCAAACAGTAATGCAGTGACTAAAGCACTGCTAAACAGAAATCATTCCTAGATGGGGCATTCCAGAGAAGATCAGCAGTGATAATGGCACACATTTTGTAAACACTGCATTGACTGAGGTTGGTAAATTCCTGGGAATAAGCTTGCGCACACATTGTGCTTATCATCCACAGAGTGGAGGTGCTGTGGAAAGAGAAAATGGTACATTAAAGTCCAAGTTAGCCAAATGTTGTGAAGAAACAGGTCTGCCATGGACAAAAGCATTACCTATTGTGCTTACCTACATGAGAATGAGAATCAGAGCTCAAGTGAATCTCAGCCCATTTGAAATTTTATTTGGCAGACCTCCTAACCTGGGATTGGGACCTGTAACCAGACCCCTCCCTTCCACAACTGTTTGTGATGATGCTATGTTGTCTTACTGTCGAAACCTTTCCACTGTTCTATCTCAAGTTTCACAGGCAGTAAAAGCAGCCCTTCCAGCCACAGAAAACACACCACTCCAACCAGATGACAGGTGGTGAAGGAACTTCGCAGGAAACATTGGAAGTCCAAACGTTGGCAAGGCCCGTTCCAGGTGCTACTGGTCACTCACACAGCTGTTAAAGTTGCAGAGAGAGCAACCTGGATTCATGCCAGTCACTGTAAGAAGGTACCAGAACCAGTAGATGACTTCCACCCTGACATACATCAGCCTAACCAACACGCCCGGAAGGACAAAGATAAGAGTCAGCAGTAAAAGCTGTACTCCACCGGTGTGTTAAGTGCTAGTAACCTCTGACACCGAAGATTGAAACATCCTTACTGAGACCAGCGATGAAGATGATCATACACATGCTGTGAACCATGGAAGAAACTGTTTGTTGTTTGTATTTTCTTATTTGTAACCAGCATGTGCACATTGTATCTTGATTTCACAGGAAGCAATAATACAGGGCTGCTGTATTTCCCCACGACCCGAGTGACCACCAGACGCCCGAAGCCACAGAGCCCCCCCCAGCACACACCCAACCGCCCAGAGCGACGGGACAGCAACCCACCACCACCACTATGTGATCAAGCTAATCAGAAGGGACCAGAGAGAATTAAATTCAGCCAATTGATGTTTTGAGGAAGCAGACATTGTTTCCATGCTAATATAATCTAAAAGAAAATTTCTAAACTGGTTAATACACAGATTGTTCTTCGCTTTCCAGTTCATGAGAATAGTTTTCTTTGCTATACATAACACTGTGAGGATCATGTGTGCTAAGCTAAATTCCACATTGATGTTGTCTAAGTCACCCAGTATGCACAGTGTGGGGCATGCAGGAATGCTACACTTTAGTCATGTTGATAGGTCCGCACAGACTTCAAGCCAGAACCTCTGGACAGGCGCACAAAACCACAAAGCGTGTGCATAATCATCAGGTGTGTTATCTGTGCAATGTGAGCAGATGTTTGAGTGTGTTAGACCCATCCTGAACATCCTTTGTCCTGTATAGTGTGTTCTATGAAGAATTTTGTATTGTATGAGCTGTAAATTAGGATTTCGAGTCATTCTGAAGGTGTTCAAACATATATGTGGCCAGAAGCTATGACTAGAACTGATGGATAAATCTGCCTCCCATTTTGAGGACGGTAGAGACATTGTGTCATCTATCTTAGACAATAATTTATATATTTTTGATAGTAGTTTTGGGGTGCAGATGCTTAGAAATTCTACTACCCTAATCGGGAGTTGTAAGTCTGGTTGGTGGAGGATATATTTCTTTGTTATTATAGACTTAAGTTGTTGATATTCTAGGAATTTATTGCTGCCTATCTCATGTTGTGATATGAGCTCATCAAATGAAATAAAATGTCCATTTTGGATTATATGTTCCAGATGTTTGATTCCTTTGATCTTCCACAGAGTAAAGTTTAGCATTTTTTTGTTTTGCAGGATGTCAGGATTGTTCCAGATGGGTGTAAGCTTACACGGGACAAGTGAAGACTTTGTTATTTTAAGAAATTCCCACCAGGCTGTCAGAGAGGTGCTGATGTTAATGCTTTTGAAACATTTGTGATTTTTTACGTTTTGACTAATAAGTGGCAGGTCAGAGATTTCCAGATTATCACACAATGCTTGTTCTATATTTATCCATGTTCATCTATTGGGCTAGGTTTAAACCATTTTGATATATACCGTAACCTATTGGCTAAGGAATAGTGCTGAAAATTAGGTAAATCTAATCCACCACTGTCCTTGGTCTTCTGTAGGGTTTTTAAACTAATACGTGGTGGTTTGTTTTTCCACAGAAATTTGGAGATGCATGAATCTAGTGACTTAAACCAAGTAGCAGGTTGGTTTTATGGGGATCATTGAGAACAAATAGTTAACTTTTGGTAGTATCATCATTTTAATGGTTGTAACTCTCCCCATAAGTGATATAGGTAAGGACTTCCAACGAGAGAGATTGTCCTCTACTGTCTTTAATACTTGCACATAAATTAGCTTTGTTAGCTCTGAGAGCCTGGAGGAAATGTTTATGCCTAAATATCTAATATTTCCTGACTGTAAAGTGATCGCAGGTATATTCTGGACCCTACAGTTAATGGGCAGAACTGTGGTCTTAGACCAATTGATAGAGTAGTCAGAAAGTGCTGAGAATTTATTTATGAGTGTGATCGTGAGTGAGAGACGTCTGTGAGTTCTGAAGGAAAAGTAATACATCATCAGCATAAAGACTTATTTTATGCTCAATATTTTGGGGTTGGATGTCTTTAATATTTCTATCTTGTCTGATAGCAGCTGCTAAAGGTTTGATGAAAATAGCAAAAAGTGAGGGAGAAAGTGAGCAACCCTGTCTTGTACTTCTCTGCAGACTGAAGCTTGGAGAAGTTTGATCATTTGTCCTGACACTTGCATTTGGGGAGTCAGTTATTTTCTTGTGAGGAGATAAGAGGCTTTAATAATAATATCTTGCAAGAGAGAACAACACAGTACAGAATACAGAGTTGCTCTGACCACTGAAGCAAAAACACACAGTTATATTGCCCGCTCATCACGTCATCTGTTTTTGGGTATAATTGATTGTTCTTCTAACTTTCCTCCCCAACCATCAGTTGAGGTTACCCAGACACACTCGTAAATACCAGCCTAACCCTGTCCCCCCTAAAGTGCAGCTATCTCATTATAACAAGCCCACCATTGTAAAGAGGAATTTAAGAAAACAGGGCAGGGTGGTACCTTGCAGCTCGGTCATTTGCAGGTTATACACAGTAACACTCAATACAATGCATATAAGAATTATTTTCCATTACATTCCTCCCTTTTGATTATAATAATACCATTATATTAATCAACCCAAAAGAAACAAGGAAAATAATAACTTTATCTGTAAAACATCAGCCTGCATTTGCACACAACGTGAGTTTAAAATGCAGGCATCATAGTAATAAAGGGTCCAATGATAAACAATCAAAACATGAACAATTAAACATGATTATCTTCATCCCTCTCTAAGTCAGCGTCACTAGAGGAAAGATTTTGAAAGCAAGAAAGTTATTTGAGTCATTTGGTCTTTTTCACACTGTTGTTTAGATGGACTACATAAAAGGATGTCATCCACATACTGCAAAAGAGCAGAACCTGTGGTTGATTGAAGTTAATCCAGACTAGCTTTGAGGGCAGCATTGTAAATAGTGGGACTTTCACAGTACCCCTGGCATAACCGGGTAAAAGTCCAAGATCTCCCTTCAAACTAAAAAGCAAACCAAAATGGGCTATCAGGGTGCACTGGCGACAAGTCAACCACTGAGAAAAACTGTGCATCTGATGTAATTTGAGACAAAATAGTGTGTGGGTTGGGCACAGTAGGAGCATGTGGCTGAACTGCAGCATTCACCGCTTGGAGGTCCTGTACAAAACGCCATTCATCTGGCTGGCCAGCATCTTTAATCTTTTTAACAGGAAACAATGGAGTAAGCACAGGTGAATTTTCAAAAGGAACAATAACGTCTGTTTTCTGAAAAGATTGAAAAACAGGTTTAATCCCTTTAATTGCTTCAGGCTTAAAAGGGTATTGTTTTTTACATGGACAAAAGTCTGATTTAGGGGTGACAATTACTGGTTCACAGCCTTTTATCAACCCCACATCATATTTGCTCTTAGCCCAAAGATCATTGGGCACTTCAGCCAACATGGGTATCGAAGACAAATCTGTTTCAGATAAAAAACATGCTTCAAAATGTGATTCTGTGGTAGGAATTAAGTCCACAGTTCTTTGACAATGCATTGTACTCAAAAATGTTTTTTTCTATGCTGACAATCGTTCAGAAAACATCAAATTTGGATCAGCAGGTGAAACAGTCCACTCCATTTATTTCTGACATGTCGCAACAAACTCTCCCACACCTTGTCACTGCCAGTGTGTACGTTTGGCCAAGGAAATGTGAGGGCGAGTACCACAAACATTAAAAAAATCGAAGTGCTCTGGAGTGAGCGACACAGCCAATAAAGTAGGCGCACATATTTTTTCACTTCTTCTCATAGTCATTGTCAGGCCCCAAAGAAATGTGTGATGTGCAGTGCAAATCAGTAGGTTGCATGAAATCAGAAAGGGGTGAAACTAACGCTTTTGCTTCTTCCACTAGTTGTTGTGAAAAAGGAGAGCTGGGAAGTTTCCACTCATAAGCATATGTAAGTGCCGATGAATCAAACTGCACTGCTGTGAAAACTTTGTCAGGCTGTAACATAACCTTAACACCCTCTGGTGTAGAAGTTAAAATAATGCCTAATTTACACATGAGATCACAGCCCATCAGGTTAATGGGACACAACTCTGATAACAAAAATGAGTGTTTGAAGGAGAGCTCATCGGGAGTGACAACACGCAATGGGAATTGTCATTTTCTCCTTCACAACCTGGCCTGATGCAGACATACAGTAAACGTGGTTTCCACTTAACTTTGGAGGACAATCAAACTCCCCTGACGTCACTACTGATGAACATAAGTTCCCATATTCTGAGAGAAATATCTTTGCTCTAGGACGGAAATAGCATGCAAAACTTTACTACGTGAATCACAGTCGGCAAGCGTTGCTTCACTACACAGAGCAGGAAAAATGTGTGAGTGTGTTTGTGCTATCACCCATTAGTGGAGGCTCCGCTGCCGCGTGACGTCCAGAACCTGCCTCCCACCCTCAGTCAGCCTTTTGCCCAATTTCATCACTTTTTAGCTGTGGACAGTCCTTCTTCCAGTGTCCAGTCTGGCCACAGTAAAAACAAATATTCGGATCATAGCTCTGGCGTGGCCCATTTCGACCTCCTCTCCCACACGTCCACGTCTTCGACTTCGGCCTCGTCCTCTGTTTACACCAACTGCGTAATACATGGTCATGGTTGCCAAATGCAGCTCCTTTTCACACTTGTCCCTTTTGGTTGTCTTACGCGTCTCAACTTGGTTCTGAGCATGGCGAGCATATCGGCGAACGTCAGCCAAACGAGGACCCTCACACCATCCCACGTAAATGTTCTTTACTTCAGTGGCGACATCTATATAATATTGTCTGGGTCCCGTTAAAACATGTATTTTTCCCATCTAATTCCTTGTTTGCTTTAAAACAAGTATTCCCCATTTTCTATCCCTTCAGTAGCCAACCAGTTTGTATGGAGTACACTGGAGCAACTTGACTGATCAGTAAAACACTGCTTTTGTTGTCACCGCAAGGCTTCCCCCGTCGGTTGTTTCACTGAGACACTACTGAGTAACTATAACTCAACACAGTTTATACACATAACATTCATATACATACTAACAAACAAACAAACAATAATTTATCGCAATTTTCTCATCTCTGTTTGAACGTACACCCAGGTAAATATTCCTGTAGTCTTCTCAGACCGACTATGGACCCATTCATTGTTTAACTTCACTGTTTTGCAAATCCTAATTGAATATTACACATTGACATTGAACTTTACTGGATAAGCAGGTCTTCATTGCATTCAGCAGCCTATATGTGAGCATCTATGTGTAAGCTGTTCTTCTTTGCATTTATCAGCAGCAAGCAATTCTTCACTGCACATGCATATGTAAATAGTAAAACAATTCCAATGTGTTAGCGAAACCTTCTATATCACAGTGGTTTCTAAGATCTATTTTAAGTTCTTTGCCATCAGTGAGATGACATAGTTTACAAAGTGTGTCAAATTATCACTGAAGATCTTTTCAGGAATTTCAAATCTAGAAATGAGTTATTTTACGCGTGATTTTGCTACTGAGAGTGCATCTGCTTGTGCACATGGAAATATTTCAGACCATTTGGTAAAAACCTCTGTTGTCACTGAGCAGAATCGTTTCCCTTAACATTAATTTAGTTCAATGAAATCTACACAATAATGAAATAATGAAATCCAAACAAATATGTTGAAAAAGATACACTGGCTTAGGGAATTATCTTCGTTTTGGTCTTAGATTGCCCTGTGGAATGTATTTTGCACATATTTGACCTGCTAGACAAAACTTTATTCATTTATTTATTCTAAAAAAAAAAATTCAATAATTAGTAAAACCATATGCTGTAAAAACCTTGTTCATTATTGCTTCCATCCCTCCTGTTGAGACATGACATGGTCCGTGGCTCAATACTGCAGCATATTTAAACAAATTCTTTGGCAGTATGGTTTTCCTTCCGGTCATTCATACGAGTCTATTGTAGATGGCAATTGAATAACATCTAATAATGCTAAAATATTTGTAGTTTATACATTTAGCTGTGGATGTCAACATACCTGTTTTTCCAATGCTGTGTTAACACATGTACAGTTGAGAAGGCATACTGACTGTCAGTGTAAACGTTAACAACCTTTTTGTTATTTAATTTACAAGCTTCAGTTAAAGCTACCAATTCGACTGCTTGAACAGAGTAATTTTTTGGTAGTGGTTGTTTTAAGAAAACTTCAGTTTCTGTTACTACTGCAAATCCTGTAGCATTTGTGCCATCAGGGTTTTTTGCTTGACCTGTTGAATAAATATAGTTATTTCTGCATTTTCATAACGTATATCAGTTAAGTCTGGCCTGGGTAAAACACTGATGGTTATTTCTGACATGCAATCATGAGGCTTTCCATCTGTGGGGTAGGTAGCAGTGTGGATGGATTAAGTGTAGCACATCTCTCGACAACAAGGTGTGGCTGTGAAAGAAGAACTGTTATGTAGGAGAGATGTCTGGTAAAGATATTTTGTTAAGTAACCATATCACAGCCACTGCATGAGGTACCTTAAGTGTTAATGGGTGAAATAACACCATTATTGTTGATGCCTGCACTGCCAATGGCTTCTGGCCATTGATTCAAAAGTACGATCTCGTCCCTGTTTCCCCCTTTCAGTGGACACTGGCCCCTAATTACCGCAATTCAGCAGGGGGTCTTTCATTAGGAGTACTGGACTCCCCCGTGCACGGTTTCAGCTCCGACCCTGGAAAGCGGAAAAAACGTTGAGATCTGGTTTGAGGACCCAATTGTTGAGAAAAGTCTCTCAATGAGACTCAGAGTTGCTGGAGTCAGTTAATGCAAATGTTTAATCTTGCAGCAAGTTCAAGAATGTGTGTGTGTATGGGTGTATGTGTGCGAACGTGTGTGAGTTTGTGTGTGTGAGAGTTTAAAGAACCTGTTATCCACAGGCAGGTCTTAACTAGTATGGCACAGGTCCAGCCTGTCTCATCTTTTTTGGAAGGTCCAGCGCTCGGCCGTAACCCTTCTGTCTGTTTGGACTCTCACATACATTCGGTTAATCATAGAAAAACGAGAACAAAACTTTTTAGCCCCTTAAATTCATAAAACAGACATGGTGCAGTTATTTCCATTCTAGAAAATAAGAGTAATCACCACCATTCCTATAAATTCTGGATATTCTAACAATCTGAATCTTTTTTAAATGTTCGATGAAGCCCTTTGCTGTTCTGTTTAGAGACTCAGCTGATCATAAACCAAGTTTTGCTCTTGAACCAAGCTTCTAAACTCTTCACCTTTTTCATTTCTCAGTTAGTATTCACTTTAAAACTGATTAAAAGAAAAATTAAATGAATGCCTATCAACAAATGTGGGATCTAAACTCTAGTGCTTTCTCTAAAATAATTTCCTTTCTCAATTCAGAAATGTGTGTGTGTAAGTCACAACACCCGTGACACCAAAACGGCTTTCTTTTCTCTCTTTTCTCTACACTCTGCACTGTGAGCACACACACCAAATCAGAAAGGCTTTTTTCTCTCTTTTCTACATTATGGACTGTGGGGACACAAAACCGCTCTCTCTCTTTTTTTTTTTGATTGTGTGCCAGGGCGTTGTCTCACGTATTAGATTATGCTTAAGATACGAATGGGTTTATCAGTCACATCAGAATCCATACATACTGATCCTCCCGTAATAAAATGGTCGGATCTTATCAAACACACTTTGTTTCTTGTGACAAGTCAGCGAAACAGCGTATACACGTCAAGACACTGAATCAAGTTTGCCACAAGAACTCATAAGTTTGGCAGTATTGCTCTGCCGTCAGCAATCATACACCCATTTTATTTTCATGAGACATGTGCAGGCACCTGTTCATCTACTGTTCTATCACTATGAATTAGTTTATCTATTATCAATAAGGATACTTCTACAACTACTATCAAAGTATGTCCGGACTTCTTATGTTGTCAGTTGCTATATATGAATAAGTGGGTTGCTACTGAAAAGCATTAAGCATGTCACACAGCCCAAACATATAACATTTCAGGACACACCACACAGTTAACAACCACAGTGAAGCGTGTCAAAGCCCAAACATGTAACATTCAACAGGACACTTACACAACACATTCAAATCAAACAGTCAGACAACATACAAGAACATATACCCCAGCCGGCATTGCTCCCTGCCTATTTTCCTACAACTCACTATGTGTGCGCACACCTTTATTCACAAACTCTTCAACTTATACTCTTTTACCGAAGCTGCTACAGCTCGATTGGCCAAATACCCTTAGATCCTATTTCGGTGAATTTGACATCTGCCTTGTATGTAACAGATTAGCGGTTTAGCAGTTTTAATTTAGTTTGAGTGAAGGAATTCATTTTATAGCAAAATCCGAAATCGTGAAGAACTCATGAAAGTAAGCTTATTCTCGGATTCCTGAAACTTTAGATTTGCTCTTTCTTTTACTGCAAAGTACAACGTTGAGCAGCACTAATGAGTTGTTTCTATTTTTGGCAGGCTTTACCTTTGCGGATGAAGCCCTTTCTGTCTGTGCAAAAGAAATCTTGTTACTGTGCAGAGTGACTTCTCTGAGTAGAGTCGCCTTACTTGTTGCGACTGTGCCGATGTTCGAAGCTGGAGTGCAAAGTTGTTGCTTGAATGGTGCTCGCTGGAGCGTGTGGTAGTGTAAAGTTATACCATTTAAAAGGGCTGAAGAGTGCTCAGTGCAGCGGGTGGGCGGAGGTGCAAAGTGACACTATGGCCATAAAAAGAACACCGCTACAAGTGCGCATTGTGCCAGGAAGGGCCCTCGGACGTGAACCAGTGGACAGTTATCGCTTCTCGGCCTTTTGGCTAAGATCAAGTGTAGTATCTGTTCTTATCAGTTTAATGTCTGATATGTCCTCTATGCGAGACTACATATTAAATGGATTTGTATCGATAGGAGTTGAAAAAGGAGCTTGCTCCGTTCACTCCAAGCATCGACCCGGTACTGCAGTGCCGCTGGGAACGGTGCGCTCTCCTCTGCTCTTGTGAAAAAGCAAACAGCGGTGCAGGATGGAAGTTTCAGGGAGCCTAAGATGAAACTTTCTTTTAATCTGCTGATAAAAGAGAGTGAATGCGAAGCAGACTTTAACACGGTTCTGGGAGCGAGCCGAGTGCGGGCTAACTGGGAGAATTGCTTGAAAGAAACGCGACACCGAATGAGCAGTCAGATCAAAGCCTCAACACGGTGTTCCCGTGTTGTTTGTGGCTGCCTTGTCTTTTGCACAGAGTAAAAGACAAGGCAGCCATCGAATATGGCCCGATTGTTCCTACTTGGTCAGCCGAGGAGCAAGGGGGGGGAGCAAGCGTCTCAACCAAGCAAAGCTCACCATGGGGAAGGTGGCTATGCCAACTAGCCTGATGCCCTGCTCCCGCAGTGATGGATAATCATACACTGGTTTCTCTTCATAATGTACAAGTCTTTCGCCTTTTACTAAAGACTTCCGTGTAGAGCAGCACTAATGAATTGTTTCTATTTTTGGCAGGCTTTACCTTTGCGGGTGAAGCCCTTTCTGTCTGTGCAAAAGAAATCTTGTTACTGTGCAGAGTGACTTCTCTGAGTAGAGTCGCCTCACTTGTTGCGACTGTGCCGATGTTGCTTGAATGGTGCTCGCTGGAGCGTGCGGTAGTGTAAAGTTATACCATTTAAAAGGGTTGAAGAGTGCTCAGTGCAGCGGGTGGGCGGAGGTGCAAAGTGACACTATGGCCATAAAACGAACACCGCTACAAGTGCGCATTGTGCCAGGAAGGGCCCTCGGACGTGAACCAGTGGACAGTTATCGCTTCTCGGCATTTTGGCTAAGATCAAGTGTAGTATCTGTACTTATCAGTTTAATATGTTATATGTCTATGCAAGGACTACATATTAAATGGATTTTTATCAATAGGAGTTGAAAAAGGAGCTTGCTCCGTTCACTCCAAGCATCGACCCGGTACTGCAGTGCCGCTGGGAACGGTGTGCTCTCATCTGCTCTTGTGAAAAAGCAAACAGCGGTGCAGGATGGAAGTTTCTTTAATCTGCTGAGAAAAGAGAGTGAATGCGAAGCAGACTTTAACACGGCTCTGGGAGTGTGCCGAGTGCGGGCTAACCAGGAGAATTGCTTGAAAGAAACGCGACACCGAATGAGTGGTCAGAACAAAGCCTCAATACGGTGTTCCTGTGGTGTTTTTATAAAATGCGGTGTAAAAAAAGGTGTGAATGCCCCATAGAAAACTAAAAGGTGGAGCGGAAGTGTTCGGCTGCAAGAAGGTGTGAATGTCCGACTATATTTGGTGAAAAGCAGGTGAAGCAAGGTCTGAATGCCCAACCTTACATCATCAAAAGCGAGATCAGAGGTTTTTGGCTGCAAGAAGGCCATAGTTTGCCAAAAGCGTGTAAGGTGCGAATGATCGGCTAAATATCAACAAAAGTGGGGGCGGAGGTCTTCGGATGCAAGTGGGTGTGAATATCCCACCATACAAGTATGGTGGAGAGGAAGCTGTGAATGGCCGACCATAGTTTGCAAAAAGCGGGTGAGAAAAGGTGCGAATGTCCAACCATACATGATCAAAACAGGGAGCGGAGGTGTTTGGCTGCAAGAAGGTGTGAATGTCCACCCATAATTAATGAAAAGCGGGCAACAAGTAGGTTCGAATGCCCAACCATACATCATCAAAAGCAGGAGTGGATGTGTTCGGCTACAAGAAGGTTTGAATGTCCGAGCATAGTTTGTAAAAAGCGGGTAAGAAAAGGTTCGAATGCCCGAACATACACCATCAAAAGAGGGAGCGGAGGTGTTCCGCTGTAAGACGGTGTGAATGTCCGACCATAGTTGGTAAAAAGTGGGTATGAAAAGGTTCGAATGCCCAAATTCGGCCGGAAAAAAACTGTGTTCGGCTGCAAAAAGGTGTGAATGTTCGACTAAATTTTGTAAAAAGCGGGTAAGACAAGGTGCGAATGCCTGACAATCTATGATCAAAAGCGGGAGCGGAGGTGTTCAGCTGCAAGAAGGTCTAAATGTCCATTTTTAATTAATAGAAAACATGAAAGAAAATTTTCGAAAATCAATCCGCACATGATCATAAGTGGGAGAGGAGGTGTTCAGCTGCAAGAAGGTGTGAATGTCCTACCATAATTGCTGAAAAATGTGTTAGAAACGGTAAGAATGCCGGAATATACATCATCAAAAGCTAGAGAGGTGGTGTTCGGCTGCAAGTAGGTGTGAATGTCTGACTAAAGTTCAAATATATTAACAAAAGCGGGAGGAGAGGTCTTCGGATGAGTGGTTGAGAATTTCCAACCATAATCTATAAAATGCGGTGAAAAAAAAGGTGTGATAGATACCTAAAAGGTGGAGCGGAAGTGTTCGGCTGCAAGAAGGTGTGAATGTTATATATATAGTTGGTGAAAGGCAGGAAAAGCAAGGTCTGAATGCCCAATCTTACATCATCAAAAGCGAGATCAGAGGTGTTTGGCGGCAAGAAAACGGGTAAGGTGTGAATGATCGACTAAATATCAACAAAAGTGGGGGCGGAGGTCTTCGGATGCAAGTGGGTGTGAATATCCCACCATACAAGAATGGTGGAGAGGAAGCTGTGAATGGCCGACCATAGTTTGCAAAAAGCGGGTGAGAAAAGGTGCGAATGTCCAACCATACATGATCAAAACAGGGAGCGGAGGTGTTTGGCTGCGACAAGGTGTGAATGTCCACCCATAATTAATGAAAAGCGGGCAATAAGTAGGTTCGAATGCCCAACCATACATCAACAAAAGCAGGAGTGGATGTGTTTGGCTACAAGAAGGTTTGAATGTCCGAGCATAGTTTGTAAAAAGCGGGTAAGAAAAGGTGCGAATGCCCGACAAAGTATGATCAAAAGAGGGAGTGGAGGTTTTCGGCTACAAGAAGGTTTGAATGTACGACCATAGTTTGTAAAAAGCGGGTAAGAAAAGGTGCGAATGCCCGAACATACACCATCAAAAGAGGGAGCGGAGGTGTTCCGCTGAAAGACGGTGTGAATGTCCGACCATAGTTGGTAAAAAGCGGGTATGAAAAGGTTCGAATGCCCGAATATATACCATCAAAAGCGGAAGCGGAGGTGTTCGGCTGTAAGAAGTTGTGAACGTCCGACCAAAGTTTGTAAAAAGCAGTTAAGAAAAGGTTCGAATATCCAACCAAACATAATAAAAAGTGGGAGTAGAGCTGTTCGACTGCAAGTAGGTGTGAATGTCCAGCCATAATTCCTGAAAAATGGGTAAGAAAAGGTGCGAATGCCCAACCATACATCATCAAAAGAAGAAGTGGATGTGTTCTGCTACAAGAAGGTTTGAATGTCCGACCATAGTTTGTAAAAAGTGGGTAAGAAAAAGTTCGAATGCCCGAACATACACCATCAAAAGAGGGAGCGGAGGTGTTCCGCTGTAAGACGGTGTGAATGTCCGACCATAATTGGTAAAAAGCGGGTAAGAAAAGGTTAAAATACCCGACTGTACACAATCAATAGCGGGAGCGGAGTTGTTCAGCTACAAGAAGGTGTGAAAGTCCGACCATGGTTTGTAAAACGCGGGTAAGACAAGGTGCGAATGCCCGACAATGTATGATCAAAAGAGGGAGCGGAGGTGTTCGGCTGCAAGGTCTGAATTTCCAACCATAATTTGTAAACACCGTTGAAGAAAAGCCTCGAAAGCCCGACTATACACCATCAAAAGCGGGAGCAGAGGTGTTCAGCTGCACACAATCAGGTTTTTGCAAATTATGATCTGACATTCACACATGCTTTTGATGATGTATGGTTGGGCATTCGCACCTTTTTTTACCCATTTTTCAGGAATTATGGGTGTACATTCACACCTTCTTGCAGCTGAACACCTCCTCTCCCACTTATGATCATGTGCGGTTGGATATTCGAAAATTTTCTTTCATGTTTTCTAGCAATTATTGATGGACATTCAGAGCTTCTTGCAGCTGAACCCCTCTGCTCCCGCTTTTGATGGTGTATAGTCGGGCATTCGAGCCTTTTCTTCCCCGGTTTTTACAAATTATGGTTGGACATTCAGACCTTCTTTTAGCCGAAAACCTCCGCTCCCTCTTTTGATCATACATTGTCGGGCATTCGCACCTTTTCTTACCCGCTATTTACAAAAAATGGTCGGCCATTCACACCTTCTTGTAGCCGAACACATTCGCTCCCGCTATTGATTGTGTACAGTCGGGTATTTTAACCAACTACGGTCGGACATTCACACCTTCTTATGGCGGAACACCTCCGCTCCCTCTTTTGATGGTGTATGTTCGGGCATTCGAACCTTTTCTTACCCGCTTTTTACAAACTATGCTCGGACATTCAAACCTTCTTGTAGCCTAACACATCCAGTCCTGCTTTTGATGATGTATGGTTGGGCATTCGCACCTTTTTTTTTACCCATTTTTGAGGAATTATGGGTGGACATTCACACCTTCTTGCAGCTGAACACCACCTCTCCCACTTATGATCATGTGCGGTTGGATATTCGAAATTTTTTTTTCATGTTTTCTAGCAATTATTGATGGACATTCAGACCTTCTTGCAGCTGAACACCTCCGCTCCCGCTTTTGATGGTGTATAGTTGGGCTTCCGAGCCTTTTCTTACCCGGTTTTTACAAATTATGGTTGGACATTTAGACCTTCTTGCAGCCGAAAACCTCCGTTCCCTCTTTTGATCATACATTGTCGGGCATTCGCACCTTTTCTTACCCGCTTTTTACCAATTATGGTCGGATATTCACACCTTCTTACAGCGGAAAACCTCCGCTCCCTTTTTTGATCATTTATGGTCTGGCAAAACTACCTTTTCGTACCCGTTTTTGAGTAATTATGGCTGGACATTCACAGCTTCTTGCAGCCGAACACCTCTTCTTCCGCTTTTGATGATAAATGGTCCGGCATTCTTACCTTTTCTAACACATTTTTCAGCAATTATTGTCGGTCATTCACACCTTTCTCATCAGCTTTTTGCAAATTATGATCTGACATTCACACCTACTTGCAGCCGAACACCTCGGCTTCCGCTTTTGATGGTGTATATTTTGGCATTCGAACCTTTTCTTACCCGCTTTTTACCAACTATGGTCGGACATTCACACCTTCTTACAGCGGAACACCTCCGCTCCCTCTTTTGATGGTGTATGTTCTGGCATTCGAACCTTTTCTTACCCACTTTTTACAAACTATGCTCGGACATTCACACCTTCTTGTAGCGAAACACCTCCGCTCCCTCTTTTGATTGTGTATGTACAGGTATTCGAACCTTTTCTTACCTGCCTTTTACAAACTATGCTCGGACATTCAAACGTTCTTGTGGCCGAACACATCCACTTCTGCTTTTGATGATGTATAGTTGGGCATTCACACCTTTTCTTACCCATTTTTCAGTAATTATTGGTGGACTTTCACACCTTGTAGCTGAACAACTCCGCTTCCGCTATTGATTGTGTACAGTCGGGTTTTTTAACCTTTTCTTACCCGCTTTTTACCAACTATGGTCGGACATTCGCAGCATCTTACAGCGGAACACCTCCGCTCCCTCTTTTGATGGTGTATGTTCGGGCATTCGAACTTTTTCTTACCAACTTTTTACAAACTATGGTCGGACATTCAAACCTTCTTGTAGCAGAACACATCCACTTCTTCTTTTGATGATGTATGGTTGGGCATTCGCACCTTTTCTTACCCATTTTTCAGGAATTATGGGTGGACATTCACACCTACTTGCAGTCGAACAGCTCTGCTCCCACTTTTGATTATGTTTGGTTGGATATTCGAACCTTTTCTTAACTGCTTTTTACAAACTTTGGTCGGACGTTCACAAGTTCTTACAGCCGAACACCTCCGCTTCCGCTTTTGATGGTATATATTCGGGCATTCGAACCTTTTCTTACCCGCTTTTTACCAACTATGTTCGGACATTCACACCGTCTTTCAGCGGAACACCTCCGCTCCCTCTTTTGATGGTGTATGTTCAGGCATTCGCACCTTTTCTTACCCGCTTTTTACAAACTATGCTCGGACATTCAAACCTTCTTGTAGCCAAACACATCCACTCCTGCTTTTGTTGATGTATGGTTGGGCATTCGAACCTACTTGTTGCCCGCTTTTCATTAATTATGGGTGGATATTCACACCTTGTCGCAGCCAAACACCTCCGCTCCCTGTTTTGATCATGTATGGTTGGACATTCGCACCTTTTCTCACCCGCTTTTTGCAAACTATGGTCGGCCATTCACAGCTTCCTCTCCACCATACTTGTATGGTGGGATATTCACACCCACTTGCATCCGAAGACCTCCGCCCCCACTTTTGTTGATATTTAGTCGGTCATTCACACCTTACCCGTTTTCTTGCCGCCAAACACCTCTGATCTCGCTTTTGATTATGTAAGATTGGGCATTCAGACCTTGCTTTTCCTGCTTTTCACCAACTATATATATAACATTCACACCTTCTTGCAGCCGAACACTTCCGCTCCACCTTTTAGGTATCTATCACACCTTTTTTTTTCACCGCATTTTATAGATTATGGTTGGAAATTCTCGACCACTCATCCGAAGACCTCTCCTCCCGCTTTTGTTAATATATTTGAACTTTAGTCAGACATTCACACCTACTTGCAGCCGAACACCACCTCTTTAGCTTTTGATGATGTATGGTCCGGCATTCTTACCGTTTCTAACACATTTTTCAGCAATTATGGTAGGACATTCACACCTTCTTGCAGCTGAACACCTCCTCTCCCACTTATGATCATGTGCGGATTGATTTTCGAAAATTTTCTTTCATGTTTTCTATTAATTAAAAATGGACATTTAGACCTTCTTGCAGCTGAACACCTCCGCTCCCGCTTTTGATCATACATTGTCAGGCATTCGCACCTTGTCTTACCCGCTTTTTACAAAATTTAGTCGAACATTCACACCTTTTTGCAGCCGAACACAGTTTTTTGCAGCCGAATTTGGGCATTCGAACCTTTTCATACCCACTTTTTACCAACTATGGTCGGACATTCACACCGTCTTACAGCGGAACACCTCCGCTCCCTCTTTTGATGGTGTATGTTCGGGCATTCGAACCTTTTCTTACCCGCTTTTTACAAACTATGCTCGGACATTCAAACCTTCTTGTAGCCGAACACATCCACTCCTGCTTTTGATGATGTATGGTTGGGCATTCGAACCTACTTGTTGCCCGCTTTTCATTAATTATGGGTGGACATTCACACCTTCTTGCAGCGAAACACCTCCGCTCCCTCTTTTGATTGTGTATGTACAGGCATTCGAACCTTTTCTTACCTGCCTTTTACAAACTATGCTCGGACATTCAAACGTTCTTGTGGCCGAACACATCCACTTCTGCTTTTGATGATGTATAGTTGGGCATTCACACCTTTTCTTACCCATTTTTCAGTAATTATTGGTGGACTTTCACACCTTCTTGTAGCCGAACAACTCCGCTTCCGCTATTGATTGTGTACAGTCGGGTTTTTTAACCTTTTCTTACCCGCTTTTTACCAACTATGGTCGGACATTCGCAGCATCTTACAGCGGAACACCTCCGCTCCCTCTTTTGATGGTGTATGTTCGGGCATTCGAACTTTTTCTTACCAACTTTTTACAAACTATGGTCGGACATTCAAACCTTCTTGTAGCAGAACACATCCACTTCTTCTTTTGATGATGTATGGTTGGGCATTCGCACCTTTTCTTACCCATTTTTCAGGAATTATGGGTGGACATTCACACCTACTTGCAGTCGAACAGCTCTGCTCCCACTTTTGATTATGTTTGGTTGGATATTCGAACCTTTTCTTAACTGCTTTTTACAAACTTTGGTCGGACGTTCACAACTTCTTACAGCCGAACACCTCCGCTTCCGCTTTTGATGGTATATATTCGGGCATTCGAACCTTTTCTTACCCGCTTTTTACCAACTATGTTCGGACATTCACATCGTCTTTCAGCGGAACACCTCCGCTCCCTCTTTTGATGGTGTATGTTCAGGCATTCGAACCTTTTCTTACCCGCTTTTTACAAACTATGCTCGGACATTCAAACCTTCTTGTAGCCAAACACATCCACTCCTGCTTTTGTTGATGTATGGTTGGGCATTCGAACCTACTTGTTGCCCGCTTTTCATTAATTATGGGTGGATATTCACACCTTGTCGCAGCCAAACACCTCCGCTCCCTGTTTTGATCATGTATGGTTGGACATTCGCACCTTTTCTCACCCGCTTTTTGCAAACTATGGTCGGCCATTCACAGCTTCCTCTCCACCATACTTGTATGGTGGGATATTCACACCCACTTGCATCCGAAGACCTCCGCCCCCACTTTTGTTGATATTTAGTCGGTCATTCACACCTTACCCGTTTTCTTGCCGCCAAACACCTCTGATCTCGCTTTTGATTATGTAAGATTGGGCATTCAGACCTTGCTTTTCCTGCTTTTCACCAACTATATATATAACATTCACACCTTCTTGCAGCCGAACACTTCCGCTCCACCTTTTAGGTATCTATCACACCTTTTTTTTTCACCGCATTTTATAGATTATGGTTGGAAATTCTCGACCACTCATCCGAAGACCTCTCCTCCCGCTTTTGTTAATATATTTGAACTTTAGTCAGACATTCACACCTACTTGCAGCCGAAAACACCACCTCTTTAGCTTTTGATGATGTATGGTCCGGCATTCTTACCGTTTCTAACACATTTTTCAGCAATTATGGTAGGACATTCACACCTTCTTGCAGCTGAACACCTCCTCTCCCACTTATGATCATGTGCGGATTGATTTTCGAAAATTTTCTTTCATGTTTTCTATTAATTAAAAATGGACATTTAGACCTTCTTGCAGCTGAACACCTCCGCTCCCGCTTTTGATCATATATTGTCAGGCATTCGCACCTTGTCTTACCCGCTTTTTACAAAATTTAGTCGAACATTCACACCTTTTTGCAGCCGAACACAGTTTTTTGCAGCCGAATTTGGGCATTCGAACCTTTTCATACCCACTTTTTACCAACTATGGTCGGACATTCACACCGTCTTACAGCGGAACACCTCCGCTCCCTCTTTTGATGGTGTATGTTCGGGCATTCGAACCTTTTCTTACCCGCTTTTTACAAACTATGCTCGGACATACAAACCTTCTTGTAGCCGAACACATCCACTCCTGCTTTTGATGATGTATGGTTGGGCATTCGAACCTACTTGTTGCCCGCTTTTCATTAATTATGGGTGGACATTCACACCTTGTCGCAGCCAAACACCTCCGCTCCCTGTTTTGATCATGTATGGTTGGACATTCGCACCTTTTCTCACCCGCTTTTTGCAAACTATGGTCGGCCATTCACAGCTTCCTCTCCACCATACTTGTATGGTGGGATATTCACACCCACTTGCATCCGAAGACCTCCGCCCCCACTTTTGTTGATATTTAGCCGATCATTCGCACCTTACCCGCTTTTGGCAAACTATGGCCTTCTTGCAGCCAAAAACCTCTGATCTCGCTTTTGATTATGTAAGGTTGGGCATTCAGACCTTGCTTCACCTGCTTTTCACCAAATATAGTCGGACATTCACACCTTCTTGCAGCCGAACACTTCCGCTCCACCTTTTAGTTTTCTATGGGGCATTCACACCTTTTTTTACACCGCATTTTATAAAAACACCACAGGAACACCGTATTGAGGCTTTGTTCTGACCGCTCATTCGGTGTCGCGTTTCTTTCAAGCAATTCTCCTGGTTAGCCCACACTCGGCTCGCTCCCAGAGCCGTGTTAAAGTCTGCTTTGCATTCACTCTCTTTTCTCAGCAGATTAAAAGAAACTTCCATCCTGCACCGCTGTTTGCTTTTTCACAAGAGCAGAGGAGAGCGCACCGTTCCCAGCGGCACTGCAGTACCGGGTCGATGCTTGGAGTGAACGGAGCAAGCTCCTTTTTCAACTCCTATTGATAAAAATCCATTTAATATGTAGTCCTTGCATAGACATATCACATATTAAACTGATAAGAACAGATACTACACTTGATCTTAGCCAAAAGGCCGAGAAGCGATATCTGTCCACTGGTTCACGTCCGAGGGCCCTTCCTGGCACAATGCGCACTTGTAGCGGTGTTCTTTTTATGGCCATAGTGTCACTTTGCACCTCCGCCCACCCACTGCACTGAGCACTCTTCAGCCCTTTTAAATGGTATAACTTTACACTACCACACGCTCCAGCGAGCACCATTCAAGCAACAACTTTGCACTCCAGCTTCGAACATCGGCACAGTCGCAACAAGTAAGGCGACTCTACTCAGAGAAGTCACTCTGCACAGTAACAAGATTTCTTTTGCACAGACAGAAAGGGCTTCACCCGCAAAGTTAAAGCCTGCCAAAAATAGAAACAACTCATTAGTGCTGCTCTCCATGGAAGTCTTTAGCAAAAGGCGAAAGACTGGTACATTATGAAGAGAAACCAGTGTATGATTATCCATCACTGCAGGAGCAGGGCATCAGGCTAGTTGGCATAGCCACCTTCGCCATGGTGAGCTTTGCTTGGTTGAGACGCTTGCTCCCCCCCCTTGCTCCTCGGCTGACCAAGTAGGAACAATCAGGCCCTATTCGATGGCTGCCTTGTCTTTTAATCTGTGCAAAAGACAAGGCAGCCACAAACAACACGGGAACACCGTATTGAGGCTTTGTTCTGACTGCTCATTCGTATCTTAAGCATAATCTAATACGTGAGACAACGCCCTGGCACACAATCAAAAAAAAAAAGAGAGAGAGCGGTTTTGTGTCCCCACAGTCCATAATGTAGAAAAGAGAGAAAAAAGCCTTTCTGATTTGGTGTGTGTGCTCACAGTGCAGAGTGTAGAGAAAAGAGAGAAAAGAAAGCCGTTTTGGTGTCACGGATGTTGTGACTTACACACACACATTTCTGAATTGAGAAAGGAAATTATTTTAGAGAAAGCACTAGAGTTTAGATCCCACATTTGTTGATAGGCATTCATTTAATTTTTCTTTTAATCAGTTTTAAAGTGAATACTAACTGAGAAATGAAAAAGGTGAAGAGTTTAGAAGCTTGGTTCAAGAGCAAAACTTGGTTTATGATCAGCTGAGTCTCTAAACAGAACAGCAAAGGGCTTCATCGAACATTTAAAAAAGATTCAGATTGTTAGAATATCCAGAATTTATAGGAATGGTGGTGATTACTCTTATTTTCTAGAATGGAAATAACTGCACCATGTCTGTTTTATGAATTTAAGGGGCTAAAAAGTTTTGTTCTCGTTTTTCTATGATTAACCGAATGTATGTGAGAGTCCAAACAGACAGAAGGGTTACGGCCGAGCGCTGGACCTTCCAAAAAAGATGAGACAGGCTGGACCTGTGCCATACTAGTTAAGACCTGCCTGTGGATAACAGGTTCATTAAACTCTCACATACACAAACTCACACACGTTCGCACACATACACCCATTCACACACACATTCTTGAACTTGCTGCAAGATTAAACATTTGCATTAACTGACTCCAACAACTCTGAGTCTCATTGAGAGACTTTTCTCAACAATTGGGTCCTCAAACCAGATCTCAACGTTTTTTCCGCTTTCCAGGGTCGGAGCTGAAACCGTGCACGGGGGAGTCCAGTACTCCTAATGAAAGACCCCCTGCTGAATTGCGGTAATTAGGGGCAAGTGTCCACTGAAAGGGGGAAACAGGGACGAGATCGTAGTTTTGAATCAATGGCCAGAAGCCATTGGCAGTGCAGGCATCAACAATAATGGTGTTATTTCACCCATTAACACTTAAGGTACCTCATGCAGTGGCTGTGATATGGTTACTTAACAAAATATCTTTACCAGACATCTCTCCTACATAACAGTTCTTCTTTCACAGCCACACCTTGTTGTCGAGAGATGTGCTACACTTAATCCATCCACACTGCTACCTACCCCACAGATGGAAAGCCTCATGATTGCATGTCAGAAATAACCATCAGTGTTTTACCCAGGCCAGACTTAACTGATATACGTTATGAAAATGCAGAAATAACTATATTTATTCAACAGGTCAAGCAAAAAACCCTGATGGCACAAATGCTACAGGATTTGCAGTAGTAACAGAAACTGAAGTTTTCTTAAAACAACCACTACCAAAAAATTACTCGAATTGGTAGCTTTAACTGAAGCTTGTAAATTAAATAACAAAAAGGTTGTTAACGTTTACACTGACAGTCAGTATGCCTTCTCAACTGTACATGTGTTAACACAGCATTGGAAAAACAGGTATGCAGACATCCACAGCTAAATGTATAAACTACAAATATTTTAGCATTATTAGATGTTATTCAATTGCCATCTACAATAGACTCGTATGAATGACCGGAAGGAAAACCATACTGCCAAAGAATTTGTTTAAATATGCTGCAGTATTGAGCCACGGACCATGTCATGTCTCAACAGGAGGGATGGAAGCAATAATGAACCAGGTTTTTACAGCATATGGTTTTACTAATTATTGAATTTTTTTTTTAGAATAAATAAATTAATAAAGTTTTGTCTAGCAGGTCAAATATGTGCAAAATACATTCCACAGGGCAATCTAAGACCAAAACGAAGATAATTCCCTAAGCCAGTGTATCTTTTTCAACATATTTGTTTGGATTTCATTATTTCATTATTGTGTAGATTTCATTGAACTAAATAAATGTTAAGGGAAACGATTCTGCTCAGTGACAACAGAGGTTTTTACCAAATGGTCTGAAATATTTCCATGTGCACAAGCAGATGCACTCTCAGTAGCAAAATCACGCGTAAAATAACTCATTTCTAGATTTGAAATTCTTGAAAAGATCTTCAGTGATAATTTGACACACTTTGTAAACAATGTCATCTCACTGATGGCAAAGAACTTAAAATAGACCTTAGAAACCACTGTGATATAGAAGGTTTCGCTAACACATTGGAAATGTTTTACTATTTACATATGCATGTGCAGTCAAGAATTGCTTGCTGCTGATAAATGCAAAGAAGAACAGCTTACACATAGATGCTCACATATAGGCTGCTGAATGCAATGAAGACCTGCTTATCCAGTAAAGTTCAATGTCAATGTGTAATATTCAATTAGGATTTGCAAAACAGTGAAGTTAAACAATGAATGGGTCCATAGTCGGTATGAGAACACTACAGGAATATTTACCTGGGTGTACGTTCAAACAGAGATGAGAAAATTGCGATAAATTATTGTTTGTTTGTTTGTTAGTATGTATATGAATGTTATGTGTATAAACTGTGTTGAGTTATAGTTACTCAGTAGTGTCTCAGTGAAACAACCGACGGGGGAAGCCTTGCGGTGACAACAAAAGCAGTGTTTTACTGATCAGTCAAGTTGCTCCAGTGTACTCCATACAAACTGGTTGGCTACTGAAGGGATAGAAAATGGGGAATACTTGTTTTAAAGCAAACAAGGAATTAGATGGGAAAAATACATGTTTTAACGGGACCCAGACAATATTATATAGATGTCGCCACTGAAGTAAAGAACATTTACGTGGGATAGTGTGAGGGTCCTCGTTTGGCTGACGTTCGCCGATATGCTCGCCATGCTCAGAACCAAGTTGAGACGCGTAAGACAACCAAAAGGGACAAGTGTGAAAAGGAGCTGCATTTGGCAACCATGACCATGTATTACGCAGTTGGTGTAAACAGAGGACGAGGCCGAAGTCGAAGACGTGGACGTGTGGGAGAGGAGGTCAAAATGGGCCACGCCAGAGCTATGATCCGAATATTTGTTTTTACTGTGGCCAGACTGGACACTGGAAGAAGGACTGTCTCCAGCTAAAAAGTGATGAAATTGGGCAAAAGGCTGACTGAGGGTGGGAGGCAGGTTCTGGACGTCACACGGCAGCGGAGACTCCACTAATGGGTGATAGCACAAACACACTCACACATTTTTCCTGCTCTGTGTAGTGAAGCAACGCTTGCCGACTGTGATTCACGTAGTAAAGTTTTGCATGCTATTTCCGTCCTAGAGCAAAGATATTTCTCTCAGAATATAGGAACTTATGTTCATCAGTAGTGACGTCAGGGGAGTTTGATTGTCCTCCAAAGTTAAGTGGAAACCACGTTTACTGTATGTCTGCATCAGGCCAGGTTGTGAAGGAGAAAATGACAATGCCCATTGCGTGTTGTCACTCCCGATGAGCTCTCCTTCAAACACTCATTTTTGTTATCAGAGTTGTGTCCCATTAACCTGATGGGCTGTGATCTCATGTGTAAATTAGGCATTATTTTAACTTCTACACCAGAGGGTGTTAAGGTTATGTTACAGCCTGACAAAGTTTTCACAGCAGTGCAGTTTGATTCATCGGCACTTACATATGCTTATGAGTGGAAACTTCCCAGCTCTCCTTTTTCACAACAACTAGTGGAAGAAGCAAAAGCGTTAGTTTCACCCCTTTCTGATTTCATGCAACCTACTGATTTGCACTGCACATCACACATTTCTTTGGGGCCTGACAATGAAGAAGAATGAGAAGAAGTGAAAAAATATGTGCGCCTACTTTATTGGCTGTGTCGCTCACTCCAGAGCACTTCGATTTTTTTAATGTTTGTGGTACTCGCCCTCACATTTCCTTGGCCAAACGTACACACTGGCAGTGACAAGGTGTGGGAGAGTTTGTTGCTACATGTCAGAAAGAAATGGAGTGGACTGTTTCACCTGCTGATCCAAATTTGATGTTTTCTGAACGATTGTCAGCATACAAAAAAATATTTTTGAGTACAATGCATTGTCAAAGAACTGTGGACTTAATTCCTACCACAGAATCACATTTTGAAGCATGTTTTTTATCTGAAACAGATTTGTCTTCGATACCCATGTTGGCTGAAGTGCCCAATGATCTTTGGGCTAAGAGCAAATATGATGTGGGGTTGATAAAAGGCTGTGAACCAGTAATTGTCACCCCTAAATCAGACTTTTGTCCATGTAAAAAACAATACCCTTTTAAGCCTGAAGCAATTAAAGGGATTAAACCTGTTTTTCAATCTTTTCAGAAAACAGGCGTTATTGTTCCTTTTGAAAATTCACCTGTGCTTACTCCATTGTTTCCTGTTAAAAAGATTAAAGATGCTGGCCAGCCAGATGAATGGCGTTTTGTACAGGACCTCCAAGCGGTGAATGCTGCAGTTCAGCCACATGCTCCTACTGTGCCCAACCCACACACTATTTTGTCTCAAATTACATCAGATGCACAGTTTTTCTCAGTGGTTGACTTGTCGCCAGTGCACCCTGATAGCCCATTTTGGTTTGCTTTTTAGTTTGAAGGGAGATCTTGGACTTTTACCCGGTTATGCCAGGGGTACTGTGAAAGTCCCACTATTTACAATGCTGCCCTCAAAGCTAGTCTGGATTAACTTCAATCAACCACAGGCTCTGCTCTTTTGCAGTATGTGGATGACATCCTTTTATGTAGTCCATCTAAACAACAGTGTGAAAAAGACCAAATGACTCAAATAACTTTCTTGCTTTCAAAATTTTTCCTCTAGTAACGCTGACTTAGAGAGGGATGAAGATAATCATATTTAATTGTTCATGTTTTGATTGTTTATCATTGGACCCTTTATTACTATGATGCCTGCATTTTAAACTCACGTTGTGTGCAAATGCAGGCTGATGTTTTACAGATAAAGTTATTATTTTCCTTGTTTCTTTTGGGTTGATTAATATAATGGTATTATTATAATCAAAAGGGAGGAATGTAATGGAAAATAATTCTTATATGCATTGTATTGAGTGTTACTGTGTATAACCTGCAAATGACCGAGCTGCAAGGTACCACCCTGCCCTGTTTTCTTAAATTCCTCTTTACAATGGTGGGCTTGTTATAATGAGATAGGTGCACTTTAGGGGGGACAGGGTTAGGCTGGTATTTACGAGTGTGTCTGGGTAACCTCAACTGATGGTTGGGGAGGAAAGTTAGAAGAACAATCAATTATACCCAAAAACAGATGACGTGATGAGCGGGCAATATAACTGTGTGTTTTTGCTTCAGTGGTCAGAGCAACTCTGTATTCTGTACTGTGTTGTTCTCTCTTGCAAGATATTATTATTAAAGCCTCTTATCTCCTCACAAGAAAATAACTGACTCCCCAAATGCAAGTGTCAGGACAAATGATCAAACTTCTCCAAGCTTCAGTCTGCAGAGAAGTACAAGACAGGGTTGCTCACTTTCTCCCTCACTTTTTGCTATTTTCATCAAACCTTTAGCAGCTGCTATCAGACAAGATAGAAATATTAAAGACATCCAACCCCAAAATATTGAGCATAAAATAAGTCTTTATGCTGATGATGTATTACTTTTCCTTCAGAACTCACAGACGTCTCTCACTCACACGATCACACTCATAAATAAATTCTCAGCACTTTCTGACTACTCTATCAATTGGTCTAAGACCACAGTTCTGCCCATTAACTGTAGGGTCCAGAATATACCTGCGATCACTTTACAGTCAGGAAATATTAGATATTTAGGCATAAACATTTCCTCCAGGCTCTCAGAGCTAACAAAGCTAATTTATGTGCAATTATTAAAGACAGTAGAGGACAATCTCTCTCGTTGGAAGTCCTTACCTATATCACTTATGGGGAGAGTTACAACCATTAAAATGATGATACTACCAAAAGTTAACTATTTGTTCTCAATGATCCCCATAAAACCAACCTGCTACTTGGTTTAAGTCACTAGATTCATGCATCTCCAAATTTCTGTGGAAAAACAAACCACCGCGTATTAGTTTAAAAACCCTACAGAAGACCAAGGACAGTGGTGGATTAGATTTACCTAATTTTCAGCACTATTCCTTAGCCAATAGGTTACGGTATATATCAAAATGGTTTAAACCTAGCCCAATAGATGAACATGGATAAATATAGAACAAGCATTGTGTGATAATCTGGAAATCTCTGACCTGCCACTTATTAGTCAAAACGTAAAAAATCACAAATGTTTCAAAAGCATTAACATCAGCACCTCTCTGACAGCCTGGTGGGAATTTCTTAAAATAACAAAGTCTTCACTTGTCCCGTGTAAGCTTACACCAATCTGGAACAATCCTGACATCCTGCAAAACAAAAAAATGCTAAACTTTACTCTATGGAAGATCAAAGGAATCAAACATCTGGAACATATAATCCAAAATGGACATTTTATTTCATTTGATGAGCTCATATCACAACATGAGATAGGCAGCAATAAATTCCTAGAATATCAACAACTTAAGTCTATAATAACAAAGAAATATATCCTCCACCAACCAGACTTACAACTCCCAATTAGGGTAGCAGAATTTCTAAGCATCTGCACCCCAAAACTACTATCAAAAATATATAAATTATTGTCTAAGATAGATGACACAATGTCTCTACCGTCCTCAAAATGGGAGGCAGATTTATCCATCAGTTCTAGTCATAGCTTCTGGCCACAAATATGTTTGAACACCTTCAGAATGACTCAAAATCCTAATTTACAGCTCATACAATACAAAATTCTTCATAGAACACACTATACAGGACAAAGGATGTTCAGGATGGGTCTAACACACTCAAACATCTGCTCACATTGCACAGATAACACACCTGATGATTATGCACACGCTTTGTGGTTTTGTGCGCCTGTCCAGAAGTTCTGGCTTGAAGTCTGTGCGGACCTGTCAACATGGCTAAAGTGTAGCATTCCTGCATGCCCCACACTGTGCATACTGGGTGACTTAGACAACATCAACGTGGAATTTAGCTTAGCACACATGATCCTCACAGTGTTATGTATAGCAAAGAAAACTATTCTCATGAACTGGAAAGCGAAGAACAATCTGTGTATTAACCAGTTTAGAAATCGCTCTGGGCGGTTGGGTGTGTGCTGGGGGGGGCTGTGTGGCTTCGGGCGTCTGGTGGTCTCTCGGGTCGTGGGGACCGGGTTGGTCATTGTTGGGGGGGACTGTGTGTCGGGCTTGGAGGGCAGTTTTGGGGGCTTGCGGGTGGGGCTGTCTTGCGGTGTGGGGCGGGGTCCCTTAGGGGCCTTGGGGTGGTGGCTGCTGGCTCTGTACCGGGTGACCGGGCCGCTCTGGCGTGGGTGGTGGAGCTGGGCCTGGACCTGGTGGCTTGCCGCTGCCTTGCGCCCGGGGCGGGGCCCTGCCTGTGCCTGGGGGGTCTGGGTTGCCCTGGACATGCCACAGTATGCGTGGGTTGGTGCAGGTCCTGGTGCCGGCCTTGTTGCTCTGGGAACTCCAAGGTGTCCGCAGGTGGTTGTTTTTTTTAGGGTGTTGGGGCGTGCGGTGAGGAGGAGGGGGTCTGTATGGGGGTGTGCTTTTCCCCAGTTGGGGGGGGCCTGGGGGGGCCTGGGTGATGGTGGGTCTCAGGCCCGGGCTGCTGCGACTGGTGTAACCGGGTGATTTGTTTGTTTGTTTGTTTGATTTTTGTTGTTTTTTTGTTTTTGTAGAGGTCCTCCGGGGTGGGGTTGGGTTGAGTGGGGTGGGGCGGGATGGGTTCCTTCTGGGGGTACAGTAGCTCCCGGAATATGGTGACTGCAGGCCCCGAGCCTGGTGGACATCAGGCCCTCCTGCCCTGTGTTGGGTCCCAGGTAGCGGGGATGCCTATTGCAGCCAGTCTCTGGCTGCCCTCTCTGGGGTGGGAGGGACAAGGAGGATGAATTAATTATTCTACTAGTTTATATATTGTAAACATAAACAATAAACATTTATAAAACTTCCCTTGGCAAAGCAAATCTGTTTGGCATAAAGGTATTCAGACTACAATTCTAGTGCAGCAAGTTCAAGAATGTGTGTGTGTATGGGTGTATGTGTGCGAACGTGTGTGAGTTTGTGTGTGTGAGAGTTTAAAGAACCTGTTATCCACAGGCAGGTCTTAACTAGTATGGCACGGGTCCAGCCTGTCTCATCTTTTTTGGAAGGTTCAGCGCTCGGCCGTAACCCTTCTGTCTGTTTGGACTCTCACATACATTCGGTTAATCATAGAAAAACGAGAACAAAACTTTTTAGCCCCTTAAATTCATAAAACAGACATGGTGCAGTTATTTCCATTCTAGAAAATAAGAGTAATCACCACCATTCCTATAAATTCTGGATATTCTAACAATCTGAATCTTTTTTAAATGTTCGATGAAGCCCTTTGCTGTTCTGTTTAGAGACTCAGCTGATCATAAACCAAGTTTTGCTCTTGAACCAAGCTTCTAAACTCTTCACCTTTTTCATTTCTCAGTTAGTATTCACTTTAAAACTGATTAAAAGAAAAATTAAATGAATGCCTATCAACAAATGTGGGATCTAAACTCTAGTGCTTCCTCTAAAATAATTTCCTTTCTCAATTCAGAAATGTGTGTGTGTAAGTCACAACACCCGTGACACCAAAACGGCTTTCTTTTCTCTCTTTTCTCTACACTCTGCACTGTGAGCACACACAACAAATCAGAAAGGCTTTTTTCTCTCTTTTCTACATTATGGACTGTGGGGACACAAAACCGCTCTCTCTTTTTTTTTTTTTGATTGTGTGCCAGGGCGTTGTCTCACGTATTAGATTATGCTTAAGATACGAATGGGTTTATCAGTCACATCAGAATCCATACATACTGATCCTCCCGTAATAAAATGGTCGGATCTTATCAAACACACTTTGTTTCTTGTGAAAAGTCAGCCAAACAGCGTATACACGTCAAGACACTGAATCAAGTTTGCCACAAGAACTCATAAGTTTGGCAGTATTGCTC
The DNA here is from genome assembly GCF_036924035.1 of Leuresthes tenuis. NCBI lineage: Eukaryota > Metazoa > Chordata > Actinopteri > Atheriniformes > Atherinopsidae > Leuresthes > Leuresthes tenuis. The sequence continues at coordinate 12,160,377 of NW_027325377.1, forward strand.
TGCCGTCAGCAATCATACACCCATTTTATTTTCATGAGACATGTGCAGGCACCTGTTCATCTACTGTTCTATCACTATGAATTAGTTTATCTATTATCAATAAGGATACTTCTACAACTACTATCAAAGTATGTCCGGACTTCTTATGTTGTCAGTTGCTATATATGAATAAGTGGGTTGCTACTGAAAAGCATTAAGCATGTCACACAGCCCAAACATATAACATTTCAGGACACACCACACAGTTAACAACCACAGTGAAGCATGTCAAAGCCCAAACATGTAACATTCAACAGGACACTTACACAACACATTCAAATCAAACAGTCAGACAACATACAAGAACCTATACCCCAGCCGGCATTGCTCCCTGCCTATTTTCCTACAACTCACTATGTGTGCGCACACCTTTATTCACAAACTCTTCAACTTATACTCTTTTACCGAAGCTGCTACAGCTCGATTGGCCAAATACCCTTAGATCCTATTTCGGTGAATTTGACATCTGCCTTGTATGTAACAGATTAGCGGTTTAGCAGTTTTAATTTAGTTTGAGTGAAGGAATTCATTTTATAGCAAAATCCGAAATCGTGAAGAACTCATGAAAGTAAGCTTATTCTCGGATTCCTGAAACTTTAGATTTGCTCTTTCTTTTACTGCAAAGTACAACGTTGAGCAGCACTAATGAGTTGTTTCTATTTTTGGCAGGCTTTACCTTTGCGAATGAAGCCCTTTCTGTCTGTGCAAAAGAAATCTTGTTACTGTGCAGAGTGACTTCTCTGAGTAGAGTCGCCTTACTTGTTGCGACTGTGCCGATGTTCGAAGCTGGAGTGCAAAGTTGTTGCTTGAATGGTGCTCGCTGGAGCGTGTGGTAGTGTAAAGTTATACCATTTAAAAGGGCTGAAGAGTGCTCAGTGCAGCGGGTGGGCGGAGGTGCAAAGTGACACTATGGCCATAAAAAGAACACCGCTACAAGTGCGCATTGTGCCAGGAAGGGCCCTCGGACGTGAACCAGTGGACAGTTATCGCTTCTCGGCCTTTTGGCTAAGATCAAGTGTAGTATCTGTTCTTATCAGTTTAATGTCTGATATGTCCTCTATGCGAGACTACATATTAAATGGATTTTTATCAATAGGAGTTGAAAAAGGAGCTTGCTCCGTTCACTCCAAGCATCGACCCGGTACTGCAGTGCCGCTGGGAACGGTGCGCTCTCCTCTGCTCTTGTGAAAAAGCAAACAGCGGTGCAGGATGGAAGTTTCAGGGAGCCTAAGATGAAACTTTCTTTTAATCTGCTGATAAAAGAGAGTGAATGCGAAGCAGACTTTAACACGGCTCTGGGAGCGAGCCGAGTGCGGGCTAACCGGGAGAATTGCTTGAAAGAAACGCGACACCGAATGAGCAGTCAGATCAAAGCCTCAACACGGTGTTCCCGTGTTGTTTGTGGCTGCCTTGTCTTTTGCACAGAGTAAAAGACAAGGCAGCCATCGAATAGGGCCCGATTGTTCCTACTTGGTCAGCCGAGGAGCAAGGGGGGGGAGCAAGCGTCTCAACCAAGCAAAGCTCACCATGGGGAAGGTGGCTATGCCAACTAGCCTGATGCCCTGCCCCGCAGTACACTGGTTTCTCTTCATAATGTACAAGTCTTTCGCCTTTTACTAAAGACTTCCGTGGAGAGCAGCACTAATGAATTGTTTCTATTTTTGGCAGGCTTTACCTTTGCGGGTGAAGCCCTTTCTGTCTGTGCAAAAGAAATCTTGTTACTGTGCAGAGTGACTTCTCTGAGTAGAGTCACCTTACTTGTTGCGACTGTGCCGATGTTGCTTGAATGGTGCTCGCTGGAGCGTGCGGTAGTGTAAAGTTATACCATTTAAAAGGGTTGAAGAGTGCTCAGTGCAGCGGGTGGGCGGAGGTGCAAAGTGACACTATGGCCATAAAAAGAACACCGCTACAAGTGCGCATTGTGCCAGGAAGGGCCCTCGGACGTGAACCAGTGGACAGTTATCGCTTCTCGGCCTTTTGGCTAAGATCAAGTGTAGTATCTGTACTTATCAGTTTAATATGTGATATGTCTATGCAAGGACTACATATTAAATGGATTTTTATCAATAGGAGTTGAAAAAGGAGCTTGCTCCGTTCACTCCAAGCATCTACAAGAAGGTGTGAATGGCCGACCATTTTTTGTAAATAGCGGGTAAGAAAAGGTGCGAATGCCCGACAATACACCATCAAAAGCGGGAGCAGAGGGGTTCAGCTGCAAGAAGGTCTGAATTTCCAACCATAATTTGTAAAAACCGGGGAAGAAAAGGCTTGAAAGCCCGACTATACACCATCAAAAGCGGGAGCAGAGGGGTTCAGCTGCAAGAAGGTCTGAATTTCCATCAATAATTGCTAGAAAACATGAAAGAAAATTTTCGAATATCCAACCGCACATGATCATAAGTGGGAGAGGAGGTGTTCAGCTGCAAGAAGGTGTGAATGTCCACCCATAATTCCTGAAAAATGGGTAAAAAAAGGTGCGAATGCCCAACCATACATCATCAAAAGCATGTGTGAATGTCAGATCATAATTTGCAAAAACCTGATTGTGTGCAGCTGAACACCTCTGCTCCCGCTTTTGATGGTGTATAGTCGGGCTTTCGAGGCTTTTCTTCAACGGTGTTTACAAATTATGGTTGGAAATTCAGACCTTGCAGCCGAACACCTACGCTCCCTCTTTTGATCATACATTGTCGGGCATTCGCACCTTGTCTTACCCGCGTTTTACAAACCATGGTCGGACTTTCACACCTTCTTGTAGCTGAACAACTCCGCTCCCGCTATTGATTGTGTACAGTCGGGTATTTTAACCTTTTCTTACCCGCTTTTTACCAATTATGGTCGGACATTCACACCGTCTTACAGCGGAACACCTCCGCTCCCTCTTTTGATGATGTATGGTCCGGCATTCTTACCGTTTCTAACACATTTTTCAGCAATTATGGTAGGACATTCACACCTTCTTGCAGCTGAACACCTCCTCTCCCACTTATGATCATTTGCGGATTGATTTTCGAAAATTTTCTTTCATGTTTTCTATTAATTAAAAATGGACATTTAGACCTTCTTGCAGCTGAACACCTCCGCTCCCGCTTTTGATCATACATTGTCAGGCATTCGCACCTTGTCTTACCCGCTTTTTACAAAATTTAGTCGAACATTCACACCTTTTTGCAGCCGAACACAGTTTTTTGCAGCCGAATTTGGGCATTCGAACCTTTTCATACCCACTTTTTACCAACTATGGTCGGACATTCACACCGTCTTACAGCGGAACACCTCCGCTCCCTCTTTTGATGGTGTATGTTCGGGCATTCGAACCTTTTCTTACCTGCTTTTTACAAACTATGCTCGGACATTCAAACCTTCTTGTAGCCGAACACATCCACTCCTGCTTTTGATGATGTATGGTTGGGCATTCGAACCTACTTGTTGCCCGCTTTTCATTAATTATGGGTGGACATTCACACCTTGTCGCAGCCAAACACCTCCGCTCCCTGTTTTGATCATGTATGGTTGGACATTCGCACCTTTTCTCACCCGCTTTTTGCAAACTATGGTCGGCCATTCACAGCTTCCTCTCCACCATACTTGTATGGTGGGATATTCACACCCACTTGCATCTGAAGACCTCCGCCCCCACTTTTGTTGATATTTAGCCGATCATTCGCACCTTACCCGCTTTTGGCAAACTATGGCCTTCTTGCAGCCAAAAACCTCTGATCTCGCTTTTGATGATGTAAGGTTGGGCATTCAGACCTTGCTTCACCTGCTTTTCACCAAATATAGTCGGACATTCACACCTTCTTGCAGCCGAACACTTCCGCTCCACCTTTTAGTTTTCTATGGGGCATTCACACCTTTTTTTACACCGCATTTTATAAAAACACCACAGGAACACCGTATTGAGGCTTTGTTCTGACCGCTCATTCGGTGTCGCGTTTCTTTCAAGCAATTCTCCTGGTTAGCCCGCACTCGGCTCGCTCCCAGAGCCGTGTTAAAGTCTGCTTTGCATTCACTCTCTTTTCTCAGCAGATTAAAAGAAAGTTTCATCTTAGGCTCCCTGAAACTTCCATCCTGCACCGCTGTTTGCTTTTTCACAAGAGCAGAGGAGAGCGCACCGTTCCCAGCGGCACTGCAGTACCGGGTCGATGCTTGGAGTGAATGGAGCAAGCTCCTTTTTCAACTCCTATTGATAAAAATAAAACTTCTCTGAGTAGAGTCGCCTTACTTGTTGTGACTGTGCCGATGTTCGAAGCTGGAGTGCAAAGTTGTTGCTTGAATGGTGCTCGCTGAAGCGTGCGGTAGTGTAAAGTTATACCATTTAAAAGGGCTGAAGAGTGCTCAGTGCAGCGGGTGGGCGGAGGTGCAAAGTGACACTATGTCCATAAAAAGAACACCGCTACAAGTGCGCATTGTGCCAGGAAGGGCCCTCGGACGTGAACCAGTGGACAGTTATCGCTTCTCGGCCTTTTGGCTAAGATCAAGTGTAGTATCTGTACTTATCAGTTTAATGTCTGATGTGTCCTCTATGCAAGGACTACATATTAAATGGATTTGTATCAATAGGAGTTGAAAAAGGAGCTTTCTCCGTTCACTCCAAGCATCGACCCGGTACTGCAGTGCCGCTGGGAACGGTGCGCTCTCCTCTGCTCTTGTGAAAAAGCAAACAGCGGTGCAGGATGGAAGTTTCTTTTAGTCTGCTGAGAAAAGAGAGTGAATGCGAAGCAGACTTTAACACGGCTCTGGGAGCGAGCCGTGTGCGGGCTAACCGGGAGAATTGCTTGAAAGAAATGCGACACCGAATGAGCGGTCAGAACAAAGCCTCAATACGGTGTTCCTGTGGTGTTTTTATAAAAAAAAAGGTGTGAATGCCCCATAGAAAACTAAAAGGTGGAGCGGAAGTGTTCGGCTGCAAGAAGGTGTGAATGTCCGACTATATTTGGTGAAAAGCAGGTGAAGCAAGGTCTGAATGCCTACCCTTACATCATCAAAAGCGAGATCAGAGGTTTTTGGCTGCAAGAAGGCCATAGTTTGCCAAAGGTGCGAATGACCGACTAAATATCAACAAAAGTGGGGGCGGAGGTCTTCGGATGCAAGTGGGTGTGAATATCCCACCATACAAGTATGGTGGAGAGGAAGCTGTGAATGGCCGACCATAGTTTGCAAAAAGCGGGTGAGAAAAGGTGCGAATGTCCAACCATACATGATCAAAACAGGGAGCGGAGGTGTTTGGCTGCGACAAGGTGTGAATGTCCACCCATAATTAATGAAAAGCGGGCAACAAGTAGGTTCGAATGCCCAACCATACATCATCAAAAGCAGGAGTGGATGTGTTCGGCTACAAGAAGGTTTGAATGTCCGAGCATAGTTTGTAAAAAGCGGGTAAGAAAAGGTTCGAATGCCCGAACATACACCATCAAAAGAGGGAGCGGAGGTGTTCCGCTGTAAGACGGTGTGAATGTCCGACCATATTTGGTAAAAAGTGGGTATGAAAAGGTTCGAATGCCCAAATTCGGCTGCAAAAAACTGTTCGGCTGCAAAAAGGTGTGAATGTTTGACTAAAGTTTGTAAAAAGCGGGTAAGACAAGGTGCGAATGCCTGACAATGTATGATCAAAAGCGGAAGAAGAGGTGTTCAGCTGCAAGAAGGTCTAAATGTCCATCATTAATTGCTAGAAAACATGAAAGAAAATTTTCGAAAATCAATCCGCACATGATCATAAGTGGGAGAGGAGGTGTTCAGCTGCAAGAAGGTGTGAATGTCCTACCATAATTGCTGAAAAATGTGTTAGAAACGGTAAGAATGCCGGACCATACATCATCAAAAGCTAGAGAGGTGGTGTTCGGTTGCAAGTAGGTGTGAGTGTCTGACTAAAGTTGAAATATATTAACAAAAGCGGGAGGAGAGGTCTTCGGATGAGTGGTTGAGAATTTTCAACTATAATCTATAAAATGCGGTGAAAAAAAAGGTGTGATAGAAACCTAAAAGGTGGAGCGGAAGTGTTCGGCTGCAAGAAGGTGTGAATGTCCGTCTATAGTTGGTGAAAAGCAGGAAAAGCAAGGTCTTATTGCCCAATCTTACATCATCAAAAGCGAGATCAGAGGTGTTTGGCTGCAAGAAAACGGGTAAGGTGTGAATGACCGACTAAATATCAACAAAAGTGGGGGCGGAGGTCTTCGGATGCAAGTGGGTGTGAATATCCCACCATACAAGTATGGTGGAGAGGAAGCTGTGAATGGCCGACCATAGTTTGCAAAAAGCGGGTGAGAAAAGGTGCGAATGTCCAACCATACATGATCAAAACAGGGAGCGGAGGTGTTTGGCTGCGACAAGGTGTGAATGTCCACCCATAATTAATGAAAAGCGGGCAACAAGTAGGTTCGAATGCCCAACCATACATCAACAAAAGCAGGAGTGGATGTGTTTGGCTACAAGAAGGTTTGAATGTCCGAGCATAGTTTGTAAAAAGCGGGTAAGAAAAGGTGCGAATGCCCGACAATGGATGATCAAAAGAGGGAGTGGAGGTTTTCGGCTACAAGAAGGTATGAATGTCCGACCATAGTTTGTAAAAAGCGGGTAAGAAAAGGTGCGAATGCCCGAACATACACCATCAAAAGAGGGAGCGGAGGTGTTTCGCTGTAAGATGGTGCGAATGTCCGACCATAGTTGGTAAAAAGCGGGTAAGAAAAGGTTCGAATGCCCGAATATATACCATCAAAAGCGGAAGCGGAGGTGTTCGGCTGCAAGAAGGTGTGAACGTCCGACCAAAGTTTGTAAAAAGCAGTTAAGAAAAGGTTCGAATATCCAACCAAACATAATCAAAAGTGGGAGGAGAGCTGTTCGACTGCAAGTAGGTGTGAATGTCCACCCATAATTCCTGAAAAATGGGTAAGAAAAGGTGCGAATATCCAACCATACATCATCAAAAGAAGAAATGGATGTGTTCTGCTACAAGAAGGTTTGAATGTCCGAACATAGTTTGTAAAAAGTGGGTAAGAAAAAGTTCGAATGCCCGAACATACACCATCAAAAGCGGAAGCGGAGGTGTTCGGCTGCAAGAAGGTGTCAACGTCCGACCAAAGTTTGTAAAAAGCAGGTAAAAAAAGGTGCGAATGCCAGAACATACACCATCAAAAGAGGGAGCGGAGGTGTTCCGCTTTAAGATGGTGTGAATGTCCGACCATAGTTGGTAAAAAGCGGGTAAGAAAAGGTTCGAATGCCCGAATATATACCATCAAAAGCGGAAGCGGAGGTGTTCAGCTGCAAGAAGGTGTGAACGTCCGACCAAAGTTTGTAAAAAGCAGTTAAGAAAAGGTTCGAATATCCAACCAAACATAATCAAAAGTGGGAGCAGAGCTGTTCGACTGCAAGTAGGTTTGAATGTCCACCCATAATTCCTGAAAAATGGGTAAGAAAAGGTGCGAATGCCCAACCATACATCATCAAAAGAAGAAGTGGTGGTGTTCTGCTACAAGAAGGTTTGAATGTCCGACCATAGTTTGTAAAAAGTGGGTAAGAAAAAGTTTGAATGCCCGAACATACACCATCAAAAGAGGGAGCGGAGGTGTTCCGCTGTAAGACGGTGTGAATGTCCAACCATAATTGGTAAAAAGCGGGTAAGAAAAGGTTAAAATACCCGACTCTACACAATCAATAGCGGGAGCGGAGTTGTTCGGCTAAAAGAAGGTGTGAAAGTCCGACCATGGTTTGTAAAAAGCGGGTAAGAAAAGGTTCGAATGCCAAAATATACACCATCAAAAGCGGAATCCGAGGTGTTCGGCTGCAAGTAGGTGTGAATGTCAGATCATAATTTGCAAAAAGCTGATGAGAAAGGTGTGAATGACCGACAATAATTGCTGAAAAATGTGTTAGAAAAGGTAAGAATGCCGGACCATTCATCATCAAAAGCGGGAGAAGAGGTGTTCCGCTGTAAGATGGTGTGAACATCCAACCAAAGTTTGTAAAAAGCATTTAAGAAAAGGTTCTAATATCCAACCAAACATAATCAAAAGAGGGAGCGGAGGTGTTCCGCTTTAAGATGGTGTGAATGTCCGACCATAGTTGGTAAAAAGCGGGTAAGAAAAGGTTCGAATGCCCGAATATATACCATCAAAAGCGGAAGCGGAGGTGTTCAGCTGCAAGAAGGTGTGAACGTCCGAAAAAAGTTTGTAAAACGCGGGTAAGAAAAGGTTCGAATATCCAACCAAACATAATCAAAAGTGGGAGCAGAGCTGTTCGACTGCAAGTAGGTTTGAATGTCCACCCATAATTCCTGAAAAATGGCTAAGAAAAGGTGCGAATGCCCAACCATACATCATCAAAAGAAGAAGTGGTGGTGTTCTGCTACAAGAAGGTTTGAATGTCCGACCATAGTTTGTAAAAAGTGGGTATGAAAAAGTTTGAATGCCCGAACATACACCATCAAAAGAGGGAGCGGAGGTGTTCCGCTGTAAAACGGTGTGAATGTCCGACCATAATTGGTAAAAAGCGGGTAAGAAAAGGTTAAAATACCCGACTGTACACAATCAATAGCGGGAGCGGAGTTGTTCGGCTACAAGAAGGTGTGAAAGTCCGACCATGGTTTGTAAAACGCGGGTAAGACAAGGTGCGAATGCCCGACAATGTATGATCAAAAGAGGGAGCGGAGGTGTTCGGCTGCAAGGTCTGAATTTCCAACCATAATTTGTAAACACTGTTGAAGAAAAGCCTCGAAAGCCCGACTATACACCATCAAAAGCGGGAGCAGAGGTGTTCAGCTGCAAGAAGGTCTGAATGTCCATCAATAATTACTGAAAAATGGGTAAGAAAAGGTGTGAATGCCCAACTATACATCATCAAAAGCAGAAGTGGATGTGTTCGGCCACAAGAAGGTTTGAATGTCCGACCATAGTTTGAAAAAGGCGGGTAAGAAAAGGTTCGAATGCCCGAACATACACAATCAAAAGAGGGAGTGGAGGTGTTTCGCTGCAAGAAGGTGTGACTGTCCGAGCATAGTTTGTAAAAAGTGGGTAAGAAAAGGTTCGAATGCCAGAACATACACCATCAAAAGAGGGAGCGGAGGTGTTCCGCTGTAAGAAGGTGTGAATGTCCGACCATAGTTTGTAAAAAGCGGGTAAGAAAAGGTTAAAATACCCGACTCTACACAATCAATAGCGAGAGCGGAGTTGTTCGGCTAAAAGAAGGTGTGAAAGTCCGACCATGGTTTGTAAAAAGCGGGTAAGAAAAGGTTCGAATGCCAAAATATACACCATCAAAAGCGGAAGCCGAGGTGTTCGGCTGCAAGTAGGTGTGAATGTCAGAGCATAATTTGCAAAAAGCTGATGAGAAAGGTGTGAATGACCGACAATAATTGCTGAAAAATGTGTTAGAAAAGGTAAGAATGCCGGACCATTCATCATCAAAAGCGGGAGAAGAGGTGTTCGGCTGCAAGAAGCTGTGAATGTCCAGCCATAATTACTGAAAAACGGGTAAGAAAAGGTAGTATTGCCAGACCATAAATGATCAAAACAGGGAGCGGAGGTGTTCCGCTGTAAGAAGGTGCTAATGTCCGACCATAATTGGTAAAAAGCGGGTAAGAAAAGGTTAAAATACCCGACTGTACACAATCAATAGCGGTAGCGGAGTTGTTTGGCTACTAAAAGGTGTGAAAGTCCGACCATGGTTTGTAAAAAGCGGGTAAGAAAAGGTGTGAATGCCGGACAATGTATGATCAAAAGAGGAAACAGAGGTTTTCGGCTGCAAGAAGGTCTAAATGTCCAACCGTAATTTGTAAAAACCGGGGAAGAAAAGGCTCGGAAGCCCGACTATACACCATCAAAAGCGGGTGCAGAGGGGTTCAGCTGCAAGAAGGTCTGAATGTCCATCAATAATTGCTAGAAAACATGAAAAAAAATTTTCGAATATCCAGCCGCACATGATCATAAGTGGGAGAGGAGGTGTTCAGCTGCAACAAGGTGTGAATGTCCACCCATAATTCCTCAAAAATGGGTAAAAAAAAAGGTGCGAATGCCCAACATACATCATCAAAAGCAGGACTGGATGTGTTCGGCTACAAGAAGGTTTGAATGTCCGAACATAGTTTGTAAAAAGCGGGTAAGAAAAGGTTCGAATGCCCGAACATACACCATCAAAAGAGGGAGCGGAGGTGTTCCGCCATAAGAAGGTGTGAATGTCCGACCATAGTTGGTAAAAAGCGGGTAAGAAAAGGTTAAAATACCCGACTGTACACAATCAATAGCGGGAGCGAATGTGTTCGGCTACAAGAAGGTGTGAAAGTCCGACCATGTTTTGTAAATAGCGGGTAAGAAAAGGTGCGAATGCCCGACAATGTATGATCAAAAGAGGGAGCGGAGGTTTTCGGCTAAAAGAAGGTCTGAATGTCCAACCATAATTTGTAAAAACCGGGGAAGAAAAGGCTCGAAAGCCCGACTATACACCATCAAAAGCGGGTGCAGAGGGGTTCAGCTGCAAGAAGGTCTGAATGTCCATCAATAATTGCTAGAAAACATGAAAGAAAATTTTCGAATATCAAACCGCACATGATCATAAGTGGGAGCGGAGGTGTTCAGCTGCAAGAAGGTGTGAATGTCCACCCATAATTCCTCAAAAATGGGTAAATAAAATGGTGCGAATGCCCAACCATACATCATCAAAAGCAGGACTGGATGTGTTCGGCTACAAGAAGGTTTGAATGTCCGAGCATAGTTTGTAAAAAGCGGGTAAGAAAAGGTTCGAATGCCCGAACATACACCATCAAAAGAGGGAGCGGAGGTGTTCCGCCATAAGAAGGTGTGAATGTCCGACCGTAGTTGGTAAAAAGCGGGTAAGAAAAGGTTAAAATACCCGACTGTACACAATCAATAGCGGGAAGGGATGTGTTCGGCTGCAAGAAGGTCTGAATGTCCAACCATAATTTGTAAAAACCGGGGAAGAAAAGGCTCGAAAGCCCGACTATACACCATCAAAAGCGGGAGCAGAGGTGTTCAGCTGCAAGAAGGTCTCAATGTCCATCAATAATTGCTAAAAAACATGAAAGAAAATTTTCGAATATCAAACCGCACATGATCATATGCGAGAGAGGAGGTGTTCAGCTGCAAGAAGGTGTGAATGTCCACCCATAATTCCTGAAAAATGGGTAAAAAAAGGTACGAATGCCCAACCATACATCATCAAAAGCCGGTGTGAATGTCAGATCATAATTTGCAAAAACCTGATGAGAAATGGTGAGAATGCCTGACTATACACCATCAAATGCGGGAGCGGAGGTGTTCGGCTGTGAGTAGGTGTGAATGTCCGACCATACTTGCTGAAAAATATGACAAAGCAGTTTTCACTTGGTTCTAGTGAAGGAATTCATTTTATATCAAAATCCGAAATTGTGTAGAACTCGTGGAAATAAGTTTATTCTTTGATTCCTAAAGGTTTAATGTTGTTCTTTGGTATACTGCAAAGTAATACTTTCTATTTTGTTGAAACCGATTCAGACATAGATGAATATGAAGGACAAAGCAGTTTTAACTTGGTTTGAGTGAAGGAATTCATTTTATATCAAAATCCGAAATTGTGTAGAACTTGTCAATCGACGCTTATTCTCGGATTCCTGAAAAGGTTTAGAGTTGTTCTTTCCTATCCTGCAAAGTACAACGTTCTTTTTTTGTTTAAAGCTATTTAGACATGGATAAATATGAAGGACAAAGCAGTTCCTTCTGTGGGTACAGTAGCTCCCGGAATATGGTGACTGCAGGCCCTGAGCCTGGTGGACATAAGGCCCTCCTGCCCTGTGTTGGGTTCCAGGTTGCGGGGATGCCTATTGCAGCCAGTCTCTGGCTGCCCTCTCCGGGGTGGGAGGGACCAGGCGGATGAATTAATTATTCTGCTAGTTTATATATTTTAAACATAAACAATAAACATTTATAAAACTTCCCTTGGCAAGGCAAATCTGTTTGGCATAAAAGGTATGCAGACTACAATTCTGCTGCCATAATGCACAACTCTGGATTTTGATATAAAATGAATTCCTTCACTCAAACCAAGTTAAAACTGCTTTGTCCTTCATATTTATCCATGTCATAATAGCTTTAAAGAAAAAAAGAACGTTGTACTTTGCAGGATAGGAAATAACAACACTAAACCTTTAGGAATCCGAGAATAATCTTATTTTCACGAGTTCTACACAATTTCGGATTTTGATATAAAATGAATTCCTTCACTCAAACCAAGTTAAAACTGCTTTGTCCTTCATATTTATCCATGTCTAAATAGCTTTAAACAAAAAAAGAACGTTGTGCTTTGCAGGATAGGAAAGAACAACTCTAAACCTTTTCAGGAATCCGAGAATATGCGTCGATTGACGAGTTCTTCACAATTTCGGATTTTGATATAAAATGAATTCCTTCACTCAAACCAAGTTAAAACTGCTTTGTCCTTCATATTTATCCATGTCTGAATAGGTTTCAACAAAAAAGAAAGTATTACTTTGCAGTATACCAAAGAACAACACTAAACCTTTAGGAATCCGAGAATAAGCTTCTTGTCACCAGTTCTACACAATTTCGGATTTTGATATAAAATGAATTCCTTCACTCAAACCAAGTTAAAACTGCTTTGTCCTTCATATTTACCCATGTCTAAATAGCTTTAAACAAAAAAGAACGTAGTACTTTGCAGGATAGGAAAGAACAACACTAATTTTTTTCATGAATCCGATAATAAGCTTCTTTTCACGAGTTCTACACAATTCCGGATTTTGATATAAAATGAATTCCTTCACTCAAACCAAGTTAAAACTGCTTTGTCCTTAATATTTATCCATGTCTGAATAGGTTTCAACAAAAAAGAAAGTATTACTTTGCAGTATACCAAAGAACAACACTAAACCTTTAGTAATCCGAGAATAAGCTTCTTTTCACCAGTTCTACACAATTTAGGATTTTGATATAAAATGAATTCCTTCACTCAAACCAAGTTAAAACTGCTTTGTCCTTCATATTTATCCATGTCTGAATCGGTTTCAACAAAATAGAAAGTATTACTTTGCAGTATACCAAAGAACAACACTAAACCTTTAGGAATCCGATAATAAACTTATTTCCACGAGTTCTACACAATTTCGGATTTTGATATAGAATGAATTCCTTCACTCAAACCAAGTGAAAACTGCTTTGTCATATTTTTCAGCAAGTATGGTCGGACATTCACACCTACTCACAGCTGAACACCTCCGCTCCCGCATTTGATGGTGTATAGTCGGGCATTCTCACCATTTCTCATCAGGTTTTTAAATTATGATCTGACATTCACACCTGCTTTTGATGTTGTATGGTTGGGCATTCGCACCTTTTTTTATCCATTTTTCAGGAATTATGGGTGGACATTCACACCTTCTTGCAGCTGAACACCTCCTCTCCCGCATATGATTGTGTGCGGTTTGATATTCAAAAAATTTTCTTTCATGTTTTCTAGCAATTATTGATGGACATTGAGACCTTCTTGCAGCTGAACACCTCTGCTCCCGCTTTTGATGGTGTATAGTCGGGCTTTCGAGCCTTTTTTTCCCCGGTTTTTACAAATTATGGTTGGACATTTAGACCTTCTTGCAGCCGAAAACTTCCGTTCCCTCTTTTGATCATACATTGTCCGGCATTCGCACCTTTTCTTACCCGGTTTTTACAAACCATGGTCGGACTTTCACACCTTTTAGTAGCCAAACAACTCCGCTCCCGCTATTGATTGTGTACAGTCGGGTATTTTAACGTTTTCTTACCCGCTTTTTACCAATTATGGTCGGACATTCACACCTTCTTACAGCGGAACACCTCCGCTCCCTGTTTTGATCATTTATGGTCTGGCAATACTACCTTTTCTTACCCATTTTTGAGTAATTATGGCTGGACATTCACAGCTTCTTGCAGCCGAACACCTCTTCTCCTGCTTTTGATGATGAATGGTCCGGCATTCTTACCTTTTCTAACACATTTTTCAGCAATTATTGTCGGTCATTCACACCTTTCTCATCAGCTTTTTGCAAATTATGATCTGACATTCACACCTACTTGCAGCTGAACACCTCGGCTTCCGCTTTTGATGGTGTATATTTTGGCATTCGAACCTTTTCTTACCCGCTTTTTACAAACCATGGTCGGACTTTCACACCTTCTTTTAGCCGAACAACTCCGCTCCCGCTATTGATTGTGTAGAGTCGGGTATTTTAACCTTTTCTTACCCGCTTTTTACCAACTATGGTCGGACATTCACACCTTCTTGCAGCGAAACACCTCCGCTCCCTCTTTTGATTGTGTATGTTCGGTCATTCGAACCTTTTCTTACCCGCCTTTTACAAACTATGGTCGGAAATTCAAACCTTGTTGTGGCCGAACACTTCCACTTCTGCTTTTGATGATGTATAGTTGGGCATTCACACCTTTTCTTACCCATTTTTCAGTAATTATTGGTGGACATTCAGACCTTCTTGCAGCTGAACACCTCCGCTCCCGCTTTTGATGGTGTATAGTCAGGCTTTCGAGGCTTTTCTTCAACGGTGTTTACAAATTATGGTTGGAAATTCAGACCTTGCAGCCGAACAACTCCGCTCCCTCTTTTGATCATACATTGTCGGGTATTCGCACCTTGTCTTACCCGCGTTTTACAAACCATGGTCGGACTTTCACACCTTCTTGTAGCCGAACAGCTCTGCTCCCACTTTTGATTATGTTTGGTTGGATATTCGAACCTTTTCTTAACTGCTTTTTACAAACTTTGGTCGGATGTTCACACCTTCTTGCAGCCGAACACCTCCGCTTCCTCTTTTGATGGTATATATTCGGGCATTCGCACCTTTTCTTACCCGCTTTTTACAAACTATGGTCGGACATTCAAACCTTCTTGTAGCCGAAAACCTCCACTCCCTCTTTTGATCATACTTTGTCGGGCATTCACACCTTTTCTTACCCGCTTTTTACAAACTATGCTCGGACATTCAAACCTTCTTGTAGCCAAACACATCCACTCCTGCTTTTGTTGATGTATGGTTGGGCATTCGAACCTACTTGTTGCCCGCTTTTCATTAATTATGGGTGGACATTCACACCTTGTCGCAGCCAAACACCTCCGCTCCCTGTTTTGATCATGTATGGTTGGACATTCGCACCTTTTCTCACCCGCTTTTTGCAAACTATGGTCGGTCATTCACAGCTTCCTCTCCACCATACTTGTATGGTGGGATATTCACACCCACTTGCATCCGAAGATCTCCGCCCCCACTTTTGTTGATATTTAGTCGGTCATTCACACCTTACCCGTTTTCTTGCCGCCAAACACCTCTGATCTCACTTTTGATGATGTAAGATTGGGCATTCAGACCTTGCTTTTCCTGCTTTTCACCAACTATAGATGGACATTCACACCTTCTTGCAGCCGAACACTTCCGCTCCACCTTTTAGGTTTCTATCACACCTTTTTTTTCACCGCATTTTATAGATTATGGTCGGAAATTCTCAACCACTCATCCGAAGACCTCTCCTCCCGCTTTTGTTAATATATTTGAACTTTAGTCAGACATTCACACCTACTTGCCGCCGAACACCACCTCTCTAGCTTTTGATGATGTATGGTCCGGCATTCTTACCGTTTCTAACACATTTTTCAGCAATTATGGTAGGACATTCACACCTTCTTGCAGCTGAACACCTCCTCTCCCACTTATGATCATGTGCGGATTGATTTTCGAAAATTTTCTTTCATGTTTTCTAGCAATTAATGATGGACATTTAGACCTTCTTGCAGCTGAACACCTCCGCTCCCGCTTTTGATCATACATTGTCAGGCATTCGCACCTTGTCTTACCCGCTTTTTACAAACTTTAGTCAAACATTCACACCTTTTTGCAGCCGAACACAGTTTTTTGCAGCCGAATTTGGGCATTCGAACCTTTTCATACCCACTTTTTACCAAATATGGTCGGACATTCACACAGTCTTACAGCGGAACACCTCCGCTCCCTCTTTTGATGGTGTATGTTCGGGCATTCGAACCTTTTCTTACCCGCTTTTTACAAACTATGCTCCGACATACAAACCTTCTTGTAGCCGAACACATCCACTCCTGCTTTTGATGATGTATGGTTGGGCATTCGAACCTACTTGTTGCCCGCTTTTCATTAATTATGGGTGGACATTCACACCTTGTCGCAGCCAAACACCTCCGCTCCCTGTTTGATCATGTATGGTTGGACATTCGCACCTTTTCTCACCCGCTTTTTGCAAACTATGGTCGGCCATTCACAGCTTCCTCTCCACCATACTTGTATGGTGGGATATTCACACCCACTTGCATCCGAAGACCTCCGCCCTCACTTTTGTTGATATTTAGTCGATCATTCGCACCTTACCCGCTTTTGGCAAACTATCGCCTTCTTGCAGCCAAAAACCTCTGATCTCGCTTTTGATGATGTAAGGTTGGGCATTCAGACCTTGCTTCACCTGCTTTTCACCAAATATAGTCGGACATTCACACCTTCTTGCAGCCGAACACTTCCGCTCCACCTTTTAGTTTTCTCTGGTTATTCACACCTTTTTTTTCAACGTATTTTTATAAAAACACCACAGGAACACCGTATTGAGGCTTTGTTCTGACCGCTCATTCGGTTCGCGTTTCTTTCAAGCAATTCTCCTGGTTAGCCCGCACTCGGCTCGCTCCCAGAGCCGTGTTAAAGTCTACTTCGCATTCACTCTCTTTTCTCAGCAGACTAAAAGAAACTTCCATCCTGCACCGCTGTTTGCTTTTTCACAAGAGCAGAGGAGAGCGCACCGTTCCCAGCGGCACTGCAGTACCGGGTCGATGCTTGGAGTGAACGGAGCAAGCTCCTTTTTCAAATCCTATTGATAAAAATCCATTTAATATGTAGTCCTTGCATAGACATATCACATATTAAACTGATAAAAACAGATACTACACTTGATCTTAGCCAAAAGGCCGAGAAGCGATATCTGTCCACTGGTTCACGTCCGAGGGCCCTTCCTGGCACAATGCGCACTTGTAGCGGTGTTCTTTTTATGGCCATAGTGTCACTTTGCACCTCCACCCACCCGCTGCACTGAGCACTCTTCAACCCTTTTAAATGGTATAACTTTACACTACCGCACGCTCCAGCGAGCACCATTCAAGCAACAACTTTGCACTCCAGCTTTGAACATCGGCACAGTCGCAACAAGTAAGGCGACTCTACTCAGAGAAGTCACTCTGCACAGTAACAAGATTTCTTTTGCACAGACAGAAAGGGCTTCACCCGCAAAGGTAAAGCCTGCCAAAAATAGAAACAATTCATTAGTGCTGCTCTCCACGGAAGTCTTTAGTAAAAGGCGAAAGACTTGTACATTATGAAGAGAAACCAGAGTACGATTATCCATCACTGCGGGAGCAGGGCATCAGGCTAGTTGGCATAGCCACCTTCCCCATGGTGAGCTTTGCTTGGTTGAGACGCTTGCCCCCCCCCCTTGCTCCTCGGCTGACCAAGTAGGAACAATCGGGCCCTATTCGATGGCTGCCTTGTCTTTTACTCTGTGCAAAAGACAAGGCAGCCACAAACAACATGGGAACACCGTATTGAGGCTTTGTTCTGACCGCTCATTCGGTGTCGCGTTTCTTTCAAGCAATTCTCCCGGTTAGCCCGCACTCGGCTCGCTCCCAGAGCCGTGTTAAAGTCTGCTTCGCATTCACTCTCTTTTCTCAGCAGATTAAAAGAAAGTTTCATCTTGGGCTCCCTGAAACTTCCATCCTGCACCACTGTTTGCTTTTACACAAGAGCAGAGGAGAGCGCACCGTTCCCAGCGGTACTGGAGTACCGGGTCGATGCTTGGAGTGAACGGAGCAAGCTCCTTTTTCAACTCCTATTGATAAAAATCCATTTAATATGTAGTCCTCGCATAGAGGACATATCAGACATTAAACTGATAAGAACAGATACTACACTTGATCTTAGCCAAAAGGCCGAGAAGCGATAACTGTCCACTGGTTCACGTCCGAGGGCCCTTCCTGGCACAATGGGCACTTGTAGCAGTGTTCTTTTTATGGCCATAGTGTCACTTTGCACCTCCGCCCACCCGCTGCACTGAGCTCTCTTCAGCCCTTTTAAATGGTATAACATTACACTACCGCATGCTCCAGCGAGCACCATTCAAGCAACAACTTTGCACTCCAGCTTCGAACATCGGCACAGTCGCAACAAGTAAGGCGACTCTACTCAGAGAAGTCACTCTGCACAGTAACAAGATTTCTTTTGCACAGACAGAAAGGGCTTCATCCGCAAAGGTAAAGCCTGCCAAAAATAGAAACAACTCATTAGTGCTGCTCAACGTTGTACTTTGCAGTAAAAGAAAGAGCAAATCTAAAGTTTCAGGAATCCGAGAATAAGCTTACTTTCTTCTTTCTTCTTCACGATTTTGGATTTTGCTATAAAATGAATTCCTTCACTCAAACTAAATTAAAACTGCTAAACCGCTAATCTGTTAAATGCAAGGCAGATGTCAAATTCACCGAAATAGGATCTAAGGGTATTTGGCCAATCGAGCTGTAGCAGCTTCGGTAAAAGAGTATAAGTTGAAGAGTTTGTGAATAAAGGTGTGCGCACACATAGTGAGTTGTAGGAAAATAGGCAGGGAGCAATGCCGGCTGGGGTATATGTTCTTGTATGTTGTCTGACTGTTTGATTTGAATATGTTGTGTAAGTGTCCTGTTGAATGTTACATGTTTGGGCTTTGACACGCTTCACTGTGGTTGTTAACTGTGTGGTGTGTCCTGAAATGTTATATGTTTGGGCTGTGTGACATGCTTAATGCTTTTCAGTAGCAACCCACTTATTCATATATAGCAACTGACAACATAAGAAGTCCGGACATCTTTGATAGTAGTTGTAGAAGTATCCTTATTGATAATAGATAAACTAATTCATAGTGATAGAACAGTAGATGAAGAGGTGCCTGCACATGTCTCATGAAAATAAAATGGGTGTATGATTGCTGACGGCAGAGCAATACTGCCAAACTTATGAGTTCTTGTGGCAAACTTGATTCAGTGTCTTGACGTGTATACGCTGTTTCGCTGACTTGTCACAAGAAACAAAGTGTGTTTGATAAGATCCGACCATTTTATTACGGGAGGATCAGTATGTATGGATTCTGATGTGACTGATAAACCCATTCGTATCTTAAGCATAATCTAATACGTGAGACAACGCCCTGGCACACAATCAAAAAAAAAAAGAGAGAGAGCGGTTTTGTGTCCCCACAGTCCATAATGTAGAAAAGAGAGAAAAAAGCCTTTCTGATTTGGTGTGTGTGCTCACAGTGCAGAGTGTAGAGAAAAGAGAGAAAAGAAAGCCGTTTTGGTGTCACGGGAGTTGTGACTTAAACACACACATTTCTGAATTGAGAAAGGAAATTATTTTAGAGGAAGCACTAGAGTTTAGATCCCACATTTGTTGATAGGCATTCATTTAATTTATCTTTTAATCAGTTTTAAAGTGAATACTAACTGAGAAATGAAAAAGGTGAAGAGTTTAGAAGCTTGGTTCAAGAGCAAAACTTGGTTTATGATCAGCTGAGTCTCTAAACAGAACAGCAAAGGGCTTCATCGGACATTTAAAAAAGATTCAGATTGTTAGAATATCCAGAATTTATAGAAATGGTGGTGATTACTCTTATTTTCTAGAATGGAAATAACTGCACCATGTCTGTTTTATGAATTTAAGGGGCTAAAAAGTTTTGTTCTCGTTTTTCTATGATTAACCGAATGTATGTGAGAGTCCAAACAGACAGAAGGGTTACGGCCGAGCGCTGGACCTTCCAAAAAAGATGAGACAGGCTGGACCCGTGCCATACTAGTTAAGACCTGCCTGTGGATAACAGGTTCTTTAAACTCTCACAAACTCACACACGTTCGCACACATACACCCATACACACACACATTCTTGAACTTGCTGCAAGATTAAACCTTTGCATTAACTGACTCCAGCAACTCTGAGTCTCATTGAGAGACTTTTCTCAACAATTGGGTCCTCAAACCAGATCTCAACGTTTTTTCCGCTGTCCAGGGTCGGAGCTGAAACCGTGCACGGGGGAGTCCAGTACTCCTAATGAAAGACCCCCTGCTGAATTGCGGTAATTAGGGGCCAGTGTCCACTGAAAGGGGGAAAAAGGGACGAGATCGTACTTTTGAATCAATGGCCAGAAGCCATTGGCAGTGCAGGCATCAACAATAATGGTGTTATTTCACCCATTAACACTTAAGGTACCTCATGCAGTGGCTGTGATATGGTTACTTAACAAAATATCTTTACCAGACATCTCTCCTACATAACAGTTCTTCTTTCACAGCCACACCTTGTTGTCGAGAGATGTGCTACACTTAATCCATCCACACTGCTACCTACCCCACAGATGGAAAGCCTCATGATTGCATGTCAGAAATAACCATCAGTGTTTTACCCAGGCCAGACTTAACTGATATACGTTATGAAAATGCAGAAATAACTATATTTATTCAACAGGTCAAGCAAAAAACCCTGATGGCACAAATGCTACAGGATTTACAGTAGTAACAAAAACTGAAGTTTTCTTAAAACAACCACTACCAAAAAATTACTCTGTTCAAGCGGTCGAATTGGTAGCTTTCACTGAAGCTTGTAAATTAAATAACAAAAAGGTTGTTAACGTTTACACTGACAGTCAGTATGCTAAGTGTGACCAAATTTCATCTGCAGAGGCAAAAGTTTGCAAAGCATGGAGATCTGTGAGGGAGTCTTCTGCCTGCAAAGAGAGGGAAGCGAAAACAGGAAAAGATTTAGCTGCTTGCTTAGCTGCAGCATCAGCTCTGGCATTGCCACAAGCAACAGGATCGTCTGAGTTAGTGTGAGCCGCACACTTACAGACCGAGATTGCTGTAGGCAAAAGGATCGCATCAAGAAGATCAGAAACCTGCTTGGAGTTCAGAATAGTTTTACCATCTGATTTAAGGAAATGCCTGTGTTTCCACAGCGCACCAAAGTCATGAACAACACCAAAAGCATATCTGGAATCTGTGTAAATAGTGACTTACCAGCTGCCAACTTACAAGCTTCAGTAAGTGCAATAAGCTCAGTAGTTTGAGCAGAGAAACGTTTAGGAAGAGAACCAGACAACAAAGTGTCATGTGAAGAACATACTGCAAACCAAACACAGTTAGTACCTGTGGCTGGATCACGCAAAGCTGATCCATCTACAAAAAGAATCATGTCAGAGTTTGGAAGAGGAGTCTCTAAAAGATCAGGTCGGGGTGTACAAACTTGTTCCAAAACAGCTTCACAGTCATGAGGCTCCCCATCCTCAGGAGTTGGAAGCAAAGTAGCAGGATTCAGAACAGTACAACGTTTAACAGTGACATTTGGCATATCACAGAGGTGTATCTGAGCCAACGAGCAGTTGAAAGATGTGAAGTTTTCTGCTCGAGAAGAATAATGGCAACAGCATGAGGAACCAAAACAGTCAAATTAGCGTAGCCCACAATATCTTGGGAGGCCAGGACAGCTTTCTCTGCAGCTGCAACAGCACGAAGACAACCAGGCAGGCCTGCAGCCACAGAGTCCAGTTTTGCTGAGAAATGAGCCACTGGCCTTTGCCTGCCCCATGTTCCTGCATAAGAACAGATGTCATACAACCATGCTTCTCATCAACTGCCTGTATGAAAGGTTTATGAGGATCTGGAATGCCAAGTGTTGGTGCTGTTTGAAGAGCCAGCTTAAGCTGACTAAAGGCTGATTCAGCCTCAGGAGTCCATGGAACACGATCAGACTGACTGGAGGCCTTTACCATGGATAAGAGCACCTAAGAGAGCTTCGAGAAAAGAGTAGTTAGGAATAAAGTTCCTGCAGTAAGATGTTATACCTAAGAATGACATAAGCTGTTTTTTAGTAACCGGTTTAGGAATGATCTGAACTGCAGCAACACGTTTAGGAGAAAGTGAGCGCCCATCCTTAGAAATCACATGACCCAAAAAGGTGACTTCGTCCTGTACAAACTGTAAATTAGAAAGGCTGGCTTTATGGCCATAAGAAGGAAGATGTTTCAACAGATTCACTGTCTTTTTCACACTGTTGTTTAGATGGACTACATAAAAGGATGTCATCCACATACTGCAAAAGAGCAGAGCCTGTGGTTGATTGAAGTTAATCCAGACTAGCTTTGAGGGCAGCATTGTAAATAGTGGGACTTTCACAGTACCCCTGGCATAACCGGGTAAAAGTCCAAGATCTCCCTTCAAACTAAAAAGCAAACCAAAATGGGCTATCAGGGTGCACTGGCGACAAGTCAACCACTGAGAAAAACTGTGCATCTGATGTAATTTGAGACAAAATAGTGTGTGGGTTGGGCACAGTAGGAGCATGTGGCTGAACTGCAGCATTCACCGCTTGGAGGTCCTGTACAAAACGCCATTCATCTGGCTGGCCAGCATCTTTAATCTTTTTAACAGGAAACAATGGAGTAAGCACAGGTGAATTTTCAAAAGGAACAATAACGCCTGTTTTCTGAAAAGATTGAAAAACAGGTTTAATCCCTTTAATTGCTTCAGGCTTAAAAGGGTATTGTTTTTTACATGGACAAAAGTCTGATTTAGGGGTGACAATTACTGGTTCACAGCCTTTTATCAACCCCACATCATATTTGCTCTTAGCCCAAAGATCATTGGGCACTTCAGCCAACATGGGTATCGAAGACAAATCTGTTTCAGATAAAAAACATGCTTCAAAATGTGATTCTGTGGTAGGAATTAAGTCCACAGTTCTTTGACAATGCATTGTACTCAAAAATGTTTTTTTGTACGCTGACAATCGTTCAGAAAACATCAAATTTGGATCAGCAGGTGAAACGGTCCACTCCATTTCTCTCTGACATGTAGCAACAAACTCTCCCACACCTTGTCACTGCCAGTGTGTACGTTTGGCCAAGGAAATGTGAGGGCGAGTACCACAAACATTAAAAAAATCGAAGTGCTCTGGAGTGAGCGACACAGCCAATAAAGTAGGCGCACATATTTTTTCACTTCTTCTCATAGTCATTGTCAGGCCCCAAAGAAATGTGTGATGTGCAGTGCAAATCAGTAGGTTGCATGAAATCAGAAAGGGGTGAAACTAACGCTTTTGCTTCTTCCACTAGTTGTTGTGAAAAAGGAGAGCTGGGAAGTTTCCACTCATAAGCATATGTAAGTGCAGATGAATCAAACTGCACTGCTGTGAAAACTTTGTCAGACTGTAACATAACCTTAACACCCTCTGGTGTAGAAGTTAAAATAATGCCTAATTTACACATGAGATCACAGCCCATCAGGTTAATGGGACACAACTCTGATAACAAAAATGAGTGTTTGAAGGAGAGCTCATCGGGAGTGACAACACGCAATGGGCATTGTCATTTTCTCCTTCACAACCTGGCCTGATGCAGACATAGAGTAAACGTGGTTTCCACTTAACTTTGGAGGACAATCAAACTCCCCTGACGTCACTACTGATGAACATAATTTCCTATATTCTGAGAGAAATATCTTTGCTCTAGGACGGAAATAGCATGCAAAACTTTACTACGTGAATCACAGTCGGCAAGCGTTTCTTCACTACACAGAGCAGGAAAAATGTGTGAGTGTGTTTATGCTATCACCCATTAGTGGAGGCTCCGCTGCCGCGTGACGTCCAGAACCTGCCTCCCACCCTCAGTCAGCCTTTTGCCCAATTTCATCACTTTTCAGCTGTGGACAGTCCTTCTTCCAGTGTCCAGTCTGGCCACAGTAAAAACAAATATTCGGATCATAGCTCTGGCGTGGCCCATTTCGACCTCCTCTCCCACACGTCCACGTCTTCGACTTCGGCCTCGTCCTCTGTTTACACACACTGCGTAATACATGGTCATGGCTGCCAAATGCAGCTCCTTTTCACACTTGTCCCTTTTGGTTGTCTTACGCGTCTCAACTTGGTTATGAGCATGGTGAGCATATCGGCGAACGTCAGCCAAACGAGGACCCTCACACCATCCCACGTAAATGTTCTTTACTTCAGTGGCGACATCTGGCATGAGGCCTTTAATTATTGCATCGCAAACTGTGGCCTTCTCTCAGCCAAACACCTCTGATCTCGCTTTTCATGATGTAAGTTCCTGCGTATGCTGCCGCTTACCTGGATGACGTCATCATCCATAGCAACAGCTGGGCGGAGCATGTTCAGCAGATGGCGGCAGTGCTGGAGTCACGGGGCTCACGGCCAAACCAAAGAAGTGTGCAGTTGGATGGAGGGAGGTACGGTATCTGGGGTACCACTTGGGCGGCGGACAGGTGCGTCCACAGGTAGACAAGACAGCAGCGATTGCAGCCTGCCCAAAACCTAAGACCAAGAAAGAGGTGAGGCGGTTTTTGGGGCTGGCCGGATATTACCGGCGATTTATTCCCAACTTCGCGGAGCTGACCAGCCCTTTGACCAACCTTACCCGAAAAGGTGCCTCTGATCCGGTCCGGTGGACGAAGCAGTGCCAGGTGTCACTTGAGAGGGTAAAGCAGACCCTCTGTGGGGAGCCTCTTCTCCACACACCTAACTCCTCTCTCCCATTTGTCCTGCAGACTGATGCATCGGGAAGGGGGTTGGGGGCTGTTCTGTCCCAGCAGGTGCGGGGCGTTGACCACCCAGTGCTTTACATCAGCCAGAAACTATCCGAGAGGGAGACCAGATACAACACGGTGGAGAGGGAGTGCCTGGCCATCCGGTGGGTGGTCGGCGCTCTGCGGTATTACTTGCTGGGGCGCCCATTCACCCTTTGCTCGGACCTTGCTCCCCTCCAGTGGCTCCACCGAATGAAAAATGTCAATGCACGGATCACCCGCTGGTATCTGGCACTACAGCCTTTTAAATTCAAAGTGGTCCATAGGCCGGGGGCACAGATGGCTGTGGCCGACTTCCTTTACAGCTCGCATGGCGAGGTGTGTGTGTGTGTGTGTGTGTGTGGGGGGGGGGGGGGGGGGGGGGGGGGGGTGAGGCCGGACCGCTCCCCGGCCAAGGTCAGGCGGTGGAGGTATGTGGAGGGGGCGTGGTGCATCAGCTGCAGGAGAGAGCTGTGGAGAGAGCTCTGGGGAGCAGGACTAGGTGAGTGATTAGTACACCGGCAGTCACTTGTCTAATCACTCTCCTCTTTAAAAAACTCAGAGCTGTAAGGAGGATTGAAGTGGAGTCGGCAGCACGAACCGGGAGGGAAGGCCTGCGAACGACTCCACATTCATGAAAAAGGGTTAAATAAACTATACGTTGAACCGTCCTCTGTCTCTGAGTCTCTCTGAAAGAACCCGCAGTGGCAACAGGCCGCCTCAATGTGGAATTATTAAAGACAGTAAAGGACGATCTCTCTCGTTGGAAGTCCTTACCTATATCACTTATGGGGAGAGTTACAACCATTAAAATGATGATACTACCAAAAGTTAACTATCTGTTCTCAATGATCCCCATAAAACCACCTGCTACTTGGTTTAAGTCACTAGATTCATGCATCTCTAAATTTCTGTGGAAAAACAAACCACCACGTATTAGTTTAAAAACCCTACAGAAGACCAAGGACAGGGTGGATTAGATTTACCTAATTTTCAGCACTATTCCTTAGCCAATAGGTTACAGTATATATCAAAATGGTTTAAACCTAGCCCAATAGATGAACATGGATAAGTATAGAACAAGCATTGTGTGATAATCTGGAAATCTCTGACCTGCCACTTATTAGTCAAATAGTGAAAAATCACAAATGTTTCAAAAGCATTAACATCAGCACCTCTCTGACAGCCTGGTGGGAATTTCTTAAAATAACAAAGTCTTCACTTGTCCCGTGTAAGCTTACACCCATCTGGAACAATCCTGACATCCTGCAAAACAAAAAAATGCTAAACTTTACTCTGTGGAAGATCAAAGGAATCAAACATCTGGAACATATAATCCAAAATGGACATTTTATTTCATTTGATGAGCTCATATCACAACATGAGATAGGCAGCAATAAATTCCTAGAATATCAACAACTTAAGTCTATAATAACAAAGAAATATATCCTCCACCAACCAGACTTACAACTCCCGATTAGGGTAGCAGAATTTCTAAGCATCTGCACCCCAAAACTACTATCAAAAATATATAAATTATTGTCTAAGATAGATGACACAATGTCTCTACCGTCCTCAAAATGGGAGGCAGATTTATCCATCAGTTCTAGTCATAGCTTCTGGCCACAAATATGTTTGAACACCTTCACAATGACTCGAAATCCTAATTTACAGCTCATACAATACAAAATTCTTCATAGAACACACTATACAGGACAAAGGATGTTCAGGATGGGTCTAACACACTCAAACATCTGCTCACATTGCACAGATAACACACCTGATGATTATGCACACGCTTTGTGGTTTTGTGCGCCTGTCCAGAAGTTCTGGCTTGAAGTCTGTGCGGACCTATCAACATGGCTAAAGTGTAGCATTCCTGCATGCCCCACACTGTGCATACTGGGTGACTTAGACAACATCAACGTGGAATTTAGCTTAGCACACATGATCCTCACAGTGTTATGTATAGCAAAGAAAACTATTCTCATGAACTGGAAAGCGAAGAACAATCTGTGTATTAACCAGTTTAGAAATTTTCTTTTAGATTATATTAGCATGGAAACAATGTCTGCTTCCTCAAAACATCAATTGGCTGAATTTAATTCTCTCTGGTCCCCTCTGATTAGCTTGATCACATAGTGTTGGTGGTGGGTTGATGTCCCGTCGCTCTGGGCGGTTGGGTGTGTGCTGGGGGGGGGCTGTGTGGCTTCGGGCGTCTGGTGGTCTCTCGGGTCGTGGGGACCGGGTTGGTCATTGCTGGGGGGGACTGTGTGTCGGGCTTGGAGGGCAGTTTTGGGGGCTTGCGGGTGGGGCTGTCTTGCGGTGTGGGGCGGGGTCCCTGAGGGCCTTGGGGTGGTGGCTGCTGGCTCTGTACCGGGTGACGGGGCCGCTCTGGCGTGGGTGGTGGAGCTGGGCCTGGACCTGGTGGCTTGCCGCTGCCTTGTGCCCGGGGCGGGGCCCTGCCTGTGCCTGGGGGGTCTGGGTTGCCCTGGACATGCCACAGTATGCGTGGGTTGGTGCAGGTCCTGGTGCCGGCCTTGTTGCTCTGGGAACTCCAAGGTGTCCGCAGGTGGTTGTTTTTTTTAGGGTGTTGGGGCGTGCGGTGAGGAGGAGGGGGTCTGTATGGGGGTGTGCTTTTCCCCTGTTGGGGGGGGCCTGGGGGGGCCTGGGTGATGGTGGGTCTCAGGCCCGGGCTGCTGCGACTGGTGTGACCGGGTGATTTGTTTGTTTGTTTGTTTGATTTTTGTTGTTGTTTGTTTGTTTTTGTAGAGGTCCTCTGGGGTGGGGTTGGGTTGAGTGGGGTGGGGCGGGATGGGTTCCTTCTGGGGGTACAGTAGCTCCCGGAATATGGTGACTGCAGGCCCCGAGCCTGGTGGACATCAGGCCCTCCTGCCCTGTGTTGGGTCCCAGGTAGCGGGGATGCCTATTGCAGCCAGTCTCTGGCTGCCCCCTCCGGGGTGGGAGGGACCAGGAGGATGAATTATTTATTCTGCTAGTTTATATATTGTAAACATAAACAATAAACAATTATAAAACTTCCCTTGGCAAAGCAAATCTGTTTGGCATAAAGGTATTCAGACTACAATTCTGCTGCCATAATGCACAATTCCGGATTTTGATATAAAATGAATTCCTTCACTCAAACCAAGTTAAAACTGCATTTTCCTTCATATTTATCCATGTCTAAATAGCTTTGAACAAAAAAGAACGTTGTACTTTGCAGGATAGGAAACAACAACACTAAACCTTTAGGAATCCGAGAATAAGCTTATTTTTACGAGTTCTACACAATTTCGGATTTTGATATAAAATGAATTCCTTCACTCAAACTAAGTTAAAACTTCTTTGTCCTTCATATTTATCCATGTCCAAATAGCTTTAAACAAAAAAGAACGTTGTACTTTGCAGGATAGGAGAGAACAACACTAAACCTTTTCAGGAATCCGAGAATAAGCGTCGTTTCACGAGTTCTACACAATTCCGGATTTTGATATAAAATTAATTCCTTCACTCAAACCAAGTTGTGATATGTCTATGCAAGGACCACATATTAAATGGATTTGTATCAATAGGAGTTGAAAAAGGAGCTTGCTCCGTTCACTCCAAGCATCGACCCGGTACTGCAGTGCCGCTGGGAACGGTGCGCTCTCCTCTGCTCTTGTGAAAAAGCAAACAGCGGTGCAGGATGGAAGTTTCAGGGACCCCAAGATGAAACTTTCTTTTAGTCTGCTGAGAAAAGAGAGTGAATGCGAAGTAGACTTTAACACGGCTCTGGGAGCGAGCCGAGTGCGGGCTAACCAGGAGAATTGCTTGAAAGAAATGCGACACCGAATGAGCGGTCAGAACAAAGCCTCAATATGGTGTTCCTGTGGTGTTTTTATAAAATGCGGTGAAAATAAAGGTGTGAATGCCCCATAGAAAACTAAAAGGTGGAGCGGAAGTGTTCGGCTGCAAGAAGGTGTGAATGTCCGACTATATTTGGTGAAAAGCAGGTGAAGCAAGGTCTGAATGCCCAACCTTACATCATCAAAAGCGAGATCAGAGGTTTTTGGCTGCAAGAAGGCCATAGTTTGCCAAAAGCGGGTAAGGTGCGAATGACCGACTAAATATCAAGTAAAAGTGAAGTAAAATATAAATAAAAGTGGGGGCGGAGGTCTTCGGATGCAAGTGGGTGTGAATATCCCACCATACAAGTATGGTGGAGAGGAAGCTGTGAATGGCCGACCATAGTTTGCAAAAAGCGGGTGAGAAAAGGTGCGAATGTCCAACCATACATGATCAAAACAGGGAGCGGAGGTGTTTGGGTGCGACAAGGTGTGAATGTCCACCCATAATTAATGAAAAGCGGGCAACAAGTAGGTTCGAATGCCATACCATACATCATCAAAAGCAGGAGTGGATGTGTTCGGCTACAAGAAGCTGTGAATGTCCAGCCATAATTACTCAAAAACGGGTAAGAAAAGGTAGTATTGCCAGACCATAAATGATCAAAACAGGGAGCGGAGGTGTTCCGCTGTAAGAAGGTGTGAATGTCCGACCATAATTGGTAAAAAGCGGGTAAGAAAAGGTTAAAATACCCGACTGTACACAATATATAGCGGGAGCGGAGTTGTTTGGCTACTAAAAGGTGTGAAAGTCCGACCATGGTTTGTAAAAAGCGGGTAAGAAAAGGTGCGAATGCCGGACAATGTATGATCAAAAGAGGGAACGGAGGTTTTCGGCTGCAAGAAGGTCTAAATGTCCAACCATAATTTGTAAAAACCGGGGAAGAAAAGGCTCGGAAGCCCGACTATACACCATCAAAAGCGGGAGCGGAGGTGTTCAGCTGCAAGAAGGTCTGAATGTCCATCAATAATTGCTAGAAAACATGAAAAAAAATGTTCGAATATCCAACCGCACATGATCATAAGTGGGAGAGGAGGTGTTCAGCTTCAAGAAGGTGTGAATGTCCACCCATAATTCCTCAAAAATGGGTAAAAAAAAAGGTGCGAATGCCCAACCATACATCATCAAAAAAAGGACTGGATGTGTTCGGTTACAAGAAGGTTTGAATGTCCGAGCATAGTTTGTAAAAAAATTTCCAGTTCACTCCATTAAATGCCTTTTCTGCATCTAGAGAGTCGATTGTGGTTTCCAAGTTGTTGATGGTAGAATAGTCTATGAGATTAATGATCCGGTTTGTGAACGAACTGTTGTGCCTACTGCTCTTCAGCCTGTCAAATGAAACGTAGAATTTAAAACGTGACAAATGAACGAAGACCCAAGGAGTTGAGTCGTAAACTAATCAATACACTTTCCTGTGCGAGGACCCGTCAGTCGAGGAGTTGAGTCATGAACGAATCAATACTGTTTCCTGTCCTGCTGACTGAGCTTATGAAGCTGCCGCCTGCCATGTGGTGAGGAAGGGTACTGCATGAAAATGAACGAATCACTCACTGAGACAACTCGTTACTCCCGAGTCATATAAAAAATTTGTTCACGTCGAACGAATTGCTCACGAACGACACATCACTATCTATTTGACGAGTTATGCATGAATTCGGATTTTGCAATAAAATTAATTCCTTCTCTCAAACCAAGTTCAAACTGCTTTGTCCTTCATATTTATCTACTTCTAATCTAGTTTCAACAATAAACAACCCCACATCATATTTGCTCTTCGCCCAAAGATCATTGGGCACTTCAGCCAACATGGGTATCGAAGACAAATCTTTTTCAGATTAAAAACATGCTTCAAAATGTGATTCTGTGGTAGGAATTAATTCCACAGTTCTTTGACAATGCATTGTACTCAAAAATATTTTTTTGTATGCTGACAATCGTTCAGAAAACATAAAATTTGGATCAGCAGGTGAAACGGTCCAATCCGTTTCTTTCTGACATGTAGCAACAAACTCTCCCACACCTTGTCAATGCCAGTGTGTAGGTTTGGCCAAGGAAATGTGAGGGCGAGTACCACAAACATTAAAAAAATCGAATTGCTCTGGAGTGAGCGACACAGCCAATAAAGCAGGCGCACATATTTTTTCACTTCTTCTCATAGTCATTGTCAGGCCCCAAAGAAATGTGTGATCTTCAGTGCAAATCAGCAGGTTGCATGAAATCAGAAAGGGGTGAAACTAACGCTTTTGCTTCTTCCACTAGTTGTTGTGAAAAAGGAGAGCTGGGAAGTTTCCACTCATAAGCATATGTAAGTGCAGATGAATCAAACTGCACTGCTGTGAAAACTTTGTCAGACTGTAACATAACGTTAATACCCTCTGGTGTAGAAGTTAAAATAATGCCTAATTTACACATGAGATCACAGCCCATTAGGTTAATGGGACACAACTCTGATAACAAAAATGAGTGTTTGAAGGAGAGCCCATCGGGAGTGACACACGCAATGGGCGATATCATTTTCTCCTTCACAACCTGGCCTGATGCAGACATAGAGTAAACGTGGTTTCCACTTAACTTTGGAGGACAATCAAACTCCCCTGACGTCACTACTGATGAACATGTTCCTATATTCTGAGAGAAATATCTTTGCTCTAGGACGGAACTAGCATGCAAAACTTTACTACGTGAATCACAGTCGGCAAGCGTTTCTTCACTACACAGAGCAGGAAAAATGTGTGAGTGTGTTTGTGCTATCACCCATTAGTGGAGGCTCCGCTGCCGCGTGACGTCCAGAACCTGCCTCCCACCCTCAGTCAGCCTTTGGCCAAATTTCATCACTTTTCAGCTGTGGACAGTCCTTCTTCCAGTGTCCAGTCTGGCCACAGTAAAAACAAATATTCGGATCATAGCTCTGGCGTGGCCCATTTCGACCTCCTCTCTCACACGTCCACGTCTTCGACTTCGGCCTCGTGCTCTGTTTACACCAACTGCGTAATACATGGTCATGGCTGCCAAATGCAGCTCCTTTTCACACTTGTCCCTTTTGGTTGTCTTACGCGTCTCAACTTGGTTCTGAGCATGGCGAGCATATCGGCGAACGTCAGCAAAACGAGGACCCTCATACCATCCCACGTAAATGTTCTTTACTTCAGTGGCGACATCTGGCATGAGGCCTTTAATTATTGCATCGCAAACTGTGGCCTTCTCTCAGCCAAACACCTCTGATCTCGCTTTTCATGATGTAAGGTTGGGCATGCCGAACACTTCCGCTCCACCTTTTAGTGTTCTATCACACCTTTTTTTTCACCGCATTTTATAGATTATGGTTGGAAATTCTAAACCACTCTCATCCGAAGACCTCTCCTCCCGCTTTTGATCATAGATTGTCAGGCATTCGCACCTTGTCTTACCCGCTTTTTACAAAATTTAGTCGAACATTCACACCTTTTTGCAGCCGAACACAGTTTTTTGCAGCCGAATTTGGGCATTCGAACCTTTTCATACCCACTTTTTACCAACTATGGTCGGACATTCACACCGTCTTACAGCGGAACACCTCCGCTCCCTCTTTTGATGGTGTATGTTCGGGCATTCGAACCTTTTCTTACCCGCTTTTTACAAACTATGCTTGGACATTCAAACCTTCTTGTAGCCGAACACATCCACTCCTGCTTTTGATGATGTATGGTTGGGCATTCGAACCTACTTGTTGCCCGCTTTTCATTAATTATGGGTGGACATTCACACCTTGTCGCAGCCAAACACCTCCGCTCCCTGTTTTGATCATGTATGGTTGGACATTCGCACCTTTTCTCACCCGCTTTTTGCAAACTATGGTCGGCCATTCACAGCTTCCTCTCCACCATACTTGTATGGTGGGATATTCACACCCACTTGCATCCGAAGACCTCCGCCCCCACTTTTGTTGATATTTAGCCGATCATTCGCACCTTACCCGCTTTTGGCAAACTATGGCCTTCTTGCAGCCAAAAACCTCTGATCTCGCTTTTGATGATGTAAGGTTGGGCATTCAGACCTTGCTTCACCTGCTTTTCACCAAATATAGTCGGACATTCACACCTTCTTGCAGCCGAACACTTCCGCTCCACCTTTTAGTTTTCTATGGGGCATTCACACCTTTTTTTACACCGCATTTTATAAAAACACCACAGGAACACCGTATTGAGGCTTTGTTCTGACCGCTCATTCGGTGTTGCGTTTCTTTCAAGCAATTCTCCTGGTTAGCCCGCACTCGGCTCGCTCCCAGAGCCGTGTTAAAGTCTGCTTCGCATTCACTCTCTTTTCTCAGCAGATTAAAGAAACTTCCATCCTGCACCGCTGTTTGCTTTTTCACAAGAGCAGAGGAGAGCGCACCGTTCCCAGCGGCACTGCAGTACCGGGTCGATGCTTGGAGTGAACGGAGCAAGCTCCTTTTTCAACTCCTATTGATAAAAATCCATTTAATATGTAGTCCTTGCATAGACATATCACATATTAAACTGATAAGTACAGATACTACACTTGATCTTAGCCAAAAGGCCGAGAAGCGATAACTGTCCACTGGTTCACGTCCGAGGGCCCTTCCTGGCACAATGCGCACTTGTAGCGGTGTTCTTTTTATGGCCATAGTGTCACTTTGCACCTCCGCCCACCCGCTGCACTGAGCACTCTTCAACCCTTTTAAATGGTATAACTTTACACTACCGCACGCTCCAGCGAGCACCATTCAAGCAACATCGGCACAGTCGCAACAAGTAAGGCGACTCTACTCAGAGAAGTCACTCTGCACAGTAACAAGATTTCTTTTGCACAGACAGAAAGGGCTTCACCCACAAAGGTAAAGCCTGCCAAAAATAGAAACAATTCATTAGTGCTGCTCTCCACGGAAGTCCTTAGTAAAAGGCGAAAGACTTGTACATTATGAAGAGAAACCAGTGTATGATTATCCATCACTGCGGGAGCAGGGCATCAGGCTAGTTGGCATAGCCACCTTCCCCATGGTGAGCTTTGCTTGGTTGAGACGCTTGCTCCCCCCCCTTGCTCCTCGGCTGACCAAGTAGGAACAATCGGGCCCTATTCGATGGCTGCCTTGTCTTTTACTCTGTGCAAAAGACAAGGCAGCCACAAACAACACGGGAACACCGTATTGAGGCTTTGATCTGACTGCTCATTCGGTGTCGCGTTTCTTTCAAGCAATTCTCCCGGTTAGCCCGCACTCGGCTCGCTCCCAGAGCCGTGTTAAAGTCTGCTTCGCATTCACTCTCTTTTATCAGCAGATTAAAAGAAAGTTTCATCTTAGGCTCCCTGAAACTTCCATCCTGCACCGCTGTTTGCTTTTTCACAAGAGCAGAGGAGAGCGCACCGTTCCCAGCGGCACTGCAGTACCGGGTCGATGCTTGGAGTGAACGGAGCAAGCTCCTTTTTCAACTCCTATTGATAAAAATCCATTTAATATGTAGTCTCGCATAGAGGACATATCAGACATTAAACTGATAAGAACAGATACTACACTTGATCTTAGCCAAAAGGCCGAGAAGCGATAACTGTCCACTGGTTCACGTCCGAGGGCCCTTCCTGGCACAATGCGCACTTGTAGCGGTGTTCTTTTTATGGCCATAGTGTCACTTTGCACCTCCGCCCACCCGCTGCACTGAGCACTCTTCAGCCCTTTTAAATGGTATAACTTTACACTACCACACGCTCCAGCGAGCACCATTCAAGCAACAACTTTGCACTCCAGCTTCGAACATCGGCACAGTCGCAACAAGTAAGGCGACTCTACTCAGAGAAGTCACTCTGCACAGTAACAAGATTTCTTTTGCACAGACAGAAAGGGCTTCATCCGCAAAGGTAAAGCCTGCCAAAAATAGAAACAACTCATTAGTGCTGCTCAACGTTGTACTTTGCAGTAAAAGAAAGAGCAAATCTAAAGTTTCAGGAATCCGAGAATAAGCTTACTTTCATGAGTTCTTCACGATTTCGGATTTTGCTATAAAATGAATTCCTTCACTCAAACTAAATTAAAACTGCTAAACCGCTAATCTGTTACATACAAGGCAGATGTCAAATTCACCGAAATAGGATCTAAGGGTATTTGGCCAATCGAGCTGTAGCAGCTTCGGTAAAAGAGTATAAGTTGAAGAGTTTGTGAATAAAGGTGTGCGCACACATAGTGAGTTGTAGGAAAATAGGCAGGGAGCAATGCCGGCTGGGGTATATGTTCTTGTATGTTGTCTGACTGTTTGATTTGAATGTGTTGTGTAAGTGTCCTGAAATGTTATATGTTTGGGCTGTGTGACATGCTTAATGCTTTTCAGTAGCAACCCACTTATTCATATATAGCAACTGACAACATAAGAAGTCCGGACATACTTTGATAGTAGTTGTAGAAGTATCCTTATTGATAATAGATAAACTAATTCATAGTGATAGAACAGTAGATGAACAGGTGCCTGCACATGTCTCATGAAAATAAAATGGGTGTATGATTGCTGACGGCAGAGCAATACTGCCAAACTTATGAGTTCTTTTGGCAAACTTGATTCAGTGTCTTGACGTGTATACGCTGTTTCGCTGACTTGTCACAAGAAACAAAGTGTGTTTGATAAGATCCGACCATTTTATTACGGGAGGATCAGTATGTATGGATTCTGATGTGACTGATAAACCCATTCGTATCTTAAGCATAATCTAATACGTGAGACAACGCCCTGGCACACAATCAAAAAAAAAAAGAGAGAGAGCGGTTTTGTGTCCCCACAGTCCATAATGTAGAAAAGAGAGAAAAAAGCCTTTCTGATTTGGTGTGTGTGCTCACAGTGCAGAGTGTAGAGAAAAGAGAGAAAAGAAAGCCGTTTTGGTGTCACGGGTGTTGTGACTTACACACACACATTTCTGAATTGAGAAAGGAAATTATTTTAGAGAAAGCACTAGAGTTTAGATCCCACATTTGTTGATAGGCATTCATTTAATTTTTCTTTTAATCAGTTTTAAAGTGAATACTAACTGAGAAATGAAAAAGGTGAAGAGTTTAGAAGCTTGGTTCAAGAGCAAAACTTGGTTTATGATCAGCTGAGTCTCTAAACAGAACAGCAAAGGGCTTCATCGAACATTTAAAAAAGATTCAGATTGTTAGAATATCCAGAATTTATAGGAATGGTGGTGATTACTCTTATTTTCTAGAATGGAAATAACTGCACCATGTCTGTTTTATGAATTTAAGGGGCTAAAAAGTTTTGTTCTCGTTTTTCTATGATTAACCGAATGTATGTGAGAGTCCAAACAGACAGAAGGGTTACGGCCGAGCGCTGGACCTTCCAAAAAAGATGAGACAGGCTGGACCTGTGCCATACTAGTTAAGACCTGCCTGTGGATAACAGGTTCATTAAACTCTCACATACACAAACTCACACACGTTCGCACACATACACCCATTCACACACACATTCTTGAACTTGCTGCAAGATTAAACATTTGCATTAACTGACTCCAGCAACTCTGAGTCTCATTGAGAGACTCTTCTCAACAATTGGGTCCTCAAACCAGATCTCAACGTTTTTTCCGCTTTCCAGGGTCGGAGCTGAAACCGTGCACGGGGGAGTCCAGTACTCCTAATGAAAGACCCCCTGCTGAATTGCGGTAATTAGGGGCAAGTGTCCACTGAAAGGGGGAAACAGGGACGAGATCGTACTTTTGAATCAATGGCCAGAAGCCATTGGCAGTGCAGGCATCAACAATAATGGTGTTATTTCACCCATTAACACTTAAGGTACCTCATGCAGTGGCTGTGATATGGTTACTTAACAAAATATCTTTACCAGACATCTCTCCTACATAACAGTTCTTCTTTCACAGCCACACCTTGTTGTCGAGAGATGTGCTACACTTAATCCATCCACACTGCTACCTACCCCACAGATGGAAAGCCTCATGATTGCATGTCAGAAATAACCATCAGTGTTTTACCCAGGCCAGACTTAACTGATATACGTTATGAAAATGCAGAAATAACTATATTTATTCAACAGGTCAAGCAAAAAACCCTGATGGCACAAATGCTACAGGATTTGCAGTAGTAACAGAAACTGAAGTTTTCTTAAAACACCAACTACCAAAAAATTACTCTGTTCAAGCAGTCGAATTGGTAGCTTTAACTGAAGCTTGTAAATTAAATAACAAAAAGGTTGTTAACGTTTACACTGACAGTCAGTATGCCTTCTCAACTGTACATGTGTTAACACAGCATTGGAAAAACAGGTATGTTGACATCCACAGCTAAATGTATAAACTACAAATATTTTAGCATTATTAGATGTTATTCAATTGCCATCTACAATAGACTCGTATGAATGACCGGAAGGAAAACCATACTGCCAAAGAATTTGTTTAAATATGCTGCAGTATTGAGCCACGGACCATGTCATGTCTCAACAGGAGGGATGGAAGCAATAATGAACAAGGTTTTTACAGCATATGGTTTTACTAATTATTGAATTTTTTTTTTTAGAATAAATAAATGAATAAAGTTTTGTCTAGCAGGTCAAATATGTGCAAAATACATTCCACAGGGCAATCTAAGACCAAAACGAAGATAATTCCCTAAGCCAGTGTATCTTTTTCAACATATTTGTTTGTATTTCATTATTTCATTATTGTGTAGATTTCATTGAACTAAATTAATGTTAAGGGAAACGATTCTGCTCAGTGACAACAGAGGTTTTTACCAAATGGTCTGAAATATTTCCATGTGCACAAGCAGATGCACTCTCAGTAGCAAAATCACGCGTAAAATAACTCATTTCTAGATTTGAAATTCCTGAAAAGATCTTCAGTGATAATTTGACACACTTTGTAAACTATGTCATCTCACTGATGGCAAAGAACTTAAAATAGATCTTAGAAACCACTGTGATATAGAAGGTTTCGCTAACACATTGGAATTGTTTTACTATTTACATATGCATGTGCAGTGAAGAATTGCTTGCTGCTGATAAATGCAAAGAAGAACAGCTTACACATAGATGCTCACATATAGGCTGCTGAATGCAATGAAGACCTGCTTATCCAGTAAAGTTCAATGTCAATGTGTAATATTCAATTAGGATTTGCAAAACAGTGAAGTTAAACAATGAATGGGTCCATAGTCGGTATGAGAAGACTACAGGAATATTTACCTGGGTGTACGTTCAAACAGAGATGAGAAAATTGCGATAAATTATTGTTTGTTTGTTTGTTAGTATGTATATGAATGTTATGTGTATAAACTGTGTTGAGTTGTAGTTACTCAGTAGTGTCTCAGTGAAACAACCGACGGGGGAAGCCTTGCGGTGACAACAAAAGCAGTGTTTTACTGATCAGTCAAGTTGCTCCAGTGTACTCCATACAAACTGGTTGGCTACTGAAGGGATAGAAAATGGGGAATACTTGTTTTAAAGCAAACAAGGAATTAGATGGGAAAAATACATGTTTTAACGGGACCCAGACAATATTATATAGATGTCGCCACTGAAGTAAAGAACATTTACGTGGGATGGTGTGAGGGTCCTCGTTTGGCTGACGTTCGCCGATATGCTCGCCATGCTCAGAACCAAGTTGAGACGCGTAAGACAACCAAAAGGGACAAGTTGAAAAGGAGCTGCATGTGGCAACCATGACCATGTATTACGCAGTTGGTGTAAACAGAGGACGAGGCCGAAGTCGAAGACGTGGACGTGTGGGAGAGGAGCCACGCCAGAGCTATGATCCGAATATTTGTTTTTACTGTGGCCAGACTGGACACTGGAAGAAGGACTGTCCACAGCTAAAAAGTGATGAAATTGGGCAAAAGGCTGACTGAGGGTGGGAGGCAGGTTCTGGACGTCACGCGGCAGCGGAGCCTCCACTAATGGGTGATAGCACAAACACACTCACACATTTTTCCTTCTCTGTGTAGTGAAGCAA
The DNA here is from genome assembly GCF_036924035.1 of Leuresthes tenuis. Classification (NCBI taxonomy): domain Eukaryota; kingdom Metazoa; phylum Chordata; class Actinopteri; order Atheriniformes; family Atherinopsidae; genus Leuresthes; species Leuresthes tenuis. The sequence goes on from NW_027325377.1 coordinate 12,198,886, forward strand.
CGCTTGCCGACTGTGATTCACGTAGTAAAGTTTTGCATGCTATTTCCGTCCTAGAGCAAAGATATTTCTCTCAGAATATAGGAACTTATGTTCATCAGTAGTGACGTCAGGGGAGTTTGATTGTCCTCCAAAGTTAAGTGGAAACCACGTTTACTGTATGTCTGCATCAGGCCAGGTTGTGAAGGAGAAAATGACAATGCCCATTGCGTGTTGTCACTCCCGATGAGCTCTCCTTCAAACACTCATTTTTGTTATCAGAGTTGTGTCCCATTAACCTGATGGGCTGTGATCTCATGTGTAAATTAGGCATTATTTTAACTTCTACACCAGAGGGTGTTAAGGTTATGTTACAGCCTGACAAAGTTTTCACAGCAGTGCAGTTTGATTCATCGGCACTTACATATGCTTATGAGTGGAAACTTCCCAGCTCTCCTTTTTCACAACAACTAGTGGAAGAAGCAAAAGCGTTAGTTTCACCCCATTCTGATTTCATGCAACCTACTGATTTGCACTGCACATCACACATTTCTTTGGGGCCTGACAATGACTATGAGAAGAAGTGAAAAAATATGTGCGCCTACTTTATTGGCTGTGTCGCTCACTCCAGAGCATTTCGATTTTTTTAATGTTTGTGGTACTCGCCCTCACATTTCCTTGGCCAAACGTACACACTGGCAGTGACAAGGTGTGGGAGAGTTTGTTGCTACATGTCAGAAAGAAATGGAGTGGACTGTTTCACCTGCTGATCCAAATTTGATGTTTTCTGAACGATTGTCAGCATACAAAAAAACATTTTTGAGTACAATGCATTGTCAAAGAACTGCGGACTTAATTCCTACCACAGAATCACATTTCGAAGCATGTTTTTTATCTGAAACAGATTTGTCTTCGATACCCATGTTGGCTGAAGTGCCCAATGATCTTTGGGCTAAGAGCAAATATGATGTGGGGTTGATAAAAGGCTGTGAACCAGTAATTGTCACCCCTAAATCAGACTTTTGTCCATGTAAAAAACAATACCCTTTTAAGCCTGAAGCAATTAAAGGGATTAAACCTGTTTTTCAATCTTTTCAGAAAACAGGCGTTATTGTTCCTTTTGAAAATTCACCTGTGCTTACTCCATTGTTTCCTGTTAAAAAGATTAAAGATGCTGGCCAGCCAGATGAATGGCGTTTTGTACAGGACCTCCAAGCGGTGAATGCTGCAGTTCAGCCACATGCTCCTACTGTGCCCAACCCACACACTATTTTGTCTCAAATTACATCAGATGCACAGTTTTTCTCAGTGGTTGACTTGTCGCCAGTGCACCCTGATAGCCCATTTTGGTTTGCTTTTTAGTTTGAAGGGAGATCTTGGACTTTTACCCGGTTATGCCAGGGGTACTGTGAAAGTCCCACTATTTACAATGCTGCCCTCAAAGCTAGTCTGGATTAACTTCAATCAACCACAGGCTCTGCTCTTTTGCAGTATGTGGATGACATCATTTTATGTAGTCCATCTAAACAACAGTGTGAAAAAGACCAAATGACTCAAATAACTTTCTTGCTTTCAAAATTTTTCCTCTAGTGACGCTGACTTAGAGAGGGATGAAGATAATCATGTTTAATTGTTCATGTTTTGATTGTTTATCATTGGACACTTTATTACTATGATGCCTGCATTTTAAACTCACGTTGTGTGCAAATGCAGGCTGATGTTTTACAGATAAAGTTATTATTTTCCTTGTTTCTTTTGGGTTGATTAATATAATGGTATTATTATAATCAAAAGGGAGGAATGTAATGGAAAATAATTCTTATATGCATTGTATTGAGTGTTACTGTGTATAACCTGCAAATGACCGAGCTGCAAGGTACCACCCTGCCCTGTTTTCTTAAATTCCTCTTTACAATGGTGGGCTTGTTATAATGAGATAGCTGCACTTTAGGGGGGACAGGGTTAGGCTGGTATTTACGAGTGTGTCTGGGTAACCTCAACTGATGGTTGGGGAGGAAAGTTAGAAGAACAATCAATTATACCCAAAAACAGATGACGTGATGAGCGGGCAATATAACTGTGTGTTTTTGCTTCAGTGGTCAGAGCAACTCTGTATTCTGTACTGTGTTGTTCTCTCTTGCAAGATATTATTATTAAAGTCTCTTATCTCCTCACAAGAAAATAACTGACTCCCCAAATGCAAGTGTCAGGACAAATGATCAAACTTCTCCAAGCTTCAGTCTGCAGAGAAGTACAAGACAGGGTTGCTCACTTTCTCCCTCACTTTTTGCTATTTTCATCAAACCTTTAGCAGCTGCTATCAGACAAGATAGAAATATTAAAGACATCCAACCCCAAAATATTGAGCATAAAATAAGTCTTTATGCTGATGATGTATTACTTTTCCTTCAGAACTCACAGACGTCTCTCACTCACGATCACACTCATAAATAAATTCTCAGCACTTTCTGACTACTCTATCAATTGGTCTAAGACCACAGTTCTGCCCATTAACTGTAGGGTCCAGAATATACCTGCGATCACTTTACAGTCAGGAAAGATTAGATATTTAGGCATAAACATTTCCTCCAGGCTCTCAGAGCTAACAAAGCTAATTTATGTGCAATTATTAAAGACAGTAGAGGACAATCTCTCTCGTTGGAAGTCCTTACCTATATCACTTATGGGGAGAGTTACAACCATTAAAATGATGATACTACCAAAAGTTAACTATTTGTTCTCAATGATCCCCATAAAACCAACCTGCTACTTGGTTTAAGTCACTAGATTCATGCATCTCCAAATTTCCGTGGAAAAACAAACCACCACGTATTAGTTTAAAAACCCTACAGAAGACCAAGGACAGTGGTGGATTAGATTTACCTAATTTTCAGCACTATTCCTTAGCCAATAGGTTACAGTATATATCAAAATGGTTTAAACCTAGCCCAATAGATGAACATGGATAAATATAGAACAAGCATTGTGTGATAATCTGGAAATCTCTGACCTGCCACTTATTAGTCAAAACGTAAAAAATCACAAATGTTTCAAAAGCATTAACATCAGCACCTCTCTGACAGCCTGGTGGGAATTTCTTAAAATAACAAAGTCTTCACTTGTCCCGTGTAAGCTTACACCCATCTGGAACAATCCTGACATCCTGCAAAACAAAAAAATGCTAAACTTTACTCTGTGGAAGATCAAAGGAATCAAACATCTGGAACATATAATCCAAAATGGACATTTTATTTCATTTGATGAGCTCATATCACAACATGAGATAGGCAGCAATAAATTCCTAGAATATCAACAACTTAAGTCTATAATAACAAAGAAATATATCCTCCACCAACCAGACTTACAACTCCCGATTAGGGTAGCAGAATTTCTAAGCATCTGCACCCCAAAACTACTATCAAAAATATATAAATTATTGTCTAAGATAGATGACACAATGTCTCTACCGTCCTCAAAATGGGAGGCAGATTTATCCATCAGTTCTAGTCATAGCTTCTGGCCACAAATATGTTTGAACACCTTCAGAATGACTCAAAATCCTAATTTACAGCTCATACAATACAAAATTCTTCATAGAACACACTATACAGGACAAAGGATGTTCAGGATGGGTCTAACACACTCAAACATCTGCTCACATTGCACAGATAACACACCTGATGATTATGCACACGCTTTGTGGTTTTGTGCGCCTGTCCAGAAGTTCTGGCTTGAAGTCTGTGCGGACCTATCAACATGACTAAAGTGTAGCATTCCTGCATGCCCCACACTGTGCATACTGGGTGACTTAGACAACATCAACGTGGAATTTAGCTTAGCACACATGATCCTCACAGTGTTATGTATAGCAAAGAAAACTATTCTCATGAACTGGAAAGCGAAGAACAATCTGTGTATTAACCAGTTTAGAAATTTTCTTTTAGATTATATTAGCATGGAAACAATGTCTGCTTCCTCAAAAAATCAATTGGCTGAATTTAATTCTCTCTGGTCCCTTCTGATTAGCTTGATCACATAGTGGTGGTGGTGGGTTGCTGTCCCGTCGCTCTGGGCGGTTGGGTGTGTGCTGGGGGGGGCTGTGTGGCTTCGGGCGTCTGGTGGTCTCTCGGGTCGTGGGGAAATACAGCAGCCCTGTATTATTGCTTCCTGTGAAATCAAGATACAATGTGCACATGCTGGTTACAAATAAGAAAATACAAACAACAAACAGTTTCTTCCATGGTTCACAGCATGTGTATGATCATCTTCATCGCTGGTCTCAGTAAGGATGTTTCAATCTTCGGTGTCAGAGGTTACTAGCACTTAACACACCGGTGGAGTACAGCTTTTACTGCTGACTCTTATCTTTGTCCTTCCGGGCGTGTTGGTTAGGCTGATGTATGTCAGGGTGGAAGTCATCTACTGGTTCTGGTACCTTCTTACAGTGACTGGCATGAATCCAGGTTGCTCTCTCTGCAACTTTAACAGCTGTGTGAGTGACCAGTAGCACCTGGAACGGGCCTTGCCAACGTTTGGACTTCCAATGTTTCCTGCGAAGTTCCTTCACCACCTGTCATCTGGTTGGAGTGGTGTGTTTTCTGTGGCTGGAAGGGCTGCTTTTACTGCCTGTGAAACTTGAGATAGAACAGTGGAAAGGTTTCGACAGTAAGACAACATAGCATCATCACAAACAGTTGTGGAAGGGAGGGGTCTGGTTACAGGTCCCAATCCCAGGTTAGGAGGTCTGCCAAATAAAATTTCAAATGGGCTGAGATTCACTTGAGCTCTGATTCTCATTCTCATGTAGGTAAGCACAATAGGTAATGCTTTTGTCCATGGCAGAACTGTTTCTTCACAACATTTGGCTAACTTGGACTTTAATGTACCATTTTCTCTTTCCACAGCACCTCCACTCTGTGGATGATAAGCACAATGTGTGCGCAAGCTTATTCCCAGGAATTTACCAACCTCAGTCAATGCAGTGTTTACAAAATGTGTGCCATTATCACTGCTGATCTTCTCTGGAATGCCCCATCTAGGAATGATTTCTGTTTAGCAGTGCTTTAGTCACTGCATTACTGTTTGCATGTTTTGCAGGGAAAACTTCAACCCATTTACTAAACACGTCCACTATTACTAGTGCATATTTCTTTCCTTCAGCTGGTGTGAGTTCAACAAAATCCATCATCAAATGTTCAAAAGGTTTCTCTGGTGGAGGGTGTGCAACTTGCGATGTGTGTAATGCCTTTCCTACATTATGTGTGGCACAAACCATACATGACTGACAGTATTTTTGCGCATATGAACTGAACCCTTTTGTGAACCACTGAGCAGTGAGTGCATTCAGCATCCCTCCTTTTGACACATGGTTCAACCCATGTGTCAATTTTGAAAAATGAGGAAAAAAATGTTTAGGTAGACAGGGTTTACCCTCAGGTCCCATCCAAACACCATCCGTATGAGTTGCACCCACAGAGGACCAAATGCGTCCAGAGGACCAAATTTCATCTGCAGAGGCAAAAGTTTGCAAAGCATGGAGATCTGTGAGGGAGTCTTCTGCCTGCAAAGAGAGGGAAGCAAAAACAGGAAAAAAATTAGCTGCTTGCTTAGCTGCAGCATCAGCTCTGGCATTACCACAAGCAACAGGATCGTCTGAGTTAGTGTGAGCCGCACACTTACAGACCGAGATTGCTGTAGGCAAATGGATCGCATCAAGAAGATCAGAAACCTGCTTGGAGTTCAGAATAGTTTTACCATCTGATTTAAGGAAATGCCTGTGTTTCCACAGCGCACCAAAGTCATGAACAACACCAAAAGCATATCTGGAATCTGTGTAAATAGTGACAGACTTACCAGCTGCCAACTTACAAGCTTCAGTAAGTGCAATAAGTTCAGTAGTTTGAGCGGAGAAATGTTTAGGAAGAGAACCAGACAACAAAGTGTCATGTGAAGAACATACTGCAAACCAAACACAGTTAGTACCTGTGGCTGGATCACGCAAAGCTGATCCATCTACAAAAAGAATCATGTCAGAGTTTGGAAGAGGAGTCTCTAAAAGATCAGGTCGGGGTGTACAAACTTGTTCCAAAACAGCTTCACAGTCATGAGGCTCCCCATCCTCAGGAGTCGGAAGCAAAGTAGCAGGATTCAGAACAGTACAACGTTTAACAGTGACATTTGGCATATCACGGAGCACAGAGGTGTATCTGAGCCAACAAGCAGTTGAAAGATGTGAAGTTTTCTGCTCGAGAAGAATAATGGCAACAGTATGAGGAACCAAAACAGTCAAATTAGCGTAGCCCACAATATCTTGGGAGGCCAGGACAGCTTTCTCTGCAGCTGCAACAGCACGAAGACAACCAGGCAGGCCTGCAGCCACAGAGTCCAGTTTTGCTGAGAAATGAGCCACTGGCCTTTGCCTGCCCCATGTTCCTGCATAAGAACAGATGTCATACAACCATGCTTCTCATCAACTGCCTGTATGAAAGGTTTATGAGGATCTGGAATGCCAAGTGTTGGTGCTGTTTGAAGAGCCAGCTTAAGCTCACTAAAGGCTGATTCAGCCTCAGGAGTCCATGGAACACGATCAGCTGACTGGAGCTGCATGTCAGAACTGCAGCTGCCTTTACCATGGATAAGAGCACCTAAGAGAGCTTCGAGAAAAGAGTAGTTAGGAATAAAGTTCCTGCAGTAAGATGTTATACCTAAGAATGACATAAGCTGTTTTTTAGTAACCGGTTTAGGAATGATCTGAACTGCAGCAACACGTTTAGGAGAAAGTGAGCGCCCATCCTTAGAAATCACATGACCCAAAAAGGTGACTTCGTCCTGTACAAACTGTAATTTAGAAAGGCTGGCTTTATGGCCATAAGAAGGAAGATGTTTCAACAGATTCACTGTCTTTTTCACACTGTTGTTTAGATGGACCACATAAAAGGATGTCATCCACATACTGCAAAAGAGCAGAGCCTGTGGTTGATTGAAGTTAATCCAGACTAGCTTTGAGGGCAGCATTGTAAATAGTGGGACTTTCACAGTACCCCTGGCATAACCGGGTAAAAGTCCAAGATCTCCCTTCAAACTAAAAAGCAAACCAAAATGGGCTATCAGGGTGCACTGGCGACAAGTCAACCACTGAGAAAAACTGTGCATCTGATGTAATTTGAGACAAAATAGTGTGTGGGTTGGGCACAGTAGGAGCATGTGGCTGAACTGCAGCATTCACCGCTTGGAGGTCCTGTACAAAACGCCATTCATCTGGCTGGCCAGCATCTTTAATCTTTTTAACAGGAAACAATGGAGTAAGCACAGGTGAATTTTCAAAAGGAACAATAACGCCTGTTTTCTGAAAAGATTGAAAAACAGGTTTAATCCCTTTAATTGCTTCAGGCTTAAAAGGGTACTGTTTTTTACATGGACAAAAGTCTGATTTAGGGGTGACAATTACTGGTTCACAGCCTTTTATCAACCCCACATCATATTTGCTCTTAGCCCAAAGATCATTGGGCACTTCAGCCAACATGGGTATCGAAGACAAATCTGTTTCAGATAAAAAACATGCTTCAAAATGTGATTCTGTGGTAGGAATTAAGTCCACAGTTCTTTGACAATGCATTGTACTCAAAAATGTTTTTTTGTATGCTGACAATCGTTCAGAAAACATCAACTTTGGATCAGCAGGTGAAACAGTCCACTCCATTTATTTCTGACATGTAGCAACAAACTCTCCCACACCTTGTCACTGCCAGTGTGTACGTTTGGCCAAGGAAATGTGAGGGCGAGTACCACAAACATTAAAAAAATCGAAGTGCTCTGGAGTGAGCGACACAGCCAATAAAGTAGGCGCACATATTTTTTCACTTCTTCTCATAGTCATTGTCAGGCCCCAAAGAAATGTGTGATGTGCAGTGCAAATCAGTAGGTTGCATGAAATCAGAAAGGGGTGAAACTAACACTTTTGCTTCTTCCACTAGTTGTTGTGAAAAAGGAGAGCTGGGAAGTTTCCACTCATAAGCATATGTAAGTGCCGATGAATCAAACTGCACTGCTGTGAAAACTTTGTCAGGCTGTAACATAACCTTAACACCCTCTGGTGTAGAAGTTAAAATAATGCCTAATTTACACATGAGATCACAGCCCATCAGGTTAATGGGACACAACTCTGATAACAAAAATTAGTGTTTGAAGGAGAGCTCATCGGGAGTGACAACACGCAATGGGCATTGTCATTTTCTCCTTCACAACCTGGCCTGATGCAGACATAGAGTAAACGTGGTTTCCACTTAACTTTGGAGGACAATCAAACTCCCCTGACGTCACTACTGATGAACATAATTTCCTATATTCTGAGAGAAATATCTTTGCTCTAGGACGGAAATAGCATGCAAAACTTTACTACGTGAATCACAGTCGGCAAGCGTTTCTTCACTACACAGAGCAGGAAAAATGTGTGAGTGTGTTTATGCTATCACCCATTAGTGGAGGCTCCGCTGCCGCGTGACGTCCAGAACCTGCCTCCCACCCTCAGTCAGCCTTTTGCCCAATTTCATCACTTTTCAGCTGTGGACAGTCCTTCTTCCAGTGTCCAGTCTGGCCACAGTAAAAACAAATATTCGGATCATAGCTCTGGCGTGGCCCATTTCGACCTCCTCTCCCACACGTCCACGTCTTCGACTTCGGCCTCGTCCTCTGTTTACACACACTGCGTAATACATGGTCATGGCTGCCAAATGCAGCTCCTTTTCACACTTGTCCCTTTTGGTTGTCTTACGCGTCTCAACTTGGTTATGAGCATGGTGAGCATATCGGCGAACGTCAGCCAAACGAGGACCCTCACACCATCCCACGTAAATGTTCTTTACTTCAGTGGCGACATCTGGCATGAGGCCTTTAATTATTGCATCGCAAACTGTGGCCTTCTCTCAGCCAAACACCTCTGATCTCGCTTTTCATGATGTAAGTTCCTGCGTATGCTGCCGCTTACCTGGATGACGTCATCATCCATAGCAACAGCTGGGCGGAGCATGTTCAGCAGATGGCGGCAGTGCTGGAGTCACGGGGCTCACGGCCAAACCAAAGAAGTGTGCAGTTGGATGGAGGGAGGTACGGTATCTGGGGTACCACTTGGGCGGCGGACAGGTGCGTCCACAGGTAGACAAGACAGCAGCGATTGCAGCCTGCCCAAAACCTAAGACCAAGAAAGAGGTGAGGCGGTTTTTGGGGCTGGCCGGATATTACCGGCGATTTATTCCCAACTTCGCGGAGCTGACCAGCCCTTTGACCAACCTTACCCGAAAAGGTGCCTCTGATCCGGTCCGGTGGACGAAGCAGTGCCAGGTGTCACTTGAGAGGGTAAAGCAGACCCTCTGTGGGGAGCCTCTTCTCCACACACCTAACTCCTCTCTCCCATTTGTCCTGCAGACTGATGCATCGGGAAGGGGGTTGGGGGCTGTTCTGTCCCAGCAGGTGCGGGGCGTTGACCACCCAGTGCTTTACATCAGCCAGAAACTATCCGAGAGGGAGACCAGATACAACACGGTGGAGAGGGAGTGCCTGGCCATCCGGTGGGTGGTCGGCGCTCTGCGGTATTACTTGCTGGGGCGCCCATTCACCCTTTGCTCGGACCTTGCTCCCCTCCAGTGGCTCCACCGAATGAAAAATGTCAATGCACGGATCACCCGCTGGTATCTGGCACTACAGCCTTTTAAATTCAAAGTGGTCCATAGGCCGGGGGCACAGATGGCTGTGGCCGACTTCCTTTACAGCTCGCATGGCGAGGTGTGTGTGTGTGTGTGGGGGGGGGGGGGGGGGGGGTGAGGCCGGACCGCTCCCCGGCCAAGGTCAGGCGGTGGAGGTATGTGGAGGGGGCGTGGTGCATCAGCTGCAGGAGAGAGCTGTGGAGAGAGCTCTGGGGAGCAGGACTAGGTGAGTGATTAGTACACCGGCAGTCACTTGTCTAATCACTCTCCTCTTTAAAAAACTCAGAGCTGTAAGGAGGATTGAAGTGGAGTCGGCAGCACGAACCGGGAGGGAAGGCCTGCGAACGACTCCACATTCATGAAAAAGGGTTAAATAAACTATACGTTGAACCGTCCTCTGTCTCTGAGTCTCTCTGAAAGAACCCGCAGTGGCAACAGGCCGCCTCAATGTGGAATTATTAAAGACAGTAAAGGACGATCTCTCTCGTTGGAAGTCCTTACCTATATCACTTATGGGGAGAGTTACAACCATTAAAATGATGATACTACCAAAAGTTAACTATCTGTTCTCAATGATCCCCATAAAACCACCTGCTACTTGGTTTAAGTCACTAGATTCATGCATCTCTAAATTTCTGTGGAAAAACAAACCACCACGTATTAGTTTAAAAACCCTACAGAAGACCAAGGACAGGGTGGATTAGATTTACCTAATTTTCAGCACTATTCCTTAGCCAATAGGTTACAGTATATATCAAAATGGTTTAAACCTAGCCCAATAGATGAACATGGATAAGTATAGAACAAGCATTGTGTGATAATCTGGAAATCTCTGACCTGCCACTTATTAGTCAAATAGTGAAAAATCACAAATGTTTCAAAAGCATTAACATCAGCACCTCTCTGACAGCCTGGTGGGAATTTCTTAAAATAACAAAGTCTTCACTTGTCCCGTGTAAGCTTACACCCATCTGGAACAATCCTGACATCCTGCAAAACAAAAAAATGCTAAACTTTACTCTGTGGAAGATCAAAGGAATCAAACATCTGGAACATATAATCCAAAATGGACATTTTATTTCATTTGATGAGCTCATATCACAACATGAGATAGGCAGCAATAAATTCCTAGAATATCAACAACTTAAGTCTATAATAACAAAGAAATATATCCTCCACCAACCAGACTTACAACTCCCGATTAGGGTAGCAGAATTTCTAAGCATCTGCACCCCAAAACTACTATCAAAAATATATAAATTATTGTCTAAGATAGATGACACAATGTCTCTACCGTCCTCAAAATGGGAGGCAGATTTATCCATCAGTTCTAGTCATAGCTTCTGGCCACAAATATGTTTGAACACCTTCACAATGACTCGAAATCCTAATTTACAGCTCATACAATACAAAATTCTTCATAGAACACACTATACAGGACAAAGGATGTTCAGGATGGGTCTAACACACTCAAACATCTGCTCACATTGCACAGATAACACACCTGATGATTATGCACACGCTTTGTGGTTTTGTGCGCCTGTCCAGAAGTTCTGGCTTGAAGTCTGTGCGGACCTATCAACATGGCTAAAGTGTAGCATTCCTGCATGCCCCACACTGTGCATACTGGGTGACTTAGACAACATCAACGTGGAATTTAGCTTAGCACACATGATCCTCACAGTGTTATGTATAGCAAAGAAAACTATTCTCATGAACTGGAAAGCGAAGAACAATCTGTGTATTAACCAGTTTAGAAATTTTCTTTTAGATTATATTAGCATGGAAACAATGTCTGCTTCCTCAAAACATCAATTGGCTGAATTTAATTCTCTCTGGTCCCCTCTGATTAGCTTGATCACATAGTGTTGGTGGTGGGTTGATGTCCCGTCGCTCTGGGCGGTTGGGTGTGTGCTGGGGGGGGGCTGTGTGGCTTCGGGCGTCTGGTGGTCTCTCGGGTCGTGGGGACCGGGTTGGTCATTGCTGGGGGGGACTGTGTGTCGGGCTTGGAGGGCAGTTTTGGGGGCTTGCGGGTGGGGCTGTCTTGCGGTGTGGGGCGGGGTCCCTGAGGGCCTTGGGGTGGTGGCTGCTGGCTCTGTACCGGGTGACGGGGCCGCTCTGGCGTGGGTGGTGGAGCTGGGCCTGGACCTGGTGGCTTGCCGCTGCCTTGTGCCCGGGGCGGGGCCCTGCCTGTGCCTGGGGGGTCTGGGTTGCCCTGGACATGCCACAGTATGCGTGGGTTGGTGCAGGTCCTGGTGCCGGCCTTGTTGCTCTGGGAACTCCAAGGTGTCCGCAGGTGGTTGTTTTTTTTAGGGTGTTGGGGCGTGCGGTGAGGAGGAGGGGGTCTGTATGGGGGTGTGCTTTTCCCCTGTTGGGGGGGGCCTGGGGGGGCCTGGGTGATGGTGGGTCTCAGGCCCGGGCTGCTGCGACTGGTGTGACCGGGTGATTTGTTTGTTTGTTTGTTTGATTTTTGTTGTTGTTTGTTTGTTTTTGTAGAGGTCCTCTAGGGTGGGGTTGGGTTGAGTGGGGTGGGGCGGGATGGGTTCCTTCTGGGGGTACAGTAGCTCCCGGAATATGGTGACTGCAGGCCCCGAGCCTGGTGGACATCAGGCCCTCCTGCCCTGTGTTGGGTCCCAGGTAGCGGGGATGCCTATTGCAGCCAGTCTCTGGCTGCCCCCTCCGGGGTGGGAGGGACCAGGAGGATGAATTATTTATTCTGCTAGTTTATATATTGTAAACATAAACAATAAACAATTATAAAACTTCCCTTGGCAAAGCAAATCTGTTTGGCATAAAGGTATTCAGACTACAATTCTGCTGCCATAATGCACAATTCCGGATTTTGATATAAAATGAATTCCTTCACTCAAACCAAGTTAAAACTGCATTTTCCTTCATATTTATCCATGTCTAAATAGCTTTGAACAAAAAAGAACGTTGTACTTTGCAGGATAGGAAACAACAACACTAAACCTTTAGGAATCCGAGAATAAGCTTATTTTTACGAGTTCTACACAATTTCGGATTTTGATATAAAATGAATTCCTTCACTCAAACTAAGTTAAAACTTCTTTGTCCTTCATATTTATCCATGTCCAAATAGCTTTAAACAAAAAAGAACGTTGTACTTTGCAGGATAGGAGAGAACAACACTAAACCTTTTCAGGAATCCGAGAATAAGCGTCGTTTCACGAGTTCTACACAATTCCGGATTTTGATATAAAATTAATTCCTTCACTCAAACCAAGTTGTGATATGTCTATGCAAGGACCACATATTAAATGGATTTGTATCAATAGGAGTTGAAAAAGGAGCTTGCTCCGTTCACTCCAAGCATCGACCCGGTACTGCAGTGCCGCTGGGAACGGTGCGCTCTCCTCTGCTCTTGTGAAAAAGCAAACAGCGGTGCAGGATGGAAGTTTCAGGGACCCCAAGATGAAACTTTCTTTTAGTCTGCTGAGAAAAGAGAGTGAATGCGAAGTAGACTTTAACACGGCTCTGGGAGCGAGCCGAGTGCGGGCTAACCAGGAGAATTGCTTGAAAGAAATGCGACACCGAATGAGCGGTCAGAACAAAGCCTCAATATGGTGTTCCTGTGGTGTTTTTATAAAATGCGGTGAAAATAAAGGTGTGAATGCCCCATAGAAAACTAAAAGGTGGAGCGGAAGTGTTCGGCTGCAAGAAGGTGTGAATGTCCGACTATATTTGGTGAAAAGCAGGTGAAGCAAGGTCTGAATGCCCAACCTTACATCATCAAAAGCGAGATCAGAGGTTTTTGGCTGCAAGAAGGCCATAGTTTGCCAAAAGCGGGTAAGGTGCGAATGACCGACTAAATATCAAGTAAAAGTGAAGTAAAATATAAATAAAAGTGGGGGCGGAGGTCTTCGGATGCAAGTGGGTGTGAATATCCCACCATACAAGTATGGTGGAGAGGAAGCTGTGAATGGCCGACCATAGTTTGCAAAAAGCGGGTGAGAAAAGGTGCGAATGTCCAACCATACATGATCAAAACAGGGAGCGGAGGTGTTTGGGTGCGACAAGGTGTGAATGTCCACCCATAATTAATGAAAAGCGGGCAACAAGTAGGTTCGAATGCCATACCATACATCATCAAAAGCAGGAGTGGATGTGTTCGGCTACAAGAAGCTGTGAATGTCCAGCCATAATTACTCAAAAACGGGTAAGAAAAGGTAGTATTGCCAGACCATAAATGATCAAAACAGGGAGCGGAGGTGTTCCGCTGTAAGAAGGTGTGAATGTCCGACCATAATTGGTAAAAAGCGGGTAAGAAAAGGTTAAAATACCCGACTGTACACAATATATAGCGGGAGCGGAGTTGTTTGGCTACTAAAAGGTGTGAAAGTCCGACCATGGTTTGTAAAAAGCGGGTAAGAAAAGGTGCGAATGCCGGACAATGTATGATCAAAAGAGGGAACGGAGGTTTTCGGCTGCAAGAAGGTCTAAATGTCCAACCATAATTTGTAAAAACCGGGGAAGAAAAGGCTCGGAAGCCCGACTATACACCATCAAAAGCGGGAGCGGAGGTGTTCAGCTGCAAGAAGGTCTGAATGTCCATCAATAATTGCTAGAAAACATGAAAAAAAATGTTCGAATATCCAACCGCACATGATCATAAGTGGGAGAGGAGGTGTTCAGCTTCAAGAAGGTGTGAATGTCCACCCATAATTCCTCAAAAATGGGTAAAAAAAAAGGTGCGAATGCCCAACCATACATCATCAAAAAAAGGACTGGATGTGTTCGGTTACAAGAAGGTTTGAATGTCCGAGCATAGTTTGTAAAAAAATTTCCAGTTCACTCCATTAAATGCCTTTTCTGCATCTAGAGAGTCGATTGTGGTTTCCAAGTTGTTGATGGTAGAATAGTCTATGAGATTAATGATCCGGTTTGTGAACGAACTGTTGTGCCTACTGCTCTTCAGCCTGTCAAATGAAACGTAGAATTTAAAACGTGACAAATGAACGAAGACCCAAGGAGTTGAGTCGTAAACTAATCAATACACTTTCCTGTGCGAGGACCCGTCAGTCGAGGAGTTGAGTCATGAACGAATCAATACTGTTTCCTGTCCTGCTGACTGAGCTTATGAAGCTGCCGCCTGCCATGTGGTGAGGAAGGGTACTGCATGAAAATGAACGAATCACTCACTGAGACAACTCGTTACTCCCGAGTCATATAAAAAATTTGTTCACGTCGAACGAATTGCTCACGAACGACACATCACTATCTATTTGACGAGTTATGCATGAATTCGGATTTTGCAATAAAATTAATTCCTTCTCTCAAACCAAGTTCAAACTGCTTTGTCCTTCATATTTATCTACTTCTAATCTAGTTTCAACAATAAACAACCCCACATCATATTTGCTCTTCGCCCAAAGATCATTGGGCACTTCAGCCAACATGGGTATCGAAGACAAATCTTTTTCAGATTAAAAACATGCTTCAAAATGTGATTCTGTGGTAGGAATTAATTCCACAGTTCTTTGACAATGCATTGTACTCAAAAATATTTTTTTGTATGCTGACAATCGTTCAGAAAACATAAAATTTGGATCAGCAGGTGAAACGGTCCAATCCGTTTCTTTCTGACATGTAGCAACAAACTCTCCCACACCTTGTCAATGCCAGTGTGTAGGTTTGGCCAAGGAAATGTGAGGGCGAGTACCACAAACATTAAAAAAATCGAATTGCTCTGGAGTGAGCGACACAGCCAATAAAGCAGGCGCACATATTTTTTCACTTCTTCTCATAGTCATTGTCAGGCCCCAAAGAAATGTGTGATCTTCAGTGCAAATCAGCAGGTTGCATGAAATCAGAAAGGGGTGAAACTAACGCTTTTGCTTCTTCCACTAGTTGTTGTGAAAAAGGAGAGCTGGGAAGTTTCCACTCATAAGCATATGTAAGTGCAGATGAATCAAACTGCACTGCTGTGAAAACTTTGTCAGACTGTAACATAACGTTAATACCCTCTGGTGTAGAAGTTAAAATAATGCCTAATTTACACATGAGATCACAGCCCATTAGGTTAATGGGACACAACTCTGATAACAAAAATGAGTGTTTGAAGGAGAGCCCATCGGGAGTGACACACGCAATGGGCGATATCATTTTCTCCTTCACAACCTGGCCTGATGCAGACATAGAGTAAACGTGGTTTCCACTTAACTTTGGAGGACAATCAAACTCCCCTGACGTCACTACTGATGAACATGTTCCTATATTCTGAGAGAAATATCTTTGCTCTAGGACGGAACTAGCATGCAAAACTTTACTACGTGAATCACAGTCGGCAAGCGTTTCTTCACTACACAGAGCAGGAAAAATGTGTGAGTGTGTTTGTGCTATCACCCATTAGTGGAGGCTCCGCTGCCGCGTGACGTCCAGAACCTGCCTCCCACCCTCAGTCAGCCTTTGGCCAAATTTCATCACTTTTCAGCTGTGGACAGTCCTTCTTCCAGTGTCCAGTCTGGCCACAGTAAAAACAAATATTCGGATCATAGCTCTGGCGTGGCCCATTTCGACCTCCTCTCTCACACGTCCACGTCTTCGACTTCGGCCTCGTGCTCTGTTTACACCAACTGCGTAATACATGGTCATGGCTGCCAAATGCAGCTCCTTTTCACACTTGTCCCTTTTGGTTGTCTTACGCGTCTCAACTTGGTTCTGAGCATGGCGAGCATATCGGCGAACGTCAGCAAAACGAGGACCCTCATACCATCCCACGTAAATGTTCTTTACTTCAGTGGCGACATCTGGCATGAGGCCTTTAATTATTGCATCGCAAACTGTGGCCTTCTCTCAGCCAAACACCTCTGATCTCGCTTTTCATGATGTAAGGTTGGGCATGCCGAACACTTCCGCTCCACCTTTTAGTGTTCTATCACACCTTTTTTTTCACCGCATTTTATAGATTATGGTTGGAAATTCTAAACCACTCTCATCCGAAGACCTCTCCTCCCGCTTTTGATCATAGATTGTCAGGCATTCGCACCTTGTCTTACCCGCTTTTTACAAAATTTAGTCGAACATTCACACCTTTTTGCAGCCGAACACAGTTTTTTGCAGCCGAATTTGGGCATTCGAACCTTTTCATACCCACTTTTTACCAACTATGGTCGGACATTCACACCGTCTTACAGCGGAACACCTCCGCTCCCTCTTTTGATGGTGTATGTTCGGGCATTCGAACCTTTTCTTACCCGCTTTTTACAAACTATGCTTGGACATTCAAACCTTCTTGTAGCCGAACACATCCACTCCTGCTTTTGATGATGTATGGTTGGGCATTCGAACCTACTTGTTGCCCGCTTTTCATTAATTATGGGTGGACATTCACACCTTGTCGCAGCCAAACACCTCCGCTCCCTGTTTTGATCATGTATGGTTGGACATTCGCACCTTTTCTCACCCGCTTTTTGCAAACTATGGTCGGCCATTCACAGCTTCCTCTCCACCATACTTGTATGGTGGGATATTCACACCCACTTGCATCCGAAGACCTCCGCCCCCACTTTTGTTGATATTTAGCCGATCATTCGCACCTTACCCGCTTTTGGCAAACTATGGCCTTCTTGCAGCCAAAAACCTCTGATCTCGCTTTTGATGATGTAAGGTTGGGCATTCAGACCTTGCTTCACCTGCTTTTCACCAAATATAGTCGGACATTCACACCTTCTTGCAGCCGAACACTTCCGCTCCACCTTTTAGTTTTCTATGGGGCATTCACACCTTTTTTTACACCGCATTTTATAAAAACACCACAGGAACACCGTATTGAGGCTTTGTTCTGACCGCTCATTCGGTGTTGCGTTTCTTTCAAGCAATTCTCCTGGTTAGCCCGCACTCGGCTCGCTCCCAGAGCCGTGTTAAAGTCTGCTTCGCATTCACTCTCTTTTCTCAGCAGATTAAAGAAACTTCCATCCTGCACCGCTGTTTGCTTTTTCACAAGAGCAGAGGAGAGCGCACCGTTCCCAGCGGCACTGCAGTACCGGGTCGATGCTTGGAGTGAACGGAGCAAGCTCCTTTTTCAACTCCTATTGATAAAAATCCATTTAATATGTAGTCCTTGCATAGACATATCACATATTAAACTGATAAGTACAGATACTACACTTGATCTTAGCCAAAAGGCCGAGAAGCGATAACTGTCCACTGGTTCACGTCCGAGGGCCCTTCCTGGCACAATGCGCACTTGTAGCGGTGTTCTTTTTATGGCCATAGTGTCACTTTGCACCTCCGCCCACCCGCTGCACTGAGCACTCTTCAACCCTTTTAAATGGTATAACTTTACACTACCGCACGCTCCAGCGAGCACCATTCAAGCAACATCGGCACAGTCGCAACAAGTAAGGCGACTCTACTCAGAGAAGTCACTCTGCACAGTAACAAGATTTCTTTTGCACAGACAGAAAGGGCTTCACCCACAAAGGTAAAGCCTGCCAAAAATAGAAACAATTCATTAGTGCTGCTCTCCACGGAAGTCCTTAGTAAAAGGCGAAAGACTTGTACATTATGAAGAGAAACCAGTGTATGATTATCCATCACTGCGGGAGCAGGGCATCAGGCTAGTTGGCATAGCCACCTTCCCCATGGTGAGCTTTGCTTGGTTGAGACGCTTGCTCCCCCCCCTTGCTCCTCGGCTGACCAAGTAGGAACAATCGGGCCCTATTCGATGGCTGCCTTGTCTTTTACTCTGTGCAAAAGACAAGGCAGCCACAAACAACACGGGAACACCGTATTGAGGCTTTGATCTGACTGCTCATTCGGTGTCGCGTTTCTTTCAAGCAATTCTCCCGGTTAGCCCGCACTCGGCTCGCTCCCAGAGCCGTGTTAAAGTCTGCTTCGCATTCACTCTCTTTTATCAGCAGATTAAAAGAAAGTTTCATCTTAGGCTCCCTGAAACTTCCATCCTGCACCGCTGTTTGCTTTTTCACAAGAGCAGAGGAGAGCGCACCGTTCCCAGCGGCACTGCAGTACCGGGTCGATGCTTGGAGTGAACGGAGCAAGCTCCTTTTTCAACTCCTATTGATAAAAATCCATTTAATATGTAGTCTCGCATAGAGGACATATCAGACATTAAACTGATAAGAACAGATACTACACTTGATCTTAGCCAAAAGGCCGAGAAGCGATAACTGTCCACTGGTTCACGTCCGAGGGCCCTTCCTGGCACAATGCGCACTTGTAGCGGTGTTCTTTTTATGGCCATAGTGTCACTTTGCACCTCCGCCCACCCGCTGCACTGAGCACTCTTCAGCCCTTTTAAATGGTATAACTTTACACTACCACACGCTCCAGCGAGCACCATTCAAGCAACAACTTTGCACTCCAGCTTCGAACATCGGCACAGTCGCAACAAGTAAGGCGACTCTACTCAGAGAAGTCACTCTGCACAGTAACAAGATTTCTTTTGCACAGACAGAAAGGGCTTCATCCGCAAAGGTAAAGCCTGCCAAAAATAGAAACAACTCATTAGTGCTGCTCAACGTTGTACTTTGCAGTAAAAGAAAGAGCAAATCTAAAGTTTCAGGAATCCGAGAATAAGCTTACTTTCATGAGTTCTTCACGATTTCGGATTTTGCTATAAAATGAATTCCTTCACTCAAACTAAATTAAAACTGCTAAACCGCTAATCTGTTACATACAAGGCAGATGTCAAATTCACCGAAATAGGATCTAAGGGTATTTGGCCAATCGAGCTGTAGCAGCTTCGGTAAAAGAGTATAAGTTGAAGAGTTTGTGAATAAAGGTGTGCGCACACATAGTGAGTTGTAGGAAAATAGGCAGGGAGCAATGCCGGCTGGGGTATATGTTCTTGTATGTTGTCTGACTGTTTGATTTGAATGTGTTGTGTAAGTGTCCTGAAATGTTATATGTTTGGGCTGTGTGACATGCTTAATGCTTTTCAGTAGCAACCCACTTATTCATATATAGCAACTGACAACATAAGAAGTCCGGACATACTTTGATAGTAGTTGTAGAAGTATCCTTATTGATAATAGATAAACTAATTCATAGTGATAGAACAGTAGATGAACAGGTGCCTGCACATGTCTCATGAAAATAAAATGGGTGTATGATTGCTGACGGCAGAGCAATACTGCCAAACTTATGAGTTCTTTTGGCAAACTTGATTCAGTGTCTTGACGTGTATACGCTGTTTCGCTGACTTGTCACAAGAAACAAAGTGTGTTTGATAAGATCCGACCATTTTATTACGGGAGGATCAGTATGTATGGATTCTGATGTGACTGATAAACCCATTCGTATCTTAAGCATAATCTAATACGTGAGACAACGCCCTGGCACACAATCAAAAAAAAAAAGAGAGAGAGCGGTTTTGTGTCCCCACAGTCCATAATGTAGAAAAGAGAGAAAAAAGCCTTTCTGATTTGGTGTGTGTGCTCACAGTGCAGAGTGTAGAGAAAAGAGAGAAAAGAAAGCCGTTTTGGTGTCACGGGTGTTGTGACTTACACACACACATTTCTGAATTGAGAAAGGAAATTATTTTAGAGAAAGCACTAGAGTTTAGATCCCACATTTGTTGATAGGCATTCATTTAATTTTTCTTTTAATCAGTTTTAAAGTGAATACTAACTGAGAAATGAAAAAGGTGAAGAGTTTAGAAGCTTGGTTCAAGAGCAAAACTTGGTTTATGATCAGCTGAGTCTCTAAACAGAACAGCAAAGGGCTTCATCGAACATTTAAAAAAGATTCAGATTGTTAGAATATCCAGAATTTATAGGAATGGTGGTGATTACTCTTATTTTCTAGAATGGAAATAACTGCACCATGTCTGTTTTATGAATTTAAGGGGCTAAAAAGTTTTGTTCTCGTTTTTCTATGATTAACCGAATGTATGTGAGAGTCCAAACAGACAGAAGGGTTACGGCCGAGCGCTGGACCTTCCAAAAAAGATGAGACAGGCTGGACCTGTGCCATACTAGTTAAGACCTGCCTGTGGATAACAGGTTCATTAAACTCTCACATACACAAACTCACACACGTTCGCACACATACACCCATTCACACACACATTCTTGAACTTGCTGCAAGATTAAACATTTGCATTAACTGACTCCAGCAACTCTGAGTCTCATTGAGAGACTCTTCTCAACAATTGGGTCCTCAAACCAGATCTCAACGTTTTTTCCGCTTTCCAGGGTCGGAGCTGAAACCGTGCACGGGGGAGTCCAGTACTCCTAATGAAAGACCCCCTGCTGAATTGCGGTAATTAGGGGCAAGTGTCCACTGAAAGGGGGAAACAGGGACGAGATCGTACTTTTGAATCAATGGCCAGAAGCCATTGGCAGTGCAGGCATCAACAATAATGGTGTTATTTCACCCATTAACACTTAAGGTACCTCATGCAGTGGCTGTGATATGGTTACTTAACAAAATATCTTTACCAGACATCTCTCCTACATAACAGTTCTTCTTTCACAGCCACACCTTGTTGTCGAGAGATGTGCTACACTTAATCCATCCACACTGCTACCTACCCCACAGATGGAAAGCCTCATGATTGCATGTCAGAAATAACCATCAGTGTTTTACCCAGGCCAGACTTAACTGATATACGTTATGAAAATGCAGAAATAACTATATTTATTCAACAGGTCAAGCAAAAAACCCTGATGGCACAAATGCTACAGGATTTGCAGTAGTAACAGAAACTGAAGTTTTCTTAAAACACCAACTACCAAAAAATTACTCTGTTCAAGCAGTCGAATTGGTAGCTTTAACTGAAGCTTGTAAATTAAATAACAAAAAGGTTGTTAACGTTTACACTGACAGTCAGTATGCCTTCTCAACTGTACATGTGTTAACACAGCATTGGAAAAACAGGTATGTTGACATCCACAGCTAAATGTATAAACTACAAATATTTTAGCATTATTAGATGTTATTCAATTGCCATCTACAATAGACTCGTATGAATGACCGGAAGGAAAACCATACTGCCAAAGAATTTGTTTAAATATGCTGCAGTATTGAGCCACGGACCATGTCATGTCTCAACAGGAGGGATGGAAGCAATAATGAACAAGGTTTTTACAGCATATGGTTTTACTAATTATTGAATTTTTTTTTTTAGAATAAATAAATGAATAAAGTTTTGTCTAGCAGGTCAAATATGTGCAAAATACATTCCACAGGGCAATCTAAGACCAAAACGAAGATAATTCCCTAAGCCAGTGTATCTTTTTCAACATATTTGTTTGTATTTCATTATTTCATTATTGTGTAGATTTCATTGAACTAAATTAATGTTAAGGGAAACGATTCTGCTCAGTGACAACAGAGGTTTTTACCAAATGGTCTGAAATATTTCCATGTGCACAAGCAGATGCACTCTCAGTAGCAAAATCACGCGTAAAATAACTCATTTCTAGATTTGAAATTCCTGAAAAGATCTTCAGTGATAATTTGACACACTTTGTAAACTATGTCATCTCACTGATGGCAAAGAACTTAAAATAGATCTTAGAAACCACTGTGATATAGAAGGTTTCGCTAACACATTGGAATTGTTTTACTATTTACATATGCATGTGCAGTGAAGAATTGCTTGCTGCTGATAAATGCAAAGAAGAACAGCTTACACATAGATGCTCACATATAGGCTGCTGAATGCAATGAAGACCTGCTTATCCAGTAAAGTTCAATGTCAATGTGTAATATTCAATTAGGATTTGCAAAACAGTGAAGTTAAACAATGAATGGGTCCATAGTCGGTATGAGAAGACTACAGGAATATTTACCTGGGTGTACGTTCAAACAGAGATGAGAAAATTGCGATAAATTATTGTTTGTTTGTTTGTTAGTATGTATATGAATGTTATGTGTATAAACTGTGTTGAGTTGTAGTTACTCAGTAGTGTCTCAGTGAAACAACCGACGGGGGAAGCCTTGCGGTGACAACAAAAGCAGTGTTTTACTGATCAGTCAAGTTGCTCCAGTGTACTCCATACAAACTGGTTGGCTACTGAAGGGATAGAAAATGGGGAATACTTGTTTTAAAGCAAACAAGGAATTAGATGGGAAAAATACATGTTTTAACGGGACCCAGACAATATTATATAGATGTCGCCACTGAAGTAAAGAACATTTACGTGGGATGGTGTGAGGGTCCTCGTTTGGCTGACGTTCGCCGATATGCTCGCCATGCTCAGAACCAAGTTGAGACGCGTAAGACAACCAAAAGGGACAAGTGTGAAAAGGAGCTGCATGTGGCAACCATGACCATGTATTACGCAGTTGGTGTAAACAGAGGACGAGGCCGAAGTCGAAGACGTGGACGTGTGGGAGAGGAGCCACGCCAGAGCTATGATCCGAATATTTGTTTTTACTGTGGCCAGACTGGACACTGGAAGAAGGACTGTCCACAGCTAAAAAGTGATGAAATTGGGCAAAAGGCTGACTGAGGGTGGGAGGCAGGTTCTGGACGTCACGCGGCAGCGGAGCCTCCACTAATGGGTGATAGCACAAACACACTCACACATTTTTCCTTCTCTGTGTAGTGAAGCAACGCTTGCCGACTGTGATTCACGTAGTAAAGTTTTGCATGCTATTTCCGTCCTAGAGCAAAGATATTTCTCTCAGAATATAGGAACTTATGTTCATCAGTAGTGACGTCAGGGGAGTTTGATTGTCCTCCAAAGTTAAGTGGAAACCACGTTTACTGTATGTCTGCATCAGGCCAGGTTGTGAAGGAGAAAATGACAATGCCCATTGCGTGTTGTCACTCCCGATGAGCTCTCCTTCAAACACTCATTTTTGTTATCAGAGTTGTGTCCCATTAACCTGATGGGCTGTGATCTCATGTGTAAATTAGGCATTATTTTAACTTCTACACCAGAGGGTGTTAAGGTTATGTTACAGCCTGACAAAGTTTTCACAGCAGTGCAGTTTGATTCATCGGCACTTACATATGCTTATGAGTGGAAACTTCCCAGCTCTCCTTTTTCACAACAACTAGTGGAAGAAGCAAAAGCGTTAGTTTCACCCCATTCTGATTTCATGCAACCTACTGATTTGCACTGCACATCACACATTTCTTTGGGGCCTGACAATGACTATGAGAAGAAGTGAAAAAATATGTGCGCCTACTTTATTGGCTGTGTCGCTCACTCCAGAGCATTTCGATTTTTTTAATGTTTGTGGTACTCGCCCTCACATTTCCTTGGCCAAACGTACACACTGGCAGTGACAAGGTGTGGGAGAGTTTGTTGCTACATGTCAGAAAGAAATGGAGTGGACTGTTTCACCTGCTGATCCAAATTTGATGTTTTCTGAACGATTGTCAGCATACAAAAAAACATTTTTGAGTACAATGCATTGTCAAAGAACTGCGGACTTAATTCCTACCACAGAATCACATTTCGAAGCATGTTTTTTATCTGAAACAGATTTGTCTTCGATACCCATGTTGGCTGAAGTGCCCAATGATCTTTGGGCTAAGAGCAAATATGATGTGGGGTTGATAAAAGGCTGTGAACCAGTAATTGTCACCCCTAAATCAGACTTTTGTCCATGTAAAAAACAATACCCTTTTAAGCCTGAAGCAATTAAAGGGATTAAACCTGTTTTTCAATCTTTTCAGAAAACAGGCGTTATTGTTCCTTTTGAAAATTCACCTGTGCTTACTCCATTGTTTCCTGTTAAAAAGATTAAAGATGCTGGCCAGCCAGATGAATGGCGTTTTGTACAGGACCTCCAAGCGGTGAATGCTGCAGTTCAGCCACATGCTCCTACTGTGCCCAACCCACACACTATTTTGTCTCAAATTACATCAGATGCACAGTTTTTCTCAGTGGTTGACTTGTCGCCAGTGCACCCTGATAGCCCATTTTGGTTTGCTTTTTAGTTTGAAGGGAGATCTTGGACTTTTACCCGGTTATGCCAGGGGTACTGTGAAAGTCCCACTATTTACAATGCTGCCCTCAAAGCTAGTCTGGATTAACTTCAATCAACCACAGGCTCTGCTCTTTTGCAGTATGTGGATGACATCATTTTATGTAGTCCATCTAAACAACAGTGTGAAAAAGACCAAATGACTCAAATAACTTTCTTGCTTTCAAAATTTTTCCTCTAGTGACGCTGACTTAGAGAGGGATGAAGATAATCATGTTTAATTGTTCATGTTTTGATTGTTTATCATTGGACACTTTATTACTATGATGCCTGCATTTTAAACTCACGTTGTGTGCAAATGCAGGCTGATGTTTTACAGATAAAGTTATTATTTTCCTTGTTTCTTTTGGGTTGATTAATATAATGGTATTATTATAATCAAAAGGGAGGAATGTAATGGAAAATAATTCTTATATGCATTGTATTGAGTGTTACTGTGTATAACCTGCAAATGACCGAGCTGCAAGGTACCACCCTGCCCTGTTTTCTTAAATTCCTCTTTACAATGGTGGGCTTGTTATAATGAGATAGCTGCACTTTAGGGGGGACAGGGTTAGGCTGGTATTTACGAGTGTGTCTGGGTAACCTCAACTGATGGTTGGGGAGGAAAGTTAGAAGAACAATCAATTATACCCAAAAACAGATGACGTGATGAGCGGGCAATATAACTGTGTGTTTTTGCTTCAGTGGTCAGAGCAACTCTGTATTCTGTACTGTGTTGTTCTCTCTTGCAAGATATTATTATTAAAGTCTCTTATCTCCTCACAAGAAAATAACTGACTCCCCAAATGCAAGTGTCAGGACAAATGATCAAACTTCTCCAAGCTTCAGTCTGCAGAGAAGTACAAGACAGGGTTGCTCACTTTCTCCCTCACTTTTTGCTATTTTCATCAAACCTTTAGCAGCTGCTATCAGACAAGATAGAAATATTAAAGACATCCAACCCCAAAATATTGAGCATAAAATAAGTCTTTATGCTGATGATGTATTACTTTTCCTTCAGAACTCACAGACGTCTCTCACTCACGATCACACTCATAAATAAATTCTCAGCACTTTCTGACTACTCTATCAATTGGTCTAAGACCACAGTTCTGCCCATTAACTGTAGGGTCCAGAATATACCTGCGATCACTTTACAGTCAGGAAAGATTAGATATTTAGGCATAAACATTTCCTCCAGGCTCTCAGAGCTAACAAAGCTAATTTATGTGCAATTATTAAAGACAGTAGAGGACAATCTCTCTCGTTGGAAGTCCTTACCTATATCACTTATGGGGAGAGTTACAACCATTAAAATGATGATACTACCAAAAGTTAACTATTTGTTCTCAATGATCCCCATAAAACCAACCTGCTACTTGGTTTAAGTCACTAGATTCATGCATCTCCAAATTTCCGTGGAAAAACAAACCACCACGTATTAGTTTAAAAACCCTACAGAAGACCAAGGACAGTGGTGGATTAGATTTACCTAATTTTCAGCACTATTCCTTAGCCAATAGGTTACAGTATATATCAAAATGGTTTAAACCTAGCCCAATAGATGAACATGGATAAATATAGAACAAGCATTGTGTGATAATCTGGAAATCTCTGACCTGCCACTTATTAGTCAAAACGTAAAAAATCACAAATGTTTCAAAAGCATTAACATCAGCACCTCTCTGACAGCCTGGTGGGAATTTCTTAAAATAACAAAGTCTTCACTTGTCCCGTGTAAGCTTACACCCATCTGGAACAATCCTGACATCCTGCAAAACAAAAAAATGCTAAACTTTACTCTGTGGAAGATCAAAGGAATCAAACATCTGGAACATATAATCCAAAATGGACATTTTATTTCATTTGATGAGCTCATATCACAACATGAGATAGGCAGCAATAAATTCCTAGAATATCAACAACTTAAGTCTATAATAACAAAGAAATATATCCTCCACCAACCAGACTTACAACTCCCGATTAGGGTAGCAGAATTTCTAAGCATCTGCACCCCAAAACTACTATCAAAAATATATAAATTATTGTCTAAGATAGATGACACAATGTCTCTACCGTCCTCAAAATGGGAGGCAGATTTATCCATCAGTTCTAGTCATAGCTTCTGGCCACAAATATGTTTGAACACCTTCAGAATGACTCAAAATCCTAATTTACAGCTCATACAATACAAAATTCTTCATAGAACACACTATACAGGACAAAGGATGTTCAGGATGGGTCTAACACACTCAAACATCTGCTCACATTGCACAGATAACACACCTGATGATTATGCACACGCTTTGTGGTTTTGTGCGCCTGTCCAGAAGTTCTGGCTTGAAGTCTGTGCGGACCTATCAACATGACTAAAGTGTAGCATTCCTGCATGCCCCACACTGTGCATACTGGGTGACTTAGACAACATCAACGTGGAATTTAGCTTAGCACACATGATCCTCACAGTGTTATGTATAGCAAAGAAAACTATTCTCATGAACTGGAAAGCGAAGAACAATCTGTGTATTAACCAGTTTAGAAATTTTCTTTTAGATTATATTAGCATGGAAACAATGTCTGCTTCCTCAAAACATCAATTGGCTGAATTTAATTCTCTCTGGTCCCTTCTGATTAGCTTGATCACATAGTGGTGGTGGTGGGTTGCTGTCCCGTCGCTCTGGGCGGTTGGGTGTGTGCTGGGGGGGGCTGTGTGGCTTCGGGCGTCTGGTGGTCTCTCGGGTCGTGGGGAAATACAGCAGCCCTGTATTATTGCTTCCTGTGAAATCAAGATACAATGTGCACATGCTGGTTACAAATAAGAAAATACAAACAACAAACAGTTTCTTCCATGGTTCACAGCATGTGTATGATCATCTTCATCGCTGGTCTCAGTAAGGATGTTTCAATCTTCGGTGTCAGAGGTTACTAGCACTTAACACACCGGTGGAGTACAGCTTTTACTGCTGACTCTTATCTTTGTCCTTCCGGGCGTGTTGGTTAGGCTGATGTATGTCAGGGTGGAAGTCATCTACTGGTTCTGGTACCTTCTTACAGTGACTGGCATGAATCCAGGTTGCTCTCTCTGCAACTTTAACAGCTGTGTGAGTGACCAGTAGCACCTGGAACGGGCCTTGCCAACGTTTGGACTTCCAATGTTTCCTGCGAAGTTCCTTCACCACCTGTCATCTGGTTGGAGTGGTGTGTTTTCTGTGGCTGGAAGGGCTGCTTTTACTGCCTGTGAAACTTGAGATAGAACAGTGGAAAGGTTTCGACAGTAAGACAACATAGCATCATCACAAACAGTTGTGGAAGGGAGGGGTCTGGTTACAGGTCCCAATCCCAGGTTAGGAGGTCTGCCAAATAAAATTTCAAATGGGCTGAGATTCACTTGAGCTCTGATTCTCATTCTCATGTAGGTAAGCACAATAGGTAATGCTTTTGTCCATGGCAGAACTGTTTCTTCACAACATTTGGCTAACTTGGACTTTAATGTACCATTTTCTCTTTCCACAGCACCTCCACTCTGTGGATGATAAGCACAATGTGTGCGCAAGCTTATTCCCAGGAATTTACCAACCTCAGTCAATGCAGTGTTTACAAAATGTGTGCCATTATCACTGCTGATCTTCTCTGGAATGCCCCATCTAGGAATGATTTCTGTTTAGCAGTGCTTTAGTCACTGCATTACTGTTTGCATGTTTTGCAGGGAAAACTTCAACCCATTTACTAAACACGTCCACTATTACTAGTGCATATTTCTTTCCTTCAGCTGGTGTGAGTTCAACAAAATCCATCATCAAATGTTCAAAAGGTTTCTCTGGTGGAGGGTGTGCAACTTGCGATGTGTGTAATGCCTTTCCTACATTATGTGTGGCACAAACCATACATGACTGACAGTATTTTTGCGCATATGAACTGAACCCTTTTGTGAACCACTGAGCAGTGAGTGCATTCAGCATCCCTCCTTTTGACACATGGTTCAACCCATGTGTCAATTTTGAAAAATGAGGAAAAAAATGTTTAGGTAGACAGGGTTTACCCTCAGGTCCCATCCAAACACCATCCGTATGAGTTGCACCCACAGAGGACCAAATGCGTCCAGAGGACCAAATTTCATCTGCAGAGGCAAAAGTTTGCAAAGCATGGAGATCTGTGAGGGAGTCTTCTGCCTGCAAAGAGAGGGAAGCAAAAACAGGAAAAAAATTAGCTGCTTGCTTAGCTGCAGCATCAGCTCTGGCATTACCACAAGCAACAGGATCGTCTGAGTTAGTGTGAGCCGCACACTTACAGACCGAGATTGCTGTAGGCAAATGGATCGCATCAAGAAGATCAGAAACCTGCTTGGAGTTCAGAATAGTTTTACCATCTGATTTAAGGAAATGCCTGTGTTTCCACAGCGCACCAAAGTCATGAACAACACCAAAAGCATATCTGGAATCTGTGTAAATAGTGACAGACTTACCAGCTGCCAACTTACAAGCTTCAGTAAGTGCAATAAGTTCAGTAGTTTGAGCGGAGAAATGTTTAGGAAGAGAACCAGACAACAAAGTGTCATGTGAAGAACATACTGCAAACCAAACACAGTTAGTACCTGTGGCTGGATCACGCAAAGCTGATCCATCTACAAAAAGAATCATGTCAGAGTTTGGAAGAGGAGTCTCTAAAAGATCAGGTCGGGGTGTACAAACTTGTTCCAAAACAGCTTCACAGTCATGAGGCTCCCCATCCTCAGGAGTCGGAAGCAAAGTAGCAGGATTCAGAACAGTACAACGTTTAACAGTGACATTTGGCATATCACGGAGCACAGAGGTGTATCTGAGCCAACAAGCAGTTGAAAGATGTGAAGTTTTCTGCTCGAGAAGAATAATGGCAACAGTATGAGGAACCAAAACAGTCAAATTAGCGTAGCCCACAATATCTTGGGAGGCCAGGACAGCTTTCTCTGCAGCTGCAACAGCACGAAGACAACCAGGCAGGCCTGCAGCCACAGAGTCCAGTTTTGCTGAGAAATGAGCCACTGGCCTTTGCCTGCCCCATGTTCCTGCATAAGAACAGATGTCATACAACCATGCTTCTCATCAACTGCCTGTATGAAAGGTTTATGAGGATCTGGAATGCCAAGTGTTGGTGCTGTTTGAAGAGCCAGCTTAAGCTCACTAAAGGCTGATTCAGCCTCAGGAGTCCATGGAACACGATCAGCTGACTGGAGCTGCATGTCAGAACTGCAGCTGCCTTTACCATGGATAAGAGCACCTAAGAGAGCTTCGAGAAAAGAGTAGTTAGGAATAAAGTTCCTGCAGTAAGATGTTATACCTAAGAATGACATAAGCTGTTTTTTAGTAACCGGTTTAGGAATGATCTGAACTGCAGCAACACGTTTAGGAGAAAGTGAGCGCCCATCCTTAGAAATCACATGACCCAAAAAGGTGACTTCGTCCTGTACAAACTGTAATTTAGAAAGGCTGGCTTTATGGCCATAAGAAGGAAGATGTTTCAACAGATTCACTGTCTTTTTCACACTGTTGTTTAGATGGACCACATAAAAGGATGTCATCCACATACTGCAAAAGAGCAGAGCCTGTGGTTGATTGAAGTTAATCCAGACTAGCTTTGAGGGCAGCATTGTAAATAGTGGGACTTTCACAGTACCCCTGGCATAACCGGGTAAAAGTCCAAGATCTCCCTTCAAACTAAAAAGCAAACCAAAATGGGCTATCAGGGTGCACTGGCGACAAGTCAACCACTGAGAAAAACTGTGCATCTGATGTAATTTGAGACAAAATAGTGTGTGGGTTGGGCACAGTAGGAGCATGTGGCTGAACTGCAGCATTCACCGCTTGGAGGTCCTGTACAAAACGCCATTCATCTGGCTGGCCAGCATCTTTAATCTTTTTAACAGGAAACAATGGAGTAAGCACAGGTGAATTTTCAAAAGGAACAATAACGCCTGTTTTCTGAAAAGATTGAAAAACAGGTTTAATCCCTTTAATTGCTTCAGGCTTAAAAGGGTACTGTTTTTTACATGGACAAAAGTCTGATTTAGGGGTGACAATTACTGGTTCACAGCCTTTTATCAACCCCACATCATATTTGCTCTTAGCCCAAAGATCATTGGGCACTTCAGCCAACATGGGTATCGAAGACAAATCTGTTTCAGATAAAAAACATGCTTCAAAATGTGATTCTGTGGTAGGAATTAAGTCCACAGTTCTTTGACAATGCATTGTACTCAAAAATGTTTTTTTGTATGCTGACAATCGTTCAGAAAACATCAACTTTGGATCAGCAGGTGAAACAGTCCACTCCATTTATTTCTGACATGTAGCAACAAACTCTCCCACACCTTGTCACTGCCAGTGTGTACGTTTGGCCAAGGAAATGTGAGGGCGAGTACCACAAACATTAAAAAAATCGAAGTGCTCTGGAGTGAGCGACACAGCCAATAAAGTAGGCGCACATATTTTTTCACTTCTTCTCATAGTCATTGTCAGGCCCCAAAGAAATGTGTGATGTGCAGTGCAAATCAGTAGGTTGCATGAAATCAGAAAGGGGTGAAACTAACACTTTTGCTTCTTCCACTAGTTGTTGTGAAAAAGGAGAGCTGGGAAGTTTCCACTCATAAGCATATGTAAGTGCCGATGAATCAAACTGCACTGCTGTGAAAACTTTGTCAGGCTGTAACATAACCTTAACACCCTCTGGTGTAGAAGTTAAAATAATGCCTAATTTACACATGAGATCACAGCCCATCAGGTTAATGGGACACAACTCTGATAACAAAAATTAGTGTTTGAAGGAGAGCTCATCGGGAGTGACAACACGCAATGGGCATTGTCATTTTCTCCTTCACAACCTGGCCTGAGGCAGACATAGAGTAAACGTGGTTTCCACTTAACTTTGGAGGACAATAAAACTCCCCTGACGTCACTACTGATGAACATAAGTTCCCATATTCTGAGAGAAATATCTTTGCTCTAGGACGGAAATAGCATGCAAAACTTTACTACGTGAATCACAGTCGGCAAGCGTTTCTTCACTACACAGAGCAGGAAAAATGTGTGAGTGTGTTTGTGCTATCACCCATTAGTGGAGGCTCCGCTGCTGCGTGACGTCCAGAACCTGCCTCCCACCCTCAGTCAGCCTTTTGCCCAATTTCATCACTTTTCAGCTGTGGACAGTCCTTCTTCCAGTGTCCAGTCTGGCCACAGTAAAAACAAATATTCGGATCATAGCTCTGATCCCACACGTCCACGTCTTCGACTTCGGCCTCGTCCTCTGTTTACACCAACTGCGTAATACATGGTCATGGCTGCCAAATGCAGCTCCTTTTCACACTTGTCCCTTTTGGTTGTCTTACGCGTCTCAATTTGGTTATGAGCATGGCGAGCATATCGGCGAACGTCAGCCAAACGAGGACCCTCACACCATCCCACGTAAATGTTCTTTACTTCAGTGGCGACATCTGGCATGAGGCCTTTAATTATTGCATTGCATGCAATACTCTCCCATGGTCCTGATTCATTACCCAAATCCCTTGGTCTCTGATGACCGCTGTGCTTGCTGACTTCCTCAAGGATGCGGTGTACAAAATCATCAGTCCCTTCACCAGGTTTCTGTTTGCAGGTGTAAATGTGGGACATATTGATTTTGGTTGGAAATTGAGTGGTGATGGCTTGACACAGTCTTTGGTTGGCTGCTTCATATTGAGCGTTATCATTATGTCCTCGTTCACTGTTGGTAGGTCGCAAATCCAGTTGTAGCATACTGGCCTCTATTTTGCAGAGGTCGGACGGTTTGAACTTTTTTGCCAATATGCGACGCAATTCAACCCCAGTCGGGCAGAATTGTGCGCAGAAATCTCGCAACTCGTCAGCAAAATGGGGTCCAGAAATCTCTGGATCTGGTAAGCATTGTTATGCTTCCATGATGTCAGTCTCAGTCCAGGGTCGATAAACCAGTAATGGTCCAGTGGGAACTGCAACTTTAACCATAGGCATGGTTTGAATCTGGTTTTGTTTTTTCTCACGTTTAGATCTCTGAAGTCCAGATTGTGGGTAAAGGATTTTTGTCACTTGCGTTAAAAGTTCTTGGGCAGGTACGCTGGAGAACCAAACGTCTTCCTTTTCCTCATCATCAGACCTATGTAGCTGATGTTGTGAGAATGATGGAATTTCTTCCCGAGGGAGGATGGAAGAAGTCCCTTCTTCCCGAGAGCCAGAGGCTTGTGGCAGGGCTGGCTGTTGTTGTTGCAGGCGTTGTGGAGGGCAGGAGTCCAGGTCTGGATCCGGCACAGCTAATACTAAATTATTATCATCATTCCGTCATGGCATTTGTTTAACATTTTCCTTTCTTTCTCTTAATACACTTTATTTTTTCCAAAATTCTATACCTTTCTTACTTCTTATTTAAACTTAATTTTCTTTTTTTTTGCTTCATCTCTTTCTCATATTTGCAAAACTTTTCTTCTAATTTTCTTATTTCTAACATACTAAAAGAACCTTCTGGTGGAAAACCTCTGGACCATATGTCTTTTTCATTTCATCATGCTTAGGTCCCCCGGTAGGGTCAAAAGTCTGAGACCTACTGTTTCCCATTCTCAGACTTGGAATGGGGAAATATATTCCTTCACTCAAAGGACGTCTCCAATGAGGACCTTAATCTGTACTCACACTTCTTCGGAGTACTTCACACTTCTTCGGACTGCTTCAAAAGTTTCACTTACCCATGAAATCTCTGTCTCACTAATGACACAACCGGGAAACCCTCTTTTATTAAAATAAAAACTAAAAAGCAGTCCTATCGTCTCAGACTATCATGTCTGTTTTATGAATTTAAGGGGCTAAAAAGTTTTGTTCTCGTTTTTCTATGATTAACCGAATGTATGTGAGAGTCCAAACAGACAGAAGGGTTACGGCCGAGCGCTGGACCTTCCTACCCGGCTGGGGTATATGTTCTTGTATGTTGTCTGACTGTTTGATTTGAATGTGTTGTGTAAGTGTCCTGTTGAATGTTACATGTTTGGGCTTTGACACGCTTCACTGTGGTTGTTAACTGTGTGGTGTGTCCTGAAATGTTATATGTTTGGGCTGTGTGACATGCTTAATGCTTTTCAGTAGCAACCCACTTATTCATATATAGCAACTGACAACATAAGAAGACATACTTTGATAGTAGTTGTAGAAGTATCCTTATTGATAATAGATAAACTAATTCATAGTGATAGAACAGTAGATGAACAGGTGCCTGCACATGTCTCATGAAAATAAAATGGGTGTATGATTGCTGACGGCAGAGCAATACTGCCAAACTTATGAGTTCTTGTGGCAAACTTGATTCAGTGTCTTGACGTGTATACGCTGTTTCGCTGACTTGTCACAAGAAACAAAGTGTGTTTGATAAGATCCGACCATTCTATTACGGGAGGATCAGTATGTACGGATTCTGATGTGACTGATAAACCCATTCGTATCTTAAGCATAATCTAATACGTGAGACAACGCCCTGGCACACAATCAAAAAAAAAAAGAGAGAGAGCGGTTTTGTGTCCCCACAGTCCATAATGTAGAAAAGAGAGAAAAAAGCCTTTCTGATTTGGTGTGTGTGCTCACAGTGCAGAGTGTAGAGAAAAGAGAGAAAAGAAAGCCGTTTTGGTGTCACGGGTGTTGTGACTTACACACACACATTTCTGAATTGAGAAAGGAAATTATTTTAGAGAAAGCACTAGAGTTTAGATCCCACATTTGTTGATAGGCATTCATTTAATTTTTCTTTTAATCAGTTTTAAAGTGAATACTAACTGAGAAATGAAAAAGGTGAAGAGTTTAGAAGCTTGGTTCAAGAGCAAAACTTGGTTTATGATCAGCTAAGTCTCTAAACAGAACAGCAAAGGGCTTCATCGAACATTTAAAAAAGATTCAGATTGTTAGAATATCCAGAATTTATAGGAATGGTGGTGATTACTCTTATTTTCTAGAATGGAAATAACTGCACCATGTCTGTTTTATAAATTTAAGGGGCTAAAAAGTTTTGTTCTCGTTTTTCTATGATTAACCGAATGTATGTGAGAGTCCAAACAGACAGAAGGGTTACGGCCGAGCGCTGGACCTTCCAAAAAAGATGAGACAGGCTGGACCCGTGCCATACTAGTTAAGGCCTGCCTGTGGATAACAGGTTCTTTAAACTCTCACACACACAAACTCACACACGTTCGCACACATACACCCATACACACACACATTCTTGAACTTGCTGCAAGATTAAACCTTTGCATTAACTGACTCCAGCAACTCTGAGTCTCATAAAGAGACTTTTCTCAACAATTGGGTCCTCAAACCAGATCTCAACGTTTTTTCCGCTGTCCAGGGTCGGAGCTGAAACCGTGCACGGGGGAGTCCAGTACTCCTAATGAAAGACCCCCTGCTGAATTGCGGTAATTAGGGGCCAGTGTCCACTGAAAGGGGGAAAAAGGGACGAGATCGTACTTTTGAATCAATGGCCAGAAGCCATTGGCAGTGCAGGCATCAACAATAATGGTGTTATTTCACCCATTAACACTTAAGGTACCTCATGCAGTGGCTGTGATATGGTTACTTAACAAAATATCTTTACCAGACATCTCTCCTACATAACAGTTCTTCTTTCACAGCCACACCTTGTTGTCGAGAGATGTGCTACACTTAATCCATCCACACTGCTACCTACCCCACAGATGGAAAGCCAGAAATAACCATCAGTGTTTTACCCAGGCCAGACTTAACTGATATACGTTATGAAAATGCAGAAATAACTATATTTATTCAACAGATCAAGGAAAAAAACCCTGATGGCACAAATGCTACAGGATTTGCAGTAGTAACAGAAACTGAAGTTTTCTTAAAACAACCACTACCAAAAAATTACTCTGTTCAAGCAGTCGAATTGGTAGCTTTAACTGAAGCTTGTAAATTAAATAACAAAAAGGTTGTTAACGTTTACACTGACAGTCAGTATGCCTTCTCAACTGTACATGTGTTAACACAGCATTGGAAAAACAGGTATGTTGACATCCACAGCTAAATGTATAAACTACAAATATTTTAGCATTATTAGATGTTATTCAATTGCCATCTACAATAGACTCGTATGAATGACCGGAAGGAAAACCATACTGCCAAAGAATTTGTTTAAATATGCTGCAGTATTGAGCCACGGACCATGTCATGTCTCAACAGGAGGGATGGAAGCAATAATGAACCAGGTTTTTACAGCATATGGTTTTACTAATTATTAAAAACATTTTTTTAGAATAAATAAATGAATAAAGTTTTGTCTAGCAGGTCAAATATGTGCAAAATACATTCCACAGGGCAATCTAAGACCAAAACGAAGATAATTCCCTAAGCCAGTGTATCTTTTTCAACATATTTGTTTGGATTTCATTATTTCATTATTTTGTAGATTTCATTGAACTAAATTAATGTTAAGGGAAACGATTCTGCTCAGTGACAACAGAGGTTTTTACCAAATGGTCTGAAATATTTCCATGTGCACAAGCAGATGCACTCTCAGTAGCAAAATCACGCGTAAAATAACTCATTTCTAGATTTGAAATTCCTGAAAAGATCTTCAGTGATAATTTGACACACTTTGTAAACAATGTCATCTCACTGATGGCAAAGAACTTAAAATAGACCTTAGAAACCACTGTGATATAGAAGGTTTCGCTAACACATTGGAATTGTTTTACTATTTACATATGCATGTGCAGTGAAGAATTGCTTGCTGCTGATAAATGCAAAGAAGAACAGCTTACACATAAATGCTCACATATAGGCTGCTGAATGCAATGAAGACCTGCTTATCCAGTAAAGTTCAATGTCAATGTGTAATATTCAATTAGGATTTGCAAAACAGTGAAGTTAAACAATGAATGGGTCCATAGTCGGTATGAGAAGACTACAGGAATATTTACCTGGGTGTACGTTCAAACAGAGATGAGAAAATTGCGATAAATTATTGTTTGTTTGTTTGTTAGTATGTATATGAATGTTATGTGTATAAACTGTGTTGAGTTGTAGTTACTCAGTAGTGTCTCAGTGAAACAACCGACGGGGGAAGCCTTGCGGTGACAACAAAAGCAGTGTTTTACTGATCAGTCAAGTTGCTCCAGTGTACTCCATACAAACTGGTTGGCTACTGAAGGGATAGAAAATGGGGAATACTTGTTTTAAAGCAAACAAGGAATTAGATGGGAAAAATACATGTTTTAACGGGACCCAGACAATATTAAATACTCAGACAGATGGGAGAAGAAGTGTAGTTTTGTAGGAAATCACAAAATTATTACATAAAATGAGTGAAATCAATTGAAGGGTTAGGGGTTTCCTTCACTCAAACCAAGTTAAAACTGCTTTGTCCTTGATATTTATCCATGTCTGAATCGGTTTCAACAAAATAAAAAGTATTACTTTGCAGTATACCAAAGAACAACACTAAACCTTTAGGAATCCGAGAATAAACTTATTTCCACGAGTTCTACACAATTTCGGATTTTGATATAAAATGAATTCCTTCACTCAAACCAAGTTAAAACTGCTTTTTCCTTGATATTTATCCATGTCTGAATCGGTTTCAACAAAATAAAAAGTATTACTTTGCAGTATACCAAAGAACAACACTAAACCTTTAGGAATCCGAGAATAAACTTATTTCCACGAGTTCTACACAATTTCGGATTTCTATATAAAATGAAATCCTTCACTCAAACCAAGTGAAAACTGCTTTGTCATATTTTTCAGCAAGTATGGTCGGACATTCACACCTACTCACAGCCGAACACCTCCGCTCCCGCATTTGATGGTGTATAGTCGGGCATTCTCACCATTTCTCATCAGGTTTTTGCAAATTATGATCTGACATTCACACCTGCTTTTGATGATGTATGGTTGGGCATTCGCACCTTTTTTTACCCATTTTTCAGGAATTGTGGGTGGACATTCACACCTTCTTGCAGCTGAACACCTCCTCTCCCACATATGATCATGTGCGGTTTGATATTCGAAAATTTTCTTTCATGTTTTTTAGCAATTATTGATGGACATTGAGACCTTCTTGCAGCTGAACACCTCTGCTCCCGCTTTTGACGGTGTATAGTCGGGCTTCCGAGCCTTTTCTTCCCCGGTTTTTACAAATTATGGTTGGACATTCAGACCTTCTTGCAGCAGAAAACCTCCGCTCCCTCTTTTGATCATACATTGTCGGGCATTCACACCTTTTCTTAACCGCTTTTTACAAAACATGGTCGGACTTTCACACCTTCTTGTAGCCGAACACATCCCTTCCCGCTATTGATTGTGTACAGACGGCCATTTTAACCTTTTCTTACCCGCTTTTTACCAACTACGGTCGGACATTCACACCTTCTTATGGCGGAACACCTCCGCTCCCTCTTTTGATGGTGTATGTTCGGGCATTCGAACCTTTTCTTACCCGCTTTTAACAAACTATGCTCGGACATTCAAACCTTGTAGCCGAACACATCCAGTCCTGCTTTTGATGATGTATGGTTGGGCATTCGCACCTTTTTTTTTACCCATTTTTGAGGAATTATGGGTGGACATTCACACCTTCTTGCAGCTGAACACCTCCTCTCCCACTTATGATCATGTGCGGTTGGATATTCGAACATTTTTTTTCATGTTTTCTAGCAATTATTGATGGACATTCAGACCATCTTGCAGCTGAACACCTCCGCTCCCTCTTTTGATGGTGTATGTTCGGGCATTCGAACCTTTTCTTACCCGCTTTTAACAAACTATGCTCGGACATTCAAACCTTGTAGCCGAACACATCCAGTCCTGCTTTTGATGATGTATGGTTGGGCATTCGCACCTTTTTTTTTACCCATTTTTGAGGAATTATGGGTGGACATTCACACCTTCTTGCAGCTAAACACCTCCGCTCCCACTTATGATCATGTGCGGTTTGATATTCGAAAATTTTCTTTCATGTTTTCTAGCAATTATTGATGGACATTCAGACCTTCTTGCAGCTGAACCCCTCTGCTCCCGCTTTTGATGGTGTATAGTCGGGCTTTCGAGCCTTTTCTTCCCCGGTTTTTACAAATTATGGTTGGACATTCAGACTTTCTTTTAGCCGAAAACCTCCGCTCCCTCATTTGATCATACATTGTCGGGCATTCGCACCTTTTCTTACCCGCTATTTACAAAACATGGTCGGACTTTCACACCTTCTTGTAGCCGAACACATTCGCTCCCGCTATTGATTGTGTACAGTCGGGTATTTTAACCTTTTCTTACCCACTTTTTAGCAACTACGGTCGGACATTCACACCTTCTTATGGCGGAACACATCCGCTCCCTCTTTTGATGGTGTATGTTTGGGCATTCGAACCTTTTCTTACCCGCTTTTTACAAACTATGGTCGGACATTCAAACCTTCTTGTAGCCGAACACATCCAGTTCTGCTTTTGAGGATGTATGGTCGGACTTTCACACCTTTTAGTAGCCAAACAACTCCGCTCCCGCTATTGATTGTGTACAGTCGGGTATTTTAACCTTTTCTTTCCCGCTTTTTACCAATTATGGTCGGACATTCACACCTTCTTACAGCGGAACACCTCCGCTCCCTGTTTTGATCATTTATGGTCTGGCAATACTACCTTTTCTTAACCGTTTTTGAGTAATTATGGCTGGACATTCACAGCTTCTTGCATCCGAACACCTCTTCTCTGCTTTTGATGATGAATAGTCCGGCATTCTTACCTTTTCTAACACATTTTTCAGTAATTATTGTCGGTCATTCACACCTTTCTCATCAGCTTTTTGCAAATTATGATCTGACATTCACACCTACTTGCAGCCGAACACCTCGGCTTCCGTTTTTGATGGTGTATATTTTGGTATTCAAACCTTTTCTTACCCACTTTTTACAAACTATGCTCGGACATTCACACCTTCTTGCAGCGAAACCCCTCCGCTCCCTCTTTTGATTGTGTATGTTCGGGCATTCGAACCTTTTCTTACCCGCTTTTTACAAACTATGGTCGGACATTCAAACCTTCTTGTGGCCGAACACATCCACTTCTGCTTTTTATGATGTATAGTTGGGCATTCACACCTTTTATTACCCATTTTTCAGTAATTATTGGTTGGAAATTCAGACCTTGCAGCCGAACACCTCCGCTCCCTCTTTTGATCATACATTGTCGGGCATTCGCACCTTGTCTTACCCGCGTTTTACAAACCATGGTCGGACTTTCACACCTTCTTGTAGCCGAACAACTCCGCTCCCGCTATTGATTGTGTAGAGTCGGGTATTTTAACCTTTTCTTACCCGCTTTTTACCAATTATGGTCGGACTTTCACACCGTCTTACAGCGGAACACCTCCGCTCCCTCTTTTGATGGTGTATGTTCGGGCATTCAAACTTTTTCTTACCCACTTTTTACAAACTATGGTCGGACCTTCAAACCTTCTTGTAGCAGAACACATCCACTTCTTCTTTTGATGATGTATGGTTGGGCATTCGCACCTTTTCTTACCCATTTTACAGGAATTATGGGTGGACATTCACACCTACTTGCAGTCGAACAGCTCTGCTCCCACTTTTGATTATGTTTGGTTGGATATTCAAACCTTTTCTTAACTGCTTTTTACAAACTTTGGTCGGACTTTCACACCTTCTTGCAGCCGAACACCTCCGTTTCCGCTTTTGATGGTATATATTCGGGCATTCGAACCTTTTCTTACCCGCTTTTTACCAACTATGGTCGGACATTCACACCTTCTTACAGCGGAAAACCTCCGCTCCCTCTTTTGATTGTGTATGTTCGGGCATTTAAACCTTTTCTTACCCGCCTTTTACAAACTATGGTCGGACATTCAAACCTTCTTGTGGCCGCACACATCCACTTCTGCTTGTGATGATGTATAGTTGGGCATTCACACCTTTTCTTACCCATTTCTCAGTAATTATTGGTGGACATTCAGACCTTCTTGCAGCTGAACACCTCTGCTCCCGCTTTTGAATGTGTATAGTCGGGCTTTCGAGGCTTTTCTTCAACGGTGTTTACAAATTATGGTTGGAAATTCAGACCTTGCAGCCGAACACCTCCGCTCCCTCTTTTGATCATACATTGTCGGGCATTCGCACCTTGTCTTACCCGCGTTTTACAAACCATGGTCGGACTTTCACACCTTCTTGTAGCCGAACAACTCCGCTCCCGCTATTGATTGTGTACAGTCGGGTATTTTAACCTTTTCTTACCCGCTTTTTACCAATTATGGTCGGACATTC
This sequence comes from Leuresthes tenuis, assembly GCF_036924035.1. Taxonomy (NCBI): domain Eukaryota; kingdom Metazoa; phylum Chordata; class Actinopteri; order Atheriniformes; family Atherinopsidae; genus Leuresthes; species Leuresthes tenuis. Next base: position 12,239,772 of record NW_027325377.1, read on the forward strand.
ACACCGTCTTACAGCGGAACACCTCCGCTCCCAATTTTGATGGTGTATGTTCGAGCATTCGAACTTTTTCTTACCCACTTTTTACAAGCTATGGTCGGACATTCAAACCTTCTTGTAGCAGAACACATCCACTTCTTCTTTTGATGATGTATGGTTAGGCATTCGCACCTTTTCTTACCCATTTTTCAGGAATTATGGGTGGAAATTCACACCTACTTGCAGTCGAACAGCTCTGCTCCCACTTTTGATTATGTTTGGTTGGATATTCGAACCTTTTCTTAACTGGTTTTTACAAACTTTGGTCGGACATTCGCACCATCTTACAGCGGAACACCTCCGCTCCCTCTTTTGATGGTGTATTTTCGGGCATTCGCACCTTTTCTTACCCGCTTTTTACAAACTATGGTTGGACATTCAAACCTTCTTGTAGCCGAAAACCTCCACTCCCTCTTTTGATCATACATTGTCGGGCATTCGCACCTTTTCTTACCCGCTTTTTACAAACTATGCTCGGACATTCAAACCTTCTTGTAGCCAAACACATCCACTCCTGCTTTTGTTGATGTATGGTTGGGCATTCGAACCTACTTGTTGCCCGCTTTTCATTAATTATGGGTGGACATTCAGACCTACTTGCAGCCGAACACCTCGGCTTCCGCTTTTGATGGTGTATATTTTTGCATTCGAACCTTTTCTTACCCGCTTTTTACAAACCATGGTCGGACTTTCACACCTTCTTTTAGCCGAACAACTCCGCTCCCGCTATTGATTGTGTAGAGTCGGGTATTTTAACCTTTTCTTACCCGCTTTTTACCAACTATGGTTGGACATTCACACCTTCTTACAGCGGAAAACCTCCGCTCCCTCTTTTGATGGTGTATGTTCTGGCATTCGAACCTTTTCTTACCCACTTTTTACAAACTATGGTCGGACATTCACACCTTCTTGCAGCGAAACACCTCCGCTCCCTCTTTTGATTGTGTATGTTCGGGCATTCAAACCTTTTCTTACCCACTTTTTACAAGCTATGGTCGGACATTCAAACCTTCTTGTAGCAGAACACATCCACTTCTTCTTTTGATGATGTATGGTTAGGCATTCGCACCTTTTCTTACCCATTTTTCAGGAATTATGGGTGGAAATTCACACCTACTTGCAGTCGAACAGCTCTGCTCCCACTTTTGATTATGTTTGGTTGGATATTCGAACCTTTTCTTCACTGGTTTTTACAAACTTTGGTCGGACATTCGCACCATCTTACAGCGGAACACCTCCGCTCCCTCTTTTGATGGTGTATTTTCGGGCATTCGCACCTTTTCTTACCCGCTTTTTACAAACTATGGTTGGACATTCAAACCTTCTTGTAGCCGAAAACCTCCACTCCCTCTTTTGATCATACATTGTCGGGCATTCGCACCTTTTCTTACCCGCTTTTTACAAACTATGCTCGGACATTCAAACCTTCTTGTAGCCAAACACATCCACTCCTGCTTTTGTTGATGTATGGTTGGGCATTCGAACCTACTTGTTGCCCGCTTTTCATTAATTATGGGTGGACATTCAGACCTACTTGCAGCCGAACACCTCGGCTTCCGCTTTTGATGGTGTATATTTTTGCATTCGAACCTTTTCTTACCCGCTTTTTACAAACCATGGTCGGACTTTCACACCTTCTTTTAGCCGAACAACTCCGCTCCCGCTATTGATTGTGTAGAGTCGGGTATTTTAACCTTTTCTTACCCGCTTTTTACCAACTATGGTTGGACATTCACACCTTCTTACAGCGGAAAACCTCCGCTCCCTCTTTTGATGGTGTATGTTCTGGCATTCGAACCTTTTCTTACCCACTTTTTACAAACTATGGTCGGACATTCACACCTTCTTGCAGCGAAACACCTCCGCTCCCTCTTTTGATTGTGTATGTTCGGGCATTCAAACCTTTTCTTACCCGCCTTTTACAAACTATGGTCGGACATTCAAACCTTCTTGTGGCCGAACACATCCACTTCTGCTTGTGATGATGTATAGTTGGGCATTCACACCTTTTCTTATCCATTTCTCAGTAATTATTGGTGGACATTCAGACCTTCTTGCAGCTGAACACCTCTGCTCCCGCTTTTGATGGTGTATAGTCGGGCTTTCGAGGCTTTTCTTCAACGGTGTTTACAAATTATGGTTGGAAATTCAGACCTTGCAGCCGAACACCTCCGCTCCCTCTTTTGATCATACATTGTCGGGCATTCGCACCTTGTCTTACCCGCGTTTTACAAACCATGGTCGGACTTTCACACCTTCTTGTAGCCGAACAACTCCGCTCCCGCTATTGATTGTGTACAGTCGGGTATTTTAACCTTTTCTTACCCGCTTTTTACCAATTATGGTCGGACATTCACACCGTCTTACAGCGGAACACCTCCGCTTCCAATTTTGATGGTGTATGTTCGAGCATTCGAACTTTTTCTTACCCACTTTTTACAAGCTATGGTCGGACATTCAAACCTTCTTGTAGCAGAACACATCCACTTCTTCTTTTGATGATGTATGGTTGGGCATTCGCACCTTTTCTTACCCATTTTTCAGGAATTATGGGTGGAAATTCACACCTACTTGCAGTCGAACAGCTCTGCTCCCACTTTTGATTATGTTTGGTTGGATATTCGAACCTTTTCTTAACTGCTTTTTACAAACTTTGGTCGGACGTTCACACCTTCTTGCAGCCGAACACCTCCGCTTCCGCTTATGATGGTATATATTCGGGCATTCGAACCTTTTCTTACCCGCTTTTTACCAACTATGGTCGGACATTCGCACCATCTTACAGCGGAACACCTCCGCTCCCTCTTTTGATGGTGTATGTTCGGGCATTCGCACCTTTTCTTACCCGCTTTTTACAAACTATGGTTGGACATTCAAACCTTCTTGTAGCCGAAAACCTCCACTCCCTCTTTTGATCATACATTGTCGGGCATTTGCACCTTTTCTTACCCGCTTTTTGCAAACTATGCTCGGACATTCAAACCTTCTTGTAGCCAAACACATCCACTCCTGCTTTTGTTGATGTATGGTTGGGCATTCGAACCTACTTGTTGCCCGCTTTTCATTAATTATGGGTGGACATTCAGACCTACTTGCAGCCGAACACCTCGGCTTCCGCTTTTGATGGTGTATATTTTTGCATTCGAACCTTTTCTTACCCGCTTTTTACAAACCATGGTCGGACTTTCACACCTTCTTTTAGCCGAACAACTCCGCTCCCGCTATTGATTGTGTAGAGTCGGTTATTTTAACCTTTTCTTACCCGCTTTTTACCAACTATGGTTGGACATTCACACCTTCTTACAGCGGAACACCTCCGCTCCCTCTTTTGATGGTGTATGTTCGGGCATTGGAACCTTTTCTTACCCGCTTTTTACAAACTATGCTCGGACATTCACACCTTCTTGCAGCGGAACACCTCCGCTCCCTCTTTTGATGGTGTATGTTCGGGCATTCGAACCTTTTCTTACCCGCTTTTTACAAACTATGCTCGGACATTCACACCTTCTTGCAGCGAAACACCTCCGCTCCCTCTTTTGATTGTGTATGTTCGGGCATTCAAACCTTTTCTTACCCGCCTTTTACAAACTATGGTCGGACATTCAAACCTTCTTGTGGCCGAACACATCCACTTCTGCTTTTGATGATGTATAGTTGGGCATTCACACCTTTTCTTACCCATTTTTCAGTAATTATTGGTGGACATTCAGACCTTCTTGCAGCTGAACACCTCTGCTCCCGCTTTTGATGGTGTATAGTCGGGCTTTCGAGGCTTTTCTTCAACGGTGTTTACAAATTATGGTTGGAAATTCAGACATTGCAGCCGAACACCTCCGCTCCCTCTTTTGATCATACATTGTCGGACATTCGCACCTTGTCTTACCCGCGTTTTACAAACCATGGTCGGACATTCACAGCTTCCTCTCCACCATACTTGTATGGTGGGATATTCACACCCACTTGCATCCGAAGACCTCCGCCCCCACTTTTGTTGATATTTAGTCGGTCATTCACACCTAACCCGTTTTCTTGCAGCCAAACACCTCTGATCTCGCTTTTGATGATGTAAGATTGGGCATTCAGACCTTGCTTTTCCTGCTTTTCACCAACTATAGACGGACATTCACACCTTCTTGCAGCCGAACACTTCCGCTCCACCTTTTAGGTTTCTATCACACCTTTTTTTTCACCGCATTTTATAGATTACGGTTGGAAATTCTCAACCACTCATCCGAAGAGCTCTCCTCCCGCTTTTGTTAATATATTTGAACTTTAGTCAGACATTCACACCTACTTGCAGCCGAACACCACCTCTCTAGCTTTTGATGATGTATGGTCCGGCATTCCTACCGTTTCTAACACATTTTTCAGCAATTATGGTAGGACATTCACACCTTCTTGCAGCTGAACACCTCCTCTCCCACTTATGATCATATGCAGATTGATTTTCGAAAATTTTCTTTCATGTTTTCTAGCAATTAATGATGGACATTTAGACCTTCTTGCAGCTGAATACCTCCGCTCCCGCTTTTGATCATACATTGTCAGGCATTCGAACCTTGTCTTACAAACTTTAGTCAAACATTCACACCTTTTTGCAGCCGAACACAGTTTTTTTCAGCCGATTTTGGGCATTCGAACCTTTTCATACCCACTTTTTACCAACTATGGTCGGACATTCAAACCTTCTTGTAGCCGAACACATCCAGTCCTGCTTTTGATGATGTATGTTCAGGCATTCGAACCTTTTCTTACCCGCTTTTTACAAACTATGCTCGGACATTCAAACCTTCTTGTAGCCGAACACATCCACTCCTGCTTTTGATGATGTATGGTTGGGCATTCGAACCTACTTGTTGCCCGCTTTTCATTAATTATGGGTGGACATTCACACCTTGTCGCAGCCAAACACCTCCGCTCCCTGTTTTGATCATGTATGGTTGGACATTCGCACCTTTTCTCACCCGCTTTTTGCAAACTATGGTCGGCCATTCACAGCTTCCTCTCCACCATACTTCTATGGTGGGATATTCACACCCACTTGCATCCGAAGACCTCCGCCCCCACTTTTGTTGATATTTAGTCGGTCATTCGCACCTTACCCACTTTTGGCAAACTATGGCCTTCTTGCAGCCAAAAACCTCTGATCTCGCTTTTGATGATGTAAGGTTGGGCATTCAGACCTTGCTTCACCTGCTTTTCACCAAATATAGTCGGACATTCACACCTTCTTGCAGCCGAACACTTCCGCTCCACCTTTTAGTTTTCTATGGGGCATTCACACCTTTTTTTTCACCGCATTTTATAAAAACACCACAGGAACACCGTATTGAGGCTTTGTTCTGACCGCTCATTCGGTGTCGCGTTTCTTTCAAGCAATTCTCCTGGTTAGCCCGCACTCGGCTCGCTCCCAGAACCGTGTTAAAGTCTACTTCGCATTCACTCTCTTTTCTCAGCAGACTAAAAGAAAGTTTCATCTTGGGCTCCCTGAAACTTCCATCCTGCACCGCTGTTTGCTTTTTCACAAGAGCAGAGGAGAGCGCACCGTTCCCAGGGGCACTACAGTACCGGGTCGATGCTTGGAGTGAACGGAGCAAGCTCCTTTTTCAACTCCTATTGATACAAATCCATTTAATATGTAGTCCTCGCATAGAGGACACATCAGACATTAAACTAATAAGAACAGATACTACACTTGATCTTAGCCAAAAGGCCGAGAAGCGATAACTGTCCACTGGTTCACGTCCGAGGGCCCTTCCTGCCACAATGCGCACTTGTAGCGGTGTTCTTTTTATGGCCATAGTGTCACTTTGCACCTCGGCCCACCCGCTGCACTGAGCACTCTTCAGCCCTTTTAAATGGTATAACTTTACACTACCGCACGCTCCAGCGAGCACCATTCAAGCAACAACTTTGCACTCCAGCTTCGAACATTGGCACAGTCGCAACAAGTAAGGCGACTCTACTCAGAGAAGTCACTCTGCACAGTAACAAGATTTCTTTTGCACAGACAGAAAGGGCTTCATCCGCAAAGGTAAAGCCTGCCAAAAATAGAAACAACTCATTAGTGCTGCTCAACGTTGTACTTTGCAGTAAAACAAAGAGCAAATCTAAAGATTCAGGAATCCGAGAATAAGCTTACTTCCATGAGTTCTTCACGATTTCGGATTTTGCTATAAAATGAATTCCTTCACTCAAACTAAATTAAAACTGCTAAACCGCTAATCTGTTACATGCAAGGCAGATGTCAAATTCACCGAAATAGGATCTAAGGGTATTTGGCCAATCGAGCTGTAGCAGCTTCGGTAAAAGAGTATAAGTTGAAGAGTTTGTGAATAAAGGTGTGCGCACACATAGTGAGTTGTAGGAAAATAGGCAGGGAGCAATGCCGGCTGGGGTATAGGTTCTTGTATGTTGTCTGACTGTTTGATTTGAATGTGTTGTGTAAGTGTCCTGTTGAATGTTACATGTTTGGGCTTTGACACGCTTCACTGTGGTTGTTAACTGTGTGGTGTGTCCTGAAATGTTATATGTTTGGGCTGTGTGACATGCTTAATGCTTTTCAGTAGCAACCCACTTATTGATATATAGCAACTGACAACATAAGAAGTCCGGACATACTTTGATAGTAGTTGTAGAAGTATCCTTATTGATAATAGATAAACTAATTCATAGTGATAGAACAGTAGATGAACAGGTGCCTGCACATGTCTCATGAAAATAAAATGGGTGTATGATTGCTGACGGCAGAGCAATACTGCCAAACTTATGAGTTCTTGTGGCAAACTTGATTCAGTGTCTTGACGTGTATACGCTGTTTCGCTGACTTGTCACAAGAAACAAAGTGTGTTTGATAAGATCCGACCATTTTATTACGGGAGGATCAGTATGTATGGATTCTGATGTGACTGATAAACTCATTCGTATCTTAAGCATAATCTAATACGTGAGACAACGCCCTGGCACACAATCAAAAAAAAAAAAAAGAGAGAGCGGTTTTGTGTCCCCACAGTCCATAATGTAGAAAAGAGAGAAAAAAAGCCTTTCTGATTTGTTGTGTGTGCTCACAGTGCAGAGTGTAGAGAAAAGAGAGAAAAGAAAGCCGTTTTGGTGTCACGGGTGTTGTGACTTACACACACACATTTCTGAATTGAGAAAGGAAATTATTTTAGAGGAAGCACTAGAGTTTAGATCCCACATTTGTTGATAGGCATTCATTTAATTTTTCTTTTAATCAGTTTTAAAGTGAATACTAACTGAGAAATGAAAAAGGTGAAGAGTTTAGAAGCTTGGTTCAAGAGCAAAACTTGGTTTATGATCAGCTGAGTCTCTAAACAGAACAGCAAAGGGCTTCATCGAACATTTAAAAAAGATTCAGATTGTTAGAATATCCAGAATTTATAGGAATGGTGGTGATTACTCTTATTTTCTAGAATGGAAATAACTGCACCATGTCTGTTTTATGAATTTAAGGGGCTAAAAAGTTTTGTTCTCGTTTTTCTATGATTAACCGAATGTATGTGAGAGTCCAAACAGACAGAAGGGTTACGGCCGAGCGCTGGACCTTCCAAAAAAGATGAGACAGGCTGGACCCGTGCCATACTAGTTAAGGCCTGCCTGTGGATAACAGGTTCTTTAAACTCTCACACACACAAACTCACACACGTTCGCACACATACACCCATACACACACACATTCTTGAACTTGCTGCAAGATTAAACCTTTGCATTAACTGACTCCAGCAACTCTGAGTCTCATTGAGAGACTTTTCTCAACAATTGGGTCCTCAAACCAGATCTCAACGTTTTTTCCGCTGTCCAGGGTCGGAGCTGAAACCGTGCACGGGGGAGTCCAGTACTCCTAATGAAAGACCCCCTGCTGAATTGCGGTAATTAGGGGCCAGTGTCCACTGAAAGGGGGAAAAAGGGACGAGATCGTACTTTTGAATCAATGGCCAGAAGCCATTGGCAGTGCAGGCATCAACAATAATGGTGTTATTTCACCCATTAACACTTAAGGTACCTCATGCAGTGGCTGTGATATGGTTACTTAACAAAATATCTTTACCAGACATCTCTCCTACATAACAGTTCTTCTTTCACAGCCACACCTTGTTGTCGAGAGATGTGCTACACTTAATCCATCCACACTGCTACCTACCCCACAGATGGAAAGCCAGAAATAACCATCAGTGTTTTACCCAGGCCAGACTTAACTGATATACGTTATGAAAATGCAGAAATAACTATATTTATTCAACAGATCAAGGAAAAAAACCCTGATGGCACAAATGCTACAGGATTTGCAGTAGTAACAGAAACTGAAGTTTTCTTAAAACAACCACTACCAAAAAATTACTCTGTTCAAGCAGTCGAATTGGTAGCTTTAACTGAAGCTTGTAAATTAAATAACAAAAAGGTTGTTAACGTTTACACTGACAGTCAGTATGCCTTCTCAACTGTACATGTGTTAACACAGCATTGGAAAAACAGGTATGTTGACATCCACAGCTAAATGTATAAACTACAAATATTTTAGCATTATTAGATGTTATTCAATTGCCATCTACAATAGACTCGTATGAATGACCGGAAGGAAAACCATACTGCCAAAGAATTTGTTTAAATATGCTGCAGTATTGAGCCACGGACCATGTCATGTCTCAACAGGAGGGATGGAAGCAATAATGAACCAGGTTTTTACAGCATATGGTTTTACTAATTATTAAAAACATTTTTTTAGAATAAATAAATGAATAAAGTTTTGTCTAGCAGGTCAAATATGTGCAAAATACATTCCACAGGGCAATCTAAGACCAAAACGAAGATAATTCCCTAAGCCAGTGTATCTTTTTCAACATATTTGTTTGGATTTCATTATTTCATTATTTTGTAGATTTCATTGAACTAAATTAATGTTAAGGGAAACGATTCTGCTCAGTGACAACAGAGGTTTTTACCAAATGGTCTGAAATATTTCCATGTGCACAAGCAGATGCACTCTCAGTAGCAAAATCACGCGTAAAATAACTCATTTCTAGATTTGAAATTCCTGAAAAGATCTTCAGTGATAATTTGACACACTTTGTAAACAATGTCATCTCACTGATGGCAAAGAACTTAAAATAGACCTTAGAAACCACTGTGATATAGAAGGTTTCGCTAACACATTGAAATTGTTTTACTATTTACATATGCATGTGCAGTGAAGAATTGCTTGCTGCTGATAAATGCAAAGAAGAACAGCTTACACATAAATGCTCACATATAGGCTGCTGAATGCAATGAAGACCTGCTTATCCAGTAAAGTTCAATGTCAATGTGTAATATTCAATTAGGATTTGCAAAACAGTGAAGTTAAACAATGAATGGGTCCATAGTCGGTATGAGAAGACTACAGGAATATTTACCTGGGTGTACGTTCAAACAGAGATGAGAAAATTGCAATAAATTATTGTTTGTTTGTTTGTTAGTATGTATATGAATGTTATGTGTATAAACTGTGTTGAGTTGTAGTTACTCAGTAGTGTCTCAGTGAAACAACCGACGGGGGAAGCCTTGCGGTGACAACAAAAGCAGTGTTTTACTGATCAGTCAAGTTGCTCCGGTGTACTCCATACAAACTGGTTGGCTACTGAAGGGATAGAAAATGGGGAATACTTGTTTTAAAGCAAACAAGGAATTAGATGGGAAAAATACATGTTTTAACGGGACCCAGACAATATTAAATACTCAGACAGATGGGAGAAGAAGTGTAGTTTTGTAGGAAATCACAAAATTATTACATAAAATGAGTGAAATCAATTGAAGAATGCCTTTCTGAAGAGCTGTTTACCACAGATGAGCAGCTTTGCGACCAAGCACATTGTAGATCGCTTTACTGCCAAAATGATCTAGTTTAATGGATTGGTTTAGACATGCATAACAGCATTTTAAGAACAAAGAGAGAAACAAAAAGGGACAACGCTTCATGGTGGAAGGTGATGTATAAATAACTGTGTATATGATGAAGGAGAGACCATTTGAGCAGCACAGCCATTTCGCAGCACAGGGACAGCAGTCCAAGTTAAAGGATCTCCCATGTGGTATCACCTGTCACACTGTGTCAAGGCATCAAAAGAAGAAAAAATCACCAAACTCAAGGACAAAGAGACGAAGACTCCGGTGAACGAAGAGAGAGGACTTACAAACCAGAAATACAAAAGGATGCTCGATATCAAGATCCAGAAGAAGAGGCTAACAATGCCACGAACACTTACGATGCTGGGAATGATGCCAGCAATGAACAGAGAAGAAGATTCAGTGTCATCAATCTGCAACACGTGCCTCTAATGAGGGGGTGAATATAGAATCCTCAACGATTACAACGTCTCTGGGAACTGTGACAACAACAAGGTTTAAACCATTTTGATATATATTGTAACCTATTGGCTAAGGAATAGTGCTGAAAATGAGGTAAATCTAATCCACCACTGTCCTTGGTCTTCTGTAGGGTTTTTAAACTAATACGTGGTGGTTTGTTTTTCCACAGAAATTTGGAGATGCATGAATCTAGTGACTTAAACCAAGTAGCAGATGGTTTTATGGGGATCATTGAGAACAAATAGTTAACTTTTGGTAGTATCATCATTTTAATGGTTGTAACTCTCCCCATAAGTGATATAGGTAAGGACTTCCAACGAGAGAGATCGTCCTCTACTCTCTTTACTAATTGCACATAATCCATCTGTACTTATCAGTTTAATATGTGATATGTCTATGCAAGGACTACATATTAAATGGATTTTTATCAATAGGAGTTGAAAAAGGAGCTTGCTCCGTTCACTCCAAGCATCGACCCGGTACTGCAGTGCCGCTGGGAACGGTGCGCTCTCCTCTGCTCTTGTGAAAAAGCTAACAGCGGTGCAGGATGGAAGTTTCTTTTAGTCTGCTGAGAAAAGAGAGTGAATGCGAAGTAGACTTTAACACGGCTCTGGGAGCGAGCCGAGTGCGGGCTAACCAGGAGAAATGCTTGAAAGAAACGCGACACCGAATGAGCGGTCAGAACAAAGCCTCAATACGGTGTTCCTGTGGTGTTTTTATAAAATGCGGTGAAAAAAAAGGTGTGAATGCCCCATAGAAAACTAAAAGGTGGAGCGGAAGTGTTCGGCTGCAAGAAGGTGTGAATGTCCGACTATATTTGGTGAAAAGCAGGTGAAGCAAGGTCTGAATGCCCAACCTTACATCATCAAAAGCGAGATCAGAGGTTTTTGGCTGCAAGAAGGCCATAGTTTGCCAAAAGCGGGTAAGGTGCGAATGACCGACTAAATATCAACAAAAGTGGGGGCGGAGGTCTTCGGATGCAAGTGGGTGTGAATATCCCACCATACAAGTATGGTGGAGAGGAAGCTGTGAATGGCCGACCATAGTTTGCAAAAAGCAGGTGAGAAAAGGTGCGAATGTCCAACCATACATGATCGAAACAGGGTGTTTGGCTGCGACAAGGTGTGAATGTCCACCCTTAATTAATGAAAAGCGGGCAACAAGTAGGTTCGAATGCCATACCATACATCATCAAAAGCAGGAGTGGATGTGTTCGGCTACAAGAAGGTTTGAATGTCCGAGCATAGTTTGTAAAAAGCGGGTAAGAAAAGGTTCGAATGCCCGAACATACACCATCAAAAGAGGGAGCGGAGGTGTTCCGCTGTAAGACGGTGTGAATGTCCGACCATAGTTGGTAAAAAGTGGGTATGAAAAGGTGCGAATGCCCAAATTCGGCTGCAAAAAACTGTGTTCGGCTGCAAAAAGGTGTGAATGTTCGACTAAAGTTTGTAAGACAAGGTTCGAATGCCTGACAATGTATGATCAAAAGCGGGAGTGGAGGTGTTCAGCTGCAAGAAGGTCTAAATGTCCATAATTAATTGCTAGAAAACATGAAAGAAAATTTTCGAAAATCAATCCGCACATGATCATAAGTGGGAGAGGAGGTGTTCAGCTGCAAGAAGGTGTGAATATCCTACCATAATTGCTGAAAAATGTGTTAGAAACGGTAAGAATCCCGGACCATACCTCATCAAAAGCTAGAGAGGTGGTGTTCGGCTACAAGTAGGTGTGAATGTCTGACTAAAGTTCAAATATATTAACAAAAGCGGGAGGAGAGGTCTTCGGATGAGTGGTTGAGAATTTCCAACCATAATCTATAAAATGCGGTGAAAAAAAAGGTGTGATAGAAACCTAAAAGGTGGAGCGGAAGTGTTCGGCTGCAAGAAGGTGTGAATGTCCATCTATAGTTGGTGAAAAGCAGGAAAAGCAAGGTCTGAATGCCCAATCTTACATCATCAAAAGCGAGATCAGAGGTGTTTGGCGGCAAGAAAACAGGTAAGGTGTGAATGACCGACTAAATATCAACAAAAGTGGGGGCGGAGATCTTCGGATGCAAGTGGGTGTGAATATCCCACCATACAAGTATGGTGGAGAGGAAGCTGTGAATGGCCGACCATAGTTTGCAAAAAGCGGGTGAGAAAAGGTGCGAATGTCCAACCATACATGATCAAAAGAGGGAGCGGAGGTGTTTGGCTGTGACAAGGTGTGAATGTCCACCCATAATTAATGAAAAGCGGGCAACAAGTAGGTTCGAATGCCCAACCATACATCAACAAAAGCAGGAGTGGATGTGTTTGGATACAAGAAGGTTTGAATGTCCGAGCATAGTTTGTAAAAAGCGGGTAAGAAAAGGTGCGAATGCCCGACAAAGTATGATCAAAAGAGGGAGTGGAGGTTTTCGGCTACAAGGTTTGAATGTACGACCATAGTTTGTAAAAAGCGGGTAAGTAAAGGTGCGAATGCCCGAACATACACCATCAAAAGAGGGAGCGGAGGTGTTTCACTGCAAGAAGGTGTGAATGTCCGAGCATAGTTTGTAAAAAGTGGGTAAGAAAAGGTTCGAATGCCATAACATACACCATCAAAAGAGGGAGCGGAGGTGTTCCGCTGTAAGAAGGTGTGAATGTCCGACCATAGTTGGTAAAAAGCGGGTAAGAAAAGGCTAAAATACCCAACTCTACACAATCAATAGCGGGAGCGGAGTTGTTCGGCTAAAAGAAGGTATGAAAGTCCGACCATGGTTTGTAAAAAGCGGGTAAGAAAAGGTTCGAATGCCAAAATATACACCATCAAAAGCGGAAGCCGAGGTGTTCGGCTGCAAGTAGGTGTGAATGTCAGATCATAATTTGTAAAAAGCTGATGAGAAAGGTGTGAATGACCAACAATAATTGCTGAAAAATGTGTTAGAAAAGGTAAGAATGCCGGACCATTCATCATCAAAAGCGGGAGAAGAGGTGTTCGGCTGCAAGAAGCTGTGAATGTCCAGCCATAATAACTCAAAAACGGGTAAGAAAAGGTAGTATTGCCAGACCATAAATGATCAAAACAGGGAGCGGAGGTGTTCCGCTGTAAGAAGGTGTGAATGTCCCACCATAATTGGTAAAAAGCGGGTAAGAAAAGGGTAAAATACCCGACTGTACACAATCAATAGCGGGAGCGGAGTTGTTTGGCTACTAAAAGGTGTGAAAGTCCGACCATGGTTTGTAAAAAGCGGGTAAGAAAAGTTGCGAATGCCGGACAATGTATGATCAAAAGAGGGAACGGAGGTTTTCGGCTGCAAGAAGGTCTAAATGTCCAACCATAATTTGTAAAAACCGGGGAAGAAAAGGCTCGAATGCCCGACTATACACCATCAAAAGCGGGAGCGGAGGTGTTCAGCTGCAAGAAGGTCTGAATGTCCATCAATAATTGCTAGAAAACATGAAAAAAAATGTTCGAATATCCAACCGCACATGATCATAAGTGGGAGAGGAGGTGTTCAGCTGCAAGAAGGTGTGAATGTCCACCCATAATTCCTCAAAAATGGGTAAAAAAAAAGGTGCGAATGCCCAACCATACATCATCAAAAGCAGGACTGGATGTGTTCGGCTACAAGAAGGTTTGAATGTCCGAGCATAGTTTGTAAAAAGCGGGTAAGAAAAGGTTCGAATGCCCGAACCTACACCATCAAAAGAGGGAGCGGAGGTGTTCCGCCATAAGAAGGTGTGAATGTCCGACCGTAGTTGGTAAAAAGCGGGTAAGAAAAGGTTAAAATACCCGACTGTACACAATCAATAGCGGGAAGGGATGTGTTCGGCTACAAGAAAGTGTGAAAGTCCAACCATGTTTTGTAAAAAGTGGTTAAGAAAAGGTGCGAATGCCCGACAATGTATGATCAAAAGAGGGAGCGGAGGTTTTCGGCTGCAAGAAGGTCTGAATGTCCAACCATAATTTGTAAAAACCGGGGAAGAAAAGGCTCGAAAGCCCGACTATACATCATCAAAAGCGGGAGCGGAGGTGTTCAGCTGCAAGAAGGTCTCAATGTCCATCAATAATTGCTAGAAAACATGAAAGAAAATTTTCGAATATCAAACTGCACATGATCATATGCGGGAGAGGAGGTGTTCAGCTGCAAGATGGTGTGAATGTCCACCCATAATTCCTGAAAAATGGGTAAAAAAAAGGTGCGAATGCCCAACCATACAACATCAAAAGCAGGTGTGAATGTCAGATCATAATTTGCAAAAACCTGATGAGAAATGGTGAGAATGCCCGACTATACACCATCAAATGCGGGAGCGGAGGTGTTCGGCTGTGAGTAGGTGTGAATGTCCGACCATACTTGCTGAAAAATATGACAAAGCAGTTTTCATTTGGTTTGAGTGAAGGAATTCATTTTCTATCAAAATCCGAAATTGTGTAGAACTCGTGGAAATAAGTTTATTCTCGGATTCCTAAAGGTTTAGTGTTGTTCTTTGGTATACTGCAAAGTAATACTTTCTATTTTGTTGAAACCGATTCAGACATGGATAAATATGAAGGACAAAGCAGTTTTAACTTGGTTTGAGTGAAGGAATTCATTTTATATCAAAATCCAAAATTGTGTAGAACTGGTGAAAAGAAGCTTATTCTCGGATTCCTAAAGGTTTAGTGTTGTTCGTTGGTATACTGCAAAGTAATACTTTCTTTTTTGTTGAAACCTATTCAGACATGGATAAATATTAAGGACAAAGCAGTTTTAACTTGGTTTGAGTGAAGGAATTCATTTTATATCAAAATCCGAAATTGTGTAGAACTGGTGATAAGAAGCTTATTTTCGGATTTCTAAAGGTTTAGTGTTGTTCTTTGGTATACTGCAAAGTAATACTTTCTTTTTTGTTGAAACCTATTCAGACATGGATAAATATGAAGGACAAAAGCAGTTTTAACTTGGTTTGAGTGAACGAATTCATTTTATATCAAAATCCGAAATTGTGTAGAACTCGTCAATCGACGCTTATTCTCGGATTCCTGAAAAGGTTTAGAGTTGTTCTTTCCTATCCTGCAAAGTACAACGTTCTTTTTTGTTTAAAGCTATTTAGACATGAATAAATATGAAGGACAAAGCAGTTTTAACTTGGTTTGAGTGAAGGCATTCATTTTATATCAAAATCCGAAATTGTGTAGAACTCGTGAAAAGAAGATTATTCTCGGATTCCTAAAGGTTTAGTGTTGTTCTTTCCTATCCTGCAAAGTACAACGTTCTTTTTTGTTTAAAGCTATTATGACATGGATAAATATGAAGGACAAAGCAGTTTTAACTTAATCGGTTTCAACAAAATAGAAAGTATTACTTTGCAGTATACCAAAGAACAACACTAAACCTTTAGGAATCCGAGAATAAACTTATTTCCACGAGTTCTACACAATTTCGGATTTTGATATAAAATGAATTCCTTCACTCAAACCAAGTTAAAACTGCTTTTTCCTTGATATTTATCCATGTCTGAATCCGTTTCAACAAAATAAAAAGTATTACTTTGCAGTATACCAAAGAACAACACTAAACCTTTAGGAATCCGAGAATAAACTTATTTCCACGAGTTCTACACAATTTCGGATTTCTATATAAAATGAAATCCTTCACTCAAACCAAGTGAAAACTGCTTTGTCATATTTTTCAGCAAGTATGGTCGGACATTCACACCTACTCACAGCCGAACACCTCCGCTCCCGCATTTGATGGTGTATAGTCGGGCATTCTCACCATTTCTCATCAGGTTTTTGCAAATTATGATCTGATATTCACACCTGCTTTTGATGATGTATGGTTGGGCATTCGCACCTTTTTTTACCCATTTTTCAGGAATTATGGGTGGACATTCACACCTTCTTGCAGCTAAACACCTCCGCTCCCACTTATGATCATGTGCGGTTTGATATTCGAAAATTTTCTTTCATGTTTTCTAGCAATTATTGATGGACATTCAGACCTTCTTGCAGCTGAACCCCTCTGCTCCCGCTTTTGATGGTGTATAGTCGGGCTTTCGAGCCTTTTCTTCCCCGGTTTTTACAAATTATGGTTGGACATTCAGACCTTCTTTTAGCCGAAAACCTCCGCTCCCTCTTTTGATCATACATTGTCGGGCATTCGCACCTTTTCTTACCCGCTATTTACAAAACATGGTCGGACTTTCACACCTTCTTGTAGCCGAACACATTCGCTCCCGCTATTGATTGTGTACAGTCGGGTATTTTAACCTTTTCTTACCCACTTTTTAGCAACTACGGTCGGACATTCACACCTTCTTATGGCGGAACACCTCCGCTCCCTCTTTTGATTGTGTATGTTCGGGCATTCAAACCTTTTCTTACCCGCCTTTTACAAACTATGGTCGGACATTCAAACCTTCTTGTGGCCGAACACATCCACTTCTGCTTGTGATGATGTATAGTTGGGCATTCACACCTTTTCTTACCCATTTCTCAGTAATTATTGGTGGACATTCAGACCTTCTTGCAGCTGAACACCTCTGCTCCCGCTTTTGATGGTGTATAGTCGGGCTTTCGAGGCTTTTCTTCAACGGTGTTTACAAATTATGGTTGGAAATTCAGACCTTGCAGCCGAACACCTCCGCTCCCTCTTTTGATCATACATTGTCGGGCATTCGCACCTTGTCTTACCCGCGTTTTACAAACCATGGTCGGACTTTCACACCTTCTTGTAGCCGAACAACTCCGCTCCCGCTATTGATTGTGTACAGTCGGGTATTTTAACCTTTTCTTACCCGCTTTTTACCAATTATGGTCGGACATTCACACCGTCTTACAGCGGAACACCTCCGCTCCCAAATTTGATGGTGTATGTTCGAGCATTCGAACTTTTTCTTACCCACTTTTTACAAGCTATGGTCGGACATTCAAACCTTCTTGTAGCAGAACACATCCACTTCTTCTTTTGATGATGTATGGTTGGGCATTCGCACCTTTTCTTACCCATTTTTCAGGAATTATGGGTGGAAATTCACACCTACTTGCAGTCGAACAGCTCTGCTCCCACTTTTGATTATGTTTGGTTGGATATTCGAACCTTTTCTTAACTGCTTTTTACAAACTTTGGTCGGATGTTCACACCTTCTTGCAGCCAAACACCTCCGCTTCCGCTTATGATGGTATATATTCGGGCATTCGAACCTTTTCTTACCCGCTTTTTACCAACTATGGTCGGACATTCGCACCATCTTACAGCGGAACACCTCCGCTCCCTCTTTTGATCATACATTGTCGGGCATTCGCACCTTTTCTTACCCGCTTTTTACAAACTATGCTCGGACATTCAAACCTTCTTGTAGCCAAACACATCCACTCCTGCTTTTGTTGATGTATGGTTGGGCATTCGAACCTACTTGTTGCCCGCTTTTCATTAATTATGGGTGGACATTCACACCTACTTGCAGCCGAACACCTCGGCTTCCGCTTTTGATGGTGTGTATTTTTGCATTCGAACCTTTTCTTACCCGCTTTTTACAAACCATGGTCGGACTTTCACACCTTCTTTTAGCCGAACAACTCCGCTCCCGCTATTGATTGTGTAGAGTCGGGTATTTTAACCTTTTCTTACCCGCTTTTTACCAACTATGGTCGGACATTCACACCTTCTTACAGCGGAAAACCTCCGCTCCCTCTTTTGATGGTGTATGTTCTGGCATTCGAACCTTTTCTTACCCACTTTTTACAAACTATGCTCGGACATTCACACCTTCTTGCAGCGAAACACCTCCGCTCCCTCTTTTGATTGTGTATGTTCGGGCATTCAAACCTTTTCTTACCCGCCTTTTACAAACTATGGTCGGACATTCAAACCTTCTTGTGGCCGAACACATCCACTTCTGCTTGTGATGATGTATGGTTGGGCATTCACACCTTTTCTTACCCATTTCTCAGTAATTATTGGTGGACATTCAGACCTTCTTGCAGCTGAACACCTCTGCTCCCGCTTTTGATGGTGTATAGTCGGGCTTTCGAGGCTTTTCTTCAACGGTGTTTACAAATTATGGTTGGAAATTCAGACCTTGCAGCCGAACACCTCCGCTCCCTCTTTTGATCATACATTGTCGGGCATTCGCACCTTGTCTTACCCGCTTTTTACAAACCATGGTCGGACTTTCACACCTTCTTGTAGCCGAACAACTCCGCTCCCGCTATTGATTGTGTACAGTCGGGTATTTTAACCTTTTCTTACCCGCTTTTTACCAATTATGGTCGGACATTCACACCGTCTTACAGCGGAACACCTCCGCTCCCAAATTTGATGGTGTATGTTCGAGCATTCGAACTTTTTCTTACCCACTTTTTACAAGCTATGGTCGGACATTCAAACCTTCTTGTAGCAGAACACATCCACTTCTTCTTTTGATGATGTATGGTTGGGCATTCGCACCTTTTCTTACCCATTTTTCAGGAATTATGGGTGGAAATTCACACCTACTTGCAGTCGAACAGCTCTGCTCCCACTTTTGATTATGTTTGGTTGGATATTCAAACCTTTTCTTAACTGCTTTTTACAAACTTTGGTCGGACGTTCACACCTTCTTGCAGCCGAACACCTCCGCTTCCGCTTATGATGGTATATATTCGGGCATTCGAACCTTTTCTTACCCGCTTTTTACCAACTATGGTCGGACATTCGCACCATCTTACAGCGGAACACCTCCGCTCCCTCTTTTGATGGTGTATTTTCGGGCATTCGCACCTTTTCTTACCCGCTTTTTACAAACTATGGTTGGACATTCAAACCTTCTTGTAGCCAAACACATCCACTCCTGCTTTTGTTGATGTATGGTTGGGCATTCGAACCTACTTGTTGCCCGCTTTTCATTAATTATGGGTGGACATTCAGACCTACTTGCTGCCGAACACCTCGGCTTCCGCTTTTGATGGTGTATATTTTTGCATTCGAACCTTTTCTTACCCGCTTTTTACAAACCATGGTCGGACTTTCACACCTTCTTTTAGCCGAACAACTCCGCTCCCGCTATTGATTGTGTAGAGTCGGGTATTTTAACCTTTTCTTACCCGCTTTTTACCAACTATGGTTGGACATTCACACCTTCTTACAGCGGAACACCTCCGCTCCCTCTTTTGATGGTGTATGTTCGGGCATTCAAACCTTTTCTTACCCGCCTTTTACAAACTATGCTCGGACATTCAAACCTTCTTGTGGCCGAACACATCCACTTCTGCTTTTGATGATGTATAGTTGGGCATTCACACCTCTTCTTACCCATTTTTCAGTAATTATTGGTGGACATTCAGACCTTCTTGCAGCTGAACACCTCTGCTCCCGCTTTTGATGGTGTATAGTCGGGCTTTCGAGGCTTTTCTTCAACGGTGTTTACAAATTATGGTTGGAAATTCAGACCTTGCAGCCGAACACCTCCGCTCCCTCTTTTGATCATACATTGTCGGACATTCGCACCTTGTCTTACCCGCGTTTTACAAACCATGGTCGGACATTCACAGCTTGCTCTCCACCATATTTGTATGGTGGGATATCCACACCCACTTGCATCCGAAGACCTCCGCCCCCACTTTTGTTGATATTTAGTCGGTCATTCACACCTTACCCGTTTTCTTGCAGCCAAACACCTCTGATCTCGCTTTTGATGATGTAAGATTGGGCATTCAGACCTTGCTTTTCCTGCTTTTCACCAACTATAGACGGACATTCACACCTTCTTGCAGCCGAACACTTCCGCTCCACCTTTTAGGTTTCTATCACACCTTTTTTTTCACCGCATTTTATAGATTATGGTTGGAAATTCTCAACCACTCATCCGAAGACCTCTCCTCCCGCTTTTGTTAATATATTTGAACTTTAGTCAGACATTCACACCTACTTGCAGCCGAACACCACCTCTCTAGCTTTTGATGATGTATGGTCCGGCATTCTTACCGTTTCTAACACATTTTTCAGCAATTATGGTAGGACATTCACACCTTCTTGCAGCTGAACACCTCCTCTCCCACTTATGATCATGTGCAGATTGATTTTCGAAAATTTTCTTTCATGTTTTCTAGCAATTAATGATGGACATTTAGACCTTCTTGCAGCTGAACACCTCCGCTCCCGCTTTTGATCATACATTGTCAGGCATTCGAACCTTGTCTTACAAACTTTAGTCAAACATTCACACCTTTTTGCAGCCGAACACAGTTTTTTTCAGCCGAACTTGGGCATTCGAACCTTTTCATACCCACTTTTTACCAACTATGGTCGGACATTCAAACCTTCTTGTAGCCGAACACATCCAGTCCTGCTTTTGATGATGTATGTTCAGGCATTCGAACCTTTTCTTACCAGCTTTTTACAAACTATGCTCGGACATTCAAACCTTCTTGTAGCCGAACACATCCACTTCTGCTTGTGATGATGTATGGTATGGCATTCGAACCTACTTGTTGCCCGCTTTTCATTAATTATGGGTGGACATTCACACCTTGTCGCAGCCAAACACCTCCGCTCCCTGTTTTGATCATGTATGGTTGGACATTCGCACCTTTTCTCACCCGCTTTTTGCAAACTATGGTCGGCCATTCACAGCTTCCTCTCCACCATACTTCTATGGTGGGATATTCACACCCACTTGCATCCGAAGACCTCCGCCCCCACTTTTGTTGATATTTAGTCGGTCATTCGCACCTTACCCACTTTTGGCAAACTATGGCCTTCTTGCAGCCAAAAACCTCTGATCTCGCTTTTGATGATGTAAGGTTGGGCAGTCAGACCTTGCTTCACCTGCTTTTCACCAAATATAGTCGGACATTCACACCTTCTTGCAGCCGAACACTTCCGCTCCACCTTTTAGTTTTCTATGGGGCATTCACACCTTTTTTTTCACCGCATTTTATAAAAACACCACAGGAACACCGTATTGAGGCTTTGTTCTGACCGCTCATTCGGTGTCGCGTTTCTTTCAAGCAATTCGCCTGGTTAGCCCGCACTCGGCTCGCTCCCAGAGCCGTGTTAAAGTCTACTTCGCATTCACTCTCTTTTCTCAGCAGACTAAAAGAAAGTTTCATCTTGGGCTCCCTGAAACCTCCATCCTGCACCGCTGTTTGCTTTTTCACAAGAGCAGAGGAGAGCGCACCGTTCCCAGGGGCACTACAGTACCGGGTCGATGCTTGGAGTGAACGGAGCAAGCTCCTTTTTCAACTCCTATTGATACAAATCCATTTAATATGTAGTCCTCGCATAGAGGACACATCAGACATTAAACTGATAAGAACAGATACTACACTTGATCTTAGCCAAAAGGCCGAGAAGCGATAACTGTCCACTGGTTCACGTCCGAGGGCCCTTCCTGGCACAATGCGCACTTGTAGCGGTGTTCTTTTTATGGCCATAGTGTCACTTTGCACCTCGGCCCACCCGCTGCACTGAGCACTCTTCAGCCCTTTTAAATGGTATAACTTTACACTACCGCACGCTCCAGCGAGCACCATTCAAGCAACAACTTTGCACTCCAGCTTCGAACATTGGCACAGTCGCAACAAGTAAGGCGACTCTACTCAGAGAAGTCACTCTGCACAGTAACAAGATTTCTTTTGCACAGACAGAAAGGGCTTCATCCGCAAAGGTAAAGCCTGCCAAAAATAGAAACAACTCATTAGTGCTGCTCAACGTTGTACTTTGCAGTAAAAGAAAGAGCAAATCTAAAGATTCAGGAATCCGAGAATAAGCTTACTTCCATGAGTTCTTCACGATTTCGGATTTTGCTATAAAATGAATTCCTTCACTCAAACTAAATTAAAACTGCTAAACCGCTAATCTGTTACATGCAAGGCAGATGTCAAATTCACCGAAATAGGATCTAAGGGTATTTGGCCAATCGAGCTGTAGCAGCTTCGGTAAAAGAGTATAAGTTGAAGAGTTTATGAATAAAGGTGTGCACACACATAGTGAGTTGTAGGAAAATAGGCAGGGAGCAATGCCGGCTGGGGTATAGGTTCTTGTATGTTGTCTGACTGTTTGATTTGAATGTGTTGTGTAAGTGTCCTGTTGAATGTTACATGTTTGGGCTTTGACACGCTTCACTGTGGTTGTTAACTGTGTGGTGTGTCCTGAAATGTTATATGTTTGGGCTGTGTGACATGCTTAATGCTTTTCAGTAGCAACCCACTTATTCATATATAGCAACTGACAACATAAGAAGTCCGGACATACTTTGATAGTAGTTGTAGAAGTATCCTTATTGATAATAGATAAACTAATTCATAGTGATAGAACAGTAGATGAACAGGTGCCTGCACATGTCTCATGAAAATAAAATGGGTGTATGATTGCTGACGGCAGAGCAATACTGCCAAACTTATGAGTTCTTGTGGCAAACTTGATTCAGTGTCTTGACGTGTATACGCTGTTTCGCTGACTTGTCACAAGAAACAAAGTGTGTTTGATAAGATCCGACCATTTTATTACGGGAGGATCAGTATATATGGATTCTGATGTGACTGATAAACTCATTCGTATCTTAAGCATAATCTAATACGTGAGACAACGCCCTGGCACACAATCAAAAAAAAAAAAAGAGAGAGCGGTTTTGTGTCCCCACAGTCCATAATGTAGAAAAGAGAGAAAAAAGCCTTTCTGATTTGTTGTGTGTGCTCACAGTGCAGAGTGTAGAGAAAAGAGAGAAAAGAAAGCCGTTTTGGTGTCACGGGTGTTGTGACTTACACACACACATTTCTGAATTGAGAAAGGAAATTATTTTAGAGGAAGCACTAGAGTTTAGATCCCACATTTGTTGATAGGCATTCATTTAATTTTTCTTTTAATCAGTTTTAAAGTGAATACTAACTGAGAAATGAAAAAGGTGAAGAGTTTAGAAGCTTGGTTCAAGAGCAAAACTTGGTTTATGATCAGCTGAGTCTCTAAACAGAACAGCAAAGGGCTTCATCGAACATTTAAAAAAGATTCAGATTGTTAGAATATCCAGAATTTATAGGAATGGTGGTGATTACTCTTATTTTCTACAATGGAAATAACTGCACCATGTCTGTTTTATGAATTTAAGGGGCTAAAAAGTTTTGTTCTCGTTTTTCTATGATTAACCGAATGTATGTGAGAGTCCAAACAGACAGAAGGGTTACGGCCGAGCGCTGGACCTTCCAAAAAAGATGAGACAGGCTGGACCCGTGCCATACTAGTTAAGGCCTGCCTGTGGATTACAGGTTCTTTAAACTCTCACACACACAAACTCACACACGTTCGCACACATACACCCATACACACACACATTCTTGAACTTGCTGCAAGATTAAACCTTTGCATTAACTGACTCCAGCAACTCTGAGTCTCATTGAGAGACTTTTCTCAACAATTGGGTCCTCAAACCAGATCTCAACGTTTTTTCCGCTGTCCAGGGTCGGAGCTGAAACCGTGCACGGGGGAGTCCAGTACTCCTAATGAAAGACCCCCTGCTGAATTGCGGTAATTAGGGGCCAGTGTCCACTGAAAGGGGAAAAAGGGACGAGATCGTACTTTTGAATCAATGGCCAGAAGCCATTGGCAGTGCAGGCATCAACAATAATGGTGTTATTTCACCCATTAACACTTAAGGTACCTCATGCAGTGGCTGTGATATGGTTACTTAACAAAATATCTTTACCAGACATCTCTCCTACATAACAGTTCTTCTTTCACAGCCACACCTTGTTGTCGAGAGATGTGCTACACTTAATCCATCCACACTGCTACCTACCCCACAGATGGAAAGCCTCATGATTGCATGTCAGAAATAACCATCAGTGTTTTACCCAGGCCAGACTTAACTGATATACATTATGAAAATGCAGAAATAACTATATTTATTCAACAGATCAAAGAAAAAAACCCTGATGGCACAAATGCTACAGGATTTGCAGTAGTAACAGAAACTGAAGTTTTCTTAAAACAACCACTACCAAAAAATTACTCTGTTCAAGCAGTCGAATTGGTAGCTTTAACTGAAGCTTGTAAATTAAATAACAAAAAGGTTGTTAACGTTTACACTGACAGTCAGTATGCCTTCTCAACTGTACATGTGTTAACACAGCATTGGAAAAACAGGTATGTTGACATCCACAGCTAAATGTATAAACTACAAATATTTTAGCATTATTAGATGTTATTCAATTGCCATCTACAATAGACTCGTATGAATGACCGGAAGGAAAACCATACTGCCAAAGAATTTGTTTAAATATGCTGCAGTATTGAGCCACGGACCATGTCATGTCTCAACAGGAGGGATGGAAGCAATAATGAACCAGGTTTTTACAGCATATGGTTTTACTAATTATTAAAAACATTTTTTTAGAATAAATAAATGAATAAAGTTTTGTCTAGCAGGTCAAATATGTGCAAAATACATTCCACAGGGCAATCTAAGACCAAAACGAAGATAATTCCCTAAGCCAGTGTATCTTTTTCAACATATTTGTTTGGATTTCATTATTTCATTATTTTGTAGATTTCATTGAACTAAATTAATGTTAAGGGAAACGATTCTGCTCAGTGACAACAGAGGTTTTTACCAAATGGTCTGAAATATTTCCATGTGCACAAGCAGATGCACTCTCAGTAGCAAAATCACGCGTAAAATAACTCATTTCTAGATTTGAAATTCCTGAAAAGATCTTCAGTGATAATTTGACACACTTTGTAAACAATGTCATCTCACTGATGGCAAAGAACTTAAAATAGACCTTAGAAACCACTGTGATATAGAAGGTTTCGCTAACACATTGGAATTGTTTTACTATTTACATATGCATGTGCAGTGAAGAATTGCTTGCTGCTGATAAATGCAAAGAAGAACAGCTTACACATAAATGCTCACATATAGGCTGCTGAATGCAATGAAGACCTGCTTATCCAGTAAAGTTCAATGTCAATGTGTAATATCCAATTAGGATTTGCAAAACAGTGAAGTTAAACAATGAATGGGTCCATAGTCGGTATGAGAAGACTACAGGAATATTTACCTGGGTGTACGTTCAAACAGAGATGAGAAAATTGCGATAAATTATTGTTTGTTTGTTTGTTAGTATGTATATGAATGTTATGTGTATAAACTGTGCTGAGTTGTAGTTACTCAGTAGTGTCTCAGTGAAACAACCGACGGGGGAAGCCTTGCGGTGACAACAAAAGCAGTGTTTTACTGATCAGTCAAGTTGCTCCAGTGTACTCCATACAAACTGGTTGGCTACTGAAGGGATAGAAAATGGGGAATACTTGTTTTAAAGCAAACAAGGAATTAGATGGGAAAAATACATGTTTTAACGGGACCCAGACAATATTATATAGATGTCGCCACTGAAGTAAAGAACATTTACGTGGGATGGTGTGAGGGTCCTCGTTTGGCTGACGTTCGCCGATATGCTCGCCATGCTCAGAACCAAGTTGAGACGCGTAAGACAACCAAAAGGGACAAGTGTGAAAAGGAGCTGCATGTGGCAACCATGACCATGTATTACGCAGTTGGTGTAAACAGAGGACGAGGCCGAAGTCGAAGACGTGGACGTGTGGGAGAGGAGCCACGCCAGAGCTATGATCCGAATATTTGTTTTTACTGTGGCCAGACTGGACACTGGAAGAAGGACTGTCCACAGCTAAAAAGTGATGAAATTGGGCAAAAGGCTGACTGAGGGTGGGAGGCAGGTTCTGGACGTCACGCGGCAGCGGAGCCTCCACTAATGGGTGATAGCACAAACACACTCACACATTTTTCCTGCTCTGTGTAGTGAAGCAACGCTTGCCGACTGTGATTCACGTAGTAAAGTTTTGCATGCTATTTCCGTCCTAGAGCAAAGATATTTCTCTCAGAATATAGGAACTTATGTTCATCAGTAGTGACGTCAGGGGAGTTTGATTGTCCTCCAAAGTTAAGTGGAAACCACGTTTACTGTATATCTGCATCAGGCCAGGTTGTGAAGGAGAAAATGACAATGCCCATTGCGTGTTGTCACTCCCGATGAGCTCTCCTTCAAACACTCATTTTTGTTATCAGAGTTGTGTCCCATTAACCTGATGGGCTGTGATCTCATGTGTAAATTAGGCATTATTTTAACTTCTACACCAGAGGGTGTTAAGGTTATGTTACAGCCTGACAAAGTTTTCACAGCAGTGCAGTTTGATTCATCGGCACTTACATATGCTTATGAGTGGAAACTTCCCAGCTCTCCTTTTTCACAACAACTAGTGGAAGAAGCAAAAGCGTTAGTTTCACCCCTTTCTGATTTCATGCAACCTACTGATTTGCACTGCACATCACACATTTCTTCGGGGCCTGACAATGACTATGAGAAGAAGTGAAAAAATATGTGCGCCTACTTTATTGGCTGTGTCGCTCACTCCAGAGCACTTCGATTTTTTTAATGTTTGTGGTACTCGCCCTCACATTTCCTTGGCCAAATGTACACACTGGCAGTGACAAGGTGTGGGAGAGTTTGTTGCTACATGTCAGAAAGAAATGGAGTGGACCGTTTCACCTGCTGATCCAAATTTGATGTTTTCTGAACGATTGTCAGCATACAAAAAAACATTTTTGAGTACAATGCATTGTCAAAGAACTGTGGACTTAATTCCTACCACAGAATCACATTTTGAAGCATGTTTTTTATCTGAAACAGATTTGTCTTCGATACCCATGTTGGCTGAAGTGCCCAATGATCTTTGGGCTAAGAGCAAATATGATGTGGGGTTGATAAAAGGCTGTGAACCAGTAATTGTCACCCCTAAATCAGACTTTTGTCCATGTAAAAAACAATACCCTTTTAAGCCTGAAGCAATTAAAGGGATTAAACCTGTTTTTCAATCTTTTCAGAAAACAGGCGTTATTGTTCCTTTTGAAAATTCACCTGTGCTTACTCCATTGTTTCCTGTTAAAAAGATTAAAGATGCTGGCCAGCCAGATGAATGGCGTTTTGTACAGGACCTCCAAGCGGTGAATGCTGCAGTTCAGCCACATGCTCCTACTGTGCCCAACCCACACACTATTTTGTCTCAAATTACATCAGATGCACAGTTTTTCTCAGTGGTTGACTTGTCGCCAGTGCACCCTGATAGCCCATTTTGGTTTGCTTTTTAGTTTGAAGGGAGATCTTGGACTTTTACCCGGTTATGCCAGGGGTACTGTGAAAGTCCCACTATTTACAATGCTGCCCTCAAAGCTAGTCTGGATTAACTTCAATCAACCACAGGCTCTGCTCTTTTGCAGTATGTGGATGACATCATTTTATGTAGTCCATCTAAACAACAGTGTGAAAAAGACCAAATGACTCAAATAACTTTCTTGCTTTCAAAATTTTTCCTCTAGTGACGCTGACTTAGAGAGGGATGAAGATAATCATGTTTAATTGTTCATGTTTTGATTGTTTATCATTGGACCCTTTATTACTATGATGCCTGCATTTTAAACTCACGTTGTGTGCAAATGCAGGCTGATGTTTTACAGATAAAGTTATTATTTTCCTTGTTTCTTTTGGGTTGATTAATATAATGGTATTATTATAATCAAAAGGGAGGAATGTAATGGAAAATAATTCTTATATGCATTGTATTGAGTGTTACTGTGTATAACCTGCAAATGACTGAGCTGCAAGGTACCACCCTGCCCTGTTTTCTTAAATTCCTCTTTACAATGGTGGGCTTGTTATAATGAGATAGCTGCACTTTAGGGGGGACAGGGTTAGGCTGGTATTTACGAGTGTGTCTGGGTAACCTCAACTGATGGTTGGGGAGGAAAGTTAGAAGAACAATCAATTATACCCAAAAACAGATGACGTGATGAGCGGGCAATATAACTGTGTGTTTTTGCTTCAGTGGTCAGAGCAACTCTGTATTCTGTACTGTGTTGTTCTCTCTTGCAAGATATTATTATTAAAGTCTCTTATCTCCTCACAAGAAAATAACTGACTCCCCAAATGCAAGTGTCAGGACAAATGATCAAACTTCTCCAAGCTTCAGTCTGCAGAGAAGTACAAGACAGGGTTGCTCACTTTCTCCCTCACTTTTTGCTATTTTCATCAAACCTTTAGCAGCTGCTATCAGACAAGATAGAAATATTAAAGACATCCAACCCCAAAATATTGAGCATAAAATAAGTCTTTATGCTGATGATGTATTACTTTTCCTTCAGAACTCACAGACGTCTCTCACTCACGATCACACTCATAAATAAATTCTCAGCACTTTCTGACTACTCTATCAATTGGTCTAAGACCACAGTTCTGCCCATTAACTGTAGGGTCCAGAATATACCTGCGATCACTTTACAGTCAGGAAAGATTAGATATTTAGGCATAAACATTTCCTCCAGGCTCTCAGAGCTAACAAAGCTAATTTATGTGCAATTATTAAAGACAGTAGAGGACAATCTCTCTCGTTGGAAGTCCTTACCTATATCACTTATGGGGAGAGTTACAACCATTAAAATGATGATACTACCAAAAGTTAACTATTTGTTCTCAATGATCCCCATAAAACCAACCTGCTACTTGGTTTAAGTCACTAGATTCATGCATCTCCAAATTTCCGTGGAAAAACAAACCACCACGTATTAGTTTAAAAACCCTACAGAAGACCAAGGACAGTGGTGGATTAGATTTACCTAATTTTCAGCACTATTCCTTAGCCAATAGGTTACAGTATATATCAAAATGGTTTAAACCTAGCCCAATAGATGAACATGGATAAATATAGAACAAGCATTGTGTGATAATCTGGAAATCTCTGACCTGCCACTTATTAGTCAAAACGTAAAAAATCACAAATGTTTCAAAAGCATTAACATCAGCACCTCTCTGACAGCCTGGTGGGAATTTCTTAAAATAACAAAGTCTTCACTTGTCCCGTGTAAGCTTACACCCATCTGGAACAATCCTGACATCCTGCAAAACAAAAAAATGCTAAACTTTACTCTGTGGAAGATCAAAGGAATCAAACATCTGGAACATATAATCCAAAATGGACATTTTATTTCATTTGATGAGCTCATATCACAACATGAGATAGGCAGCAATAAATTCCTAGAATATCAACAACTTAAGTCTATAATAACAAAGAAACATATCCTCCACCAACCAGACTTACAACTCCCGATTAGGGTAGCAGAATTTCTAAGCATCTGCACCCCAAAACTACTATCAAAAATATATAAATTATTGTCTAAGATAGATGACACAATGTCTCTACCGTCCTCAAAATGGGAGGCAGATTTATCCATCAGTTCTAGTCATAGCTTCTGGCCACAAATATGTTTGAACACCTTCAGAATGACTCAAAATCCTAATTTACAGCTCATACAATACAAAATTCTTCATAGAACACACTATACAGGACAAAGGATGTTCAGGATGGGTCTAACACACTCAAACATCTGCTCACATTGCACAGATAACACACCTGATGATTATGCACACGCTTTGTGGTTTTGTGCGCCTGTCCAGAAGTTCTGGCTTGAAGTCTGTGCGGACCTATCAACATGGCTAAAGTGTAGCATTCCTGCATGCCCCACACTGTGCATACTGGGTGACTTAGACAACATCAACGTGGAATTTAGCTTAGCACACATGATCCTCACAGTGTTATGTACAGCAAAGAAAACTATTCTCATGAACTGGAAAGCGAAGAACAATCTGTGTATTAACCAGTTTAGAAATTTTCTTTTAGATTATATTAGCATGGAAACAATGTCTGCCTCCTCAAAACATCAATTGGCTGAATTTAATTCTCTCTGGTCCCCTCTGATTAGCTTGATCACATAGTGTTGGTGGTGGGTTGCTGTCCCGTCGCTCTGGGCGGTTGGGTGTGTGCTGGGGGGGGCTGTGTGGCTTCGGGCGTCTGGTGGTCTCTCGGGTCGTGGGGACCGGGTTGGTCATTGCTGGGGGGGACTGTGTGTCGGGCTTGGAGGGCAGTTTTGGGGGCTTGCGGGTGGGGCTGTCTTGCGGTGTGGGGCGGGGTCCCTTAGGGGCCTTGGGGTGGTGGCTGCTGGCTCTGTACCGGGTGACCGGACCGCTCTGGCGTGGGTGGTGGAGCTGGGCCTGGACCTGGTGGCTTGCCGCTGCCTTGCGCCCGGGGCGGGGCCCTGCCTGTGCCTGGGGGGTCTGGGTTGCCCTGGACATGCCACAATATGCGTGGGTTGGTGCAGATCCTGGTGCCGGCCTTGTTGCTCTGGGAACTCCAAGGTGTCCGCAGGTGGTTATTTTTTTTAGGGTGTTGGGGCGTGCGGTGAGGGGGAGGGGGTCTGTGTGGGGGTGTGCTTTTCCCCTGTTGGGGGGGGCCTGGGTGATGGTGGGTCTCGCTGCTGCGACTGGTGTGACCGGGTGATTTGTTTGTTTGTTTGTTTGATTTTTGTTGTTGTTTGTTTGTTTTTGTAGAGGTCCTCCGGGGTGGGGTTGGGTTGAGTGGGGTGGGGCGGGATGGGTTCCTTCTGGGGGTACAGTAGCTCCCGGAATATGGTGACTGCAGGCCCCGAGCCTGGTGGACATCAGGCCCTCCTGCCCTGTGTTGGGTCCCAGGTAGCGGGGATGCCTATTGCAGCCAGTCTCTGGCTGCCCTCTCCGGGGTGGGAGGGACCAGGAGGATGAATTAATTATTCTGCTAGTTTATATATTGTAAACATAAACAATAAACATTTATAAAACTTCCCTTGGCAAAGCAAATCTGTTTGGCATAAAGGTATTCAGACTACAATTCTGCTGCCATAATGCACAAATCCGGATTTTGATATAAAAGGAATTCCTTCACTCAAACCAAGTTAAAACTGCTTTGTCCTTCATATTTTTGCATGTCTAAATAGGTTTCAGGCATAAAATTCTTCATATTACCCTGTATGTGAAAGAAGCATACTTGTGATGGAGCAATACACTCCTTTTGGGTAACCTAAACTGATGGTTGGGGAGGAAAGTTAGAAGAACAATCAACTATCAACCAAAGACAGATGACGTGATGAGCGGGCAATATAACTGTGTGTTTTTGCTTCAGTGGTCAGAGCAACTCTGTATTCTGTACTGTGTTGTTCTCTCTTTCAAGATATTATTATTAAAGCCTCTTATCTCCTCAGAAGAAAATAACTGACTCTGTGCGTTACTAAATTTCCACCACAATTTTGGCGTCACGAACAGGATCCCTCGACTGGTGTCTCTGGACCGGATCGCAGTGCATGGCCAGCCTGGACTGAAGTAGCTGTTCCAGCCTCATACGTCCAAGGCCTTTTCTGAGAGAGAGGACTGGCAGGTCCTTTTCTTGAATACCAGCGCTGGGATCATTTTTGAAATATGATAGTCTGAGACGATAGGACTGCTTTTTAGTTTTTATTTGAATAAAAGAGTGTTTCCCGGTTGTGTCATCAGTGAGACAGAGATTTCATGAGTAAGTGAAACTTTTGAAGCAGTCCGAAGAAGTGTGAAGTACTCCGAAGAAGTGTGAGTACAGATTAAGATCCTCATTGGAGACGTCCTTTGAGTGAAGGAATATATTTCCCCATTCCAAGTCTGAGAATGGGAAACAGTAGGTCTCAGACTTTTGACCCTACCGGGGGACCTAAGCATGATGAAATGAAAAAGACATATGGTCCAGAGGTTTTCCACCTGAAGGTTCTTTTAGTATGTTAGAAATAAGAAAATTAGAAGAAAAGTTTTGCAAATATGAGAAAGAGATGAAGCAAAAAAAAGAAAATTAAGTTTAAATAAGAAGTAAGAAAGGTATAGAATTTTGGAAAAAATAAAGTGTATTAAGAGAAAGAAAGGAAAATGTTAAACAAATGCCATGACGGAATGATGATAATAATTTAGTATTAGCTGTGCCGGATCCAGACCTGGACTCCTGCCCTGCAACAACAACAGCCAGCCCTGCCACAAGCCTCTCGGGAAGAAGGGACTTCTTCCATCCTCCCTCTGGAAGAAATTCCATCATTCTCACAACATCAGTTACATAGGTCTGATGATGAGGAAAAGGAAGACGTTTGGTTCTCCAGCGTACCTGCCCAAGAACTTTTAACGCAAGTGACAAAAATCCTTTACCCACAATCTGGACTTCAGAGATCTAAACGTGAGAAAAAACAAAACCAGATTCAAACCATGCCTATGGTTAAAGTTGCAGTTCCCACTGGACCATTACTGGTTTATCGACCCTGGACTGAGACTGACATCATGGAAGCATAACAATGCTTACCAGATCCAGAGATTTCTGGACCCCATTTTGCTGACGAGTTGCGAGATTTCTGCGCACAATCTGCCCGACTGGGGTTGAATTGCGTCGCACATTGGCAAAAAAGTTCAAACCGACCGACCTCTGCAAAATAGAGGCCAGTATGCTACAACTGGATTTGCGACCTACCAACAGTGAACGAGGACATAATGATAACGCTCAATATGAAGCAGCCATCCAAAGACTGTGTCAAGCCATCACCACTCAATTTCCAACCAAAATCAATATGTCCCACATTTACACCTGCAAACAGAAACCCGGTGAAGGGACTGATGATTTTGTACACCGCATCCTTGAGGAAGTCAGCAAGCACAGCGGTCATCAGAGACCAAGGGATTTGGGTAATGAATCAGGACCATGGGAGAGTATTGCATGCAATGCAATAATTAAAGGCCTCATGCCAGATGTCGCCACTGAAGTAAAGAACATTTACGTGGGATGGTGTGAGGGTCCTCGTTTGGCTGACGTTCGCCGATATGTTTGCCATGCTCATAACCAAGTTGAGACGCGTAAGACAACCAAAAGGGACAAGTGTGAAAAGGAGCTGCATTTGGCAGCCATGACCATGTATTACGCAGTTGGTGGAAACAGAGGACGAGGCCGAAGTTGAAGACGTGGACGTGTGGGAGAGGAGGTCGAAATGGGCCACGCCAGAGCTATGATCCGAATATTTGTTTTTACTGTGGCCAGACTGGACACTGGAAGAAGGACTGTCCACAGCTGAAAAGTGATGAAATTGGGCAAAAGGCTGACTGAGGGTGGGAGGCAGGTTCTGGACGTCACGCGGCAGCGGAGCCTCCACTGATGGGTGATAGCACAAACACACTCACACATTTTTCCTGCTCTGTGTAGTGAAGAAACACTTGCCGACTGTGATTCACGTAGTAAAGTTTTGCATGCTATTTCCGTCCTAGAGCAAAGATATTTCTTTCAGAATATAGGAACTTATGTTCATCAGTAGTGACGTCAGGGGAGTTTGATTGTCCTCAAAAGTTAAGTGGAAACCACGTTTACTGTATGTCTGCATCAGGCCAGGTTGTGAAGGAGAAAATGACAATGCCCATTGCGTGTTGTCACTCCCGATGAGCTCTCCTTCAAACACTCATTTTTGTTATCAGAGTTGTGTCCCATTAACCTGATGGGCTGTGATCTCATGTGTAAATTAGGCATTATTTTAACTTCTACACCAGAGGGTGTTAAGGTTATGTTACAGCCTGACAAAGTTTTCACAGCAGTGCAGTTTGATTCATCGGCACTTACATATGCTTATGAGTGGAAACTTCCCAGCTCTCCTTTTTCACAACAACTAGTGGAAGAAGCAAAAGCGTTAGTTTCACCCCTTTCTGATTTCATGCAACCTACTGATTTGCACTGCACATCACACATTTCTTCGGGGCCTGACAATGACTATGAGAAGAAGTGAAAAAATATGTGCGCCTACTTTATTGGCTGTGTCGCTCACTCCAGAGCACTTCGATTTTTTTAATGTTTGTGGTACTCGCCCTCACATTTCCTTGGCCAAATGTACACACTGGCAGTGACAAGGTGTGGGAGAGTTTGTTGCTACATGTCAGAAAGAAATGGAGTGGACCGTTTCACCTGCTGATCCAAATTTGATGTTTTCTGAACGATTGTCAGCATACAAAAAAACATTTTTGAGTACAATGCATTGTCAAAGAACTGTGGACTTAATTCCTACCACAGAATCACATTTTGAAGCATGTTTTTTATCTGAAACAGATTTGTCTTCGATACCCATGTTGGCTGAAGTGCCCAATGATCTTTGGGCTAAGAGCAAATATGATGTGGGGTTGATAAAAGGCTGTGAACCAGTAATTGTCACCCCTAAATCAGACTTTTGTCCATGTAAAAAACAATACCCTTTTAAGCCTGAAGCAATTAAAGGGATTAAACCTGTTTTTCAATCTTTTCAGAAAACAGGCGTTATTGTTCCTTTTGAAAATTCACCTGTGCTTACTCCATTGTTTCCTGTTAAAAAGATTAAAGATGCTGGCCAGCCAGATGAATGGCGTTTTGTACAGGACCTCCAAGCGGTGAATGCTGCAGTTCAGCCACATGCTCCTACTGTGCCCAACCCACACACTATTTTGTCTCAAATTACATCAGATGCACAGTTTTTCTCAGTGGTTGACTTGTCGCCAGTGCACCCTGATAGCCCATTTTGGTTTGCTTTTTAGTTTGAAGGGAGATCTTGGACTTTTACCCGGTTATGCCAGGGGTACTGTGAAAGTCCCACTATTTACAATGCTGCCCTCAAAGCTAGTCTGGATTAACTTCAATCAACCACAGGCTCTGCTCTTTTGCAGTATGTGGATGACATCCTTTTATGTGGTCCATCTAAACAACAGTGTGAAAAAGACAGTGAATCTGTTGAAACATCTTCCTTCTTATGGCCATAAAGCCAGCCTTTCTAAGTTACAGTTTGTACAGGACGAAGTCACCTTTTTGGGTCATGTGATTTCTAAGGATGGGCGCTCACTTTCTCGTAAACGTGTTGCTGCAGTTCAGATCATTCCTAAACCGGTTACTAAAAAACAGCTTATGTCATTCTTAGGTATAACATCTTACTGCAGGAACTTTATTCCTAACTACTCTTTTCTCGAAGCTCTCTTAGGTGCTCTTATCCATGGTAAAGGCAGCTGCAGTTCTGACATGCAGCTCCAGCCTTTAGTGAGCTTAAGCTGGCTCTTCAAACAGCACCAACACTTGGCATTCCAGATCCTCATAAACCTTTCATACAGGCAGTTGATGAGAAGCATGGTTGTATGACATCTGTTCTTATGCAGGAACATGGGGCAGGCAAAGGCCAGTGGCTCATTTCTCAGCAAAACTGGACTCTGTGGCTGCAGGCCTGCCTGGTTGTCTTCGTGCTGTTGCAGCTGCAGAGAAAGCTGTCCTGGCCTCCCAAGATATTGTGGGCTACGCTAATTTGACTGTTTTGGTTCCTCATGCTGTTGCCTTTATTCTTCTCGAGCAGAAAACTTCACATCTTTCAACTGCTCGTTGGCTCAGATACACCTCTGTGATATGCCAAATGTCACTGTTAAACGTTGTACTGTTCTGAATCCTGCTACTTTGCTTCCGACTCCTGAGGATGGGGAGCCTCATGACTGTGAAGCTGTTTTGGAACAAGTTTGTACACCCCGACCTGATCTTTTAGAGACTCCTCTTCCAAACTCTGACATGATTCTTTTTGTAGATGGATCAGCTTTGCGTGATCCAGCCACAGGTACTAACTGTGTTTGGTTTGCAGTATGTTCTTCACATGACACTTTGTTGTCTGGTTCTCTTCCTAAACATTTCTCTGCTCAAACTACTGAGCTTATTGCACTTACTGAAGCTTGTAAGTTGGCAGCTGGTAAGTCTGTCACTATTTACACAGATTCCAGATATGCTTTTGGTGTTGTTCATGACTTTGGTGCGCTGTGGAAACACAGGCATTTCCTTAAATCAGATGGTAAAACTATTCTGAACTCCAAGCAGGTTTCTGATCTTCTTGATGCGATCCTTTTGCCTACAGCAATCTCGGTCTGTAAGTGTGCGGCTCACACTAACTCAGACAATCCTGTTGCTTGTGGCAATGCCAGAGCTGATGCTGCAGCTAAGCAAGCAGCTAAATCTTTTCCTGTTTTCGCTTCCCTCTCTTTGCAGGCAGAAGACTCCCTCACAGATCTCCATGCTTTGCAAACTTTTGCCTCTGCAGATGAAATTTGGTCCTCTGGACGCATTTGGTCCTCTGTGGGTGCAACTTATATGGATGGTGTTTGGATGGGACCTGATGGTAAACCCTGTCTACCTAAACATTTTTTTCCTCATTTTTCAAAATTGACACATGGGTTGGACCATGTGTCAAAAGGGGGGATGCTGAATGCACTCACTGCTCAGTGGTTCACAAAAGGGTTCAGTTCATATGCGCAAAAATACTGTCAGTCATGTATGGTTTGTGCCACACATAATGTAGGAAAGGCATTACACACATCGCAAGTTGCACACCCTCCATCAGAGAAACCTTTTGAACATTTGATGATGGATTTTGTTGAACTCACACCAGCTGAAGGAAAGAAATATGCACTAGTAATAGTGGACGTGTTTAGTAAATGGGTTGAAGTTTTCCCTGCAAAACATGCAAACAGTAATGCAGTGACTAAAGCACTGCTAAACAGAAATCATTCCTAGATGGGGCATTCCAGAGAAGATCAGCAGTGATAATGGCACACATTTTGTAAACACTGCATTGACTGAGGTTGGTAAATTCCTGGGAATAACCTTGCGCACACATTGTGCTTATCATCAACAGAGTGGAGGTGCTGTGGAAAGAGAAAATGGTACATTAAAGTCCAAGTTAGCCAAATGTTGTGAAGAAACAGGTCTGCCATGGACAAAAGCATTACCTATTGTGCTTACCTACATGAGAATGAGAATCAGAGCTCAAGTGAATCTCAGCCCATTTGAAATTTTATTTGGCAGACCTCCTAACCTGGGATTGGGACCTGTAACCAGACCCCTCCCTTCCACAACTGTTTGTGATGATGCTATGTTGTCTTACTGTCGAAACCTTTCCACTGTTCTATCTCAAGTTTCACAGACAGTAAAAGCAGCCCTTCCAGCCACAGAAAACACACCACTCCAACCAGATGACAGGTGGTGAAGGAACTTCGCAGGAAACATTGGAAGTCCAAACGTTGGCAAGGCCCGTTCCAGGTGCTACTGGTCACTCATACAGCTGTTAAAGTTGCAGAGAGAGCAACCTGGATTCATGCCAGTCACTGTAAGAAGGTACCAGAACCAGTAGATGACTTCCACCCTGACATACATCAGCCTAACCAACACGCCCGGAAGGACAAAGATAAGAGTCAGCAGTAAAAGCTGTACTCCACCGGTGTGTTAAGTGCTAGTAACCTCTGACACCGAAGATTGAAACATCCTTACTGAGACCTGTGATGAAGATGATCATACACATGCTGTGAACCATGGAAGAAACTGTTTGTTGTTTGTATTTTCTTATTTGTAACCAGCATGTGCACATTGTATCTTGATTTCACAGGAAGCAATAATACAGGGCTGCTGTATTTTTCCCTGTGTGAAAGGCCTCATTGTATGTATCTCACCAAATGATTCAAATGACTCAAAGAACTTTTTTGCTTTCAAAATTTTTCCTCTAGTGACGCTGACTTAGAGAGGGATGAAGATAATCATATTTAATTGTTCATGTTTTGATTGTTTATCATTGGACCCTTTATCACTATGATGCCTGCATTTTAAACTCACGTTGTGTGCAAATGCAGGCTGATGTTTTACAGATAAAGTTATTATTTTCCTTGTTTCTTTTGGGTTGATTAATATAATGGTATTATTATAATCAAAAGGGAGGAATGTAATGGAAAATAATTCTTATATGCATTGCATTGAGTGTTACTGTGTATAACCTGCAAAACACTGAGCTGCAAGGTACCACCCTGCCCTGTTTTCTTAAATTCCTCTTTACAATGGTGGGCTTGTTATTATGAGATAGCTGCACTTTAGGGGGGACAGGGTTAGGCTGGTATTTACGAGTGTGTCTGGGTAACCTCAACTAATGGTTGGGGAGGAAAGTTAGAAGAACAATCAACTATACCCAAAAACAGATGACGTGATGAGTGGGCAATATAACTGTGTGTTTTTGCTTCAGTGGTCAGAGCAACTCTGTATTCTGTACTGTGTTGTTCTCTCTTGCAAGATATTATTATTAAAGCCTCTTATCTCCTCAAAAGAAAATAACTGACTCCCCAAGTGCAAGTGTCAGGACAAATGATCAAACTTCTCCAAGCTTCAGTCTGCAGAGAGGTACAAGACAGGGTTGCCCACTTTCGCCCTCACTTTTTGCTATTTTCATCGAACCTTTAGCAGCTGCTATCAGACAAGATAGAAATATTAAAGGCATCCAACCCCAAAATATTGAGC
Source organism: Leuresthes tenuis (assembly GCF_036924035.1). NCBI lineage: Eukaryota > Metazoa > Chordata > Actinopteri > Atheriniformes > Atherinopsidae > Leuresthes > Leuresthes tenuis. The sequence goes on from NW_027325377.1 coordinate 12,278,341, forward strand.
ATAAAATAAGTCTTTATGCTGATGATGTATTACTTTTCCTTCAGAACTCACAAACGTCTCTCACTCACACGATCACACTCATAAATAAATTCTCAGCACTTTCTGACTACTCTATCAATTGGTCTAAGACCACAGTTCTGCCCATTAACTATAGGGACCAGAATATACCTGCGATCACTTTACAGTCAGGAAATATTAGATATTTAGGAATAAACATTTCCTCCAGGCTCTCAGGGCTAACAAAGCTAAATTATGTGCAATTATTAAAGACAGTAGAGGACGATCTCTCTCGTTTGAAGTCCTTATCTATATCACTTATGGGGAGAGTTACAACCATTAAAATGATGATACTACCAAAAGTTAACTATTTGTTCTCAATGATCCCCATAAAACCATCTGCTACTTGGTTTAAGTCACTAGGTTCATGCATCTCCAAATTTCTGTGGAAAAACAAACCACCACGTATTAGTTTAAAAACCCTACAGAAGACCAAGGACAGGGTGGATTAGATTTACCTAATTTTCAGCACTATTCCTTAGCCAATAGGTTACAGTATATATCAAAATGGTTTAAACCTAGCCCAATAGATGAACCATGGATAAATATAGAACAAGCATTGTGTGATAATCTGGAAATCTCTGACCTGCCACTTATTAGTCAAAACGTAAAAAATCACAAATGTTTCAAAAGCATTAACATCAGCACCTCTCTGACAGCCTGGTGGGAATTTCTTAAAATAACATAGTCTTCACTTGTCCCGTGTAAGCTTACACCCATCTGGAACAATCCTGACATCCTGCAAAACAAAAAAATGCTAAACTTTACTCTCTGGAAGATCAAAGGAATCAAACATCTGGAACATATAATCCAAAATGGACATTTTATTTTATTTGATGAGCTCATATCACAACATGAGATAGGCAGCAATAAATTCCTAGAATATCAACAACTTAAGTCTATAATAAAAAAGAAATATATCCTCCACCAACCAGACTTACAACTCCCGATTAGGGTAGTAGAATTTCTAAGCATCTGCACCCCAAAACTACTATCAAAAATATATAAATTATTGTCTAAGATAGATGACACAATGTCTCTACCGTCCTCAAAATGGGAGGCAGATTTATCCATCAGTTCTAGTCATAGCTTCTGGCCACATATATGTTTGAACACCTTCAGAATGACTCGAAATCCTAATTTACAGCTCATACAATACAAAATTCTTCATAGAACACACTATACAGGACAAAGGATGTTCAGGATGGGTTTAACACACTCAAACATCTGCTCACATTGCACAGATAACACACCTGATGATTATGCACACGCTTTGTGGTTTTGTGCGCCTGTCCAGAAGTTCTGGCTTGAAGTCTGTGCGGACCTATCAACATGACTAAAGTGTAGCATTCCTGCATGCCCCACACTGTGCATACTGGGTGACTTAGACAACATCAACGTGGAATTTAGCTTAGCACACATGATCCTCACAGTGTTATGTATAGCAAAGAAAACTATTCTCATGAACTGGAAAGCGAAGAACAATCTGTGTATTAACCAGTTTAGAAATTTTCTTTTAGATTATATTAGCATGGAAACAATGTCTGCTTCCTCAAAACATCAATTGGCTGAATTTAATTCTCTCTGGTCCCTTCTGATTAGCTTGATCACATAGTGGTGGTGGTGGGTTGCTGTCCCGTCGCTCTGGGCGGTTGGGTGTGTGCTGGGGGGGGCTGTGTGGCTTCGGGCGTCTGGTGGTCTCTCGGGTCGTGGGGAAATACAGCAGCCCTGTATTATTGCTTCCTGTGAAATCAAGATACAATGTGCACATGCTGGTTACAAATAAGAAAATACAAACAACAAACAGTTTCTTCCATGGTTCACAGCATGTGTATGATCATCTTCATCGCTGGTCTCAGTAAGGATGTTTCAATCTTCGGTGTCAGAGGTTAATAGCACTTAACACACCGGTGGAGTACAGCTTTTACTGCTGACTCTTATCTTTGTCCTTCCGGGCGTGTTGGTTAGGCTGATGTATGTCAGGGTGGAAGTCATCTACTGGTTCTGGTACCTTCTTACAGTGACTGGCATGAATCCAGGTTGCTCTCTCTGCAACTTTAACAGCTGTGTGAGTGACCAGTAGCACCTGGAACGGGCCTTGCCAACGTTTGGACTTCCAATGTTTCCTGCGAAGTTCCTTCACCACCTGTCATCTGGTTGGAGTGGTGTGTTTTCTGTGGCTGGAAGGGCTGCTTTTACTGCCTGTGAAACTTGAGATAGAACAGTGGAAAGGTTTCGACAGTAAGACAACATAGCATCATCACAAACAGTTGTGGAAGGGAGGGGTCTGGTTACAGGTCCCAATCCCAGGTTAGGAGGTCTGCCAAATAAAATTTCAAATGGGCTGAGATTCACTTGAGCTCTGATTCTCATTCTCATGTAGGTAAGCACAATAGGTAATGCTTTTGTCTATGGCAGACCTGTTTCTTCACAACATTTGGCTAACTTGGACTTTAATGTACCATTTTCTCTTTCCACAGCACCTCCACTCTGTGGATGACAAGCACAATGTGTGCGCAAGCTTATTCCCAGGAATTTACCAACCTCAGTCAATGCAGTGTTTACAAAATGTGTGCCATTATCACTGCTGATCTTCTCTGGAATGCCCCATCTAGGAATGATTTCTGTTTAGCAGTGCTTTAGTCACTGCATTACTGTTTGCATGTTTTGCAGGGAAAACTTCAACCCATTGAGTCCACTATTACTAGTGCATATTTCTTTCCTTCAGCTGGTGTGAGTTCAACAAAATCCATCATCAAATGTTCAAAAGGTTTCTCTGGTGGAGGGTGTGCAACTTGCGATGTGTGTAATGCCTTTCCTACATTATGTGTGGCACAAACCATACATGACTGACAGTATTTTTGCGCATATGAACTGAACCCTTTTGTGAACCACTGAGCAGTGAGTGCATTCAGCATCCCTCCTTTTGACACATGGTTCAACCCATGTGTCAATTTTGAAAAATGAGGAAAAAAATGTTTAGGTAGACAGGGTTTACCCTCAGGTCCCATCCAAACACCATCCGTATGAGTTGCACCCACAGAGGACCAAATGCGTCCAGAGGACCAAATTTCATCTGCAGAGGCAAAAGTTTGCAAAGCATGGAGATCTGTGAGGGAGTCTTCTGCCTGCAAAGAGAGGGAAGCAAAAACAGGAAAAAAATTAGCTGCTTGCTTAGCTGCAGCATCAGCTCTGGCATTACCACAAGCAACAGGATCGTCTGAGTTAGTGTGAGCCGCACACTTACAGACCGAGATTGCTGTAGGCAAATGGATCGCATCAAGAAGATCAGAAACCTGCTTGGAGTTCAGAATAGTTTTACCATCTGATTTAAGGAAATGCCTGTGTTTCCACAGCGCACCAAAGTCATGAACAACACCAAAAGCATATCTGGAATCTGTGTAAATAGTGACAGACTTACCAGCTGCCAACTTACAAGCTTCAGTAAGTGCAATAAGTTCAGTAGTTTGAGCGGAGAAATGTTTAGGAAGAGAACCAGACAACAAAGTGTCATGTGAAGAACATACTGCAAACCAAACACAGTTAGTACCTGTGGCTGGATCACGCAAAGCTGATCCATCTACAAAAAGAATCATGTCAGAGTTTGGAAGAGGAGTCTCTAAAAGATCAGGTCGGGGTGTACAAACTTGTTCCAAAACAGCTTCACAGTCATGAGGCTCCCCATCCTCAGGAGTCGGAAGCAAAGTAGCAGGATTCAGAACAGTACAACGTTTAACAGTGACATTTGGCATATCACGGAGCACAGAGGTGTATCTGAGCCAACAAGCAGTTGAAAGATGTGAAGTTTTCTGCTCGAGAAGAATAATGGCAACAGTATGAGGAACCAAAACAGTCAAATTAGCGTAGCCCACAATATCTTGGGAGGCCAGGACAGCTTTCTCTGCAGCTGCAACAGCACGAAGACAACCAGGCAGGCCTGCAGCCACAGAGTCCAGTTTTGCTGAGAAATGAGCCACTGGCCTTTGCCTGCCCCATGTTCCTGCATAAGAACAGATGTCATACAACCATGCTTCTCATCAACTGCCTGTATGAAAGGTTTATGAGGATCTGGAATGCCAAGTGTTGGTGCTGTTTGAAGAGCCAGCTTAAGCTCACTAAAGGCTGATTCAGCCTCAGGAGTCCATGGAACACGATCAGCTGACTGGAGCTGCATGTCAGAACTGCAGCTGCCTTTACCATGGATAAGAGCACCTAAGAGAGCTTCGAGAAAAGAGTAGTTAGGAATAAAGTTCCTGCAGTAAGATGTTATACCTAAGAATGACATAAGCTGTTTTTTAGTAACCGGTTTAGGAATGATCTGAACTGCAGCAACACGTTTAGGAGAAAGTGAGCGCCCATCCTTAGAAATCACATGACCCAAAAAGGTGACTTCGTCCTGTACAAACTGTAATTTAGAAAGGCTGGCTATATGGCCATAAGAAGGAAGATGTTTCAACAGATTCACTGTCTTTTTCACACTGTTGTTTAGATGGACCACATAAAAGGATGTCATCCACATACTGCAAAAGAGCAGAGCCTGTGGTTGATTGAAGTTAATCCAGACTAGCTTTGAGGGCAGCATTGTAAATAGTGGGACTTTCACAGTACCCCTGGCATAACCGGGTAAAAGTCCAAGATCTCCCTTCAAACTAAAAAGCAAACCAAAATGGGCTATCAGGGTGCACTGGCGACAAGTCAACCACTGAGAAAAACTGTGCATCTGATGTAATTTGAGACAAAATAGTGTGTGGGTTGGGCACAGTAGGAGCATGTGGCTGAACTGCAGCATTCACCGCTTGGAGGTCCTGTACAAAACGCCATTCATCTGGCTGGCCAGCATCTTTAATCTTTTTAACAGGAAACAATGGAGTAAGCACAGGTGAATTTTCAAAAGGAACAATAACGCCTGTTTTCTGAAAAGATTGAAAAACAGGTTTAATCCCTTTAATTGCTTCAGGCTTAAAAGGGTACTGTTTTTTACATGGACAAAAGTCTGATTTAGGGGTGACAATTACTGGTTCACAGCCTTTTATCAACCCCACATCATATTTGCTCTTAGCCCAAAGATCATTGGGCACTTCAGCCAACATGGGTATCGAAGACAAATCTGTTTCAGATAAAAAACATGCTTCAAAATGTGATTCTGTGGTAGGAATTAAGTCCACAGTTCTTTGACAATGCATTGTACTCAAAAATGTTTTTTTGTATGCTGACAATCGTTCAGAAAACATCAAATTTGGATCAGCAGGTGAAACAGTCCACTCCATTTATTTCTGACATGTAGCAACAAACTCTCCCACACCTTGTCACTGCCAGTGTGTACGTTTGGCCAAGGAAATTTGAGGGCGAGTACCACAAACATTAAAAAAATCGAAGTGCTCTGGAGTGAGCGACACAGCCAATAAAGTAGGCGCACATATTTTTTCACTTCTTCTCATAGTCATTGTCAGGCCCCAAAGAAATGTGTGATGTGCAGTGCAAATCAGTAGGTTGCATGAAATCAGAAAGGGGTGAAACTAACACTTTTGCTTCTTCCACTAGTTGTTGTGAAAAAGGAGAGCTGGGAAGTTTCCACTCATAAGCATATGTAAGTGCCGATGAATCAAACTGCACTGCTGTGAAAACTTTGTCAGGCTGTAACATAACCTTAACACCCTCTGGTGTAGAAGTTAAAATAATGCCTAATTTACACATGAGATCACAGCCCATCAGGTTAATGGGACACAACTCTGATAACAAAAATTAGTGTTTGAAGGAGAGCTCATCGGGAGTGACAACACGCAATGGGCATTGTCATTTTCTCCTTCACAACCTGGCCTGAGGCAGACATAGAGTAAACGTGGTTTCCACTTAACTTTGGAGGACAATAAAACTCCCCTGACGTCACTACTGATGAACATAAGTTCCCATATTCTGAGAGAAATATCTTTGCTCTAGGACGGAAATAGCATGCAAAACTTTACTACGTGAATCACAGTTGGCAAGCGTTTCTTCACTACACAGAGCAGGAAAAATGTGTGAGTGTGTTTGTGCTATCACCCATTAGTGGAGGCTCCGCTGCTGCGTGACGTCCAGAACCTGCCTCCCACCCTCAGTCAGCCTTTTGCCCAATTTCATCACTTTTCAGCTGTGGACAGTCCTTCTTCCAGTGTCCAGTCTGGCCACAGTAAAAACAAATATTCGGATCATAGCTCTGATCCCACACGTCCACGTCTTCGACTTCGGCCTCGTCCTCTGTTTACACCAACTGCGTAATACATGGTCATGGCTGCCAAATGCAGCTCCTTTTCACACTTGTCCCTTTTGGTTGTCTTACGCGTCTCAATTTGGTTATGAGCATGGCGAGCATATCGGCGAACGTCAGCCAAACGAGGACCCTCACACCATCCCACGTAAATGTTCTTTACTTCAGTGGCGACATCTGGCATGAGGCCTTTAATTATTGCATTGCATGCAATACTCTCCCATGGTCCTGATTCATTACCCAAATCCCTTGGTCTCTGATGACCGCTGTGCTTGCTGACTTCCTCAAGGATGCGGTGTACAAAATCATCAGTCCCTTCACCAGGTTTCTGTTTGCAGGTGTAAATGTGGGACATATTGATTTTGGTTGGAAATTGAGTGGTGATGGCTTGACACAGTCTTTGGTTGGCTGCTTCATATTGAGCGTTATCATTATGTCCTCGTTCACTGTTGGTAGGTCGCAAATCCAGTTGTAGCATACTGGCCTCTATTTTGCAGAGGTCGGACGGTTTGAACTTTTTTGCCAATATGCGACGCAATTCAACCCCAGTCGGGCAGAATTGTGCGCAGAAATCTCGCAACTCGTCAGCAAAATGGGGTCCAGAAATCTCTGGATCTGGTAAGCATTGTTATGCTTCCATGATGTCAGTCTCAGTCCAGGGTCGATAAACCAGTAATGGTCCAGTGGGAACTGCAACTTTAACCATAGGCATGGTTTGAATCTGGTTTTGTTTTTTCTCACGTTTAGATCTCTGAAGTCCAGATTGTGGGTAAAGGATTTTTGTCACTTGCGTTAAAAGTTCTTGGGCAGGTACGCTGGAGAACCAAACGTCTTCCTTTTCCTCATCATCAGACCTATGTAGCTGATGTTGTGAGAATGATGGAATTTCTTCCCGAGGGAGGATGGAAGAAGTCCCTTCTTCCCGAGAGCCAGAGGCTTGTGGCAGGGCTGGCTGTTGTTGTTGCAGGCGTTGTGGAGGGCAGGAGTCCAGGTCTGGATCCTGCACAGCTAATACTAAATTATTATCATCATTCCGTCATGGCATTTGTTTAACATTTTCCTTTCTTTCTCTTAATACACTTTATTTTTTCCAAAATTCTATACCTTTCTTACTTCTTATTTAAACTTAATTTTCTTTTTTTTTGCTTCATCTCTTTCTCATATTTGCAAAACTTTTCTTCTAATTTTCTTATTTCTAACATACTAAAAGAACCTTCTGGTGGAAAACCTCTGGACCATATGTCTTTTTCATTTCATCATGCTTAGGTCCCCCGGTAGGGTCAAAAGTCTGAGACCTACTGTTTCCCATTCTCAGACTTGGAATGGGGAAATATATTCCTTCACTCAAAGGACGTCTCCAATGAGGACCTTAATCTGTACTCACACTTCTTCGGAGTACTTCACACTTCTTCGGACTGCTTCAAAAGTTTCACTTACCCATGAAATCTCTGTCTCACTAATGACACAACCGGGAAACCCTCTTTTATTCAAATAAAAACTAAAAAGCAGTCCTATCGTCTCAGACTATCATGTCTGTTTTATGAATTTAAGGGGCTAAAAAGTTTTGTTCTCGTTTTTCTATGATTAACCGAATGTATGTGAGAGTCCAAACAGACAGAAGGGTTACGGCCGAGCGCTGGACCTTCCTACCCGGCTGGGGTATATGTTCTTGTATGTTGTCTGACTGTTTGATTTGAATGTGTTGTGTAAGTGTCCTGTTGAATGTTACATGTTTGGGCTTTGACATGCTTCACTGTGGTTGTTAACTGTGTGGTGTGTCCTGAAATGTTATATGTTTGGGCTGTGTGACATGCTTAATGCTTTTCAGTAGCAACCCACTTATTCATATATAGCAACTGACAACATAAGAAGACATACTTTGATAGTAGTTGTAGAAGTATCCTTATTGATAATAGATAAACTAATTCATAGTGATAGAACAGTAGATGAACAGGTGCCTGCACATGTCTCATGAAAATAAAATGGGTGTATGATTGCTGACGGCAGAGCAATACTGCCAAACTTATGAGTTCTTGTGGCAAACTTGATTCAGTGTCTTGACGTGTATACGCTGTTTCGCTGACTTGTCACAAGAAACAAAGTGTGTTTGATAAGATCCGACCATTTTATTACGGGAGGATCAGTATGTACGGATTCTGATGTGACTGATAAACCCATTCGTATCTTAAGCATAATCTAATACGTGAGACAACGCCCTGGCACACAATCAAAAAAAAAAAGAGAGAGAGCGGTTTTGTGTCCCCACAGTCCATAATGTAGAAAAGAGAGAAAAAAGCCTTTCTGATTTGGTGTGTGTGCTCACAGTGCAGAGTGTAGAGAAAAGAGAGAAAAGAAAGCCGTTTTGGTGTCACGGGTGTTGTGACTTACACACACACATTTCTGAATTGAGAAAGGAAATTATTTTAGAGAAAGCACTAGAGTTTAGATCCCACATTTGTTGATAGGCATTCATTTAATTTTTCTTTTAATCAGTTTTAAAGTGAATACTAACTGAGAAATGAAAAAGGTGAAGAGTTTAGAAGCTTGGTTCAAGAGCAAAACTTGGTTTATGATCAGCTGAGTCTCTAAACAGAACAGCAAAGGGCTTCATCGAACATTTAAAAAAGATTCAGATTGTTAGAATATCCAGAATTTATAGGAATGGTGGTGATTACTCTTATTTTCTAGAATGGAAATAACTGCACCATGTCTGTTTTATGAATTTAAGGGGCTAAAAAGTTTTGTTCTCGTTTTTCTATGATTAACCGAATGTATGTGAGAGTCCAAACAGACAGAAGGGTTACGGCCGAGCGCTGGACCTTCCAAAAAAGATGAGACAGGCTGGACCTGTGCCATACTAGTTAAGACCTGCCTGTGGATAACAGGTTCATTAAACTCTCACACACACAAACTCACACACGTTCGCACACATACACCCATTCACACACACATTCTTGAACTTGCTGCAAGATTAAACATTTGCATTAACTGACTCCAGCAACTCTGAGTCTCATTGAGAGACTTTTCTCAACAATTGGGTCCTCAAACCAGATCTCAACGTTTTTTCCGCTTTCCAGGGTCGGAGCTGAAACCGTGCACGGGGGAGTCCAGTACTCCTAATGAAAGACCCCCTGCTGAATTGCGGTAATTAGGGGCAAGTGTCCACTGAAAGGGGGAAACAGGGACGAGATCGTACTTTTGAATCAATGGCTAGAAGCCATTGGCAGTGCAGGCATCAACAATAATGGTGTTATTTCACCCATTAACACTTAAGGTACCTCATGCAGTGGCTGTGATATGGTTACTTAACAAAATATCTTTACCAGACATCTCTCCTACATAACAGTTCTTCTTTCACAGCCACACCTTGTTGTCGAGAGATGTGCTACACTTAATCCATCCACACTGCTACCTACCCCACAGATGGAAAGCCTCATGATTGCATGTCAGAAATAACCATCAGTGTTTTACCCAGGCCAGACTTAACTGATATACGTTATGAAAATGCAGAAATAACTATATTTATTCAACAGATCAAAGAAAAAAACCCTGATGGCACAAATGCTACAGGATTTGCAGTAGTAACAGAAACTGAAGTTTTCTTAAAACAACCACTACCAAAAAATTACTCTGTTCAAGCAGTCGAATTGGTAGCTTTAACTGAAGCTTGTAAATTAAATAACAAAAAGGTTGTTAACGTTTACACTGACAGTCAGTATGCCTTCTCAACTGTACATGTGTTAACACAGCATTGGAAAAACAGGTATGTTGACATCCACAGCTAAATGTATAAACTACAAATATTTTAGCATTATTAGATGTTATTCAATTGCCATCTACAATAGACTCGTATGAATGACCGGAAGGAAAACCATACTGCCAAAGAATTTGTTTAAATATGCTGCAGTATTGAGCCACGGACCATGTCATGTCTCAACAGGAGGGATGGAAGCAATAATGAACAAGGTTTTTACAGCATATGGTTTTACTAATTATTGAATTTTTTTTTTTAGAATAAATAAATGAATAAAGTTTTGTCTAGCAGGTCAAATATGTGCAAAATACATTCCACAGGGCAATCTAAGACCAAAACGAAGATAATTCCCTAAGCCAGTGTATCTTTTTCAACATATTTGTTTGTATTTCATTATTTCATTATTGTGTAGATTTCATTGAACTAAATTAATGTTAAGGGAAACGATTCTGCTCAGTGACAACAGAGGTTTTTACCAAATGGTCTGAAATATTTCCATGTGCACAAGCAGATGCACTCTCAGTAGCAAAATCACGCGTAAAATAACTCATTTCTAGATTTGAAATTCCTGAAAAGATCTTCAGTGATAATTTGACACACTTTGTAAACTATGTCATCTCACTGATGGCAAAGAACTTAAAATAGATCTTAGAAACCACTGTGATATAGAAGGTTTCGCTAACACATTGGAATTGTTTTACTATTTACATATGCATGTGCAGTGAAGAATTGCTTGCTGCTGATAAATGCAAAGAAGAACAGCTTACACATAGATGCTCACATATAGGCTGCTGAATGCAATGAAGACCTGCTTATCCAGTAAAGTTCAATGTCAATGTGTAATATTCAATTAGGATTTGCAAAACAGTGAAGTTAAACAATGAATGGGTCCATAGTCGGTATGAGAAGACTACAGGAATATTTACCTGGGTGTACGTTCAAACAGAGATGAGAAAATTGCGATAAATTATTGTTTGTTTGTTTGTTAGTATGTATATGAATGTTATGTGTATAAACTGTGTTGAGTTGTAGTTACTCAGTAGTGTCTCAGTGAAACAACCGACGGGGGAAGCCTTGCGGTGACAACAAAAGCAGTGTTTTACTGATCAGTCAAGTTGCTCCAGTGTACTCCATACAAACTGGTTGGCTACTGAAGGGATAGAAAATGGGGAATACTTGTTTTAAAGCAAACAAGGAATTAGATGGGAAAAATACATGTTTTAACGGGACCCAGACAATATTAAATACTCAGACAGATGGGAGAAGAAGTGTAGTTTTGTAGGAAATCACAAAATTATTACATAAAATTAGTGAAATCAATTGAAGAATGCCTTTCTGAAGAGCTGTTTACCACAGATGAGCAGCTTTGCGACCAAGCACATTGTAGATCGCTTTACTGCCAAAATGATCTAGTTTAATGGATTGGTTTAGACATGCATAACAGCATTTTAAGAACAAAGAGAGAAACAAAAAGGGACAACGCTTCATGGTGGAAGGTGATGTATAAATAACTGTGTATATGATGAAGGAGAGACCATTTGAGCAGCACAGCCATTTCGCAGCACAGGGACAGCAGTCCAAGTTAAAGGATCTCCCACGTGGTATCACCTGTCACACTGTGTCAAGGCATCAAAAGAAGAAAAAATCACCAAACTCAAGGACAAAGAGACGAAGACTCCGGTGAACGAAGAGAGAGGACTTACAAACCAGAAATACAAAAGGATGCTCGATATCAAGATCCAGAAGAAGAGGCTAACAATGCCACGAACACTTACGATGCTGGGAATGATGCCAGCAATGAACAGAGAAGAAGATTCAGTGTCATCAATCTGCAACACGTGCCTCTAATGAGGGGGTGAATATAGAATCCTCAATGATTACAACGTCTCTGGGAACTGTGACAACAACAAGGTTTAAACCATTTTGATATATATTGTAACCTATTGGCTAAGGAATAGTGCTGAAAATTAGGTAAATCTAATCCACCACTGTCCTTGGTCTTCTGTAGGGTTTTTAAACTAATACGTGGTGGTTTGTTTTTCCACAGAAATTTGGAGATGCATGAATCTAGTGACTTAAACCAAGTAGCAAATGGTTTTATGGGGATCATTGAGAACAAATAGTTAACTTTTGGTAGTATCATCATTTTAATGGTTGTAACTCTCCCCATAAGTGATATAGGTAAGGATTTCCAACGAGAGAGATCGTCCTCTACTCTCTTTAATAATTGCACATAATTTAGCTTTGTTAGCTCTGAGAGCCTGGAGGAAATGTTTATGCCTAAATATCTAATATTTCCTGACTGTAAAGTGATTGCAGGTATATTCTGGACCCTACAGTTAATGGGCAGAACTGTGGTCTTAGACCATTTGATAGAGTAGTCAGAAAGTGCCGAGAATTTATTTATGAGTGTGATCGTGTGAGTGAGAGACGTCTCTGAGTTCTGAAGGAAAAATAATACATCATCAGCATAAAGACTTATTTTATGCTCAATATTTTGGGGTTGGATGCCTTTAATATTTCTATCTTGTCTGATAGCAGCTGCTAAAGGTTTGATGAAAATAGCAAAAAGTGAGGGAGAAAGTGAGCAACCCTGTCTTGTACCTCTCTGCAGACTGAAGCTTGGAGAAGTTTGATCATTTGTCCTGACACTTGCATTTGGGGAGCTATATAATATCCTTATCCAGTTGATGAAGTGTGACCCAAACCCGAATTTGTTTTATGCTGCGAATAAAAATTTCCAGTTCCCTCCATTAAATGCTTTTTCTGCATCTAGAGAGTCGATTGTGGTTTCCAAGTTGTTGATGGTAGAATAGTCTATGAGATTAACGATGCGGTTTGTGAACGAACTGTTGTGCCTACTGCTCTTCAGCCTGTCAAATGAAACGTAGAATTTAAAACGTGACAAATGAACGAAGACCCAAGGAGTTGAGTCGTAAACTAATCAATACTGTTTCCTGTGCGAGGACCCGTCAGTCGAGGAGTTGAGTCATGAACGAATCAATACTGTTTCCTGTCCTGCTGACTGAGCTTATGAAGCTGCCGCCTGCCATGTGGTGAGGAAGGGTACTGCATGAAAATGAACGAATCACTCACTGAGACAACTCGTTACTCCCGAGTCATATAAAAAATTTGTTCACGTCGAACGAATTGCTCACGAACGACACATCACTATCTATTTGACGAGTTATGCATGAATTCGGATTTTGCAATAAAATTAATTCCTTCTCTCAAACCAAGTTCAAACTGCTTTGTCCTTCATATTTATCTACTTCTAATCTAGTTTCAACAATAAACAACCCCACATCATATTTGCTCTTCGCCCAAAGATCATTGGGCACTTCAGCCAACATGGGTATCGAAGACAAATCTTTTTCAGATTAAAAACATGCTTCAAAATGTGATTCTGTGGTAGGAATTAATTCCACAGTTCTTTGACAATGCATTGTACTCAAAAATGTTTTTTTGTATGCTGACAATCGTTCAGAAAACATCAAATTTGGATCAGCAGGTGAAACGGTCCAATCCGTTTCTTTCTGACATGTAGCAACAAACTCTCCCACACCTTGTCAATGCCAGTGTGTAGGTTTGGCCAAGGAAATGTGAGGGCGAGTACCACAAACATTAAAAAAATCGAATTGCTCTGGAGTGAGCGACACAGCCAATAAAGTAGGCGCACATATTTTTTCACTTCTTCTCATAGTCATTGTCAGGCCCCAAAGAAATGTGTGATGTTCAGTGCAAATCAGCAGGTTGCATGAAATCAGAAAGGGGTGAAACTAACGCTTTTGCTTCTTCCACTAGTTGTTGTGAAAAAGGAGAGCTGGGAAGTTTCCACTCATAAGCATATGTAAGTGCAGATGAATCAAACTGCACTGCTGTAAAAACTTTGTCAGGCTGTAACATAACGTTAACACCCTCTGGTGTAGAAGTTAAAATAATGCCTAATTTACACATGAGATCACAGCCCATCAGGTTAATGGGACACAACTCTGATAACAAAAATGAGTGTTTGAAGGAGAGCCCATCGGGAGTGACACACGCAATGGGCGATGTCATTTTCTCCTTCACAACCTGGCCTGATGCAGACATAGAGTAAACGTGGTTTCCACTTAACTTTGGAGGACAATCAACCTCCCCTGACGTCACTACTGATGAACATAAGTTCCTATATTCTGAGAGAAATATCTTTGCTCTAGGACGGAACTAGCATGCAAAACTTTACTACGTGAATCACAGTCGGCAAGCGTTTCTTCACTACACAGAGCAGGAAAAATGTGTGAGTGTGTTTGTGCTATCACCCATTAGTGGAGGCTCCGCTGCCGCGTGACGTCCAGAACCTGCCTCCCACCCTCAGTCAGCCTTTTGCCCAATTTCATCACTTTTCAGCTGTGGACACAGCCACAGTAAAAACAAATATTCGGATCATAGCTCTGGCGTGGCCCATTTCGACCTCCTCTCCCACACGTCCACGTCTTCAACTTCGGCCTCGTCCTCTGTTTACACCAACTGCGTAATACATGGTCATGGCTGCCAAATGCAGCTCCTTTTCACACTTGTCCCTTTTGGTTGTCTTACTCAACTTGGTTATGAGCATGGCGAGCATATCGGCGAACGTCAGCCAAACGAGGACCCTCACACCATCCCACGTAAATGTTCTTTACTTCAGTGGCGACATCTGGCATGAGGCCTTTAATTATTGCATTGCATGCAATACTCTCCCATGGTCCTGATTCATTACCCAAATCCCTTGGTCTCTGATGACCGCTGTGCTTGCTGACTTCCTCAAGGATGCGGTGTACAAAATCATCAGTCCCTTCACCGGGTTTCTGTTTGCAGGTGTAAATGTGGGACATATTGATTTTGGTTGGAAATTGAGTGGTGATGGCTTGACAAAGTCTTTGGATGGCTGCTTAATATTGAGCGTTATCATTATGTCCTCGTTCACTGTTGGTAGGTCGCAAATCCATTTGTAGCATACTGGCCTCTATTTTGCAGAGGTCGGTCAGTTTGAACTTTTTTGCCAATATGCGACGCAATTCAACCCCGGTCGGGCAGAATTGTGCGCAGAAATCTCGCAACTCGTCAGCAAAATGGGGTCCAGAAATCTCTGGATCTGGTAAGCATTGTTATGCTTCCATGATGTCAGTCTCAGTCCAGGGTCGATAAACCAGTAATGGTCCAGTGGGAACTGCAACTTTAACCATAGGCATGGTTTGAATCTGGTTTTGTTTTTTCTCACGTTTAGATCTCTGAAGTCCAGATTGTGGGTAAAGGATTTTTGTCACTTGCGTTAAAAGTTCTTGGGCAGGTACGCTGGAGAACCAAACGTCTTCCTTTTCCTCATCATCAGACCTATGTAACTGATGTTGTGAGAATGATGGAATTTCTTCCCGAGGGAGGATGGAAGAAGTCCCTTCTTCCCGAGAGCCAGAGGCTTGTGGCAGGGCTGGCTGTTGTTGTTGCAGGCGTCGTGGAGGGCAGGAGTCCAGGTCTGGATCCGGCACAGCGAGAGCGCTCAGGGTGGGGTAAAGAGGTGCAGAAGGAGAAAAAGTGTTATCAGTGGAATATGGTGGTGGTTTAAAAGAAGATTCAGTCTTAATCAGAGCTGAATTATGTTTTCGTCCACATACTAAATTATTATCATCATTCCGTCATGGCATTTGTTTAACATTTTCCTTTCTTTCTCTTAATACACTTTATTTTTTCCAACATTCTATACCTTTCTTACTTCTTATTTAAACTTAATTTTCTTTTTTTTGCTTCATCTCTTTCTCATATTTGTAAAAAACTTTTATTCTAATTTTCTTATTTCTAACATACTAAAAGAACCTTCAGGTGGAAAACCTCTGGACCATATTTCTTTTTCATTTCAACATGCTTAGGTCCCCCGGTAGGGTCAAAAGTCTGAGACCTACTGTTTCCCATTCTCAGACTTGGAATGGGGAAATATATTCCTTCACTCAAAGGACGTCTCCAATGAGGACCTTTAATCTGTACTCACACTTCTTCGGAGTACTTCACACTTCTTCGGACTGCTTCAAAAGTTTCACTTACCCATGAAATCTCTGTCTCACTAATGACACAACCGGGAAACCCTCTTTTATTCAAATAAAAACTAAAAAGCAGTCCTATCGTCTCAGACTATCATATTTAAAAAATGATCCCAGCGCTGGTATTCAGGAAAAGGACCTGCCAGTCCTCTCTCTCAGAAAAGGCCTTGGAGGTATGAGGCTGGAACAGCTACTTCAGTCCAGGCTGGCCATGCACTGCGGTCCGGTCCAGAGACACCAGTCGAGGGATCCTGTTCGTGACGCCAAAATTGTGGACATTGAAGGGCATGTTGAAGGTGTGAATGTCCGACCATAGTTGGTAAAAAGCGGGTAAGAAAAGGTTAAAATACCCGACTCTACACAATCAATAGCGGGAGCGGAGTTGTTCGGCTAAAAGAAGGTGTGAAAGTCCGACCATGGTTTGTAAAAAGCGGGTAAGAAAAGGTTCGAATGCCAAAATATACACCATCAAAAGCGGAAGCCGAGGTGTTCGGCTGCAAGTAGGTGTGAATGTCAGATCATAATTTGCAAAAAGCTGATGAGAAAGGTGTGAATGACCAACAAAAGTTGCTGAAAAATGTGATTCTGTGGTAGGAATTAATTCCACAGTTCTTTGACAATGCATTGTACTCAAAAATGTTTTTTTGTATGCTGACAATCGTTCAGAAAACATCAAATTTGGATCAGCAGGTGAAACGGTCCAATCTGTTTCTTTCTGACATGTAGCAACAAACTCTCCCACACCTTGTCAATGCCAGTGTGTAGGTTTGGCCAAGGAAATGTGAGGGCGAGCACCACAAACATAAAAAAAATCGAATTGCTCTGGAGTGAGCGACACAGCCAATAAAGTAGGCGCACATATTTTTTCACTACTGTTTCCCATTCTCAGACTTGGAATGGGGAAATATATTCCTTCACTCAAAGGACGTCTCCAATGACGGTGTGAATGACCGACAATAATTGCTGAAAAATGTGTTAGAAAAGGTAAGAATGCCAGACCATTCATCATCAAAAGCGGGAGTAGAGGTGTTCCGCTGTAAGATGGTGCGAATGTCCGACCATAGTTGGTAAAAAGCGGGTAAAAAAAGGTTCAAATGCCCGAATATATACCATCAAAAGCGGAAGCGGAGGTGTTCGGCTGCAAGAAGGTGTGAATGTCCGACCAAAGTTTGTAAAAAGCAGTTAAGAAAAGGTTCGAATATCCAACCAAACAATCAAAAGTGGGAGCAGAGCTGTTCGACTGCAAGTAGGTGTGAATGTCCACCCATAATTCCTGAAAAATGGGTAAGAAAAGGTGCGAATGCCCAACTATACATCATCAAAAGAAGAAGTGGATGTGTTCTGCTACAAGAAGGTTTGAATGTCCGACCATAGTTTGTAAAAAGTGGGTAAGAAAAAGTTCGAATGCCCGAACATACACCATCAAAAGAGGGAGCGGAGGTGTTCCGCTGTAAGACGGTGTGAATGTCCGACCATAATTGGTAAAAAGCGGGTAAGAAAAGGTTAAAATACCCGACTGTACACAATCAATAGCGGGAGCGGAGTTGTTCGGCTACAAGAAGGTGTGAAAGTCCGACCATGGTTTGTAAAACGCGGGTAAGACAAGGTGCGAATGCCCGACAATGTATGATCAAAAGAGGGAGCGGAGGTGTTCGGCTGCAAGGTCTGAATTTCCAACAATAATTTGTAAACACCGTTGAAGAAAAGCCTCGAAAGCCCGACTATACACCATCAAAAGCGGGAGCAGAGGTGTTCAGCTGCAAGAAGGTCTGAATGTCCACCAATAATTACTGAAAAATGGGTAAGAAAAGGTGTGAATGCCCAACTATACATCATAAAAAGCAGAAGTGGATGTATTCGGCCACAAGAAGGTTTGAATGTCCGACCATAGTTTGTAAAAGGCGGGTAAGAAAAGGTTTGAATGCCCGAACATACACAATCAAAAGAGGGAGCGGAGGTGTTTCGCTGCAAGAAGGTGTGAATGTCCGAGCATAGTTTGTAAAAAGTCGGTAAGAAAAGGTTCGAATGCCAGAACATACACCATCAAAAGAGGGAGCGGAGGTGTTCCGCTGTAAGAAGGTGTGAATGTCCGACCATAGTTGGTAAAAAGCGGGTAAGAAAAGGTTAAAATACCCGACTCTACACAATCAATAGCGGGAGCGGAGTTATTCGGCTAAAAGAAGGTGTGAAAGTCCGACCATGGTTTGTAAAAAGCGGGTAAGAAAAGGTTCGAATGCCAAAATATACACCATCAAAAGCGGAAGCCGAGGTGTTCGGCTGCAAGTAGGTGTGAATGTCAGATCATAATTTGCAAAAAGCTGATGAGACAAGGTGTGAATGACCGACAATAATTGCTGAAAAATGTGTTAGAAAAGGTAAGAATGCCGGACCATTCATCATCAAAAGCGGGAGAAGAGGTGTTCGGCTGCAAGAAGCTGTGAATGTCCAGCCATAATTACCTAAAAACGGGTAAGAAAAGGTAGTATTGCCAGACCATAAATTATCAAAACAGGGAGCGGAGGTGTTCCGCTGAAAGAAGGTGTGAATGTCCGACCATAATTGGTAAAAAGCGGGTAAGAAAAGGTTAAAATACCCGACTGTACACAATCAATAGCGGGAGCGGAGTTGTTTGGCTACTAAAAGGTGTGAAAGTCCGACCATGGTTTGTAAAAAGCGGGTAAGAAAAGGTTCGAATGCCAAAATATACACCATCAAAATAGGGAGCGGAGGTGTTCAGCTGCAAGAAGGTCTGAATGTCCATCAATAATTGCGAGAAAACATGAAAAAAAAATTTCGAATATCCAACCGCACATGATCATAAGTGGGAGAGGAGGTGTTCAGCTGCAAGAAGGTTTGAATGTCCGACCATAGTTTGTAAAAAGCGGGTAAGAAAAGGTTCAAATGCCCGAACATACACCATCAAAAGAGGCAGCGGAGGTGTTCCGCCATAAGAAGGTGTGAATGTCCGACCGTAGTTGGTAAAAAGTGGGTAAGAAAAGGTTAAAAAACCCGACTGTACACAATCAATAGCGGGAGCGGAGTTGTTCGGCTACAAGAAGGTGTGAAAGTCCGACCATGGTTTTTAAAACGCGGGTAAGACAAGGTGCGAATGCCCGACAATGTATGATCAAAAGAGGGAGCGGAGATTTTAGGCTGCAAGGTCTGAATTTCCAACCATAATTTGTAAACACCGTTGAAGAAAAGCCTCCAAAGCCCGACAATACACCATCAAAAGCGGGAGCGGAGGTATTCAGCTGCAAGAAGGTCTGAATGTCCACCAATAATTACTGAAAAATGGGTAAGAAAAGGTATGAATGCCCAACTATACATCATCAAAAGCAGAAGTGGATGTGTTCGGCCACAAGAAGGTTTGAATGTCCGACCATAGTTTGTAAAAGGCGGGTAAGAAAAGGTTCGAATGCCCGAACATACACAATCAAAAGAGGGAGCGGAGGTGTTTCGCTGTAAGAAGGTGTGAATGTCCGACCATAGTTGGTAAAAAGCTGGTAAGAAAAGGTTAAATTACCCGACTCTACACAATCAATAGCAGGAGCGGAGTTGTTCGGCTAAAAGAAGGTGTGAAAGTCCGACCATGGTTTGTAAAAAGCGGGTAAGAAAAGGTTCGAATGCCAAAATATACACCATCAAAAGCGGAAGCCGAGGTGTTCGGCTGCAAGTAGGTGTGAATGTCAGATCATAATTTGCAAAAAGCTGATGAGAAAGGTGTGAATGACCGACAATAATTGCTGAAAAATGTGTTAGAAAAGGTAAGAATGCCGGACAATTCATCATCAAAAGCGGGAGAAGAGGTGTTCGGCTGCAAGAAGCTGTGAATGTCCAGCCATAATTACCTAAAAACGGGTAAGAAAAGGTAGTATTGCCAGACCATAAATGATCAAAACAGGGAGCGGAGGTGTTCCGCCGAAAGAAGCTGTGAATGTCCGACCATAATTGGTAAAAAGCGGGTAAGAAAAGGTTAAAATACCCGACTGTACACAATCAATAGCGGGAGCGGAGTTGTTTGGCTACTAAAAGGTGTGAAAGTCCGACCATGGTTTGTAAAAAGCGGGTAAGAAAAGGTTCGAATGCCAAAATATACACCATCAAAAGCGGAAGCCGAGGTGTTCGGCTGCAAGTAGGTGTGAATGTCAGATCATAATTTGCAAAAAGCTGATGAGAAAGGTGTGAATGACCGACAATAATTGCTGAAAAATGTGTTAGAAAAGGTAAGAATGCCGGACAATTCATCATCAAAAGCGGGAGAAGAGGTGTTCGGCTGCAAGAAGCTGTGAATGTCCAGCCATAATTACCTAAAAACGGGTAAGAAAAGGTAGTATTGCCAGACCATAAATGATCAAAACAGGGAGCGGAGGTGTTCCGCCGAAAGAAGGTGTGAATGTCCGACCATAATTGGTAAAAAGCGGGTAAGAAAAGGTTAAAATACCCGACTGTACACAATCAATAGCGGGAGCGGAGTTGTTTGGCTACTAAAAGGTGTGAAAGTCCGACCATGGTTTGTAAAAAGCGGGTAAGAAAAGGTTCGAATGCCAAAATATACACCATCAAAAGAGGGAGCGGAGGTGTTCAGCTGAATGTCCATCAATAATTGCTAGAAAAAATTTCGAATATCCAACCGCACATGATCATAAGTGGGAGAGGAGGTGTTCAGCTGCAAGAAGGTGTGAATGTCCACCCATAATTCCTCAAAAATGGGTAAAAAAAAAGGTGCGAATGCCTAACCATACATCATCAAAAGAGGGAGCGGAGGTGTTCCGCTGTAAGACGGTGTGAATGTCCGATCATAGATGGTAAAAAGCGGGTAAGAAAAGGTTAAATTACCCGACTGTACACAATCAAAAGAGGGAGCGGAGTTGTTCAGCTAAGAGAAGGTGTGAAAGTCCGACCTTGGTTTGTAAAAAGCGGGTAAGAAAAGGTTCGTATGCCCGAATATACACCATCAAAAGCGGAAGCGGAGGTGTTCGGCTGCAAGATATTGTGAACGTCCGACCAAAGTTTGTAAAAAGCAGTTAAGAAAAGGTTCGAATATCTAACCAAACATAATCAAAAGCGGGAGCAGAGCTGTTCGACTGGAAGTAGGTGTGAATGTCAGATCATAATTTGCAAAAAGCTGATGAGAAAGGGTGAGAATGCCCGACTATACACCATCAAATGCGGTAGCGGAGTTGTTCGGCTGTGAGTAGGTGTGAATCTCCAACCATAATTGCTGAAAAATGTGTTAGAAAAGGTAAAAATGCCGGTCCATACATCATCAAAATCGGGAGAGGTGGTGTTCAGCTGCAAGAAGGTCTAAATGTCCATCAATAATTGCTAGAAAACATGAAAGAAAATTTTCGAAAATCAAACCGCACATGATCATAAGTGGGAGAGGAGGTGTTCAACTGCAAGAAGGTGTGAATGTCCACCCATAATACCTGAAAAATGGGTAAAAAAAAGGTGCGAATGCCCAACCATACATCATCAAAAGCAGGAGTGCATGTGTTCGGCTACAAGAAGGTGTGAACGTGCAACCAAAGTTTGTAAAAAGCAGTTAAGAAAAGGTTCGAATATCCAACCATACATAATCAAAAGCGGGAGCAGAGCTGTTCGACTAAAAGTAGGTGTGAATGTCAGATCATAATTTGCAAAAAGCTGATGAGAAAGGGTGAGAATGCCCGACTATACACCATCAAATGCGGTAGCGGAGTTGTTCGGCTGTGAGTAGGTGTGAATCTCCAACCATAATTGCTGAAAAATGTGTTAGAAAAGGTAAAAATGCCGGTCCATACATAATCAAAATCGGGAGAGGTGGTGTTCAGCTGCAAGAAGGTCTAAATGTCCATCAATAATTGCTAGAAAACATGAAAGAAAATATTCGAAAATCAAACCACACATGATCATAAGTGGGAGAGGAGGTGTTCAGCTGCAAGAAGGTGTGAATGTCCACCCATAATTCCTCAAAAATGGGTAAAAAAAAAGGTGCGAATGCCTAACCATACATCATCAAAAGAGGGAGCGGAGGTGTTCCGCTGTAAGACGGTGTGAATGTCCGATCATAGATGGTAAAAAGCGGGTAAGAAAAGGTTAAATTACCCGACTGTACACAATCAAAAGAGGGAGCGGAGTTGTTCAGCTAAGAGAAGGTGTGAAAGTCCGACCTTGGTTTGTAAAAAGCGGGTAAGAAAAGGTTCGTATGCCCGAATATACACCATCAAAAGCGGAAGCGGAGGTGTTCGGCTGCAAGATATTGTGAACGTCCGACCAAAGTTTGTAAAAAGCAGTTAAGAAAAGGTTCGAATATCTAACCAAACATAATCAAAAGCGGGAGCAGAGCTGTTCGACTGGAAGTAGGTGTGAATGTCAGATCATAATTTGCAAAAAGCTGATGAGAAAGGGTGAGAATGCCCGACTATACACCATCAAATGCGGTAGCGGAGTTGTTCGGCTGTGAGTAGGTGTGAATCTCCAACCATAATTGCTGAAAAATGTGTTAGAAAAGGTAAAAATGCCGGTCCATACATCATCAAAATCGGGAGAGGTGGTGTTCAGCTGCAAGAAGGTCTAAATGTCCATCAATAATTGCTAGAAAACATGAAAGAAAATTTTCGAAAATCAAACCGCACATGATCATAAGTGGGAGAGGAGGTGTTCAACTGCAAGAAGGTGTGAATGTCCACCCATAATACCTGAAAAATGGGTAAAAAAAAGGTGCGAATGCCCAACCATACATCATCAAAAGCAGGAGTGCATGTGTTCGGCTACAAGAAGGTGTGAACGTGCAACCAAAGTTTGTAAAAAGCAGTTAAGAAAAGGTTCGAATATCCAACCATACATAATCAAAAGCGGGAGCAGAGCTGTTCGACTAAAAGTAGGTGTGAATGTCAGATCATAATTTGCAAAAAGCTGATGAGAAAGGGTGAGAATGCCCGACTATACACCATCAAATGCGGTAGCGGAGTTGTTCGGCTGTGAGTAGGTGTGAATCTCCAACCATAATTGCTGAAAAATGTGTTAGAAAAGGTAAAAATGCCGGTCCATACATAATCAAAATCGGGAGAGGTGGTGTTCAGCTGCAAGAAGGTCTAAATGTCCATCAATAATTGCTAGAAAACATGAAAGAAAATATTCGAAAATCAAACCACACATGATCATAAGTGGGAGAGGAGGTGTTCAGCTGCAAGAAGGTGTGAATGTCCACCCATAATACCTGAAAAATGGGTAAAAAAAAGGTGCGAATGCCCAACCATACATCATCAAAAGCAGGAGTGCATGTGTTCGGCTACAAGAAGGTGTGAACGTCCAACCAAAGTTTGTAAAAAGCAGTTAAGAAAAGGTTCGAATATCCAACCATACATAATCAAAAGCGGGAGCAGAGCTGTTCGACTGCAAGTAGGTGTGAATGTCAGATCATAATTTGCAAAAAGCTGATGAGAAAGGGTGAGAATGCCCGACTATACACCATCAAATGCGGGAGCGGAGTTGTTCGGCTGTGAGTAGGTGTGAATCTCCGACCATAATTGCTGAAAAATGTGTTAGAAAAGGTAAGAATGCCGGTCCATACATCATCAAAAGCGAGAGAGGTTGTGTTCGGCTGCAAGTAGGTGTGAATGTCCAGCCATAATTACTCACAAACGGGTAAGAAA
Organism: Leuresthes tenuis; assembly: GCF_036924035.1. Lineage (NCBI taxonomy): Eukaryota > Metazoa > Chordata > Actinopteri > Atheriniformes > Atherinopsidae > Leuresthes > Leuresthes tenuis. Next base: position 12,302,089 of record NW_027325377.1, read on the forward strand.
AGGTAGTATTGCCAGACCATATATGATCAAAACAGGGAGCGGAGGTGGTTCAGCTGCAAGAAGGTTTGAATGTCCGACTAAAGTTCAAATATATTAACAAAAGCGGGAGGAGAGGTCTTCGGATGAGAGTGGTTGAAAATTTCCAACCATAATGTATAAAATGCGGTGAAAAAAAGGTGTGATAGAACACTAAAAGGTGGAGCGGAAGTGTTCGGCTGCAAGAAGGTGTGAATGTCCGACTATATTTGGTAAAAAGCAGGTGAAGCAAGGTCTGAATGCCCAACCTTACATCATCAAAAGCGAGATCAGAGGTGTTTGGCTGCAAGAAGGCCATAGTTTGCCAAAAGCAGGTAAGGTGCGAATGTCCGACTAAATATCAACAAAATTTGGGGCAGAGGTCTTCGGATGCAAGTGGGTGTGAATATCCCACCATACAAGTATGGTGGAGAGGAAGCTGTGAATGGCCGACCATAGTAAAAGGCGGGTGAGAGAAGGTGCGAATGTCAAACCATACATAATCAAAACAGGGAGCGGAGGTGTTCTGCTGTAAGAAGGTGTGAATGTCCAACCATAGTTGGTAAAAAGCGGGTAAGAAAAGGTTAAAATACCCGACTGTACACAATCAATAGCGGGAGCGGAGTTGTTCGGCTACTAAAAGGTGTGAAAGTCCGACCATGGTTTGTAAAAAGCGGGTACGAAAAGGTGCGAATGTCCGACAATGTATGATCAAAAGAGAGAGCGGAGGTTTTCGGATACAAGAAGGTTTGAATGTCCCACCATAGTTTGTAAAAAGCGGGTAAGAAAAGGTTCGAAAGCCCGACTATACACCATCAAAAGCGGGAGCAGAGGTGTTCCGCTGTAAGACGGTGTGAATGTCCGACCATAGTTGGTAAAAAGCGGGTAAGAAAAGGTTAAAATACCCGACTGTACACAATCAATAGCGGGAGCGGAGTTGTTTGGCTACAAGAAGGTGTGAAAGTCACACCATGGTTTGTAAAAACCGGGAAGAAAAGGCTCGAAAGCCCGACTATACACAATCAAAAAGAAGGTTTGAATGTCCATCAATAATTGCTTTAAAACAAGAAAGTAAATTTTCGAATATCAAACCGTACATGATCATAAGCGGGAGAGGAGGTGTTCCGCTGTAAGACGGTGTGAATGTCCGACCATAGTTGGTAAAAAGCGGGTAAGAAAAGGTTAAAATACCCAACTGTACACAATCAATGGCAGGAGCGGAGTTGTTCGGCTACTAAAAGGTGTGAAAGTCCGACCCTGGTTTGTAAAAGCGGGTAAGAAAAGGTTCGAATGCCCGAACATACACCATCAAAAGAGGGAGCGGAGGTGTTCCGCTGTAAGACGGTGTGAATGTCCGATCATAGTTGGTAAAAAGCGGGTAAGAAAAGGTTAAAATACCCGACTGTACACAATCAAAAGAGGGAGCGGAGTTGTTCAGCTAAGAGAAGGTGTGAAAGTCCGACCATGGTTTGTAAAAAGCGGGTAAGAAAAGGTTCGTATGCCCGAATATACACTATCAAAACCGGAAGCGTAGGTGTTCGGCTGCAAGAAGGTGTGAACGTCCGACCAAAGTTTGTAAAAAAGCAGTTAAGAAAAGGTTCGAATATCTAACCAAACATAATCAAAAGCGGGAGCAGAGCTGTTCGACTGCAAGTAGGTGTGACTGTCAGAGAATAATTTGCAAAAAGCTGATGAGAAAGGGTGAGAAATCCCGACTATACACCATCAAATGCGGTAGCGGAGTTGTTCGACTGTGAGTAGGTGTGATTCTCCAACCATAATTGCTGAAAAATGTGTTAGAAAAGGTAAGAATGCCGGTCCATACATCATCAAAAGCGGGAGAGGTGGTGTTCGGCTGCAAGTAGGTGTGAATGTCCATTAATAATTGCTTTAAAACATGAAAGAAAATTTTCGAATATCAAACCTTACATGATCATTAGCGGGAGCGGAGGTGTTCAGCTGCAAGAAGATGTGAATATCCACCCATAATTACTGAAAAATGGGTAGGAAAAGATGCAAATGTCCAACCATAAATCATCAAAAACAGGAGTGGAGTTGTTCAGCTACAAGAAGGTATGAAAGTCCAACCATGGTTTGTAAAAAGCGGGTAAGAGAAGGTTCAAATACTGAAAAATGTGTTAGAAAAGGTAAGAATGCCGGACCATATATCATCAAAAGCGGGAGAGGTTGTGTTCGGCTGCAAGAAGGTGTGAATGTCCAGCCATAATTACTCACAAACGGGTAAGAAAAGGTACTATTGCCAGACCATATATGATCAAAACAGGGAGCGGAGGTGGTTCAGCTGCAAGAAGGTTTGAATGTCCGACTAAAGTTTGTAAAAAGCGGGTAAGACAAGGTGTGAATGCCCGACAATGTATGATCAAAAGAGGTGCGGAGGTTTTCAGCTGCAAGAAGGTCTGAATATCCACCCATAATTACTGAAAAATGGGTAAGAAAAGGTGCGAAAGCCCAACCGCACATGATCATAAGTGGATGAGAAGGTGTTCGACTGCAAGTAGGTGTGAATGTAAGATCATAATTTGTAAAAAGCGGGTAAGAAAAGGTAAGAATGCCCAACCATAAATTATCAAAAGTGGCAGCAGAGTTTTGGCTGGTATTTATCAATGTCTAGATAGATTTCAACAAAAAACAACGTTGTACTTTGCAGTAAAAGAAAGTGCAAATCAAAAGTTTTAGGAATCCGAGAATAAGCTTATTTTCATGAGTTCTGCACGATTTCGGATTTTATGTATAAAATGAATTTCTTCACGCAAACTAAGTTAACACTGCTTTGTCCTTCATATGTACCCATTTCTACATATATTTCAAGCATAAACTTCCTCATATTACCCTGAATGAGAAAGAGCCACACTTGTGATTAAGCCATACCTCCCTTTTGAGGAGTTCTGCATGATTCAAGTGTAGTATCTGTTCTTATCAGTTTAATGTCTGATGTGTCCTCTATGCGAGGACTACATATTAAATGGATTTGTATCAATAGGAGTTGAAAAAGGAGCTTGCTCCGTTCACTCCAAGCATCGACCCGGTACTGTAGTGCCCCTGGGAACGGTGCGCTCTCCTCTGCTCTTGTGAAAAAGCAAACAGCGGTGCAGGATGGAAGTTTCAGGGAGCCCAAGATGAAACTTTCTTTTAGTCTGCTGAGAAAAGAGAGTGAATGCGAAGTAGACTTTAACACGGCTCTGGGAGCGAGCCGAGTGCGGGCTAACCAGGCGAATTGCTTGAACGAAACGCGACACCGAATGAGCGGTCAGAACAAAGCCTCAATACGGTGTTCCTGTGGTGTTTTTATAAAATGCGGTGAAAAAAAAGGTGTGAATGCCCCATAGAAAACTAAAAGGTGGAGCGGAAGTGTTCGGCTGCAAGAAGGTGTGAATGTCCGACTATATTTGGTGAAAAGCAGGTGAAGCAAGGTCTGAATGCCCAACCTTACATCATCAAAAGCGAGATCAGAGGTTTTTGGCTGCAAGAAGGCCATAGTTTGCCAAAAGTGGGTAAGGTGCGAATGACCGACTAAATATCAACAAAAGTGGGGGCGGAGGTCTTCGGATGCAAGTGGGTGTGAATATCCCACCATAGAAGTATGGTGGAGAGGAAGCTGTGAATGGCCGACCATAGTTTGCAAAAAGCGGGTGAGAAAAGGTGCGAATGTCCAACCATACATGATCAAAACAGGGAGCGGAGGTGTTTGGCTGCGACAAGGTGTGAATGTCCACCCATAATTAATGAAAAGCGGGCAACAAGTAGGTTCGAATGCCCAACCATACATCATCAAAAGCAGGAGTGGATGTGTTCGGCTACAAGAAGGTTTGAATGTCCGAGCATAGTTTGTAAAAAGCTGGTAAGAAAAGGTTCGAATGCCTGAACATACATCATCAAAAGCAGGACTGGATGTGTTCGGCTACAAGAAGGTTTGAATGTCCGACCATAGTTGGTAAAAAGTGGGTATGAAAAGGTTCGAATGCCCAAGTTCGGCTGAAAAAAACTGTGTTCGGCTGCAAAAAGGTGTGAATGTTTGACTAAAGTTTGTAAGACAAGGTTCGAATGCCTGACAATGTATGATCAAAAGCGGGAGCGGAGGTGTTCAGCTGCAAGAAGGTCTAAATGTCCATCATTAATTGCTAGAAAACATGAAAGAAAATTTTCGAAAATCAATCTGCACATGATCATAAGTGGGAGAGGAGGTGTTCAGCTGCAAGAAGGTGTGAATGTCCTACCATAATTGCTGAAAAATGTGTTAGAAACGGTGCCAATGCCCAACCATACATCATCAAAAGAAGAAGTGGATGTGTTCTGCTACGAGAAGGTTTGAATGTCCGACCATAGTTTGTAAAAAGCGGGTAAGAAAAAGTTCGAATGCCCGAACATACACCATCAAAAGAGGGAGCGGAGGTGTTCCGCTGTAAGATGCTGCGAATGTCCGACCATAGTTGGTAAAAAGCGGGTAAGAAAAGGTTAAAAAACCGGACTGTACACAATCAATAGCGGGAGCGGAGTTGTTCGGCTACAAGAAGGTCTGAATGTCCATTAATAATTTCTAGAAAACATGAAAAAAAATTTTCGAATATCCAACCGCACATGATCATAAGTGGGAGAGGAGGTGTTCAGCTGCAAGAAGGTGTGAATGTCCACCCATAATTCCTCAAAAATGGGTAAAAAAAAAAGGTGCGAATGCCCAACCATACATCATCAAAAGCAGGACTGGATGTGTTCGGCTACAAGAAGGTGTGAATGTCCGACCATAGTTGGTAAAAAGTGGGTATGAAAAGGTGCGAATGCCCAAATTCGGCTGCAAAAAACTGTGTTCGGCTGCAAAAAGGTGTGAATGTTCGACTAAAGTTTGTAAAAAGCGGGTAAGACAAGGTGCGAATGCCTGACAATGTATGATCAAAAGCGGGAGCGGAGGTGTTCAGCTGCAAGAAGGTCTAATTGTCCATTATTAATTGCTAGAAAACATGAAAGAAAATTTTCGAAAATCAATCCGCACATGATCATAAGTGGGAGAGGAGGTGTTCAGCTGCAAGAAGGTGTGAATATCCTACCATAATTGCTGAAAAATGTGTTAGAAACGGTAAGAATCCCGGACCATACCTCATCAAAAGCTAGAGAGGTGGTGTTCGGCTACAAGTAGGTGTGAATGTCTGACTAAAGTTCAAATATATTAACAAAAGCGGGAGGAGAGGTCTTCGGATGAGTGGTTGAGAATTTCCAACCATAATCTATAAAATGCGGTGAAAAAAAAAGGTGTGATAGAAACCTAAAAGGTGGAGCGGAAGTGTTCGGCTGCAAGAAGGTGTGAATGTCCATCTATAGTTGGTGAAAAGCAGGAAAAGCAAGGTCTGAATGCCCAATCTTACATCATCAAAAGCGAGATCAGAGGTGTTTGGCGGCAAGAAAACGGGTAAGGTGTGAATGACCGACTAAATATCAACAAAAGTGGGGGCGGAGATCTTCGGATGCAAGTGGGTGTGAATATCCCACCATACAAGTATGGTGGAGAGGAAGCTGTGAATGGCCGACCATAGTTTGCAAAAAGCGGGTGAGAAAAGGTGCGAATGTCCAACCATACATGATCAAAACAGGGAGCGGAGGTGTTTGGCTGCGACAAGGTGTGAATGTCCACCCATAATTAATGAAAAGCGGGCAACAAGTAGGTTCGAATGCCCAACCATACATCAACAAAAGCAGGAGTGGATGTGTTTGGCTACAAGAAGGTTTGAATGTCCGAGCATAGTTTGTAAAAAGCGGGTAAGAAAAGGTGCGAATGCCCGACAAAGTATGATCAAAAGAGGGAGTGGAGGTTTTCGGCTACAAGAAGGTTTGAATGTACGACCATAGTTTGTAAAAAGCGGGTAAGAAAAGGTGCGAATGCCCGAACATACACCATCAAAAGAGGGAGCGGAGGTGTTACACTTGAAAGACGGTGTGAATGTCCAACCATAGTTGGTAAAAAGTGGGTAAGAAAAGGTTCGAATGCCCGAATATATACCATCAAAAGCGGAAGCGGAGGTGTTCGGCTGCAAGAAGGTGTGAACGTCCGACCAAAGTTTGTAAAAAGCAGTTAAGAAAAGGTTCGAATATCCAACCAAACATAATCAAAAGTGGGAGCAGAGCTGTTCGACTGCAAGTAGGTGTGAATGTCCACCCATAATTCCTGAAAAATGGGTAAGAAAAGGTGCAAATGCCCAACCATACATCATCAAAAGAAGAAGTGGATGTGTTCTGCTACAAGAAGGTTTGAATGTCCGACCATAGTTTGTAAAAAGCGGGTAAGAAAAAGTTCGAATGCCCGAACATACACCATCAAAAGAGGGAGCGGAGGTGTTCCGCTGTAAGATGCTGCGAATGTCCGACCATAGTTGGTAAAAAGCGGGTAAGAAAAGGTTAAAAAACCAGACTGTACACAATCAATAGCGGGAGCGGAGTTGTTCGGCTACAAGAAGGTCTGAATGTCCATTAATAATTTCTAGAAAACATGAAAAAAAAATTTCGACTATCCAACCGCACATGATCATAAGTGGGAGAGGAGGTGTTCAGCTGCAAGAAGGTGTGAATGTCCACCCATAATTCCTCAAAAATGGGTAAAAAAAAAGGTGCGAATGCCCAACCATACATCATCAAAAGCAGGACTGGATGTGTTCGGCTACAAGAAGGTGTGAATGTCCGACCATAGTTGGTAAAAAGTGGGTATGAAAAGGTGCGAATGCCCAAATTCGGCTGCAAAAAACTGTGTTCGGCTGCAAAAAGGTGTGAATGTTCGACTAAAGTTTGTAAAAAGCGGGTAAGACAAGGTGCGAATGCCTGACAATGTATGATCAAAAGCGGGAGCGGAGGTGTTCAGCTGCAAGAAGGTCTAATTGTCCATTATTAATTGCTAGAAAACATGAAAGAAAATTTTCGAAAATCAATCCGCACATAATAATAAGTGGGAGAGGAGGTGTTCAGCTGCAAGAAGGTGTGAATATCCTACCATAATTGCTGAAAAATGTGTTAGAAACGGTAAGAATCCCGGACCATACCTCATCAAAAGCTAGAGAGGTGGTGTTCGGTTACAAGTAGGTGTGAATGTCTGACTAAAGTTCAAATATATTAACAAAAGCGGGAGGAGAGGTCTTCGGATGAGTGGTTGAGAATTTCCAACCATAATCTATAAAATGCGGTGAAAAAAAAAGGTGTGATAGAAACCTAAAAGGTGGAGCGGAAGTGTTCGGCTGCAAGAAGGTGTGAATGTCCATCTATAGTTGGTGAAAAGCAGGAAAAGCAAGGTCTGAATGCCCAATCTTACATCATCAAAAGCGAGATCAGAGGTGTTTGGCGGCAAGAAAACGGGTAAGGTGTGAATGACCGACTAAATATCAACAAAAGTGGGGGCGGAGATCTTCGGATGCAAGTGGGTGTGAATATCCCACCATACAAGTATGGTGGAGAGGAAGCTGTGAATGGCCGACCATAGTTTGCAAAAAGCGGGTGAGAAAAGGTGCGAATGTCCAACCATACATGATCAAAACAGGGAGCGGAGGTGTTTGGCTGCGACAAGGTGTGAATGTCCACCCATAATTAATGAAAAGCGGGCAACAAGTAGGTTCGAATGCCCAACCATACATCAACAAAAGCAGGAGTGGATGTGTTTGGCTACAAGAAGGTTTGAATGTCCGAGCATAGTTTGTAAAAAGCGGGTAAGAAAAGGTGCGAATGCCCGACAAAGTATGATCAAAAGAGGGAGTGGAGGTTTTCGGCTACAAGAAGGTTTGAATGTCCGAGCATAGTTTGTAAAAAGCTGGTAAGAAAAGGTGCGAATGCCTGAACATACATCATCAAAAGCAGGACTGGATGTGTTCGGCTACAAGAAGGTTTGAATGTCCGACCATAGTTGGTAAAAAGTGGGTATGAAAAGGTTCGAATGCCCAACTTCGGCTGAAAAAAACTGTGTTCGGCTGCAAAAAGGTGTGAATGTTTGACTAAAGTTTGTAAGACAAGGTTCGAATGCCTGACAATGTATGATCAAAAGCGGGAGCGGAGGTGTTCAGCTGCAAGAAGGTCTAAATGTCCATCATTAATTGCTAGAAAACATGAAAGAAAATTTTCGAAAATCAATCTGCACATGATCATAAGTGGGAGAGGAGGTGTTCAGCTGCAAGAAGGTGTGAATGTCCTACCATAATTGCTGAAAAATGTGTTAGAAACGGTAAGAATGCCGGACCATACATCATCAAAAGAGGGAGCGGAGGTGTTCGGCTGCAAGGTCTGAATTTCCAACCATAATTTGTAAACACCGTTGAAGAAAAGCCTCGAAAGCCCGACTATACACCATCAAAAGCGGGAGCAGAGGTGTTCAGCTGCAAGAAGGTCTGAATGTCCACCAATAATTACTGAAAAATGGGTAAGAAGAGGTGTGAATGCCCAACTATACATCATCAAAAGCAGAAGTGGATGTGTTCGGCCACAAGAAGGTTTGAATGTCCGACCATAGTTTGTAAAAGGCGGGTAAGAAAAGGTTTGAATGCCCGAACATACACAATCAAAAGAGGGAGCGGAGGTGTTTCGCTGCAAGAAGGTGTGAATGTCCGAGCATAGTTTGTAAAAAAAGGGTAAGAAAAGGTTCGAATGCCCGAACATACACCATCAAAAGAGGGAGCGGAGGTGTTCCGCTGTAAGAAGGTGTGAATGTCCAACCATAGTTGGTAAAAAGCGGGTAAGAAAAGGTTAAAATACCCGAATCTACACAATCAATAGCGGGAGCGGAGTTGTTCGGCTAAAAGAAGGTGTGAAAGTCCGACCATGGTTTGTAAAAAGCGGGTAAGAAAAGGTTCGAATGCAAAAATATACACCATCAAAAGCGGAAGCCGAGGTGTTCGGCTGCAAGTAGGTCTGAATGTCCACCCATAATTAATGAAAAGCGGGCAACAAGTAGGTTCGAATGCCCAACCATACATCAACAAAAGCAGGAGTGGATGTGTTTGGCTACAAGAAGGTTTGAATGTCCGAGCATAGTTTGTAAAAAGCGGGTAAGAAAAGGTGCGAATGCCCGACAATGTATGATCAAAAGAGGGAGTGGAGGTTTTCGGCTACAAGAAGGTTTGAATGTCCAACCATAGTTTGTAAAAAGCAGGTAAGAAAAGGTGCGAATGCCCGAAAATACACCATCAAAAGAGGGAGCGGAGGTGTTCCGCTGTAAGATGGTGCGAATGTCCGACCATAGTTGGTAAAAAGCGGGTAAGAAAAGGTGCGAATGCCCGAATATATACCATCATAAGCGGAAGCGGAGGTGTTCGGCTGCAAGAAGGTGTGAACGTCCGACCAAAGTTTGTAAAAAGCAGTTAAGAAAAGGTTCGAATATCCAACCAAACATAATCAAAAGTGGGAGCAGAGCTGTTCGACTGCAAGTAGGTGTGAATTTCCACCCATAATTCCTGAAAAATGGGTAAGAAAAGGTGCGAATGCCCAACCATACATCATCAAAAGAAGAAGTGGATGTGTTCTGCTACAAGAAGGTTTGAATGTCCGACCATAGCTTGTAAAAAGTGGGTAAGAAAAAGTTCGAATGCTCGAACATACACCATCAAAATTGGGAGCGGAGGTGTTCCGCTGTAAGACGGTGTGAATGTCCGACCATAATTGGTAAAAAGCGGGTAAGAAAAGGTTAAAATACCCGACTGTACACAATCAATAGCGGGAGCGGAGTTGTTCGGCTACAAGAAGGTGTGAAAGTCCGACCATGGTTTGTAAAACGCGGGTAAGACAAGGTGCGAATGCCCGACAATGTATGATCAAAAGAGGGAGCGGAGGTGTTCGGCTGCAAGGTCTAAATTTCCAACCATAATTTGTAAACACCGTTGAAGAAAAGCCTCGAAAGCCCGACTATACACCATCAAAAGCGGGAGCAGAGGTGTTCAGCTGCAAGAAGGTCTGAATGTCCACCAATAATTACTGAGAAATGGGTAAGAAAAGGTGTGAATGCCCAACTATACATCATCACAAGCAGAAGTGGATGTGTTCGGCCACAAGAAGGTTTGAATGTCCGACCATAGTTTGTAAAAGGCGGGTAAGAAAAGGTGTGAATGCCCAACTATACATCATCAAAAGCAGAAGTGGATGTGTTCGGCCACAAGAAGGTTTGAATGTCCGACCATAGTTTGTAAAAGGCGGGTAAGAAAAGGTTTGAATGCCCGAACATACACAATCAAAAGAGGGAGCGGAGGTGTTTCGCTGCAAGAAGGTGTGAATGTCCGAGCATAGTTTGTAAAAAGCGGGTAAGAAAAGGTTCGAATGCCCGAACATACACCATCAAAAGAGGGAGCGGAGGTGTTCCGCTGTAAGAAGGTGTGAATGTCCAACCATAGTTGGTAAAAAGCGGGTAAGAAAAGGTTAAAATACCCGACTCTACACAATCAATAGCGGGAGCGGAGTTGTTCGGCTAAAAGAAGGTGTGAAAGTCCGACCATGGTTTGTAAAAAGCGGGTAAGAAAAGGTTCGAATGCAAAAATATACACCATCAAAAGCGGAAGCCGAGGTGTTCGGCTGCAAGTAGGTCTGAATGTCCACCCATAATTAATGAAAAGCGGGCAACAAGTAGGTTCGAATGCCCAACCATACATCAACAAAAGCAGGAGTGGATGTGTTTGGCTACAAGAAGGTTTGAATGTCCGAGCATAGTTTGTAAAAAGCGGGTAAGAAAAGGTGCGAATGCCCGACAAAGTATGATCAAAAGAGGGAGTGGAGGTTTTCGGCTACAAGAAGGTTTGAATGTCCGAGCATAGTTTGTAAAAAGCTGGTAAGAAAAGGTGCGAATGCCTGAACATACATCATCAAAAGCAGGACTGGATGTGTTCGGCTACAAGAAGGTTTGAATGTCCGACCATAGTTGGTAAAAAGTGGGTATGAAAAGGTTCGAATGCCCAACTTCGGCTGAAAAAAACTGTGTTCGGCTGCAAAAAGGTGTGAATGTTTGACTAAAGTTTGTAAGACAAGGTTCGAATGCCTGACAATGTATGATCAAAAGCGGGAGCGGAGGTGTTCAGCTGCAAGAAGGTCTAAATGTCCATCATTAATTGCTAGAAAACATGAAAGAAAATTTTCGAAAATCAATCTGCACATGATCATAAGTGGGAGAGGAGGTGTTCAGCTGCAAGAAGGTGTGAATGTCCTACCATAATTGCTGAAAAATGTGTTAGAAACGGTAAGAATGCCGGACCATACATCATCAAAAGCTAGAGAGGTGGTGTTCGGCTGCAAGTAGGTGTGAATGTCTGACTAAAGTTCAAATATATTAACAAAAGCGGGAGGAGAGGTCTTCGGATGAGTGGTTGAGAATTTCCAACCATAATCTATAAAATGCGGTGAAAAAAAAGGTGTGATAGAAACCTAAAAGGTGGAGCGGAAGTGTTCGGCTGCAAGAAGGTGTGAATGTCCGTCTATAGTTGGTGAAAAGCAGGAAAAGCAAGGTCTGAATGCCCAATCTTACATCATCAAAAGCGAGATCAGAGGTGTTTGGCTGCAAGAAAACGGGTAAGGTGTGAATGACCAACTAAATATCAACAAAAGTGGGGGCGGAGGTCTTCGGATGCAAGTGGGTGTGAATATCCCACCATACAAGTATGGTGGAGAGGAAGCTGTGAATGTCCGACCATGGTTTGTAAAACGCGGGTAAGACAAGGTGCGAATGTCCGACAATGTATGATCAAAAGAGGGAGCGGAGGTGTTCGGCTGCAAGGTCTGAATTTCCAACCATAATTTGTAAACACCGTTGAAGAAAAGCCTCGAAAGCCCGACTATACACCATCAAAAGCGGGAGCAGAGGTGTTCAGCTGCAAGAAGGTCTGAATGTCCACCAATAATTACTGAAAAATGGGTAAGAAGAGGTGTGAATGCCCAACTATACATCATCAAAAGCAGAAGTGGATGTGTTCGGCCACAAGAAGGTTTGAATGTCCGACCATAGTTTGTAAAAGGCGGGTAAGAAAAGGTTTGAATGCCCGAACATACACAATCAAAAGAGGGAGCGGAGGTGTTTCGCTGCAAGAAGGTGTGAATGTCCGAGCATAGTTTGTAAAAAAAGGGTAAGAAAAGGTTCGAATGCCCGAACATACACCATCAAAAGAGGGAGCGGAGGTGTTCCGCTGTAAGAAGGTGTGAATGTCCAACCATAGTTGGTAAAAAGCGGGTAAGAAAAGGTTAAAATACCCGAATCTACACAATCAATAGCGGGAGCGGAGTTGTTCGGCTAAAAGAAGGTGTGAAAGTCCGACCATGGTTTGTAAAAAGCGGGTAAGAAAAGGTTCGAATGCAAAAATATACACCATCAAAAGCGGAAGCCGAGGTGTTCGGCTGCAAGTAGGTCTGAATGTCCACCCATAATTAATGAAAAGCGGGCAACAAGTAGGTTCGAATGCCCAACCATACATCAACAAAAGCAGGAGTGGATGTGTTTGGCTACAAGAAGGTTTGAATGTCCGAGCATAGTTTGTAAAAAGCGGGTAAGAAAAGGTGCGAATGCCCGACAATGTATGATCAAAAGAGGGAGTGGAGGTTTTCGGCTACAAGAAGGTTTGAATGTCCAACCATAGTTTGTAAAAAGCAGGTAAGAAAAGGTGCGAATGCCCGAAAATACACCATCAAAAGAGGGAGCGGAGGTGTTCCGCTGTAAGATGGTGCGAATGTCCGACCATAGTTGGTAAAAAGCGGGTAAGAAAAGGTGCGAATGCCCGAATATATACCATCATAAGCGGAAGCGGAGGTGTTCGGCTGCAAGAAGGTGTGAACGTCCGACCAAAGTTTGTAAAAAGCAGTTAAGAAAAGGTTCGAATATCCAACCAAACATAATCAAAAGTGGGAGCAGAGCTGTTCGACTGCAAGTAGGTGTGAATTTCCACCCATAATTCCTGAAAAATGGGTAAGAAAAGGTGCGAATGCCCAACCATACATCATCAAAAGAAGAAGTGGATGTGTTCTGCTACAAGAAGGTTTGAATGTCCGACCATAGCTTGTAAAAAGTGGGTAAGAAAAAGTTCGAATGCTCGAACATACACCATCAAAATTGGGAGCGGAGGTGTTCCGCTGTAAGACGGTGTGAATGTCCGACCATAATTGGTAAAAAGCGGGTAAGAAAAGGTTAAAATACCCGACTGTACACAATCAATAGCGGGAGCGGAGTTGTTCGGCTACAAGAAGGTGTGAAAGTCCGACCATGGTTTGTAAAACGCGGGTAAGACAAGGTGCGAATGCCCGACAATGTATGATCAAAAGAGGGAGCGGAGGTGTTCGGCTGCAAGGTCTGAATTTCCAACCATAATTTGTAAACACCGTTGAAGAAAAGCCTCGAAAGCCCGACTATACACCATCAAAAGCGGGAGCAGAGGTGTTCAGCTGCAAGAAGGTCTGAATGTCCACCAATAATTACTGAGAAATGGGTAAGAAAAGGTGTGAATGCCCAACTATACATCATCACAAGCAGAAGTGGATGTGTTCGGCCACAAGAAGGTTTGAATGTCCGACCATAGTTTGTAAAAGGCGGGTAAGAAAAGGTGTGAATGCCCAACTATACATCATCAAAAGCAGAAGTGGATGTGTTCGGCCACAAGAAGGTTTGAATGTCCGACCATAGTTTGTAAAAGGCGGGTAAGAAAAGGTTTGAATGCCCGAACATACACAATCAAAAGAGGGAGCGGAGGTGTTTCGCTGCAAGAAGGTGTGAATGTCCGAGCATAGTTTGTAAAAAAAGGGTAAGAAAAGGTTCGAATGCCCGAACATACACCATCAAAAGAGGGAGCGGAGGTGTTCCGCTGTAAGAAGGTGTGAATGTCCAACCATAGTTGGTAAAAAGCGGGTAAGAAAAGGTTAAAATACCCGACTCTACACAATCAATAGCGGGAGCGGAGTTGTTCGGCTAAAAGAAGGTGTGAAAGTCCGACCATGGTTTGTAAAAAGCGGGTAAGAAAAGGTTCGAATGCAAAAATATACACCATCAAAAGCGGAAGCCGAGGTGTTCGGCTGCAAGTAGGTCTGAATGTCCACCCATAATTAATGAAAAGCGGGCAACAAGTAGGTTCGAATGCCCAACCATACATCAACAAAAGCAGGAGTGGATGTGTTTGGCTACAAGAAGGTTTGAATGTCCGAGCATAGTTTGTAAAAAGCGGGTAAGAAAAGGTGCGAATGCCCGACAATGTATGATCAAAAGAGGGAGTGGAGGTTTTCGGCTACAAGAAGGTTTGAATGTCCAACCATAGTTTGTAAAAAGCAGGTAAGAAAAGGTGCGAATGCCCGAAAATACACCATCAAAAGAGGGAGCGGAGGTGTTCCGCTGTAAGATGGTGCGAATGTCCGACCATAGTTGGTAAAAAGCGGGTAAGAAAAGGTTCGAATGCCCGAATATATACCATCATAAGCGGAAGCGGAGGTGTTCGGCTGCAAGAAGGTGTGAACGTCCGACCAAAGTTTGTAAAAAGCAGTTAAGAAAAGGTTCGAATATCCAACCAAACATAATCAAAAGTGGGAGCAGAGCTGTTCGACTGCAAGTAGGTGTGAATTTCCACCCATAATTCCTGAAAAATGGGTAAGAAAAGGTGCGAATGCCCAACCATACATCATCAAAAGAAGAAGTGGATGTGTTCTGCTACAAGAAGGTTTGAATGTCCGACCATAGCTTGTAAAAAGTGGGTAAGAAAAAGTTCGAATGCTCGAACATACACCATCAAAATTGGGAGCGGAGGAGTTCCGCTGTAAGACGGTGTGAATGTCCGACCATAATTGGTAAAAAGCGGGTAAGAAAAGGTTAAAATACCCGACTGTACACAATCAATAGCGGGAGCGTAGTTGTTCGGCTACAAGAAGGTGTGAAAGTCCGACCATGGTTTGTAAAACGCGGGTAAGACAAGGTGCGAATGCCCGACAATGTATGATCAAAAGAGGGAGCGGAGGTGTTCGGCTGCAAGGTCTGAATTTCCAACCATAATTTGTAAACACCGTTGAAGAAAAGCCTCGAAAGCCAGACTATACACCATCAAAAGCGGGAGCAGAGGTGTTCAGCTGCAAGAAGGTCTGAATGTCCACCAATAATTACTGAGAAATGGGTAAGAAAAGGTGTGAATGCCCAACTATACATCATCACAAGCAGAAGTGGATGTGTTCGGCCACAAGAAGGTTTGAATGTCCGACCATAGTTTGTAAAAGGCGGGTAAGAAAAGGTTTGAATGCCCGAACATACACAATCAAAAGAGGGAGCGGAGGTGTTTCGCTGCAAGAAGGTGTGAATGTCCGAGCATAGTTTGTAAAAAGTGGGTAAGAAAAGGTTCGAATGCCAGAACATACACCATCAAAAGAGGGAGCGGAGGTTTTCCGCTGTAAGAAGGTGTGAATGTCCGACCATAGTTGGTAAAAAGCGGGTAAGAAAAGGTTAAAATACCCGACTCTACACAATCAATAGCGGGAGCGGAGTTGTTCGGCTAAAAGAAGGTGTGAAAGTCCGACCATGGTTTGTAAAAAGCGGGTAAGAAAAGGTTCGAATGCAAAAATACACACCATCAAAAGCGGAAGCCGAGGTGTTCGGCTGCAAATAGGTGTGAATGTCCACCCATAATTAATGAAAAGCGGGCAACAAGTAGGTTCGAATGCCCAACCATACATCAACAAAAGCAGGAGTGGATGTGTTTGGCTACAAGAAGATTTGAATGTCCGAGCATAGTTTGTAAAAAGCGGGTAAGAAAAGGTGCGAATGCCCGACAATGTATGATCAAAAGAGGGAGCGGAGGTGTTCCGCTGTAAGATGGTGCGAATGTCCGACCATAGTTGGTAAAAAGCGGGTAAGAAAAGGTTCGAATGCCCGAATATATACCATCAAAAGCGGAAACGGAGGTGTTCGGCTGCAAGAAGGTGTGAACGTCCGACCAAAGTTTGTAAAAAGCAGTTAAGATAAGGTTCGAATATCCAACCAAACATAATCAAAAGTGGGAGCAGAGCTGTTCGACTGCAAGTAGGTGTGAATGTCCACCCATAATTCCTGAAAAATGGGTAAGAAAAGGTGCGAATGCCCAACCATACATCATCAAAAGAAGAAGTGGATGTGTTCTGCTACAAGAAGGTTTGAATGTCCGACCATAGTTTGTAAAAAGTGGGTAAGAAAAAGTTCGAATGCCCGAACATACACCATCAAAAGAGGGAGCGGAGGTGTTCCGCTGTAAGACGGTGTGAAAGTCCGACCATGGTTTGTAAAACGCGGGTAAGACAAGGTGCGAATGCCCGACAATGTATGATCAAAAGAGGGAGCGGAGGTGTTCGGCTGCAAGGTCTGAATTTCCAACCAATAATTACTGAAAAATGGGTAAGAAAAGGTGTGAATGCCCAACTATACATCATAAAAAGCAGAAGTGGATGTGTTCGGCCACAAGAAGGTTTGAATGTCCGACCATAGTTTGTAAAAAGCGGATAAGAAAAGGTTCGAATGCCCGAACATACACAATAAAAAGAGGGAACGGAGGGGTTTCGCTGCAAGAAGGTGTGAATGTCCGAGCATAGTTTGTAAAAAGTGGGTAAGAAAAGGTTCGAATGCCAAAATATACACCATCAAAAACGGAAGCCGAGGTGTTCGGCTGCAAGTAGGTGGGAATGTCAGATCATAATTTGCAAAAAGCTGATGAGAAAGGTGTGAATGACCGACAATAATTACTGAAAAATGTGTTAGAAAAGGTAAGAATGCCGGACTATTCATCATCAAAAGCAGAGAAGAGGTGTTCGGATGCAAGAAGCTGTGAATGTCCAGCCATAATTACTCAAAAACGGGTAAGAAAAGGTAGTATTGCCAGACCATAAATGATCAAAACAGGGAGCGGAGGTGTTCCGCTGTAAGACGGTGTGAATGTCCGACCATAATTGGTAAAAAGCGGGTAAGAAAAGGTTAAAATACCCGACTGTACACAATCAATAGCGGGAGCGGAGTTGTTTGGCTACTAAAAGGTGTGAAAGTCCGACCATACATCCTCAAAAGCAGAACTGGATGTGTTCGGCTACAAGAAGGTTTGAATGTCCGACCATAGTTTGTAAAAAGCGGGTAAGAAAAGGTTTGAATGCCCAAACATACACCATCAAAAGAGGGAGCGGAGGTGTTCCGCCATAAGAAGGTGTGAATGTCCGACCGTAGTTGCTAAAAAGTGGGTAAGAAAAGGTTAAAATACCCGACTGTACACAATCAATAGCGGGAGCGAATGTGTTCGGCTACAAGAAGGTGTGAAAGTCCAACCATGTTTTGTAAATAGCGGGTAAGAAAAGGTGCGAATGCCCGACAATGTATGATCAAAAGAGGGAGCGGAGGTTTTCGGCTAAAAGAAGGTCTGAATGTCCAACCATAATTTGTAAAAACCGGGGAAGAAAAGGCTCGAAAGCCCGACTATACACCATCAAAAGCGGGAGCAGAGGAGTTCAGCTGCAAGGTCTGAATGTCCATCAATAATTGCTAGAAAACATGAAAGAAAATTTTCGAATATCAAACCGCACATGATCATAAGTGGGAGCGGAGGTGTTTAGCTGCAAGAAGGTGTGAATGTCCACCCATAATTCCTCAAAAATGGGTAAAAAAAAAGGTGCGAATGCCCAACCATACATCATCAAAAGCAGAACTGGATGTGTTCGGCTACAAGGTTTGAATGTCCGAGCATAGTTTGTTAAAAGCGGGTAAGAAAAGGTTCGAATGCCCGAACATACACCATCAAAAGAGGGAGCGGAGGTGTTCGGCCATAAGAAGGTGTGAATGTCCGACCGTAGTTGGTAAAAAGCGGGTAAGAAAAGGTTAAAATGGCCGTCTGTACACAATCAATAGCGGGAAGGGATGTGTTCGGCTACAAGAAGGTGTGAAAGTCCGACCATGTTTTGTAAAAAGCGGTTAAGAAAAGGTGTGAATGCCCGACAATGTATGATCAAAGGAGGGAGCGGAGGTTTTCGGCTGCAAGAAGGTCTGAATGTCCAACCATAATTTGTAAAAACCGGGGAAGAAAAGGCTCGGAAGCCCGACTATACACCATCAAAAGCGGGAGCAGAGGTGTTCAGCTGCAAGAAGGTCTCAATGTCCATCAATAATTGCTAAAAAACATGAAAGAAAATTTTCGAATATCAAACCGCACATGATCATATGCGGGAGAAGAGGTGTTCAGCTGCAAGAAGGTGTGAATGTCCACCCATAATTCCTGAAAAATGGGTAAAAAAAGGTGCGAATGCCCAACCATACATCATCAAAAGCAGGTGTGAATATCAGATCATAATTTGCAAAAACCTGATGAGAAATGGTGAGAATGCCCTATACACCATCAAATGCGGGAGCGGAGGTGTTCGGCTGTGAGTAGGTGTGAATGTCCGACCATACTTGCTGAAAAATATGACAAAGCAGTTTTCACTTGGTTTGAGTGAAGGATTTCATTTTATATAGAAATCCGAAATTGTGTAGAACTCGTGGAAATAAGTTTATTCTCGGATTCCTAAAGGTTTAGTGTTGTTCTTTGGTATACTGCAAAGTAATACTTTTTATTTTGTTGAAACCGATTCAGACATGGATAAATATCAAGGAAAAAGCAGTTTTAACTTGGTTTGAGTGAAGGAATTCATTTTATATCAAAATCCGAAATTGTGTAGAACTCGTGGAAATAAGTTTATTCTCGGATTCCTAAAGGTTTAGTGTTGTTCTTTGGTATACTGCAAAGTAATACTTTCTATTTTGTTGAAACCGATTAAGTTAAAACTGCTTTGTCCTTCATATTTATCCATGTCATAATAGCTTTAAACAAAAAAGAACGTTGTACTTTGCAGGATAGGAAAGAACAACACTAAACCTTTAGGAATCCGAGAATAATCTTCTTTTCACGAGTTCTACACAATTTCGGATTTTGATATAAAATGAATGCCTTCACTCAAACCAAGTTAAAACTGCTTTGTCCTTCATATTTATTCATGTCTAAATAGCTTTAAACAAAAAAGAACGTTGTACTTTGCAGGATAGGAAAGAACAACTCTAAACCTTTTCAGGAATCCGAGAATAAGCGTCGATTGACGAGTTCTACACAATTTCAGATTTTGATATAAAATGAATTCGTTCACTCAAACCAAGTTAAAACTGCTTTTGTCCTTCATATTTATCCATGTCTGAATAGGTTTCAACAAAAAAGAAAGTATTACTTTGCAGTATACCAAAGAACAACACTAAACCTTTTCAGGAATCCGAAAATAAGCTTCTTATCACCAGTTCTACACAATTTCGGATTTTGATATAAAATGAATTCCTTCACTCAAACCAAGTTAAAACTGCTTTGTCCTTAATATTTATCCATGTCTGAATATGTTTCAACAAAAAAGAAAGTATTACTTTGCAGTATACCAAAGAACAACACTAAACCTTTAGGAATCCGAGAATAAGCTTCTTTTCACCAGTTCTACACAATTTTGGATTTTGATATAAAATGAATTCATTCACTCAAACCAAGTTAAAACTGCTTTGTCCTTCATATTTATCCATGTCTGAATGGGTTTCAACAAAATAGAAAGTATTACTTTGCAGTATACCAAAGAACAACACTAAACCTTTAGGAATCCGAGAATAAGCTTCTTTTCACCAGTTCTACACAATTTTGGATTTTGATATAAAATGAATTCCTTCACTCAAACCAAGTTAAAACTGCTTTGTCCTTCATATTTATCCATGTCTGAATCGGTTTCAACAAAATAGAAAGTATTACTTTGCAGTATACCAAAGAACAACACTAAACCTTTAGGAATCCGAGAATAAACTTATTTCCACGAGTTCTACACAATTTCGGATTTTGATATAAAATGAATTCCTTCACTCAAACCAAGTGAAAACTGCTTTGTCATATTTTTCAGCAAGTATGGTCGGACATTCACACCTACTCACAGCCGAACACCTCCGCTCCCGCATTTGATGGTGTATAGTCGGGCATTCTCACCATTTCTCATCAGGTTTTTGCAAATTATGATCTGACATTCACACCTGCTTTTGATGTTGTATGGTTGGGCATTCGCACCTTTTTTTACCCATTTTTCAGGAATTATGGGTGGACATTCACACCATCTTGCAGCTGAACACCTCCTCTCCCGCATATGATCATGTGCGGTTTGATATTCGAAAATTTTCTTTCATGTTTTCTAGCAATTATTGATGGACATTGAGACCTTCTTGCAGCCGAAAACCTCCGTTCCCTCTTTTGATCATACATTGTCCGGCATTCGCAACTTTTCTTACCCGCTTTTTACAAACCATGGTCGGACTTTCACACCTTTTAGTAGCCAAACAACTCCGCTCCCGCTATTGATTGTGTACAGTCGGGTATTTTAACCTTTTCTTACCCGCTTTTTACCAATTATGGTGGGACATTCACACCTTCTTACAGCGGAACACCTCCGCTCCCTGTTTTGATCATTTATGGTCTGGCAATACTACCTTTTCTTACCCGTTTTTGAGTAATTATGGCTGGACATTCACAGCTTCTTGCATCCGAACACCTCTTCTCTGCTTTTGATGATGAATAGTCCGGCATTCTTACCTTTTCTAACACATTTTTCAGTAATTATTGTCGGTCATTCACACCTTTCTCATCAGCTTTTTGCAAATTATGATCTGACATTCCCACCTACTTGCAGCCGAACACCTCGGCTTCCGTTTTTGATGGTGTATATTTTGGCATTCGAACCTTTTCTTACCCACTTTTTACAAACTATGCTCGGACATTCACACCTTCTTGCAGCGAAACCCCTCCGTTCCCTCTTTTGATTGTGTATGTTCGGGCATTCGAACCTTTTCTTATCAGCTTTTTACAAACTATGGTCGGACATTCAAACCTTCTTGTGGCCGAACACATCCACTTCTGCTTTTTATGATGTATAGTTGGGCATTCACACCTTTTCTTACCCATTTTTCAGTAATTATTGGTTGGAAATTCAGACCTTGCAGCCGAACACCTCCGCTCCCTCTTTTGATCATACATTGTCGGGCATTCGCACCTTGTCTTACCCGCGTTTTACAAACCATGGTCGGACTTTCACACCTTCTTGTAGCCGAACAACTCCGCTCCCGCTATTGATTGTGTACAGTCCGGTTTTTTAACCTTTTCTTACCCGCTTTTTACCAACTATGGTCGGACATTCGCAGCATCTTACAGCGGAACACCTCCGCTCCCTCTTTTGATGGTGTATGTTCGGCATTCGAACTTTTTCTTACCCGCTTTTTACAAACTATGGTCGGACATTCAAACCTTCTT
The DNA here is from genome assembly GCF_036924035.1 of Leuresthes tenuis. Lineage (NCBI taxonomy): Eukaryota > Metazoa > Chordata > Actinopteri > Atheriniformes > Atherinopsidae > Leuresthes > Leuresthes tenuis. Next base: position 12,323,370 of record NW_027325377.1, read on the forward strand.
GTAGCAGAACACATCCACTTCTTCTTTTGATGATGTATGGTTGGGCATTCGCACCTTTTCTTACCCATTTTTCAGGAATTATGGGTGGATATTCACACCTACTTGCAGTCGAAAAGCTCTGCTCCCACTTTTGATTATGTTTGGTTGGATATTCGAACCTTTTCTTAACTGCTTTTTACAAACTTTGGTCGGACGTTCACACCTTCTTGCAGCCGAACACCTCCGCTTCCGCTTTTGATGGTATATATTCGGGCATTCGAACCTTTTCTTACCCACTTTTTACCAACTATGGTCGGACATTCACACCGTCTTTCAAGTGTAACACCTCCGCTCCCTCTTTTGATGGTGTATGTTCGGGCATTCGCACCTTTTCTTACCCGCTTTTTACAAACTATGGTCGTACATTCAAACCTTGTAGCCGAAAACCTCCACTCCCTCTTTTGATCATACTTTGTCGGGCATTCGCACCTTTTCTTACCCGCTTTTTACAAACTATGCTCGGACATTCAAACCTTCTTGTAGCCAAACACATCCACTCCTGCTTTTGTTGATGTATGGTTGGGCATTCGAACCTACTTGTTGCCCGCTTTTCATTAATTATGGGTGGACATTCACACCTTGTCACAGCCAAACACCTCCGCTCCCTCTTTTGATCATGTATGGTTGGACATTCGCACCTTTTCTCACCCGCTTTTTGCAAACTATGGTCGGCCATTCACAGCTTCCTCTCCACCATACTTGTATGGTGGGATATTCACACCCACTTGCCTCCGAAGATCTCCGCCCCCACTTTTGTTGATATTTAGTCGGTCATTCACACCATACCCGTTTTCTTGCCGCCAAACACCTCTGATCTCGCTTTTGATGATGTAAGATTGGGCATTCAGACCTTGCTTTCCCTGCTTTTCACCAACTATAGATGGACATTCACACCTTCTTGCAGCCGAACACTTCCGCTCCACCTTTTAGGTTTCTATCACACCTTTTTTTTCACCGCATTTTATAGATTATGGTTGGAAATTCTCAACCACTCATCCGAAGACCTCTCCTCCCGCTTTTGTTAATATATTTGAACTTTAGTCAGACATTCACACCTACTTGTAGCCGAACACCACCTCTCTAGCTTTTGATGAGGTATGGTCCGGGATTCTTACCGTTTCTAACACATTTTTCAGCAATTATGGTAGGATATTCACACCTTCTTGCAGCTGAACACCTCCTCTCCCACTTATGATCATGTGCGGATTGATTTTCGAAAATTTTCTTTCATGTTTTCTAGCAATTAATTATGGACATTTAGACCTTCTTGCAGCTGAACACCTCCGCTCCCGCTTTTGATCATACATTGTCAGGCATTCGCACCTTGTCTTACCCGCTTTTTACAAACTTTAGTCGAACATTCACACCTTTTTGCAGCCGAACACAGTTTTTTGCAGCCGAATTTGGGCATTCGCACCTTTTCATACCCACTTTTTACCAACTATGGTCGGACATTCACACCGTCTTACAGCGGAACACCTCCGCTCCCTCTTTTGATGGTGTATGTTCGGGCATTCGAACCTTTTCTTACCCGCTTTTTACAAACTATGCTCGGACATTCAAACCTTCTTGTAGCCGAACACATCCACTCCTGCTTTTGATGATGTATGGTATGGCATTCGAACCTACTTGTTGCCCGCTTTTCATTAATTATGGGTGGACATTCACACCTTGTCGCAGCCAAACACCCTGTTTCGATCATGTATGGTTGGACATTCGCACCTTTTCTCACCCGCTTTTTGCAAACTATGGTCGGCCATTCACAGCTTCCTCTCCACCATACTTGTATGGTGGGATATTCACACCCACTTGCATCCGAAGACCTCCGCCCCCACTTTTGTTGATATTTAGTCGGTCATTCGCACCTTACCCGCTTTTGGCAAACTATGGCCTTCTTGCAGCCAAAAACCTCTGATCTCGCTTTTGATGATGTAAGGTTGGGCATTCAGACCTTGCTTCACCTGCTTTTCACCAAATATAGTCGGACATTCACACCTTCTTGCAGCCGAACACTTCCGCTCCACCTTTTAGTTTTCTATGGGGCATTCACACCTTTATTTTCACCGCATTTTATAAAAACACCACAGGAACACCGTATTGAGGCTTTGTTCTACACAATTTTGGATTTTGATATAAAATGAATTCATTCACTCAAACCAAGTTAAAACTGCTTTGTCCTTCATATTTATCCATGTCTGAATGGGTTTCAACAAAATAGAAAGTATTACTTTGCAGTATACCAAAGAACAACACTAAACCTTTAGGAATCCGAGAATAAGCTTCTTTTCACCAGTTCTACACAATTTTGGATTTTGATATAAAATGAATTCCTTCACTCAAACCAAGTTAAAACTGCTTTGTCCTTCATATTTATCCATGTCTGAATCGGTTTCAACAAAATAGAAAGTATTACTTTGCAGTATACCAAAGAACAACACTAAACCTTTAGGAATCCGAGAATAAACTTATTTCCACGAGTTCTACACAATTTCGGATTTTGATATAAAATGAATTCCTTCACTCAAACCAAGTGAAAACTGCTTTGTCATATTTTTCAGCAAGTATGGTCGGACATTCACACCTACTCACAGCCGAACACCTCCGCTCCCGCATTTGATGGTGTATAGTCGGGCATTCTCACCATTTCTCATCAGGTTTTTGCAAATTATGATCTGACATTCACACCTGCTTTTGATGTTGTATGGTTGGGCATTCGCACCTTTTTTTACCCATTTTTCAGGAATTATGGGTGGACATTCACACCATCTTGCAGCTGAACACCTCCTCTCCCGCATATGATCATGTGCGGTTTGATATTCGAAAATTTTCTTTCATGTTTTCTAGCAATTATTGATGGACATTGAGACCTTCTTGCAGCCGAAAACCTCCGTTCCCTCTTTTGATCATACATTGTCCGGCATTCGCAACTTTTCTTACCCGCTTTTTACAAACCATGGTCGGACTTTCACACCTTTTAGTAGCCAAACAACTCCGCTCCCGCTATTGATTGTGTACAGTCGGGTATTTTAACCTTTTCTTACCCGCTTTTTACCAATTATGGTGGGACATTCACACCTTCTTACAGCGGAACACCTCCGCTCCCTGTTTTGATCATTTATGGTCTGGCAATACTACCTTTTCTTACCCGTTTTTGAGTAATTATGGCTGGACATTCACAGCTTCTTGCATCCGAACACCTCTTCTCTGCTTTTGATGATGAATAGTCCGGCATTCTTACCTTTTCTAACACATTTTTCAGTAATTATTGTCGGTCATTCACACCTTTCTCATCAGCTTTTTGCAAATTATGATCTGACATTCCCACCTACTTGCAGCCGAACACCTCGGCTTCCGTTTTTGATGGTGTATATTTTGGCATTCGAACCTTTTCTTACCCACTTTTTACAAACTATGCTCGGACATTCACACCTTCTTGCAGCGAAACCCCTCCGTTCCCTCTTTTGATTGTGTATGTTCGGGCATTCGAACCTTTTCTTATCAGCTTTTTACAAACTATGGTCGGACATTCAAACCTTCTTGTGGCCGAACACATCCACTTCTGCTTTTTATGATGTATAGTTGGGCATTCACACCTTTTCTTACCCATTTTTCAGTAATTATTGGTTGGAAATTCAGACCTTGCAGCCGAACACCTCCGCTCCCTCTTTTGATCATACATTGTCGGGCATTCGCACCTTGTCTTACCCGCGTTTTACAAACCATGGTCGGACTTTCACACCTTCTTGTAGCCGAACAACTCCGCTCCCGCTATTGATTGTGTACAGTCCGGTTTTTTAACCTTTTCTTACCCGCTTTTTACCAACTATGGTCGGACATTCGCAGCATCTTACAGCGGAACACCTCCGCTCCCTCTTTTGATGGTGTATGTTCGGCATTCGAACTTTTTCTTACCCGCTTTTTACAAACTATGGTCGGACATTCAAACCTTCTTGTAGCAGAACACATCCACTTCTTCTTTTGATGATGTATGGTTGGGCATTCGCACCTTTTCTTACCCATTTTTCAGGAATTATGGGTGGATATTCACACCTACTTGCAGTCGAAAAGCTCTGCTCCCACTTTTGATTATGTTTGGTTGGATATTCGAACCTTTTCTTAACTGCTTTTTACAAACTTTGGTCGGACGTTCACACCTTCTTGCAGCCGAACACCTCCGCTTCCGCTTTTGATGGTATATATTCGGGCATTCGAACCTTTTCTTACCCACTTTTTACCAACTATGGTCGGACATTCACACCGTCTTTCAAGTGTAACACCTCCGCTCCCTCTTTTGATGGTGTATGTTCGGGCATTCGCACCTTTTCTTACCCGCTTTTTACAAACTATGGTCGTACATTCAAACCTTGTAGCCGAAAACCTCCACTCCCTCTTTTGATCATACTTTGTCGGGCATTCGCACCTTTTCTTACCCGCTTTTTACAAACTATGCTCGGACATTCAAACCTTCTTGTAGCCAAACACATCCACTCCTGCTTTTGTTGATGTATGGTTGGGCATTCGAACCTACTTGTTGCCCGCTTTTCATTAATTATGGGTGGACATTCACACCTTGTCACAGCCAAACACCTCCGCTCCCTCTTTTGATCATGTATGGTTGGACATTCGCACCTTTTCTCACCCGCTTTTTGCAAACTATGGTCGGCCATTCACAGCTTCCTCTCCACCATACTTGTATGGTGGGATATTCACACCCACTTGCCTCCGAAGATCTCCGCCCCCACTTTTGTTGATATTTAGTCGGTCATTCACACCATACCCGTTTTCTTGCCGCCAAACACCTCTGATCTCGCTTTTGATGATGTAAGATTGGGCATTCAGACCTTGCTTTTCCTGCTTTTCACCAACTATAGATGGACATTCACACCTTCTTGCAGCCGAACACTTCCGCTCCACCTTTTAGGTTTCTATCACACCTTTTTTTTCACCGCATTTTATAGATTATGGTTGGAAATTCTCAACCACTCATCCGAAGACCTCTCCTCCCGCTTTTGTTAATATATTTGAACTTTAGTCAGACATTCACACCTACTTGTAGCCGAACACCACCTCTCTAGCTTTTGATGAGGTATGGTCTGGGATTCTTACCGTTTCTAACACATTTTTCAGCAATTATGGTAGGATATTCACACCTTCTTGCAGCTGAACACCTCCTCTCCCACTTATGATCATGTGCGGATTGATTTTCGAAAATTTTCTTTCATGTTTTCTAGCAATTAATTATGGACATTTAGACCTTCTTGCAGCTGAACACCTCCGCTCCCGCTTTTGATCATACATTGTCAGGCATTCGCACCTTGTCTTACCCGCTTTTTACAAACTTTAGTCGAACATTCACACCTTTTTGCAGCCGAACACAGTTTTTTGCAGCCGAATTTGGGCATTCGCACCTTTTCATACCCACTTTTTACCAACTATGGTCGGACATTCACACCGTCTTACAGCGGAACACCTCCGCTCCCTCTTTTGATGGTGTATGTTCGGGCATTCGAACCTTTTCTTACCCGCTTTTTACAAACTATGCTCGGACATTCAAACCTTCTTGTAGCCGAACACATCCACTCCTGCTTTTGATGATGTATGGTATGGCATTCGAACCTACTTGTTGCCCGCTTTTCATTAATTATGGGTGGACATTCACACCTTGTCGCAGCCAAACACCCTGTTTCGATCATGCATGGTTGGACATTCGCACCTTTTCTCACCCGCTTTTTGCAAACTATGGTCGGCCATTCACAGCTTCCTCTCCACCATACTTGTATGGTGGGATATTCACACCCACTTGCATCCGAAGACCTCCGCCCCCACTTTTGTTGATATTTAGTCGGTCATTCGCACCTTACCCGCTTTTGGCAAACTATGGCCTTCTTGCAGCCAAAAACCTCTGATCTCGCTTTTGATGATGTAAGGTTGGGCATTCAGACCTTGCTTCACCTGCTTTTCACCAAATATAGTCGGACATTCACACCTTCTTGCAGCCGAACACTTCCGCTCCACCTTTTAGTTTTCTATGGGGCATTCACACCTTTATTTTCACCGCATTTTATAAAAACACCACAGGAACACCGTATTGAGGCTTTGTTCTGACCGCTCATTCGGTGTCGCGTTTCTTTCAAGCATTTCTCCTGGTTAGCCCGCACTCGGCTCGCTCCCAGAGCCGTGTTAAAGTCTACTTCGCATTCACTCTCTTTTCTCAGCAGACTAAAAGAAACTTCCATCCTGCACCGCTGTTAGCTTTTTCACAAGAGCAGAGGAGAGCGCACCGTTCCCAGCGGCACTGCAGTACCGGGTCGATGCTTGGAGTGAACGGAGCAAGCTCCTTTTTCAACTCCTATTGATAAAAATCCATTTAATATGTAGTCCTTGCATAGACATATCACATATTAAACTGATAAGTACAGATGGATTATGTGCAATTAGTAAAGAGAGTAGAGGACGATCTCTCTCGTTGGAAGTCCTTACCTATATCACTTATGGGGAGAGTTACAACCATTAAAATGATGATACTACCAAAAGTTAACTATTTGTTCTCAATGATCCCCATAAAACCATCTGCTACTTGGTTTAAGTCACTAGATTCATGCATCTCCAAATTTCTGTGGAAAAACAAACCACCACATATTAGTTTAAAAACCCTACAGAAGACCAAGGACAGTGGTGGATTAGATTTACCTCATTTTCAGCACTATTCCTTAGCCAATAGGTTACAATATATATCAAAATGGTTTAAACCTTGTTGTTGTCACAGTTCCCAGAGACGTTGTAATCGTTGAGGATTCTATATTCACCCCCTCATTAGAGGCACGTGTTGCAGATTGATGACACTGAATCTTCTTCTCTGTTCATTGCTGGCATCATTCCCAGCATCGTAAGTGTTCGTGGCATTGTTAGCCTCTTCTTCTGGATCTTGATATCGAGCATCCTTTTGTATTTCTGGTTTGTAAGTCCTCTCTCTTCGTTCACCGGAGTCTTCGTCTCTTTGTCCTTGAGTTTGGTGATTTTTTCTTCTTTTGATGCCTTGACACAGTGTGACAGGTGATACCACATGGGAGATCCTTTAACTTGGACTGCTGTCCCTGTGCTGCGAAATGGCTGTGCTGCTCAAATGGTCTCTCCTTCATCATATACACAGTTATTTATACATCACCTTCCACCATGAAGCGTTGTCCCTTTTTGTTTCTCTCTTTGTTCTTAAAATGCTGTTATAAATGTCTAAACCAATCCATTAAACTAGATCATTTTGGCAGTAAAGCGATCTACAATGTGCTTGGTCGCAAAGCTGCTCATCTGTGGTAAACAGCTCTTCAGAAAGGCATTCTTCAATTGATTTCACTCATTTTATGTAATAATTTTGTGATTTCCTACAAAACTACACTTCTTCTCCCATCTGTCTGAGTATTTAATATTGTCTGGGTCCCGTTAAAACATGTATTTTTCCCATCTAATTCCTTGTTTGCTTTAAAACAAGTATTCCCCATTTTCTATCCCTTCAGTAGCCAACCAGTTTGTATGGAGTACACTGGAGCAACTTGACTGATCAGTAAAACACTGCTTTTGTTGTCACCGCAAGGCTTCCCCCGTCGGTTGTTTCACTGAGACACTACTGAGTAACTACAACTCAACACAGTTTATACACATAACATTCATATACATACTAACAAACAAACAAACAATAATTTATCGCAATTTTCTCATCTCTGTTTGAACGTACACCCAGGTAAATATTCCTGTAGTCTTCTCATACCGACTATGGACCCATTCATTGTTTAACTTCACTGTTTTGCAAATCCTAATTGAATATTACACATTGACATTGAACTTTACTGGATAAGCAGGTCTTCATTGCATTCAGCAGCCTATATGTGAGCATTTATGTGTAAGCTGTTCTTCTTTGCATTTATCAGCAGCAAGCAATTCTTCACTGCACATGCATATGTAAATAGTAAAACAATTCCAATGTGTTAGCGAAACCTTCTATATCACAGTGGTTTCTAAGGTCTATTTTAAGTTCTTTGCCATCAGTGAGATGACATTGTTTACAAAGTGTGTCAAATTATCACTGAAGATCTTTTCAGGAATTTCAAATCTAGAAATGAGTTATTTTACGCGTGATTTTGCTACTGCTTGCTTGTGCACATGGAAATATTTCAGACCATTTGGTAAAAACCTCTGTTGTCACTGAGCAGAATCGTTTCCCTTAACATTAATTTAGTTCAATGAAATCTACAAAATAATGAAATAATGAAATCCAAACAAATATGTTGAAAAAGATACACTGGCTTAGGGAATTATCTTCGTTTTGGTCTTAGATTGCCCTGTGGAATGTATTTTGCACATATTTGACCTGCTAGACAAAACTTTATTCATTTATTTATTCTAAAAAAATGTTTTTAATAATTAGTAAAACCATATGCTGTAAAAACCTGGTTCATTATTGCTTCCATCCCTCCTGTTGAGACATGACATGGTCCGTGGCTCAATACTGCAGCATATTTAAACAAATTCTTTGGCAGTATGGTTTTCCTTCCGGTCATTCATACGAGTCTATTGTAGATGGCAATTGAATAACATCTAATAATGCTAAAATATTTGTAGTTTATACATTTAGCTGTGGATGTCAACATACCTGTTTTTCCAATGCTGTGTTAACACATGTACAGTTGAGAAGGCATACTGACTGTCAGTGTAAACGTTAACAACCTTTTTGTTATTTAATTTACAAGCTTCAGTTAAAGCTACCAATTCGACTGCTTGAACAGAGTAATTTTTTGGTAGTGGTTGTTTTAAGAAAACTTCAGTTTCTGTTACTACTGCAAATCCTGTAGCATTTGTGCCATCAGGGTTTTTTTCCTTGATCTGTTGAATAAATATAGTTATTTCTGCATTTTCATAACGTATATCAGTTAAGTCTGGCCTGGGTAAAACACTGATGGTTATTTCTGGCTTTCCATCTGTGGGGTAGGTAGCAGTGTGGATGGATTAAGTGTAGCACATCTCTCGTCAACAAGGTGTGGCTGTGAAAGAAGAACTGTTATGTAGGAGAGATGTCTGGTAAAGATATTTTGTTAAGTAACCATATCACAGCCACTGCATGAGGTACCTTAAGTGTTAATGGGTGAAATAACACCATTATTGTTGATGCCTGCACTGCCAATGGCTTCTGGCCATTGATTCAAAAGTACTATCTCGTCCCTTTTTCCCCCTTTCAGTGGACACTGGCCCCTAATTACCGCAATTCAGCAGGGGGTCTTTCATTAGGAGTACTGGACTCCCCCGTGCACGGTTTCAGCTCCGACCCTGGACAGCGGAAAAAACGTTGAGATCTGGTTTGAGGACCCAATTGTTGAGAAAAGTCTCTCAATGAGACTCAGAGTTGCTGGAGTCAGTTAATGCAAAGGTTTAATCTTGCAGCAAGTTCAAGAATGTGTGTGTGAATGGGTGTATGTGTGCGAACGTGTGTGAGTTTGTGTGTGTGAGAGTTTAAAGAACCTGTTATCCACAGGCAGGCCTTAACTAGTATGGCACAGGTCCAGCCTGTCTCATCTTTTTTGGAAGGTCCAGCGCTCGGCCGTAACCCTTCTGTCTGTTTGGACTCTCACATACATTCGGTTAATCATAGAAAAACGAGAACAAAACTTTTTAGCCCCTTAAATTCATAAAACAGACATGGTGCAGTTATTTCCATTCTAGAAAATAAGAGTAATCACCACCATTCCTATAAATTCTGGATATTCTAACAATCTGAATCTTTTTTAAATGTTCGATGAAGCCCTTTGCTGTTCTGTTTAGAGACTGAGCTGATCATAAACCAAGTTTTGCTCTTGAACCAAGCTTCTAAACTCTTCACCTTTATCATTTCTCAGTTAGTATTCACTTTAAAACTGATTAAAAGAAAAATTAAATGAATGCCTATCAACAAATGTGGGATCTAAACTCTAGTGCTTCCTCTAAAATAATTTCCTTTCTCAATTCAGAAATGTGTGTGTGTAAGTCACAACACCCGTGACACCAAAACGGCTTTCTTTTCTCTCTTTTCTCTACACTCTGCACTGTGAGCACACACAACAAATCAGAAAGGCTTTTTTCTCTCTTTTCTACATTATGGACTGTGGGGACACAAAACCGCTCTCTCTTTTTTTTTTTTTGATTGTGTGCCAGGGCGTTGTCTCACGTATTAGATTATGCTTAAGATACGAATGAGTTTATCAGTCACATCAGAATCCATACATACTGATCCTCCCGTAATAAAATGGTCGGATCTTATCAAACATACTTTGTTTCTTGTGACAAGTCAGCGAAACAGCGTATACACGTCAAGACACTGAATCAAGTTTGCCACAAGAACTCATAAGTTTGGCAGTATTGCTCTGCCGTCAGCAATCATACACCCATTTTATTTTCATGAGACATGTGCAGGCACCTGTTCATCTACTGTTCTATCACTATGAATTAGTTTATCTATTATCAATAAGGATACTTCTACAACTACTATCAAAGTATGTCCGGACTTCTTATGTTGTCAGTTGCTATATATGAATAAGTGGGTTGCTACTGAAAAGCATTAAGCATGTCACACAGCCCAAACATATAACATTTCAGGACACACCACACAGTTAACAACCACAGTGAAGCGTGTCAAAGCCCAAACATGTAACATTCAACAGGACACTTACACAACACATTCAAATCAAACAGTCAGACAACATACAAGAACCTATACCCCAGCCGGCATTGCTCCCTGCCTATTTTCCTACAACTCACTATGTGTGCGCACACCTTTATTCACAAACTCTTCAACTTATACTCTTTTACCGAAGCTGCTACAGCTCGATTGGCCAAATACCCTTAGATCCTATTTCGGTGAATTTGACATCTGCCTTGCATGTAACAGATTAGCGGTTTAGCAGTTTTAATTTAGTTTGAGTGAAGGAATTCATTTTATAGCAAAATCCGAAATCGTGAAGAACTCATGGAAGTAAGCTTATTCTCGGATTCCTGAATCTTTAGATTTGCTCTTTCTTTTACTGCAAAGTACAACGTTGAGCAGCACTAAAGAGTTGTTTCTATTTTTGGCAGGCTTTACCTTTGCGGATGAAGCCCTTTCTGTCTGTGCAAAAGAAATCTTGTTACTGTGCAGAGTGACTTCTCTGAGTAGAGTCGCCTTACTTGTTGCGACTGTGCCAATGTTCGAAGCTGGAGTGCAAAGTTGTTGCTTGAATGGTGCTCGCTGGAGCGTGCGGTAGTGTAAAGTTATACCATTTAAAAGGGCTGAAGAGTGCTCAGTGCAGCGGGTGGGCGGAGGTGCAAAGTGAAACTATGGCCATAAAAAGAACACCGCTACAAGTGCGCATTGTGCCAGGAAGGGCCCTCGGACGTGAACCAGTGGACGCTTCTCGGCCTTTTGGCTAAGATCAAGTGTAGTATCTGTTCTTATTAGTTTAATGTCTGATGTGTCCTCTATGCGAGGACTACATATTAAATGGATTTGTATCAATAGGAGTTGAAAAAGGAGCTTGCTCCGTTCACTCCAAGCATCGACCCGGTACTGTAGTGCCCCTGGGAACGGTGCGCTCTCCTCTGCTCTTGTGAAAAAGCAAACAGCGGTGCAGGATGGAAGTTTCAGGGAGCCCAAGATGAAACTTTCTTTTAGTCTGCTGAGGAAAGAGAGTGAATGCGAAGTAGACTTTAACACAGTTCTGGGAGCGAGCCGAGTGCGGGCTAACCAGGAGAATTGCTTGAAAGAAACGCGACACCGAATGAGCGGTCAGAACAAAGCCTCAATACGGTGTTCCTGTGGTGTTTTTATAAAATGCGGTGAAAAAAAAGGTGTGAATGCCCCATAGAAAACTAAAAGGTGGAGCGGAAGTGTTCGGCTGCAAGAAGGTGTGAATGTCCGACTATATTTGGTGAAAAGCAGGTGAAGCAAGGTATGAATGCCCAACCTTACATCATCAAAAGCGAGATCAGAGGTTTTTGGCTGCAAGAAGGCCATAGTTTGCCAAAAGTGGGTAAGGTGCGAATGACCGACTAAATATCAACAAAAGTGGGGGCGGAGGTCTTCGGATGCAAGTGGGTGTGAATATCCCACCATAGAAGTATGGTGGAGAGGAAGCTGTGAATGGCCGACCATAGTTTGCAAAAAGCGGGTGAGAAAAGGTGCGAATGTCCAACCATACATGATCAAAACAGGGAGCGGAGGTGTTTGGCTGCGACAAGGTGTGAATGTCCACCCATAATTAATGAAAAGCGGGCAACAAGTAGGTTCGAATGCCCAACCACACATCATCAAAAGCAGGAGTGGATGTGTTCGGCTACAAGAAGGTTTGAATGTCCGAGCATAGTTTGTAAAAAGCGGGTAAGAAAAGGTTCGAATGCCTGAACATACATCATCAAAAGCAGGACTGGATGTGTTCGGCTACAAGAAGGTTTGAATGTCCGACCATAGTTGGTAAAAAGTGGGTATGAAAAGGTTCGAATGCCCAAAATTGGCTGAAAAAAACTGTGTTCGGCTGCAAAAAGGTGTGAATGTTTGACTAAAGTTTGTAAGACAAGGTTCGAATGCCTGACAATGTATGATCAAAAGCGGGAGCGGAGGTGTTCAGCTGCAAGAAGGTCTAAATGTCCATCATTAATTGCTAGAAAACATGAAAGAAAATTTTCGAAAATCAATCTGCATATGATCATAAGTGGGAGAGGAGGTGTTCAGCTGCAAGAAGGTGTGAATGTCCTACCATAATTGCTGAAAAATGTGTTAGAAACGGTAGGAATGCCGGACCATACATCATCAAAAGCTAGAGAGGTGGTGTTCGGCTGCAAGTAGGTGTGAATGTCTGACTAAAGTTCAAATATATTAACAAAAGCGGGAGGAGAGGTCTTCGGATGAGTGGTTGAGAATTTCCAACCATAATCTATAAAATGCGGTGAAAAAAAAGGTGTGATAGAAACCTAAAAGGTGGAGCGGAAGTGTTCGGCTGCAAGAAGGTGTGAATGTCCGTCTATAGTTGGTGAAAAGCAGGAAAAGCAAGGTCTGAATGCCCAATCTTACATCATCAAAAGCGAGATCAGAGGTGTTTGGCTGCAAGAAAACGGGTAAGGTGTAAATGACCGACTAAATATCAACAAAAGTGGGGGCGGAGGTCTTCGGATGCAAGTGGGTGTGAATATCCCACCATACAAGTATGGTGGAGAGGAAGCTGTGAATGTCCGACCATGGTTTGTAAAACGCGGGTAAGACAAGGTGCGAATGTCCGACAATGTATGATCAAAAGAGGGAGCGGAGGTGTTCGGCTGCAAGGTCTGAATTTCCAACCATAATTTGTAAACACCGTTGAAAAAAAGCCTCGAAAGCCCGACTATACACCATCAAAAGCGGGAGCAGAGGTGTTCAGCTGCAAGAAGGTCTGAATGTCCACCAATAATTACTGAAAAATGGGTAAGAAAAGGTGTGAATGCCCAACTATACATCATCAAAAGCAGAAGTGGATGTGTTCGGCCACAAGAAGGTTTGAATGTCCGACCATAGTTTGTAAAAGGCGGGTAAGAAAAGGTTTGAATGCCCGAACATACACAATCAAAAGAGGGAGCGGAGGTGTTTCGCTGCAAGAAGGTGTGAATGTCCGAGCATAGTTTGTAAAAAGTGGGTAAGAAAAGGTTCGAATGCCCGAACATACACCATCACAAAAGCGGAAGCCGAGGTGTTCGGCTGCAAGTAGGTGTGAATGTCAGATCATAATTTGCAAAAAGCTGATGAGAAAGGTGTGAATGACCGACAATAATTGCTGAAAAATGTGTTAGAAAAGGTAAGAATGCCGGACCATTCATCATCAAAAGCGGGAGAAGAGGTGTTCGGCTGCAAGAAGCTGTGAATGTCCAGCCATAATTACTGAAAAACGGGTAAGAAAAGGTAGTATTGCCAGACCATAAATGATCAAAACAGGGAGCGGAGGTGTTCCGCTGTAAGAAGGTGTGAATGTCCGACCATAATTGGTAAAAAGCGGGTAAGAAAAGGTTAAAATACCCGACTGTACACAATCAATAGCGGTAGCGGAGTTGTTTGGCTACTAAAAGGTGTGAAAGTCCGACCATGGTTTGTAAAAAGCGGGTAAGAAAAGGTGTGAATGCCAGACAATGTATGATCAAAAGAGGAAACAGAGGTTTTCGGCTGCAAGAAGGTCTAAATGTCCAACCGTAATTTGTAAAAACCGGGGAAGAAAAGGCTCGGAAGCCCGACTATACACCATCAAAAGCGGGTGCAGAGGGGTTCAGCTGCAAGAAGGTCTGAATGTCCATCAATAATTGCTAGAAAACATGAAAAAAAATTTTCGAATATCCAACCGCACATGATCATAAGTGGGAGAGGAGGTGTTCAGCTGCAACAAGGTGTGAATGTCCACCCATAATTCCTCAAAAATGGGTAAAAAAAAAGGTGCGAATGCCCAACATACATCATCAAAAGCAGGAGTGGATGTGTTCGGCTACAAGAAGGTTTGAATGTCCGAGCATAGTTTGTAAAAAGCGGGTAAGAAAAGGTTCGAATGCCTGAACATACATCATCAAAAGCAGGACTGGATGTGTTCGGCTACAAGAAGGTTTGAATGTCCGAACATAGTTTGTAAAAAGCGGGTAAGAAAAGGTTCGAATGCCCGAACATACACCATCAAAAGAGGGAGCGGAGGTGTTCCGCCATAAGAAGGTGTGAATGTCCGACCATAGTTGGTAAAAAGCGGGTAAGAAAAGGTTAAAATACCCGACTGTACACAATCAATAGCGGGAGCGAATGTGTTCGGCTACAAGAAGGTGTGAAAGTCCGACCATGTTTTGTAAATAGCGGGTAAGAAAAGGTGCGAATGCCCGACAATGTATGATCAAAAGAGGGAGCGGAGGTTTTCGGCTAAAAGAAGGTCTGAATGTCCAACCATAATTTGTAAAAACCGGGGAAGAAAAGGCTCGAAAGCCCGACTATACACCATCAAAAGCGGGTGCAGAGGGGTTCAGCTGCAAGAAGGTCTGAATGTCCATCAATAATTGCTAGAAAACATGAAAGAAAATTTTCGAATATCAAACCGCACATGATCATAAGTGGGAGCGGAGGTGTTCAGCTGCAAGAAGGTGTGAATGTCCACCCATAATTCCTCAAAAATGGGTAAAAAAAATGGTGCGAATGCCCAACCATACATCATCAAAAGCAGGACTGGATGTGTTCGGCTACAAGAAGGTTTGAATGTCCGAGCATAGTTTGTAAAAAGCGGGTAAGAAAAGGTTCGAATGCCCGAACATACACCATCAAAAGAGGGAGCGGAGGTGTTCCGCCATAAGAAGGTGTGAATGTCCGACCGTAGTTGGTAAAAAGCGGGTAAGAAAAGGTTAAAATACCCGACTGTACACAATCAATAGCGGGAAGGGATGTGTTCGGCTACAAGAAGGTGTGAAAGTCCGACCATGGTTTGTAAAAAGCGTTTAAGAAAAGGTGCGAATGCCCGACAATGTATGATCAAAAGAGGGAGCGGAGGTTTTCGGCTGCAAGAAGGTCTGAATGTCCAACCATAATTTGTAAAAACCGGGGAAGAAAAGGCTCGAAAGCCCGACTATACACCATCAAAAGCGGGAGCAGAGGTGTTCAGCTGCAAGAAGGTCTCAATGTCCATCAATAATTGCTAAAAAACATGAAAGAAAATTTTCGAATATCAAACCGCACATGATCATATGCGAGAGAGGAGATGTTCAGCTGCAAGAAGGTGTGAATGTCAACCCATAATTCCTGAAAAATGGGTAAAAAAAGGTGCGAATGCCCAACCATACATCATCAAAAGCCGGTGTGAATGTCAGATCATAATTTGCAAAAACCTGATGAGAAATGGTGAGAATGCCTGACTATACACCATCAAATGCGGGAGCGGAGGTGTTCGGCTGTGAGTAGGTGTGAATGTCCGACCATACTTGCTGAAAAATATGACAAAGCAGTTTTCACTTGGTTCTAGTGAAGGAATTCATTTTATATCAAAATCCGAAATTGTGTAGAACTCGTGGAAATAAGTTTATTCTTTGATTCCTAAAGGTTTAATGTTGTTCTTTGGTATACTGCAAAGTAATACTTTCTATTTTGTTGAAACCGATTCAGACATAGATGAATATGAAGGACAAAGCAGTTTTAACTTGGTTTGAGTGAAGGAATTCATTTTATATCAAAATCCGAAATTGTGTAGAACTTGTCAATCGACGCTTATTCTCGGATTCCTGAAAAGGTTTAGAGTTGTTCTTTCCTATCCTGCAAAGTACAACGTTCTTTTTTTGTTTAAAGCTATTTAGACATGGATAAATATGAAGGACAAAGCAGTTCCTTCTGTGGGTACAGTAGCTCCCGGAATATGGTGACTGCAGGCCCTGAGCCTGGTGGACATAAGGCCCTCCTGCCCTGTGTTGGGTCCCAGGTTGCGGGGATGCCTATTGCAGCCAGTTTCTGGCTGCCCTCTCCGGGGTGGGAGGGACCAGGCGGATGAATTAATTATTCTGCTAGTTTATATATTTTAAACATAAACAATAAATATTTATAAAACTTCCCTTGGCAAGGCAAATCTGTTTGGCATAAAAGGTATGCAGACTACAATTCTGCTGCCATAATGCACAACTCTGGATTTTGATATAAAATGAATTCCTTCACTCAAACCAAGTTAAAACTGCTTTGTCCTTCATATTTATCCATGTCATAATAGCTTTAAAGAAAAAAAGAACGTTGTACTTTGCAGGATAGGAAATAACAACACTAAACCTTTAGGAATCCGAGAATAATCTTATTTTCACGAGTTCTACACAATTTCGGATTTTGATATAAAATGAATTCCTTCACTCAAACCAAGTTAAAACTGCTTTGTCCTTCATATTTATCCATGTCTAAATAGCTTTAAACAAAAAAAGAACGTTGTGCTTTGCAAGATAGGAAAGAACAACTCTAAACCTTTTCAGGAATCCGAGAATATGCGTCGATTGACGAGTTCTACACAATTTCGGATTTTGATATAAAATGAATTCCTTCACTCAAACCAAGTTAAAACTGCTTTGTCCTTCATATTTATCCATGTCTGAATAGGTTTCAACAAAAAAGAAAGTATTACTTTGCAGTATACCAAAGAACAACACTAAACCTTTAGGAATCCGAGAATAAGCTTCTTGTCACCAGTTCTACACAATTTCGGATTTTGATATAAAATGAATTCCTTCACTCAAACCAAGTTAAAACTGCTTTGTCCTTCATATTTACCCATGTCTAAATAGCTTTAAACAAAAAAGAACGTAGTACTTTGCAGGATAGGAAAGAACAACACTAATTTTTTTCATGAATCCGATAATAAGCTTCTTTTCACGAGTTCTACACAATTCCGGATTTTGATATTAAATGAATTCCTTCACTCAAACCAAGTTAAAACTGCTTTGTCCTTAATATTTATCCATGTCTGAATAGGTTTCAACAAAAAAGAAAGTATTACTTTGCAGTATACCAAAGAACAACACTAAACCTTTAGTAATCCGAGAATAAGCTTCTTTTCACCAGTTCTACACAATTTAGGATTTTGATATAAAATGAATTCCTTCACTCAAACCAAGTTAAAACTGCTTTGTCATATTTTTCAGCAAGTATGGTCGGACATTCACACCTACTCACAGCTGAACACCTCCGCTCCCGCATTTGATGGTGTATAGTCGGGCATTCTCACCATTTCTCATCAGGTTTTTAAATTATGATCTGACATTCACACCTGCTTTTGATGTTGTATGGTTGGGCATTCGCACCTTTTTTTATCCATTTTTCAGGAATTATGGGTGGACATTCACACCTTCTTGCAGCTGAACACCTCCTCTCCCGCATATGATTGTGTGCGGTTTGATATTCAAAAAATTTTCTTTCATGTTTTCTAGCAATTATTGATGGACATTGAGACCTTCTTGCAGCTAAACACCTCTGCTCCCGCTTTTGATGGTGTATAGTCGGGCTTTCGAGCCTTTTCTTCCCCGGTTTTTACAAATTATGGTTGGACATTTAGACCTTCTTGCAGCCGAAAACCTCCGTTCCCTCTTTTGATCATACATTGTCCGGCATTCGCACCTTTTCTTACCCGCTTTTTACAAACCATGGTCGGACTTTCACACCTTTTAGTAGCCAAACAACTCCGCTCCCGCTATTGATTGTGTACAGTCGGGTATTTTAACGTTTTCTTACCCGCTTTTTACCAATTATGGTCGGACATTCACACTTTCTTACAGCGGAACACCTCCGCTCCCTGTTTTGATCATTTATGGTCTGGCAATACTACCTTTTCTTACCCATTTTTGAGTAATTATGGCTGGACATTCACAGCTTCTTGCAGCCGAACACCTCTTCTCCTGCTTTTGATGATGAATGGTCCGGCATTCTTACCTTTTCAAACACATTTTTCAGCAATTATTGTCGGTCATTCACACCTTTCTCATCAGCTTTTTGCAAATTATGATCTGACATTCACACCTACTTGCAGCTGAACACCTCGGCTTCCGCTTTTGATGGTGTATATTTTGGCATTCGAACCTTTTCTTACCCGCTTTTTACAAACCATGGTCGGACTTTCACACCTTCTTTTAGCCGAACAACTCCGCTCCCGCTATTGATTGTGTAGAGTCGGGTATTTTAACCTTTTCTTACCCGCTTTTTACCAACTATGGTCGGACATTCACACCTTCTTGCAGCGAAACACCTCCGCTCCCTCTTTTGATTGTGTATGTTCGGTCATTCGAACCTTTTCTTACCCGCCTTTTACAAACTATGGTCGGACATTCAAACCTTCTTGTGGCCGAACACTTCCACTTCTGCTTTTGATGATGTATAGTTGGGCATTCACACCTTTTCTTACCCATTTTTCAGTAATTATTGGTGGACATTCAGACCTTCTTGCAGCTGAACACCTCCGCTCCCGCTTTTGATGGTGTATAGTCAGGCTTTCGAGGCTTTTCTTCAACGGTGTTTACAAATTATGGTTGGAAATTCAGACCTTGCAGCCGAACAACTCCGCTCCCTCTTTTGATCATACATTGTCGGGTATTCGCACCTTGTCTTACCCGCGTTTTACAAACCATGGTCGGACTTTCACACCTTCTTGTAGCCGAACAACTCCGCTCCCGCTATTGATTGTGTACAGTCGGGTTTTTTAACCTTTTCTTACCCGCTTTTTACCAACTATGGTCGGACATTCGCAGCATCTTACAGCGGAACACCTCCGCTCCCTCTTTTGATGGTGTATGTTCGGGCATTCGAAGTTTTTCTTACCCACTTTTTACAAACTATGGTCGGACATTCAAACCTTCTTGTAGCAGAACACATCCACTTCTTCTTTTGATGATGTATGGTTGGGCATTCGCACCTTTTGTTACCCATTTTTCAGGAATTATTGGTGGACATTCACACCTACTTGCAGTCGAACAGCTCTGCTCCCACTTTTGATTATGTTTGGTTGGATATTCGAACCTTTTCTTAACTGCTTTTTACAAACTTTGGTCGGATGTTCACACCTTCTTGCAGCCGAAAACCTCCACTCCCTCTTTTGATCATACTTTGTCGGGCATTCGCACCTTTTCTTACCCGCTTTTTACAAACTATGCTCGGACATTCAAACCTTCTTGTAGCCAAACACATCCACTCCTGCTTTTGTTGATGTATGGTTGGGCATTCGAACCTACTTGTTGCCCGCTTTTCATTAATTATGGGTGGACATTCACACCTTGTCGCAGCCAAACACCTCCGCTCCCTGTTTTGATCATGTATGGTTGGACATTCGCACCTTTTCTCACCCGCTTTTTGCAAACTATGGTCGGTCATTCACAGCTTCCTCTCCACCATACTTGTATGGTGGGATATTCACACCCACTTGCATCCGAAGATCTCCGCCCCCACTTTTGTTGATATTTAGTCGGTCATTCACACCTTACCCGTTTTCTTGCCGCCAAACACCTCTGATCTCACTTTTGATGATGTAAGATTGGGCATTCAGACCTTGCTTTTCCTGCTTTTCACCAACTATAGATGGACATTCACACCTTCTTGCAGCCGAACACTTCCGCTCCACCTTTTAGGTTTCCATCACACCTTTTTTTTCACCGCATTTTATAGATTATGGTCGGAAATTCTCAACCACTCATCCGAAGACCTCTCCTCCCGCTTTTGTTAATATATTTGAACTTTAGTCAGACATTCACACCTACTTGCCGCCGAACACCACCTCTCTAGCTTTTGATGATGTATGGTCCGGCATTCTTACCGTTTCTAACACATTTTTCAGCAATTATGGTAGGACATTCACACCTTCTTGCAGCTGAACACCTCCTCTCCCACTTATGATCATGTGCGGATTGATTTTCGAAAATTTTCTTTCATGTTTTCTAGCAATTAATGATGGACATTTAGACCTTCTTGCAGCTGAACACCTCCGCTCCCGCTTTTGATCATACATTGTCAGGCATTCGCACCTTGTCTTACCTGCTTTTTACAAACTTTAGTCAAACATTCACACCTTTTTGCAGCCGAACACAGTTTTTTGCAGCTGAATTTGGGCATTCGAACCTTTTCATACCCACTTTTTACCAAATATGGTCGGACATTCACACAGTCTTACAGCGGAACACCTCCGCTCCCTCTTTTGATGGTGTATGTTCGGGCATTCGAACCTTTTCTTACCCGCTTTTTACAAACTATGCTCAGACATACAAACCTTCTTGTAGCCGAACACATCCACTCCTGCTTTTGATGATGTATGGTTGGGCATTCGAACCTACTTGTTGCCCGCTTTTCATTAATTATGGGTGGACATTCACACCTTGTCGCAGCCAAACACCTCCGCTCCCTGTTTTGATCATGTATGGTTGGACATTCGCACCTTTTCTCACCCGCTTTTTGCAAACTATGGTCGGCCATTCACAGCTTCCTCTCCACCATACTTGTATGGTGGGATATTCACACCCACTTGCATCCGAAGACCTCCGCCCTCACTTTTGTTGATATTTAGTCGGTCATTCGCACCTTACCCGCTTTTGGCAAACTATCGCCTTCTTGCAGCCAAAAACCTCTGATCTCGCTTTTGATGATGTAAGGTTGGGCATTCAGACCTTGCTTCACCTGCTTTTCACCAAATATAGTCGGACATTCACACCTTCTTGCAGCCGAACACTTCCGCTCCACCTTTTAGTTTTCTCTGGGGCATTCACACCTTTTTTTTCAACGCATTTTATAAAAACACCACAGGAACACCGTATTGAGGCTTTGTTCTGACCGCTCATTCGGTTCGCGTTTCTTTCAAGCAATTCTCCTGGTTAGCCCGCACTCGGCTCGCTCCCAGAGCCGTGTTAAAGTCTACTTCGCATTCACTCTCTTTTCTCAGCAGACTAAAAGAAACTTCCATCCTGCACCGCTGTTTGCTTTTTCACAAGAGCAGAGGAGAGCGCACCGTTCCCAGCGGCACTGCAGTACCGGGTCGATGCTTGGAGTGAACGGAGCAAGCTCCTTTTTCAAATCCTATTGATAAAAATCCATTTAATATGTAGTCCTTGCATAGACATATCACATATTAAACTGATAAAAAACAGATACTACACTTGATCTTAGCCAAAAGGCCGAGAAGCAATATCTGTCCACTGGTTCACGTCCGAGGGCCCTTCCTGGCACAATGCGCACTTGTAGCGGTGTTCTTTTTATGGCCATAGTGTCACTTTGCACCTCCACCCACCCGCTGCACTGAGCACTCTTCAACCCTTTTAAATGGTATAACTTTACACTACCGCACGCTCCAGCGAGCACCATTCAAGCAACAACTCCAGCTTTGAACATCGGCACAGTCGCAACAAGTAAGGCGACTCTACTCAGAGAAGTCACTCTGCACAGTAACAAGATTTCTTTTGCACAGACAGAAAGGGCTTCACCCGCAAAGGTAAAGCCTGCCAAAAATAGAAACAATTCATTAGTGCTGCTCTCCACGGAAGTCTTTAGTAAAAGGCGAAAGACGTACATTATGAAGAGAAACCAGAGTACGATTATCCATCACTGCGGGAGCAGGGCATCAGGCTAGTTGGCATAGCCACCTTCCCCATGGTGAGCTTTGCTTGGTTGAGACGCTTGCCCCCCCCCCTTGCTCCTCGGCTGACCAAGTAGGAACAATCGGGCCCTATTCGATGGCTGCCTTGTCTTTTACTCTGTGCAAAAGACAAGGCAGCCACAAACAACATGGGAACACCGTATTGAGGCTTTGTTCTGACCGCTCATTCGGTGTCGCGTTTCTTTCAAGCAATTCTCCCGGTTAGCCCGCACTCGGCTCGCTCCCAGAGCCGTGTTAAAGTCTGCTTCGCATTCACTCTCTTTTCTCAGCAGATTAAAAGAAAGTTTCATCTTGGGCTCCCTGAAACTTCCATCCTGCACCACTGTTTGCTTTTACACAAGAGCAGAGGAGAGCGCACCGTTCCCAGCGGTACTGGAGTACCGGGTCGATGCTTGGAGTGAACGGAGCAAGCTCCTTTTTCAACTCCTATTGATAAAAATCCATTTAATATGTAGTCCTCGCATAGAGGACATATCAGACATTAAACTGATAAGAACAGATACTACACTTGATCTTAGCCAAAAGGCCGAGAAGCGATAACTGTCCACTGGTTCACGTCCGAGGGCCCTTCCTGGCACAATGGGCACTTGTAGCAGTGTTCTTTTTATGGCCATAGTGTCACTTTGCACCTCCGCCCACCCGCTGCACTGAGCTCTCTTCAGCCCTTTTAAATGGTATAACTTTACACTACCGCATGCTCCAGCGAGCACCATTCAAGCAACAACTTTGCACTCCAGCTTCGAACATCGGCACAGTCGCAACAAGTAAGGCGACTCTACTCAGAGAAGTCACTCTGCACAGTAACAAGATTTCTTTTGCACAGACAGAAAGGGCTTCATCCACAAAGGTAAAGCCTGCCAAAAATAGAAACAACTCATTAGTGCTGCTCAACGTTGTACTTTGCAGTAAAAGAAAGAGCAAATCTAAAGTTTCAGGAATCCGAGAATAAGCTTACTTTCTTCTTTCTTCTTCACGATTTAGGATTTTTCTATAAAATGAATTCCTTCACTCAAACTAAATTAAAACTGCTAAACCGCTAATCTGTTAAATGCAAGGCAGATGTCAAATTCACCGAAATAGGATCTAAGGGTATTTGGCCAATCGAGCTGTAGCAGCTTCGGTAAAAGAGTATAAGTTGAAGAGTTTGTGAATAAAGGTGTGCGCACACATAGTGAGTTGTAGGAAAATAGGCAGGGAGCAATGCCGGCTGGGGTATATGTTCTTGTATGTTGTCTGACTGTTTGATTTGAATATGTTGTGTAAGTGTCCTGTTGAATGTTACATGTTTGGGCTTTGACACGCTTCACTGTGGTTGTTAACTGTGTGGTGTGTCCTGAAATGTTATATGTTTGGGCTGTGTGACATGCTTAATGCTTTTCAGTAGCAACCCACTTATTCATATATAGCAACTGACAACATAAGAAGTCCGGACATCTTTGATAGTAGTTGTAGAAGTATCCTTATTGATAATAGATAAACTAATTCATAGTGATAGAACAGTAGATGAACAGGTGCCTGCACATGTCTCATGAAAATAAAATGGGTGTATGATTGCTGACGGCAGAGCAATACTGCCAAACTTATGAGTTCTTGTGGCAAACTTGATTCAGTGTCTTGACGTGTATACGCTGTTTCGCTGACTTGTCACAAGAAACAAAGTGTGTTTGATAAGATCCGACCATTTTATTACGGGAGGATCAGTATGTATGGATTCTGATGTGACTGATAAACCCATTCGTATCTTAAGCATAATCTAATACGTGAGACAACGCCCTGGCACACAATCAAAAAAAAAAAAAGAGAGAGCGGTTTTGTGTCCCCACAGTCCATAATGTAGAAAAGAGAGAAAAAAGCCTTTCTGATTTGGTGTGTGTGCTCACAGTGCAGAGTGTAGAGAAAAGAGAGAAAAGAAAGCCGTTTTGGTGTCACGGGAGTTGTGACTTAAACACACACATTTCTGAATTGAGAAAGGAAATTATTTTAGAGGAAGCACTAGAGTTTAGATCCCACATTTGTTGATAGGCACTCATTTAATTTTTCTTTTAAACAGTTTTAAAGTGAATACTAACTGAGAAATGAAAAAGGTGAAGAGTTTAGAAGCTTGGTTCAAGAGCAAAACTTGGTTTATGATCAGCTGAGTCTCTAAACAGAACAGCAAAGGGCTTCATCGAACATTTAAAAAAGATTCAGATTGTTAGAATATCCAGAATTTATAGAAATGGTGGTGATTACTCTTATTTTCTAGAATGGAAATAACTGCACCATGTCTGTTTTATGAATTTAAGGGGCTAAAAAGTTTTGTTCTCGTTTTTCTATGATTAACCGAATGTATGTGAGAGTCCAAACAGACAGAAGGGTTACGGCCGAGCGCTGGACCTTCCAAAAAAGATGAGACAGGCTGGACCCGTGCCATACTAGTTAAGACCTGCCTGTGGATAACAGGTTCTTTAAACTCTCACAAACTCACACACGTTCGCACACATACACCCATACACACACACATTCTTGAACTTGCTGCAAGATTAAACCTTTGCATTAACTGACTCCAGCAACTCTGAGTCTCATTGAGAGACTTTTCTCAACAATTGGGTCCTCAAACCAGATCTCAACGTTTTTTCCGCTGTCCAGGGTCGGAGCTGAAACCGTGCACGGGGGAGTCCAGTACTCCTAATGAAAGACCCCCTGCTGAATTGCGGTAATTAGGGGCCAGTGTCCACTGAAAGGGGGAAAAAGGGACGAGATCGTACTTTTGAATCAATGGCCAGAAGCCATTGGCAGTGCAGGCATCAACAATAATGGTGTTATTTCACCCATTAACACTTAAGGTACCTCATGCAGTGGCTGTGATATGGTTACTTAACAAAATATCTTTACCAGACATCTCTCCTACATAACAGTTCTTCTTTCACAGCCACACCTTGTTGTCGAGAGATGTGCTACACTTAATCCATCCACACTGCTACCTACCCCACAGATGGAAAGCCTCATGATTGCATGTCAGAAATAACCATCAGTGTTTTACCCAGGCCAGACTTAACTGATATACGTTATGAAAATGCAGAAATAACTATATTTATTCAACAGGTCAAGCAAAAAACCCTGATGGCACAAATGCTACAGGATTTACAGTAGTAACAAAAACTGAAGTTTTCTTAAAACAACCACTACCAAAAAATTACTCTGTTCAAGCGGTCGAATTGGTAGCTTTAACTGAAGCTTGTAAATTAAATAACAAAAAGGTTGTTAACGTTTACACTGACAGTCAGTATGCTAAGTGTGACCAAATTTCATCTGCAGAGGCAAAAGTTTGCAAAGCATGGAGATCTGTGAGGGAGTCTTCTGCCTGCAAAGAGAGGGAAGCGAAAACAGGAAAAGATTTAGCTGCTTGCTTAGCTGCAGCATCAGCTCTGGCATTGCCACAAGCAACAGGATCGTCTGAGTTAGTGTGAGCCGCACACTTACAGACCGAGATTGCTGTAGGCAAAAGGATCGCATCAAGAAGATCAGAAACCTGCTTGGAGTTCAGAATAGTTTTACCATCTGATTTAAGGAAATGCCTGTGTTTCCACAGCGCACCAAAGTCATGAACAACACCAAAAGCATATCTGGAATCTGTGTAAATAGTGACTTACCAGCTGCCAACTTACAAGCTTCAGTAAGTGCAATAAGCTCAGTAGTTTGAGCAGAGAAATGTTTAGGAAGAGAACCAGACAACAAAGTGTCATGTGAAGAACATACTGCAAACCAAACACAGTTAGTACCTGTGGCTGGATCACGCAAAGCTGATCCATCTACAAAAAGAATCATGTCAGAGTTTGGAAGAGGAGTCTCTAAAAGATCAGGTCGGGGTGTACAAACTTGTTCCAAAACAGCTTCACAGTCATGAGGCTCCCCATCCTCAGGAGTTGGAAGCAAAGTAGCAGGATTCAGAACAGTACAACGTTTAACAGTGACATTTGGCATATCACAGAGGTGTATCTGAGCCAACGAGCAGTTGAAAGATGTGAAGTTTTCTGCTCGAGAAGAATAAAGGCAACAGCATGAGGAACCAAAACAGTCAAATTAGCGTAGCCCACAATATCTTGGGAGGCCAGGACAGCTTTCTCTGCAGCTGCAACAGCACGAAGACAACCAGGCAGGCCTGCAGCCACAGAGTCCAGTTTTGCTGAGAAATGAGCCACTGGCCTTTGCCTGCCCCATGTTCCTGCATAAGAACAGATGTCATACAACCATGCTTCTCATCAACTGCCTGTATGAAAGGTTTATGAGGATCTGGAATGCCAAGTGTTGGTGCTGTTTGAAGAGCCAGCTTAAGCTGACTAAAGGCTGATTCAGCCTCAGGAGTCCATGGAACACGATCAGCTGACTGGAGGCCTTTACCATGGATAAGAGCACCTAAGAGAGCTTCGAGAAAAGAGTAGTTAGGAATAAAGTTCCTGCAGTAAGATGTTATACCTAAGAATGACATAAGCTGTTTTTTAGTAACCGGTTTAGGAATGATCTGAACTGCAGCAACACGTTTAGGAGAAAGTGAGCGCCCATCCTTAGAAATCACATGACCCAAAAAGGTGACTTCGTCCTGTACAAACTGTAAATTAGAAACGCTGGCTTTATGGCCATAAGAAGGAAGATGTTTCAACAGATTCACTGTCTTTTTCACACTGTTGTTTAGATGGACTACATAAAAGGATGTCATCCACATACTGCAAAAGAGCAGAGCCTGTGGTTGATTGAAGTTAATCCAGACTAGCTTTGAGGGCAGCATTGTAAATAGTGGGACTTTCACAGTACCCCTGGCATAACCGGGTAAAAGTCCAAGATCTCCCTTCAAACTAAAAAGCAAACCAAAATGGGCTATCAGGGTGCACTGGCGACAAGTCAACCACTGAGAAAAACTGTGCATCTGATGTAATTTGAGACAAAATAGTGTGTGGGTTGGGCACAGTAGGAGCATGTGGCTGAACTGCAGCATTCACCGCTTGGAGGTCCTGTACAAAACGCCATTCATCTGGCTGGCCAGCATCTTTAATCTTTTTAACAGGAAACAATGGAGTAAGCACAGGTGAATTTTCAAAAGGAACAATAACGCCTGTTTTCTGAAAAGATTGAAAAACAAGTTTAATCCCTTTAATTGCTTCAGGCTTAAAAGGGTATTGTTTTTTACATGGACAAAAGTCTGATTTAGGGGTGACAATTACTGGTTCACAGCCTTTTATCAACCCCACATCATATTTGCTCTTAGCCCAAAGATCATTGGGCACTTCAGCCAACATGGGTATCGAAGACAAATCTGTTTCAGATAAAAAACATGCTTCAAAATGTGATTCTGTGGTAGGAATTAAGTCCACAGTTCTTTGACAATGCATTGTTCTCAAAAATGTTTTTTTGTACGCTGACAATCGTTCAGAAAACATCAAATTTGGATCAGCAGGTGAAACGGTCCACTCCATTTCTCTCTGACATGTAGCAACAAACTCTCCCACACCTTGTCACTGCCAGTGTGTACGTTTGGCCAAGGAAATGTGAGGGCGAGTACCACAAACATTAAAAAAATCGAATTGCTCTGGAGTGAGCGACACAGCCAATAAAGTAGGCGCACATATTTTTTCACTTCTTCTCATAGTCATTGTCAGGCCCCAAAGAAATGTGTGATCTTCAGTGCAAATCAGCAGGTTGCATGAAATCAGAAAGGGGTGAAACTAACGCTTTTGCTTCTTCCACTAGTTGTTGTGAAAAAGGAGAGCTGGGAAGTTTCCACTCATAAGCATATGTAAGTGCAGATGAATCAAACTGCACTGCTGTGAAAACTTTGTCAGACTGTAACATAACGTTAATACCCTCTGGTGTAGAAGTTAAAATAATGCCTAATTTACACATGAGATCACAGCCCATTAGGTTAATGGAACACAACTCTGATAACAAAAATGAGTGTTTGAAGGAGAGCCCATCGGGAGTGACACACGCAATGGGCGATATCATTTTCTCCTTCACAACCTGGCCTGATGCAGACATAGAGTAAACGTGGTTTCCACTTAACTTTGGAGGACAATCAAACTCCCCTGACATCACTACTGATGAACATGTTCCTATATTCTGAGAGAAATATCTTTGCTCTAGGACGGAACTAGCATGCAAAACTTTACTACGTGAATCACAGTCGGCAAGCGTTTCTTCACTACACAGAGCAGGAAAAATGTGTGAGTGTGTTTGTGCTATCACCCATTAGTGGAGGCTCCGCTGCCGCGTGACGTCCAGAACCTGCCTCCCACCCTCAGTCAGCCTTTGGCCAAATTTCATCACTTTTCAGCTGTGGACAGTCCTTCTTCCAGTGTCCAGTCTGGCCACAGTAAAAACAAATATTCGGATCATAGCTCTGGCGTGGCCCATTTCGACCTCCTCTCTCACACGTCCACGTCTTCGACTTCGGCCTCGTGCTCTGTTTACACCAACTGCGTAATACATGGTCATGGCTGCCAAATGCAGCTCCTTTTCACACTTGTCCCTTTTGGTTGTCTTACGTGTCTCAACTTGGTTCTGAGCATGGCGAGCATATCGGCGAACGTCAGCCAAACGAGGACCCTCATACCATCCCACGTAAATGTTCTTTACTTCAGTGGCGACATCTGGCATGAGGCCTTTAATTATTGCATCGCAAACTGTGGCCTTCTCTCAGCCAAACACCTCTGATCTCGCTTTTCATGATGTAAGGTTGGGCATGCAGACCTTGCTTCACCTGCTTTTCACTAAATATAGTCGGACATTCACACCTTCTTGCAGCCGAACACTTCCGCTCCACCTTTTAGTGTTCTATCACACCTTTTTTTTCACCGCATTTTATAGATTATGGTTGGAAATTCTAAACCACTCTCATCCGAAGACCTCTCCTCCCGCTTTTGATCATAGATTGTCAGGCATTCGCACCTTGTCTTACCCGCTTTTTACAAAATTTAGTCGAACATTCACACCTTTTTGCAGCCGAACACAGTTTTTTGCAGCCGAATTTGGGCATTCGAACCTTTTCATACCCACTTTTTACCAACTATGGTCGGACATTCACACCGTCTTACAGCGGAACACCTCCGCTCCCTCTTTTGATGGTGTATGTTCGGGCATTCGAACCTTTTCTTACCCGCTTTTGACAAACTATGCTTGGACATTCAAACCTTCTTGTAGCTGAACACATCCACTCCTGCTTTTGATGATGTATGGTTGGGCATTCGAACCTACTTGTTGCCCGCTTTTCATTAATTATGGGTGGACATTCACACCTTGTCGCAGCCAAACACCTCCGCTCCCTGTTTTGATCATGTATGGTTGGACATTCGCACCTTTTCTCACCCGCTTTTTGCAAACTATGGTCGGCCATTCACAGCTTCCTCTCCACCATACTTGTATGGTGGGATATTCACACCCACTTGCATCCGAAGACCTCTGCCCCCACTTTTGTTGATATTTAGCCGATCATTCGCACCTTACCCGCTTTTGGCAAACTATGGCCTTCTTGCAGCCAAAAACCTCTGATCTCGCTTTTGATGATGTAAGGTTGGGCATTCAGACCTTGCTTCACCTGCTTTTCACCAAATATAGTCGGACATTCACACCTTCTTGCAGCCGAACACTTCCGCTCCACCTTTTAGTTTTCTATGGGGCATTCACACCTTTTTTTACACCGCATTTTATAAAAACACCACAGGAACACCGTATTGAGGCTTTGTTCTGACCGCTCATTCGGTGTCGCGTTTCTTTCAAGCAATTCTCCTGGTTAGCCCGCACTCGGCTCGCTCCCAGAGCCGTGTTAAAGTCTGCTTCGCATTCACTCTCTTTTCTCAGCAGATTAAAGAAACTTCCATCCTGCACCGCTGTTTGCTTTTTCACAAGAGCAGAGGAGAGCGCACCGTTCCCAGCGGCACTGCAGTACCGGGTCGATGCTTGGAGTGAACGGAGCAAGCTCCTTTTTCAACTCCTATTGATAAAAATCCATTTAATATGTAGTCCTTGCATAGACATATCACATATTAAACTGATAAGTACAGATACTACACTTGATCTTAGCCAAAAGGCCGAGAAGCGATAACTGTCCACTGGTTCACGTCCGAGGGCCCTTCCTGGCACAATGCGCACTTGTAGCGGTGTTCGTTTTATGGCCATAGTGTCACTTTGCACCTCCGCCCACCCGCTGCACTGAGCACTCTTCAACCCTTTTAAATGGTATAACTTTACACTACCGCACGCTCCAGCGAGCACCATTCAAGCAACATCGGCACAGTCGCAACAAGTAAGGCGACTCTACTCAGAGAAGTCACTCTGCACAGTAACAAGATTTCTTTTGCACAGACAGAAAGGGCTTCACCCGCAAAGGTAAAGCCTGCCAAAAATAGAAACAATTCATTAGTGCTGCTCTCCACGGAAGTCTTTAGTAAAAGGCGAAAGACTTGTACATTATGAAGAGAAACCAGTGTATGATTATCCATCACTGCGGGAGCAGGGCATCATGCTAGTTGGCATAGCCACCTTCCCCATGGTGAGCTTTGCTTGGTTGAGACGCTTGCTCCCCCCCCTTGCTCCTCGGCTGACCAAGTAGGAACAATCGGGCCCTATTCGATGGCTGCCTTGTCTTTTACTCTGTGCAAAAGACAAGGCAGCCACAAACAACACGGGAACACCGTATTGAGGCTTTGATCTGACTGCTCATTCGGTGTCGCGTTTCTTTCAAGCAATTCTCCCGGTTAGCCCGCACTCGGCTCGCTCCCAGAGCCGTGTTAAAGTCTGCTTCGCATTCACTCTCTTTTATCAGCAGATTAAAAGAAAGTTTCATCTTAGGCTCCCTGAAACTTCCATCCTGCACCGCTGTTTGCTTTTTCACAAGAGCAGAGGAGAGCGCACCGTTCCCAGCGGCACTGCAGTACCGGGTCGATGCTTGGAGTGAACGGAGCAAGCTCCTTTTTCAACTCCTATTGATAAAAATCCATTTAATATGTAGTCTCGCATAGAGGACATATCAGACATTAAACTGATAAGAACAGATACTACACTTGATCTTAGCCAAAAGGCCGAGAAGCGATAACTGTCCACTGGTTCACGTCCGAGGGCCCTTCCTGGCACAATGCGCACTTGTAGCGGTGTTCTTTTTATGGCCATAGTGTCACTTTGCACCTCCGCCCACCCGCTGCACTGAGCACTCTTCAGCCCTTTTAAATGGTATAACTTTACACTACCACACGCTCCAGCGAGCACCATTCAAGCAACAACTTTGCACTCCAGCTTCGAACATCGGCACAGTCGCAACAAGTAAGGCGACTCTACTCAGAGAAGTCACTCTGCACAGTAACAAGATTTCTTTTGCACAGACAGAAAGGGCTTCATCCGCAAAGGTAAAGCCTGCCAAAAATAGAAACAACTCATTAGTGCTGCTCAACGTTGTACTTTGCAGTAAAAGAAAGAGCAAATCTAAAGTTTCAGGAATCCGAGAATAAGCTTACTTTCATGAGTTCTTCACGATTTCGGATTTTGCTATAAAATGAATTCCTTCACTCAAACTAAATTAAAACTGCTAAACCGCTAATCTGTTACATACAAGGCAGATGTC
Organism: Leuresthes tenuis; assembly: GCF_036924035.1. Lineage (NCBI taxonomy): Eukaryota > Metazoa > Chordata > Actinopteri > Atheriniformes > Atherinopsidae > Leuresthes > Leuresthes tenuis. The sequence continues at coordinate 12,355,119 of NW_027325377.1, forward strand.
AAATTCACCGAAATAGGATCTAAGGGTATTTGGCCAATCGAGCTGTAGCAGCTTCGGTAAAAGAGTATAAGTTGAAGAGTTTGTGAATAAAGGTGTGCGCACACATAGTTAGTTGTAGGAAAATAGGCAGGGAGCAATGCCGGCTGGGGTATATGTTCTTGTATGTTGTCTGACTGTTTGATTTGAATGTGTTGTGTAAGTGTCCTGAAATGTTATATGTTTGGGCTGTGTGACATGCTTAATGCTTTTCAGTAGCAACCCACTTATTCATATATAGCAACTGACAACATAAGAAGTCCGGACATACTTTGATAGTAGTTGTAGAAGTATCCTTATTGATAATAGATAAACTAATTCATAGTGATAGAACAGTAGATGAACAGGTGCCTGCACATGTCTCATGAAAATAAAATGGGTGTATGATTGCTGACGGCAGAGCAATACTGCCAAACTTATGAGTTCTTTTGGCAAACTTGATTCAGTGTCTTGACGTGTATACGCTGTTTCGCTGACTTGTCACAAGAAACAAAGTGTGTTTGATAAGATCCGACCATTTTATTACGGGAGGATCAGTATGTATGGATTCTGATGTGACTGATAAACCCATTCGTATCTTAAGCATAATCTAATACGTGAGACAACGCCCTGGCACACAATCAAAAAAAAAAAGAGAGAGAGCGGTTTTGTGTCCCCACAGTCCATAATGTAGAAAAGAGAGAAAAAAGCCTTTCTGATTTGGTGTGTGTGCTCACAGTGCAGAGTGTAGAGAAAAGAGAGAAAAGAAAGCCGTTTTGGTGTCACGGGTGTTGTGACTTACACACACACATTTCTGAATTGAGAAAGGAAATTATTTTAGAGGAAGCACTAGAGTTTAGATCCCACATTTGTTGATAGGCATTCATTTAATTTTTCTTTTAATCAGTTTTAAAGTGAATACTAACTGAGAAATGAAAAAGGTGAAGAGTTTAGAAGCTTGGTTCAAGAGCAAAACTTGGTTTATGATCAGCTGAGTCTCTAAACAGAACAGCAAAGGGCTTCATCGAACATTTAAAAAAGATTCAGATTGTTAGAATATCCAGAATTTATAGGAATGGTGGTGATTACTCTTATTTTCTAGAATGGAAATAACTGCACCATGTCTGTTTTATGAATTTAAGGGGCTAAAAAGTTTTGTTCTCGTTTTTCTATGATTAACCGAATGTATGTGAGAGTCCAAACAGACAGAAGGGTTACGGCCGAGCGCTGGACCTTCCAAAAAAGATGAGACAGGCTGGACCTGTGCCATACTAGTTAAGACCTGCCTGTGGATAACAGGTTCATTAAACTCTCACATACACAAACTCACACACGTTCGCACACATACACCCATTCACACACACATTCTTGAACTTGCTGCAAGATTAAACATTTGCATTAACTGACTCCAGCAACTCTGAGTCTCATTGAGAGACTTTTCTCAACAATTGGGTCCTCAAACCAGATCTCAACGTTTTTTCCGCTTTCCAGGGTCGGAGCTGAAACCGTGCACGGGGGAGTCCAGTACTCCTAATGAAAGACCCCCTGCTGAATTGCGGTAATTAGGGGCAAGTGTCCACTGAAAGGGGGAAACAGGGACGAGATCGTACTTTTGAATCAATGGCCAGAAGCCATTGGCAGTGCAGGCATCAACAATAATGGTGTTATTTCACCCATTAACACTTAAGGTACCTCATGCAGTGGCTGTGATATGGTTACTTAACAAAATATCTTTACCAGACATCTCTCCTACATAACAGTTCTTCTTTCACAGCCACACCTTGTTGTCGAGAGATGTGCTACACTTAATCCATCCACACTGCTACCTACCCCACAGATGGAAAGCCTCATGATTGCATGTCAGAAATAACCATCAGTGTTTTACCCAGGCCAGACTTAACTGATATACGTTATGAAAATGCAGAAATAACTATATTTATTCAACAGGTCAAGCAAAAAACCCTGATGGCACAAATGCTACAGGATTTGCAGTAGTAACAGAAACTGAAGTTTTCTTAAAACACCAACTACCAAAAAATTACTCTGTTCAAGCAGTCGAATTGGTAGCTTTAACTGAAGCTTGTAAATTAAATAACAAAAAGGTTGTTAACGTTTACACTGACAGTCAGTATGCCTTCTCAACTGTACATGTGTTAACACAGCATTGGAAAAACAGGTATGTTGACATCCACAGCTAAATGTATAAACTACAAATATTTTAGCATTATTAGATGTTATTCAATTGCCATCTACAATAGACTCGTATGAATGACCGGAAGGAAAACCATACTGCCAAAGAATTTGTTTGAATATGCTGCAGTATTGAGCCACGGACCATGTCATGTCTCAACAGGAGGGATGGAAGCAATAATGAACAAGGTTTTTACAGCATAATATAATTATTGAATTTTTTTTTTTAGAATAAATAAATGAATAAAGTTTTGTCTAGCAGGTCAAATATGTGCAAAATACATTCCACAGGGCAATCTAAGACCAAAACGAAGATAATTCCCTAAGCCAGTGTATCTTTTTCAACATATTTGTTTGTATTTCATTATTTCATTATTGTGTAGATTTCATTGAACTAAATTAATGTTAAGGGAAACGATTCTGCTCAGTGACAACAGAGGTTTTTACCAAATGGTCTGAAATATTTCCATGTGCACAAGCAGATGCACTCTCAGTAGCAAAATCACGCGTAAAATAACTCATTTCTAGATTTGAAATTCCTGAAAAGATCTTCAGTGATAATTTGACACACTTTGTAAACTATGTCATCTCACTGATGGCAAAGAACTTAAAATAGATCTTAGAAACCACTGTGATATAGAAGGTTTCGCTAACACATTGGAATTGTTTTACTATTTACATATGCATGTGCAGTGAAGAATTGCTTGCTGCTGATAAATGCAAAGAAGAACAGCTTACACATAGATGCTCACATATAGGCTGCTGAATGCAATGAAGACCTGCTTATCCAGTAAAGTTCAATGTCAATGTGTAATATTCAATTAGGATTTGCAAAACAGTGAAGTTAAACAATGAATGGGTCCATAGTCGGTATGAGAAGACTACAGGAATATTTACCTGGGTGTACGTTCAAACAGAGATGAGAAAATTGCGATAAATTATTGTTTGTTTGTTTGTTAGTATGTATATGAATGTTATGTGTATAAACTGTGTTGAGTTGTAGTTACTCAGTAGTGTCTCAGTGAAACAACCGACGGGGGAAACCTTGCGGTGACAACAAAAGCAGTGTTTTACTGATCAGTCAAGTTGCTCCAGTGTACTCCATACAAACTGGTTGGCTACTGAAGGGATAGAAAATGGGGAATACTTGTTTTAAAGCAAACAAGGAATTAGATGGGAAAAATACATGTTTTAACGGGACCCAGACAATATTATATAGATGTCGCCACTGAAGTAAAGAACATTTACGTGGGATGGTGTGAGGGTCCTCGTTTGGCTGACGTTCGCCGATATGCTCGCCATGCTCAGAACCAAGTTGAGACGCGTAAGACAACCAAAAGGGACAAGTGTGAAAAGGAGCTGCATGTGGCAACCATGACCATGTATTACGCAGTTGGTGTAAACAGAGGACGAGGCCGAAGTCGAAGACGTGGACGTGTGGGAGAGGAGCCACGCCAGAGCTATGATCCGAATATTTGTTTTTACTGTGGCCAGACTGGACACTGGAAGAAGGACTGTCCACAGCTAAAAAGTGATGAAATTGGGCAAAAGGCTGACTGAGGGTGGGAGGCAGGTTCTGGACGTCACGCGGCAGCGGAGCCTCCACTAATGGGTGATAGCACAAACACACTCACACATTTTTCCTGCTCTGTGTAGTGAAGAAACGCTTGCCGACTGTGATTCACGTAGTAAAGTTTTGCATGCTAGTTCCGTCCTAGAGCAAAGATATTTCTCTCAGAATATAGGAACATGTTCATCAGTAGTGATGTCAGGGGAGTTTGATTGTCCTCCAAAGTTAAGTGGAAACCACGTTTACTGTATGTCTGCATCAGGCCAGGTTGTGAAGGAGAAAATGACAATGCCCATTGCGTGTTTTCACTCCCGATGAGCTCTCCTTCAAACACTCATTTTTGTTATCAGAGTTGTGTCCCATTAACCTGATGGGCTGTGATCTCATGTGTAAATTAGGCATTATTTTAACTTCTACACCAGAGGGTGTTAAGGTTATGTTACAGCCTGACAAAGTTTTCACAGCAGTGCAGTTTGATTCATCGGCACTTACATATGCTTATGAGTGGAAACTTCCCAGCTCTCCTTTTTCACAACAACTAGTGGAAGAAGCAAAAGCGTTAGTTTCACCCCTTTCTGATTTCATGCAACCTACTGATTTGCACTGCACATCACACATTTCTTTGGGGCCTGACAATGACTATGAGAAGAAGTGAAAAAATATGTGCGCCTACTTTATTGGCTGTGTCGCTCACTCCAGAGCATTTCGATTTTTTTAATGTTTGTGGTACTCGCCCTCACATTTCCTTGGCCAAACGTACACACTGGCAGTGACAAGGTGTGGGAGAGTTTGTTGCTACATGTCAGAAAGAAATGGAGTGGACTGTTTCACCTGCTGATCCAAATTTGATGTTTTCTGAACGATTGTCAGCATACAAAAAAACATTTTTGAGTACAATGCATTGTCAAAGAACTGTGGACTTAATTCCTACCACAGAATCACATTTCGAAGCATGTTTTTTATCTGAAACAGATTTGTCTTCGATACCCATGTTGGCTGAAGTGCCCAATGATCTTTGGGCTAAGAGCAAATATGATGTGGGGTTGATAAAAGGCTGTGAACCAGTAATTGTCACCCCTAAATCAGACTTTTGTCCATGTAAAAAACAATACCCTTTTAAGCCTGAAGCAATTAAAGGGATTAAACCTGTTTTTCAATCTTTTCAGAAAACAGGCGTTATTGTTCCTTTTGAAAATTCACCTGTGCTTACTCCATTGTTTCCTGTTAAAAAGATTAAAGATGCTGGCCAGCCAGATGAATGGCGTTTTGTACAGGACCTCCAAGCGGTGAATGCTGCAGTTCAGCCACATGCTCCTACTGTGCCCAACCCACACACTATTTTGTCTCAAATTACATCAGATGCACAGTTTTTCTCAGTGGTTGACTTGTCGCCAGTGCACCCTGATAGCCCATTTTGGTTTGCTTTTTAGTTTGAAGGGAGATCTTGGACTTTTACCCGGTTATGCCAGGGGTACTGTGAAAGTCCCACTATTTACAATGCTGCCCTCAAAGCTAGTCTGGATTAACTTCAATCAACCACAGGCTCTGCTCTTTTGCAGTATGTGGATGACATCATTTTATGTAGTCCATCTAAACAACAGTGTGAAAAAGACCAAATGACTCAAATAACTTTCTTGCTTTCAAAATTTTTCCTCTAGTGACGCTGACTTAGAGAGGGATGAAGATAATCATGTTTAATTGTTCATGTTTTGATTGTTTATCATTGGACCCTTTATTACTATGATGCCTGCATTTTAAACTCACGTTGTGTGCAAATGCAGGCTGATGTTTTACAGATAAAGTTATTATTTTCCTTGTTTCTTTTGGGTTGATTAATATAATGGTATTATTATAATCAAAAGGGAGGAATGTAATGGAAAATAATTCTTATATGCATTGTATTGAGTGTTACTGTGTATAACCTGCAAATGACCGAGCTGCAAGGTACCACCCTGCCCTGTTTTCTTAAATTCCTCTTTACAATGGTGGGCTTGTTATAATGAGATAGCTGCACTTTAGGGGGGACAGGGTTAGGCTGGTATTTACGAGTGTGTCTGGGTAACCTCAACTGATGGTTGGGGAGGAAAGTTAGAAGAACAATCAATTATACCCAAAAACAAATGACGTGATGAGCGGGCAATATAACTGTGTGTTTTTGCTTCAGTGGTCAGAGCAACTCTGTATTCTGTACTGTGTTGTTCTCTCTTGCAAGATATTATTATTAAAGTCTCTTATCTCCTCACAAGAAAATAACTGACTCCCCAAATGCAAGTGTCAGGACAAATGATCAAACTTCTCCAAGCTTCAGTCTGCAGAGAAGTACAAGACAGGGTTGCTCACTTTCTCCCTCACTTTTTGCTATTTTCATCAAACCTTTAGCAGCTGCTATCAGACAAGATAGAAATATTAAAGACATCCAACCCCAAAATATTGAGCATAAAATAAGTCTTTATGCTGATGATGTATTACTTTTCCTTCAGAACTCACAGACGTCTCTCACTCACGATCACACTCATAAATAAATTCTCAGCACTTTCTGACTACTCTATCAATTGGTCTAAGACCACAGTTCTGCCCATTAACTGTAGGGTCCAGAATATACCTGCGATCACTTTACAGTCAGGAAAGATTAGATATTTAGGCATAAACATTTCCTCCAGGCTCTCAGAGCTAACAAAGCTAATTTATGTGCAATTATTAAAGACAGTAGAGGACAATCTCTCTCGTTGGAAGTCCTTACCTATATCACTTATGGGGAGAGTTACAACCATTAAAATGATGATACTACCAAAAGTTAACTATTTGTTCTCAATGATCCCCATAAAACCAACCTGCTACTTGGTTTAAGTCACTAGATTCATGCATCTCCAAATTTCCGTGGAAAAACAAACCACCACGTATTAGTTTAAAAACCCTACAGAAGACCAAGGACAGTGGTGGATTAGATTTACCTAATTTTCAGCACTATTCCTTAGCCAATAGGTTACGGTATATATCAAAATGGTTTAAACCTAGCCCAATAGATGAACATGGATAAATATAGAACAAGCATTGTGTGATAATCTGGAAATCTCTGACCTGCCACTTATTAGTCAAAACGTAAAAAATCACAAATGTTTCAAAAGCATTAACATCAGCACCTCTCTGACAGCCTGGTGGGAATTTCTTAAAATAACAAAGTCTTCACTTGTCCCGTGTAAGCTTACACCCATCTGGAACAATCCTGACATCCTGCAAAACAAAAAAATGCTAAACTTTACTCTGTGGAAGATCAAAGGAATCAAACATCTGGAACATATAATCCAAAATGGACATTTTATTTCATTTGATGAGCTCATATCACAACATGAGATAGGCAGCAATAAATTCCTAGAATATCAACAACTTAAGTCTATAATAACAAAGAAATATATCCTCCACCAACCAGACTTACAACTCCCGATTAGGGTAGCAGAATTTCTAAGCATCTGCACCCCAAAACTACTATCAAAAATATATAAATTATTGTCTAAGATAGATGACACAATGTCTCTACCGTCCTCAAAATGGGAGGCAGATTTATCCATCAGTTCTAGTCATAGCTTCTGGCCACAAATATGTTTGAACACCTTCAGAATGACTCAAAATCCTAATTTACAGCTCATACAATACAAAATTCTTCATAGAACACACTATACAGGACAAAGGATGTTCAGGATGGGTCTAACACACTCAAACATCTGCTCACATTGCACAGATAACACACCTGATGATTATGCACACGCTTTGTGGTTTTGTGCGCCTGTCCAGAAGTTCTGGCTTGAAGTCTGTGCGGACCTATCAACATGGCTAAAGTGTAGCATTCCTGCATGCCCCACACTGTGCATACTGGGTGACTTAGACAACATCAACGTGGAATTTAGCTTAGCACACATGATCCTCACAGTGTTATGTATAGCAAAGAAAACTATTCTCATGAACTGGAAAGCGAAGAACAATCTGTGTATTAACCAGTTTAGAAATTTTCTTTTAGATTATATTAGCATGGAAACAATGTCTGCCTCCTCAAAACATCAATTGGCTGAATTTAATTCTCTCTGGTCCCCTCTGATTAGCTTGATCACATAGTGTTGGTGGTGGGTTGCTGTCCCGTCGCTCTGGGCGGTTGGGTGTGTGCTGGGGGGGGCTGTGTGGCTTCGGGCGTCTGGTGGTCTCTCGGGTCGTGGGGACCGGGTTGGTCATTGCTGGGGGGGACTGTGTGTCGGGCTTGGAGGGCAGTTTTGGGGGCTTGCGGGTGGGGCTGTCTTGCGGTGTGGGGCGGGGTCCCTTAGGGGCCTTGGGGTGGTGGCTGCTGGCTCTGTACCGGGTGACCGGGCCGCTCTGGCGTGGGTGGTGGAGCTGGGCCTGGACCTGGTGGCTTGCCGCTGCCTTGCGCCCGGGGCGGGGCCCTGCCTGTGCCTGGGGGGTCTGGGTTGCCCTGGACATGCCACAATATGCGTGGGTTGGTGCAGATCCTGGTGCCGGCCTTGTTGCTCTGGGAACTCCAAGGTGTCCGCAGGTGGTTATTTTTTTTAGGGTGTTGGGGCGTGCGGTGAGGGGGAGGGGGTCTGTGTGGGGGTGTGCTTTTCCCCTGTTGGGGGGGGCCTGGGTGATGGTGGGTCTCGCTGCTGCGACTGGTGTGACCGGGTGATTTGTTTGTTTGTTTGTTTGATTTTTGTTGTTGTTTGTTTGTTTTTGTAGAGGTCCTCCGGGGTGGGGTTGGGTTGAGTGGGGTGGGGCGGGATGGGTTCCTTCTGGGGGTACAGTAGCTATGGGTGGACATTCACACCTTCTTGCAGCTGAACACCTCCTCTCCCGCATATGATTGTGTGCGGTTTGATATTCAAAAAATTTTCTTTCATGTTTTCTAGCAATTATTGATGGACATTGAGACCTTCTTGCAGCTAAACACCTCTGCTCCCGCTTTTGATGGTGTATAGTCGGGCTTTCGAGCCTTTTCTTCCCCGGTTTTTACAAATTATGGTTGGACATTTAGACCTTCTTGCAGCCGAAAACCTCCGTTCCCTCTTTTGATCATACATTGTCCGGCATTCGCACCTTTTCTTACCCGCTTTTTACAAACCATGGTCGGACTTTCACACCTTTTAGTAGCCAAACAACTCCGCTCCCGCTATTGATTGTGTACAGTCGGGTATTTTAACGTTTTCTTACCCGCTTTTTACCAATTATGGTCGGACATTCACACTTTCTTACAGCGGAACACCTCCGCTCCCTGTTTTGATCATTTATGGTCTGGCAATACTACCTTTTCTTACCCATTTTTGAGTAATTATGGCTGGACATTCACAGCTTCTTGCAGCCGAACACCTCTTCTCCTGCTTTTGATGATGAATGGTCCGGCATTCTTACCTTTTCAAACACATTTTTCAGCAATTATTGTCGGTCATTCACACCTTTCTCATCAGCTTTTTGCAAATTATGATCTGACATTCACACCTACTTGCAGCTGAACACCTCGGCTTCCGCTTTTGATGGTGTATATTTTGGCATTCGAACCTTTTCTTACCCGCTTTTTACAAACCATGGTCGGACTTTCACACCTTCTTTTAGCCGAACAACTCCGCTCCCGCTATTGATTGTGTAGAGTCGGGTATTTTAACCTTTTCTTACCCGCTTTTTACCAACTATGGTCGGACATTCACACCTTCTTGCAGCGAAACACCTCCGCTCCCTCTTTTGATTGTGTATGTTCGGTCATTCGAACCTTTTCTTACCCGCCTTTTACAAACTATGGTCGGACATTCAAACCTTCTTGTGGCCGAACACTTCCACTTCTGCTTTTGATGATGTATAGTTGGGCATTCACACCTTTTCTTACCCATTTTTCAGTAATTATTGGTGGACATTCAGACCTTCTTGCAGCTGAACACCTCCGCTCCCGCTTTTGATGGTGTATAGTCAGGCTTTCGAGGCTTTTCTTCAACGGTGTTTACAAATTATGGTTGGAAATTCAGACCTTGCAGCCGAACAACTCCGCTCCCTCTTTTGATCATACATTGTCGGGTATTCGCACCTTGTCTTACCCGCGTTTTACAAACCATGGTCGGACTTTCACACCTTCTTGTAGCCGAACAACTCCGCTCCCGCTATTGATTGTGTACAGTCGGGTTTTTTAACCTTTTCTTACCCGCTTTTTACCAACTATGGTCGGACATTCGCAGCATCTTACAGCGGAACACCTCCGCTCCCTCTTTTGATGGTGTATGTTCGGGCATTCGAAGTTTTTCTTACCCACTTTTTACAAACTATGGTCGGACATTCAAACCTTCTTGTAGCAGAACACATCCACTTCTTCTTTTGATGATGTATGGTTGGGCATTCGCACCTTTTGTTACCCATTTTTCAGGAATTATTGGTGGACATTCACACCTACTTGCAGTCGAACAGCTCTGCTCCCACTTTTGATTATGTTTGGTTGGATATTCGAACCTTTTCTTAACTGCTTTTTACAAACTTTGGTCGGATGTTCACACCTTCTTGCAGCCGAAAACCTCCACTCCCTCTTTTGATCATACTTTGTCGGGCATTCGCACCTTTTCTTACCCGCTTTTTACAAACTATGCTCGGACATTCAAACCTTCTTGTAGCCAAACACATCCACTCCTGCTTTTGTTGATGTATGGTTGGGCATTCGAACCTACTTGTTGCCCGCTTTTCATTAATTATGGGTGGACATTCACACCTTGTCGCAGCCAAACACCTCCGCTCCCTGTTTTGATCATGTATGGTTGGACATTCGCACCTTTTCTCACCCGCTTTTTGCAAACTATGGTCGGTCATTCACAGCTTCCTCTCCACCATACTTGTATGGTGGGATATTCACACCCACTTGCATCCGAAGATCTCCGCCCCCACTTTTGTTGATATTTAGTCGGTCATTCACACCTTACCCGTTTTCTTGCCGCCAAACACCTCTGATCTCACTTTTGATGATGTAAGATTGGGCATTCAGACCTTGCTTTTCCTGCTTTTCACCAACTATAGATGGACATTCACACCTTCTTGCAGCCGAACACTTCCGCTCCACCTTTTAGGTTTCCATCACACCTTTTTTTTCACCGCATTTTATAGATTATGGTCGGAAATTCTCAACCACTCATCCGAAGACCTCTCCTCCCGCTTTTGTTAATATATTTGAACTTTAGTCAGACATTCACACCTACTTGCCGCCGAACACCACCTCTCTAGCTTTTGATGATGTATGGTCCGGCATTCTTACCGTTTCTAACACATTTTTCAGCAATTATGGTAGGACATTCACACCTTCTTGCAGCTGAACACCTCCTCTCCCACTTATGATCATGTGCGGATTGATTTTCGAAAATTTTCTTTCATGTTTTCTAGCAATTAATGATGGACATTTAGACCTTCTTGCAGCTGAACACCTCCGCTCCCGCTTTTGATCATACATTGTCAGGCATTCGCACCTTGTCTTACCCGCTTTTTACAAACTTTAGTCAAACATTCACACCTTTTTGCAGCCGAACACAGTTTTTTGCAGCTGAATTTGGGCATTCGAACCTTTTCATACCCACTTTTTACCAAATATGGTCGGACATTCACACAGTCTTACAGCGGAACACCTCCGCTCCCTCTTTTGATGGTGTATGTTCGGGCATTCGAACCTTTTCTTACCCGCTTTTTACAAACTATGCTCAGACATACAAACCTTCTTGTAGCCGAACACATCCACTCCTGCTTTTGATGATGTATGGTTGGGCATTCGAACCTACTTGTTGCCCGCTTTTCATTAATTATGGGTGGACATTCACACCTTGTCGCAGCCAAACACCTCCGCTCCCTGTTTTGATCATGTATGGTTGGACATTCGCACCTTTTCTCACCCGCTTTTTGCAAACTATGGTCGGCCATTCACAGCTTCCTCTCCACCATACTTGTATGGTGGGATATTCACACCCACTTGCATCCGAAGACCTCCGCCCTCACTTTTGTTGATATTTAGTCGGTCATTCGCACCTTACCCGCTTTTGGCAAACTATCGCCTTCTTGCAGCCAAAAACCTCTGATCTCGCTTTTGATGATGTAAGGTTGGGCATTCAGACCTTGCTTCACCTGCTTTTCACCAAATATAGTCGGACATTCACACCTTCTTGCAGCCGAACACTTCCGCTCCACCTTTTAGTTTTCTCTGGGGCATTCACACCTTTTTTTTCAACGCATTTTATAAAAACACCACAGGAACACCGTATTGAGGCTTTGTTCTGACCGCTCATTCGGTTCGCGTTTCTTTCAAGCAATTCTCCTGGTTAGCCCGCACTCGGCTCGCTCCCAGAGCCGTGTTAAAGTCTACTTCGCATTCACTCTCTTTTCTCAGCAGACTAAAAGAAACTTCCATCCTGCACCGCTGTTTGCTTTTTCACAAGAGCAGAGGAGAGCGCACCGTTCCCAGCGGCACTGCAGTACCGGGTCGATGCTTGGAGTGAACGGAGCAAGCTCCTTTTTCAAATCCTATTGATAAAAATCCATTTAATATGTAGTCCTTGCATAGACATATCACATATTAAACTGATAAAAACAGATACTACACTTGATCTTAGCCAAAAGGCCGAGAAGCAATATCTGTCCACTGGTTCACGTCCGAGGGCCCTTCCTGGCACAATGCGCACTTGTAGCGGTGTTCTTTTTATGGCCATAGTGTCACTTTGCACCTCCACCCACCCGCTGCACTGAGCACTCTTCAACCCTTTTAAATGGTATAACTTTACACTACCGCACGCTCCAGCGAGCACCATTCAAGCAACAACTTTGCACTCCAGCTTTGAACATCGGCACAGTCGCAACAAGTAAGGCGACTCTACTCAGAGAAGTCACTCTGCACAGTAACAAGATTTCTTTTGCACAGACAGAAAGGGCTTCACCCGCAAAGGTAAAGCCTGCCAAAAATAGAAACAATTCATTAGTGCTGCTCTCCACGGAAGTCTTTAGTAAAAGGCGAAAGACGTACATTATGAAGAGAAACCAGAGTACGATTATCCATCACTGCGGGAGCAGGGCATCAGGCTAGTTGGCATAGCCACCTTCCCCATGGTGAGCTTTGCTTGGTTGAGACGCTTGCCCCCCCCCCTTGCTCCTCGGCTGACCAAGTAGGAACAATCGGGCCCTATTCGATGGCTGCCTTGTCTTTTACTCTGTGCAAAAGACAAGGCAGCCACAAACAACATGGGAACACCGTATTGAGGCTTTGTTCTGACCGCTCATTCGGTGTCGCGTTTCTTTCAAGCAATTCTCCCGGTTAGCCCGCACTCGGCTCGCTCCCAGAGCCGTGTTAAAGTCTGCTTCGCATTCACTCTCTTTTCTCAGCAGATTAAAAGAAAGTTTCATCTTGGGCTCCCTGAAACTTCCATCCTGCACCACTGTTTGCTTTTACACAAGAGCAGAGGAGAGCGCACCGTTCCCAGCGGTACTGGAGTACCGGGTCGATGCTTGGAGTGAACGGAGCAAGCTCCTTTTTCAACTCCTATTGATAAAAATCCATTTAATATGTAGTCCTCGCATAGAGGACATATCAGACATTAAACTGATAAGAACAGATACTACACTTGATCTTAGCCAAAAGGCCGAGAAGCGATAACTGTCCACTGGTTCACGTCCGAGGGCCCTTCCTGGCACAATGGGCACTTGTAGCAGTGTTCTTTTTATGGCCATAGTGTCACTTTGCACCTCCGCCCACCCGCTGCACTGAGCTCTCTTCAGCCCTTTTAAATGGTATAACTTTACACTACCGCATGCTCCAGCGAGCACCATTCAAGCAACAACTTTGCACTCCAGCTTCGAACATCGGCACAGTCGCAACAAGTAAGGCGACTCTACTCAGAGAAGTCACTCTGCACAGTAACAAGATTTCTTTTGCACAGACAGAAAGGGCTTCATCCACAAAGGTAAAGCCTGCCAAAAATAGAAACAACTCATTAGTGCTGCTCAACGTTGTACTTTGCAGTAAAAGAAAGAGCAAATCTAAAGTTTCAGGAATCCGAGAATAAGCTTACTTTCTTCTTTCTTCTTCACGATTTAGGATTTTTCTATAAAATGAATTCCTTCACTCAAACTAAATTAAAACTGCTAAACCGCTAATCTGTTAAATGCAAGGCAGATGTCAAATTCACCGAAATAGGATCTAAGGGTATTTGGCCAATCGAGCTGTAGCAGCTTCGGTAAAAGAGTATAAGTTGAAGAGTTTGTGAATAAAGGTGTGCGCACACATAGTGAGTTGTAGGAAAATAGGCAGGGAGCAATGCCGGCTGGGGTATATGTTCTTGTATGTTGTCTGACTGTTTGATTTGAATATGTTGTGTAAGTGTCCTGTTGAATGTTACATGTTTGGGCTTTGACACGCTTCACTGTGGTTGTTAACTGTGTGGTGTGTCCTGAAATGTTATATGTTTGGGCTGTGTGACATGCTTAATGCTTTTCAGTAGCAACCCACTTATTCATATATAGCAACTGACAACATAAGAAGTCCGGACATCTTTGATAGTAGTTGTAGAAGTATCCTTATTGATAATAGATAAACTAATTCATAGTGATAGAACAGTAGATGAACAGGTGCCTGCACATGTCTCATGAAAATAAAATGGGTGTATGATTGCTGACGGCAGAGCAATACTGCCAAACTTATGAGTTCTTGTGGCAAACTTGATTCAGTGTCTTGACGTGTATACGCTGTTTCGCTGACTTGTCACAAGAAACAAAGTGTGTTTGATAAGATCCGACCATTTTATTACGGGAGGATCAGTATGTATGGATTCTGATGTGACTGATAAACCCATTCGTATCTTAAGCATAATCTAATACGTGAGACAACGCCCTGGCACACAATCAAAAAAAAAAAAAGAGAGAGCGGTTTTGTGTCCCCACAGTCCATAATGTAGAAAAGAGAGAAAAAAGCCTTTCTGATTTGGTGTGTGTGCTCACAGTGCAGAGTGTAGAGAAAAGAGAGAAAAGAAAGCCGTTTTGGTGTCACGGGAGTTGTGACTTAAACACACACATTTCTGAATTGAGAAAGGAAATTATTTTAGAGGAAGCACTAGAGTTTAGATCCCACATTTGTTGATAGGCACTCATTTAATTTTTCTTTTAAACAGTTTTAAAGTGAATACTAACTGAGAAATGAAAAAGGTGAAGAGTTTAGAAGCTTGGTTCAAGAGCAAAACTTGGTTTATGATCAGCTGAGTCTCTAAACAGAACAGCAAAGGGCTTCATCGAACATTTAAAAAAGATTCAGATTGTTAGAATATCCAGAATTTATAGAAATGGTGGTGATTACTCTTATTTTCTAGAATGGAAATAACTGCACCATGTCTGTTTTATGAATTTAAGGGGCTAAAAAGTTTTGTTCTCGTTTTTCTATGATTAACCGAATGTATGTGAGAGTCCAAACAGACAGAAGGGTTACGGCCGAGCGCTGGACCTTCCAAAAAAGATGAGACAGGCTGGACCCGTGCCATACTAGTTAAGACCTGCCTGTGGATAACAGGTTCTTTAAACTCTCACAAACTCACACACGTTCGCACACATACACCCATACACACACACATTCTTGAACTTGCTGCAAGATTAAACCTTTGCATTAACTGACTCCAGCAACTCTGAGTCTCATTGAGAGACTTTTCTCAACAATTGGGTCCTCAAACCAGATCTCAACGTTTTTTCCGCTGTCCAGGGTCGGAGCTGAAACCGTGCACGGGGGAGTCCAGTACTCCTAATGAAAGACCCCCTGCTGAATTGCGGTAATTAGGGGCCAGTGTCCACTGAAAGGGGGAAAAAGGGACGAGATCGTACTTTTGAATCAATGGCCAGAAGCCATTGGCAGTGCAGGCATCAACAATAATGGTGTTATTTCACCCATTAACACTTAAGGTACCTCATGCAGTGGCTGTGATATGGTTACTTAACAAAATATCTTTACCAGACATCTCTCCTACATAACAGTTCTTCTTTCACAGCCACACCTTGTTGTCGAGAGATGTGCTACACTTAATCCATCCACACTGCTACCTACCCCACAGATGGAAAGCCTCATGATTGCATGTCAGAAATAACCATCAGTGTTTTACCCAGGCCAGACTTAACTGATATACGTTATGAAAATGCAGAAATAACTATATTTATTCAACAGGTCAAGCAAAAAACCCTGATGGCACAAATGCTACAGGATTTACAGTAGTAACAAAAACTGAAGTTTTCTTAAAACAACCACTACCAAAAAATTACTCTGTTCAAGCGGTCGAATTGGTAGCTTTAACTGAAGCTTGTAAATTAAATAACAAAAAGGTTGTTAACGTTTACACTGACAGTCAGTATGCTAAGTGTGACCAAATTTCATCTGCAGAGGCAAAAGTTTGCAAAGCATGGAGATCTGTGAGGGAGTCTTCTGCCTGCAAAGAGAGGGAAGCGAAAACAGGAAAAGATTTAGCTGCTTGCTTAGCTGCAGCATCAGCTCTGGCATTGCCACAAGCAACAGGATCGTCTGAGTTAGTGTGAGCCGCACACTTACAGACCGAGATTGCTGTAGGCAAAAGGATCGCATCAAGAAGATCAGAAACCTGCTTGGAGTTCAGAATAGTTTTACCATCTGATTTAAGGAAATGCCTGTGTTTCCACAGCGCACCAAAGTCATGAACAACACCAAAAGCATATCTGGAATCTGTGTAAATAGTGACTTACCAGCTGCCAACTTACAAGCTTCAGTAAGTGCAATAAGCTCAGTAGTTTGAGCAGAGAAATGTTTAGGAAGAGAACCAGACAACAAAGTGTCATGTGAAGAACATACTGCAAACCAAACACAGTTAGTACCTGTGGCTGGATCACGCAAAGCTGATCCATCTACAAAAAGAATCATGTCAGAGTTTGGAAGAGGAGTCTCTAAAAGATCAGGTCGGGGTGTACAAACTTGTTCCAAAACAGCTTCACAGTCATGAGGCTCCCCATCCTCAGGAGTTGGAAGCAAAGTAGCAGGATTCAGAACAGTACAACGTTTAACAGTGACATTTGGCATATCACAGAGGTGTATCTGAGCCAACGAGCAGTTGAAAGATGTGAAGTTTTCTGCTCGAGAAGAATAAAGGCAACAGCATGAGGAACCAAAACAGTCAAATTAGCGTAGCCCACAATATCTTGGGAGGCCAGGACAGCTTTCTCTGCAGCTGCAACAGCACGAAGACAACCAGGCAGGCCTGCAGCCACAGAGTCCAGTTTTGCTGAGAAATGAGCCACTGGCCTTTGCCTGCCCCATGTTCCTGCATAAGAACAGATGTCATACAACCATGCTTCTCATCAACTGCCTGTATGAAAGGTTTATGAGGATCTGGAATGCCAAGTGTTGGTGCTGTTTGAAGAGCCAGCTTAAGCTGACTAAAGGCTGATTCAGCCTCAGGAGTCCATGGAACACGATCAGCTGACTGGAGGCCTTTACCATGGATAAGAGCACCTAAGAGAGCTTCGAGAAAAGAGTAGTTAGGAATAAAGTTCCTGCAGTAAGATGTTATACCTAAGAATGACATAAGCTGTTTTTTAGTAACCGGTTTAGGAATGATCTGAACTGCAGCAACACGTTTAGGAGAAAGTGAGCGCCCATCCTTAGAAATCACATGACCCAAAAAGGTGACTTCGTCCTGTACAAACTGTAAATTAGAAACGCTGGCTTTATGGCCATAAGAAGGAAGATGTTTCAACAGATTCACTGTCTTTTTCACACTGTTGTTTAGATGGACTACATAAAAGGATGTCATCCACATACTGCAAAAGAGCAGAGCCTGTGGTTGATTGAAGTTAATCCAGACTAGCTTTGAGGGCAGCATTGTAAATAGTGGGACTTTCACAGTACCCCTGGCATAACCGGGTAAAAGTCCAAGATCTCCCTTCAAACTAAAAAGCAAACCAAAATGGGCTATCAGGGTGCACTGGCGACAAGTCAACCACTGAGAAAAACTGTGCATCTGATGTAATTTGAGACAAAATAGTGTGTGGGTTGGGCACAGTAGGAGCATGTGGCTGAACTGCAGCATTCACCGCTTGGAGGTCCTGTACAAAACGCCATTCATCTGGCTGGCCAGCATCTTTAATCTTTTTAACAGGAAACAATGGAGTAAGCACAGGTGAATTTTCAAAAGGAACAATAACGCCTGTTTTCTGAAAAGATTGAAAAACAAGTTTAATCCCTTTAATTGCTTCAGGCTTAAAAGGGTATTGTTTTTTACATGGACAAAAGTCTGATTTAGGGGTGACAATTACTGGTTCACAGCCTTTTATCAACCCCACATCATATTTGCTCTTAGCCCAAAGATCATTGGGCACTTCAGCCAACATGGGTATCGAAGACAAATCTGTTTCAGATAAAAAACATGCTTCAAAATGTGATTCTGTGGTAGGAATTAAGTCCACAGTTCTTTGACAATGCATTGTTCTCAAAAATGTTTTTTTGTACGCTGACAATCGTTCAGAAAACATCAAATTTGGATCAGCAGGTGAAACGGTCCACTCCATTTCTCTCTGACATGTAGCAACAAACTCTCCCACACCTTGTCACTGCCAGTGTGTACGTTTGGCCAAGGAAATGTGAGGGCGAGTACCACAAACATTAAAAAAATCGAAGTGCTCTGGAGTGAGCGACACAGCCAATAAAGTAGGCGCACATATTTTTTCACTTCTTCTCATAGTCATTGTCAGGCCCCAAAGAAATGTGTGATGTGCAGTGCAAATCAGTAGGTTGCATGAAATCAGAAAGGGGTGAAACTAACGCTTTTGCTTCTTCCACTAGTTGTTGTGAAAAAGGAGAGCTGGGAAGTTTCCACTCATAAGCATATGTAAGTGCCGATGAATCAAACTGCACTGCTGTGAAAACTTTGTCAGACTGTAACATAACCTTAACACCCTCTGGTGTAGAAGTTAAAATAATGCCTAATTTACACATGAGATCACAGCCCATCAGGTTAATGGGACACAACTCTGATAACAAAAATGAGTGTTTGAAGGAGAGCTCATCGGGAGTGACAACACGCAATGGGCATTGTCATTTTCTCCTTCACAACCTGGCCTGATGCAGACATAGAGTAAACGTGGTTTCCACTTAACTTTGGAGGACAATCAAACTCCCCTGACGTCACTACTGATGAACATAATTTCCTATATTCTGAGAGAAATATCTTTGCTCTAGGACGGAAATAGCATGCAAAACTTTACTACGTGAATCACAGTCGGCAAGCGTTTCTTCACTACACAGAGCAGGAAAAATGTGTGAGTGTGTTTATGCTATCACCCATTAGTGGAGGCTCCGCTGCCGCGTGACGTCCAGAACCTGCCTCCCACCCTCAGTCAGCCTTTGGCCAAATTTCATCACTTTTCAGCTGTGGACAGTCCTTCTTCCAGTGTCCAGTCTGGCCACAGTAAAAACAAATATTCGGATCATAGCTCTGGCGTGGCCCATTTCGACCTCCTCTCCCACACGTCCACGTCTTCGACTTCGGCCTCGTCCTCTGTTTACACACACTGCGTAATACATGGTCATGGCTGCCAAATGCAGCTCCTTTTCACACTTGTCCCTTTTGGTTGTCTTACGTGTCTCAACTTGGTTCTGAGCATGGCGAGCATATCGGCGAACGTCAGCCAAACGAGGACCCTCATACCATCCCACGTAAATGTTCTTTACTTCAGTGGCGACATCTGGCATGAGGCCTTTAATTATTGCATCGCAAACTGTGGCCTTCTCTCAGCCAAACACCTCTGATCTCGCTTTTCATGATGTAAGGTTGGGCATGCAGACCTTGCTTCACCTGCTTTTCACTAAATATAGTCGGACATTCACACCTTCTTGCAGCCGAACACTTCCGCTCCACCTTTTAGTGTTCTATCACACCTTTTTTTTCACCGCATTTTATAGATTATGGTTGGAAATTCTAAACCACTCTCATCCGAAGACCTCTCCTCCCGCTTTTGATCATAGATTGTCAGGCATTCGCACCTTGTCTTACCCGCTTTTTACAAAATTTAGTCGAACATTCACACCTTTTTGCAGCCGAACACAGTTTTTTGCAGCCGAATTTGGGCATTCGAACCTTTTCATACCCACTTTTTACCAACTATGGTCGGACATTCACACCGTCTTACAGCGGAACACCTCCGCTCCCTCTTTTGATGGTGTATGTTCGGGCATTCGAACCTTTTCTTACCCGCTTTTGACAAACTATGCTTGGACATTCAAACCTTCTTGTAGCCGAACACATCCACTCCTGCTTTTGATGATGTATGGTTGGGCATTCGAACCTACTTGTTGCCCGCTTTTCATTAATTATGGGTGGACATTCACACCTTGTCGCAGCCAAACACCTCCGCTCCCTGTTTTGATCATGTATGGTTGGACATTCGCACCTTTTCTCACCCGCTTTTTGCAAACTATGGTCGGCCATTCACAGCTTCCTCTCCACCATACTTGTATGGTGGGATATTCACACCCACTTGCATCCGAAGACCTCTGCCCCCACTTTTGTTGATATTTAGCCGATCATTCGCACCTTACCCGCTTTTGGCAAACTATGGCCTTCTTGCAGCCAAAAACCTCTGATCTCGCTTTTGATGATGTAAGGTTGGGCATTCAGACCTTGCTTCACCTGCTTTTCACCAAATATAGTCGGACATTCACACCTTCTTGCAGCCGAACACTTCCGCTCCACCTTTTAGTTTTCTATGGGGCATTCACACCTTTTTTTACACCGCATTTTATAAAAACACCACAGGAACACCGTATTGAGGCTTTGTTCTGACCGCTCATTCGGTGTCGCGTTTCTTTCAAGCAATTCTCCTGGTTAGCCCGCACTCGGCTCGCTCCCAGAGCCGTGTTAAAGTCTGCTTCGCATTCACTCTCTTTTCTCAGCAGATTAAAGAAACTTCCATCCTGCACCGCTGTTTGCTTTTTCACAAGAGCAGAGGAGAGCGCACCGTTCCCAGCGGCACTGCAGTACCGGGTCGATGCTTGGAGTGAACGGAGCAAGCTCCTTTTTCAACTCCTATTGATAAAAATCCATTTAATATGTAGTCCTTGCATAGACATATCACATATTAAACTGATAAGTACAGATACTACACTTGATCTTAGCCAAAAGGCCGAGAAGCGATAACTGTCCACTGGTTCACGTCCGAGGGCCCTTCCTGGCACAATGCGCACTTGTAGCGGTGTTCGTTTTATGGCCATAGTGTCACTTTGCACCTCCGCCCACCCGCTGCACTGAGCACTCTTCAACCCTTTTAAATGGTATAACTTTACACTACCGCACGCTCCAGCGAGCACCATTCAAGCAACATCGGCACAGTCGCAACAAGTAAGGCGACTCTACTCAGAGAAGTCACTCTGCACAGTAACAAGATTTCTTTTGCACAGACAGAAAGGGCTTCACCCGCAAAGGTAAAGCCTGCCAAAAATAGAAACAATTCATTAGTGCTGCTCTCCACGGAAGTCTTTAGTAAAAGGCGAAAGACTTGTACATTATGAAGAGAAACCAGTGTATGATTATCCATCACTGCGGGAGCAGGGCATCAGGCTAGTTGGCATAGCCACCTTCCCCATGGTGAGCTTTGCTTGGTTGAGACGCTTGCTCCCCCCCCTTGCTCCTCGGCTGACCAAGTAGGAACAATCGGGCCCTATTCGATGGCTGCCTTGTCTTTTACTCTGTGCAAAAGACAAGGCAGCCACAAACAACACGGGAACACCGTATTGAGGCTTTGATCTGACTGCTCATTCGGTGTCGCGTTTCTTTCAAGCAATTCTCCCGGTTAGCCCGCACTCGGCTCGCTCCCAGAGCCGTGTTAAAGTCTGCTTCGCATTCACTCTCTTTTATCAGCAGATTAAAAGAAAGTTTCATCTTAGGCTCCCTGAAACTTCCATCCTGCACCGCTGTTTGCTTTTTCACAAGAGCAGAGGAGAGCGCACCGTTCCCAGCGGCACTGCAGTACCGGGTCGATGCTTGGAGTGAACGGAGCAAGCTCCTTTTTCAACTCCTATTGATAAAAATCCATTTAATATGTAGTCTCGCATAGAGGACATATCAGACATTAAACTGATAAGAACAGATACTACACTTGATCTTAGCCAAAAGGCCGAGAAGCGATAACTGTCCACTGGTTCACGTCCGAGGGCCCTTCCTGGCACAATGCGCACTTGTAGCGGTGTTCTTTTTATGGCCATAGTGTCACTTTGCACCTCCGCCCACCCGCTGCACTGAGCACTCTTCAGCCCTTTTAAATGGTATAACTTTACACTACCACACGCTCCAGCGAGCACCATTCAAGCAACAACTTTGCACTCCAGCTTCGAACATCGGCACAGTCGCAACAAGTAAGGCGACTCTACTCAGAGAAGTCACTCTGCACAGTAACAAGATTTCTTTTGCACAGACAGAAAGGGCTTCATCCGCAAAGGTAAAGCCTGCCAAAAATAGAAACAACTCATTAGTGCTGCTCAACGTTGTACTTTGCAGTAAAAGAAAGAGCAAATCTAAAGTTTCAGGAATCCGAGAATAAGCTTACTTTCATGAGTTCTTCACGATTTCGGATTTTGCTATAAAATGAATTCCTTCACTCAAACTAAATTAAAACTGCTAAACCGCTAATCTGTTACATACAAGGCAGATGTCAAATTCACCGAAATAGGATCTAAGGGTATTTGGCCAATCGAGCTGTAGCAGCTTCGGTAAAAGAGTATAAGTTGAAGAGTTTGTGAATAAAGGTGTGCGCATACATAGTTAGTTGTAGGAAAATAGGCAGGGAGCAATGCCGGCTGGGGTATATGTTCTTGTATGTTGTCTGACTGTTTGATTTGAATGTGTTGTGTAAGTGTCCTGAAATGTTATATGTTTGGGCTGTGTGACATGCTTAATGCTTTTCAGTAGCAACCCACTTATTCATATATAGCAACTGACAACATAAGAAGTCCGGACATACTTTGATAGTAGTTGTAGAAGTATCCTTATTGATAATAGATAAACTAATTCATAGTGATAGAACAGTAGATGAACAGGTGCCTGCACATGTCTCATGAAAATAAAATGGGTGTATGATTGCTGACGGCAGAGCAATACTGCCAAACTTATGAGTTCTTTTGGCAAACTTGATTCAGTGTCTTGACGTGTATACGCTGTTTCGCTGACTTGTCACAAGAAACAAAGTGTGTTTGATAAGATCCGACCATTTTATTACGGGAGGATCAGTATGTATGGATTCTGATGTGACTGATAAACCCATTCGTATCTTAAGCATAATCTAATACGTGAGACAACGCCCTGGCACACAATCAAAAAAAAAAAGAGAGAGAGCGGTTTTGTGTCCCCACAGTCCATAATGTAGAAAAGAGAGAAAAAAGCCTTTCTGATTTGGTGTGTGTGCTCACAGTGCAGAGTGTAGAGAAAAGAGAGAAAAGAAAGCCGTTTTGGTGTCACGGGTGTTGTGACTTACACACACACATTTCTGAATTGAGAAAGGAAATTATTTTAGAGGAAGCACTAGAGTTTAGATCCCACATTTGTTGATAGGCATTCATTTAATTTTTCTTTTAATCAGTTTTAAAGTGAATACTAACTGAGAAATGAAAAAGGTGAAGAGTTTAGAAGCTTGGTTCAAGAGCAAAACTTGGTTTATGATCAGCTGAGTCTCTAAACAGAACAGCAAAGGGCTTCATCGAACATTTAAAAAAGATTCAGATTGTTAGAATATCCAGAATTTATAGGAATGGTGGTGATTACTCTTATTTTCTAGAATGGAAATAACTGCACCATGTCTGTTTTATGAATTTAAGGGGCTAAAAAGTTTTGTTCTCGTTTTTCTATGATTAACCGAATGTATGTGAGAGTCCAAACAGACAGAAGGGTTACGGCCGAGCGCTGGACCTTCCAAAAAAGATGAGACAGGCTGGACCTGTGCCATACTAGTTAAGACCTGCCTGTGGATAACAGGTTCATTAAACTCTCACATACACAAACTCACACACGTTCGCACACATACACCCATTCACACACACATTCTTGAACTTGCTGCAAGATTAAACATTTGCATTAACTGACTCCAGCAACTCTGAGTCTCATTGAGAGACTTTTCTCAACAATTGGGTCCTCAAACCAGATCTCAACGTTTTTTCCGCTTTCCAGGGTCGGAGCTGAAACCATGCACGGGGGAGTCCAGTACTCCTAATGAAAGACCCCCTGCTGAATTGCGGTAATTAGGGGCAAGTGTCCACTGAAAGGGGGAAACAGGGACGAGATCGTACTTTTGAATCAATGGCCAGAAGCCATTGGCAGTGCAGGCATCAACAATAATGGTGTTATTTCACCCATTAACACTTAAGGTACCTCATGCAGTGGCTGTGATATGGTTACTTAACAAAATATCTTTACCAGACATCTCTCCTACATAACAGTTCTTCTTTCACAGCCACACCTTGTTGTCGAGAGATGTGCTACACTTAATCCATCCACACTGCTACCTACCCCACAGATGGAAAGCCTCATGATTGCATGTCAGAAATAACCATCAGTGTTTTACCCAGGCCAGACTTAACTGATATACGTTATGAAAATGCAGAAATAACTATATTTATTCAACAGGTCAAGCAAAAAACCCTGATGGCACAAATGCTACAGGATTTGCAGTAGTAACAGAAACTGAAGTTTTCTTAAAACACCAACTACCAAAAAATTACTCTGTTCAAGCAGTCGAATTGGTAGCTTTAACTGAAGCTTGTAAATTAAATAACAAAAAGGTTGTTAACGTTTACACTGACAGTCAGTATGCCTTCTCAACTGTACATGTGTTAACACAGCATTGGAAAAACAGGTATGTTGACATCCACAGCTAAATGTATAAACTACAAATATTTTAGCATTATTAGATGTTATTCAATTGCCATCTACAATAGACTCGTATGAATGACCGGAAGGAAAACCATACTGCCAAAGAATTTGTTTGAATATGCTGCAGTATTGAGCCACGGACCATGTCATGTCTCAACAGGAGGGATGGAAGCAATAATGAACAAGGTTTTTACAGCATAATATAATTATTGAATTTTTTTTTTTAGAATAAATAAATGAATAAAGTTTTGTCTAGCAGGTCAAATATGTGCAAAATACATTCCACAGGGCAATCTAAGACCAAAACGAAGATAATTCCCTAAGCCAGTGTATCTTTTTCAACATATTTGTTTGTATTTCATTATTTCATTATTGTGTAGATTTCATTGAACTAAATTAATGTTAAGGGAAACGATTCTGCTCAGTGACAACAGAGGTTTTTACCAAATGGTCTGAAATATTTCCATGTGCACAAGCAGATGCACTCTCAGTAGCAAAATCACGCGTAAAATAACTCATTTCTAGATTTGAAATTCCTGAAAAGATCTTCAGTGATAATTTGACACACTTTGTAAACTATGTCATCTCACTGATGGCAAAGAACTTAAAATAGATCTTAGAAACCACTGTGATATAGAAGGTTTCGCTAACACATTGGAATTGTTTTACTATTTACATATGCATGTGCAGTGAAGAATTGCTTGCTGCTGATAAATGCAAAGAAGAACAGCTTACACATAGATGCTCACATATAGGCTGCTGAATGCAATGAAGACCTGCTTATCCAGTAAAGTTCAATGTCAATGTGTAATATTCAATTAGGATTTGCAAAACAGTGAAGTTAAACAATGAATGGGTCCATAGTCGGTATGAGAAGACTACAGGAATATTTACCTGGGTGTACGTTCAAACAGAGATGAGAAAATTGCGATAAATTATTGTTTGTTTGTTTGTTAGTATGTATATGAATGTTATGTGTATAAACTGTGTTGAGTTGTAGTTACTCAGTAGTGTCTCAGTGAAACAACCGACGGGGGAAACCTTGCGGTGACAACAAAAGCAGTGTTTTACTGATCAGTCAAGTTGCTCCAGTGTACTCCATACAAACTGGTTGGCTACTGAAGGGATAGAAAATGGGGAATACTTGTTTTAAAGCAAACAAGGAATTAGATGGGAAAAATACATGTTTTAACGGGACCCAGACAATATTATATAGATGTCGCCACTGAAGTAAAGAACATTTACGTGGGATGGTGTGAGGGTCCTCGTTTGGCTGACGTTCGCCGATATGCTCGCCATGCTCAGAACCAAGTTGAGACGCGTAAGACAACCAAAAGGGACAAGTGTGAAAAGGAGCTGCATGTGGCAACCATGACCATGTATTACGCAGTTGGTGTAAACAGAGGACGAGGCCGAAGTCGAAGACGTGGACGTGTGGGAGAGGAGCCACGCCAGAGCTATGATCCGAATATTTGTTTTTACTGTGGCCAGACTGGACACTGGAAGAAGGACTGTCCACAGCTAAAAAGTGATGAAATTGGGCAAAAGGCTGACTGAGGGTGGGAGGCAGGTTCTGGACGTCACGCGGCAGCGGAGCCTCCACTAATGGGTGATAGCACAAACACACTCACACATTTTTCCTGCTCTGTGTAGTGAAGAAACGCTTGCCGACTGTGATTCACGTAGTAAAGTTTTGCATGCTAGTTCCGTCCTAGAGCAAAGATATTTCTCTCAGAATATAGGAACATGTTCATCAGTAGTGATGTCAGGGGAGTTTGATTGTCCTCCAAAGTTAAGTGGAAACCACGTTTACTGTATGTCTGCATCAGGCCAGGTTGTGAAGGAGAAAATGACAATGCCCATTGCGTGTTTTCACTCCCGATGAGCTCTCCTTCAAACACTCAATTTTGTTATCAGAGTTGTGTCCCATTAACCTGATGGGCTGTGATCTCATGTGTAAATTAGGCATTATTTTAACTTCTACACCAGAGGGTGTTAAGGTTATGTTACAGCCTGACAAAGTTTTCACAGCAGTGCAGTTTGATTCATCGGCACTTACATATGCTTATGAGTGGAAACTTCCCAGCTCTCCTTTTTCACAACAACTAGTGGAAGAAGCAAAAGCGTTAGTTTCACCCCTTTCTGATTTCATGCAACCTACTGATTTGCACTGCACATCACACATTTCTTTGGGGCCTGACAATGACTATGAGAAGAAGTGAAAAAATATGTGCGCCTACTTTATTGGCTGTGTCGCTCACTCCAGAGCATTTCGATTTTTTTAATGTTTGTGGTACTCGCCCTCACATTTCCTTGGCCAAACGTACACACTGGCAGTGACAAGGTGTGGGAGAGTTTGTTGCTACATGTCAGAAAGAAATGGAGTGGACTGTTTCACCTGCTGATCCAAATTTGATGTTTTCTGAACGATTGTCAGCATACAAAAAAACATTTTTGAGTACAATGCATTGTCAAAGAACTGTGGACTTAATTCCTACCACAGAATCACATTTCGAAGCATGTTTTTTATCTGAAACAGATTTGTCTTCGATACCCATGTTGGCTGAAGTGCCCAATGATCTTTGGGCTAAGAGCAAATATGATGTGGGGTTGATAAAAGGCTGTGAACCAGTAATTGTCACCCCTAAATCAGACTTTTGTCCATGTAAAAAACAATACCCTTTTAAGCCTGAAGCAATTAAAGGGATTAAACCTGTTTTTCAATCTTTTCAGAAAACAGGCGTTATTGTTCCTTTTGAAAATTCACCTGTGCTTACTCCATTGTTTCCTGTTAAAAAGATTAAAGATGCTGGCCAGCCAGATGAATGGCGTTTTGTACAGGACCTCCAAGCGGTGAATGCTGCAGTTCAGCCACATGCTCCTACTGTGCCCAACCCACACACTATTTTGTCTCAAATTACATCAGATGCACAGTTTTTCTCAGTGGTTGACTTGTCGCCAGTGCACCCTGATAGCCCATTTTGGTTTGCTTTTTAGTTTGAAGGGAGATCTTGGACTTTTACCCGGTTATGCCAGGGGTACTGTGAAAGTCCCACTATTTACAATGCTGCCCTCAAAGCTAGTCTGGATTAACTTCAATCAACCACAGGCTCTGCTCTTTTGCAGTATGTGGATGACATCATTTTATGTAGTCCATCTAAACAACAGTGTGAAAAAGACCAAATGACTCAAATAACTTTCTTGCTTTCAAAATTTTTCCTCTAGTGACGCTGACTTAGAGAGGGATGAAGATAATCATGTTTAATTGTTCATGTTTTGATTGTTTATCATTGGACCCTTTATTACTATGATGCCTGCATTTTAAACTCACGTTGTGTGCAAATGCAGGCTGATGTTTTACAGATAAAGTTATTATTTTCCTTGTTTCTTTTGGGTTGATTAATATAATGGTATTATTATAATCAAAAGGGAGGAATGTAATGGAAAATAATTCTTATATGCATTGTATTGAGTGTTACTGTGTATAACCTGCAAATGACCGAGCTGCAAGGTACCACCCTGCCCTGTTTTCTTAAATTCCTCTTTACAATGGTGGGCTTGTTATAATGAGATAGCTGCACTTTAGGGGGGACAGGGTTAGGCTGGTATTTACGAGTGTGTCTGGGTAACCTCAACTGATGGTTGGGGAGGAAAGTTAGAAGAACAATCAATTATACCCAAAAACAAATGACGTGATGAGCGGGCAATATAACTGTGTGTTTTTGCTTCAGTGGTCAGAGCAACTCTGTATTCTGTACTGTGTTGTTCTCTCTTGCAAGATATTATTATTAAAGTCTCTTATCTCCTCACAAGAAAATAACTGACTCCCCAAATGCAAGTGTCAGGACAAATGATCAAACTTCTCCAAGCTTCAGTCTGCAGAGAAGTACAAGACAGGGTTGCTCACTTTCTCCCTCACTTTTTGCTATTTTCATCAAACCTTTAGCAGCTGCTATCAGACAAGATAGAAATATTAAAGACATCCAACCCCAAAATATTGAGCATAAAATAAGTCTTTATGCTGATGATGTATTACTTTTCCTTCAGAACTCACAGACGTCTCTCACTCACGATCACACTCATAAATAAATTCTCAGCACTTTCTGACTACTCTATCAATTGGTCTAAGACCACAGTTCTGCCCATTAACTGTAGGGTCCAGAATATACCTGCGATCACTTTACAGTCAGGAAAGATTAGATATTTAGGCATAAACATTTCCTCCAGGCTCTCAGAGCTAACAAAGCTAATTTATGTGCAATTATTAAAGACAGTAGAGGACAATCTCTCTCGTTGGAAGTCCTTACCTATATCACTTATGGGGAGAGTTACAACCATTAAAATGATGATACTACCAAAAGTTAACTATTTGTTCTCAATGATCCCCATAAAACCAACCTGCTACTTGGTTTAAGTCACTAGATTCATGCATCTCCAAATTTCCGTGGAAAAACAAACCACCACGTATTAGTTTAAAAACCCTACAGAAGACCAAGGACAGTGGTGGATTAGATTTACCTAATTTTCAGCACTATTCCTTAGCCAATAGGTTACGGTATATATCAAAATGGTTTAAACCTAGCCCAATAGATGAACATGGATAAATATAGAACAAGCATTGTGTGATAATCTGGAAATCTCTGACCTGCCACTTATTAGTCAAAACGTAAAAAATCACAAATGTTTCAAAAGCATTAACATCAGCACCTCTCTGACAGCCTGGTGGGAATTTCTTAAAATAACAAAGTCTTCACTTGTCCCGTGTAAGCTTACACCCATCTGGAACAATCCTGACATCCTGCAAAACAAAAAAATGCTAAACTTTACTCTGTGGAAGATCAAAGGAATCAAACATCTGGAACATATAATCCAAAATGGACATTTTATTTCATTTGATGAGCTCATATCACAACATGAGATAGGCAGCAATAAATTCCTAGAATATCAACAACTTAAGTCTATAATAACAAAGAAATATATCCTCCACCAACCAGACTTACAACTCCCGATTAGGGTAGCAGAATTTCTAAGCATCTGCACCCCAAAACTACTATCAAAAATATATAAATTATTGTCTAAGATAGATGACACAATGTCTCTACCGTCCTCAAAATGGGAGGCAGATTTATCCATCAGTTCTAGTCATAGCTTCTGGCCACAAATATGTTTGAACACCTTCAGAATGACTCAAAATCCTAATTTACAGCTCATACAATACAAAATTCTTCATAGAACACACTATACAGGACAAAGGATGTTCAGGATGGGTCTAACACACTCAAACATCTGCTCACATTGCACAGATAACACACCTGATGATTATGCACACGCTTTGTGGTTTTGTGCGCCTGTCCAGAAGTTCTGGCTTGAAGTCTGTGCGGACCTATCAACATGGCTAAAGTGTAGCATTCCTGCATGCCCCACACTGTGCATACTGGGTGACTTAGACAACATCAACGTGGAATTTAGCTTAGCACACATGATCCTCACAGTGTTATGTATAGCAAAGAAAACTATTCTCATGAACTGGAAAGCGAAGAACAATCTGTGTATTAACCAGTTTAGAAATTTTCTTTTAGATTATATTAGCATGGAAACAATGTCTGCCTCCTCAAAACATCAATTGGCTGAATTTAATTCTCTCTGGTCCCCTCTGATTAGCTTGATCACATAGTGTTGGTGGTGGGTTGCTGTCCCGTCGCTCTGGGCGGTTGGGTGTGTGCTGGGGGGGGCTGTGTGGCTTCGGGCGTCTGGTGGTCTCTCGGGTCGTGGGGACCGGGTTGGTCATTGCTGGGGGGGACTGTGTGTCGGGCTTGGAGGGCAGTTTTGGGGGCTTGCGGGTGGGGCTGTCTTGCGGTGTGGGGCGGGGTCCCTTAGGGGCCTTGGGGTGGTGGCTGCTGGCTCTGTACCGGGTGACCGGGCCGCTCTGGCGTGGGTGGTGGAGCTGGGCCTGGACCTGGTGGCTTGCCGCTGCCTTGCGCCCGGGGCGGGGCCCTGCCTGTGCCTGGGGGGTCTGGGTTGCCCTGGACATGCCACAATATGCGTGGGTTGGTGCAGATCCTGGTGCCGGCCTTGTTGCTCTGGGAACTCCAAGGTGTCCGCAGGTGGTTATTTTTTTTAGGGTGTTGGGGCGTGCGGTGAGGGGGAGGGGGTCTGTGTGGGGGTGTGCTTTTCCCCTGTTGGGGGGGGCCTGGGTGATGGTGGGTCTCGCTGCTGCGACTGGTGTGACCGGGTGATTTGTTTGTTTGTTTGTTTGATTTTTGTTGTTGTTTGTTTGTTTTTGTAGAGGTCCTCCGGGGTGGGGTTGGGTTGAGTGGGGTGGGGCGGGATGGGTTCCTTCTGGGGGTACAGTAGCTCCCGGAATATGGTGACTGCAGGCCCCGAGCCTGGTGGACATCAGGCCCTCCTGCCCTGTGTTGGGTCCCAGGTAGCGGGGATGCCTATTGCAGCCAGTCTCTGGCTGCCCTCTCCGGGGTGGGAGGGACCAGGAGGATGAATTAATTATTCTGCTAGTTTATATATTGTAAACATAAACAATAAACATTTATAAAACTTCCCTTGGCAAAGCAAATCTGTTTGGCATAAAGGTATTCAGACTACAATTCTGCTGCCATAATGCACAATTCCGGATTTTGATATAAAATGAATTCCTTCACTCAAACCAAGTTAAAACTGCTTTGTCGTTCATATTTTTGCATGTCTAAATAGGTTTCAGGCATAAAATTCTTCATATTACCCTGTATGTGAAAGAAGCATACTTGTGATGGAGCAATACACTCCTTTTGGGTAACCTAAACTGATGGTTGGGGAGGAAAGTTAGAAGAACAATCAACTATCAACCAAAGACAGATGACGTGATGAGCGGGCAATATAACTGTGTGTTTTTGCTTCAGTGGTCAGAGCAACTCTGTATTCTGTACTGTGTTGTTCTCTCTTTCAAGATATTATTATTAAAGCCTCTTATCTCCTCAGAAGAAAATAACTGACTCTGTGCGTTACTAAATTTCCACCACAATTTTGGCGTCACGAACAGGATCCCTCGACTGGTGTCTCTGGACCGGATCGCAGTGCATGGCCAGCCTGGACTGAAGTAGCTGTTCCAGCCTCATACCTCCAAGGCCTTTTCTGAGAGAGAGGACTGGCAGGTCCTTTTCTTGAATACCAGCGCTGGGATCATTTTTGAAATATGATAGTCTGAGACGATAGGACTGCTTTTTAGTTTTTATTTGAATAAAAGAGTGTTTCCCGGTTGTGTCATCAGTGAGACAGAGATTTCATGAGTAAGTGAAACTTTTGAAGCAGTCCGAAGAAGTGTGAAGTACTCCGAAGAAGTGTGAGTACAGATTAAGATCCTCATTGGAGACGTCCTTTGAGTGAAGGAATATATTTCCCCATTCCAAGTCTGAGAATGGGAAACAGTAGGTCTCAGACTTTTGACCCTACCGGGGGACCTAAGCATGATGAAATGAAAAAGACATATGGTCCAGAGGTTTTCCACCTGAAGGTTCTTTTAGTATGTTAGAAATAAGAAAATTAGAAGAAAAGTTTTGCAAATATGAGAAAGAGATGAAGCAAAAAAAAGAAAATTAAGTTTAAATAAGAAGTAAGAAAGGTATAGAATTTTGGAAAAAATAAAGTGTATTAAGAGAAAGAAAGGAAAATGTTAAACAAATGCCATGACGGAATGATGATAATAATTTAGTATTAGCTGTGCCGGATCCAGACCTGGACTCCTGCCCTGCAACAACAACAGCCAGCCCTGCCACAAGCCTCTCGGGAAGAAGGGACTTCTTCCATCCTCCCTCTGGAAGAAATTCCATCATTCTCACAACATCAGTTACATAGGTCTGATGATGAGGAAAAGGAAGACGTTTGGTTCTCCAGCGTACCTGCCCAAGAACTTTTAACGCAAGTGACAAAAATCCTTTACCCACAATCTGGACTTCAGAGATCTAAACGTGAGAAAAAACAAAACCAGATTCAAACCATGCCTATGGTTAAAGTTGCAGTTCCCACTGGACCATTACTGGTTTATCGACCCTGGACTGAGACTGACATCATGGAAGCATAACAATGCTTACCAGATCCAGAGATTTCTGGACCCCATTTTGCTGACGAGTTGCGAGATTTCTGCGCACAATCTGCCCGACTGGGGTTGAATTGCGTCGCACATTGGCAAAAAAGTTCAAACCGACCGACCTCTGCAAAATAGAGGCCAGTATGCTACAACTGGATTTGCGACCTACCAACAGTGAACGAGGACATAATGATAACGCTCAATATGAAGCAGCCATCCAAAGACTGTGTCAAGCCATCACCACTCAATTTCCAACCAAAATCAATATGTCCCACATTTACACCTGCAAACAGAAACCCGGTGAAGGGACTGATGATTTTGTACACCGCATCCTTGAGGAAGTCAGCAAGCACAGCGGTCATCAGAGACCAAGGGATTTGGGTAATGAATCAGGACCATGGGAGAGTATTGCATGCAATGCAATAATTAAAGGCCTCATGCCAGATGTCGCCACTGAAGTAAAGAACATTTTTACGTGGGATGGTGTGAGGGTCCTCGTTTGGCTGACGTTCGCCGATATGTTTGCCATGCTCATAACCAAGTTGAGACGCGTAAGACAACCAAAAGGGACAAGTGTGAAAAGGAGCTGCATTTGGCAGCCATGACCATGTATTACGCAGTTGGTGGAAACAGAGGACGAGGCCGAAGTTGAAGACGTGGACGTGTGGGAGAGGAGGTCGAAATGGGCCACGCCAGAGCTATGATCCGAATATTTGTTTTTACTGTGGCCAGACTGGACACTGGAAGAAGGACTGTCCACAGCTGAAAAGTGATGAAATTGGGCAAAAGGCTGACTGAGGGTGGGAGGCAGGTTCTGGACGTCACGCGGCAGCGGAGCCTCCACTGATGGGTGATAGCACAAACACACTCACACATTTTTCCTGCTCTGTGTAGTGAAGAAACGCTTGCCGACTGTGATTCACGTAGTAAAGTTTTGCATGCTATTTCCGTCCTAGAGCAAAGATATTTCTTTCAGAATATAGGAACTTATGTTCATCAGTAGTGACGTCAGGGGAGTTTGATTGTCCTCAAAAGTTAAGTGGAAACCACGTTTACTGTATGTCTGCCTCAGGCCAGGTTGTGAAGGAGAAAATGACAATGCCCATTGCGTGTTGTCACTCCCGATGAGCTCTCCTTCAAACACTCATTTTTGTTATCAGAGTTGTGTCCCATTAACCTGATGGGCTGTGATCTCATGTGTAAATTAGGCATTATTTTAACTTCTACACCAGAGGGTGTTAAGGTTATGTTACAGCCTGACAAAGTTTTCACAGCAGTGCAGTTTGATTCATCGGCACTTACATATGCTTATGAGTGGAAACTTCCCAGCTCTCCTTTTTCACAACAACTAGTGGAAGAAGCAAAAGCGTTAGTTTCACCCCTTTCTGATTTCATGCAACCTACTGATTTGCACTGCACATCACACATTTCTTCGGGGCCTGACAATGACTATGAGAAGAAGTGAAAAAATATGTGCGCCTACTTTATTGGCTGTGTCGCTCACTCCAGAGCACTTCGATTTTTTTAATGTTTGTGGTACTCGCCCTCACATTTCCTTAGCCAAATGTACACACTGGCAGTGACAAGGTGTGGGAGAGTTTGTTGCTACATGTCAGAAAGAAATGGAGTGGACCGTTTCACCTGCTGATCCAAATTTGATGTTTTCTGAACGATTGTCAGCATACAAAAAAACATTTTTGAGTACAATGCATTGTCAAAGAACTGTGGACTTAATTCCTACCACAGAATCACATTTTGAAGCATGTTTTTTATCTGAAACAGATTTGTCTTCGATACCCATGTTGGCTGAAGTGCCCAATGATCTTTGGGCTAAGAGCAAATATGATGTGGGGTTGATAAAAGGCTGTGAACCAGTAATTGTCACCCCTAAATCAGACTTTTGTCCATGTAAAAAACAATACCCTTTTAAGCCTGAAGCAATTAAAGGGATTAAACCTGTTTTTCAATCTTTTCAGAAAACAGGCGTTATTGTTCCTTTTGAAAATTCACCTGTGCTTACTCCATTGTTTCCTGTTAAAAAGATTAAAGATGCTGGCCAGCCAGATGAATGGCGTTTTGTACAGGACCTCCAAGCGGTGAATGCTGCAGTTCAGCCACATGCTCCTACTGTGCCCAACCCACACACTATTTTGTCTCAAATTACATCAGATGCACAGTTTTTCTCAGTGGTTGACTTGTCGCCAGTGCACCCTGATAGCCCATTTTGGTTTGCTTTTTAGTTTGAAGGGAGATCTTGGACTTTTACCCGGTTATGCCAGGGGTACTGTGAAAGTCCCACTATTTACAATGCTGCCCTCAAAGCTAGTCTGGATTAACTTCAATCAACCACAGGCTCTGCTCTTTTGCAGTATGTGGATGACATCCTTTTATGTGGTCCATCTAAACAACAGTGTGAAAAAAAGTGAATCTGTTGAAACATCTTCCTTCTTATGGCCATAAAGCCAGCCTTTCTAAGTTACAGTTTGTACAGGACGAAGTCACCTTTTTGGGTCATGTGATTTCTAAGGATGGGCGCTCACTTTCTCCTAAACGTGTTGCTGCAGTTCAGATCATTCCTAAACCGGTTACTAAAAAACAGCTTATGTCATTCTTAGGTATAACATCTTACTGCAGGAACTTTATTCCTAACTACTCTTTTCTCGAAGCTCTCTTAGGTGCTCTTATCCATGGTAAAGGCAGCTGCAGTTCTGACATGCAGCTCCAGCCTTTAGTGAGCTTAAGCTGGCTCTTCAAACAGCATCAACACTTGGCATTCCAGATCCTCATAAACCTTTCATACAGGCAGTTGATGAGAAGCATGGTTGTATGACATCTGTTCTTATGCAGGAACATGGGGCAGGCAAAGGCCAGTGGCTCATTTCTCAGCAAAACTGGACTCTGTGGCTGCAGGCCTGCCTGGTTGTCTTCGTGCTGTTGCAGCTGCAGAGAAAGCTGTCCTGGCCTCCCAAGATATTGTGGGCTACGCTAATTTGACTGTTTTGGTTCCTCATGCTGTTGCCTTTATTCTTCTCGAGCAGAAAACTTCACATCTTTCAACTGCTCGTTGGCTCAGATACACCTCTGTGATATGCCAAATGTCACTGTTAAACGTTGTACTGTTCTGAATCCTGCTACTTTGCTTCCGACTCCTGAGGATGGGGAGCCTCATGACTGTGAAGCTGTTTTGGAACAAGTTTGTACACCCCGACCTGATCTTTTAGAGACTCCTCTTCCAAACTCTGACATGATTCTTTTTGTAGATGGATCAGCTTTGCGTGATCCAGCCACAGGTACTAACTGTGTTTGGTTTGCAGTATGTTCTTCACATGACACTTTGTTGTCTGGTTCTCTTCCTAAACATTTCTCTGCTCAAACTACTGAGCTTATTGCACTTACTGAAGCTTGTAAGTTGGCAGCTGGTAAGTCTGTCACTATTTACACAGATTCCAGATATGCTTTTGGTGTTGTTCGTGACTTTGGTGCGCTGTGGAAACACAGGCATTTCCTTAAATCAGATGGTAAAACTATTCTGAACTCCAAGCAGGTTTCTGATCTTCTTGATGCGATCCTTTTGCCTACAGCAATCTCGGTCTGTAAGTGTGCGGCTCACACTAACTCAGACAATCCTGTTGCTTGTGGCAATGCCAGAGCTGATGCTGCAGCTAAGCAAGCAGCTAAATCTTTTCCTGTTTTCGCTTCCCTCTCTTTGCAGGCAGAAGACTCCCTCACAGATCTCCATGCTTTGCAAACTTTTGCCTCTGCAGATGAAATTTGGTCCTCTGGACGCATTTGGTCCTCTGTGGGTGCAACTTATATGGATGGTGTTTGGATGGGACCTGATGGTAAACCCTGTCTACCTAAACATTTTTTTCCTCATTTTTCAAAATTGACACATGGGTTGGACCATGTGTCAAAAGGGGGGATGCTGAATGCACTCACTGCTCAGTGGTTCACAAAAGGGTTCAGTTCATATGCGCAAAAATACTGTCAGTCATGTATGGTTTGTGCCACACATAATGTAGGAAAGGCATTACACACATCGCAAGTTGCACACCCTCCACCAGAGAAACCTTTTGAACATTTGATGATGGATTTTGTTGAACTCACACCAGCTGAAGGAAAGAAATATGCACTAGTAATAGTGGACGT
This sequence comes from Leuresthes tenuis, assembly GCF_036924035.1. Lineage (NCBI taxonomy): Eukaryota > Metazoa > Chordata > Actinopteri > Atheriniformes > Atherinopsidae > Leuresthes > Leuresthes tenuis. The sequence goes on from NW_027325377.1 coordinate 12,392,008, forward strand.
GTTTAGTAAATGGGTTGAAGTTTTAAAAATACCGTCAGTCATGTATGGTTTGTGCCACACATAATGGCAAGATACAATGTGCACATGCTGGTTACAAATAAGAAAATACAAACAACAAACAGTTTCTTCCATGGTTCACAGCATGTGTATGATCATCTTCATCGCTGGTCTCAGTAAGGATGTTTCAATCTTCGGTGTCAGAGGTTACTAGCACTTAACACACCGGTGGAGTACAGCTTTTACTGCTGACTCTTATCTTTGTCCTTCCGGGCGTGTTGGTTAGGCTGATGTATGTCAGGGTGGAAGTCATCTACTGGTTCTGGTACCTTCTTACAGTGACTGGCATGAATCCAGGTTGCTCTCTCTGCAACTTTAACAGCTGTGTGAGTGACCAGTAGCACCTGGAACGGGCCTTGCCAACGTTTGGACTTCCAATGTTTCCTGCGAAGTTCCTTCACCACCTGTCATCTGGTTGGAGTGGTGTGTTTTCTGTGGCTGGAAGGGCTGCTTTTACTGCCTGTGAAACTTGAGATAGAACAGTGGAAAGGTTTCGACAGTAAGACAACATAGCATCATCACAAACAGTTGTGGAAGGGAGGGGTCTGGTTACAGGTCCCAATCCCAGGTTAGGAGGTCTGCCAAATAAAATTTCAAATGGGCTGAGATTCACTTGAGCTCTGATTCTCATTCTCATGTAGGTAAGCACAATAGGTAATGCTTTTGTCTATGGCAGACCTGTTTCTTCACAACATTTGGCTAACTTGGACTTTAATGTACCATTTTCTCTTTCCACAGCACCTCCACTCTGTGGATGATAAGCACAATGTGTGCGCAAGCTTATTCCCAGGAATTTACCAACCTCAGTCAATGCAGTGTTTACAAAATGTGTGCCATTATCACTGCTGATCTTCTCTGGAATGCCCCATCTAGGAATGATTTCTGTTTAGCAGTGCTTTAGTCACTGCATTACTGTTTGCATGTTTTGCAGGGAAAACTTCAACCCATTTACTAAACACGTCCACTATTACTAGTGCATATTTCTTTCCTTCAGCTGGTGTAAGTTCAACAAAATCCATCATCAAATGTTCAAAAGGTTTCTCTGGTGGAGGGTGTGCAACTTGCGATGTGTGTAATGCCTTTCCTACATTATGTGTGGCACAAACCATACATGACTGACAGTATTTTTGCGCATATGAACTGAACCCTTTTGTGAACCACTGAGCAGTGAGTGCATTCAGCATCCCTCCTTTTGACACATGGTTCAACCCATGTGTCAATTTTGAAAAATGAGGAAAAAAATGTTTAGGTAGACAGGGTTTACCCTCAGGTCCCATCCAAACACCATCCGTATGAGTTGCACCCACAGAGGACCAAATGCGTCCAGAGGACCAAATTTCATCTGCAGAGGCAAAAGTTTGCAAAGCATGGAGATCTGTGAGGGAGTCTTCTGCCTGCAAAGAGAGGGAAGCAAAAACAGGAAAAAAATTAGCTGCTTGCATAGCTTCTGGCATTACCACAAGCAACAGGATCGTCTGAGTTAGTGTGAGCCGCACACTTACAGACCGAGATTGCTGTAGGCAAATGGATCGCATCAAGAAGATCAGAAACCTGCTTGGAGTTCAGAATAGTTTTACCATCTGATTTAAGGAAATGCCTGTGTTTCCACAGCGCACCAAAGTCATGAACAACACCAAAAGCATATCTGGAATCTGTGTAAATAGTGACAGACTTACCAGCTGCCAACTTACAAGCTTCAGTAAGTGCAATAAGTTCAGTAGTTTGAGCGGAGAAATGTTTAGGAAGAGAACCAGACAACAAAGTGTCATGTGAAGAACATACTGCAAACCAAACACAGTTAGTACCTGTGGCTGGATCACGCAAAGCTGATCCATCTACAAAAAGAATCATGTCAGAGTTTGGAAGAGGAGTCTCTAAAAGATCAGGTCGGGGTGTACAAACTTGTTCCAAAACAGCTTCACAGTCATGAGGCTCCCCATCCTCAGGAGTCGGAAGCAAAGTAGCAGGATTCAGAACAGTACAACGTTTAACAGTGACATTTGGCATATCACGGAGCACAGAGGTGTATCTGAGCCAACAAGCAGTTGAAAGATGTGAAGTTTTCTGCTCGAGAAGAATAATGGCAACAGTATGAGGAACCAAAACAGTCAAATTAGCGTAGCCCACAATATCTTGGGAGGCCAGGACAGCTTTCTCTGCAGCTGCAACAGCACGAAGACAACCAGGCAGGCCTGCAGCCACAGAGTCCAGTTTTGCTGAGAAATGAGCCACTGGCCTTTGCCTGCCCCATGTTCCTGCATAAGAACAGATGTCATACAACCATGCTTCTCATCAACTGCCTGTATGAAAGGTTTATGAGGATCTGGAATGCCAAGTGTTGGTGCTGTTTGAAGAGCCAGCTTAAGCTCACTAAAGGCTGATTCAGCCTCAGGAGTCCATGGAACACGATCAGCTGACTGGAGCTGCATGTCAGAACTGCAGCTGCCTTTACCATGGATAAGAGCACCTAAGAGAGCTTCGAGAAAAGAGTAGTTAGGAATAAAGTTCCTGCAGTAAGATGTTATACCTAAGAATGACATAAGCTGTTTTTTAGTAACCGGTTTAGGAATGATCTGAACTGCAGCAACACGTTTAGAAGAAAGTGAGCGCCCATCCTTAGAAATCACATGACCCAAAAAGGTGACTTCGTCCTGTACAAACTGTAATTTAGAAAGGCTGGCTTTATGGCCATAAGAAGGAAGATGTTTCAACAGATTCACTGTCTTTTTCACACTGTTGTTTAGATGGACCACATAAAAGGATGTCATCCACATACTGCAAAAGAGCAGAGCCTGTGGTTGATTGAAGTTAATCCAGACTAGCTTTGAGGGCAGCATTGTAAATAGTGGGACTTTCACAGTACCCCTGGCATAACCGGGTAAAAGTCCAAGATCTCCCTTCAAACTAAAAAGCAAACCAAAATGGGCTATCAGGGTGCACTGGCGACAAGTCAACCACTGAGAAAAACTGTGCATCTGATGTAATTTGAGACAAAATAGTGTGTGGGTTGGGCACAGTAGGAGCATGTGGCTGAACTGCAGCATTCACCGCTTGGAGGTCCTGTACAAAACGCCATTCATCTGGCTGGCCAGCATCTTTAATCTTTTTAACAGGAAACAATGGAGTAAGCACAGGTGAATTTTCAAAAGGAACAATAACGCCTGTTTTCTGAAAAGATTGAAAAACAGGTTTAATCCCTTTAATTGCTTCAGGCTTAAAAGGGTACTGTTTTTTACATGGACAAAAGTCTGATTTAGGGGTGACAATTACTGGTTCACATTCTTTTATCAACCCCACATCATATTTGCTCTTAGCCCAAAGATCATTGGGCACTTCAGCCAACATGGGTATCGAAGACAAATCTGTTTCAGATAAAAAACATGCTTCAAAATGTGATTCTGTGGTAGGAATTAAGTCCACAGTTCTTTGACAATGCATTGTACTCAAAAATGTTTTTTTGTATGCTGACAATCGTTCAGAAAACATCAACTTTGGATCAGCAGGTGAAACAGTCCACTCCATTTATTTCTGACATGTAGCAACAAACTCTCCCACACCTTGTCACTGCCAGTGTGTACGTTTGGCCAAGGAAATTTGAGGGCGAGTACCACAAACATTAAAAAAATCGAAGTGCTCTGGAGTGAGCGACACAGCCAATAAAGTAGGCGCACATATTTTTTCACTTCTTCTCATAGTCATTGTCAGGCCCCAAAGAAATGTGTGATGTGCAGTGCAAATCAGTAGGTTGCATGAAATCAGAAAGGGGTGAAACTAACACTTTTGCTTCTTCCACTAGTTGTTGTGAAAAAGGAGAGCTGGGAAGTTTCCACTCATAAGCATATGTAAGTGCCGATGAATCAAACTGCACTGCTGTGAAAACTTTGTCAGGCTGTAACATAACCTTAACACCCTCTGGTGTAGAAGTTAAAATAATGCCTAATTTACACATGAGATCACAGCCCATCAGGTTAATGGGACACAACTCTGATAACAAAAATTAGTGTTTGAAGGAGAGCTCATCGGGAGTGACAACACGCAATGGGCATTGTCATTTTCTCCTTCACAACCTGGCCTGAGGCAGACATAGAGTAAACGTGGTTTCCACTTAACTTTGGAGGACAATAAAACTCCCCTGACGTCACTACTGATGAACATAAGTTCCCATATTCTGAGAGAAATATCTTTGCTCTAGGACGGAAATAGCATGCAAAACTTTACTACGTGAATCACAGTCGGCAAGCGTTTCTTCACTACACAGAGCAGGAAAAATGTGTGAGTGTGTTTGTGCTATCACCCATTAGTGGAGGCTCCGCTGCTGCGTGACGTCCAGAACCTGCCTCCCACCCTCAGTCAGCCTTTTGCCCAATTTCATCACTTTTCAGCTGTGGACAGTCCTTCTTCCAGTGTCCAGTCTGGCCACAGTAAAAACAAATATTCGGATCATAGCTCTGATCCCACACGTCCACGTCTTCGACTTCGGCCTCGTCCTCTGTTTACACCAACTGCGTAATACATGGTCATGGCTGCCAAATGCAGCTCCTTTTCACACTTGTCCCTTTTGGTTGTCTTACGCGTCTCAATTTGGTTATGAGCATGGCGAGCATATCGGCGAACGTCAGCCAAACGAGGACCCTCACACCATCCCACGTAAATGTTCTTTACTTCAGTGGCGACATCTGGCATGAGGCCTTTAATTATTGCATTGCATGCAATACTCTCCCATGGTCCTGATTCATTACCCAAATCCCTTGGTCTCTGATGACCGCTGTGCTTGCTGACTTCCTCAAGGATGCGGTGTACAAAATCATCAGTCCCTTCACCAGGTTTCTGTTTGCAGGTGTAAATGTGGGACATATTGATTTTGGTTGGAAATTGAGTGGTGATGGCTTGACACAGTCTTTGGTTGGCTGCTTCATATTGAGCGTTATCATTATGTCCTCGTTCACTGTTGGTAGGTCGCAAATCCAGTTGTAGCATACTGGCCTCTATTTTGCAGAGGTCGGACGCTTTGAACTTTTTTGCCAATATGCGACGCAATTCAACCCCAGTCGGGCAGAATTGTGCGCAGAAATCTCGCAACTCGTCAGCAAAATGGGGTCCAGAAATCTCTGGATCTGGTAAGCATTGTTATGCTTCCATGATGTCAGTCTCAGTCCAGGGTCGATAAACCAGTAATGGTCCAGTGGGAACTGCAACTTTAACCATAGGCATGGTTTGAATCTGGTTTTGTTTTTTCTCACGTTTAGATCTCTGAAGTCCAGATTGTGGGTAAAGGATTTTTGTCACTTGCGTTAAAAGTTCTTGGGCAGGTACGCTGGAGAACCAAACGTCTTCCTTTTCCTCATCATCAGACCTATGTAGCTGATGTTGTGAGAATGATGGAATTTCTTCCCGAGGGAGGATGGAAGAAGTCCCTTCTTCCCGAGAGCCAGAGGCTTGTGGCAGGGCTGGCTGTTGTTGTTGCAGGCGTTGTGGAGGGCAGGAGTCCAGGTCTGGATCCGGCACAGCTAATACTAAATTATTATCATCATTCCGTCATGGCATTTGTTTAACATTTTCCTTTCTTTCTCTTAATACACTTTATTTTTTCCAAAATTCTATACCTTTCTTACTTCTTATTTAAACTTAATTTTCTTTTTTTTTGCTTCATCTCTTTCTCATATTTGCAAAACTTTTCTTCTAATTTTCTTATTTCTAACATACTAAAAGAACCTTCTGGTGGAAAACCTCTGGACCATATGTCTTTTTCATTTCATCATGCTTAGGTCCCCCGGTAGGGTCAAAAGTCTGAGACCTACTGTTTCCCATTCTCAGACTTGGAATGGGGAAATATATTCCTTCACTCAAAGGACGTCTCCAATGAGGACCTTAATCTGTACTCACACTTCTTCGGAGTACTTCACACTTCTTCGGACTGCTTCAAAAGTTTCACTTACCCATGAAATCTCTGTCTCACTAATGACACAACCGGGAAACCCTCTTTTATTCAAATAAAAACTAAAAAGCAGTCCTATCGTCTCAGACTATCATGTCTGTTTTATGAATTTAAGGGGCTAAAAAGTTTTGTTCTCGTTTTTCTATGATTAACCGAATGTATGTGAGAGTCCAAACAGACAGAAGGGTTACGGCCGAGCGCTGGACCTTCCTACCCGGCTGGGGTATATGTTCTTGTATGTTGTCTGACTGTTTGATTTGAATGTGTTGTGTAAGTGTCCTGTTGAATGTTACATGTTTGGGCTTTGACACGCTTCACTGTGGTTGTTAACTGTGTGGTGTGTCCTGAAATGTTATATGTTTGGGCTGTGTGACATGCTTAATGCTTTTCAGTAGCAACCCACTTATTCATATATAGCAACTGACAACATAAGAAGACATACTTTGATAGTAGTTGTAGAAGTATCCTTATTGATAATAGATAAACTAATTCATAGTGATAGAACAGTAGATGAACAGGTGCCTGCACATGTCTCATGAAAATAAAATGGGTGTATGATTGCTGACGGCAGAGCAATACTGCCAAACTTATGAGTTCTTGTGGCAAACTTGATTCAGTGTCTTGACGTGTATACGCTGTTTCGCTGACTTGTCACAAGAAACAAAGTGTGTTTGATAAGATCCGACCATTTTATTACGGGAGGATCAGTATGTACGGATTCTGATGTGACTGATAAACCCATTCGTATCTTAAGCATAATCTAATACGTGAGACAACGCCCTGGCACACAATCAAAAAAAAAAAGAGAGAGAGCGGTTTTGTGTCCCCACAGTCTATAATGTAGAAAAGAGAGAAAAAAGCCTTTCTGATTTGGTGTGTGTGCTCACAGTGCAGAGTGTAGAGAAAAGAGAGAAAAGAAAGCCGTTTTGGTGTCACGGGTGTTGTGACTTACACACACACATTTCTGAATTGAGAAAGGAAATTATTTTAGAGAAAGCACTAGAGTTTAGATCCCACATTTGTTGATAGGCATTCATTTAATTTTTCTTTTAATCAGTTTTAAAGTGAATACTAACTGAGAAATGAAAAAGGTGAAGAGTTTAGAAGCTTGGTTCAAGAGCAAAACTTGGTTTATGATCAGCTGAGTCTCTAAACAGAACAGCAAAGGGCTTCATCGAACATTTAAAAAAGATTCAGATTGTTAGAATATCCAGAATTTATAGGAATGGTGGTGATTACTCTTATTTTCTAGAATGGAAATAACTGCACCATGTCTGTTTTATGAATTTAAGGGGCTAAAAAGTTTTGTTCTCGTTTTTCTATGATTAACCGAATGTATGTGAGAGTCCAAACAGACAGAAGGGTTACGGCCGAGCGCTGGACCTTCCAAAAAAGATGAGACAGGCTGGACCTGTGCCATACTAGTTAAGACCTGCCTGTGGATAACAGGTTCATTAAACTCTCACATACACAAACTCACACACGTTCGCACACATACACCCATTCACACACACATTCTTGAACTTGCTGCAAGATTAAACATTTGCATTAACTGACTCCAGCAACTCTGAGTCTCATTGAGAGACTTTTCTCAACAATTGGGTCCTCAAACCAGATCTCAACGTTTTTTCCGCTTTCCAGGGTCGGAGCTGAAACCGTGCACGGGGGAGTCCAGTACTCCTAATGAAAGACCCCCTGCTGAATTGCGGTAATTAGGGGCAAGTGTCCACTGAAAGGGGGAAACAGGGACGAGATCGTACTTTTGAATCAATGGCCAGAAGCCATTGGCAGTGCAGGCATCAACAATAATGGTGTTATTTCACCCATTAACACTTAAGGTACCTCATGCAGTGGCTGTGATATGGTTACTTAACAAAATATCTTTACCAGACATCTCTCCTACATAACAGTTCTTCTTTCACAGCCACACCTTGTTGTCGAGAGATGTGCTACACTTAATCCATCCACACTGCTACCTACCCCACAGATGGAAAGCCTCATGATTGCATGTCAGAAATAACCATCAGTGTTTTACCCAGGCCAGACTTAACTGATATACGTTATGAAAATGCAGAAATAACTATATTTATTCAACAGGTCAAGCAAAAAACCCTGATGGCACAAATGCTACAGGATTTGCAGTAGTAACAGAAACTGAAGTTTTCTTAAAACAACCACTACCAAAAAATTACTCTGTTCAAGCAGTCGAATTGGTAGCTTTAACTGAAGCTTGTAAATTAAATAACAAAAAGGTTGTTAACGTTTACACTGACAGTCAGTATGCCTTCTCAACTGTACATGTGTTAACACAGCATTGGAAAAACAGGTATGTTGACATCCACAGCTAAATGTATAAACTACAAATATTTTAGCATTATTAGATGTTATTCAATTGCCATCTACAATAGACTCGTATGAATGACCGGAAGGAAAACCATACTGCCAAAGAATTTGTTTAAATATGCTGCAGTATTGAGCCACGGACCATGTCATGTCTCAACAGGAGGGATGGAAGCAATAATGAACAAGGTTTTTACAGCATATGGTTTTACTAATTATTGAATTTTTTTTTTTAGAATAAATAAATGAATAAAGTTTTGTCTAGCAGGTCAAATATGTGCAAAATACATTCCACAGGGCAATCTAAGACCAAAACGAAGATAATTCCCTAAGCCAGTGTATCTTTTTCAACATATTTGTTTGTATTTCATTATTTCATTATTGTGTAGATTTCATTGAACTAAATTAATGTTAAGGGAAACGATTCTGCTCAGTGACAACAGAGGTTTTTACCAAATGGTCTGAAATATTTCCATGTGCACAAGCAGATGCACTCTCAGTAGCAAAATCACGCGTAAAATAACTCATTTCTAGATTTGAAATTCCTGAAAAGATCTTCAGTGATAATTTGACACACTTTGTAAACTATGTCATCTCACTGATGGCAAAGAACTTAAAATAGATCTTAGAAACCACTGTGATATAGAAGGTTTCGCTAACACATTGGAATTGTTTTACTATTTACATATGCATGTGCAGTGAAGAATTGCTTGCTGCTGATAAATGCAAAGAAGAACAGCTTACACATAGATGCTCACATATAGGCTGCTGAATGCAATGAAGACCTGCTTATCCAGTAAAGTTCAATGTCAATGTGTAATATTCAATTAGGATTTGCAAAACAGTGAAGTTAAACAATGAATGGGTCCATAGTCGGTATGAGAAGACTACAGGAATATTTACCTGGGTGTACGTTCAAACAGAGATGAGAAAATTGCGATAAATTATTGTTTGTTTGTTTGTTAGTATGTATATGAATGTTATGTGTATAAACTGTGTTGAGTTGTAGTTACTCAGTAGTGTCTCAGTGAAACAACCGACGGGGGAAGCCTTGCGGTGACAACAAAAGCAGTGTTTTACTGATCAGTCAAGTTGCTCCAGTGTACTCCATACAAACTGGTTGGCTACTGAAGGGATAGAAAATGGGGAATACTTGTTTTAAAGCAAACAAATAATTAGATGGGAAAAATACATGTTTTAACGGGACCCAGACAATATTAAATACTCAGACAGATGGGAGAAGAAGTGTAGTTTTGTAGGAAATCACAAAATTATTACATAAAATTAGTGAAATCAATTGAAGAATGCCTTTCTGAAGAGCTGTTTACCACAGATGAGCAGCTTTGCGACCAAGCACATTGTAGATCGCTTTACTGCCAAAATGATCTAGTTTAATGGATTGGTTTAGACATGCATAACAGCATTTTAAGAACAAAGAGAGAAACAAAAAGGGACAACGCTTCATGGTGGAAGGTGATGTATAAATAACTGTGTATATGATGAAGGAGAGACCATTTGAGCAGCACAGCCATTTCGCAGCACAGGGACAGCAGTCCAAGTTAAAGGATCTCCCACGTGGTATCACCTGTCACACTGTGTCAAGGCATCAAAAGAAGAAAAAATCACCAAACTCAAGGACAAAGAGACGAAGACTCCGGTGAACAAAGAGAGAGGACTTACAAACCAGAAATACAAAAGGATGCTCGATATCAAGATCCAGAAGAAGAGGCTAACAATGCCACGAACACTTACGATGCTGGGAATGATGCCAGCAATGAACAGAGAAGAAGATTCAGTGTCATCAATCTGCAACACGTGCCTCTAATGAGGGGGTGAATATAGAATCCTCAATGATTACAACGTCTCTGGGAACTGTGACAACAACAAGGTTTAAACCATTTTGATATATATTGTAACCTATTGGCTAAGGAATAGTGCTGAAAATTAGGTAAATCTAATCCACCACTGTCCTTGGTCTTCTGTAGGGTTTTTAAACTAATACGTGGTGGTTTGTTTTTCCACAGAAATTTGGAGATGCATGAATCTAGTGACTTAAACCAAGTAGCAAATGGTTTTATGGGGATCATTGAGAACAAATAGTTAACTTTTGGTAGTATCATCATTTTAATGGTTGTAACTCTCCCCATAAGTGATATAGGTAAGGATTTCCAACGAGAGAGATCGTCCTCTACTCTCTTTAATAATTGCACATAATTTAGCTTTGTTAGCTCTGAGAGCCTGGAGGAAATGTTTATGCCTAAATATCTAATATTTCCTGACTGTAAAGTGATCGCAGGTATATTCTGGACCCTACAGTTAATGGGCAGAACTGTGGTCTTAGACCATTTGATAGAGTAGTCAGAAAGTGCCGAGAATTTATTTATGAGTGTGATCGTGTGAGTGAGAGACGTCTCTGAGTTCTGAAGGAAAAATAATACATCATCAGCATAAAGACTTATTTTATGCTCAATATTTTGGGGTTGGATGCCTTTAATATTTCTATCTTGTCTGATAGCAGCTGCTAAAGGTTTGATGAAAATAGCAAAAAGTGAGGGAGAAAGTGAGCAACCCTGTCTTGTACCTCTCTGCAGACTGAAGCTTGGAGAAGTTTGATCATTTGTCCTGACACTTGCATTTGGGGAGCTATATAATATCCTTATCCAGTTGATGAAGTGTGACCCAAACCCGAATTTGTTTTATGCTGCGAATAAAAATTTCCAGTTCCCTCCATTAAATGCTTTTTCTGCATCTAGAGAGTCGATTGTGGTTTCCAAGTTGTTGATGGTAGAATAGTCTATGAGATTAACGATGCGGTTTGTGAACGAACTGTTGTGCCTACTGCTCTTCAGCCTGTCAAATGAAACGTAGAATTTAAAACGTGACAAATGAACGAAGACCCAAGGAGTTGAGTCGTAAACTAATCAATACTGTTTCCTGTGCGAGGACCCGTCAGTCGAGGAGTTGAGTCATGAACGAATCAATACTGTTTCCTGTCCTGCTGACTGAGCTTATGAAGCTGCCGCCTGCCATGTGGTGAGGAAGGGTACTGCATGAAAATGAACGAATCACTCACTGAGACAACTCGTTACTCCCGAGTCATATAAAAAATTTGTTCATATCGAACAAATCGCTCACGAACGACACTTCACTATCTATTTGACGAGTTATGCATGAATTCGGATTTTGCAATAAAATTAATTCCTTCTCTCAAACCAAGTTCAAACTGCTTTGTCCTTCATATTTATCTATTTCTAATCTAGTTTCAACAATAAACAACCCCACATCATATTTGCTCTTCGCCCAAAGATCATTGGGCACTTCAGCCAACATGGGTATCGAAGACAAATCTTTTTCAGATTAAAAACATGCTTCAAAATGTGATTCTGTGGTAGGAATTAATTCCACAGTTCTTTGACAATGCATTGTACTCAAAAATGTTTTTTTGTATGCTGACAATCGTTCAGAAAACATCAAATTTGGATCAGCAGGTGAAACGGTCCAATCCGTTTCTTTCTGACATGTAGCAACAAACTCTCCCACACCTTGTCAATGCCAGTGTGTAGGTTTGGCCAAGGAAATGTGAGGGCGAGTACCACAAACATTAAAAAAATCGAATTGCTCTGGAGTGAGCGACACAGCCAATAAAGTAGGCGCACATATTTTTTCACTTCTTCTCATAGTCATTGTCAGGCCCCAAAGAAATGTGTGATGTTCAGTGCAAATCAGCAAGTTGCATGAAATCAGAAAGGGGTGAAACTAACGCTTTTGCTTCTTCCACTAGTTGTTGTGAAAAAGGAGAGCTGGGAAGTTTCCACTCATAAGCATATGTAAGTGCAGATGAATCAAACTGCACTGCTGTAAAAACTTTGTCAGGCTGTAACATAACGTTAACACCCTCTGGTGTAGAAGTTAAAATAATGCCTAATTTACACATGAGATCACAGCCCATCAGGTTAATGGGACACAACTCTGATAACAAAAATGAGTGTTTGAAGGAGAGCCCATCGGGAGTGACACACGCAATGGGCGATGTCATTTTCTCCTTCACAACCTGGCCTGATGCAGACATAGAGTAAACGTGGTTTCCACTTAACTTTGGAGGACAATCAACCTCCCCTGACGTCACTACTGATGAACATAAGTTCCTATATTCTGAGAGAAATATCTTTGCTCTAGGACGGAACTAGCATGCAAAACTTTACTACGTGAATCACAGTCGGCAAGCGTTTCTTCACTACACAGAGCAGGAAAAATGTGTGAGTGTGTTTGTGCTATCACCCATTAGTGGAGGCTCCGCTGCCGCGTGACGTCCAGAACCTGCCTCCCACCCTCAGTCAGCCTTTTGCCCAATTTCATCACTTTTCAGCTGTGGACACAGCCACAGTAAAAACAAATATTCGGATCATAGCTCTGGCGTGGCCCATTTCGACCTCCTCTCCCACACGTCCACGTCTTCAACTTCGGCCTCGTCCTCTGTTTACACCAACTGCGTAATACATGGTCATGGCTGCCAAATGCAGCTCCTTTTCACACTTGTCCCTTTTGGTTGTCTTACTCAACTTGGTTATGAGCATGGCGAGCATATCGGCGAACGTCAGCCAAACGAGGACCCTCACACCATCCCACGTAAATGTTCTTTACTTCAGTGGCGACATCTGGCATGAGGCCTTTAATTATTGCATTGCATGCAATACTCTCCCATGGTCCTGATTCATTACCCAAATCCCTTGGTCTCTGATGACCGCTGTGCTTGCTGACTTCCTCAAGGATGCGGTGTACAAAATCATCAGTCCCTTCACCGGGTTTCTGTTTGCAGGTGTAAATGTGGGACATATTGATTTTGGTTGGAAATTGAGTGGTGATGGCTTGACACAGTCTTTGGATGGCTGCTTAATATTGAGCGTTATCATTATGTCCTTGTTCACTGTTGGTAGGTCGCAAATCCAGTTGTAGCATACTGGCCTCTATTTTGCAGAGGTCGGTCAGTTTGAACTTTTTTGCCAATATGCGACGCAATTCAACCCCGGTCGGGCAGAATTGTGCGCAGAAATCTCGCAACTCGTCAGCAAAATGGGGTCCAGAAATCTCTGGATCTGGTAAGCATTGTTATGCTTCCATGATGTCAGTCTCAGTCCAGGGTCGATAAACCAGTAATGGTCCAGTGGGAACTGCAACTTTAACCATAGGCATGGTTTGAATCTGGTTTTGTTTTTTCTCACGTTTAGATCTCTGAAGTCCAGATTGTGGGTAAAGGATTTTTGTCACTTGCGTTAAAAGTTCTTGGGCAGGTACGCTGGAGAACCAAACGTCTTCCTTTTCCTCATCATCAGACCTATGTAACTGATGTTGTGAGAATGATGGAATTTCTTCCCGAGGGAGGATGGAAGAAGTCCCTTCTTCCCGAGAGCCAGAGGCTTGTGGCAGGGCTGGCTGTTGTTGTTGCAGGCGTCGTGGAGGGCAGGAGTCCAGGTCTGGATCCGGCACAGCGAGAGCGCTCAGGGTGGGGTAAAGAGGTGCAGAAGGAGAAAAAGTGTTATCAGTGGAATATGGTGGTGGTTTAAAAGAAGATTCAGTCTTAATCAGAGCTGAATTATGTTTTCGTCCACATACTAAATTATTATCATCATTCCGTCATGGCATTTGTTTAACATTTTCCTTTCTTTCTCTTAATACACTTTATTTTTTCCAACATTCTATACCTTTCTTACTTCTTATTTAAACTTAATTTTCTTTTTTTTGCTTCATCTCTTTCTCATATTTGTAAAAAACTTTTATTCTAATTTTCTTATTTCTAACATACTAAAAGAACCTTCAGGTGGAAAACCTCTGGACCATATTTCTTTTTCATTTCAACATGCTTAGGTCCCCCGGTAGGGTCAAAAGTCTGAGACCTACTGTTTCCCATTCTCAGACTTGGAATGGGGAAATATATTCCTTCACTCAAAGGACGTCTCCAATGAGGACCTTTAATCTGTACTCACACTTCTTCGGAGTACTTCACACTTCTTCGGACTGCTTCAAAAGTTTCACTTACCCATGAAATCTCTGTCTCACTAATGACACAACCGGGAAACCCTCTTTTATTCAAATAAAAACTAAAAAGCAGTCCTATCGTCTCAGACTATCATATTTAAAAAATGATCCCAGCGCTGGTATTCAGGAAAAGGACCTGCCAGTCCTCTCTCTCAGAAAAGGCCTTGGAGGTATGAGGCTGGAACAGCTACTTCAGTCCAGGCTGGCCATGCACTGCGGTCCGGTCCAGAGACACCAGTCGAGGGATCCTGTTCGTGACGCCAAAATTGTGGACATTGAAGGGCATGTTGAAGGTGTGAATGTCCGACCATAGTTGGTAAAAAGCGGGTAAGAAAAGGTTAAAATACCCGACTCTACACAATCAATAGCGGGAGCGGAGTTGTTCGGCTAAAAGAAGGTGTGAAAGTCCGACCATGGTTTGTAAAAAGCGGGTAAGAAAAGGTTCGAATGCCAAAATATACACCATCAAAAGCGGAAGCCGAGGTGTTCGGCTGCAAGTAGGTGTGAATGTCAGATCATAATTTGCAAAAAGCTGATGAGAAAGGTGTGAATGACCAACAAAAGTTGCTGAAAAATGTGATTCTGTGGTAGGAATTAATTCCACAGTTCTTTGACAATGCATTGTACTCAAAAATGTTTTTTTGTATGCTGACAATCGTTCAGAAAACATCAAATTTGGATCAGCAGGTGAAACGGTCCAATCTGTTTCTTTCTGACATGTAGCAACAAACTCTCCCACACCTTGTCAATGCCAGTGTGTAGGTTTGGCCAAGGAAATGTGAGGGCGAGCACCACAAACATTAAAAAAATCGAATTGCTCTGGAGTGAGCGACACAGCCAATAAAGTAGGCGCACATATTTTTTCACTACTGTTTCCCATTCTCAGACTTGGAATGGGGAAATATATTCCTTCACTCAAAGGACCTCTCCAATGACGGTGTGAATGACCGACAATAATTGCTGAAAAATGTGTTAGAAAAGGTAAGAATGCCAGACCATTCATCATCAAAAGCGGGAGTAGAGGTGTTCCGCTGTAAGATGGTGCGAATGTCCGACCATAGTTGGTAAAAAGCGGGTAAAAAAAGGTTCAAATGCCCGAATATATACCATCAAAAGCGGAAGCGGAGGTGTTCGGCTGCAAGAAGGTGTGAATGTCCGACCAAAGTTTGTAAAAAGCAGTTAAGAAAAGGTTCGAATATCCAACCAAACAATCAAAAGTGGGAGCAGAGCTGTTCGACTGCAAGTAGGTGTGAATGTCCACCCATAATTCCTGAAAAATGGGTAAGAAAAGGTGCGAATGCCCAACCATACATCATCAAAAGAAGAAGTGGATGTGTTCTGCTACAAGAAGGTTTGAATGTCCGACCATAGTTTGTAAAAAGTGGGTAAGAAAAAGTTCGAATGCCCGAACATACACCATCAAAAGAGGGAGCGGAGGTGTTCCGCTGTAAGACAGTGTGAATGTCCGACCATAATTGGTAAAAAGCGGGTAAGAAAAGGTTAAAATACCCGACTGTACACAATCAATAGCGGGAGCGGAGTTGTTCGGCTACAAGAAGGTGTGAAAGTCCGACCATGGTTTGTAAAAGGCGGGTAAGACAAGGTGCGAATGCCCGACAATGTATGATCAAAAGAGGGAGCGGAGGTGTTCGGCTGCAAGGTCTGAATTTCCAACAATAATTTGTAAACACCGTTGAAGAAAAGCCTCGAAAGCCCGACTATACACCATCAAAAGCGGGAGCAGAGGTGTTCAGCTGCAAGAAGGTCTGAATGTCCACCAATAATTACTGAAAAATGGGTAAGAAAAGGTGTGAATGCCCAACTATACATCATAAAAAGCAGAAGTGGATGTATTCGGCCACAAGAAGGTTTGAATGTCCGACCATAGTTTGTAAAAGGCGGGTAAGAAAAGGTTTGAATGCCCGAACATACACAATCAAAAGAGGGAGCGGAGGTGTTCCGCTGTAAGAAGGTGTGAATGTCCGACCATAGTTGGTAAAAAGCGGGTAAGAAAAGGTTAAAATACCCGACTCTACACAATCAATAGCGGGAGCGGAGTTATTCGGCTAAAAGAAGGTGTGAAAGTCCGACCATGGTTTGTAAAAAGCGGGTAAGAAAAGGTTCGAATGCCAAAATATACACCATCAAAAGCGGAAGCCGAGGTGTTCGGCTGCAAGTAGGTGTGAATGTCAGATCATAATTTGCAAAAAGCTGATGAGAAAGGTGTGAATGACCGACAATAATTGCTGAAAAATGTGTTAGAAAAGGTAAGAATGCCGGACCATTCATCATCAAAAGCGGGAGAAGAGGTGTTCGGCTGCAAGAAGCTGTGAATGTCCAGCCATAATTACCTAAAAACGGGTAAGAAAAGGTAGTATTGCCAGACCATAAATTATCAAAACAGGGAGCGGAGGTGTTCCGCTGAAAGAAGGTGTGAATGTCCGACCATAATTGGTAAAAAGCGGGTAAGAAAAGGTTAAAATACCCGACTGTACACAATCAATAGCGGGAGCGGAGTTGTTTGGCTACTAAAAGGTGTGAAAGTCCGACCATGGTTTGTAAAAAGCGGGTAAGAAAAGGTTCGAATGCCAAAATATACACCATCAAAATAGGGAGCGGAGGTGTTCAGCTGCAAGAAGGTCTGAATGTCCATCAATAATTGCGAGAAAACATGAAAAAAAAATTTCGAATATCCAACCGCACATGATCATAAGTGGGAGAGGAGGTGTTCAGCTGCAAGAAGGTTTGAATGTCCGACCCTAGTTTGTAAAAAGCGGGTAAGAAAAGGTTCAAATGCCCGAACATACACCATCAAAAGAGGCAGCGGAGGTGTTCCGCCATAAGAAGGTGTGAATGTCCGACCGTAGTTGGTAAAAAGTGGGTAAGAAAAGGTTAAAAAACCCGACTGTACACAATCAATAGCGGGAGCGGAGTTGTTCGGCTACAAGAAGGTGTGAAAGTCCGACCATGGTTTTTAAAACGCGGGTAAGACAAGGTGCGAATGCCCGACAATGTATGATCAAAAGAGGGAGCGGAGATTTTAGGCTGCAAGGTCTGAATTTCCAACCATAATTTGTAAACACCGTTGAAGAAAAGCCTCCAAAGCCCGACTATACACCATCAAAAGCGGGAGCGGAGGTATTCAGCTGCAAGAAGGTCTGAATGTCCACCAATAATTACTGAAAAATGGGTAAGAAAAGGTATGAATGCCCAACTATACATCATCAAAAGCAGAAGTGGATGTGTTCGGCCACAAGAAGGTTTGAATGTCCGACCATAGTTTGTAAAAGGCGGGTAAGAAAAGGTTCGAATGCCCGAACATACACAATCAAAAGAGGGAGCGGAGGTGTTTCGCTGTAAGAAGGTGTGAATGTCCGACCATAGTTGGTAAAAAGCTGGTAAGAAAAGGTTAAATTACCCGACTCTACACAATCAATAGCAGGAGCGGAGTTGTTCGGCTAAAAGAAGGTGTGAAAGTCCGACCATGGTTTGTAAAAAGCGGGTAAGAAAAGGTTCGAATGCCAAAATATACACCATCAAAAGCGGAAGCCGAGGTGTTCGGCTGCAAGTAGGTGTGAATGTCAGATCATAATTTGCAAAAAGCTGATGAGAAAGGTGTGAATGACCGACAATAATTGCTGAAAAATGTGTTAGAAAAGGTAAGAATGCCGGACAATTCATCATCAAAAGCGGGAGAAGAGGTGTTCGGCTGCAAGAAGCTGTGAATGTCCAGCCATAATTACCTAAAAACGGGTAAGAAAAGGTAGTATTGCCAGACCATAAATGATCAAAACAGGGAGCGGAGGTGTTCCGCCGAAAGAAGGTGTGAATGTCCGACCATAATTGGTAAAAAGCGGGTAAGAAAAGGTTAAAATACCCGACTGTACACAATCAATAGCGGGAGCGGAGTTGTTTGGCTACTAAAAGGTGTGAAAGTCCGACCATGGTTTGTAAAAAGCGGGTAAGAAAAGGTTCGAATGCCAAAATATACACCATCAAAAGCGGAAGCCGAGGTGTTCGGCTGCAAGTAGGTGTGAATGTCAGATCATAATTTGCAAAAAGCTGATGAGAAAGGTGTGAATGACCGACAATAATTGCTGAAAAATGTGTTAGAAAAGGTAAGAATGCCGGACAATTCATCATCAAAAGCGGGAGAAGAGGTGTTCGGCTGCAAGAAGCTGTGAATGTCCAGCCATAATTACCTAAAAACGGGTAAGAAAAGGTAGTATTGCCAGACCATAAATGATCAAAACAGGGAGCGGAGGTGTTCCGCCGAAAGAAGGTGTGAATGTCCGACCATAATTGGTAAAAAGCGGGTAAGAAAAGGTTAAAATACCCGACTGTACACAATCAATAGCGGGAGCGGAGTTGTTCGGCTACTAAAAGGTGTGAAAGTCCGACCATGGTTTGTAAAAAGCGGGTAAGAAAAGGTTCGAATGCCAAAATATACACCATCAAAAGAGGGAGCGGAGGTGTTCAGCTGAATGTCCATCAATAATTGCTAGAAAAAATTTCGAATATCCAACCGCACATGATCATAAGTGGGAGAGGACGTGTTCAGCTGCAAGAAGGTGTGAATGTCCACCCATAATTCCTCAAAAATGGGTAAAAAAAAAGGTGCGAATGCCTAACCATACATCATCAAAAGAGGGAGCGGAGGTGTTCCGCTGTAAGACGGTGTGAATGTCCGATCATAGTTGGTAAAAAGCGGGTAAGAAAAGGTTAAATTACCCGACTGTACACAATCAAAAGAGGGAGCGGAGTTGTTCAGCTAAGAGAAGGTGTGAAAGTCCGACCTTGGTTTGTAAAAAGCGGGTAAGAAAAGGTTCGTATGCCCGAATATACACCATCAAAAGCGGAAGCGGAGGTGTTCGGCTGCAAGATATTGTGAACGTCCGACCAAAGTTTGTAAAAAGCAGTTAAGAAAAGGTTCGAATATCTAACCAAACATAATCAAAAGCGGGAGCAGAGCTGTTCGACTGGAAGTAGGTGTGAATGTCAGATCATAATTTGCAAAAAGCTGATGAGAAAGGGTGAGAATGCCCGACTATACACCATCAAATGCGGTAGCGGAGTTGTTCGGCTGTGAGTAGGTGTGAATCTCCAACCATAATTGCTGAAAAATGTGTTAGAAAAGGTAAAAATGCCGGTCCATACATCATCAAAATCGGGAGAGGTGGTGTTCAGCTGCAAGAAGGTCTAAATGTCCATCAATAATTGCTAGAAAACATGAAAGAAAATTTTCGAAAATCAAACCGCACATGATCATAAGTGGGAGAGGAGGTGTTCAACTGCAAGAAGGTGTGAATGTCCACCCATAATACCTGAAAAATGGGTAAAAAAAAGGTGCGAATGCCCAACCATACATCATCAAAAGCAGGAGTGCATGTGTTCGGCTACAAGAAGGTGTGAACGTGCAACCAAAGTTTGTAAAAAGCAGTTAAGAAAAGGTTCGAATATCCAACCATACATAATCAAAAGCGGGAGCAGAGCTGTTCGACTAAAAGTAGGTGTGAATGTCAGATCATAATTTGCAAAAAGCTGATGAGAAAGGGTGAGAATGCCCGACTATACACCATCAAATGCGGTAGCGGAGTTGTTCGGCTGTGAGTAGGTGTGAATCTCCAACCATAATTGCTGAAAAATGTGTTAGAAAAGGTAAAAATGCCGGTCCATACATAATCAAAATCGGGAGAGGTG
This sequence comes from Leuresthes tenuis, assembly GCF_036924035.1. NCBI lineage: Eukaryota > Metazoa > Chordata > Actinopteri > Atheriniformes > Atherinopsidae > Leuresthes > Leuresthes tenuis. The sequence goes on from NW_027325377.1 coordinate 12,412,073, forward strand.
GTGTTCAGCTGCAAGAAGGTCTAAATGTCCATCAATAATTGCTAGAAAACATGAAAGAAAATATTCGAAAATCAAACCACACATGATCATAAGTGGGAGAGGAGGTGTTCAGCTGCAAGAAGGTGTGAATGTCCACCCATAATACCTGAAAAATGGGTAAAAAAAAGGTGCGAATGCCCAACCATACATCATCAAAAGCAGGAGTGCATGTGTTCGGCTACAAGAAGGTGTGAACGTCCAACCAAAGTTTGTAAAAAGCAGTTAAGAAAAGGTTCGAATATCCAACCATACATAATCAAAAGCGGGAGCAGAGCTGTTCGACTGCAAGTAGGTGTGAATGTCAGATCATAATTTGCAAAAAGCTGATGAGAAAGGGTGAGAATGCCCGACTATACACCATCAAATGCGGGAGCGGAGTTGTTCGGCTGTGAGTAGGTGTGAATCTCCGACCATATTTGCTGAAAAATGTGTTAGAAAAGGTAAGAATGCCGGTCCATACATCATCAAAAGCGAGAGAGGTTGTGTTCGGCTGCAAGTAGGTGTGAATGTCCAGCCATAATTACTCACAAACGGGTAAGAAAAGGTAGTATTGCCAGACCATATATGATCAAAACAGGGAGCGGAGGTGGTTCAGCTGCAAGAAGGTTTGAATGTCCGACTAAAGTTCAAATATATTAACAAAAGCGGGAGGAGAGGTCTTCGGATGAGAGTGGTTGAAAATTTCCAACCATAATGTATAAAATGCGGTGAAAAAAAGGTGTGATAGAACACTAAAAGGTGGAGCGGAAGTGTTCGGCTGCAAGAAGGTGTGAATGTCCGACTATATTTGGTAAAAAGCAGGTGAAGCAAGGTCTGAATGCCCAACCTTACATCATCAAAAGCGAGATCAGAGGTGTTTGGCTGCAAGAAGGCCATAGTTTGCCAAAAGCAGGTAAGGTGCGAATGTCCGACTAAATATCAACAAAATTTGGGGCAGAGGTCTTCGGATGCAAGTGGGTGTGAATATCCCACCATACAAGTATGGTGGAGAGGAAGCTGTGAATGGCCGACCATAGTAAAAGGCGGGTGAGAGAAGGTGCGAATGTCAAACCATACATAATCAAAACAGGGAGCGGAGGTGTTCTGCTGTAAGAAGGTGTGAATGTCCAACCATAGTTGGTAAAAAGCGGGTAAGAAAAGGTTAAAATACCCGACTGTACACAATCAATAGCGGGAGCGGAGTTGTTCGGCTACTAAAAGGTGTGAAAGTCCGACCATGGTTTGTAAAAAGCGGGTACGAAAAGGTGCGAATGTCCGACAATGTATGATCAAAAGAGAGAGCGGAGGTTTTCGGATACAAGAAGGTTTGAATGTCCCACCATAGTTTGTAAAAAGCGGGTAAGAAAAGGTTCGAAAGCCCGACTATACACCATCAAAAGCGGGAGCAGAGGTGTTCCGCTGTAAGACGGTGTGAATGTCCGACCATAGTTGGTAAAAAGCGGGTAAGAAAAGGTTAAAATACCCGACTGTACACAATCAATAACGGGAGCGGAGTTGTTTGGCTACAAGAAGGTGTGAAAGTCACACCATGGTTTGTAAAAACCGGGAAGAAAAGGCTCGAAAGCCCGACTATACACAATCAAAAAGAAGGTTTGAATGTCCATCAATAATTGCTTTAAAACAAGAAAGTAAATTTTCGAATATCAAACCGTACATGATCATAAGCGGGAGAGGAGGTGTTCCGCTGTAAGACGGTGTGAATGTCCGACCATAGTTGGTAAAAAGCGGGTAAGAAAAGGTTAAAATACCCAACTGTACACAATCAATGGCGGGAGCGGAGTTGTTCGGCTACTAAAAGGTGTGAAAGTCCGACCCTGGTTTGTAAAAGCGGGTAAGAAAAGGTTCGAATGCCCGAACATACACCATCAAAAGAGGGAGCGGAGGTGTTCCGCTGTAAGACGGTGTGAATGTCCGATCATAGTTGGTAAAAAGCGGGTAAGAAAAGGTTAAAATACCCGACTGTACACAATCAAAAGAGGGAGCGGAGTTGTTCAGCTAAGAGAAGGTGTGAAAGTCCGACCATGGTTTGTAAAAAGCGGGTAAGAAAAGGTTCGTATGCCCGAATATACACTATCAAAACCGGAAGTGTAGGTGTTCGGCTGCAAGAAGGTGTGAACGTCCGACCAAAGTTTGTAAAAAAGCAGTTAAGAAAAGGTTCGAATATCTAACCAAACATAATCAAAAGCGGGAGCAGAGCTGTTCGACTGCAAGTAGGTGTGACTGTCAGAGAATAATTTGCAAAAAGCTGATGAGAAAGGGTGAGAAATCCCGACTATACACCATCAAATGCGGTAGCGGAGTTGTTCGACTGTGAGTAGGTGTGATTCTCCAACCATAATTGCTGAAAAATGTGTTAGAAAAGGTAAGAATGCCGGTCCATACATCATCAAAAGCGGGAGAGGTGGTGTTCGGCTGCAAGTAGGTGTGAATGTCCATTAATAATTGCTTTAAAACATGAAAGAAAATTTTCGAATATCAAACCTTACATGATCATTAGCGGGAGCGGAGGTGTTCAGCTGCAAGAAGATGTGAATATCCACCCATAATTACTGAAAAATGGGTAGGAAAAGATGCGAATGTCCAACCATAAATCATCAAAAGCAGGAGTGGAGTTGTTCAGCTACAAGAAGGTATGAAAGTCCAACCATGGTTTGTAAAAAGCGGGTAAGAGAAGGTTCAAATACTGAAAAATGTGTTAGAAAAGGTAAGAATGCCGGACCATATATCATCAAAAGCGGGAGAGGTTGTGTTCGGCTGCAAGAAGGTGTGAATGTCCAGCCATAATTACTCACAAACGGGTAAGAAAAGGTACTATTGCCAGACCATATATGATCAAAACAGGGAGCGGAGGTGGTTCAGCTGCAAGAAGGTTTGAATGTCCGACTAAAGTTTGTAAAAAGCGGGTAAGACAAGGTGTGAATGCCCGACAATGTATGATCAAAAGAGGTGCGGAGGTTTTCAGCTGCAAGAAGGTCTGAATATCCACCCATAATTACTGAAAAATGGGTAAGAAAAGGTGCGAAAGCCCAACCGCACATGATCATAAGTGGATGAGAAGGTGTTCGACTGCAAGTAGGTGTGAATGTAAGATCATAATTTGTAAAAAGCGGGTAAGAAAAGGTAAGAATGCCCAACCATAAATTATCAAAAGTGGCAGCAGAGTTTTGGCTGGTATTTATCAATGTCTAGATAGATTTCAACAAAAAACAACGTTGTACTTTGCAGTAAAAGAAAGTGCAAATCAAAAGTTTTAGGAATCCGAGAATAAGCTTATTTTCATGAGTTCTGCACGATTTCGGATTTTATGTATAAAATGAATTTCTTCACGCAAACTAAGTTAACACTGCTTTGTCCTTCATATGTACCCATTTCTACATATATTTCAAGCATAAACTTCCTCATATTACCCTGAATGAGAAAGAGCCACACTTGTGATTAAGCCATACCTCCCTTTTGAGGAGTTCTGCATGATTCAAGTGTAGTATCTGTTCTTATCAGTTTAATGTCTGATGTGTCCTCTATGCGAGGACTACATATTAAATGGATTTGTATCAATAGGAGTTGAAAAAGGAGCTTGCTCCGTTCACTCCAAGCATCGACCCGGTACTGTAGTGCCCCTGGGAACGGTGCGCTCTCCTCTGCTCTTGTGAAAAAGCAAACAGCGGTGCAGGATGGAAGTTTCAGGGAGCCCAAGATGAAACTTTCTTTTAGTCTGCTGAGAAAAGAGAGTGAATGCGAAGTAGACTTTAACACGGCTCTGGGAGCGAGCCGAGTGCGGGCTAACCAGGCGAATTGCTTGAACGAAACGCGACACCGAATGAGCGGTCAGAACAAAGCCTCAATACGGTGTTCCTGTGGTGTTTTTATAAAATGCGGTGAAAAAAAAGGTGTGAATGCCCCATAGAAAACTAAAAGGTGGAGCGGAAGTGTTCGGCTGCAAGAAGGTGTGAATGTCCGACTATATTTGGTGAAAAGCAGGTGAAGCAAGGTCTGAATGCCCAACCTTACATCATCAAAAGCGAGATCAGAGGTTTTTGGCTGCAAGAAGGCCATAGTTTGCCAAAAGTGGGTAAGGTGCGAATGACCGACTAAATATCAACAAAAGTGGGGGCGGAGGTCTTCGGATGCAAGTGGGTGTGAATATCCCACCATAGAAGTATGGTGGAGAGGAAGCTGTGAATGGCCGACCATAGTTTGCAAAAAGCGGGTGAGAAAAGGTGCGAATGTCCAACCATACATGATCAAAACAGGGAGCGGAGGTGTTTGGCTGCGACAAGGTGTGAATGTCCACCCATAATTAATGAAAAGCGGGCAACAAGTAGGTTCGAATGCCCAACCATACATCATCAAAAGCAGGAGTGGATGTGTTCGGCTACAAGAAGGTTTGAATGTCCGAGCATAGTTTGTAAAAAGCTGGTAAGAAAAGGTTCGAATGCCTGAACATACATCATCAAAAGCAGGACTGGATGTGTTCGGCTACAAGAAGGTTTGAATGTCCGACCATAGTTGGTAAAAAGTGGGTATGAAAAGGTTCGAATGCCCAAGTTCGGCTGAAAAAAACTGTGTTCGGCTGCAAAAAGGTGTGAATGTTTGACTAAAGTTTGTAAGACAAGGTTTGAATGCCTGACAATGTATGATCAAAAGCGGGAGCGGAGGTGTTCAGCTGCAAGAAGGTCTAAATGTCCATCATTAATTGCTAGAAAACATGAAAGAAAATTTTCGAAAATCAATCTGCACATGATCATAAGTGGGAGAGGAGGTGTTCAGCTGCAAGAAGGTGTGAATGTCCTACCATAATTGCTGAAAAATGTGTTAGAAACGGTGCCAATGCCCAACCATACATCATCAAAAGAAGAAGTGGATGTGTTCTGCTACGAGAAGGTTTGAATGTCCGACCATAGTTTGTAAAAAGCGGGTAAGAAAAAGTTCGAATGCCCGAACATACACCATCAAAAGAGGGAGCGGAGGTGTTCCGCTGTAAGATGCTGCGAATGTCCGACCATAGTTGGTAAAAAGCGGGTAAGAAAAGGTTAAAAAACCGGACTGTACACAATCAATAGCGGGAGCGGAGTTGTTCGGCTACAAGAAGGTCTGAATGTCCATTAATAATTTCTAGAAAACATGAAAAAAAAATTTCGAATATCCAACCGCACATGATCATAAGTGGGAGAGGAGGTGTTCAGCTGCAAGAAGGTGTGAATGTCCACCCATAATTCCTCAAAAATGGGTAAAAAAAAAAGGTGCGAATGCCCAACCATACATCATCAAAAGCAGGACTGGATGTGTTCGGCTACAAGAAGGTGTGAATGTCCGACCATAGTTGGTAAAAAGTGGGTATGAAAAGGTGCGAATGCCCAAATTCGGCTGCAAAAAACTGTGTTCGGCTGCAAAAAGGTGTGAATGTTCGACTAAAGTTTGTAAAAAGCGGGTAAGACAAGGTGCGAATGCCTGACAATGTATGATCAAAAGCGGGAGCGGAGGTGTTCAGCTGCAAGAAGGTCTAAATGTCCATCATTAATTGCTAGAAAACATGAAAGAAAATTTTCGAAAATCAATCTGCACATGATCATAAGTGGGAGAGGAGGTGTTCAGCTGCAAGAAGGTGTGAATATCCTACCATAATTGCTGAAAAATGTGTTAGAAACGGTAAGAATCCCGGACCATACCTCATCAAAAGCTAGAGAGGTGGTGTTCGGCTACAAGTAGGTGTGAATGTCTGACTAAAGTTCAAATATATTAACAAAAGCGGGAGGAGAGGTCTTCGGATGAGTGGTTGAGAATTTCCAACCATAATCTATAAAATGCGGTGAAAAAAAAAGGTGTGATAGAAACCTAAAAGGTGGAGCGGAAGTGTTCGGCTGCAAGAAGGTGTGAATGTCCATCTATAGTTGGTGAAAAGCAGGAAAAGCAAGGTCTGAATGCCCAATCTTACATCATCAAAAGCGAGATCAGAGGTGTTTGGCGGCAAGAAAACGGGTAAGGTGTGAATGACCGACTAAATATCAACAAAAGTGGGGGCGGAGATCTTCGGATGCAAGTGGGTGTGAATATCCCACCATACAAGTATGGTGGAGAGGAAGCTGTGAATGGCCGACCATAGTTTGCAAAAAGCGGGTGAGAAAAGGTGCGAATGTCCAACCATACATGATCAAAACAGGGAGCGGAGGTGTTTGGCTGCGACAAGGTGTGAATGTCCACCCATAATTAATGAAAAGCGGGCAACAAGTAGGTTCGAATGCCCAACCATACATCAACAAAAGCAGGAGTGGATGTGTTTGGCTACAAGAAGGTTTGAATGTCCGAGCATAGTTTGTAAAAAGCGGGTAAGAAATGGTGCGAATGCCCGACAAAGTATGATCAAAAGAGGGAGTGGAGGTTTTCGGCTACAAGAAGGTTTGAATGTCCGAGCATAGTTTGTAAAAAGCTGGTAAGAAAAGGTGCGAATGCCTGAACATACATCATCAAAAGCAGGACTGGATGTGTTCGGCTACAAGAAGGTTTGAATGTCCGACCATAGTTGGTAAAAAGTGGGTATGAAAAGGTTCGAATGCCCAACTTCGGCTGAAAAAAACTGTGTTCGGCTGCAAAAAGGTGTGAATGTTTGACTAAAGTTTGTAAGACAAGGTTCGAATGCCTGACAATGTATGATCAAAAGCGGGAGCGGAGGTGTTCAGCTGCAAGAAGGTCTAAATGTCCATCATTAATTGCTAGAAAACATGAAAGAAAATTTTCGAAAATCAATCTGCACATGATCAAAAGTGGGAGAGGAGGTGTTCAGCTGCAAGAAGGTGTGAATGTCCTACCATAATTGCTGAAAAATGTGTTAGAAACGGTAAGAATGCCGGACCATACATCATCAAAAGCTAGAGAGGTGGTGTTCGGCTGCAAGTAGGTGTGAATGTCTGACTAAAGTTCAAATATATTAACAAAAGCGGGAGGAGAGGTCTTCGGATGAGTGGTTGAGAATTTCCAACCATAATCTATAAAATGCGGTGAAAAAAAAGGTGTGATAGAAACCTAAAAGGTGGAGCGGAAGTGTTCGGATGCAAGAAGGTGTGAATGTCCGTCTATAGTTGGTGAAAAGCAGGAAAAGCAAGGTCTGAATGCCCAATCTTACATCATCAAAAGCGAGATCAGAGGTGTTTGGCTGCAAGAAAACGGGTAAGGTGTGAATGACCAACTAAATATCAACAAAAGTGGGGGCGGAGGTCTTCGGATGCAAGTGGGTGTGAATATCCCACCATACAAGTATGGTGGAGAGGAAGCTGTGAATGTCCGACCATGGTTTGTAAAACGCGGGTAAGACAAGGTGCGAATGTCCGACAATGTATGATCAAAAGAGGGAGCGGAGGTGTTCGGCTGCAAGGTCTGAATTTCCAACCATAATTTGTAAACACCGTTGAAGAAAAGCCTCGAAAGCCCGACTATACACCATCAAAAGCGGGAGCAGAGGTGTTCAGCTGCAAGAAGGTCTGAATGTCCACCAATAATTACTGAAAAATGGGTAAGAAGAGGTGTGAATGCCCAACTATACATCATCAAAAGCAGAAGTGGATGTGTTCGGCCACAAGAAGGTTTGAATGTCCGACCATAGTTTGTAAAAGGCGGGTAAGAAAAGGTTTGAATGCCCGAACATACACAATCAAAAGAGGGAGCGGAGGTGTTTCGCTGCAAGAAGGTGTGAATGTCCGAGCATAGTTTGTAAAAAAAGGGTAAGAAAAGGTTCGAATGCCCGAACATACACCATCAAAAGAGGGAGCGGAGGTGTTCCGCTGTAAGAAGGTGTGAATGTCCAACCATAGTTGGTAAAAAGCGGGTAAGAAAAGGTTAAAATACCCGACTCTACACAATCAATAGCGGGAGCGGAGTTGTTCGGCTAAAAGAAGGTGTGAAAGTCCGACCATGGTTTGTAAAAAGCGGGTAAGAAAAGGTTCGAATGCAAAAATATACACCATCAAAAGCGGAAGCCGAGGTGTTCGGCTGCAAGTAGGTCTGAATGTCCACCCATAATTAATGAAAAGCGGGCAACAAGTAGGTTCGAATGCCCAACCATACATCAACAAAAGCAGGAGTGGATGTGTTTGGCTACAAGAAGGTTTGAATGTCCGAGCATAGTTTGTAAAAAGCGGGTAAGAAAAGGTGCGAATGCCCGACAATGTATGATCAAAAGAGGGAGTGGAGGTTTTCGGCTACAAGAAGGTTTGAATGTCCAACCATAGTTTGTAAAAAGCAGGTAAGAAAAGGTGCGAATGCCCGAAAATACACCATCAAAAGAGGGAGCGGAGGTGTTCCGCTGTAAGATGGTGCGAATGTCCGACCATAGTTGGTAAAAAGCGGGTAAGAAAAGGTTCGAATGCCCGAATATATACCATCATAAGCGGAAGCGGAGGTGTTCGGCTGCAAGAAGGTGTGAACGTCCGACCAAAGTTTGTAAAAAGCAGTTAAGAAAAGGTTCGAATATCCAACCAAACATAATCAAAAGTGGGAGCAGAGCTGTTCGACTGCAAGTAGGTGTGAATTTCCACCCATAATTCCTGAAAAATGGGTAAGAAAAGGTGCCAATGCCCAACCATACATCATCAAAAGAAGAAGTGGATGTGTTCTGCTACAAGAAGGTTTGAATGTCCGACCATAGCTTGTAAAAAGTGGGTAAGAAAAAGTTCGAATGCTCGAACATACACCATCAAAATTGGGAGCGGAGGTGTTCCGCTGTAAGACGGTGTGAATGTCCGACCATAATTGGTAAAAAGCGGGTAAGAAAAGGTTAAAATACCCGACTGTACACAATCAATAGCGGGAGCGGAGTTGTTCGGCTACAAGAAGGTGTGAAAGTCCGACCATGGTTTGTAAAACGCGGGTAAGACAAGGTGCGAATGCCCGACAATGTATGATCAAAAGAGGGAGCGGAGGTGTTCGGCTGCAAGGTCTGAATTTCCAACCATAATTTGTAAACACCGTTGAAGAAAAGCCTCGAAAGCCCGACTATACACCATCAAAAGCGGGAGCAGAGGTGTTCAGCTGCAAGAAGGTCTGAATGTCCACCAATAATTACTGAGAAATGGGTAAGAAAAGGTGTGAATGCCCAACTATACATCATCACAAGCAGAAGTGGATGTGTTCGGCCACAAGAAGGTTTGAATGTCCGACCATAGTTTGTAAAAGGCGGGTAAGAAAAGGTTTGAATGCCCGAACATACACAATCAAAAGAGGGAGCGGAGGTGTTTCGCTGCAAGAAGGTGTGAATGTCCGAGCATAGTTTGTAAAAAGTGGGTAAGAAAAGGTTCGAATGCCAGAACATACACCATCAAAAGAGGGAGCGGAGGTTTTCCGCTGTAAGAAGGTGTGAATGTCCGACCATAGTTGGTAAAAAGCGGGTAAGAAAAGGTTAAAATACCCGACTCTACACAATCAATAGCGGGAGCGGAGTTGTTCGGCTAAAAGAAGATGTGAAAGTCCGACCATGGTTTGTAAAAAGCGGGTAAGAAAAGGTTCGAATGCAAAAATACACACCATCAAAAGCGGAAGCCGAGGTGTTCGGCTGCAAATAGGTGTGAATGTCCACCCATAATTAATGAAAAGCGGGCAACAAGTAGGTTCGAATGCCCAACCATACATCAACAAAAGCAGGAGTGGATGTGTTTGGCTACAAGAAGGTTTGAATGTCCGAGCATAGTTTGTAAAAAGCGGGTAAGAAAAGGTGCGAATGCCCGACAATGTATGATCAAAAGAGGGAGCGGAGGTGTTCCGCTGTAAGATGGTGCGAATGTCCGACCATAGTTGGTAAAAAGCGGGTAAGATAAGGTTCGAATGCCCGAATATATACCATCAAAAGCGGAAACGGAGGTGTTCGGCTGCAAGAAGGTGTGAACGTCCGACCAAAGTTTGTAAAAAGCAGTTAAGAAAAGGTTCGAATATCCAACCAAACATAATCAAAAGTGGGAGCAGAGCTGTTCGACTGCAAGTAGGTGTGAATGTCCACCCATAATTCCTGAAAAATGGGTAAGAAAAGGTGCGAATGCCCAACCATACATCATCAAAAGAAGAAGTGGATGTGTTCTGCTACAAGAAGGTTTGAATGTCCGACCATAGTTTGTAAAAAGTGGGTAAGAAAAAGTTCGAATGCCCGAACATACACCATCAAAAGAGGGAGCGGAGGTGTTCCGCTGTAAGACGGTGTGAAAGTCCGACCATAATTGGTAAAAAGCGGGTAAGAAAAGGTTAAAGTACCCGACTCTACACAATCAATAGCGGGAGCGGAGTTGTTCGGCTACAAGAAGGTGTGAAAGTCCGACCATGGTTTGTAAAACGCGGGTAAGACAAGGTGCGAATGCCCGACAATGTATGATCAAAAGAGGGAGCGGAGGTGTTCGGCTGCAAGGTCTGAATTTCCAACCAATAATTACTGAAAAATGGGTAAGAAAAGGTGTGAATGCCCAACTATACATCATAAAAAGCAGAAGTGGATGTGTTCGGCCACAAGAAGGTTTGAATGTCCGACCATAGTTTGTAAAAAGCGGATAAGAAAAGGTTCGAATGCCCGAACATACACAATCAAAAGAGGGAACGGAGGGGTTTCGCTGCAAGAAGGTGTGAATGTCCGAGCATAGTTTGTAAAAAGTGGGTAAGAAAAGGTTCGAATGCCAAAATATACACCATCAAAAACGGAAGCCGAGGTGTTCGGCTGCAAGTAGGTGGGAATGTCAGATCATAATTTGCAAAAAGCTGATGAGAAAGGTGTGAATGACCGACAATAATTACTGAAAAATGTGTTAGAAAAGGTAAGAATGCCGGACTATTCATCATCAAAAGCAGAGAAGAGGTGTTCGGATGCAAGAAGCTGTGAATGTCCAGCCATAATTACTCAAAAACGGGTAAGAAAAGGTAGTATTGCCAGACCATAAATGATCAAAACAGGGAGCGGAGGTGTTCCGCTGTAAGAAGGTGTGAATGTCCGACCATAATTGGTAAAAAGCGGGTAAGAAAAGGTTAAAATACCCGACTGTACACAATCAATAGCGGGAGCGGAGTTGTTTGGCTACTAAAAGGTGTGAAAGTCCAACCATACATCCTCAAAAGCAGAACTGGATGTGTTCGGCTACAAGAAGGTTTGAATGTCCGACCATAGTTTGTAAAAAGCGGGTAAGAAAAGGTTTGAATGCCCAAACATACACCATCAAAAGAGGGAGCGGAGGTGTTCCGCCATAAAAAGGTGTGAATGTCCGACCGTAGTTGCTAAAAAGTGGGTAAGAAAAGGTTAAAATACCCGACTGTACACAATCAATAGCGGGAGCGAATGTGTTCGGCTACAAGAAGGTGTGAAAGTCCAACCATGTTTTGTAAATAGCGGGTAAGAAAAGGTGCGAATGCCCGACAATGTATGATCAAAAGAGGGAGCGGAGGTTTTCGGCTAAAAGAAGGTCTGAATGTCCAACCATAATTTGTAAAAACCGGGGAAGAAAAGGCTCGAAAGCCCGACTATACACCATCAAAAGCGGGAGCAGAGGGGTTCAGCTGCAAGAAGGTCTGAATGTCCATCAATAATTGCTAGAAAACATGAAAGAAAATTTTCGAATATCAAACCGCACATGATCATAAGTGGGAGCGGAGGTGTTTAGCTGCAAGAAGGTGTGAATGTCCACCCATAATTCCTCAAAAATGGGTAAAAAAAAAGGTGCGAATGCCCAACCATACATCATCAAAAGCAGGACTGGATGTGTTCGGCTACAAGGTTTGAATGTCCGAGCATAGTTTGTTAAAAGCGGGTAAGAAAAGGTTCGAATGCCCGAACATACACCATCAAAAGAGGGAGCGGAGGTGTTCGGCCATAAGAAGGTGTGAATGTCCGACCGTAGTTGGTAAAAAGCGGGTAAGAAAAGGTTAAAATGGCCGTCTGTACACAATCAATAGCGGGAAGGGATGTGTTCGGCTACAAGAAGGTGTGAAAGTCCGACCATGTTTTGTAAAAAGCGGTTAAGAAAAGGTGTGAATGCCCGACAATGTATGATCAAAAGAGGGAGCGGAGGTTTTCGGCTGCAAGAAGGTCTGAATGTCCAACCATAATTTGTAAAAACCGGGGAAGAAAAGGCTCGGAAGCCCGACTATACACCATCAAAAGCGGGAGCAGAGGTGTTCAGCTGCAAGAAGGTCTCAATGTCCATCAATAATTGCTAAAAAACATGAAAGAAAATTTTCGAATATCAAACCGCACATGATCATATGCGGGAGAAGAGGTGTTCAGCTGCAAGAAGGTGTGAATGTCCACCCATAATTCCTGAAAAATGGGTAAAAAAAGGTGCGAATGCCCAACCATACATCATCAAAAGCAGGTGTGAATATCAGATCATAATTTGCAAAAACCTGATGAGAAATGGTGAGAATGCCCTATACACCATCAAATGCGGGAGCGGAGGTGTTCGGCTGTGAGTAGGTGTGAATATCCGACCATACTTGCTGAAAAATATGACAAAGCAGTTTTCACTTGGTTTGAGTGAAGGATTTCATTTTATATAGAAATCCGAAATTGTGTAGAACTCGTGGAAATAAGTTTATTCTCGGATTCCTAAAGATTTAGTGTTGTTCTTTGGTATACTGCAAAGTAATACTTTTTATTTTGTTGAAACCGATTCAGACATGGATAAATATCAAGGAAAAAGCAGTTTTAACTTGGTTTGAGTGAAGGAATTCATTTTATATCAAAATCCGAAATTGTGTAGAACTCGTGGAAATAAGTTTATTCTCGGATTCCTAAAGGTTTAGTGTTGTTCTTTGGTATACTGCAAAGTAATACTTTCTATTTTGTTGAAACCGATTAAGTTAAAACTGCTTTGTCCTTCATATTTATCCATGTCATAATAGCTTTAAACAAAAAAGAACGTTGTACTTTGCAGGATAGGAAAGAACAACACTAAACCTTTAGGAATCCGAGAATAATCTTCTTTTCACGAGTTCTACACAATTTCGGATTTTGATATAAAATGAATGCCTTCACTCAAACCAAGTTAAAACTGCTTTGTCCTTCATATTTATTCATGTCTAAATAGCTTTAAACAAAAAAGAACGTTGTACTTTGCAGGATAGGAAAGAACAACTCTAAACCTTTTCAGGAATCCGAGAATAAGCGTCGATTGACGAGTTCTACACAATTTCAGATTTTGATATAAAATGAATTCGTTCACTCAAACCAAGTTAAAACTGCTTTTGTCCTTCATATTTATCCATGTCTGAATAGGTTTCAACAAAAAAGAAAGTATTACTTTGCAGTATACCAAAGAACAACACTAAACCTTTAGGAATCCGAAAATAAGCTTCTTATCACCAGTTCTACACAATTTCGGATTTTGATATAAAATGAATTCCTTCACTCAAACCAAGTTAAAACTGCTTTGTCCTTAATATTTATCCATGTCTGAATATGTTTCAACAAAAAAGAAAGTATTACTTTGCAGTATACCAAAGAACAACACTAAACCTTTAGGAATCCGAGAATAAGCTTCTTTTCACCAGTTCTACACAATTTTGGATTTTGATATAAAATGAATTCATTCACTCAAACCAAGTTAAAACTGCTTTGTCCTTCATATTTATCCATGTCTGAATGGGTTTCAACAAAATAGAAAGTATTACTTTGCAGTATACCAAAGAACAACACTAAACCTTTAGGAATCCGAGAATAAGCTTCTTTTCACCAGTTCTACACAATTTTGGATTTTGATATAAAATGAATTCCTTCACTCAAACCAAGTTAAAACTGCTTTGTCCTTCATATTTATCCATGTCTGAATCGGTTTCAACAAAATAGAAAGTATTACTTTGCAGTATACCAAAGAACAACACTAAACCTTTAGGAATCCGAGAATAAACTTATTTCCACGAGTTCTACACAATTTCGGATTTTGATATAAAATGAATTCCTTCACTCAAACCAAGTGAAAACTGCTTTGTCATATTTTTCAGCAAGTATGGTCGGACATTCACACCTACTCACAGCCGAACACCTCCGCTCCCGCATTTGATGGTGTATAGTCGGGCATTCTCACCATTTCTCATCAGGTTTTTGCAAATTATGATCTGATATTCACACCTGCTTTTGATGTTGTATGGTTGGGCATTCGCACCTTTTTTTACCCATTTTTCAGGAATTATGGGTGGACATTCACACCATCTTGCAGCTGAACACCTCCTCTCCCGCATATGATCATGTGCGGTTTGATATTCGAAAATTTTCTTTCATGTTTTCTAGCAATTATTGATGGACATTGAGACCTTCTTGCAGCTGAACACCTCCGCTCCCGCTTTTGATGATGTATAGTCGGGCTTTCGAGCCTTTTCTTCCCCGGTTTTTACAAATTATGGTTGGACATTCAGACCTTCTTGCAGCCGAAAACCTCCGCTCCCTCTTTTGATCATACATTGTCGGGCATTCGCACCTTTTCTTAACCACTTTTTACAAAACATGGTTGGACTTTCACACTTTCTTGTAGCCGAACACATCCCTTCCCGCTATTGATTGTGTACAGTCGGGTATTTTAACCTTTTCTTACCCGCTTTTTACCAACTACGGTCGGACATTCACACCTTCTTATTGCGGAACACCTCCGCTCCCTCTTTTGATGGTGTAGGTTCGGGCATTCGAACCTTTTCTTACCCGCTTTTTACAAACTATGCTCGGACATTCAAACCTTCTTGTAGCCGAACACATCCAGTCCTGCTTTTGATGATGTATGGTTGGGCATTCGCACCTTTTTTTTTACCCATTTTTGAGGAATTATGGGTGGACATTCACACCTACTTGCAGCTGAACACCTCCTCTCCCACTTATGATCATGTGCGGTTGGATATTCGAACATTTTTTTTCATGTTTTCTAGCAATTATTGATGGACATTCAGACCTTCTTGCAGCTGAACACCTCCGCTCCCGCTTTTGATGGTGTATAGTCGGGCTTCCGAGCCTTTTCTTCCCCGGTTTTTACAAATTATGGTTGGACATTTAGACCTTCTTGCAGCCGAAAACCTCCGTTCCCTCTTTTGATCATACATTGTCCGGCATTCGCAACTTTTCTTACCCGCTTTTTACAAACCATGGTCGGACTTTCACACCTTTTAGTAGCCAAACAACTCCGCTCCCGCTATTGATTGTGTACAGTCGGGTATTTTAACCTTTTCTTACCCGCTTTTTACCAATTATGGTGGGACATTCACACCTTCTTACAGCGGAACACCTCCGCTCCCTGTTTTGATCATTTATGGTCTGGCAATACTACCTTTTCTTACCCGTTTTTGAGTAATTATGGCTGGACATTCACAGCTTCTTGCATCCGAACACCTCTTCTCTGCTTTTGATGATGAATAGTCCGGCATTCTTACCTTTTCTAACACATTTTTCAGTAATTATTGTCGGTCATTCACACCTTTCTCATCAGCTTTTTGCAAATTATGATCTGACATTCCCACCTACTTGCAGCCGAACACCTCGGCTTCCGTTTTTGATGGTGTATATTTTGGCATTCGAACCTTTTCTTACCCACTTTTTACAAACTATGCTCGGACATTCACACCTTCTTGCAGCGAAACCCCTCCGTTCCCTCTTTTGATTGTGTATGTTCGGGCATTCGAACCTTTTCTTATCCGCTTTTTACAAACTATGGTCGGACATTCAAACCTTCTTGTAGCCGAACACATCCACTTCTGCTTTTTATGATGTATAGTTGGGCATTCACACCTTTTCTTACCCATTTTTCAGTAATTATTGGTTGGAAATTCAGACCTTGCAGCCGAACACCTCCGCTCCCTCTTTTGATCATACATTGTCGGGCATTCGCACCTTGTCTTACCCGCGTTTTACAAACCATGGTCGGACTTTCACACCTTCTTGTAGCCGAACAACTCCGCTCCCGCTATTGATTGTGTACAGTCCGGTTTTTTAACCTTTTCTTACCCGCTTTTTACCAACTATGGTCGGACATTCGCAGCATCTTACAGCGGAACACCTCCGCTCCCTCTTTTGATGGTGTATGTTCGGGCATTCGAACTTTTTCTTACCCGCTTTTTACAAACTATGGTCGGACATTCAAACCTTCTTGTAGCAGAACACATCCACTTCTTCTTTTGATGATGTATGGTTGGGCATTCGCACCTTTTCTTACCCATTTTTCAGGAATTATGGGTGGATATTCACACCTACTTGCAGTCGAAAAGCTCTGCTCCCACTTTTGATTATGTTTGGTTGGATATTCGAACCTTTTCTTAACTGCTTTTTACAAACTTTGGTCGGACGTTCACACCTTCTTGCAGCCGAACACCTCCGCTTCCGCTTTTGATGGTATATATTCGGGCATTCGAACCTTTTCTTACCCACTTTTTACCAACTATGGTCAGACATTCACACCGTCTTTCAAGTGTAACACCTCCGCTCCCTCTTTTGATGGTGTATGTTCGGGCATTCGCACCTTTTCTTACCCGCTTTTTACAAACTATGGTCGTACATTCAAACCTTGTAGCCGAAAACCTCCACTCCCTCTTTTGATCATACTTTGTCGGGCATTCGCACCTTTTCTTACCCGCTTTTTACAAACTATGCTCGGACATTCAAACCTTCTTGTAGCCAAACACATCCACTCCTGCTTTTGTTGATGTATGGTTGGGCATTCGAACCTACTTGTTGCCCGCTTTTCATTAATTATGGGTGGACATTCACACCTTGTCACAGCCAAACACCTCCGCTCCCTCTTTTGATCATGTATGGTTGGACATTCGCACCTTTTCTCACCCGCTTTTTGCAAACTATGGTCGGCCATTCACAGCTTCCTCTCCACCATACTTGTATGGTGGGATATTCACACCCACTTGCCTCCGAAGATCTCCGCCCCCACTTTTGTTGATATTTAGTCGGTCATTCACACCATACCCCTTTTCTTGCCGCCAAACACCTCTGATCTCGCTTTTGATGATGTAAGATTGGGCATTCAGACCTTGCTTTTCCTGCTTTTCACCAACTATACATGGACATTCACACCTTCTTGCAGCCGAACACTTCCGCTCCACCTTTTAGGTTTCTATCACACCTTTTTTTTCACCGCATTTTATAGATTATGGTTGGAAATTCTCAACCACTCATCCGAAGACCTCTCCTCCCGCTTTTGTTAATATATTTGAACTTTAGTCAGACATTCACACCTACTTGTAGCCGAACACCACCTCTCTAGCTTTTGATGAGGTATGGTCCGGGATTCTTACCGTTTCTAACACATTTTTCAGCAATTATGGTAGGATATTCACACCTTCTTGCAGCTGAACACCTCCTCTCCCACTTATGATCATGTGCGGATTGATTTTCGAAAATTTTCTTTCATGTTTTCTAGCAATTAATTATGGACATTTAGACCTTCTTGCAGCTGAACACCTCCGCTCCCGCTTTTGATCATACATTGTCAGGCATTCGCACCTTGTCTTACCCGCTTTTTACAAACTTTAGTCGAACATTCACACCTTTTTGCAGCCGAACACAGTTTTTTGCAGCCGAATTTGGGCATTCGCACCTTTTCATACCCACTTTTTACCAACTATGGTCGGACATTCACACCGTCTTACAGCGGAACACCTCCGCTCCCTCTTTTGATGGTGTATGTTCGGGCATTCGAACCTTTTCTTACCCGCTTTTTACAAACTATGCTCGGACATTCAAACCTTCTTGTAGCTGTTGAGGTAAACCTGTGCCTCTTTCCGAGTCCGTTGATGCAGTGAAGGAGGAAGACAGATGCGACGATATAAAAATCAACACAGTTTTATTTGCGCAGTTTGCAAAGTGCGGAGAGCAGTTCAGTACACCACATGCGAACAGCACAAAGTACGGAAAAGCTCTGTCTTTGTCTAGGAGTGTGATGTTATATACACTTGTATTCAGTCTCCTCCTTATGAGATGTGTGTGCGTCAATATCTTGTCTCTTCCTCTATGTGTGTGCGTGTGTGTGCCTGTATAAGGAGTTACTTTCAGAAGACCGTTGTGTGTGCGGTCCTAGTTTCACCACATGTTTTTCTCAGAGATATCTCCTTATAAAGCTGCTGTTCAAGCACAGAAATGAGCAAGCCGGTTATACATGATATCACCTTATACAGCTATCCTCACTCACAATACCCCCTTTTGATCTCTATTAAGAGATCACACAAATAGTTGAGTAACAATACATGACTAAAAATAAATTGAAAAACCCCACGTTGATAACAACAAGATGATCACACAATCTCCGACATTCTGATGATATCATCTTCATTTGTATCAGGATCGGGAGGGTTCAGCAGTGACATTACCAAAGGGGAGGGAGCCTTCCCCTCTATAGTGGTAGTTATAAGTCTAATGGCAAGTGAACGGATACATGGGATACAGCAGCAACCACAAGTCACCAAAATAGCGACGAATATAGCAAGAGATACAAAAAGTGACATTGTCAGAGTCTTCCATTTCCCAAACACCTTGGTCAGCCATTCATCCAGCGGATTGTCAATCCCAGAGTGTTCATGCATTGTTTTAGAGACTGGGTTCACATAACCAGAAGATCAGGGGTACAATCACGCACGCGATGGCTGCACAACATGTGAGAATTTTCCAACTCCCAAACAATAACATTCTAATATGTTTCACTGTGTCTCAAGTATGATAAAAATAGCAAGCAAAACTTTCTTGGTAAGTCAGACCTTATCTATCAGGGTGCTCTAGGCGGGGTTACCCCTAGAGGAGCTTTAAACCTTATAGTTTGTCAACATTACCCAACTCCTTAGCAAATAGCAAACCTTAACATGATTATAATTTGGTATGACCTGTAAGAGCAAGTTTAAGCAAAGCCCAAGCAAACACGATTATGATTAAAACAAATCCAAAAATAACACAATTCAACTGAGATGCCGTCATCTGGAGTCGTTCTTCGGAGGAGATTTCACTTTCTCCCGATGAGGGTTGAGTTGGAGCCCGGGTCTGACACCCGTCCTGCTCGTCAATGATGTCGTTGCAAGGAGGCAGAAGTGTACTACTTCTGCCTGCAAAATGCCACCAGGGGATTATTCTGCCCCTTGTTGGTTGGTGGTCTTTTCCTCTGTACCAGCCGGTACAGTGTGCAAATCTTTCAGCGCCTGGTGAGTCGCTGCTAGGGAGCGTTGAGGTTCCTCGGCTGCCGCACACTGGCTCCAATGGAACCACGTATCACCTTTCCCTTTGACTCGGACTGCGTGGGAGGTCCTCTCGGTCACCTGATAGGGCCCTGTCCACCTTGGCTCCGACCACTTTCTTTTGATGACCCTCAGCAATACCCACTCAGCCTCTGGAGCCGGCGCTGGTTGGCCCTCTCCTCTGCTACTCGCCACCTGCTTTGAAAATTCTGCAACGAGACTTTGGAGTTCATGGAAATACATTTTGTGGGTTAGGTGTTGTTCAATATGTCCTGTTCCTGGCAACTTAGATTGAGGTCCAGGAAAAGCTCTCCCTGTCTGGAGCTCATGTGGTGTAAACCTTGTGGACTGATTAACAGAGCTCCTGATGGACATTAAGGCTAAGGGCAACGCATCTAGCCAATTCATTTTGGTCTGTGCACAGATTTTAGCTTTACTTCCTGCCCTTCCCCTAGCCTCAGTGCTGCTATTACTGCCAATACTTCTGCTCTTTGTGCTGACTGCTGTCCTTCCAGTCTCTCTGTTTGTCGTGTGATCAATTCCCCTTGCACGTCTTCTACAACTGCATATGCTGCTTTCAGTCCTTCTCGTTCATCCCTGAAGCAACAGCCGTCTGTGTACAGTTCTCTGGCCCCTGGTATCGGTTCTGTTTGTAGGTCCAGTCGTACTTTCTCCTCTTTCTGCACTCTGTCCGTACACTCATGTGGCTCACCTGTTCCTAGCTGATCTGCCATGTTTATGCCTTCATGAGTGAAAGTCAGGTTTGGTGCCTCGAGAATTTTGCTCAGTCGTCTTTGTCTCAGAGCAGTCAGCGTAAAAGTCTGTGAGTTCACATAGGCCACAACGCTATGTGTGGTCAGAATGTGCAGTTGATGTCCCATGACAATGTGTGCAGTTTTTTGAATGAGCTTTGCTATCCCTGCTGCCTGTTGTGTACACATAGGATGGCGCTTTTCCATATTGTCTAGCATCACACTAATGTACATTAGTACTACTCTCTCACCCCCTTTTCTCTGGAACAGGACGCCATTAGTGCAAAGTTCTGTTCCAGAGACATCCAAGTAGAATGGTAAGCTATAATCGGGTATAGCTAGGTCTGCTGCTGTGGAGAGGGCCTGTTTTAGTGCAATAAAGGCTTCCTCCGCCTCCTGAGTCCAATTCAGGGTCGCTGACAGGTTGCGCATGCCTTGTTCTTTCACTAGGGCCCGCAGAGGTCTAGTTAAGCCGGTGTAATTGGCTATGTAAGTCCTACTATAGCCCGTCAACCCTAAGAAAGACAACATGTCCTTTACCTTCACTGGCTTAGAGTGATGGAGAATAGTAGACCTGTGCTGAGGGGAGAGCCCTGCTCCTTTTTGGGAAATTTGCCTGCCCCAAAACGCTACCTGCCGCCGTGCAACCTGAAGTTTGGCTTTGCTGACCTTGAACCCTGTTCTTGCAAGATGTAAAAGGACATTTTTAGTTGCTTCCAAACACAGAGCCGCAGTGGGCGCTGCCAACAACAAATCATCTACATACTGAACGAGAGTCACCTGCTCTGGTAGTGGGCAATCACTCAGGATATCTTTTAGAACCTGGTTAAAAATCCCTGGGGACAAAGCGAACCCTTGCGGCAGCCTGGTGTACTGTAGCTGCTTGTGCTGATACGAAAACGAGAAAATGTGCCTGCAGTCTTCCGCCAAGGGAAGACAAAAGAATGCATTAGCCAAGTCAATGCAGGTAAACCACTAAATTTTCCTGATACCAATCTGTCTGTAACCCATCATAAAATAGAGTAACATGGGGGGAATCTGGAGGTGAGACATAGGGTTCGAGTTGGGAAATCCAGGGTTTCCACTGGAGGTAAGCCGAGAGGATACCACGCCGCTCAGATGTTTCCGGCTGTAATAGACCCCAGTATATGTCCGCGTATTGTTCATTCACTGGCTGCACAAGATATTGACCAGTGATGTTCTCCATCGGTCCAGAGCACGGCAAATGAGATCCATCAGGCATGACAACAACCAGGCCATCGGCGCTGCAGAGTATCGTGGCCCCCAGTTTTATCAGGAGATCTCTTCCCAGCAAGTTCATCGGTACAGAAGGTGAATGTACAAATGGATGTGTCACAGTCTGTTTTCCCACCTGGGTGAGTAGCGGCTTAGTGAACGGCAGTGTCTTTTTCTCCCCAGAGAAGCCCATAAGCGTGATGGTATGCGATGACAGGGAACCAGATGGTACAACTTTCAATGTGGAACATGTGGCTCCAGTGTCAACCAAGAAAGGCAGATCTTTTTTCTCAATCTGAACTGACAGCATCGGTTCTGCCGTAGTGATGCTGTCTGAGAGTCTCTGTGGGGTGTGTCAATATTGACCGGACTGGTCAGAGTTCTCCCCATTGTCCCACGATGGGTACTGACCAGCGCCAGCTGCTCCCCAAGGATGCTGAGGATACATAGGAGCAGTAACAGGAGGTCCAGAGCCGCGACCCCTGCCTCTCCCAGGAGGACCACTATCCACACCTTTCTGTGCCCTTGGATTATGTGGGCAGTTTCTTATCCAGTGATTAGGATCTCTGCAGAGATAACAACAACGAGTCTCCCCCGACTGTCCTCTTCCTGTACCGCCCCTTAGTCCCCGACCTCTTCCCCCAAAGCCTCCACCCCGCATTGGTCCTCCCCCATGTCTTCTCCCGCCTGATGGGGGCTGCGGTACCCATGGTGGGACCGGAAATAAATCAGGAACCTGTGGTGGCTCGGCAGCTAACATGACCTTCGCAGCTTCCCCTTTTTGTTTTTTATTTTTATCATTACATTTCTGTCTAGCTTCCGTTAACTGTAATTTTAACAGCTGAACCTGCAATTCTTTTAAGTCATCCTGTTCCTTCTGCGTATTATCTTGAGCACGGGTGAGGTGGTGTATTAAGTGTTTCTCCCAGACATGGGATTCACTACCGAGCATGTCCGGGTTATTAACCATGGCTGTTTTGACATTCTCCGGCACTCCTTCCAGTATAGCCTGTCTAAACCACTCTCTCTGAGCTCCAGCTTTCCCTGGGTGGCATCCTGTGTGTTTCAACCATAAATCCTTGCTCTGATCCACATACTCCCTGGGATTTTGTTTGGGGTCCCATCTCATCTTTGGCATTACGGTGGCGTTAGGTAGTGGATATTTGTCTCTCATTGCTTTCCCTATTTCAGTGCTAAGATGCGTGAAGGGGGTGTCATCTGTCATTCTGTTTGTATGAGCGATAGTCTCAATTTCTCTCATGTCCCCACCCGTCATGCATCGTCCTGCAATAGCTCTAAAGTCCCCTAATGCCAATTTCTGTCCTGCCGTCAGAGAATCCAATTTGCTGAGCCACAAATTTCCACCCTCGGCTACAGGTGGTAATTTCTCCACTATGGCCTGTATGTCCCCTATAGTAAATGGTCGGTACTGGTCACCTTGTCCTGGTACTGCTGTTAGTGGGTACATTGTGACCGGAAGGATTGTCCCACCACGTCGGCGCTGGCTAACTCTTCTGCCTATCGTATCTGTCAGTTCCTCTGCCACCTTCATTCCTTTCTCTACACTTCTCACCAGTCCGTCCCTTTTTTGACAGAGCTCTTCTATCTCTCTCCGACATAACTCATCTAGCTCTCTCTCTTTCCTGACGGCTGAATCTTCCTCCTCTTCCCTCCATGATCCTGCCAAGCTAAAACTTACTGGTACTTCTTGTCTTTCACCTTCCCACTGTCCCTTTCCTTGAAAAGAAGCTGTCCCTGCTGCTTCTGCTTCCTCCTCACAATCTGAAATCTCACTTCCCCTCATGACCTGCCTCCGTGGCTGTGGTGTGACTTTTCGTTTTACCGTGTGCTGTGGAGCCTGTTCTCTTGCCTGTCTCTGCGAGAATGGGTCTGGGGGCGCCGAAAGGCTATCACCTGTGAAGGGGTTATATGAGGATTTGGACGTCGTCCCTGTCCTTACGGACGTCTCAGAGATTGATGCTGTAGGAGTGGCTGCACCTGCTTCAGTCACACTGTCACTTACAAGTGTCTCTTCTGAGGCTCCAACCTGAAGTGTACCACTAGTCACATATAGTGTGGGATATAACCCTGGTGTCGGTGCAGCAGGCGGTGCATATGGAGGTGGGCATGTAGGAGTGTCAGGTGCAGTTACCATTTGTTTGCCTCCTGGTTTTCCTGCGTTCTCATGGAGATGTCTCACACTTTGCCAGAAGACCGCCAGCTCAGACCAGCCCCGTCGTCGCTCCTCCTGCTCTTTCGCCTCCTTTTTTAATTTTGAACGTTGCAGCACACCTGCCTTTTGTCCCTGCTCTGCCAGCTCTTCTTTCCTCACCTTACATTCTTTCTCCTTTTCCCACAACCAGGCCCCTAACGGACCGGGGTCTGACATTTTCTTGCCCTTATATCTCACCAATTGTTCGACTTGTCCCTACCCTTTTTAGGTAACACTGCCCCTGCTGCTTTTAACGTATTCTCTAACTGCAGCTCGAGGGGCCTCCAGGCACCCGTACCTGGGCCCCATCCCCCATCATCTATTTCCCTGTCAAACTCTCCCTCCATTTTACTTCTCTTTTTCTAAATTCTGAGGCCAGCCGGTTTGTATGACGTACGTCCGAGCAACAAGCCTTGTAAGGTGATGATTTATTAACGGCCAGTCAGTTTGTATGGCATAACACCCGAGCAACTGACCCTTTTGACAAACCAAGCAACTTATGTTAGCACCGCTAGGTTTCGATGGCTCAGACAGATTACGTTATCACCGTTAGGTTTCCTCTGTCTGATTGTCGAGTTTGTCAAGACACCGTTTTATGTACCCATTCACCTTTAGACACCTCAGAATTTTATTCTTCCCACAGCCCGCTTCTCCTTATTTCTCTCAAACAAATACAAAACACACAAAACACGTTAAAATCTTCACACACTCTTTCAAAATGCACTTATAGAAAAAATACCTCAGGAACCCTGTTCCTGTACTCTAGTATAGGGGACTCTAGCCCCAAACAGACTTCAAGAATTTATGAGGAGTATAACCTCAAGGGACTCTAACCCAACTCCGTAGAGTATACTACTTTAGGGGACTCTAACCCCAAACAGACTTCAAGAATTTATGAGGAGTATAACCTCAAGGGACTCTAACCCAACTCCGTAGAGTATACTACTTTAGGGGACTCTAACCCCAGGGACTCAAACCCAGTAGAATTCGGGGTGTCTTCACCTCCCCGGGACTCTAACCCAGCAGCCTCTCAGGCTTCCGGTTCCTCGTCAGGCAACCGGTGGGGTCCGCCACGACCAAAGACAGTCTGTTTTATCCTCTTTTATATTCACTTTTCTCTTATAATTTCACGCAGTTATCAACATTAACTCTTATCGTCTTTTGCTGATTCAATCACCAGTTTCAGGACAGGACACGTTGTTTTAAGATATTCAATGTGCAGAGTTTGATAAAACAGGTTCTGCTTACCTCTGTGTTAACGTGCCGGCTCGTGTCCCGTCTCTGTCACCGTGAAGGAATCTTTTATCCGAATGAACTCCGTCCTCTCCTCACCACATCCCGAACGAGCCCCCAAAATTGTTGAGGTAAACCTGTGCCTCTTTCCGAGTCCGTTGATGCAGTGAAGGAGGAAGACAGATGCGACGATATAAAAATCAACACAGTTTTATTTGCGCAGTTTGCAAAGTGCGGAGAGCAGTTCAGTACACCACATGCGAACAGCACAAAGTACGGAAAAGCTCTGTCTTTGTCTAGGAGTGTGATGTTATATACACTTGTATTCAGTCTCCTCCTTATGAGATGTGTGTGCGTCAATATCTTGTCTCTTCCTCTATGTGTGTGCGTGTGTGTGCCTGTATAAGGAGTTACTTTCAGAAGACCGTTGTGTGTGCGGTCCTAGTTTCACCACATGTTTTTCTCAGAGATATCTCCTTATAAAGCTGCTGTTCAAGCACAGAAATGAGCAAGCCGGTTATACATGATATCACCTTATACAGCTATCCTCACTCACATAGCCGAACACATCCACTCCTGCTTTTGATGATGTATGGTATGGCATTCGAACCTACTTGTTGCCCGCTTTTCATTAATTATGGGTGGACATTCACACCTTGTCGCAGCCAAACACCCTGTTTCGATCATGTATGGTTGGACATTCGCACCTTTTCTCACCCGCTTTTTGCAAACTATGGTCGGCCATTCACAGCTTCCTCTCCACCATACTTGTATGGTGGGATATTCACACCCACTTGCATCCGAAGACCTCCGCCCCCACTTTTGTTGATATTTAGTCGGTCATTCGCACCTTACCCGCTTTTGGCAAACTATGGCCTTCTTGCAGCCAAAAACCTCTGATCTCGCTTTTGATGATGTAAGGTTGGGCATTCAGACCTTGCTTCACCTGCTTTTCACCAAATATAGTCGGACATTCACACCTTCTTGCAGCCGAACACTTCCGCTCCACCTTTTAGTTTTCTATGGGGCATTCACACCTTTATTTTCACCGCATTTTATAAAAACACCACAGGAACACCGTATTGAGGCTTTGTTCTGACCGCTCATTCGGTGTCGCGTTTCTTTCAAGCATTTCTCCTGGTTAGCCCGCACTCGGCTCGCTCCCAGAGCCGTGTTAAAGTCTACTTCGCATTCACTCTCTTTTCTCAGCAGACTAAAAGAAACTTCCATCCTGCACCGCTGTTAGCTTTTTCACAAGAGCAGAGGAGAGCGCACCGTTCCCAGCGGCACTGCAGTACCGGGTCGATGCTTGGAGTGAACGGAGCAAGCTCCTTTTTCAACTCCTATTGATAAAAATCCATTTAATATGTAGTCCTTGCATAGACATATCACATATTAAACTGATAAGTACAGATGGATTATGTGCAATTAGTAAAGAGAGTAGAGGACGATCTCTCTCGTTGGAAGTCCTTACCTATATCACTTATGGGGAGAGTTACAACCATTAAAATGATGATACTACCAAAAGTTAACTATTTGTTCTCAATGATCCCCATAAAACCATCTGCTACTTGGTTTAAGTCACTAGATTCATGCATCTCCAAATTTCTGTGGAAAAACAAACCACCACATATTAGTTTAAAAACCCTACAGAAGACCAAGGACAGTGGTGGATTAGATTTACCTCATTTTCAGCACTATTCCTTAGCCAATAGGTTACAATATATATCAAAATGGTTTAAACCTTGTTGTTGTCACAGTTCCCAGAGACGTTGTAATCGTTGAGGATTCTATATTCACCCCCTCATTAGAGGCACGTGTTGCAGATTGATGACACTGAATCTTCTTCTCTGTTCATTGCTGGCATCATTCCCAGCATCGTAAGTGTTCGTGGCATTGTTAGCCTCTTCTTCTGGATCTTGATATCGAGCATCCTTTTGTATTTCTGGTTTGTAAGTCCTCTCTCTTCGTTCACCGGAGTCTTCGTCTCTTTGTCCTTGAGTTTGGTGAATTTTTCTTCTTTTGATGCCTTGACACAGTGTGACAGGTGATACCACATGGGAGATCCTTTAACTTGGACTGCTGTCCCTGTGCTGCGAAATGGCTGTGCTGCTCAAATGGTCTCTCCTTCATCATATACACAGTTATTTATACATCACCTTCCACCATGAAGCGTTGTCCCTTTTTGTTTCTCTCTTTGTTCTTAAAATGCTGTTATAAATGTCTAAACCAATCCATTAAACTAGATCATTTTGGCAGTAAAGCGATCTACAATGTGCTTGGTCGCAAAGCTGCTCATCTGTGGTAAACAGCTCTTCAGAAAGGCATTCTTCAATTGATTTCACTAATTTTATGTAATAATTTTGTGATTTCCTACAAAACTACACTTCTTCTCCCATCTGTCTGAGTATTTAATATTGTCTGGGTCCCGTTAAAACATGTATTTTTCCCATCTAATTCCTTGTTTGCTTTAAAACAAGTATTCCCCATTTTCTATCCCTTCAGTAGCCAACCAGTTTGTATGGAGTACACTGGAGCAACTTGACTGATCAGTAAAACACTGCTTTTGTTGTCACCGCAAGGCTTCCCCCGTCGGTTGTTTCACTGAGACACTACTGAGTAACTACAACTCAACACAGTTTATACACATAACATTCATATACATACTAACAAACAAACAAACAATAATTTATCGCAATTTTCTCATCTCTGTTTGAACGTACACCCAGGTAAATATTCCTGTAGTCTTCTCATACCGACTATGGACCCATTCATTGTTTAACTTCACTGTTTTGCAAATCCTAATTGAATATTACACATTGACATTGAACTTTACTGGATAAGCAGGTCTTCATTGCATTCAGCAGCCTATATGTGAGCATTTATGTGTAAGCTGTTCTTCTTTGCATTTATCAGCAGCAAGCAATTCTTCACTGCACATGCAAATGTAAATAGTAAAACAA
Organism: Leuresthes tenuis; assembly: GCF_036924035.1. Classification (NCBI taxonomy): domain Eukaryota; kingdom Metazoa; phylum Chordata; class Actinopteri; order Atheriniformes; family Atherinopsidae; genus Leuresthes; species Leuresthes tenuis. The sequence goes on from NW_027325377.1 coordinate 12,439,663, forward strand.
TTCCAATGTGTTAGCGAAACCTTCTATATCACAGTGGTTTCTAAGGTCTATTTTAAGTTCTTTGCCATCAGTGAGATGACATTGTTTACAAAGTGTGTCAAATTATCACTGAAGATCTTTTCAGGAATTTCAAATCTAGAAATGAGTTATTTTACGCGTGATTTTGCTACTGAGAGTGCATCTGCTTGTGCACATGGAAATATTTCAGACCATTTGGTAAAAACCTCTGTTGTCACTGAGCAGAATCGTTTCCCTTAACATTAATTTAGTTCAATGAAATCTACAAAATAATGAAATAATGAAATCCAAACAAATATGTTGAAAAAGATACACTGGCTTAGGGAATTATCTTCGTTTTGGTCTTAGATTGCCCTGTGGAATGTATTTTGCACATATTTGACCTGCTAGACAAAACTTTATTCATTTATTTATTCTAAAAAAATGTTTTTAATAATTAGTAAAACCATATGCTGTAAAAACCTGGTTCATTATTGCTTCCATCCCTCCTGTTGAGACATGACATGGTCCGTGGCTCAATACTGCAGCATATTTAAACAAATTCTTTGGCAGTATGGTTTTCCTTCCGGTCATTCATACGAGTCTATTGTAGATGGCAATTGAATAACATCTAATAATGCTAAAATATTTGTAGTTTATACATTTAGCTGTGGATGTCAACATACCTGTTTTTCCAATGCTGTGTTAACACATGTACAGTTGAGAAGGCATACTGACTGTCAGTGTAAACGTTAACAACCTTTTTGTTATTTAATTTACAAGCTTCAGTTAAAGCTACCAATTCGACTGCTTGAACAGAGTAATTTTTTGGTAGTGGTTGTTTTAAGAAAACTTCAGTTTCTGTTACTACTGCAAATCCTGTAGCATTTGTGCCATCAGGGTTTTTTTCCTTGATCTGTTGAATAAATATAGTTATTTCTGCATTTTCATAACGTATATCAGTTAAGTCTGGCCTGGGTAAAACACTGATGGTTATTTCTGGCTTTCCATCTGTGGGGTAGGTAGCAGTGTGGATGGATTAAGTGTAGCACATCTCTCGACAACAAGGTGTGGCTGTGAAAGAAGAACTGTTATGTAGGAGAGATGTCTGGTAAAGATATTTTGTTAAGTAACCATATCACAGCCACTGCATGAGGTACCTTAAGTGTTAATGGGTGAAATAACACCATTATTGTTGATGCCTGCACTGCCAATGGCTTCTGGCCATTGATTCAAAAGTACTATCTCGTCCCTTTTTCCCCCTTTCAGTGGACACTGGCCCCTAATTACCGCAATTCAGCAGGGGGTCTTTCATTAGGAGTACTGGACTCCCCCGTGCACGGTTTCAGCTCCGACCCTGGAAAGCGGAAAAAACGTTGAGATCTGGTTTGAGGACCCAATTGTTGAGAAAAGTCTCTCAATGAGACTCAGAGTTGCTGGAGTCAGTTAATGCAAAGGTTTAATCTTGCAGCAAGTTCAAGAATGTGTGTGTGAATGGGTGTATGTGTGCGAACGTGTGTGAGTTTGTGTGTGTGAGAGTTTAAAGAACCTGTTATCCACAGGCAGGCCTTAACTAGTATGGCACGGGTCCAGCCTGTCTCATCTTTTTTGGAAGGTCCAGCGCTCGGCCGTAACCCTTCTGTCTGTTTGGACTCTCACATACATTCGGTTAATCATAGAAAAACGAGAACAAAACTTTTTAGCCCCTTAAATTCATAAAACAGACATGGTGCAGTTATTTCCATTCTAGAAAATAAGAGTAATCACCACCATTCCTATAAATTCTGGATATTCTAACAATCTGAATCTTTTTTAAATGTTCGATGAAGCCCTTTGCTGTTCTGTTTAGAGACTGAGCTGATCATAAACCAAGTTTTGCTCTTGAACCAAGCTTCTAAACTCTTCACCTTTTTCATTTCTCAGTTAGTATTCACTTTAAAACTGATTAAAAGAAAAATTAAATGAATGCCTATCAACAAATGTGGGATCTAAACTCTAGTGCTTCCTCTAAAATAATTTCCTTTCTCAATTCAGAAATGTGTGTGTGTAAGTCACAACACCCGTGACACCAAAACGGCTTTCTTTTCTCTCTTTTCTCTACACTCTGCACTGTGAGCACACACAACAAATCAGAAAGGCTTTTTTCTCTCTTTTCTACATTATGGACTGTGGGGACACAAAACCGCTCTCTCTTTTTTTTTTTTTGATTGTGTGCCAGGGCGTTGTCTCACGTATTAGATTATGCTTAAGATACGAATGAGTTTATCAGTCACATCAGAATCCATACATACTGATCCTCCCGTAATAAAATGGTCAGATCTTCTCAAACATACTTTGTTTCTTGTGACAAGTCAGCGAAACAGCGTATACACGTCAAGACACTGAATCAAGTTTGCCACAAGAACTCATAAGTTTGGCAGTATTGCTCTGCCGTCAGCAATCATACACCCATTTTATTTTCATGAGACATGTGCAGGCACCTGTTCATCTACTGTTCTATCACTATGAATTAGTTTATCTATTATCAATAAGGATACTTCTACAACTACTATCAAAGTATGTCCGGACTTCTTATGTTGTCAGTTGCTATATATGAATAAGTGGGTTGCTACTGAAAAGCATTAAGCATGTCACACAGCCCAAACATATAACATTTCAGGACACACCACACAGTTAACAACCACAGTGAAGCGTGTCAAAGCCCAAACATGTAACATTCAACAGGACACTTACACAACACATTCAAATCAAACAGTCAGACAACATACAAGAACCTATACCCCAGCCGGCATTGCTCCCTGCCTATTTTCCTACAACTCACTATGTGTGCGCACACCTTTATTCACAAACTCTTCAACTTATACTCTTTTACCGAAGCTGCTACAGCTCGATTGGCCAAATACCCTTAGATCCTATTTCGGTGAATTTGACATCTGCCTTGCATGTAACAGATTAGCGGTTTAGCAGTTTTAATTTAGTTTGAGTGAAGGAATTCATTTTATAGCAAAATCCGAAATCGTGAAGAACTCATGGAAGTAAGCTTATTCTCGGATTCCTGAATCTTTAGATTTGCTCTTTCTTTTACTGCAAAGTACAACGTTGAGCAGCACTAAAGAGTTGTTTCTATTTTTGGCAGGCTTTACCTTTGCGGATGAAGCCCTTTCTGTCTGTGCAAAAGAAATCTTGTTACTGTGCAGAGTGACTTCTCTGAGTAGAGTCGCCTTACTTGTTGCGACTGTGCCAATGTTCGAAGCTGGAGTGCAAAGTTGTTGCTTGAATGGTGCTCGCTGGAGCGTGCGGTAGTGTAAAGTTATACCATTTAAAAGGGCTGAAGAGTGCTCAGTGCAGCGGGTGGGCGGAGGTGCAAAGTGAAACTATGGCCATAAAAAGAACACCGCTACAAGTGCGCATTGTGCCAGGAAGGGCCCTCGGACGTGAACCAGTGGACAGTTATCGCTTCTCGGCCTTTTGGCTAAGATCAAGTGTAGTATCTGTTCTTATTAGTTTAATGTCTGATGTGTCCTCTATGCGAGGACTACATATTAAATGGATTTGTATCAATAGGAGTTGAAAAAGGAGCTTGCTCCGTTCACTCCAAGCATCGACCCGGTACTGTAGTGCCCCTGGGAACGGTGCGCTCTCCTCTGCTCTTGTGAAAAAGCAAACAGCGGTGCAGGATGGAAGTTTCAGGGAGCCCAAGATGAAACTTTCTTTTAGTCTGCTGAGGAAAGAGAGTGAATGCGAAGTAGACTTTAACACGGTTCTGGGAGCGAGCCGAGTGCGGGCTAACCAGGAGAATTGCTTGAAAGAAACGCGACACCGAATGAGCGGTCAGAACAAAGCCTCAATACGGTGTTCCTGTGGTGTTTTTATAAAATGCGGTGAAAAAAAAGGTGTGAATGCCCCATAGAAAACTAAAAGGTGGAGCGGAAGTGTTCGGCTGCAAGAAGGTGTGAATGTCCGACTATATTTGGTGAAAAGCAGGTGAAGCAAGGTATGAATGCCCAACCTTACATCATCAAAAGCGAGATCAGAGGTTTTTGGCTGCAAGAAGGCCATAGTTTGCCAAAAGTGGGTAAGGTGCGAATGACCGACTAAATATCAACAAAAGTGGGGGCGGAGGTCTTCGGATGCAAGTGGGTGTGAATATCCCACCATAGAAGTATGGTGGAGAGGAAGCTGTGAATGGCCGACCATAGTTTGCAAAAAGCGGGTGAGAAAAGGTGCGAATGTCCAACCATACATGATCAAAACAGGGAGCGGAGGTGTTTGGCTGCGACAAGGTGTGAATGTCCACCCATAATTAATGAAAAGCGGGCAACAAGTAGGTTCGAATGCCCAACCATACATCATCAAAAGCAGGAGTGGATGTGTTCGGCTACAAGAAGGTTTGAATGTCCGAGCATAGTTTGTAAAAAGCGGGTAAGAAAAGGTTCGAATGCCTGAACATACATCATCAAAAGCAGGACTGGATGTGTTCGGCTACAAGAAGGTTTGAATGTCCGACCATAGTTGGTAAAAAGTGGGTATGAAAAGGTTCGAATGCCCAAAATTGGCTGAAAAAAACTGTGTTCGGCTGCAAAAAGGTGTGAATGTTTGACTAAAGTTTGTAAGACAAGGTTCGAATGCCTGACAATGTATGATCAAAAGCGGGAGCGGAGGTGTTCAGCTGCAAGAAGGTCTAAATGTCCATCATTAATTGCTAGAAAACATGAAAGAAAATTTTCGAAAATCAATCTGCATATGATCATAAGTGGGAGAGGAGGTGTTCAGCTGCAAGAAGGTGTGAATGTCCTACCATAATTGCTGAAAAATGTGTTAGAAACGGTAGGAATGCCGGACCATACATCATCAAAAGCTAGAGAGGTGGTGTTCGGCTGCAAGTAGGTGTGAATGTCTGACTAAAGTTCAAATATATTAACAAAAGCGGGAGGAGAGGTCTTCGGATGAGTGGTTGAGAATTTCCAACCATAATCTATAAAATGCGGTGAAAAAAAAGGTGTGATAGAAACCTAAAAGGTGGAGCGGAAGTGTTCGGCTGCAAGAAGGTGTGAATGTCCGTCTATAGTTGGTGAAAAGCAGGAAAAGCAAGGTCTGAATGCCCAATCTTACATCATCAAAAGCGAGATCAGAGGTGTTTGGCTGCAAGAAAACGGGTAAGGTGTGAATGACCGACTAAATATCAACAAAAGTGGGGGCGGAGGTCTTCGGATGCAAGTGGGTGTGAATATCCCACCATACAAGTATGGTGGAGAGGAAGCTGTGAATGTCCGACCATGGTTTGTAAAACGCGGGTAAGACAAGGTGCGAATGTCCGACAATGTATGATCAAAAGAGGGAGCGGAGGTGTTCGGCTGCAAGGTCTGAATTTCCAACCATAATTTGTAAACACCGTTGAAGAAAAGCCTCGAAAGCCCGACTATACACCATCAAAAGCGGGAGCAGAGGTGTTCAGCTGCAAGAAGGTCTGAATGTCCACCAATAATTACTGAAAAATGGGTAAGAAAAGGTGTGAATGCCCAACTATACATCATCAAAAGCAGAAGTGGATGTGTTCGGCCACAAGAAGGTTTGAATGTCCGACCATAGTTTGTAAAAGGCGGGTAAGAAAAGGTTTGAATGCCCGAACATACACAATCAAAAGAGGGAGAGGAGGTGTTTCGCTGCAAGAAGGTGTGAATGTCCGAGCATAGTTTGTAAAAAGTGGGTAAGAAAAGCTTCGAATGCCCGAACATACACCATCACAAAAGCGGAAGCCGAGGTGTTCGGCTGCAAGTAGGTGTGAATGTCAGATCATAATTTGCAAAAAGCTGATGAGAAAGGTGTGAATGACCGACAATAATTGCTGAAAAATGTGTTAGAAAAGGTAAGAATGCCGGACCATTCATCATCAAAAGCGGGAGAAGAGGTGTTCGGCTGCAAGAAGCTGTGAATGTCCAGCCATAATTACTGAAAAACGGGTAAGAAAAGGTAGTATTGCCAGACCATAAATGATCAAAACAGGGAGCGGAGGTGTTCCGCTGTAAGAAGGTGCTAATGTCCGACCATAATTGGTAAAAAGCGGGTAAGAAAAGGTTAAAATACCCGACTGTACACAATCAATAGCGGTAGCGGAGTTGTTTGGCTACTAAAAGGTGTGAAAGTCCGACCATGGTTTGTAAAAAGCGGGTAAGAAAAGGTGTGAATGCCGGACAATGTATGATCAAAAGAGGAAACAGAGGTTTTCGGCTGCAAGAAGGTCTAAATGTCCAACCGTAATTTGTAAAAACCGGGGAAGAAAAGGCTCGGAAGCCCGACTATACACCATCAAAAGCGGGTGCAGAGGGGTTCAGCTGCAAGAAGGTCTGAATGTCCATCAATAATTGCTAGAAAACATGAAAAAAAATTTTCGAATATCCAACCGCACATGATCATAAGTGGGAGAGGAGGTGTTCAGCTGCAACAAGGTGTGAATGTCCACCCATAATTCCTCAAAAATGGGTAAAAAAAAAGGTGCGAATGCCCAACATACATCATCAAAAGCAGGACTGGATGTGTTCGGCTACAAGAAGGTTTGAATGTCCGAACATAGTTTGTAAAAAGCGGGTAAGAAAAGGTTCGAATGCCCGAACATACACCATCAAAAGAGGGAGCGGAGGTGTTCCGCCATAAGAAGGTGTGAATGTCCGACCATAGTTGGTAAAAAGCGGGTAAGAAAAGGTTAAAATACCCGACTGTACACAATCAATAGCGGGAGCGAATGTGTTCGGCTACAAGAAGGTGTGAAAGTCCGACCATGTTTTGTAAATAGCGGGTAAGAAAAGGTGCGAATGCCCGACAATGTATGATCAAAAGAGGGAGCGGAGGTTTTCGGCTAAAAGAAGGTCTGAATGTCCAACCATAATTTGTAAAAACCGGGGAAGAAAAGGCTCGAAAGCCCGACTATACACCATCAAAAGCGGGTGCAGAGGGGTTCAGCTGCAAGAAGGTCTGAATGTCCATCAATAATTGCTAGAAAACATGAAAGAAAATTTTCGAAGATCAAACCGCACATGATCATAAGTGGGAGCGGAGGTGTTCAGCTGCAAGAAGGTGTGAATGTCCACCCATAATTCCTCAAAAATGGGTAAAAAAAATGGTGCGAATGCCCAACCATACATCATCAAAAGCAGGACTGGATGTGTTCGGCTACAAGAAGGTTTGAATGTCCGAGCATAGTTTGTAAAAAGCGGGTAAGAAAAGGTTCGAATGCCCGAACATACACCATCAAAAGAGGGAGCGGAGGTGTTCCGCCATAAGAAGGTGTGAATGTCCGACCGTAGTTGGTAAAAAGCGGGTAAGAAAAGGTTAAAATACCCGACTGTACACAATCAATAGCGGGAAGGGATGTGTTCGGCTACAAGAAGGTGTGAAAGTCCGACCATGTTTTGTAAAAGGCGGGTAAGAAAAGGTTTGAATGCCCGAACATACACAATCAAAAGAGGGAGCGGAGGTGTTTCGCTGCAAGAAGGTGTGAATGTCCGAGCATAGTTTGTAAAAAGTGGGTAAGAAAAGGTTCGAATGCCCGAACATACACCATCACAAAAGCGGAAACCGAGGTGTTCGGCTGCAAGTAGGTGTGAATGTCAGATCATAATTTGCAAAAAGCTGATGAGAAAGGTGTGAATGACCGACAATAATTGCTGAAAAATGTGTTAGAAAAGGTAAGAATGCCGGACCATTCATCATCAAAAGCGGGAGAAGAGGTGTTCGGCTGCAAGAAGCTGTGAATGTCCAGCCATAATTACTGAAAAACGGGTAAGAAAAGGTAGTATTGCCAGACCATAAATGATCAAAACAGGGAGCGGAGGTGTTCCGCTGTAAGAAGGTGCTAATGTCCGACCATAATTGGTAAAAAGCGGGTAAGAAAAGGTTAAAATACCCGACTGTACACAATCAATAGCGGTAGCGGAGTTGTTTGGCTACTAAAAGGTGTGAAAGTCCGACCATGGTTTGTAAAAAGCGGGTAAGAAAAGGTGTGAATGCCGGACAATGTATGATCAAAAGAGGAAACAGAGGTTTTCGGCTGCAAGAAGGTCTAAATGTCCAACCGTAATTTGTAAAAACCGGGGAAGAAAAGGCTCGGAAGCCCGACTATACACCATCAAAAGCGGGTGCAGAGGGGTTCAGCTGCAAGAAGGTCTGAATGTCCATCAATAATTGCTAGAAAACATGAAAAAAAATTTTCGAATATCCAACCGCACATGATCATAAGTGGGAGAGGAGGTGTTCAGCTGCAACAAGGTGTGAATGTCCACCCATAATTCCTCAAAAATGGGTAAAAAAAAAGGTGCGAATGCCCAACATACATCATCAAAAGCAGGACTGGATGTGTTCGGCTACAAGAAGGTTTGAATGTCCGAACATAGTTTGTAAAAAGCGGGTAAGAAAAGGTTCGAATGCCCGAACATACACCATCAAAAGAGGGAGCGGAGGTGTTCCGCCATAAGAAGGTGTGAATGTCCGACCATAGTTGGTAAAAAGCGGGTAAGAAAAGGTTAAAATACCCGACTGTACACAATCAATAGCGGGAGCGAATGTGTTCGGCTACAAGAAGGTGTGAAAGTCCGACCATGTTTTGTAAATAGCGGGTAAGAAAAGGTGCGAATGCCCGACAATGTATGATCAAAAGAGGGAGCGGAGGTTTTCGGCTAAAAGAAGGTCTGAATGTCCAACCATAATTTGTAAAAACCGGGGAAGAAAAGGCTCGAAAGCCCGACTATACACCATCAAAAGCGGGTGCAGAGGGGTTCAGCTGCAAGAAGGTCTGAATGTCCATCAATAATTGCTAGAAAACATGAAAGAAAATTTTCGAATATCAAACCGCACATGATCATAAGTGGGAGCGGAGGTGTTCAGCTGCAAGAAGGTGTGAATGTCCACCCATAATTCCTCAAAAATGGGTAAAAAAAATGGTGCGAATGCCCAACCATACATCATCAAAAGCAGGACTGGATGTGTTCGGCTACAAGAAGGTTTGAATGTCCGAGCATAGTTTGTAAAAAGCGGGTAAGAAAAGGTTCGAATGCCCGAACATACACCATCAAAAGAGGGAGCGGAGGTGTTCCGCCATAAGAAGGTGTGAATGTCCGACCGTAGTTGGTAAAAAGCGGGTAAGAAAAGGTTAAAATACCCGACTGTACACAATCAATAGCGGGAAGGGATGTGTTCGGCTACAAGAAGGTGTGAAAGTCCGACCATGTTTTGTAAAAAGCGTTTAAGAAAAGGTGCGAATGCCCGACAATGTATGATCAAAAGAGGGAGCGGAGGTTTTCGGCTGCAAGAAGGTCTGAATGTCCAACCATAATTTGTAAAAACCGGGGAAGAAAAGGCTCGAAAGCCCGACTATACACCATCAAAAGCGGGAGCAGAGGTGTTCAGCTGCAAGAAGGTCTCAATGTCCATCAATAATTGCTAAAAAACATGAAAGAAAATTTTCGAATATCAAACCGCACATGATCATATGCGAGAGAGGAGGTGTTCAGCTGCAAGAAGGTGTGAATGTCAACCCATAATTCCTGAAAAATGGGTAAAAAAAGGTGCGAATGCCCAACCATACATCATCAAAAGCCGGTGTGAATGTCAGATCATAATTTGCAAAAACCTGATGAGAAATGGTGAGAATGCCTGACTATACACCATCAAATGCGGGAGCGGAGGTGTTCGGCTGTGAGTAGGTGTGAATGTCCGACCATACTTGCTGAAAAATATGACAAAGCAGTTTTCACTTGGTTCTAGTGAAGGAATTCATTTTATATCAAAATCCGAAATTGTGTAGAACTCGTGGAAATAAGTTTATTCTTTGATTCCTAAAGGTTTAATGTTGTTCTTTGGTATACTGCAAAGTACAACGTTCTTTTTTTGTTTAAAGCTATTTAGACATGGATAAATATGAAGGACAAAGCAGTTCCTTCTGTGGGTACAGTAGCTCCCGGAATATGGTGACTGCAGGCCCTGAGCCTGGTGGACATCAGGCCCTCCTGCCCTGTGTTGGGTCCCAGGTTGCGGGGATGCCTATTGCAGCCAGTCTCTGGCTGCCCTCTCCGGGGTGGGAGGGACCAGGCGGATGAATTAATTATTCTGCTAGTTTATATATTTTAAACATAAACAATAAACATTTATAAAACTTCCCTTGGCAAGGCAAATCTGTTTGGCATAAAAGGTATGCAGACTACAATTCTGCTGCCATAATGCACAACTCTGGATTTTGATATAAAATGAATTCCTTCACTCAAACCAAGTTAAAACTGCTTTGTCCTTCATATTTATCCATGTCATAATAGCTTTAAAGAAAAAAAGAACGTTGTACTTTGCAGGATAGGAAATAACAACACTAAACCTTTAGGAATCCGAGAATAATCTTATTTTCACGAGTTCTACACAATTTCGGATTTTGATATAAAATGAATTCCTTCACTCAAACCAAGTTAAAACTGCTTTGTCCTTCATATTTATCCATGTCTAAATAGCTTTAAACAAAAAAAGAACGTTGTGCTTTGCAAGATAGGAAAGAACAACTCTAAACCTTTTCAGGAATCCGAGAATATGCGTCGATTGACGAGTTCTACACAATTTCGGATTTTGATATAAAATGAATTCCTTCACTCAAACCAAGTTAAAACTGCTTTGTCCTTCATATTTATCCATGTCTGAATAGGTTTCAACAAAAAAGAAAGTATTACTTTGCAGTATACCAAAGAACAACACTAAACCTTTAGGAATCCGAGAATATGCTTCTTGTCACCAGTTCTACACAATTTCGGATTTTGATATAAAATGAATTCCTTCACTCAAACCAAGTTAAAACTGCTTTGTCCTTCATATTTACCCATGTCTAAATAGCTTTAAACAAAAAAGAACGTAGTACTTTGCAGAATAGGAAAGAACAACACTAATTTTTTTCATGAATCCGATAATAAGCTTCTTTTCACGAGTTCTACACAATTCCGGATTTTGATATTAAATGAATTCCTTCACTCAAACCAAGTTAAAACTGCTTTGTCCTTAATATTTATCCATGTCTGAATAGGTTTAAACAAAAAAGAAAGTATTACTTTGCAGTATACCAAAGAACAACACTAAACCTTTAGTAATCCGAGAATAAGCTTCTTTTCACCAGTTCTACACAATTTAGGATTTTGATATAAAATGAATTCCTTCACTCAAACCAAGTTAAAACTGCTTTGTCCTTCATATTTATCCATGTCTGAATCGGTTTCAACAAAATAGAAAGTATTACTTTGCAGTATACCAAAGAACAACACTAAACCTTTAGGAATCCGAGAATAAACTTATTTCCACGAGTTCTACACAATTTCGGATTTTGATATAAAATGAATTCCTTCACTCAAACCAAGTGAAAACTGCTTTGTCATATTTTTCAGCAAGTATGGTCGGACATTCACACCTACTCACAGCTGAACACCTCCGCTCCCAAATTTGATGGTGTATAGTCGGGCATTCTCACCATTTCTCATCAGGTTTTTAAATTATGATCTGACATTCACACCTGCTTTTGATGTTGTATGGTTGGGCATTCGCACCTTTTTTTATCCATTTTTCAGGAATTATGGGTGGACATTCACACCTTCTTGCAGCTGAACACCTCCTCTCCCGCATATGATTATGTGCGGTTTGATATTCAAAAAATTTTCTTTCATGTTTTCTAGCAATTATTGATGGACATTGAGACCTTCTTGCAGCTGAACACCTCTGCTCCCGCTTTTGATGGTGTATAGTCGGGCTTTCGAGCCTTTTCTTCCCCGGTTTTTACAAATTATGGTTGGACATTTAGACCTTCTTGCAGCCGAAAACCTCCGTTCCCTCTTTTGATCATACATTGTCCGGCATTCGCAACTTTTCTTACCCGCTTTTTACAAACCATGGTCGGACTTTCACACCTTTTAGTAGCCAAACAACTCCGCTCCCGCTATTGATTGTGTACAGTCGGGTATTTTAACGTTTTCTTTCCCGCTTTTTACCAATTATGGTCGGACATTCACACCTTCTTACAGCGGAACACCTCCGCTCCCTGTTTTGATCATTTATGGTCTGGCAATACTACCTTTTCTTACCCATTTTTGAGTAATTATGGCTGGACATTCACAGCTTCTTGCAGCCGAACACCTCTTCTCCTGCTTTTGATGATGAATGGTCCGGCATTCTTACCTTTTCTAACACATTTTTCAGCAATTATTGTCGGTCATTCACACCTTTCTCATCAGCTTTTTGCAAATTATGATCTGACATTCACACCTACTTGCAGCTGAACACCTCGGCTTCTGCTTTTGATGGTGTATATTTTGGCATTCGAACCTTTTCTTACCCGCTTTTTACAAACCATGGTCGGACTTTCACACCTTCTTTTAGCCGAACAACTCCGCTCCCGCTATTGATTGTGTAGAGTCGGGTATTTTAACCTTTTCTTACCCGCTTTTTACCAACTATGGTCGGACATTCACACCTTCTTGCAGCGAAACACCTCCGCTCCCTCTTTTGATTGTGTATGTTCGGTCATTCGAACCTTTTCTTACCCGCCTTTTACAAACTATGGTCGGACATTCAAACCTTCTTGTGGCCGAACACTTCCACTTCTGCTTTTGATGATGTATAGTTGGGCATTCACACCTTTTCTTACCCATTTTTCAGTAATTATTGGTGGACATTCAGACCTTCTTGCAGCTGAACACCTCCGCTCCCGCTTTTGATGGTGTATAGTCAGGCTTTCGAGGCTTTTCTTCAACGGTGTTTACAAATTATGGTTGGAAATTCAGACCTTGCAGCCGAACAACTCCGCTCCCTCTTTTGATCATACATTGTCGGGTATTCGCACCTTGTCTTACCCGCGTTTTACAAACCATGGTCGGACTTTCACACCTTCTTGTAGCCGAACAACTCCGCTCCCGCTATTGATTGTGTACAGTCGGGTTTTTTAACCTTTTCTTACCCGCTTTTTACCAACTATGGTCGGACATTCGCAGCATCTTACAGCGGAACACCTCCGCTCCCTCTTTTGATGGTGTATGTTCGGGCATTCGAAGTTTTTCTTACCCACTTTTTACAAACTATGGTCGGACATTCAAACCTTCTTGTAGCAGAACACATCCACTTCTTCTTTTGATGATGTATGGTTGGGCATTCGCACCTTTTGTTACCCATTTTTCAGGAATTATTGGTGGACATTCACACCTACTTGCAGTCGAACAGCTCTGCTCCCACTTTTGATTATGTTTGGTTGGATATTCGAACCTTTTCTTAACTGCTTTTTACAAACTTTGGTCGGATGTTCACACCTTCTTGCAGCCGAACACCTCCGCTTCCTCTTTTGATGGTATATATTCGGGCATTCGCACCTTTTCTTACCCGCTTTTTACAAACTATGGTCGGACATTCAAACCTTCTTGTAGCCGAAAACCTCCACTCCCTCTTTTGATCATACTTTGTCGGGCATTCGCACCTTTTCTTACCCGCTTTTTACAAACTATGCTCGGACATTCAAACCTTCTTGTAGCCAAACACATCCACTCCTGCTTTTGTTGATGTATGGTTGGGCATTCGAACCTACTTGTTGCCCGCTTTTCATTAATTATGGGTGGACATTCACACCTTGTCGCAGCCAAACACCTCCGCTCCCTGTTTTGATCATGTATGGTTGGACATTCGCACCTTTTCTCACCCGCTTTTTGCAAACTATGGTCGGTCATTCACAGCTTCCTCTCCACCATACTTGTATGGTGGGATATTCACACCCACTTGCATCCGAAGATCTCCGCCCCCACTTTTGTTGATATTTAGTCGGTCATTCACACCTTACCCGTTTTCTTGCCGCCAAACACCTCTGATCTCACTTTTGATGATGTAAGATTGGGCATTCAGACCTTGCTTTTCCTGCTTTTCACCAACTATAGATGGACATTCACACCTTCTTGCAGCCGAACACTTCCGCTCCACCTTTTAGGTTTCTATCACACCTTTTTTTTCACCGCATTTTATAGATTATGGTCGGAAATTCTCAACCACTCATCCGAAGACCTCTCCTCCCGCTTTTGTTAATATATTTGAACTTTAGTCAGACATTCACACCTACTTGCCGCCGAACACCACCTCTCTAGCTTTTGATGATGTATGGTCCGGCATTCTTACCGTTTCTAACACATTTTTCAGCAATTATGGTAGGACATTCACACCTTCTTGCAGCTGAACACCTCCTCTCCCACTTATGATCATGTGCGGATTGATTTTCGAAAATTTTCTTTCATGTTTTCTAGCAATTAATGATGGACATTTAGACCTTCTTGCAGCTGAACACCTCCGCTCCCGCTTTTGATCATACATTGTCAGGCATTCGCACCTTGTCTTACCCGCTTTTTACAAACTTTAGTCAAACATTCACACCTTTTTGCAGCCGAACACAGTTTTTTGCAGCCGAATTTGGGCATTCGAACCTTTTCATACCCACTTTTTACCAAATATGGTCGGACATTCACACAGTCTTACAGCGGAACACCTCCGCTCCCTCTTTTGATGGTGTATGTTCGGGCATTCGAACCTTTTCTTACCCGCTTTTTACAAACTATGCTCAGACATACAAACCTTCTTGTAGCCGAACACATCCACTCCTGCTTTTGATGATGTATGGTTGGGCATTCGAACCTACTTGTTGCCCGCTTTTCATTAATTATGGGTGGACATTCACACCTTGTCGCAGCCAAACACCTCCGCTCCCTGTTTTGATCATGTATGGTTGGACATTCGCACCTTTTCTCACCCGCTTTTTGCAAACTATGGTCGGCCATTCACAGCTTCCTCTCCACCACACTTGTATGGTGGGATATTCACACCCACTTGCATCCGAAGACCTCCGCCCTCACTTTTGTTGATATTTAGTCGGTCATTCGCACCTTACCCGCTTTTGGCAAACTATGGCCTTCTTGCAGCCAAAAACCTCTGATCTCGCTTTTGATGATGTAAGGTTGGGCATTCAGACCTTGCTTCACCTGCTTTTCACCAAATATAGTCGGACATTCACACCTTCTTGCAGCCGAACACTTCCGCTCCACCTTTTAGTTTTCTCTGGGGCATTCACACCTTTTTTTTCAACGCATTTTATAAAAACACCACAGGAACACCGTATTGAGGCTTTGTTCTGACCGCTCATTCGGTTCGCGTTTCTTTCAAGCAATTCTCCTGGTTAGCCCGCACTCGGCTCGCTCCCAGAGCCGTGTTAAAGTCTACTTCGCATTCACTCTCTTTTCTCAGCAGACTAAAAGAAACTTCCATCCTGCACCGCTGTTTGCTTTTTCACAAGAGCAGAGGAGAGCGCACCGTTCCCAGCGGCACTGCAGTACCGGGTCGATGCTTGGAGTGAACGGAGCAAGCTCCTTTTTCAAATCCTATTGATAAAAATCCATTTAATATGTAGTCCTTGCATAGACATATCACATATTAAACTGATAAAAACAGATACTACACTTGATCTTAGCCAAAAGGCCGAGAAGCAATATCTGTCCACTGGTTCACGTCCGAGGGCCCTTCCTGGCACAATGCGCACTTGTAGCGGTGTTCTTTTTATGGCCATAGTGTCACTTTGCACCTCCACCCACCCGCTGCACTGAGCACTCTTCAACCCTTTTAAATGGTATAACTTTACACTACCGCACGCTCCAGCGAGCACCATTCAAGCAACAACTTTGCACTCCAGCTTTGAACATCGGCACAGTCGCAACAAGTAAGGCGACTCTACTCAGAGAAGTCACTCTGCACAGTAACAAGATTTCTTTTGCACAGACAGAAAGGGCTTCACCCGCAAAGGTAAAGCCTGCCAAAAATAGAAACAATTCATTAGTGCTGCTCTCCACGGAAGTCTTTAGTAAAAGGCGAAAGACGTACATTATGAAGAGAAACCAGAGTACGATTATCCATCACTGCGGGAGCAGGGCATCAGGCTAGTTGGCATAGCCACCTTCCCCATGGTGAGCTTTGCTTGGTTGAGACGCTTGCCCCCCCCCCTTGCTCCTCGGCTGACCAAGTAGGAACAATCGGGCCCTATTCGATGGCTGCCTTGTCTTTTACTCTGTGCAAAAGACAAGGCAGCCACAAACAACATGGGAACACCGTATTGAGGCTTTGTTCTGACCGCTCATTCGGTGTCGCGTTTCTTTCAAGCAATTCTCCCGGTTAGCCCGCACTCGGCTCGCTCCCAGAGCCGTGTTAAAGTCTGCTTCGCATTCACTCTCTTTTCTAAGCAGATTAAAAGAAAGTTTCATCTTGGGCTCCCTGAAACTTCCATCCTGCACCACTGTTTGCTTTTACACAAGAGCAGAGGAGAGCGCACCGTTCCCAGCGGTACTGGAGTACCGGGTCGATGCTTGGAGTGAACGGAGCAAGCTCCTTTTTCAACTCCTATTGATAAAAATCCATTTAATATGTAGTCCTCGCATAGAGGACATATCAGACATTAAACTGATAAGAACAGATACTACACTTGATCTTAGCCAAAAGGCCGAGAAGCGATAACTGTCCACTGGTTCACGTCCGAGGGCCCTTCCTGGCACAATGGGCACTTGTAGCAGTGTTCTTTTTATGGCCATAGTGTCACTTTGCACCTCCGCCCACCCGCTGCACTGAGCTCTCTTCAGCCCTTTTAAATGGTATAACTTTACACTACCGCATGCTCCAGCGAGCACCATTCAAGCAACAACTTTGCACTCCAGCTTCGAACATCGGCACAGTCGCAACAAGTAAGGCGACTCTACTCAGAGAAGTCACTCTGCACAGTAACAAGATTTCTTTTGCACAGACAGAAAGGGCTTCATCCACAAAGGTAAAGCCTGCCAAAAATAGAAACAACTCATTAGTGCTGCTCAACGTTGTACTTTGCAGTAAAAGAAAGAGCAAATCTAAAGTTTCAGGAATCCGAGAATAAGCTTACTTTCTTCTTTCTTCTTCACGATTTAGGATTTTTCTATAAAATGAATTCCTTCACTCAAACTAAATTAAAACTGCTAAACCGCTAATCTGTTAAATGCAAGGCAGATGTCAAATTCACCGAAATAGGATCTAAGGGTATTTGGCCAATCGAGCTGTAGCAGCTTCGGTAAAAGAGTATAAGTTGAAGAGTTTGTGAATAAAGGTGTGCGCACACATAGTGAGTTGTAGGAAAATAGGCAGGGAGCAATGCCGGCTGGGGTATATGTTCTTGTATGTTGTCTGACTGTTTGATTTGAATATGTTGTGTAAGTGTCCTGTTGAATGTTACATGTTTGGGCTTTGACACGCTTCACTGTGGTTGTTAACTGTGTGGTGTGTCCTGAAATGTTATATGTTTGGGCTGTGTGACATGCTTAATGCTTTTCAGTAGCAACCCACTTATTCATATATAGCAACTGACAACATAAGAAGTCCGGACATCTTTGATAGTAGTTGTAGAAGTATCCTTATTGATAATAGATAAACTAATTCATAGTGATAGAACAGTAGATGAAGAGGTGCCTGCACATGTCTCATGAAAATAAAATGGGTGTATGATTGCTGACGGCAGAGCAATACTGCCAAACTTATGAGTTCTTGTGGCAAACTTGATTCAGTGTCTTGACGTGTATACGCTGTTTCGCTGACTTGTCACAAGAAACAAAATGTGTTTGATAAGATCCGACCATTTTATTACGGGAGGATCAGTATGTATGGATTCTGATGTGACTGATAAACCCATTCGTATCTTAAGCATAATCTAATACGTGAGACAACGCCCTGGCACACAATCAAAAAAAAAAAAAGAGAGAGCGGTTTTGTGTCCCCACAGTCCATAATGTAGAAAAGAGAGAAAAAAGCCTTTCTGATTTGGTGTGTGTGCTCACAGTGCAGAGTGTAGAGAAAAGAGAGAAAAGAAAGCCGTTTTGGTGTCACGGGAGTTGTGACTTAAACACACACATTTCTGAATTGAGAAAGGAAATTATTTTAGAGGAAGCACTAGAGTTTAGATCCCACATTTGTTGATAGGCACTCATTTAATTTTTCTTTTAAACAGTTTTAAAGTGAATACTAACTGAGAAATGAAAAAGGTGAAGAGTTTAGAAGCTTGGTTCAAGAGCAAAACTTGGTTTATGATCAGCTGAGTCTCTAAACAGAACAGCAAAGGGCTTCATCGAACATTTAAAAAAGATTCAGATTGTTAGAATATCCAGAATTTATAGAAATGGTGGTGATTACTCTTATTTTCTAGAATGGAAATAACTGCACCATGTCTGTTTTATGAATTTAAGGGGCTAAAAAGTTTTGTTCTCGTTTTTCTATGATTAACCGAATGTATGTGAGAGTCCAAACAGACAGAAGGGTTACGGCCGAGCGCTGGACCTTCCAAAAAAGATGAGACAGGCTGGACCCGTGCCATACTAGTTAAGACCTGCCTGTGGATAACAGGTTCTTTAAACTCTCACAAACTCACACACGTTCGCACACATACACCCATACACACACACATTCTTGAACTTGCTGCAAGATTAAACCTTTGCATTAACTGACTCCAGCAACTCTGAGTCTCATTGAGAGACTTTTCTCAACAATTGGGTCCTCAAACCAGATCTCAACGTTTTTTCCGCTGTCCAGGGTCGGAGCTGAAACCGTGCACGGGGGAGTCCAGTACTCCTAATGAAAGACCCCCTGCTGAATTGCGGTAATTAGGGGCCAGTGTCCACTGAAAGGGGGAAAAAGGGACGAGATCGTACTTTTGAATCAATGGCCAGAAGCCATTGGCAGTGCAGGCATCAACAATAATGGTGTTATTTCACCCATTAACACTTAAGGTACCTCATGCAGTGGCTGTGATATGGTTACTTAACAAAATATCTTTACCAGACATCTCTCCTACATAACAGTTCTTCTTTCACAGCCACACCTTGTTGTCGAGAGATGTGCTACACTTAATCCATCCACACTGCTACCTACCCCACAGATGGAAAGCCTCATGATTGCATGTCAGAAATAACCATCAGTGTTTTACCCAGGCCAGACTTAACTGATATACGTTATGAAAATGCAGAAATAACTATATTTATTCAACAGGTCAAGCAAAAAACCCTGATGGCACAAATGCTACAGGATTTACAGTAGTAACAAAAACTGAAGTTTTCTTAAAACAACCACTACCAAAAAATTACTCTGTTCAAGCGGTCGAATTGGTAGCTTTAACTGAAGCTTGTAAATTAAATAACAAAAAGGTTGTTAACGTTTACACTGACAGTCAGTATGCTAAGTGTGACCAAATTTCATCTACAGAGGCAAAAGTTTGCAAAGCATGGAGATCTGTGAGGGAGTCTTCTGCCTGCAAAGAGAGGGAAGCGAAAACAGGAAAAGATTTAGCTGCTTGCTTAGCTGCAGCATCAGCTCTGGCATTGCCACAAGCAACAGGATCGTCTGAGTTAGTGTGAGCCGCACACTTACAGACCGAGATTGCTGTAGGCAAAAGGATCGCATCAAGAAGATCAGAAACCTGCTTGGAGTTCAGAATAGTTTTACCATCTGATTTAAGGAAATGCCTGTGTTTCCACAGCGCACCAAAGTCATGAACAACACCAAAAGCATATCTGGAATCTGTGTAAATAGTGACTTACCAGCTGCCAACTTACAAGCTTCAGTAAGTGCAATAAGCTCAGTAGTTTGAGCAGAGAAATGTTTAGGAAGAGAACCAGACAACAAAGTGTCATGTGAAGAACATACTGCAAACCAAACACAGTTAGTACCTGTGGCTGGATCACGCAAAGCTGATCCATCTACAAAAAGAATCATGTCAGAGTTTGGAAGAGGAGTCTCTAAAAGATCAGGTCGGGGTGTACAAACTTGTTCCAAAACAGCTTCACAGTCATGAGGCTCCCCATCCTCAGGAGTTGGAAGCAAAGTAGCAGGATTCAGAACAGTACAACGTTTAACAGTGACATTTGGCATATCACAGAGGTGTATCTGAGCCAACGAGCAGTTGAAAGATGTGAAGTTTTCTGCTCGAGAAGAATAATGGCAACAGCATGAGGAACCAAAACAGTCAAATTAGCGTAGCCCACAATATCTTGGGAGGCCAGGACAGCTTTCTCTGCAGCTGCAACAGCACGAAGACAACCAGGCAGGCCTGCAGCCACAGAGTCCAGTTTTGCTGAGAAATGAGCCACTGGCCTTTGCCTGCCCCATGTTCCTGCATAAGAACAGATGTCATACAACCATGCTTCTCATCAACTGCCTGTATGAAAGGTTTATGAGGATCTGGAATGCCAAGTGTTGGTGCTGTTTGAAGAGCCAGCTTAAGCTGACTAAAGGCTGATTCAGCCTCAGGAATCCATGGAACACGATCAGCTGACTGGAGGCCTTTACCATGGATAAGAGCACCTAAGAGAGCTTCGAGAAAAGAGTAGTTAGGAATAAAGTTCCTGCAGTAAGATGTTATACCTAAGAATGACATAAGCTGTTTTTTAGTAACCGGTTTAGGAATGATCTGAACTGCAGCAACACGTTTAGGAGAAAGTGAGCGCCCATCCTTAGAAATCACATGACCCAAAAAGGTGACTTCGTCCTGTACAAACTGTAAATTAGAAAGGCTGGCTTTATGGCCATAAGAAGGAAGATGTTTCAACAGATTCACTGTCTTTTTCACACTGTTGTTTAGATGGACTACATAAAAGGATGTCATCCACATACTGCAAAAGAGCAGAGCCTGTGGTTGATTGAAGTTAATCCAGACTAGCTTTGAGGGCAGCATTGTAAATAGTGGGACTTTCACAGTACCCCTGGCATAACCGGGTAAAAGTCCAAGATCTCCCTTCAAACTAAAAAGCAAACCAAAATGGGCTATCAGGGTGCACTGGCGACAAGTCAACCACTGAGAAAAACTGTGCATCTGATGTAATTTGAGACAAAATAGTGTGTGGGTTGGGCACAGTAGGAGCATGTGGCTGAACTGCAGCATTCACCGCTTGGAGGTCCTGTACAAAACGCCATTCATCTGGCTGGCCAGCATCTTTAATCTTTTTAACAGGAAACAATGGAGTAAGCACAGGTGAATTTTCAAAAGGAACAATAACGCCTGTTTTCTGAAAAGATTGAAAAACAGGTTTAATCCCTTTAATTGCTTCAGGCTTAAAAGGGTATTGTTTTTTTACATGGACAAAAGTCTGATTTAGGGGTGACAATTACTGGTTCACAGCCTTTTATCAACCCCACATCATATTTGCTCTTAGCCCAAAGATCATTGGGCACTTCAGCCAACATGGGTATCGAAGACAAATCTGTTTCAGATAAAAAACATGCTTCAAAATGTGATTCTGTGGTAGGAATTAAGTCCACAGTTCTTTGACAATGCATTGTACTCAAAAATGTTTTTTTGTACGCTGACAATCGTTCAGAAAACATCAAATTTGGATCAGCAGGTGAAACGGTCCACTCCATTTCTCTCTGACATGTAGCAACAAACTCTCCCACACCTTGTCACTGCCAGTGTGTACGTTTGGCCAAGGAAATGTGAGGGCGAGTACCACAAACATTAAAAAAATCGAAGTGCTCTGGAGTGAGCGACACAGCCAATAAAGTAGGCGCACATATTTTTTCACTTCTTCTCATAGTCATTGTCAGGCCCCAAAGAAATGTGTGATGTGAAGTGCAAATCAGTAGGTTGCATGAAATCAGAAAGGGGTGAAACTAACGCTTTTGCTTCTTCCACTAGTTGTTGTGAAAAAGGAGAGCTGGGAAGTTTCCACTCATAAGCATATGTAAGTGCCGATGAATCAAACTGCACTGCTGTGAAAACTTTGTCAGACTGTAACATAACCTTAACACCCTCTGGTGTAGAAGTTAAAATAATGCCTAATTTACACATGAGATCACAGCCCATCAGGTTAATGGGACACAACTCTGATAACAAAAATGAGTGTTTGAAGGAGAGCTCATCGGGAGTGACAACACGCAATGGGCATTGTCATTTTCTCCTTCACAACCTGGCCTGATGCAGACATAGAGTAAACGTGGTTTCCACTTAACTTTGGAGGACAATCAAACTCCCCTGACGTCACTACTGATGAACATAATTTCCTATATTCTGAGAGAAATATCTTTGCTCTAGGACGGAACTAGCATGCAAAACTTTACTACGTGAATCACAGTCGGCAAGCGTTTCTTCACTACACAGAGCAGGAAAAATGTGTGAGTGTGTTTATGCTATCACCCATTAGTGGAGGCTCCGCTGCCGCGTGACGTCCAGAACCTGCCTCCCACCCTCAGTCAGCCTTTTGCCCAATTTCATCACTTTTCAGCTGTGGACAGTCCTTCTTCCAGTGTCCAGTCTGGCCACAGTAAAAACAAATATTCGGATCATAGCTCTGGCGTGGCCCATTTCGACCTCCTCTCCCACACGTCCACGTCTTCGACTTCGGCCTCGTCCTCTGTTTACACACACTGCGTAATACATGGTCATGGCTGCCAAATGCAGCTCCTTTTCACACTTGTCCCTTTTGGTTGTCTTACGCGTCTCAACTTGGTTCTGAGCATGGCGAGCATATCGGCGAACGTCAGCCAAACGAGGACCCTCATACCATCCCACGTAAATGTTCTTTACTTCAGTGGCGACATCTGGCATGAGGCCTTTAATTATTGCATCGCAAACTGTGGCCTTCTCTCAGCCAAACACCTCTGATCTCGCTTTTCATGATGTAAGGTTGGGCATGCAGACCTTGCTTCACCTGCTTTTCACTAAATATAGTCGGACATTCACACCTTCTTGCAGCCGAACACTTCCGCTCCACCTTTTAGTGTTCTATCACACCTTTTTTTTCACCGCATTTTATAGATTATGGTTGGAAATTCTAAACCACTCTCATCCGAAGACCTCTCCTCCCGCTTTTGATCATAGATTGTCAGGCATTCGCACCTTGTCTTACCCGCTTTTTACAAAATTTAGTCGAACATTCACACCTTTTTGCAGCCGAACACAGTTTTTTGCAGCCGAATTTGGGCATTCGAACCTTTTCATACCCACTTTTTACCAACTATGGTCGGACATTCACACCGTCTTACAGCGGAACACCTCCGCTCCCTCTTTTGATGGTGTATGTTCGGGCATTCGAACCTTTTCTTACCCGCTTTTGACAAACTATGCTTGGACATTCAAACCTTCTTGTAGCCGAACACATCCACTCCTGCTTTTGATGATGTATGGTTGGGCATTCGAACCTACTTGTTGCCCGCTTTTCATTAATTATGGGTGGACATTCACACCTTGTCGCAGCCAAACACCTCCGCTCCCTGTTTTGATCATGTATGGTTGGACATTCGCACCTTTTCTCACCCGCTTTTTGCAAACTATGGTCGGCCATTCACAGCTTCCTCTCCACCATACTTGTATGGTGGGATATTCACACCCACTTGCATCCGAAGACCTCTGCCCCCACTTTTGTTGATATTTAGCCGATCATTCGCACCTTACCCGCTTTTGGCAAACTATGGCCTTCTTGCAGCCAAAAACCTCTGATCTCGCTTTTGATGATGTAAGGTTGGGCATTCAGACCTTGCTTCACCTGCTTTTCACCAAATATAGTCGGACATTCACACCTTCTTGCAGCCGAACACTTCCGCTCCACCTTTTAGTTTTCTATGGGGCATTCACACCTTTTTTTACACCGCATTTTATAAAAACACCACAGGAACACCGTATTGAGGCTTTGTTCTGACCGCTCATTCGGTGTCGCGTTTCTTTCAAGCAATTCTCCTGGTTAGCCCGCACTCGGCTCGCTCCCAGAGCCGTGTTAAAGTCTGCTTCGCATTCACTCTCTTTTCTCAGCAGATTAAAGAAACTTCCATCCTGCACCGCTGTTTGCTTTTTCACAAGAGCAGAGGAGAGCGCACCGTTCCCAGCGGCACTGCAGTACCGGGTCGATGCTTGGAGTGAACGGAGCAAGCTCCTTTTTCAACTCCTATTGATAAAAATCCATTTAATATGTAGTCCTTGCATAGACATATCACATATTAAACTGATAAGTACAGATACTACACTTGATCTTAGCCAAAAGGCCGAGAAGCGATAACTGTCCACTGGTTCACGTCCGAGGGCCCTTCCTGGCACAATGCGCACTTGTAGCGGTGTTCGTTTTATGGCCATAGTGTCACTTTGCACCTCCGCCCACCCGCTGCACTGAGCACTCTTCAACCCTTTTAAATGGTATAACTTTACACTACCGCACGCTCCAGCGAGCACCATTCAAGCAACATCGGCACAGTCGCAACAAGTAAGGCGACTCTACTCAGAGAAGTCACTCTGCACAGTAACAAGATTTCTTTTGCACAGACAGAAAGGGCTTCACCCGCAAAGGTAAAGCCTGCCAAAAATAGAAACAATTCATTAGTGCTGCTCTCCACGGAAGTCTTTAGTAAAAGGCGAAAGACTTGTACATTATGAAGAGAAACCAGTGTATGATTATCCATCACTGCGGGAGCAGGGCATCAGGCTAGTTGGCATAGCCACCTTCCCCATGGTGAGCTTTGCTTGGTTGAGACGCTTGCTCCCCCCCCTTGCTCCTCGGCTGACCAAGTAGGAACAATCGGGCCCTATTCGATGGCTGCCTTGTCTTTTACTCTGTGCAAAAGACAAGGCAGCCACAAACAACACGGGAACACCGTATTGAGGCTTTGATCTGACTGCTCATTCGGTGTCGCGTTTCTTTCAAGCAATTCTCCCGGTTAGCCCGCACTCGGCTCGCTCCCAGAGCCGTGTTAAAGTCTGCTTCGCATTCACTCTCTTTTATCAGCAGATTAAAAGAAAGTTTCATCTTAGGCTCCCTGAAACTTCCATCCTGCACCGCTGTTTGCTTTTTCACAAGAGCAGAGGAGAGCGCACCGTTCCCAGCGGCACTGCAGTACCGGGTCGATGCTTGGAGTGAACGGAGCAAGCTCCTTTTTCAACTCCTATTGATAAAAATCCATTTAATATGTAGTCTCGCATAGAGGACATATCAGACATTAAACTGATAAGAACAGATACTACACTTGATCTTAGCCAAAAGGCCGAGAAGCGATAACTGTCCACTGGTTCACGTCCGAGGGCCCTTCCTGGCACAATGCGCACTTGTAGCGGTGTTCTTTTTATGGCCATAGTGTCACTTTGCACCTCCGCCCACCCGCTGCACTGAGCACTCTTCAGCCCTTTTAAATGGTATAACTTTACACTACCACACGCTCCAGCGAGCACCATTCAAGCAACAACTTTGCACTCCAGCTTCGAACATCGGCACAGTCGCAACAAGTAAGGCGACTCTACTCAGAGAAGTCACTCTGCACAGTAACAAGATTTCTTTTGCACAGACAGAAAGGGCTTCATCCGCAAAGGTAAAGCCTGCCAAAAATAGAAACAACTCATTAGTGCTGCTCAACGTTGTACTTTGCAGTAAAAGAAAGAGCAAATCTAAAGTTTCAGGAATCCGAGAATAAGCTTACTTTCATGAGTTCTTCACGATTTCGGATTTTGCTATAAAATGAATTCCTTCACTCAAACTAAATTAAAACTGCTAAACCGCTAATCTGTTACATACAAGGCAGATGTCAAATTCACCGAAATAGGATCTAAGGGTATTTGGCCAATCGAGCTGTAGCAGCTTCGGTAAAAGAGTATAAGTTGAAGAGTTTGTGAATAAAGGTGTGCGCACACATAGTTAGTTGTAGGAAAATAGGCAGGGAGCAATGCCGGCTGGGGTATATGTTCTTGTATGTTGTCTGACTGTTTGATTTGAATGTGTTGTGTAAGTGTCCTGAAATGTTATATGTTTGGGCTGTGTGACATGCTTAATGCTTTTCAGTAGCAACCCACTTATTCATATATAGCAACTGACAACATAAGAAGTCCGGACATACTTTGATAGTAGTTGTAGAAGTATCCTTATTGATAATAGATAAACTAATTCATAGTGATAGAACAGTAGATGAACAGGTGCCTGCACATGTCTCATGAAAATAAAATGGGTGTATGATTGCTGACGGCAGAGCAATACTGCCAAACTTATGAGTTCTTTTGGCAAACTTGATTCAGTGTCTTGACGTGTATACGCTGTTTCGCTGACTTGTCACAAGAAACAAAGTGTGTTTGATAAGATCCGACCATTTTATTACGGGAGGATCAGTATGTATGGATTCTGATGTGACTGATAAACCCATTCGTATCTTAAGCATAATCTAATACGTGAGACAACGCCCTGGCACACAATCAAAAAAAAAAGAGAGTGAGCGGTTTTGTGTCCCCACAGTCCATAATGTAGAAAAGAGAGAAAAAAGCCTTTCTGATTTGGTGTGTGTGCTCACAGTGCAGAGTGTAGAGAAAAGAGAGAAAAGAAAGCCGTTTTGGTGTCACGGGTGTTGTGACTTACACACACACA
The DNA here is from genome assembly GCF_036924035.1 of Leuresthes tenuis. Taxonomy (NCBI): domain Eukaryota; kingdom Metazoa; phylum Chordata; class Actinopteri; order Atheriniformes; family Atherinopsidae; genus Leuresthes; species Leuresthes tenuis. The sequence goes on from NW_027325377.1 coordinate 12,466,068, forward strand.
TTTCTGAATTGAGAAAGGAAATTATTTTAGAGGAAGCACTAGAGTTTAGATCCCACATTTGTTGATAGGCATTCATTTAATTTTTCTTTTAATCAGTTTTAAAGTGAATACTAACTGAGAAATGAAAAAGGTGAAGAGTTTAGAAGCTTGGTTCAAGAGCAAAACTTGGTTTATGATCAGCTGAGTCTCTAAACAGAACAGCAAAGGGCTTCATCGAACATTTAAAAAAGATTCAGATTGTTAGAATATCCAGAATTTATAGGAATGGTGGTGATTACTCTTATTTTCTAGAATGGAAATAACTGCACCATGTCTGTTTTATGAATTTAAGGGGCTAAAAAGTTTTGTTCTCGTTTTTCTATGATTAACCGAATGTATGTGAGAGTCCAAACAGACAGAAGGGTTACGGCCGAGCGCTGGACCTTCCAAAAAAGATGAGACAGGCTGGACCTGTGCCATACTAGTTAAGACCTGCCTGTGGATAACAGGTTCATTAAACTCTCACATACACAAACTCACACACGTTCGCACACATACACCCATTCACACACACATTCTTGAACTTGCTGCAAGATTAAACATTTGCATTAACTGACTCCAGCAACTCTGAGTCTCATTGAGAGACTTTTCTCAACAATTGGGTCCGCAAACCAGATCTCAACGTTTTTTCCGCTTTCCAGGGTCGGAGCTGAAACCGTGCACAGGGGGGTGCAGTACTCCTAATGAAAGACCCCCTGCTGAATTGCGGTAATTAGGGGCAAGTGTCCACTGAAAGGGGGAAACAGGGACGAGATCGTACTTTTGAATCAATGGCCAGAAGCCATTGGCAGTGCAGGCATCAACAATAATGGTGTTATTTCACCCATTAACACTTAAGGTACCTCATGCAGTGGCTGTGATATGGTTACTTAACAAAATATCTTTACCAGACATCTCTCCTACATAACAGTTCTTCTTTCACAGCCACACCTTGTTGTCGAGAGATGTGCTACACTTAATCCATCCACACTGCTACCTACCCCACAGATGGAAAGCCTCATGATTGCATGTCAGAAATAACCATCAGTGTTTTACCCAGGCCAGACTTAACTGATATACGTTATGAAAATGCAGAAATAACTATATTTATTCAACAGGTCAAGCAAAAAACCCTGATGGCACAAATGCTACAGGATTTGCAGTAGTAACAGAAACTGAAGTTTTCTTAAAACACCAACTACCAAAAAATTACTCTGTTCAAGCAGTCGAATTGGTAGCTTTAACTGAAGCTTGTAAATTAAATAACAAAAAGGTTGTTAACGTTTACACTGACAGTCAGTATGCCTTCTCAACTGTACATGTGTTAACACAGCATTGGAAAAACAGGTATGTTGACATCCACAGCTAAATGTATAAACTACAAATATTTTAGCATTATTAGATGTTATTCAATTGCCATCTACAATAGACTCGTATGAATGACCGGAAGGAAAACCATACTGCCAAAGAATTTGTTTGAATATGCTGCAGTATTGAGCCACGGACCATGTCATGTCTCAACAGGAGGGATGGAAGCAATAATGAACAAGGTTTTTACAGCATATGGTTTTACTAATTATTGAATTTTTTTTTTTAGAATAAATAAATGAATAAAGTTTTGTCTAGCAGGTCAAATATGTGCAAAATACATTCCACAGGGCAATCTAAGACCAAAACGAAGATAATTCCCTAAGCCAGTGTATCTTTTTCAACATATTTGTTTGTATTTCATTATTTCATTATTGTGTAGATTTCATTGAACTAAATTAATGTTAAGGGAAACGATTCTGCTCAGTGACAACAGAGGTTTTTACCAAATGGTCTGAAATATTTCCATGTGCACAAGCAGATGCACTCTCAGTAGCAAAATCACGCGTAAAATAACTCATTTCTAGATTTGAAATTCCTGAAAAGATCTTCAGTGATAATTTGACACACTTTGTAAACTATGTCATCTCACTGATGGCAAAGAACTTAAAATAGATCTTAGAAACCACTGTGATATAGAAGGTTTCGCTAACACATTGGAATTGTTTTACTATTTACATATGCATGTGCAGTGAAGAATTGCTTGCTGCTGATAAATGCAAAGAAGAACAGCTTACACATAGATGCTCACATATAGGCTGCTGAATGCAATGAAGACCTGCTTATCCAGTAAAGTTCAATGTCAATGTGTAATATTCAATTAGGATTTGCAAAACAGTGAAGTTAAACAATGAATGGGTCCATAGTCGGTATGAGAAGACTACAGGAATATTTACCTGGGTGTACGTTCAAACAGAGATGAGAAAATTGCGATAAATTATTGTTTGTTTGTTTGTTAGTATGTATATGAATGTTATGTGTATAAACTGTGTTGAGTTGTAGTTACTCAGTAGTGTCTCAGTGAAACAACCGACGGGGGAAGCCTTGCGGTGACAACAAAAGCAGTGTTTTACTGATCAGTCAAGTTGCTCCAGTGTACTCCATACAAACTGGTTGGCTACTGAAGGGATAGAAAATGGGGAATACTTGTTTTAAAGCAAACAAGGAATTAGATGGGAAAAATACATGTTTTAACGGGACCCAGACAATATTATATAGATGTCGCCACTGAAGTAAAGAACATTTACGTGGGATGGTGTGAGGGTCCTCGTTTGGCTGACGTTCGCCGATATGCTCGCCATGCTCAGAACCAAGTTGAGACGCGTAAGACAACCAAAAGGGACAAGTGTGAAAAGGAGCTGCATGTGGCAACCATGACCATGTATTACGCAGTTGGTGTAAACAGAGGACGAGGCCGAAGTCGAAGACGTGGACGTGTGGGAGAGGAGCCACGCCAGAGCTATGATCCGAATATTTGTTTTTACTGTGGCCAGACTGGACACTGGAAGAAGGACTGTCCACAGCTAAAAAGTGATGAAATTGGGCAAAAGGCTGACTGAGGGTGGGAGGCAGGTTCTGGACGTCACGCGGCAGCGGAGCCTCCACTAATGGGTGATAGCACAAACACACTCACACATTTTTCCTGCTCTGTGTAGTGAAGCAATGCTTGCCGACTGTGATTCACGTAGTAAAGTTTTGCATGCTATTTCCGTCCTAGAGCAAAGATATTTCTCTCAGAATATAGGAACTTATGTTCATCAGTAGTGACGTCAGGGGAGTTTGATTGTCCTCCAAAGTTAAGTGGAAACCACGTTTACTGTATGTCTGCATCAGGCCAGGTTGTGAAGGAGAAAATGACAATGCCCATTGCGTGTTTTCACTCCCGATGAGCTCTCCTTCAAACACTCATTTTTGTTATCAGAGTTGTGTCCCATTAACCTGATGGGCTGTGATCTCATGTGTAAATTAGGCATTATTTTAACTTCTACACCAGAGGGTGTTAAGGTTATGTTACAGCCTGACAAAGTTTTCACAGCAGTGCAGTTTGATTCATCGGCACTTACATATGCTTATGAGTGGAAACTTCCCAGCTCTCCTTTTTCACAACAACTAGTGGAAGAAGCAAAAGCGTTAGTTTCACCCCTTTCTGATTTCATGCAACCTACTGATTTGCACTGCACATCACACATTTCTTTGGGGCCTGACAATGACTATGAGAAGAAGTGAAAAAATATGTGCGCCTACTTTATTGGCTGTGTCGCTCACTCCAGAGCATTTCGATTTTTTTAATGTTTGTGGTACTCGCCCTCACATTTCCTTGGCCAAACGTACACACTGGCAGTGACAAGGTGTGGGAGAGTTTGTTGCTACATGTCAGAAAGAAATGGAGTGGACTGTTTCACCTGCTGATCCAAATTTGATGTTTTCTGAACGATTGTCAGCATACAAAAAAACATTTTTGAGTACAATGCATTGTCAAAGAACTGTGGACTTAATTCCTACCACAGAATCACATTTCGAAGCATGTTTTTTATCTGAAACAGATTTGTCTTCGATACCCATGTTGGCTGAAGTGCCCAATGATCTTTGGGCTAAGAGCAAATATGATGTGGGGTTGATAAAAGGCTGTGAACCAGTAATTGTCACCCCTAAATCAGACTTTTGTCCATGTAAAAAACAATACCCTTTTAAGCCTGAAGCAATTAAAGGGATTAAACCTGTTTTTCAATCTTTTCAGAAAACAGGCGTTATTGTTCCTTTTGAAAATTCACCTGTGCTTACTCCATTGTTTCCTGTTAAAAAGATTAAAGATGCTGGCCAGCCAGATGAATGGCGTTTTGTACAGGACCTCCAAGCGGTGAATGCTGCAGTTCAGCCACATGCTCCTACTGTGCCCAACCCACACACTATTTTGTCTCAAATTACATCAGATGCACAGTTTTTCTCAGTGGTTGACTTGTCGCCAGTGCACCCTGATAGCCCATTTTGGTTTGCTTTTTAGTTTGAAGGGAGATCTTGGACTTTTACCCGGTTATGCCAGGGGTACTGTGAAAGTCCCACTATTTACAATGCTGCCCTCAAAGCTAGTCTGGATTAACTTCAATCAACCACAGGCTCTGCTCTTTTGCAGTATGTGGATGACATCATTTTATGTAGTCCATCTAAACAACAGTGTGAAAAAGACCAAATGACTCAAATAACTTTCTTGCTTTCAAAATTTTTCCTCTAGTGACGCTGACTTAGAGAGGGATGAAGATAATCATGTTTAATTGTTCATGTTTTGATTGTTTATCATTGGACCCTTTATTACTATGATGCCTGCATTTTAAACTCACGTTGTGTGCAAATGCAGGCTGATGTTTTACAGATAAAGTTATTATTTTCCTTGTTTCTTTTGGGTTGATTAATATAATGGTATTATTATAATCAAAAGGGAGGAATGTAATGGAAAATAATTCTTATATGCATTGTATTGAGTGTTATTGTGTATAACCTGCAAATGACCGAGCTGCAAGGTACCACCCTGCCCTGTTTTCTTAAATTCCTCTTTACAATGGTGGGCTTGTTATAATGAGATAGCTGCACTTTAGGGGGGACAGGGTTAGGCTGGTATTTACGAGTGTGTCTGGGTAACCTCAACTGATGGTTGGGGAGGAAAGTTAGAAGAACAATCAATTATACCCAAAAACAGATGACGTGATGAGCGGGCAATATAACTGTGTGTTTTTGCTTCAGTGGTCAGAGCAACTCTGTATTCTGTACTGTGTTGTTCTCTCTTGCAAGATATTATTATTAAAGTCTCTTATCTCCTCACAAGAAAATAACTGACTCCCCAAATGCAAGTGTCAGGACAAATGATCAAACTTCTCCAAGCTTCAGTCTGCAGAGAAGTACAAGACAGGGTTGCTCACTTTCTCCCTCACTTTTTGCTATTTTCATCAAACCTTTAGCAGCTGCTATCAGACAAGATAGAAATATTAAAGACATCCAACCCCAAAATATTGAGCATAAAATAAGTCTTTATGCTGATGATGTATTACTTTTCCTTCAGAACTCACAGACGTCTCTCACTCACGATCACACTCATAAATAAATTCTCAGCACTTTCTGACTACTCTATCAATTGGTCTAAGACCACAGTTCTGCCCATTAACTGTAGGGTCCAGAATATACCTGCGATCACTTTACAGTCAGGAAAGATTAGATATTTAGGCATAAACATTTCCTCCAGGCTCTCAGAGCTAACAAAGCTAATTTATGTGCAATTATTAAAGACAGTAGAGGACAATCTCTCTCGTTGGAAGTCCTTACCTATATCACTTATGGGGAGAGTTACAACCATTAAAATGATGATACTACCAAAAGTTAACTATTTGTTCTCAATGATCCCCATAAAACCAACCTGCTACTTGGTTTAAGTCACTAGATTCATGCATCTCCAAATTTCCGTGGAAAAACAAACCACCACGTATTAGTTTAAAAACCCTACAGAAGACCAAGGACAGTGGTGGATTAGATTTACCTAATTTTCAGCACTATTCCTTAGCCAATAGGTTACGGTATATATCAAAATGGTTTAAACCTAGCCCAATAGATGAACATGGATAAATATAGAACAAGCATTGTGTGATAATCTGGAAATCTCTGACCTGCCACTTATTAGTCAAAACGTAAAAAATCACAAATGTTTCAAAAGCATTAACATCAGCACCTCTCTGACAGCCTGGTGGGAATTTCTTAAAATAACAAAGTCTTCACTTGTCCCGTGTAAGCTTACACCCATCTGGAACAATCCTGACATCCTGCAAAACAAAAAAATGCTAAACTTTACTCTGTGGAAGATCAAAGGAATCAAACATCTGGAACATATAATCCAAAATGGACATTTTATTTCATTTGATGAGCTCATATCACAACATGAGATAGGCAGCAATAAATTCCTAGAATATCAACAACTTAAGTCTATAATAACAAAGAAATATATCCTCCACCAACCAGACTTACAACTCCCGATTAGGGTAGCAGAATTTCTAAGCATCTGCACCCCAAAACTACTATCAAAAATATATAAATTATTGTCTAAGATAGATGACACAATGTCTCTACCGTCCTCAAAATGGGAGGCAGATTTATCCATCAGTTCTAGTCATAGCTTCTGGCCACAAATATGTTTGAACACCTTCAGAATGACTCAAAATCCTAATTTACAGCTCATACAATACAAAATTCTTCATAGAACACACTATACAGGACAAAGGATGTTCAGGATGGGTCTAACACACTCAAACATCTGCTCACATTGCACAGATAACACACCTGATGATTATGCACACGCTTTGTGGTTTTGTGCGCCTGTCCAGAAGTTCTGGCTTGAAGTCTGTGCGGACCTATCAACATGGCTAAAGTGTAGCATTCCTGCATGCCCCACACTGTGCATACTGGGTGACTTAGACAACATCAACGTGGAATTTAGCTTAGCACACATGATCCTCACAGTGTTATGTATAGCAAAGAAAACTATTCTCATGAACTGGAAAGCGAAGAACAATCTGTGTATTAACCAGTTTAGAAATTTTCTTTTAGATTATATTAGCATGGAAACAATGTCTGCCTCCTCAAAACATCAATTGGCTGAATTTAATTCTCTCTGGTCCCCTCTGATTAGCTTGATCACATAGTGTTGGTGGTGGGTTGCTGTCCCGTCGCTCTGGGCGGTTGGGTGTGTGCTGGGGGGGGCTGTGTGGCTTCGGGCGTCTGGTGGTCTCTCGGGTCGTGGGGACCGGGTTGGTCATTGCTGGGGGGGACTGTGTGTCGGGCTTGGAGGGCAGTTTTGGGGGCTTGCGGGTGGGGCTGTCTGGCGGTGTGGGGCGGGGTCCCTTAGGGGCCTTGGGGTGGTGGCTGCTGGCTCTGTACCGGGTGACCGGGCCGCTCTGGCGTGGGTGGTGGAGCTGGGCCTGGACCTGGTGGCTTGCCGCTGCCTTGCGCCCGGGGCGGGGCCCTGCCTGTGCCTGGGGGGTCTGGGTTGCCCTGGACATGCCACAATATGCGTGGGTTGGTGCAGATCCTGGTGCCGGCCTTGTTGCTCTGGGAACTCCAAGGTGTCCGCAGGTGGTTATTTTTTTTAGGGTGTTGGGGCGTGCGGTGAGGGGGAGGGGGTCTGTGTGGGGGTGTGCTTTTCCCCTGTTGGGGGGGGCCTGGGTGATGGTGGGTCTCGCTGCTGCGACTGGTGTGACCGGGTGATTTGTTTGTTTGTTTGTTTGATTTTTGTTGTTGTTTGTTTGTTTTTGTAGAGGTCCTCCGGGGTGGGGTTGGGTTGAGTGGGGTGGGGCGGGATGGGTTCCTTCTGGGGGTACAGTAGCTCCCGGAATATGGTGACTGCAGGCCCCGAGCCTGGTGGACATCAGGCCCTCCTGCCCTGTGTTGGGTCCCAGGTAGCGGGGATGCCTATTGCAGCCAGTCTCTGGCTGCCCTCTCCGGGGTGGGAGGGACCAGGAGGATGAATTAATTATTCTGCTAGTTTATATATTGTAAACATAAACAATAAACATTTATAAAACTTCCCTTGGCAAAGCAAATCTGTTTGGCATAAAGGTATTCAGACTACAATTCTGCTGCCATAATGCACAATTCCGGATTTTGATATAAAATGAATTCCTTCACTCAAACCAAGTTAAAACTGCTTTGTCCTTCATATTTTTGCATGTCTAAATAGGTTTCAGGCATAAAATTCTTCATATTACCCTGTATGTGAAAGAAGCATACTTGTGATGGAGCAATACACTCCTTTTGGGTAACCTAAACTGATGGTTGGGGAGGAAAGTTAGAAGAACAATCAACTATCAACCAAAGACAGATGACGTGATGAGCGGGCAATATAACTGTGTGTTTTTGCTTCAGTGGTCAGAGCAACTCTGTATTCTGTACTGTGTTGTTCTCTCTTTCAAGATATTATTATTAAAGCCTCTTATCTCCTCAGAAGAAAATAACTGACTCTGTGCGTTACTAAATTTCCACCACAATTTTGGCGTCACGAACAGGATCCCTCGACTGGTGTCTCTGGACCGGATCGCAGTGCATGGCCAGCCTGGACTGAAGTAGCTGTTCCAGCCTCATACCTCCAAGGCCTTTTCTGAGAGAGAGGACTGGCAGGTCCTTTCTTGAATACCAGCGCTGGGATCATTTTTGAAATATGATAGTCTGAGACGATAGGACTGCTTTTTAGTTTTTATTTGAATAAAAGAGTGTTTCCCGGTTGTGTCATCAGTGAGACAGAGATTTCATGAGTAAGTGAAACTTTTGAAGCAGTCCGAAGAAGTGTGAAGTACTCCGAAGAAGTGTGAGTACAGATTAAGGTCCTCATTGGAGACGTCCTTTGAGTGAAGGAATATATTTCCCCATTCCAAGTCTGAGAATGGGAAACAGTAGGTCTCAGACTTTTGACCCTACCGGGGGACCTAAGCATGATGAAATGAAAAAGACATATGGTCCAGAGGTTTTCCACCTGAAGGTTCTTTTAGTATGTTAGAAATAAGAAAATTAGAAGAAAAGTTTTGCAAATATGAGAAAGAGATGAAGCAAAAAAAAGAAAATTAAGTTTAAATAAGAAGTAAGAAAGGTATAGAATTTTGGAAAAAATAAAGTGTATTAAGAGAAAGAAAGGAAAATGTTAAACAAATGCCATGACGGAATGATGATAATAATTTAGTATTAGCTGTGCCGGATCCAGACCTGGACTCCTGCCCTGCAACAACAACAGCCAGCCCTGCCACAAGCCTCTGGCTCTCGGGAAGAAGGGACTTCTTCCATCCTCCCTCTGGAAGAAATTCCATCATTCTCACAACATCAGTTACATAGGTCTGATGATGAGGAAAAGGAAGACGTTTGGTTCTCCAGCGTACCTGCCCAAGAACTTTTAACGCAAGTGACAAAAATCCTTTACCCACAATCTGGACTTCAGAGATCTAAACGTGAGAAAAAACAAAACCAGATTCAAACCATGCCTATGGTTAAAGTTGCAGTTCCCACTGGACCATTACTGGTTTATCGACCCTGGACTGAGACTGACATCATGGAAGCATAACAATGCTTACCAGATCCAGAGATTTCTGGACCCCATTTTGCTGACGAGTTGCGAGATTTCTGCGCACAATCTGCCCGACTGGGGTTGAATTGCGTCGCATATTGGCAAAAAAGTTCAAACCGACCGACCTCTGCAAAATAGAGGCCAGTATGCTACAACTGGATTTGCGACCTACCAACAGTGAACGAGGACATAATGATAACGCTCAATATGAAGCAGCCATCCAAAGACTGTGTCAAGCCATCACCACTCAATTTCCAACCAAAATCAATATGTCCCACATTTACACCTGCAAACAGAAACCCGGTGAAGGGACTGATGATTTTGTACACCGCATCCTTGAGGAAGTCAGCAAGCACAGCGGTCATCAGAGACCAAGGGATTTGGGTAATGAATCAGGACCATGGGAGAGTATTGCATGCAATGCAATAATTAAAGGCCTCATGCCAGATGTCGCCACTGAAGTAAAGAACATTTACGTGGGATGGTGTGAGGGTCCTCGTTTGGCTGACGTTCGCCGATATGTTTGCCATGCTCATAACCAAGTTGAGACGCGTAAGACAACCAAAAGGGACAAGTGTGAAAAGGAGCTGCATTTGGCAGCCATGACCATGTATTACGCAGTTGGTGTAAACAGAGGACGAGGCCGAAGTTGAAGACGTGGACGTGTGGGAGAGGAGGTCGAAATGGGCCACGCCAGAGCTATGATCCGAATATTTGTTTTTACTGTGGCCAGACTGGACACTGGAAGAAGGACTGTCCACAGCTGAAAAGTGATGAAATTGGGCAAAAGGCTGACTGAGGGTGGGAGGCAGGTTCTGGACGTCACGCGGCAGCGGAGCCTCCACTGATGGGTGATAGCACAAACACACTCACACATTTTTCCTGCTCTGTGTAGTGAAGAAACGCTTGCCGACTGTGATTCACGTAGTAAAGTTTTGCATGCTATTTCCGTCCTAGAGCAAAGATATTTCTTTCAGAATATAGGAACTTATGTTCATCAGTAGTGACGTCAGGGGAGTTTGATTGTCCTCAAAAGTTAAGTGGAAACCACGTTTACTGTATGTCTGCCTCAGGCCAGGTTGTGAAGGAGAAAATGACAATGCCCATTGCGTGTTGTCACTCCCGATGAGCTCTCCTTCAAACACTAATTTTTGTTATCAGAGTTGTGTCCCATTAACCTGATGGGCTGTGATCTCATGTGTAAATTAGGCATTATTTTAACTTCTACACCAGAGGGTGTTAAGGTTATGTTACAGCCTGACAAAGTTTTCACAGCAGTGCAGTTTGATTCATCGGCACTTACATATGCTTATGAGTGGAAACTTCCCAGCTCTCCTTTTTCACAACAACTAGTGGAAGAAGCAAAAGCGTTAGTTTCACCCCTTTCTGATTTCATGCAACCTACTGATTTGCACTGCACATCACACATTTCTTCGGGGCCTGACAATGACTATGAGAAGAAGTGAAAAAATATGTGCGCCTACTTTATTGGCTGTGTCGCTCACTCCAGAGCACTTCGATTTTTTTAATGTTTGTGGTACTCGCCCTCACATTTCCTTGGCCAAATGTACACACTGGCAGTGACAAGGTGTGGGAGAGTTTGTTGCTACATGTCAGAAAGAAATGGAGTGGACCGTTTCACCTGCTGATCCAAATTTGATGTTTTCTGAACGATTGTCAGCATACAAAAAAACATTTTTGAGTACAATGCATTGTCAAAGAACTGTGGACTTAATTCCTACCACAGAATCACATTTTGAAGCATGTTTTTTATCTGAAACAGATTTGTCTTCGATACCCATGTTGGCTGAAGTGCCCAATGATCTTTGGGCTAAGAGCAAATATGATGTGGGGTTGATAAAAGGCTGTGAACCAGTAATTGTCACCCCTAAATCAGACTTTTGTCCATGTAAAAAACAATACCCTTTTAAGCCTGAAGCAATTAAAGGGATTAAACCTGTTTTTCAATCTTTTCAGAAAACAGGCGTTATTGTTCCTTTTGAAAATTCACCTGTGCTTACTCCATTGTTTCCTGTTAAAAAGATTAAAGATGCTGGCCAGCCAGATGAATGGCGTTTTGTACAGGACCTCCAAGCGGTGAATGCTGCAGTTCAGCCACATGCTCCTACTGTGCCCAACCCACACACTATTTTGTCTCAAATTACATCAGATGCACAGTTTTTCTCAGTGGTTGACTTGTCGCCAGTGCACCCTGATAGCCCATTTTGGTTTGCTTTTTAGTTTGAAGGGAGATCTTGGACTTTTACCCGGTTATGCCAGGGGTACTGTGAAAGTCCCACTATTTACAATGCTGCCCTCAAAGCTAGTCTGGATTAACTTCAATCAACCACAGGCTCTGCTCTTTTGCAGTATGTGGATGACATCCTTTTATGTGGTCCATCTAAACAACAGTGTGAAAAAGACAGTGAATCTGTTGAAACATCTTCCTTCTTATGGCCATAAAGCCAGCCTTTCTAAGTTACAGTTTGTACAGGACGAAGTCACCTTTTTGGGTCATGTGATTTCTAAGGATGGGCGCTCACTTTCTCCTAAACGTGTTGCTGCAGTTCAGATCATTCCTAAACCGGTTACTAAAAAACAGCTTATGTCATTCTTAGGTATAACATCTTACTGCAGGAACTTTATTCCTAACTACTCTTTTCTCGAAGCTCTCTTAGGTGCTCTTATCCATGGTAAAGGCAGCTGCAGTTCTGACATGCAGCTCCAGCCTTTAGTGAGCTTAAGCTGGCTCTTCAAACAGCACCAACACTTGGCATTCCAGATCCTCATAAACCTTTCATACAGGCAGTTGATGAGAAGCATGGTTGTATGACATCTGTTCTTATGCAGGAACATGGGGCAGGCAAAGGCCAGTGGCTCATTTCTCAGCAAAACTGGACTCTGTGGCTGCAGGCCTGCCTGGTTGTCTTCGTGCTGTTGCAGCTGCAGAGAAAGCTGTCCTGGCCTCCCAAGATATTGTGGGCTACGCTAATTTGACTGTTTTGGTTCCTCATGCTGTTGCCTTTATTCTTCTCGAGCAGAAAACTTCACATCTTTCAACTGCTCGTTGGCTCAGATACACCTCTGTGATATGCCAAATGTCACTGTTAAACGTTGTACTGTTCTGAATCCTGCTACTTTGCTTCCGACTCCTGAGGATGGGGAGCCTCATGACTGTGAAGCTGTTTTGGAACAAGTTTGTACACCCCGACCTGATCTTTTAGAGACTCCTCTTCCAAACTCTGACATGATTCTTTTTGTAGATGGATCAGCTTTGCGTGATCCAGCCACAGGTACTAACTGTGTTTGGTTTGCAGTATGTTCTTCACATGACACTTTGTTGTCTGGTTCTCTTCCTAAACATTTCTCTGCTCAAACTACTGAGCTTATTGCACTTACTGAAGCTTGTAAGTTGGCAGCTGGTAAGTCTGTCACTATTTACACAGATTCCAGATATGCTTTTGGTGTTGTTCATGACTTTGGTGCGCTGTGGAAACACAGGCATTTCCTTAAATCAGATGGTAAAACTATTCTGAACTCCAAGCAGGTTTCTGATCTTCTTGATGCGATCCTTTTGCCTACAGCAATCTCGGTCTGTAAGTGTGCGGCTCACACTAACTCAGACAATCCTGTTGCTTGTGGCAATGCCAGAGCTGATGCTGCAGCTAAGCAAGCAGCTAAATCTTTTCCTGTTTTTGCTTCCCTCTCTTTGCAGGCAGAAGACTCCCTCACAGATCTCCATGCTTTACAAACTTTTGCCTCTGCAGATGAAATTTGGTCCTCTGGACGCATTTGGTCCTCTGTGGGTGCAACTTATATGGATGGTGTTTGGATGGGACCTGATGGTAAACCCTGTCTACCTAAACATTTTTTTCCTCATTTTTCAAAATTGACACATGGGTTGGACCATGTGTCAAAAGGGGGGATGCTGAATGCACTCACTGCTCAGTGGTTCACAAAAGGGTTCAGTTCATATGCGCAAAAATACTGTCAGTCATGTATGGTTTGTGCCACACATAATGTAGGAAAGGCATTACACACATCGCAAGTTGCACACCCTCCATCAGAGAAACCTTTTGAACATTTGATGATGGATTTTGTTGAACTCACACCAGCTGAAGGAAAGAAATATGCACTAGTAATAGTGGACGTGTTTAGTAAATGGGTTGAAGTTTTCCCTGCAAAACATGCAAACAGTAATGCAGTGACTAAAGCACTGCTAAACAGAAATCATTCCTAGATGGGGCATTCCAGAGAAGATCAGCAGTGATAATGGCACACATTTTGTAAACACTGCATTGACTGAGGTTGGTAAATTCCTGGGAATAACCTTGCGCACACATTGTGCTTATCATCCACAGAGTGGAGGTGCTGTGGAAAGAGAAAATGGTACATTAAAGTCCAAGTTAGCCAAATGTTGTGAAGAAACAGGTCTGCCATGGACAAAAACATTACCTATTGTGCTTACCTACATGAGAATGAGAATCAGAGCTCAAGTGAATCTCAGCCCATTTGAAATTTTATTTGGCAGACCTCCTAACCTGGGATTGGGACCTGTAACCAGACCCCTCCCTTCCACAACTGTTTGTGATGATGCTATGTTGTCTTACTGTCGAAACCTTTCCACTGTTCTATCTCAAGTTTCACAGACAGTAAAAGCAGCCCTTCCAGCCACAGAAAACACACCACTCCAACCAGATGACAGGTGGTGAAGGAACTTCGCAGGAAACATTGGAAGTCCAAACGTTGGCAAGGCCCGTTCCAGGTGCTACTGGTCACTCATACAGCTGTTAAAGTTGCAGAGAGAGCAACCTGGATTCATGCCAGTCACTGTAAGAAGGTACCAGAACCAGTAGATGACTTCCACCCTGACATACATCAGCCTAACCAACACGCCCGGAAGGACAAAGATAAGAGTCAGCAGTAAAAGCTGTACTCCACCGGTGTGTTAAGTGCTAGTAACCTCTGACACCGAAGATTGAAACATCCTTACTGAGACCTGTGATGAAGATGATCATACACATGCTGTGAACCATGGAAGAAACTGTTTGTTGTTTGTATTTTCTTATTTGTAACCAGCATGTGCACATTGTATCTTGATTTCACAGGAAGCAATAATACAGGGCTGCTGTATTTTTCCCTGTGTGAAAGGCCTCATTGTATGTATCTCACCAAATGATTCAAATGACTCAAAGAACTTTTTTGCTTTCAAAATTTTTCCTCTAGTGACGCTGACTTAGAGAGGGATGAAGATAATCATATTTAATTGTTCATGTTTTGATTGTTTATCATTGGACCCTTTATCACTATGATGCCTGCATTTTAAACTCACGTTGTGTGCAAATGCAGGCTGATGTTTTACAGATAAAGTTATTATTTTCCTTGTTTCTTTTGGGTTGATTAATATAATGGTATTATTATAATCAAAAGGGAGGAATGTAATGGAAAATAATTCTTATATGCATTGCATTGAGTGTTACTGTGTATAACCTGCAAAACACTGAGCTGCAAGGTACCACCCTGCCCTGTTTTCTTAAATTCCTCTTTACAATGGTGGGCTTGTTATTATGAGATAGCTGCACTTTAGGGGGGACAGGGTTAGGCTGGTATTTACGAGTGTGTCTGGGTAACCTCAACTAATGGTTGGGGAGGAAAGTTAGAAGAACAATCAACTATACCCAAAAACAGATGACGTGATGAGTGGGCAATATAACTGTGTGTTTTTGCTTCAGTGGTCAGAGCAACTCTGTATTCTGTACTGTGTTGTTCTCTCTTGCAAGATATTATTATTAAAGCCTCTTATCTCCTCAAAAGAAAATAACTGACTCCCCAAGTGCAAGTGTCAGGACAAATGATCAAACTTCTCCAAGCTTCAGTCTGCAGAGAGGTACAAGACAGGGTTGCCCACTTTCGCCCTCACTCTTTGCTATTTTCATCGAACCTTTAGCAGCTGCTATCAGACAAGATAGAAATATTAAAGGCATCCAACCCCAAAATATTGAGCATAAAATAAGTCTTTATGCTGATGATGTATTACTTTTCCTTCAGAACTCACAAACGTCTCTCACTCACACGATCACACTCATAAATAAATTCTCAGCACTTTCTGACTACTCTATCAATTGGTCTAAGACCACAGTTCTGCCCATTAACTATAGGGACCAGAATATACCTGCGATCACTTTACAGTCAGGAAATATTAGATATTTAGGAATAAACATTTCCTCCAGGCTCTCAGGGCTAACAAAGCTAAATTATGTGCAATTATTAAAGACAGTAGAGGACGATCTCTCTCGTTTGAAGTCCTTACCTATATCACTTATGGGGAGAGTTACAACCATTAAAATGATGATACTACCAAAAGTTAACTATTTGTTCTCAATGATCCCCATAAAACCATCTGCTACTTGGTTTAAGTCACTAGGTTCATGCATCTCCAAATTTCTGTGGAAAAACAAACCACCACGTATTAGTTTAAAAACCCTACAGAAGACCAAGGACAGGGTGGATTAGATTTACCTAATTTTCAGCACTATTCCTTAGCCAATAGGTTACAGTATATATCAAAATGGTTTAAACCTAGCCCAATAGATGAACCATGGATAAATATAGAACAAGCATTGTGTGATAATCTGGAAATCTCTGACCTGCCACTTATTAGTCAAAACGTAAAAAATCACAAATGTTTCAAAAGCATTAACATCAGCACCTCTCTGACAGCCTGGTGGGAATTTCTTAAAATAACATAGTCTTCACTTGTCCCGTGTAAGCTTACACCCATCTGGAACAATCCTGACATCCTGCAAAACAAAAAAATGCTAAACTTTACTCTCTGGAAGATCAAAGGAATCAAACATCTGGAACATATAATCCAAAATGGACATTTTATTTTATTTGATGAGCTCATATCACAACATGAGATAGGCAGCAATAAATTCCTAGAATATCAACAACTTAAGTCTATAATAAAAAAGAAATATATCCTCCACCAACCAGACTTACAACTCCCGATTAGGGTAGTAGAATTTCTAAGCATCTGCACCCCAAAACTACTATCAAAAATATATAAATTATTGTCTAAGATAGATGACACAATGTCTCTACCGTCCTCAAAATGGGAGGCAGATTTATCCATCAGTTCTAGTCATAGCTTCTGGCCACATATATGTTTGAACACCTTCAGAATGACTCGAAATCCTAATTTACAGCTCATACAATACAAAATTCTTCATAGAACACACTATACAGGACAAAGGATGTTCAGGATGGGTTTAACACACTCAAACATCTGCTCACATTGCACAGATAACACACCTGATGATTATGCACACGCTTTGTGGTTTTGTGCGCCTGTCCAGAAGTTCTGGCTTGAAGTCTGTGCGGACCTATCAACATGACTAAAGTGTAGCATTCCTGCATGCCCCACACTGTGCATACTGGGTGACTTAGACAACATCAACGTGGAATTTAGCTTAGCACACATGATCCTCACAGTGTTATGTATAGCAAAGAAAACTATTCTCATGAACTGGAAAGCGAAGAACAATCTGTGTATTAACCAGTTTAGAAATTTTCTTTTAGATTATATTAGCATGGAAACAATGTCTGCTTCCTCAAAACATCAATTGGCTGAATTTAATTCTCTCTGGTCCCTTCTGATTAGCTTGATCACATAGTGGTGGTGGTGGGTTGCTGTCCCGTCGCTCTGGGCGGTTGGGTGTGTGCTGGGGGGGGCTGTGTGGCTTCGGGCGTCTGGTGGTCTCTCGGGTCGTGGGGAAATACAGCAGCCCTGTATTATTGCTTCCTGTGAAATCAAGATACAATGTGCACATGCTGGTTACAAATAAGAAAATACAAACAACAAACAGTTTCTTCCATGGTTCACAGCATGTGTATGATCATCTTCATCGCTGGTCTCAGTAAGGATGTTTCAATCTTCGGTGTCAGAGGTTACTAGCACTTAACACACCGGTGGAGTACAGCTTTTACTGCTGACTCTTATCTTTGTCCTTCCGGGCGTGTTGGTTAGGCTGATGTATGTCAGGGTGGAAGTCATCTACTGGTTCTGGTACCTTCTTACAGTGACTGGCATGAATCCAGGTTGCTCTCTCTGCAACTTTAACAGCTGTGTGAGTGACCAGTAGCACCTGGAACGGGCCTTGCCAACGTTTGGACTTCCAATGTTTCCTGCGAAGTTCCTTCACCACCTGTCATCTGGTTGGAGTGGTGTGTTTTCTGTGGCTGGAAGGGCTGCTTTTACTGCCTGTGAAACTTGAGATAGAACAGTGGAAAGGTTTCGACAGTAAGACAACATAGCATCATCACAAACAGTTGTGGAAGGGAGGGGTCTGGTTACAGGTCCCAATCCCAGGTTAGGAGGTCTGCCAAATAAAATTTCAAATGGGCTGAGATTCACTTGAGCTCTGATTCTCATTCTCATGTAGGTAAGCACAATAGGTAATGCTTTTGTCCATGGCAGACCTGTTTCTTCACAACATTTGGCTAACTTGGACTTTAATGTACCATTTTCTCTTTCCACAGCACCTCCACTCTGTGGATGATAAGCACAATGTGTGCGCAAGCTTATTCCCAGGAATTTACCAACCTCAGTCAATGCAGTGTTTACAAAATGTGTGCCATTATCACTGCTGATCTTCTCTGGAATGCCCCATC
The DNA here is from genome assembly GCF_036924035.1 of Leuresthes tenuis. Lineage (NCBI taxonomy): Eukaryota > Metazoa > Chordata > Actinopteri > Atheriniformes > Atherinopsidae > Leuresthes > Leuresthes tenuis. The sequence continues at coordinate 12,484,210 of NW_027325377.1, forward strand.
TAGGAATGATTTCTGTTTAGCAGTGCTTTAGTCACTGCATTACTGTTTGCATGTTTTGCAGGGAAAACTTCAACCCATTTACTAAACACGTCCACTATTACTAGTGCATATTTCTTTCCTTCAGCTGGTGTGAGTTCAACAAAATCCATCATCAAATGTTCAAAAGGTTTCTCTGGTGGAGGGTGTGCAACTTGCGATGTGTGTAATGCCTTTCCTACATTATGTGTGGCACAAACCATACATGACTGACAGTATTTTTGCGCATATGAACTGAACCCTTTTGTGAACCACTGAGCAGTGAGTGCATTCAGCATCCCTCCTTTTGACACATGGTTCAACCCATGTGTCAATTTTGAAAAATGAGGAAAAAAATGTTTAGGTAGACAGGGTTTACCCTCAGGTCCCATCCAAACACCATCCGTATGAGTTGCACCCACAGAGGACCAAATGCGTCCAGAGGACCAAATTTCATCTGCAGAGGCAAAAGTTTGCAAAGCATGGAGATCTGTGAGGGAGTCTTCTGCCTGCAAAGAGAGGGAAGCAAAAACAGGAAAAAAATTAGCTGCTTGCTTAGCTGCAGCATCAGCTCTGGCATTACCACAAGCAACAGGATCGTCTGAGTTAGTGTGAGCCGCACACTTACAGACCGAGATTGCTGTAGGCAAATGGATCGCATCAAGAAGATCAGAAACCTGCTTGGAGTTCAGAATAGTTTTACCATCTGATTTAAGGAAATGCCTGTGTTTCCACAGCGCACCAAAGTCATGAACAACACCAAAAGCATATCTGGAATCTGTGTAAATAGTGACAGACTTACCAGCTGCCAACTTACAAGCTTCAGTAAGTGCAATAAGTTCAGTAGTTTGAGCGGAGAAATGTTTAGGAAGAGAACCAGACAACAAAGTGTCATGTGAAGAACATACTGCAAACCAAACACAGTTAGTACCTGTGGCTGGATCACGCAAAGCTGATCCATCTACAAAAAGAATCATGTCAGAGTTTGGAAGAGGAGTCTCTAAAAGATCAGGTCGGGGTGTACAAACTTGTTCCAAAACAGCTTCACAGTCATGAGGCTCCCCATCCTCAGGAGTCGGAAGCAAAGTAGCAGGATTCAGAACAGTACAACGTTTAACAGTGACATTTGGCATATCACGGAGCACAGAGGTGTATCTGAGCCAACAAGCAGTTGAAAGATGTGAAGTTTTCTGCTCGAGAAGAATAATGGCAACAGTATGAGGAACCAAAACAGTCAAATTAGCGTAGCCCACAATATCTTGGGAGGCCAGGACAGCTTTCTCTGCAGCTGCAACAGCACGAAGACAACCAGGCAGGCCTGCAGCCACAGAGTCCAGTTTTGCTGAGAAATGAGCCACTGGCCTTTGCCTGCCCCATGTTCCTGCATAAGAACAGATGTCATACAACCATGCTTCTCATCAACTGCCTGTATGAAAGGTTTATGAGGATCTGGAATGCCAAGTGTTGGTGCTGTTTGAAGAGCCAGCTTAAGCTCACTAAAGGCTGATTCAGCCTCAGGAGTCCATGGAACACGATCAGCTGACTGGAGCTGCATGTCAGAACTGCAGCTGCCTTTACCATGGATAAGAGCACCTAAGAGAGCTTCGAGAAAAGAGTAGTTAGGAATAAAGTTCCTGCAGTAAGATGTTATACCTAAGAATGACATAAGCTGTTTTTTAGTAACCGGTTTAGGAATGATCTGAACTGCAGCAACACGTTTAGGAGAAAGTGAGCGCCCATCCTTAGAAATCACATGACCCAAAAAGGTGACTTCGTCCTGTACAAACTGTAATTTAGAAAGGCTGGCTTTATGGCCATAAGAAGGAAGATGTTTCAACAGATTCACTGTCTTTTTCACACTGTTGTTTAGATGGACCACATAAAAGGATGTCATCCACATACTGCAAAAGAGCAGAGCCTGTGGTTGATTGAAGTTAATCCAGACTAGCTTTGAGGGCAGCATTGTAAATAGTGGGACTTTCACAGTACCCCTGGCATAACCGGGTAAAAGTCCAAGATCTCCCTTCAAACTAAAAAGCAAACCAAAATGGGCTATCAGGGTGCACTGGCGACAAGTCAACCACTGAGAAAAACTGTGCATCTGATGTAATTTGAGACAAAATAGTGTGTGGGTTGGGCACAGTAGGAGCATGTGGCTGAACTGCAGCATTCACCGCTTGGAGGTCCTGTACAAAACGCCATTCATCTGGCTGGCCAGCATCTTTAATCTTTTTAACAGGAAACAATGGAGTAAGCACAGGTGAATTTTCAAAAGGAACAATAACGCCTGTTTTCTGAAAAGATTGAAAAACAGGTTTAATCCCTTTAATTGCTTCAGGCTTAAAAGGGTACTGTTTTTTACATGGACAAAAGTCTGATTTAGGGGTGACAATTACTGGTTCACAGCCTTTTATCAACCCCACATCATATTTGCTCTTAGCCCAAAGATCATTGGGCACTTCAGCCAACATGGGTATCGAAGACAAATCTGTTTCAGATAAAAAACATGCTTCAAAATGTGATTCTGTGGTAGGAATTAAGTCCACAGTTCTTTGACAATGCATTGTACTCAAAAATGTTTTTTTGTATGCTGACAATCGTTCAGAAAACATCAACTTTGGATCAGCAGGTGAAACAGTCCACTCCATTTATTTCTGACATGTAGCAACAAACTCTCCCACACCTTGTCACTGCTAGTGTGTACGTTTGGCCAAGGAAATGTGAGGGCGAGTACCACAAACATTAAAAAAATCGAAGTGCTCTGGAGTGAGCGACACAGCCAATAAAGTAGGCGCACATATTTTTTCACTTCTTCTCATAGTCATTGTCAGGCCCCAAAGAAATGTGTGATGTGCAGTGCAAATCAGTAGGTTGCATGAAATCAGAAAGGGGTGAAACTAACACTTTTGCTTCTTCCACTAGTTGTTGTGAAAAAGGAGAGCTGGGAAGTTTCCACTCATAAGCATATGTAAGTGCCGATGAATCAAACTGCACTGCTGTGAAAACTTTGTCAGGCTGTAACATAACCTTAACACCCTCTGGTGTAGAAGTTAAAATAATGCCTAATTTACACATGAGATCACAGCCCATCAGGTTAATGGGACACAACTCTGATAACAAAAATTAGTGTTTGAAGGAGAGCTCATCGGGAGTGACAACACGCAATGGGCATTGTCATTTTCTCCTTCACAACCTGGCCTGAGGCAGACATAGAGTAAACGTGGTTTCCACTTAACTTTGGAGGACAATAAAACTCCCCTGACGTCACTACTGATGAACATAAGTTCCCATATTCTGAGAGAAATATCTTTGCTCTAGGACGGAAATAGCATGCAAAACTTTACTACGTGAATCACAGTCGGCAAGCGTTTCTTCACTACACAGAGCAGGAAAAATGTGTGAGTGTGTTTGTGCTATCACCCATTAGTGGAGGCTCCGCTGCTGCGTGACGTCCAGAACCTGCCTCCCACCCTCAGTCAGCCTTTTGCCCAATTTCATCACTTTTCAGCTGTGGACAGTCCTTCTTCCAGTGTCCAGTCTGGCCACAGTAAAAACAAATATTCGGATCATAGCTCTGATCCCACACGTCCACGTCTTCGACTTCGGCCTCGTCCTCTGTTTACACCAACTGCGTAATACATGGTCATGGCTGCCAAATGCAGCTCCTTTTCACACTTGTCCCTTTTGGTTGTCTTACGCGTCTCAACTTGGTTATGAGCATGGCGAGCATATCGGCGAACGTCAGCCAAACGAGGACCCTCACACCATCCCACGTAAATGTTCTTTACTTCAGTGGCGACATCTGGCATGAGGCCTTTAATTATTGCATTGCATGCAATACTCTCCCATGGTCCTGATTCATTACCCAAATCCCTTGGTCTCTGATGACCGCTGTGCTTGCTGACTTCCTCAAGGATGCGGTGTACAAAATCATCAGTCCCTTCACCAGGTTTCTGTTTGCAGGTGTAAATGTGGGACATATTGATTTTGGTTGGAAATTGAGTGGTGATGGCTTGACACAGTCTTTGGTTGGCTGCTTCATATTGAGCGTTATCATTATGTCCTCGTTCACTGTTGGTAGGTCGCAAATCCAGTTGTAGCATACTGGCCTCTATTTTGCAGAGGTCGGACGGTTTGAACTTTTTTGCCAATATGCGACGCAATTCAACCCCAGTCGGGCAGAATTGTGCGCAGAAATCTCGCAACTCGTCAGCAAAATGGGGTCCAGAAATCTCTGGATCTGGTAAGCATTGTTATGCTTCCATGATGTCAGTCTCAGTCCAGGGTCGATAAACCAGTAATGGTCCAGTGGGAACTGCAACTTTAACCATAGGCATGGTTTGAATCTGGTTTTGTTTTTTCTCACGTTTAGATCTCTGAAGTCCAGATTGTGGGTAAAGGATTTTTGTCACTTGCGTTAAAAGTTCTTGGGCAGGTACGCTGGAGAACCAAACGTCTTCCTTTTCCTCATCATCAGACCTATGTAGCTGATGTTGTGAGAATGATGGAATTTCTTCCCGAGGGAGGATGGAAGAAGTCCCTTCTTCCCGAGAGCCAGAGGCTTGTGGCAGGGCTGGCTGTTGTTGTTGCAGGCGTTGTGGAGGGCAGGAGTCCAGGTCTGGATCCGGCACAGCTAATACTAAATTATTATCATCATTCCGTCATGGCATTTGTTTAACATTTTCGTTTCTTTCTCTTAATACACTTTATTTTTTCCAAAATTCTATACCTTTCTTACTTCTTATTTAAACTTAATTTTCTTTTTTTTTGCTTCATCTCTTTCTCATATTTGCAAAACTTTTCTTCTAATTTTCTTATTTCTAACATACTAAAAGAACCTTCTGGTGGAAAACCTCTGGACCATATGTCTTTTTCATTTCATCATGCTTAGGTCCCCCGGTAGGGTCAAAAGTCTGAGACCTACTGTTTCCCATTCTCAGACTTGGAATGGGGAAATATATTCCTTCACTCAAAGGACGTCTCCAATGAGGACCTTAATCTGTACTCACACTTCTTCGGAGTACTTCACACTTCTTCGGACTGCTTCAAAAGTTTCACTTACCCATGAAATCTCTGTCTCACTAATGACACAACCGGGAAACCCTCTTTTATTCAAATAAAAACTAAAAAGCAGTCCTATCGTCTCAGACTATCATGTCTGTTTTATGAATTTAAGGGGCTAAAAAGTTTTGTTCTCGTTTTTCTATGATTAACCGAATGTATGTGAGAGTCCAAACAGACAGAAGGGTTACGGCCGAGCGCTGGACCTTCCTACCCGGCTGGGGTATATGTTCTTGTATGTTGTCTGACTGTTTGATTTGAATGTGTTGTGTAAGTGTCCTGTTGAATGTTACATGTTTGGGCTTTGACACGCTTCACTGTGGTTGTTAACTGTGTGGTGTGTCCTGAAATGTTATATGTTTGGGCTGTGTGACATGCTTAATGCTTTTCAGTAGCAACCCACTTATTCATATATAGCAACTGACAACATAAGAAGACATACTTTGATAGTAGTTGTAGAAGTATCCTTATTGATAATAGATAAACTAATTCATAGTGATAGAACAGTAGATGAACAGGTGCCTGCACATGTCTCATGAAAATAAAATGGGTGTATGATTGCTGACGGCAGAGCAATACTGCCAAACTTATGAGTTCTTGTGGCAAACTTGATTCAGTGTCTTGACGTGTATACGCTGTTTCGCTGACTTGTCACAAGAAACAAAGTGTGTTTGATAAGATCCGACCATTTTATTACGGGAGGATCTAATACGTGAGACAACGCCCTGGCACACAATCAAAAAAAAAAAGAGAGAGAGCGGTTTTGTGTCCCCACAGTCCATAATGTAGAAAAGAGAGAAAAAAGCCTTTCTGATTTGGTGTGTGTGCTCACAGTGCAGAGTGTAGAGAAAAGAGAGAAAAGAAAGCCGTTTTGGTGTCACGGGTGTTGTGACTTACACACACACATTTCTGAATTGAGAAAGGAAATTATTTTAGAGAAAGCACTAGAGTTTAGATCCCACATTTGTTGATAGGCATTCATTTAATTTTTCTTTTAATCAGTTTTAAAGTGAATACTAACTGAGAAATGAAAAAGGTGAAGAGTTTAGAAGCTTGGTTCAAGAGCAAAACTTGGTTTATGATCAGCTGAGTCTCTAAACAGAAGAGCAAAGGGCTTCATCGAACATTTAAAAAAGATTCAGATTGTTAGAATATCCAGAATTTATAGGAATGGTGGTGATTACTCTTATTTTCTAGAATGGAAATAACTGCACCATGTCTGTTTTATGAATTTAAGGGGCTAAAAAGTTTTGTTCTCGGTTTTTCTATGATTAACCGAATGTATGTGAGAGTCCAAACAGACAGAAGGGTTACGGCCGAGCGCTGGACCTTCCAAAAAAGATGAGACAGGCTGGACCTGTGCCATACTAGTTAAGACCTGCCTGTGGATAACAGGTTCATTAAACTCTCACATACACAAACTCACACACGTTCGCACACATACACCCATTCACACACACATTCTTGAACTTGCTGCAAGATTAAACATTTGCATTAACTGACTCCAGCAACTCTGAGTCTCATTGAGAGACTTTTCTCAACAATTGGGTCCTCAAACCAGATCTCAACGTTTTTTCCGCTTTCCAGGGTCGGAGCTGAAACCGTGCACGGGGGAGTCCAGTACTCCTAATGAAAGACCCCCTGCTGAATTGCGGTAATTAGGGGCAAGTGTCCACTGAAAGGGGGAAACAGGGACGAGATCGTACTTTTGAATCAATGGCCAGAAGCCATTGGCAGTGCAGGCATCAACAATAATGGTGTTATTTCACCCATTAACACTTAAGGTACCTCATGCAGTGGCTGTGATATGGTTACTTAACAAAATATCTTTACCAGACATCTCTCCTACATAACAGTTCTTCTTTCACAGCCACACCTTGTTGTCGAGAGATGTGCTACACTTAATCCATCCACACTGCTACCTACCCCACAGATGGAAAGCCTCATGATTGCATGTCAGAAATAACCATCAGTGTTTTACCCAGGCCAGACTTAACTGATATACGTTATGAAAATGCAGAAATAACTATATTTATTCAACAGGTCAAGCAAAAAACCCTGATGGCACAAATGCTACAGGATTTGCAGTAGTAACAGAAACTGAAGTTTTCTTAAAACAACCACTACCAAAAAATTACTCTGTTCAAGCAGTCGAATTGGTAGCTTTAACTGAAGCTTGTAAATTAAATAACAAAAAGGTTGTTAACGTTTACACTGACAGTCAGTATGCCTTCTCAACTGTACATGTGTTAACACAGCATTGGAAAAACAGGTATGTTGACATCCACAGCTAAATGTATAAACTACAAATATTTTAGCATTATTAGATGTTATTCAATTGCCATCTACAATAGACTCGTATGAATGACCGGAAGGAAAACCATACTGCCAAAGAATTTGTTTAAATATGCTGCAGTATTGAGCCACGGACCATGTCATGTCTCAACAGGAGGGATGGAAGCAATAATGAACAAGGTTTTTACAGCATATGGTTTTACTAATTATTGAATTTTTTTTTTTAGAATAAATAAATGAATAAAGTTTTGTCTAGCAGGTCAAATATGTGCAAAATACATTCCACAGGGCAATCTAAGACCAAAACGAAGATAATTCCCTAAGCCAGTGTATCTTTTTCAACATATTTGTTTGGATTTCATTATTTCATTATTTTGTAGATTTCATTGAACTAAATTAATGTTAAGGGAAACGATTCTGCTCAGTGACAACAGAGGTTTTTACCAAATGGTCTGAAATATTTCCATGTGCACAAGCAGATGCACTCTCAGTAGCAAAATCACGCGTAAAATCACTCATTTCTAGATTTGAAATTCCTGAAAAGATCTTCAGTGATAATTTGACACACTTTGTAAACAATGTCATCTCACTGATGGCAAAGAACTTAAAATAGACCTTAGAAACCACTGTGATATAGAAGGTTTCGCTAACACATTGGAATTGTTTTACTATTTACATATGCATGTGCAGTGAAGAATTGCTTGCTGCTGATAAATGCAAAGAAGAACAGCTTACACATAGATGCTCACATATAGGCTGCTGAATGCAATGAAGACCTGCTTATCCAGTAAAGTTCAATGTCAATGTGTAATATTCAATTAGGATTTGCAAAACAGTGAAGTTAAACAATGAATGGGTCCATAGTCGGTATGAGAAGACTACAGGAATATTTACCTGGGTGTACGTTCAAACAGAGATGAGAAAATTGCGATAAATTATTGTTTGTTTGTTTGTTAGTATGTATATGAATGTTATGTGTATAAACTGTGTTGAGTTGTAGTTACTCAGTAGTGTCTCAGTGAAACAACCGACGGGGGAAGCCTTGCGGTGACAACAAAAGCAGTGTTTTACTGATCAGTCAAGTTGCTCCAGTGTACTCCATACAAACTGGTTGGCTACTGAAGGGATAGAAAATGGGGAATACTTGTTTTAAAGCAAACAAGGAATTAGATGGGAAAAATACATGTTTTAACGGGACCCAGACAATATTAAATACTCAGACAGATGGGAGAAGAAGTGTAGTTTTGTAGGAAATCACAAAATTATTACATAAAATTAGTGAAATCAATTGAAGAATGCCTTTCTGAAGAGCTGTTTACCACAGATGAGCAGCTTTGCGACCAAGCACATTGTAGATCGCTTTACTGCCAAAATGATCTAGTTTAATGGATTGGTTTAGACATGCATAACAGCATTTTAAGAACAAAGAGAGAAACAAAAAGGGACAACGCTTCATGGTGGAAGGTGATGTATAAATAACTGTGTATATGATGAAGGAGAGACCATTTGAGCAGCACAGCCATTTCGCAGCACAGGGACAGCAGTCCAAGTTAAAGGATCTCCCACGTGGTATCACCTGTCACACTGTGTCAAGGCATCAAAAGAAGAAAAAATCACCAAACTCAAGGACAAAGAGACGAAGACTCCGGTGAACGAAGAGAGAGGACTTACAAACCAGAAATACAAAAGGATGCTCGATATCAAGATCCAGAAGAAGAGGCTAACAATGCCACGAACACTTACGATGCTGGGAATGATGCCAGCAATGAACAGAGAAGAAGATTCAGTGTCATCAATCTGCAACACGTGCCTCTAATGAGGGGGTGAATATAGAATCCTCAACGATTACAACGTCTCTGGGAACTGTGACAACAACAAGGTTTAAACCATTTTGATATATATTGTAACCTATTGGCTAAGGAATAGTGCTGAAAATTAGGTAAATCTAATCCACCACTGTCCTTGGTCTTCTGTAGGGTTTTTAAACTAATACGTGGTGGTTTGTTTTTCCACAGAAATTTGGAGATGCATGAATCTAGTGACTTAAACCAAGTAGCAAATGGTTTTATGGGGATCATTGAGAACAAATAGTTAACTTTTGGTAGTATCATCATTTTAATGGTTGTAACTCTCCCCATAAGTGATATAGGTAAGGACTTCCAACGAGAGAGATCGTCCTCTACTCTCTTTAATAATTGCACATAATTTAGCTTTGTTAGCTCTGAGAGCCTGGAGGAAATGTTTATGCCTAAATATCTAATATTTCCTGACTGTAAAGTGATCGCAGGTATATTCTGGACCCTACAGTTAATGGGCAGAACTGTGGTCTTAGACCATTTGATAGAGTAGTCAGAAAGTGCCGAGAATTTATTTATGAGTGTGATCGTGTGAGTGAGAGACGTCTCTGAGTTCTGAAGGAAAAATAATACATCATCAGCATAAAGACTTATTTTATGCTCAATATTTTGGGGTTGGATGCCTTTAATATTTCTATCTTGTCTGATAGCAGCTGCTAAAGGTTTGATGAAAATAGCAAAAAGTGAGGGAGAAAGTGAGCAACCCTGTCTTGTACCTCTCTGCAGACTGAAGCTTGGAGAAGTTTGATCATTTGTCCTGACACTTGCATTTGGGGAGCTATATAATATCCTTATCCAGTTGATGAAGTGTGACCCAAACCCGAATTTGTTTTATGCTGCGAATAAAAATTTCCAGTTCCCTCCATTAAATGCTTTTTCTGCATCTAGAGAGTCGATTGTGGGTTCCAAGTTGTTGATGGTAGAATAGTCTATGAGATTAACGATGCGGTTTGTGAACGAACTGTTGTGCCTACTGCTCTTCAGCCTGTCAAATGAAACGTAGAATTTAAAACGTGACAAATGAACGAAGACCCAAGGAGTTGAGTCGTAAACTAATCTATACTGTTTCCTGTGCGAGGACCCGTCAGTCGAGGAGTTGAGTCATGAACGAATCAATACTGTTTCCTGTCCTGCTGACTGAGCTTATGAAGCTGCCGCCTGCCATGTGGTGAGGAAGGGTACTGCATGAAAATGAACGAATCACTCACTGAGACAACTCGTTACTCCCGAGTCATATAAAAAATTTGTTCATATCGAACAAATCGCTCACGAACGACACTTCACTATCTATTTGACGAGTTATGCATGAATTCGGATTTTGCAATAAAATTAATTCCTTCTCTCAAACCAAGTTCAAACTGCTTTGTCCTTCATATTTATCTATTTCTAATCTAGTTTCAACAATAAACAACCCCACATCATATTTGCTCTTCGCCCAAAGATCATTGGGCACTTCAGCCAACATGGGTATCGAAGACAAATCTTTTTCAGATTAAAAACATGCTTCAAAATGTGATTCTGTGGTAGGAATTAATTCCACAGTTCTTTGACAATGCATTGTACTCAAAAATGTTTTTTTGTATGCTGACAATCGTTCAGAAAACATCAAATTTGGATCAGCAGGTGAAACGGTCCAATCCGTTTCTTTCTGACATGTAGCAACAAACTCTCCCACACCTTGTCAATGCCAGTGTGTAGGTTTGGCCAAGGAAATGTGAGGGCGAGTACCACAAACATTAAAAAAATCGAATTGCTCTGGAGTGAGCGACACAGCCAATAAAGTAGGCGCACATATTTTTTCACTTCTTCTCATAGTCATTGTCAGGCCCCAAAGAAATGTGTGATGTGCAGTGCAAATCAGTAGGTTGCATGAAATCAGAAAGGGGTGAAACTAACGCTTTTGCTTCTTCCACTAGTTGTTGTGAAAAAGGAGAGCTGGGAAGTTTCCACTCATAAGCATATGTAAGTGCCGATGAATCAAACTGCACTGCTGTGAAAACTTTGTCAGGCTGTAACATAACCTTAACACCCTCTGGTGTAGAAGTTAAAATAATGCCTAATTTACACATGAGATCACAGCCCATCAGGTTAATGGGACACAACTCTGATAACAAAAATGAGTGTTTGAAGGAGAGCTCATCGGGAGTGAAAACACGCAATGGGCATTGTCATTTTCTCCTTCACAACCTGGCCTGATGCAGACATACAGTAAACGTGGTTTCCACTTAACTTTGGAGGACAATCAACCTCCCCTGACGTCACTACTGATGAACATAAGTTCCTATATTCTGAGAGAAATATCTTTGCTCTAGGACGGAACTAGCATGCAAAACTTTACTACGTGAATCACAGTCGGCAAGCGTTTCTTCACTACACAGAGCAGGAAAAATGTGTGAGTGTGTTTGCGCTATCACCCATTAGTGGAGGCTCCGCTGCCGCGTGACGTCCAGAACCTGCCTCCCACCCTCAGTCAGCCTTTTGCCCAATTTCATCACTTTTCAGCTGTGGACACAGCCACAGTAAAAACAAATATTCGGATCATAGCTCTGGCGTGGCCCATTTCGACCTCCTCTCCCACACGTCCACGTCTTCAACTTCGGCCTCGTCCTCTGTTTACACCAACTGCGTAATACATGGTCATGGCTGCCAAATGTAGCTCCTTTTCACACTTGTCCCTTTTGGTTGTCTTACGCGTCTCAACTTGGTTATGAGCATGGCGAGCATATCGGCGAACGTCAGCCAAACGAGGACCCTCACACCATCCCACGTAAATGTTCTTTACTTCAGTGGCGACATCTGGCATGAGGCCTTTAATTATTGCATTGCATGCAATACTCTCCCATGGTCCTGATTCATTACCCAAATCCCTTGGTCTCTGATGACCGCTGTGCTTGCTGACTTCCTCAAGGATGCGGTGTACAAAATCATCAGTCCCTTCACCGGGTTTCTGTTTGCAGGTGTAAATGTGGGACATATTGATTTTGGTTGGAAATTGAGTGGTGATGGCTTGACACAGTCTTTGGATGGCTGCTTAATATTGAGCGTTATCATTATGTCCTCGTTCACTGTTGGTAGGTCGCAAATCCAGTTGTAGCATACTGGCCTCTATTTTGCAGAGGTCGGTCAGTTTGAACTTTTTTGCCAATATGCGACGCAATTCAACCCCGGTCGGGCAGAATTGTGCACAGAAATCTCGCAACTCGTCAGCAAAATGGGGTCCAGAAATCTCTGGATCTGGTAAGCATTGTTATGCTTCCATGATGTCAGTCTCAGTCCAGGGTCGATAAACAAGTAATGGTCCAGTGGGAACTGCAACTTTAACCATAGGCATGGTTTGAATCTGGTTTTGTTTTTTCTCACGTTTAGATCTCTGAAGTCCAGATTGTGGGTAAAGGATTTTTGTCACTTGCGTTAAAAGTTCTTGGGCAGGTACGCTGGAGAACCAAACGTCTTCCTTTTCCTCATCATCAGACCTATGTAACTGATGTTGTGAGAATGATGGAATTTCTTCCCGAGGGAGGATGGAAGAAGTCCCTTCTTCCCGAGAGCCAGAGGCTTGTGGCAGGGCTGGCTGTTGTTGTTGCAGGCGTCGTGGAGGGCAGGAGTCCAGGTCTGGATCCGGCACAGCGAGAGCGCTCAGGGTGGGGTAAAGAGGTGCAGAAGGAGAAAAAGTGTTATCAGTGGAATATGGTGGAGGTTTAAAAGAAGATTCAGTCTTAATCAGAGCTGAATTATGTTTTCGTCCACATACTAAATTATTATCATCATTGCGTCATGGCATTTGTTTAACATTTTCCTTTCTTTCTCTTAATACACTTTATTTTTTCCAACATTCTATACCTTTCTTACTTCTTATTTAAACTTAATTTTCTTTTTTTTGCTTCATCTCTTTCTCATATTTGCAAAACTTTTATTCTAATTTTCTTATTTCTAACATACTAAAAGAACCTTCAGGTGGAAAACCTCTGGACCATATTTCTTTTTCACTTCAACATGCTTAGGTCCCCCGGTAGGGTCAAAAGTCTGAGACCTACTGTTTCCCATTCTCAGACTTGGAATGGGGAAATATATTCCTTCACTCAAAGGACGTCTCCAATGAGGACCTTTAATCTGTACTCACACTTCTTCGGAGTACTACACACTTCTTCGGACTGCTTCAAAAGTTTCACTTACCCATGAAATCTCTGTCTCACTAATGACACAACCGGGAAACCCTCTTTTATTCAAATAAAAACTAAAAAGCAGTCCTATCGTCTCAGACTATCATATTTAAAAAATGATCCCAGCGCTGGTATTCAGGAAAAGGACCTGCCAGTCCTCTCTCTCAGAAAAGGCCTTGGAGGTATGAGGCTGGAACAGCTACTTCAGTCCAGGCTGGCCATGCACTGCGGTCCGGTCCAGAGACACCAGTCGAGGGATCCTGTTCGTGACGCCAAAATTGTGGACATTGAAGGGCATGTTGAAGGTGTGAATGTCCGACCATAGTTGGTAAAAAGCGGGTAAGAAAAGGTTAAAATACCCGACTCTACACAATCAATAGCGGGAGCGGAGTTGTTCGGCTAAAAGAAGGTGTGAAAGTCCGACCATGGTTTGTAAAAAGCGGGTAAGAAAAGGTTCGAATGCCAAAATATACACCATCAAAAGCGGAAGCCGAGGTGTTCGGCTGCAAGTAGGTGTGAATGTCAGATCATAATTTGCAAAAAGCTGATGAGAAAGGTGTGAATGACCAACAAAAGTTGCTTCAAAATGTGATTCTGTGGTAGGAATTAATTCCACAGTTCTTTGACAATGCATTGTACTCAAAAATGTTTTTTTGTATGCTGACAATCGTTCAGAAAACATCAAATTTGGATCAGCAGGTGAAACGGTCCAATCTGTCTCTTTCTGACATGTAGCAACAAACTCTCCCACACCTTGTCAATGCCAGTGTGTAGGTTTGGCCAAGGAAATGTGAGGGCGAGCACCACAAACATTAAAAAAATCGAATTGCTCTGGAGTGAGCGACACAGCCAATAAAGTAGGCGCACATATTTTTTCACTACTGATTCCCATTCTCAGACTTGGAATGGGGAAATATATTCCTTCACTCAAAGGACGTCTCCAATGACGGTGTGAATGACCGACAATAATTGCTGAAAAATGTGTTAGAAAAGGTAAGAATGCCAGACCATTCATCATCAAAAGCGGGAGTAGAGGTGTTCCGCTGTAAGATGGTGCGAATGTCCGACCATAGTTGGTAAAAAGCGGGTAAAAAAAGGTTCAAATGCCCGAATATATACCATCAAAAGCGGAAGCGGAGGTGTTCGGCTGCAAGAAGGTGTGAATGTCCGACCAAAGTTTGTAAAAAGCAGTTAAGAAAAGGTTCGAATATCCAACCAAACAATCAAAAGTGGGAGCAGAGCTGTTCGACTGCAAGTAGGTGTGAATGTCCACCCATAATTCCTGAAAAATGGGTAAGAAAAGGTGCGAATGCCCAACCATACATCATCAAAAGAAGAAGTGGATGTGTTCTGCTACAAGAAGGTTTGAATGTCCGACCATAGTTTGTAAAAAGTGGGTAAGAAAAAGTTCAAATGCCCGAACATACACCATCAAAAGAGGGAGCGGAGGTGTTCCGCTGTAAGACGGTGTGAATGTCCGACCATAATTGGTAAAAAGCGGGTAAGAAAAGGTTAAAATACCCGACTGTACACAATCAATAGCGGGAGCGGAGTTGTTCGGCTACAAGAAGGTGTGAAAGTCCGACCATGGTTTGTAAAACGCGGGTAAGACAAGGTGCGAATGCCCGACAATGTATGATCAAAAGACGGAGCGGAGGTGTTCGGCTGCAAGGTCTGAATTTCCAACAATAATTTGTAAACACCGTTGAAGAAAAGCCTCGAAAGCCCGACTATACACCATCAAAAGCGGGAGCAGAGGTGTTCAGCTGCAAGAAGGTCTGAATGTCCACCAATAATTACTGAAAAATGGGTAAGAAAAGGTGTGAATGCCCAACTATACATCATAAAAAGCAGAAGTGGATGTATTCGGCCACAAGAAGGTTTGAATGTCCGACCATAGTTTGTAAAAGGCGGGTAAGAAAAGGTTTGAATGCCCGAACATACACAATCAAAAGAGGGAGCGGAGGTGTTTCGCTGCAAGAAGGTGTGAATGTCCGAGCATAGTTTGTAAAAAGTCGGTAAGAAAAGGTTCGAATGCCAGAACATACACCATCAAAAGAGGGAGCGGAGGTGTTCCGCTGTAAGAAGGTGTGAATGTCCGACCATAGTTGGTAAAAAGCGGGTAAGAAAAGGTTAAAATACCCGACTCTACACAATCAATAGCGGGAGCGGAGTTATTCGGCTAAAAGAAGGTGTGAAAGTCCGACCATGGTTTGTAAAAAGCGGGTAAGAAAAGGTTCGAATGCCAAAATATACACCATCAAAAGCGGAAGCCGAGGTGTTCGGCTGCAAGTAGGTGTGAATGTCAGATCATAATTTGCAAAAAGCTGATGAGAAAGGTGTGAATGACCGACAATAATTGCTGAAAAATGTGTTAGAAAAGGTAAGAATGCCGGACAATTCATCATCAAAAGCGGGAGAAGAGGTGTTCGGCTGCAAGAAGCTGTGAATGTCCAGCCATAATTACCTAAAAACGGGTAAGAAAAGGTAGTATTGCCAGACCATAAATGATCAAAACAGGGAGCGGAGGTGTTCCGCCGAAAGAAGGTGTGAATGTCCGACAATAATTGGTAAAAAGCGGGTAAGAAAAGGTTAAAATACCCGACTGTACACAATCAATAGCGGGAGCGGAGTTGTTTGGCTACTAAAAGGTGTGAAAGTCCGACCATGGTTTGTAAAAAGCGGGTAAGAAAAGGTTCGAATGCCAAAATATGCACCATCAAAAGAGGGAGCGGAGGTGTTCAGCTGAATGTCCATCAATAATTGCTAGAAAAAATTTCGAATATCCAACCGCACATGATCATAAGTGGGAGAGGAGGTGTTCAGCTGCAAGAAGGTGTGAATGTCCACCCATAATTCCTCAAAAATGGGTAAAAAAAAAGGTGCGAATGCCTAACCATACATCATCAAAACAGGGAGCGGAGGTGTTCCGCTGTAAGACGGTGTGAATGTCCGAACATAGATGGTAAAAAGCGGGTAAGAAAAGGTTAAATTACCCGACTGTACACAATCAAAAGAGGGAGCGGAGTTGTTCAGCTAAGAGAAGGTGTGAAAGTCCGACCTTGGTTTGTAAAAAGCGGGTAAGAAAAGGTTCGTATGCCCGAATATACACCATCAAAAGCGGAAGCGGAGGGGTTCGGCTGCAAGATATTGTGAACGTCCGACCAAAGTTTGTAAAAAGCAGTTAAGAAAAGGTTCGAATATCTAACCAAACATAATCAAAAGCGGGAGCAGAGCTGTTCGACTGGAAGTAGGTGTGAATGTCAGATCATAATTTGCAAAAAGCTGATGAGAAAGGGTGAGAATGCCCGACTATACACCATCAAATGCGGTAGCGGAGTTGTTCGGCTGTGAGTAGGTGTGAATCTCCAACCATAATTGCTGAAAAATGTGTTAGAAAAGGTAAAAATGCCGGTCCATACATCATCAAAATCGGGAGAGGTGGTGTTCAGCTGCAAGAAGGTCTAAATGTCCATCAATAATTGCTAGAAAACATGAAAGAAAATTTTCGAAAATCAAACCGCACGTGATCATAAGTGGGAGAGGAGGTGTTCAACTGCAAAAAGGTGTGAATGTCCACCCATAATACCTGAAAAATGGGTAAAAAAAAGGTGCGAATGCCCAACCATACATCATCAAAAGAAGGAGTGCATGTGTTCGGCTACAAGAAGGTGTGAACGTGCAACCAAAGTTTGTAAAAAGCAGTTAAGAAAAGGTTCGAATATCCAACCATACATAATCAAAAGCGGGAGCAGAGCTGTTCGACTGCAAGTAGGTGTGAATGTCAGATCATAATTTGCAAAAAGATGATGAGAAAGGGTGAGAATGCCCGACTATACACCATCAAATGCGGGAGCGGAGTTGTTCGGCTGTGAGTAGGTGTGAATCTCCGACCATAATTGCTGAAAAATGTGTTAGAAAAGGTAAGAATGCCGGTCCATACATCATCAAAAGCGAGAGAGGTTGTGTTCGGCTGCAAGTAGGTGTGAATGTCCAGCCATAATTACTCACAAACGGGTAAGAAAAGGTAGTATTGCCAGACCATATATGATCAAAACAGGGAGCGGAGGTGGTTCAGCTGCAAGAAGGTTTGAATGTCCGACTAAAGTTCAAATATATTAACAAAAGCGGGAGGAGAGGTCTTCGGATGAGAGTGGTTGAAAATTTCCAACCATAATGTATAAAATGCGGTGAAAAAAAGGTGTGATAGAACACTAAAAGGTGGAGCGGAAGTGTTCGGCTGCAAGAAGGTGTGAATGTCCGACTATATTTGGTGAAAAGCAGGTGAAGCAAGGTCTGAATGCCCAACCTTACATCATCAAAAGCGAGATCAGAGGTGTTTGGCTGCAAGAAGGCCATAGTTTGCCAAAAGCAGGTAAGGTGCGAATGTCCGACTAAATATCAACAAAATTTGGGGCAGAGGTCTTCGGATGCAAGTGGGTGTGAATATCCCACCATACAAGTATGGTGGAGAGGAAGCTGTGAATGGCCGACCATAGTAAAAGGCGGGTGAGAGAAGGTGCGAATGTCAAACCATACATAATCAAAACAGGGAGCGGAGGTGTTCTGCTGTAAGAAGGTGTGAATGTCCAACCATAGTTGGTAAAAAGCGGGTAAGAAAAGGTTAAAATACCCGACTGTACACAATCAATAGCGGGAGCGGAGTTGTTCGGCTACTAAAAGGTGTGAAAGTCCAACCATGGTTTGTAAAAAGCGGGTACGAAAAGGTGCGAATGTCCGACAATGTATGATCAAAAGAGAGAGCGGAGGTTTTCGGATACAAGAAGGTTTGAATGTCCCACCATAGTTTGTAAAAAGCGGGTAAGAAAAGGTTCGAAAGCCCGACTATACACCATCAAAAGCGGGAGCAGAGGTGTTCCGCTGTAAGACGGTGTGAATGTCCGACCATAGTTGGTAAAAAGCGGGTAAGAAAAGGTTAAAATACCCGACTGTACACAATCAATAGCGGGAGCGGAGTTGTTTGGCTACAAGAAGGTGTGAAAGTCACACCATGGTTTGTAAAAACCGGGAAGAAAAGGCTCGAAAGCCCGACTATACACAATCAAAAAGAAGGTTTGAATGTCCATCAATAATTGCTTTAAAACAAGAAAGTAAATTTTCGAATATCAAACCGTACATGATCATAAGCGGGAGAGGAGGTGTTCCGCTGTAAGACGGTGTGAATGTCCGACCATAGTTGGTAAAAAGCGGGTAAGAAAAGGTTAAAATACCCAACTGTACACAATCAATAGCGGGAGCGGAGTTGTTCGGCTACTAAAAGGTGTGAAAGTCCGACCCTGGTTTGTAAAAGCGGGTAAGAAAAGGTTCGAATGCCCGAACATACACCATCAAAAGAGGGAGCGGAGGTGTTCCGCTGTAAGACGGTGTGAATGTCCGATCATAGTTGGTAAAAAGCGGGTAAGAAAAGGTTAAAATACCCGACTGTACACAATCAAAAGAGGGAGCGGAGTTGTTCAGCTAAGAGAAGGTGTGAAAGTCCGACCATGGTTTGTAAAAAGCGGGTAAGAAAAGGTTCGTATGCCCGAATATACACTATCAAAACCGGAAGCGTAGGTGTTCGGCTGCAAGAAGGTGTGAACGTCCGACCAAAGTTTTTAAAAAAGCAGTTAAGAAAAGGTTCGAATATCTAACCAAACATAATCAAAAGCGGGAGCAGAGCTGTTCGACTGCAAGTAGGTGTGACTGTCAGAGAATAATTTGCAAAAAGCTGATGAGAAAGGGTGAGAAATCCCGACTATACACCATCAAATGCGGTAGCGGAGTTGTTCGACTGTGAGTAGGTGTGATTCTCCAACCATAATTGCTGAAAAATGTGTTAGAAAAGGTAAGAATGCCGGTCCATACATCATCAAAAGCGGGAGAGGTGGTGTTCGGCTGCAAGTAGGTGTGAATGTCCATTAATAATTGCTTTAAAACATGAAAGAAAATTTTCGAATATCAAACCTTACATGATCATTAGCGGGAGAGGAGGTGTTCAGCTGCAAGAAGATGTGAATATCCACCCATAATTACTGAAAAATGGGTAGGAAAAGATGCGAATGTCCAACCATAAATCATCAAAAGCAGGAGTGGAGTTGTTCAGCTACAAGAAGGTATGAAAGTCCAACCATGGTTTGTAAAAAGCGGGTAAGAGAAGGTTCAAATACTGAAAAATGTGTTAGAAAAGGTAAGAATGCCGGACCATATATCATCAAAAGCGGGACAGGTTGTGTTCGGCTGCAAGAAGGTGTGAATGTCCAGCCATAATTACTCACAAACGGGTAAGAAAAGGTACTATTGCCAGACCATATATGATCAAAACAGGGAGCGGAGGTGGTTCAGCTGCAAGAAGGTTTGAATGTCCGACTAAAGTTTGTAAAAAGCGGGTAAGACAAGGTGTGAATGCCCGACAATGTATGATCAAAAGAGGTGCGGAGGTTTTCAGCTGCAAGAAGGTCTGAATATCCACCCATAATTACTGAAAAATGGGTAAGAAAAGGTGCGAAAGCCCAACCGCACATGATCATAAGTGGATGAGAAGGTGTTCGACTGCAAGTAGGTGTGAATGTAAGATCATAATTTGTAAAAAGCGGGTAAGAAAAGGTAAGAATGCCCAACCATAAATTATCAAAAGTGGCAGCAGAGTTTTGGCTGGTATTTATCAATGTCTAGATAGATTTCAACAAAAAACAACGTTGTACTTTGCAGTAAAAGAAAGTGCAAATCAAAAGTTTTAGGAATCCGAGAATAAGCTTATTTTCATGAGTTCTGCACGATTTCGGATTTTATGTATAAAATGAATTTCTTCACGCAAACTAAGTTAACACTGCTTTGTCCTTCATATGTACCCATTTCTACATATATTTCAAGCATAAACTTCCTCATATTACCCTGAATGAGAAAGAGCCACACTTGTGATTAAGCCATACCTCCCTTTTGAGGAGTTCTGCATGATTTGGGATTTTATCTATAAAATTAATTCCTTCACTCAAACTATGTTAAAACGGCTTTTACCTTCATATTTATCAATGTCTCGATAGATTTAAACAAAAAAACCACGTTGTACTTTGCAATAAAAGAAAGAGCCAATCAAAAGTTTTAGGAATCCGAGAATAAGCTTATTTTCATGAGTTCTGCACGATTTCGGATTTTATGTATAAAATGAATTCATTCACTTAAACCAAGTTAAAACTGCTTTTTCCTTCATATTTATCAATGTCTAGATCGACTTCAACAAAGAACAACATTGTATTTTGCAGTAGAAGAAAGAGCAAAACTGAAGGATCAGGAATCCGAGAATAAGCTTCTTTTCATACGTTCTGCATGATTTGGGATTTTATGTATAAAATGAATTCCTTCACTCAAACTAAGTTAACACTGCTTTGTCCTTCATATGTACCCATTTCTACATATATTTCAAGCATAAACTTCCTCATATTACCCTGAATGAGAAAGAGCCACACTTGTGATTAAGCCATACCTCCCTTTTGAGGAGTTCTGCATGATTTGGGATTTTATCTATAAAATTAATTCCTTCACTCAAACTATGTTAAAACGGCTTTTACCTTCATATTTATCAATGTCTCGATAGATTCAAACAAAAAAACCACGTTGTACTTTGCAATAAAAGAAAGAGCCAATCAAAAGTTTTAGGAATCCGAGAATAAGCTTATTTTCATGAGTTCTGCACGATTTCGGATTTTATGTATAAAATGAATTCATTCACTTAAACCAAGTTAAAACTGCTTTTTCCTTCATATTTATCAATGTCTAGATCGACTTCAACAAAGAACAACATTGTATTTTGCAGTAGAAGAAAGAGCAAAACTGAAGGATCAGGAATCCGAGAATAAGCTTCTTTTCATACGTTCTGCATGATTTGGGATTTTATGTATAAAATGAATTCCTTCACTCAAACTAAGTTAACACTGCTTTGTCCTTCATATGTACCCATTTCTACATATATTTCAAGCATAAACTTCCTCATACTACCCTGAATGAGAAAGAACCACACTTGTGATTAAGCCATACGCCCCTTTTGAGGAGTTCTGCATGATTTGGGATTTTATCTATAAAATCAATTCCTTCACTCAAACTATGTTAAAACGGCTTTTACCTTCATATTTATCAATGTCTCGATAGATTTAAACAAAAAAACAACGTTGTACTTTGCAGTAAAAGAAAGAGCCAATCAAAAGTTTTAGGAATCCGAGAATAAGCTTATTTTCATGAGTTCTGCACGATTTCGGATTTTATGTATAAAATGAATTCATTCACTTAAACCAAGTTAAAACTGCTTTTTCCTTCATATTTATCAATGTCTAGATCGACTTCAACAAAGAACAACATTGTATTTTGCAGTAGAAGAAAGAGCAACACTGAAGGATCAGGAATCCGAGAATAAGCTTATTTTCTTATGGGCAAGTGGGAACTGCTTTGTCCTTCATATTTATCAATGTGTAGATGGATTTCAACTTCTTGTTGGTAAGAAAAGGTTCGAATGCCTGAACATACATCATCAAAAGCAGGACTGGATGTGTTCGGCTACAAGAAGGTTTGAATGTCCGACCATAGTTGGTAAAAAGTGGGTATGAAAAGGTTCGAATGCCCAAGTTCGGCTGAAAAAAACTGTGTTCGGCTGCAAAAAGGTGTGAATGTTTGACTAAAGTTTGTAAGACAAGGTTCGAATGCCTGACAATGTATGATCAAAAGCGGGAGCGGAGGTGTTCAGCTGCAAGAAGGTCTAAATGTCCATCATTAATTGCTAGAAAACATGAAAGAAAATTTTCGAAAATCAATCCGCACATGATCATAAGTGGGAGAGGAGGTGTTCAGCTGCAAGAAGGTGTGAATATCCTACCATAATTGCTGAAAAATGTGTTAGAAACGGTAAGAATGCCGGACCATACCTCATCAAAAGCTAGAGAGGTGGTGTTCGGCTACAAGTAGGTGTGAATGTCTGACTAAAGTTCAAATATATTAACAAAAGCGGGAGGAGAGGTCTTCGGATGAGTGGTTGAGAATTTCCAACCATAATCTATAAAATGTGGTGAAAAAAAAGGTGTGATAGAAACCTAAAAGGTGGAGCGGAAGTGTTCGGCTGCAAGAAGGTGTGAATGTCCATCTATAGTTGGTGAAAAGCAGGAAAAGCAAGGTCTGAATGCCCAATCTTACATCATCAAAAGCGAGATCAGAGGTGTTTGGCGGCAAGAAAACGGGTAAGGTGTGAATGACCGACTAAATATCAACAAAAGTGGGGGCGGAGATCTTCGGATGCAAGTGGGTGTGAATATCCCACCATACAAGTATGGTGGAGAGGAAGCTGTGAATGTCCGACCATGGTTTGTAAAACGCGGGTAAGACAAGGTGCGAATGTCCGACAATGTATGATCAAAAGAGGGAGCGGAGGTGTTCGGCTGCAAGGTCTGAATTTCCAACCATAATTTGTAAACACCGTTGAAGAAAAGCCTCGAAAGCCCGACTATACACCATCAAAAGCGGGAGCAGAGGTGTTCAGCTGCAAGAAGGTCTGAATGTCCACCAATAATTACTGAAAAATGGGTAAGAAGAGGTGTGAATGCCCAACTATACATCATCAAAAGCAGAAGTGGATGTGTTCGGCCACAAGAAGGTTTGAATGTCCGACCATAGTTTGTAAAAGGCGGGTAAGAAAAGGTTTGAATGCCCGAACATACACAATCAAAAGAGGGAGCGGAGGTGTTTCGCTGCAAGAAGGTGTGAATGTCCGAGCATAGTTTGTAAAAAGCGGGTAAGAAAAGGTTCGAATGCCCGAACATACACCATCAAAAGAGGGAGCGGAGGTGTTCCGCTGTAAGAAGGTGTGAATGTCCAACCATAGTTGGTAAAAAGCGGGTAAGAAAAGGTTAAAATACCCGACTCTACACAATCAATAGCGGGAGCGGAGTTGTTCGGCTAAAAGAAGGTGTGAAAGTCCGACCATGGTTTGTAAAAAGCGGGTAAGAAAAGGTTCGAATGCCAGAACATACACCATCAAAAGAGGGAGCGGAGGTTTTCCGCTGTAAGAAGGTGTGAATGTCCGACCATAGTTGGTAAAAAGCGGGTAAGAAAAGGTTAAAATACCCGACTCTACACAATCAATAGCGGGAGCGGAGTTGTTCGGCTAAAAGAAGGTGTGAAAGTCCGACCATGGTTTGTAAAAAGCGGGTAAGAAAAGGTTCGAATGCAAAAATACACACCATCAAAAGCGGAAGCCGAGGTGTTTGGCTGCAAGTAGGTGTGAATGTCCACCCATAATTAATGAAAAGCGGGCAACAAGTAGGTTCGAATGCCCAACCATACATCAACAAAAGCAGGAGTGGATGTGTTTGGCTACAAGAAGGTTTGAATGTCCGAGCATAGTTTGTAAAAAGCGGGTAAGAAAAGGTGCGAATGCCCGACAATGTATGATCAAAAGAGGGAGTGGAGGTTTTCGGCTACAAGAAGGTTTGAATGTCCAACCATAGTTTGTAAAAAGCGGGTAAGAAAAGGTGCGAATGCCCGAAAATACACCATCAAAAGAGGGAGCGGAGGTGTTCCGCTGTAAGATGGTGCGAATGTCCGACCATAGTTGGTAAAAAGCGGGTAAGAAAAGGTTCGAATGCCCGAATATATACCATCATAAGCGGAAGCGGAGGTGTTCGGCTGCAAGAAGGTGTGAACGTCCGACCAAAGTTTGTAAAAAGCAGTTAAGAAAAGGTTCGAATATCCAACCAAACATAATCAAAAGTGGGAGCAGAGCTGTTCGACTGCAAGTAGGTGTGAATTTCCACCCATAATTCCTGAAAAATGGGTAAGAAAAGGTGCGAATGCCCAACCATACATCATCAAAAGAAGAAGTGGATGTGTTCTGCTACAAGAAGGTTTGAATGTCCGACCATAGCTTGTAAAAAGTGGGTAAGAAAAAGTTCGAATGCTCGAACATACACCATCAAATTTGGGAGCGGAGGTGTTCCGCTGTAAGACGGTGTGAATGTCCGACCATAATTGGTAAAAAGCGGGTAAGAAAAGGTTAAAATACCCGACTGTACACAATCAATAGCGGGAGCGGAGTTGTTCGGCTACAAGAAGGTGTGAAAGTCCGACCATGGTTTGTAAAACGCGGGTAAGACAAGGTGCGAATGCCCGACAATGTATGATCAAAAGAGGGAGCGGAGGTGTTCGGCTGCAAGGTCTGAATTTCCAACCATAATTTGTAAACACCGTTGAAGAAAAGCCTCGAAAGCCCGACTATACACCATCAAAAGCGGGAGCAGAGGTGTTCAGCTGCAAGAAGGTCTGAATGTCCACCAATAATTACTGAGAAATGGGTAAGAAAAGGTGTGAATGCCCAACTATACATCATCACAAGCAGAAGTGGATGTGTTCCGCCATAAGAAGGTGTGAATGTCCGACCGTAGTTGCTAAAAAGTGGGTAAGAAAAGGTTAAAATACCCGACTGTACACAATCAATAGCGGGAGCGAATGTGTTCGGCTACAAGAAGGTGTGAAAGTCCGACCATGTTTTGTAAATAGCGGGTAAGAAAAGGTGCGAATGCCCGACAATGTATGATCAAAAGAGGGAGCGGAGGTTTTCGGCTAAAAGAAGGTCTGAATGTCCAACCATAATTTGTAAAAACCGGGGAAGAAAAGGCTCGAAAGCCAGACTATACACCATCAAAAGCGGGAGCAGAGGGGTTCAGCTGCAAGAAGGTCTGAATGTCCATCAATAATTTCTAGAAAACATGAAAGAAAATTTTCGAATATCAAACCGCACATGATCATAAGTGGGAGCGGAGGTGTTTAGCTGCAAGAAGGTGTGAATGTCCACCCATAATTCCTCAAAAATGGGTAAAAAAAAAGGTGCGAATGCCCAACCATACATCATCAAAAGCAGGACTGGATGTGTTCGGCTACAAGGTTTGAATGTCCGAGCATAGTTTGTTAAAAGCGGGTAAGAAAAGGTTCGAATGCCCGAACATACACCATCAAAAGAGGGAGCGGAGGTGTTCAGCCATAAGAAGGTGTGAATGTCCGACCGTAGTTGGTAAAAAGCGGGTAAGAAAAGGTTAAAATGGCCGTCTGTACACAATCAATAGTGGGAAGGGATGTGTTCGGCTACAAGAAGGTGTGAAAGTCCGACCATGTTTTGTAAAAAGCGGTTAAGAAAAGGTGTGAATGCCCGACAATGTATGATCAAAAGAGGGAGCGGAGGTTTTCGGCTGCAAGAAGGCCTGAATGTCCAACCATAATTTGTAAAAACCGGGGAAGAAAAGGCTCGGAAGCCCGACTATACACCATCAAAAGCGGGAGCAGAGGTGTTCAGCTGCAAGAAGGTCTCAATGTCCATCAATAATTGCTAAAAAACATGAAAGAAAATTTTCGAATATCAAACCGCACATGATCATATGCGGGAGAGGAGGTGTTCAGCTGCAAGATGGTGTGAATGTCCACCCATAATTCCTGAAAAATGGGTAAAAAAAGGTGCGAATGCCCAACCATACATCATCAAAAGCAGGTGTGAATATCAGATCATAATTTGCAAAAACCTGATGAGAAATGGTGAGAATGCCCGACTATACACCATCAAATGCGGGAGCGGAGGTGTTCGGCTGTGAGTAGGTGTGAATGTCCGACCATACTTGCTGAAAAATATGACAAAGCAGTTTTCACTTGGTTTGAGTGAAGGATTTCATTTTATATAGAAATCCGAAATTGTGTAGAACTCGTGGAAATAAGTTTATTCTCGGATTCCTAAAGGTTTAGTGTTGTTCTTTGGTATACTGCAAAGTAATACTTTTTATTTTGTTGAAACCGATTCAGACATGGATAAATATCAAGGAAAAAGCAGTTTTAACTTGGTTTGAGTGAAGGAATTCATTTTATATCAAAATCCGAAATTGTGTAGAACTCGTGGAAATAAGTTTATTCTCGGATTCCTAAAGGTTTAGTGTTGTTCTTTGGTATACTGCAAAGTAATACTTTCTATTTTGTTGAAACCGATTAAGTTAAAACTGCTTTGTCCTTCATATTTATCCATGTCATAATAGCTTTAAACAAAAAAGAACGTTGTACTTTGCAGGATAGGAAAGAACAACACTAAACCTTTAGGAATCCGAGAATAAGCTTCTTTTCACCAGTTCTACACAATTTTGGATTTTGATATAAAATGAATTCCTTCACTCAAACCAAGTTAAAACTGCTTTGTCCTTCATATTTATCCATGTCTGAATGGGTTTCAACAAAATAGAAAGTATTACTTTGCAGTATACCAAAGAACAACACTAAACCTTTAGGAATCCGAGAATAAGCTTCTTTTCACCAGTTCTACACAATTTTGGATTTTGATATAAAATGAATTCCTTCACTCAAACCAAGTTAAAACTGCTTTGTCCTTCATATTTATCCATGTCTGAATCGGTTTCAACAAAAAAGAAAGTATTACTTTGCAGTATACCAAAGAACAACACTAAACCTTTAGGAATCCGAGAATAAACTTATTTCCACGAGTTCTACACAATTTCGGATTTTGATATAAAATGAATTCCTTCACTCAAACCAAGTGAAAACTGCTTTGTCATATTTTTCAGCAAGTATGGTCGGACATTCACACCTACTCACAGCCGAACACCTCCGCTCCCACATTTGATGGTGTATAGTCGGGCATTCTCACCATTTCTCATCAGGTTTTTGCAAATTATGATCTGACATTCACACCTGCTTTTGATGTTGTATGGTTGGGCATTCGCACCTTTTTTTTACCCATTTTTCAGGAATTATGGGTGGACATTCACACCATCTTGCAGCTGAACACCTCCTCTCCCGCATATGATCATGTGCGGTTTGATATTCGAAAATTTTCTTTCATGTTTTCTAGCAATTATTGATGGACATTGAGACCTTCTTGCAGCTGAACACCTCCGCTCCCGCTTTTGATGATGTATAGTCGGGCTTTCGAGCCTTTTCTTCCCCGGTTTTTACAAATTATGGTTGGACATTCAGACCTTCTTGCAGCCGAAAACCTCCGCTCCCTCTTTTGATCATACATTGTCAGGCATTCGCACCTTTTCTTAACCACTTTTTACAAAACATGGTTGGACTTTCACACTTTCTTGTAGCCGAACACATCCCTTCCCACTATTGATTGTGTACAGTCGGGTATTTTAACCTTTTTTTACCCGCTTTTTACCAACTACGGTCGGACATTCACACCTTCTTATGGCGGAACACCTCCGCTCCCTCTTTTGATGGTGTAGGTTCGGGCATTCGAACCTTTTCTTACCCGCTTTTTACAAACTATGCTCGGACATTCAAACCTTCTTGTAGCCGAACACATCCAGTCCTGCTTTTGATGATGTATGGTTGGGCATTCGCACCTTTTTTTTTACCCATTTTTGAGGAATTATGGGTGGACATTCACACCTTCTTGCAGCTGAACACCTCCTCTCCCACTTATGATCATGTGCGGTTGGATATTCGAACATTTTTTTTCATGTTTTCTAGCAATTATTGATGGACATTCAGACCTTCTTGCAGCTGAACACCTCCGCTCCCGCTTTTGATGGTGTATAGTCGGGCTTCCGAGCCTTTTCTTCCCCGGTTTTTACAAATTATGGTTGGACATTTAGACCTTCTTGCAGCCGAAAACCTCCGTTCCCTCTTTTGATCATACATTGTCCGGCATTCGCAACTTTTCTTACCCGCTTTTTACAAACCATGGTCGGACTTTCACACCTTTTAGTAGCCAAACAACTCCGCTCCCGCTATTGATTGTGTACAGTCGGGTATTTTAACCTTTTCTTACCCGCTTTTTACCAATTATGGTGGGACATTCACACCTTCTTACAGCGGAACACCTCCGCTCCCTGTTTTGATCATTTATGGTCTGGCAATACTACCTTTTCTTACCCGTTTTTGAGTTATTATGGCTGGACATTCACAGCTTCTTGCAGCCGAACACCTCTTCTCCCGCTTTTGATGATGAATGGTCCGGCATTCTTACCTTTTCTAACACATTTTTCAGCAATTATTGTTGGTCATTCACACCTTTCTCATCAGCTTTTTACAAATTATGATCTGACATTCACACCTACTTGCAGCCGAACACCTCGGCTTCCGCTTTTGATGGTGTATATTTTGGCATTCGAACCTTTTCTTACCCGCTTTTTACAAACCATGGTCGGACTTTCATACCTTCTTTTAGCCGAACAACTCCGCTCCCGCTATTGATTGTGTAGAGTTGGGTATTTTAGCCTTTTCTTACCCGCTTTTTACCAACTATGGTCGGACATTCACACCTTCTTACAGCGGAACACCTCCGCTCCCTCTTTTGATGGTGTATGTTCTGGCATTCGAACCTTTTCTTACCCACTTTTTACAAACTATGCTCGGACATTCACACCTTCTTGCAGTGAAACACCTCCGCTCCCTCTTTTGATGGTGTATGTTCGGGCATTCGCACCTTTACTTACCCGCTTTTTACAAACTATGGTCGTACATTCAAACCTTGTAGCCGAAAACCTCCACTCCCTCTTTTGATCATACTTTGTCGAGCATTCGCACCTTTTCTTACCCGCTTTTTACAAACTATGCTCGGACATTCAAACCTTCTTGTATCCAAACACATCCACTCCTGCTTTTGTTGATGTATGGTTGGGCATTCGAACCTACTTGTTGCCCGCTTTTCATTGATTATGGGTGGACATTCACACCTTGTCACAGCCAAACACCTCCGCTCCCTCTTTTGATCATGTATGGTTGGACATTCGCACCTTTTCTCACCCGCTTTTTGCAAACTATGGTCGGCCATTCACAGCTTCCTCTCCACCATACTTGTATGGTGGGATATTCACACCCACTTGCATCCGAAGATCTCCGCCCCCACTTTTGTTGATATTTAGTCGGTCATTCACACCTTACCTGTTTTCTTGCCGCCAAACACCTCTGATCTCGCTTTTGATGATGTAAGATTGGGCATTCAGACCTTGCTTTTCCTGCTTTTCACCAACTATAGATGGACATTCACACCTTCTTGCAGCCGAACACTTCCGCTCCACCTTTTAGGTTTCTATCACACCTTTTTTTTCACCGCATTTTATAGATTATGGTTGGAAATTCTCAACCACTCATCCGAAGACCTCTCCTCCCGCTTTTGTTAATATATTTGAACTTTAGTCAGACATTCACACCTACTTGTAGCCGAACACCACCTCTCTAGCTTTTGATGAGGTATGGTCCGGGATTCTTACCGTTTCTAACACATTTTTCAGCAATTATGGTAGGATATTCACACCTTCTTGCAGCTGAACACCTCCTCTCCCACTTATGATCATGTGCGGATTGATTTTCGAAAATTTTCTTTCATGTTTTCTAGCAATTAATTATGGACATTTAGACCTTGCAGCTGAACACCTCCGCTCCCGCTTTTGATCATACATTGCCAGGCATTCGCACCTTGTCTTACCCGCTTTTTACAAACTTTAGTCGAACATTCACACCTTTTTGCAGCCGAACACAGTTTTTTGCAGCCGAATTTGGGCATTCGCACCTTTTCATACCCACTTTTTACCAACTATGGTCGGACATTCACACCGTCTTACAGCGGAACACCTCCGCTCCCTCTTTTGATGGTGTATGTTCGGGCATTCGAACCTTTTCTTACCCGCTTTTTACAAACTATGCTCGGACATTCAAACCTTCTTGTAGCCGAACACATCCACTCCTGCTTTTGATGATGTATGGTATGGCATTCGAACCTACTTGTTGCCCGCTTTTCATTAATTATGGGTGGACATTCACACCTTGTCGCAGCCAAACACCCTGTTTCGATCATGTATGGTTGGACATTCGCACCTTTTCTCACCCGCTTTTTGCAAACTATGGTCGGCCATTCACAGCTTCCTCTCCACCATACTTGTATGGTGGGATATTCACACCCACTTGCATCCGAAGACCTCCGCCCCCACTTTTGTTGATATTTAGTCGGTCATTCGCACCTTACCCGCTTTTGGCAAACTATGGCCTTCTTGCAGCCAAAAACCTCTGATCTCGCTTTTGATGATGTAAGGTTGGGCATTCAGACCTTGCTTCACCTGCTTTTCACCAAATATAGTCGGACATTCACACCTTCTTGCAGCCGAACACTTCCGCTCCACCTTTTAGTTTTTTATGGGGCATTCACACCTTTATTTTCACCGCATTTTATAAAAACACCACAGGAACACCGTATTGAGGCTTTGTTCTGACCGCTCATTCGGTGTCGCGTTTCTTTCAAGCATTTCTCCTGGTTAGCCCGCACTCGGCTCGCTCCCAGAGCCGTGTTAAAGTCTACTTCGCATTCACTCTCTTTTCTCAGCAGACTAAAAGAAACTTCCATCCTGCACCGCTGTTAGCTTTTTCACAAGAGCAGAGGAGAGCGCACCGTTCCCAGCGGCACTGCAGTACCGGGTCGATGCTTGGAGTGAACGGAGCAAGCTCCTTTTTCAACTCCTATTGATAAAAATCCATTTAATATGTAGTCCTTGCATAGACATATCACATATTAAAATGATAAGTACAGATGGATTATGTGCAATTAGTAAAGAGAGTAGAGGACGATCTCTCTCGTTGGAAGTCCTTACCTATATCACTTATGGGGAGAGTTACAACCATTAAAATGATGATACTACCAAAAGTTAACTATTTGTTCTCAATGATCCCCATAAAACCATCTGCTACTTGGTTTAAGTCACTAGATTCATGCATCTCCAAATTTCTGTGGAAAAACAAACCACCACATATTAGTTTAAAAACCCTACAGAAGACCAAGGACAGTGGTGGATTAGATTTACCTCATTTTCAGCACTATTCCTTAGCCAATAGGTTACAATATATATCAAAATGGTTTAAACCTTGTTGTTGTCACAGTTCCCAGAGACGTTGTAATCGTTGAGGATTCTATATTCACCCCCTCATTAGAGGCACGTGTTGCAGATTGATGACACTGAATCTTCTTCTCTGTTCATTGCTGGCATCATTCCCAGCATCGTAAGTGTTCGTGGCATTGTTAGCCTCTTCTTCTGGATCTTGATATCGAGCATCCTTTTGTATTTCTGGTTTGTAAGTCCTCTCTCTACGTTCACCGGAGTCTTCGTCTCTTTGTCCTTGAGTTTGGTGATTTTTTCTTCTTTTGATGCCTTGACACAGTGTGACAGGTGATACCACATGGGAGATCCTTTAACTTGGACTGCTGTCCCTGTGCTGCGAAATGGCTGTGCTGCTCAAATGGTCTCTCCTTCATCATATACACAGTTATTTATACATCACCTTCCACCATGAAGCGTTGTCCCTTTTTGTTTCTCTCTTTGTTCTTAAAATGCTGTTATAAATGTCTAAACCAATCCATTAAACTAGATCATTTTGGCAGTAAAGCGATCTACAATGTGCTTGGTCGCAAAGCTGCTCATCTGTGGTAAACAGCTCTTCAGAAAGGCATTCTTCAATTGATTTCACTCATTTTATGTAATAATTTTGTGATTTCCTACAAAACTACACTTCTTCTCCCATCTGTCTGAGTATTTAATATTGTCTGGGTCCCGTTAAAACATGTATTTTTCCCATCTAATTCCTTGTTTGCTTTAAAACAAGTATTCCCCATTTTCTATCCCTTCAATAGCCAACCAGTTTGTATGGAGTACACTGGAGCAACTTGACTGATCAGTAAAACACTGCTTTTGTTGTCACCGCAAGGCTTCCCCCGTCGGTTGTTTCACTGAGACACTACTGAGTAACTACAACTCAACACAGTTTATACACATAACATTCATATACATACTAACAAACAAACAAACAATAATTTATCGCAATTTTCTCATCTCTGTTTGAACGTACACCCAGGTAAATATTCCTGTAGTCTTCTCATACCGACTATGGACCCATTCATTGTTTAACTTCACTGTTTTGCAAATCCTAATTGAATATTACACATTGACATTGAACTTTACTGGATAAGCAGGTCTTCATTGCATTCAGCAGCCTATATGTGAGCATTTATGTGTAAGCTGTTCTTCTTTGCATTTATCAGCAGCAAGCAATTCTTCACTGCACATGTATATGTAAATAGTAAAACAATTCCAATGTGTTAGCGAAACCTTCTATATCACAGTGGTTTCTAAGGTCTATTTTAAGTTCTTTGCCATCAGTGAGATGACATTGTTTACAAAGTGTGTCAAATTATCACTGAAGATCTTTTCAGGAATTTCAAATCTAGAAATGAGTTATTTTACGCGTGATTTTGCTACTGAGAGTGCATCTGCTTGTGCACATGGAAATATTTCAGACCATTTGGTAAAAACCTCTGTTGTCACTGAGCAGAATCGTTTCCCTTAACATTAATTTAGTTCAATGAAATCTACAAAATAATGAAATAATGAAATCCAACAAATATGTTGAAAAAGATACACTGGCTTAGGGAATTATCTTCGTTTTGGTCTTAGATTGCCCTGTGGAATGTATTTTGCACATATTTGACCTGCTAGACAAAACTTTATTCATTTATTTATTCTAAAAAAATGTTTTTAATAATTAGTAAAACCATATGCTGTAAAAACCTGGTTCATTATTGCTTCCATCCCTCCTGTTGAGACATGACATGGTCCGTGGCTCAATACTGCAGCATATTTAAACAAATTCTTTGGCAGTATGGTTTTCCTTCCGGTCATTCATACGAGTCTATTGTAGATGGCAATTGAATAACATCTAATAATGCTAAAATATTTGTAGTTTATACATTTAGCTGTGGATGTCAACATACCTGTTTTTCCAATGCTGTGTTAACACATGTACAGTTGAGAAGGCATACTGACTGTCAGTGTAAACGTTAACAACCTTTTTGTTATTTAATTTACAAGCTTCAGTTAAAGCTACCAATTCGACTGCTTGAACAGAGTAATTTTTTGGTAGTGGTTGTTTTAAGAAAACTTCAGTTTCTGTTACTACTGCAAATCCTGTAGCATTTGTGCCATCAGGGTTTTTTTCCTTGATCTGTTGAATAAATATAGTTATTTCTGCATTTTCATAACGTATATCAGTTAAGTCTGGCCTGGGTAAAACACTGATGGTTATTTCTGGCTTTCCATCTGTGGGGTAGGTAGCAGTGTGGATGGATTAAGTGTAGCACATCTCTCGACAACAAGGTGTGGCTGTGAAAGAAGAACTGTTATGTAGGAGAGATGTCTGGTAAAGATATTTTGTTAAGTAACCATATCACAGCCACTGCATGAGGTACCTTAAGTGTTAATGGGTGAAATAACACCATTATTGTTGATGCCTGCACTGCCAATGGCTTCTGGCCATTGATTCAAAAGTACGATCTCGTCCCTTTTTCCCCCTTTCAGTGGACACTGGCCCCTAATTACCGCAATTCAGCAGGGGGTCTTTCATTAGGAGTACTGGACTCCCCCGTGCACGGTTTCAGCTCCGACCCTGGACAGCGGAAAAAACGTTGAGATCTGGTTTGAGGACCCAATTGTTGAGAAAAGTCTCTCAATGAGACTCAGAGTTGCTGGAGTCAGTTAATGCAAAGGTTTAATCTTGCAGCAAGTTCAAGAATGTGTGTGTGTATGGGTGTATGTGTGCGAACGTGTGTGAGTTTGTGTGTGTGAGAGTTTAAAGAACCTGTTATCCACAGGCAGGCCTTAACTAGTATGGCACGGGTCCAGCCTGTCTCATCTTTTTTGGAAGGTCCAGCGCTCGGCCGTAACCCTTCTGTCTGTTTGGACTCTCACATACATTCGGTTAATCATAGAAAAACGAGAACAAAACTTTTTAGCCCCTTAAATTCATAAAACAGACATGGTGCAGTTATTTCCATTCTAGAAAATAAGAGTAATCACCACCATTCCTATAAATTCTGGATATTCTAACAATCTGAATCTTTTTTAAATGTTCGATGAAGCCCTTTGCTGTTCTGTTTAGAGACTCAGCTGATCATAAACCAAGTTTTGCTCTTGAACCAAGCTTCTAAACTCTTCACCTTTTTCATTTCTCAGTTAGTATTCACTTTAAAACTGATTAAAAGAAAAATTAAATGAATGCCTATCAACAAATGTGGGATCTAAACTCTAGTGCTTCCTCTAAAATAATTTCCTTTCTCAATTCAGAAATGTGTGTGTGTAAGTCACAACACCCGTGACACCAAAACGGCTTTCTTTTCTCTCTTTTCTCTACACTCTGCACTGTGAGCACACACACCAAATCAGAAAGGCTTTTTTTCTCTCTTTTCTACATTATGGACTGTGGGGACACAAAACCGCTCTCTCTTTTTTTTTTTTTTGATTGTGTGCCAGGGCGTTGTCTCACGTATTAGATTATGCTTAAGATACGAATGAGTTTATCAGTCACATCAGAATCCATACATACTGATCCTCCCGTAATAAAATGGTCGGATCTTATCAAACACACTTTGTTTCTTGTGACAAGTCAGCAAAACAGCGTATACACGTCAAGACACTGAATCAAGTTTGCCACAAGAACTCATAAGTTTGGCAGTATTGCTCTGCCGTCAGCAATCATACACCCATTTTATTTTCATGAGACATGTGCAGGCACCTGTTCATCTACTGTTCTATCACTATGAATTAGTTTATCTATTATCAATAAGGATACTTCTACAACTACTATCAAAGTATGTCCGGACTTCTTATGTTGTCAGTTGCTATATATCAATAAGTGGGTCACTACTGAAAAGCATTAAGCATGTCACACAGCCCAAACATATAACATTTCAGGACACACCACACAGTTAACAACCACAGTGAAGCGTGTCAAAGCCCAAACATGTAACATTCAACAGGACACTTACACAACACATTCAAATCAAACAGTCAGACAACATACAAGAACCTATACCCCAGCCGGCATTGCTCCCTGCCTATTTTCCTACAACTCACTATGTGTGCGCACACCTTTATTCACAAACTCTTCAACTTATACTCTTTTACCGAAGCTGCTACAGCTCGATTGGCCAAATACCCTTAGATCCTATTTCGGTGAATTTGACATCTGCCTTGCATGTAACAGATTAGCGGTTTAGCAGTTTTAATTTAGTTTGAGTGAAGGAATTCATTTTATAGCAAAATCCGAAATCGTGAAGAACTCATGGAAGTAAGCTTATTCTCGGATTCCTGAATCTTTAGATTTGCTCTTTGTTTTACTGCAAAGTACAACGTTGAGCAGCACTAATGAGTTGTTTCTATTTTTGGCAGGCTTTACCTTTGAAGCCCTTTCTGTCTGTGCAAAAGAAATCTTGTTACTGTGCAGAGTGACTTCTCTGAGTAGAGTCGCCTTACTTGTTGCGACTGTGCCAATGTTCGAAGCTGGAGTGCAAAGTTGTTGCTTGAATGGTGCTCGCTGGAGCGTGCGGTAGTGTAAAGTTATACCATTTAAAAGGGCTGAAGAGTGCTCAGTGCAGCGGGTGGGCCGAGGTGCAAAGTGACACTATGGCCATAAAAAGAACACCGCTACAAGTGCGCATTGTGCCAGGAAGGGCCCTCGGACGTGAACCAGTGGACAGTTATCGCTTCTCGGCCTTTTGGCTAAGATCAAGTGTAGTATCTGTTCTTATTAGTTTAATGTCTGATGTGTCCTCTATGCGAGGACTACATATTAAATGGATTTGTATCAATAGGAGTTGAAAAAGGAGCTTGCTCCGTTCACTCCAAGCATCGACCCGGTACTGTAGTGCCCCTGGGAACGGTGCGCTCTCCTCTGCTCTTGTGAAAAAGCAAACAGCGGTGCAGGATGGAAGTTTCAGGGAGCCCAAGATGAAACTTTCTTTTAGTCTGCTGAGAAAAGAGAGTGAATGCGAAGTAGACTTTAACACGGTTCTGGGAGCGAGCCGAGTGCGGGCTAACCAGGAGAATTGCTTGAAAGAAACGCGACACCGAATGAGCGGTCAGAACAAAGCCTCAATACGGTGTTCCTGTGGTGTTTTTATAAAATGCGGTGAAAAAAAAGGTGTGAATGCCCCATAGAAAACTAAAAGGTGGAGCGGAAGTGTTCGGCTGCAAGAAGGTGTGAATGTCCGACTATATTTGGTGAAAAGCAGGTGAAGCAAGGTCTGAATGCCCAACCTTACATCATCAAAAGCGAGATCAGAGGTTTTTGGCTGCAAGAAGGCCATAGTTTGCCAAAAGTGGGTAAGGTGCGAATGACCGACTAAATATCAACAAAAGTGGGGGCGGAGGTCTTCGGATGCAAGTGGGTGTGAATATCCCACCATAGAAGTATGGTGGAGAGGAAGCTGTGAATGGCCGACCATAGTTTGCAAAAAGCGGGTGAGAAAAGGTGCGAATGTCCAACCATACATGATCAAAACAGGGAGCGGAGGTGTTTGGCTGCGACAAGGTGTGAATGTCCACCCATAATTAATGAAAAGCGGGCAACAAGTAGGTTCGAATGCCCAACCATACATCATCAAAAGCAGGAGTGGATGTGTTCGGCTACAAGAAGGTTTGAATGTCCGAGCATAGTTTGTAAAAAGCGGGTAAGAAAAGGTTCGAATGCCTGAACATACATCATCAAAAGCAGGACTGGATGTGTTCGGCTACAAGAAGGTTTGAATGTCCGACCATAGTTGATAAAAAGTGGGTATGAAAAGGTTCGAATGCCCAAAATCGGCTGAAAAAAACTGTGTTCGGCTGCAAAAAGTTGTGAATGTTTGACTAAAGTTTGTAAGACAAGGTTCGAATGCCTGACAATGTATGATCAAAAGCGGGAGCGGAGGTATTCAGCTGCAAGAAGGTCTAAATGTCCATCATTAATTGCTAGAAAACATGAAAGAAAATTTTCGAAAATCAATCTGCATATGATCATAAGTGGGAGAGGAGGTGTTCAGCTGCAAGAAGGTGTGAATGTCCTACCATAATTGCTGAAAAATGTGTTAGAAACGGTAGGAATGCCGTACCATACATCATCAAAAGCTAGAGAGGTGGTGTTCGGCTGCAAGTAGGTGTGAATGTCTGACTAAAGTTCAAATATATTAACAAAAGCGGGAGGAGAGCTCTTCGGATGAGTGGTTGAGAATTTCCAACCGTAATCTATAAAATGCGGTGAAAAAAAAGGTGTGATAGAAACCTAAAAGGTGGAGCGGAAGTGTTCGGCTGCAAGAAGGTGTGAATGTCCGTCTATAGTTGGTGAAAAGCAGGAAAAGCAAGGTCTGAATGCCCAATCTTACATCATCAAAAGCGAGATCAGAGGTGTTTGGCTGCAAGAAAACGGGTTAGGTGTGAATGACCGACTAAATATCAACAAAAGTGGGGGCGGAGCTCTTCGGATGCAAGTGGGTGTGAATATCCCACCATACAAGTATGGTGGAGAGGAAGCTGTGAATGTCCGACCATGGTTTGTAAAACGCGGGTAAGACAAGGTGCGAATGTCCAACAATGTATGATCAAAAGAGGGAGCGGAGGTGTTCGGCTGCAAGGTCTGAATTTCCAACCATAATTTGTAAACACCGTTGAAGAAAAGCCTCGAAAGCCCGACTATACACCATCAAAAGCGGGAGCAGAGGTGTTCAGCTGCAAGAAGGTCTGAATGTCCACCAATAATTACTGAAAAATGGGTAAGAAAAGGTGTGAATGCCCAACTATACATCATCAAAAGCAGAAGTGGATGTGTTC
Organism: Leuresthes tenuis; assembly: GCF_036924035.1. Taxonomy (NCBI): domain Eukaryota; kingdom Metazoa; phylum Chordata; class Actinopteri; order Atheriniformes; family Atherinopsidae; genus Leuresthes; species Leuresthes tenuis. The sequence continues at coordinate 12,522,250 of NW_027325377.1, forward strand.
GGCCACAAGAAGGTTTGAATGTCCGACCATAGTTTGTAAAAGGCGGGTAAGAAAAGGTTTGAATGCCCGAACATACACAATCAAAAGAGGGAGCGGAGGTGTTTCGCTGCAAGAAGGTGTGAAAGTCCGACCATGGTTTGTAAAAAGCGGGTAAGAAAAGGTTCGAATGCAAAAATATACACCATCAAAAGCGGAAGCCGAGGTGTTCGGCTGCAAGTAGGTCTGAATGTCCACCCATAATTAATGAAAAGCGGGCAACAAGTAGGTTCGAATGCCCAACCATACATCAACAAAAGCAGGAGTGGATGTGTTTGGCTACAAGAAGGTTTGAATGTCCGAGCATAGTTTGCAAAAAGCGGGTAAGAAAAGGTGCGAATGCCCGACAATGTATGATCAAAAGAGGGAGTGGAGGTTTTCGGCTACAAGAAGGTTTGAATGTCCAACCATAGTTTGTAAAAAGCGGGTAAGAAAAGGTGCGAATGCCCGAACATACACCATCAAAAGAGGGAGCGGAGGTGTTCCGCTGTAAGATGGTGCGAATGTCCGACCATAGTTGGTAAAAAGCGGGTAAGAAAAGGTTCGAATGCCCGAATATATACCATCATAAGCGGAAGCGGAGGTGTTCGGCTGCAAGAAGGTGTGAACGTCCGACCAAAGTTTGTAAAAAGCAGTTAAGAAAAGGTTCGAATATCCAACCAAACATAATCAAAAGTGGGAGCAGAGCTGTTCGACTGCAAGTAGGTGTGAATTTCCACCCATAATTCCTGAAAAATGGGTAAGAAAAGGTGCGAATGCCCAACCATACATCATCAAAAGAAGAAGTGGATGTGTTCTGCTACAAGAAGGTTTGAATGTCCGACCATAGCTTGTAAAAAGTGGGTAAGAAAAAGTTCGAATGCTCGAACATACACCATCAAAATTGGAAGCGGAGGTGTTCCGCTGTAAGACGGTGTGAATGTCCGACCATAATTGGTAAAAAGCGGGTAAGAAAAGGTTAAAATACCCGACTGTACACAATCAATAGCGGGAGCGGAGTTGTTCGGCTACAAGAAGGTGTGAAAGTCCGACCATGGTTTGTAAAACGCGGGTAAGACAAGGTGCGAATGCCCGACAATGTATGATCAAAAGAGGGAGCGGAGGTGTTCGGCTGCAAGGTCTGAATTTCCAACCATAATTTGTAAACACCGTTGAAGAAAAGCCTCGAAAGCCCGACTATACACCATCAAAAGCGAGAGCAGAGGTGTTCAGCTGCAAGAAGGTCTGAATGTCCACCAATAATTACTGAGAAATGGATAAGAAAAGGTGTGAATGCCCAACTATACATCATCACAAGCAGAAGTGGATGTGTTCGGCCACAAGAAGGTTTGAATGTCCGACCATAGTTTGTAAAAGGCGGGTAAGAAAAGGTTTGAATGCCCGAACATACACAATCAAAAGAGGGAGCGGAGGTGTTTCGCTGCAAGAAGGTGTGAATGTCCGACCATAGTTTGTAAAAAGTGGGTAAGAAAAGGTTCGAATGCCAGAACATACACCATCAAAAGAGGGAGCGGAGGTTTTCCGCTGTAAGAAGGTGTGAATGTCCGACCATAGTTGGTAAAAAGCGGGTAAGAAAAGGTTAAAATACCCGACTCTACACAATCAATAGCGGGAGCGGAGTTGTTCGGCTAAAAGAAGGTGTGAAAGTCCGACCATGGTTTGTAAAAAGCGGGTAAGAAAAGGTTCGAATGCAAAAATACACACCATCAAAAGCGGAAGCCGAGGTGTTCGGCTGCAAGTAGGTGTGAATGTCCACCCATAATTAATGAAAAGCGGGCAAGAAGTAGGTTCGAATGCCCAACCATACATCAACAAAAGCAGGAGTGGATGTGTTTGGCTACAAGAAGGTTTGAATGTCCGAGCATAGTTTGTAAAAAGCGGGTAAGAAAAGGTGCGAATGCCCGACAATGTATGATCAAAAGAGGGAGTGGAGATTTTCAGCTACAAGAAGGTTTGAATGTCCAACCATAGTTTGTAAAAAGCGGGTAAGAAAAGGTGCGAATGCCCGAAAATACACCATCAAAAGAGGGAGTGGAGGTGTTCCGCTGTAAGATGGTGCGAATGTCCGACCATAGTTGGTAAAAAGCGGGTAAGAAAAGGTTCGAATGCCCGAATATATACCATCAAAAGCGGAAGCGGAGGTGTTCGGCTGCAAGAAGGTGTGAACGTCCGACCAAAGTTTGTAAAAAGCAGTTAAGAAAAGGTTCGAATATCCAACCAAACATAATCAAAAGTGGGAGCAGAGCTGTTCGACTGCAAGTAGGTGTGAATGTCCACCCATAATTCCTGAAAAATGGGTAAGAAAAGGTGCGAATGCCCAACCATACATCATCAAAAGAAGAGGTGGATGTGTTCTGCTACAAGAAGGTTTGAATGTCCGACCATAGTTTGTAAAAAGTGGGTAAGAAAAAGTTCGAATGCCCGAACATACACCATCAAAAGAGGGAGCGGAGGTGTTCCGCTGTAAGACGGTGTGAAAGTCCGACCATAATTGGTAAAAAGCGGGTAAGAAAAGGTTAAAATACCCGACTCTACACAATCAATAGCGGGAGCGGAGTTGTTCGGCTACAAGAAGGTGTGAAAGTCCGACCATGGTTTGTAAAACGCGGGTAAGACAAGGTGCGAATGCCCGAAAATGTAAGATCAAAAGAGGGAGCGGAGGTGTTCGGCTGCAAGGTCTGAATTTCCAACCAATAATTACTGAAAAATGGGTAAGAAAAGGTGTGAATGCCCAACTATACATCATAAAAAGCAGAAGTGGATGTGTTCGGCTGCAAGAAGGTGTGAATGTCCGAGCATAGTTTGTAAAAAGTGGGTAAGAAAAGGTTCGAATGCCAAAATATACACCATCAAAAACGGAAGCCGAGGTGTTCGGCTGCAAGTAGGTGTGAATGTGAGATCATAATTTGCAAAAAGCTGATGAGAAAGGTGTGAATGACCGACAATAATTACTGAAAAATGTGTTAGAAAAGGTAAGAATGCCGGACTATTCATCATCAAAAGCAGAGAAGAGGTGTTCGGATGCAAGAAGCTGTGAATGTCCAGCCATAATTACTAAAAAACGGGTAAGAAAAGGTAGTATTGCCAGACCATAAATGATCAAAAAAGGGAGCGGAGGTGTTCCGCTGTAAGAAGGTGTGAATGTCCGACCATAATTGGTAAAAAGCGGGTAAGAAAAGGTTAAAATACCCGACTGTACACAATCAATAGCGGGAGCGGAGTTGTTTGGCTACTAAAAGGTGTGAAAGTCCGACCATACATCCTTAAAAGCAGAACTGGATGTGTTCGGCTACAAGAAGGTTTGAATGTCCGACCATAGTTTGTAAAAAGCGGGTAAGAAAAGGTTCGAATGCCCAAACATACACCATCAAAAGAGGGAGCGGAGGTGTTCCGCCATAAGAAGATGTGAATGTCCGACCGTAGTTGGTAAAAAGCGGGTAAGAAAAAGTTCGAATGGCCAACCATACATCATCAAAAGCAGGACTGGATGTGTTCGGCTACAAGGTTTGAATGTCCGAGCATAGTTTGTTAAAAGCGGGTAAGAAAAGGTGCGAATGCCCGAACATACACCATCAAAAGAGGGAGCGGAGGTGTTCCGCCATAAGAAGGTGTGAATGTCCGACCGTAGTTGGTAAAAAGCGGGTAAGAAAAGGTTAAAATGGCCGTCTGTACACAATCAATAGCGGGAAGGGATGTGTTCGGCTACAAGAAGGTGTGAAAGTCCGACCATGTTTTGTAAAAAGCGGGTAAGAAAAGGTGTGAATGCCTGACAATGTATCGGACATTCACACCTACTCACAGCCGAACACCTCCGCTCCCGCATTTGATGGTGTATAGTCGGGCATTTTCACCATTTCTCATCAGGTTTTTGCAAATTATGATCTGACATTCACACCTGCTTTTGATGATGTATGGTTGGGCATTCGCACCTTTTTTTACCCATTTTTCAGGAATTATGGGTGGACATTCACACCTTCTTGCAGCTGAACACCTCCTCTCCCGCATATGATCATGTGCGGTTTGATATTCGAAAATTTTCTTTCATGTTTTTTAGCAATTATTGATGGACATTGAGACCTTCTTGCAGCTGAACACCTCTGCTCCCGCTTTTGATGGTGTATAGTCGGGCTTCCGAGCCTTTTCTTCCCCGGTTTTTACAAATTATGGTTGGACATTCAGACCTTCTTGCAGCCGAAAACCTCCGCTCCCTCTTTTGATCATACATTGTCGGGCATTCGCACCTTTTCTTAACCACTTTTTACAAAACATGGTTGGACTTTCACACTTTCTTGTAGCCGAACACATCCCTTCCCGCTATTGATTGTGTACAGTCGGGTATTTTAACCTTTTCTTACCCGCTTTTTACCAACTACGGTCGGACATTCACACCTTCTTATGGCGGAACACCTCCGCTCCCTCTTTTGATGGTGTAGGTTCGGGCATTCGAACCTTTTCTTACCCGCTTTTTACAAACTATGCTCGGACATTCAAACCTTCTTGTAGCCGAACACATCCAGTCCTGCTTTTGATGATGTATGGTTGGGCATTCGCACCTTTTTTTTTACCCATTTTTGAGGAATTATGGGTGGACATTCACACCTTCTTGCAGCTGAACACCTCCTCTCCCACTTATGATCATGTGCGGTTGGATATTCGAACATTTTTTTTCATGTTTTCTAGCAATTATTGATGGACATTCAGACCTTCTTGCAGCTGAACACCTCCGCTCCCGCTTTTGATGGTGTATAGTGGGGCTTCCGAGCCTTTTCTTCCCCGGTTTTTACAAATTATGGTTGGACATTTAGACCTTCTTGCAGCCGAAAACCTCCGTTCCCTCTTTTGATCATACATTGTCCGGCATTCGCACCTTTTCTTACCCGCTTTTTAAAAATCATGGTCGGACTTTCACACCTTTTAGTAGCCAAACAACTCCGCTCCCGCTATTGATTGTGTACAGTCGGGTATTTTAACCTTTTCTTACCCGCTTTTTACCAATTATGGTGGGACATTCACACCTTCTTACAGCGGAACACCTCCACTCCCTGTTTTGATCATTTATGGTCTGGCAATACTACCTTTTCTTACCCGTTTTTGAGTTATTATGGCTGGACATTCACAGCTTCTTGCAGCCGAACACCTCTTCTCCCGCTTTTGATGATGAATGGTCCGGCATTCTTACCTTTTCTAACACATTCTTCAGCAATTATTGTTGGTCATTCACACCTTTCTCATCAGCTTTTTACAAATTATGATCTGACATTCACACCTACTTGCAGCCGAACACCTCGGCTTCCGCTTTTGATGGTGTATATTTTGGCATTCGAACCTTTTCTTACCCGCTTTTTACAAACCATGGTCGGACTTTCATACCTTCTTTTAGCCGAACAACTCTGCTCCCGCTATTGATTGTGTAGAGTTGGGTATTTTAGCCTTTTCTTACCCGCTTTTTACCAACTATGGTCGGACATTCACACCTTCTTACAGCGGAACACCTCCGCTCCCTCTTTTGATGGTGTATGTTCTGGCATTCGAACCTTTTCATACCCACTTTTTACAAACTATGCTCGGACATTCACACCTTCTTGCAGTGAAACACCTCCGCTCCCTCTTTTGATTGTGTATGTTCGGGCATTCGAACCTTTTCTTACCCGCCTTTTACAAACTATGGTCGGACATTCAAACCTTCTTGTGGCCGAACACATCCACTTCTGCTTGTGATGATGTATAGTTGGGCATTCACACCTTTTCTTACCCATTTTTCAGTAATTATTGGTGGACATTCAGACCTTCTTGCAGCTGAACACCTCCGCTCCCGCTTTTGATGGTGTATAGTCGGGCTTTCGAGCCTTTTCTTCAACGGTGTTTACAAATTATGGTTGGAAATTCAGACCTTGCAGCCGAAACACTCCGCTCCCTCTTTTGATCATACATTGTCGGGCATTCGCACCTTGTCTTACCCGCTTTTTACAAACCATGGTCGGACTTTCACACCTTCTTGTAGCCGAACAACTCCGCTCCCGCTATTGATTGTGTACAGTCCGGTTTTTTAACCTTTTCTTACCCGCTTTTTACCAACTATGGTCGGACATTCGCAGCATCTTACAGCGGAACACCTCCGCTCCCTCTTTTGATGGTGTATGTTCGGGCATTCGAACTTTTTCTTACCCGCTTTTTACAAACTATGGTCGGACATTCAAACCTTCTTGTAGCAGAACACATCCACTTCTTCTTTTGATGATGTATGGTTGGGCATTCGCACCTTTTCTTACCCATTTTTCAGGAATTATGGGTGGATATTCACACCTACTTGCAGTCGAACAGCTCTGCTCCCACTTTTGATTATGTTTGGTTGGATATTCGAACCTTTTCTTAACTGCTTTTTACAAACTTTGGTCGGACGTTCACACCTTCTTGCAGCCGAACACCTCCGCTTCCGCTTTTGATGGTATATATTCGGGCATTCGAACCTTTTCTTACCCGCTGCTTTTTACCAACTATGGTCGGACATTCACGCCGTCTTTCAAGTGTAACACCTCCGCTCCCTCTTTTGATGGTGTATGTTCGGGCATTCGCACCTTTTCTTACCCGCTTTTTACAAACTATGGTCGTACATTCAAACCTTGTAGCCGAAAACCTCCACTCCCTCTTTTGATCATACTTTGTCGGGCATTCGCACCTTTTCTTACCCGCTTTTTACAAACTATGCTCGGACATTCAAACCTTCTTGTAGCCAAACACATCCACTCCTGCTTTTGTTGATGTATGGTTGGGCATTCGAACCTACTTGTTGCCCGCTTTTCATTAATTATGGGTGGACATTCACACCTTGTCACAGCCAAACACCTCCGCTCCCTGTTTTGATCATGTATGGTTGGACATTCGCACCTTTTCTCACCCGCTTTTTGCAAACTATGGTCGGCCATTCACAGCTTCCTCTCCACCATACTTGTATGGTGGGATATTCACACCCACTTGCATCCGAAGATCTCCGCCCCCACTTTTGTTGATATTTAGTCGGTCATTCACACCTTACCCGTTTTCTTGCCGCCAAACACCTCTGATCTCGCTTTTGATGATGTAAGACTGGGCATTCAGACCTTGCTTTTCCTGCTTTTCACCAACTATAGATGGACATTCACACCTTCTTGCAGCCGAACACTTCCGCTCCACCTTTTAGGTTTCTATCACACCTTTTTTTTCACCGCATTTTATAGATTATGGTTGGAAATTCTCAACCACTCATCCGAAGACCTCTCCTCCCGCTTTTGTTAATATATTTGAACTTTAGTCAGACATTCACACCTACTTGTAGCCGAACACCACCTCTCTAGGTTTTGATGAGGTATGGTCCGGGATTCTTACCGTTTCTAACACATTTTTCAGCAATTATGGTAGGATATTCACACCTTCTTGCAGCTGAACACCTTCTCTCCCACTTATGATCATGTGCGGATTGATTTTCGAAAATTTTCTTTCATGTTTTCTAGCAATTAATTATGGACATTTAGACCTTCTTGCAGCTGAACACCTCCGCTCCCGCTTTTGATCATACATTGTCAGGCATTCGCACCTTGTCTTACCCGCTTTTTACAAACTTTAGTCGAACATTCACACCTTTTTGCAGCCGAACACAGTTTTTTGCAGCCGAATTTGGGCATTCGCACCTTTTCATACCCACTTTTTACCAACTATGGTCGGACATTCACACCGTCTTACAGCGGAACACCTCCGCTCCCTCTTTTGATGGTGTATGTTCGGGCATTCGCACCTTTTCTTACCCGCTTTTTACAAACTATGCTCGGACATTTAAACCTTCTTGTAGCCGAACACATCCACTCCTGCTTTTGATGATGTATGGTATGGCATTCGAACCTACTTGTTGCCCGCTTTTCATTAATTATGGGTGGACATTCACACCTTGTCGCAGCCAAACACCCTGTTTCGATCATGTATGGTTGGACATTCGCACCTTTTCTCACCCGCTTTTTGCAAACTATGGTCGGCCATTCACAGCTTCCTCTCCACCATACTTGTATGGTGGGATATTCACACCCACTTGCATCCGAAGACCTCCGCCCCCACTTTTGTTGATATTTAGTCGGTCATTCGCACCTTACCCGCTTTTGGCAAACTATGGCCTTCTTGCAGCCAAAAACCTCTGATCTCGCTTTTGATGATGTAAGGTTGGGCATTCAGACCTTGCTTCACCTGCTTTTCACCAAATATAGTCGGACATTCACACCTTCTTGCAGCCGAACGCTTCCGCTCCACCTTTTAGTTTTCTATGGGGCATTCACACCTTTATTTTCACCGCATTTTATAAAAACACCACAGGAACACCGTATTGAGGCTTTGTTCTGACCGCTCATTCGGTGTCGCGTTTCTTTCAAGCATTTCTCCTGGTTAGCCCGCACTCGGCTCGCTCCCAGAGCCGTGTTAAAGTCTACTTCGCATTCACTCTCTTTTCTCAGCAGACTAAAAGAAACTTCCATCCTGCACCGCTGTTAGCTTTTTCACAAGAGCAGAGGAGAGCGCACCGTTCCCAGCGGCACTGCAGTACCGGGTCGATGCTTGGAGTGAACGGAGCAAGCTCCTTTTTCAACTCCTATTGATAAAAATCCATTTAATATGTAGTCCTTGCATAGACATATCACATATTAAACTGATAAGTACAGATGGATTATGTGCAATTAGTAAAGAGAGTAGAGGACGATCTCTCTCGTTGGAAGTCCTTACCTATATCACTTATGGGGAGAGTTACAACCATTAAAATGATGATACTACCAAAAGTTAACTATTTGTTCTCAATGATCCCCATAAAACCATCTGCTACTTGGTTTAAGTCACTAGATTCATGCATCTCCAAATTTCTGTGGAAAAACAAACCACCACGTATTAGTTTAAAAACCCTACAGAAGACCAAGGACAGTGGTGGATTAGATTTATCTCATTTTCAGCACTATTCCTTAGCCAATAGGTTACAATATATATCAAAATGGTTTAAACCTTGTTGTTGTCACAGTTCCCAGAGACGTTGTAATCGTTGAGGATTCTATATTCACCCCCTCATTAGAGGCACGTGTTGCAGATTGATGACACTGAATCTTCTTCTCTGTTCATTGCTGGCATCATTCCCAGCATCGTAAGTGTTCGTGGCATTGTTAGCCTCTTCTTCTGGATCTTGATATCGAGCATCCTTTTGTATTTCTGGTTTGTAAGTCCTCTCTCTTCGTTCACCGGAGTCTTCGTCTCTTTGTCCTTGAGTTTGGTGATTTTTTCTTCTTTTGATGCCTTGACACAGTGTGACAGGTGATACCACATGGGAGATCCTTTAACTTGGACTGCTGTCCCTGTGCTGCGAAATGGCTGTGCTGCTCAAATGGTCTCTCCTTCATCATATACACAGTTATTTATACATCACCTTCCACCATGAAGCGTTGTCCCTTTTTGTTTCTCTCTTTGTTCTTAAAATGCTGTTATAAATGTCTAAACCAATCCATTAAACTAGATCATTTTGGCAGTAAAGCGATCTACAATGTGCTTGGTCGCAAAGCTGCTCATCTGTAGTAAACAGCTCTTCAGAAAGGCATTCTTCAATTGATTTCACTCATTTTATGTAATAATTTTGTGATTTCCTACAAAACTACACTTCTTCTCCCATCTGTCTGAGTATTTAATATTGTCTGGGTCCCGTTAAAACATGTATTTTTCCCATCTAATTCCTTGTTTGCTTTAAAACAAGTATTCCCCATTTTCTATCCCTTTCAGTAGCCAACCAGTTTGTATGGAGTACACTGGAGCAACTTGACTGATCAGTAAAACACTGCTTTTGTTGTCACCGCAAGGCTTCCCCCGTCGGTTGTTTCACTGAGACACTACTGAGTAACTACAACTCAACACAGTTTATACACATAACATTCATATACATACTAACAAACAAACAAACAATAATTTATCGCAATTTTCTCATCTCTGTTTGAACGTACACCCAGGTAAATATTCCTGTAGTCTTCTCATACCGACTATGGACCCATTCATTGTTTAACTTCACTGTTTTGCAAATCCTAATTGAATATTACACATTGACATTGAACTTTACTGGATAAGCAGGTGAGATGACATTGTTTACAAAGTGTGTCAAATTATCACTGAAGATCTTTTCAGGAATTTCAAATCTAGAAATGAGTTTTTTTACGCGTGATTTTGCTACTGAGAGTGCATCTGCTTGTGCACATGGAAATATTTCAGACCATTTGGTAAAAACCTCTGTTGTCACTGAGCAGAATCGTTTCCCTTAACATCAATTTAGTTCAATGAAATCTACAAAATAATGAAATCCAAACAAATATGTTGAAAAAGATACACTGGCTTAGGGAATTATCTTCGTTTTGGTCTTAGATTGCCCTGTGGAATGTATTTTGCACATATTTGACCTGCTAGACAAAACTTTATTCATTTATTTATTCTAAAAAAATTTTTTTAATAATTAGTAAAACCATATGCTGTAAAAACCTGGTGCATTATTGCTTCCATCCCTCCTGTTGAGACATGACATGGTCCGTGGCTCAATACTGCAGCATATTTAAACAAATTCTTTGGCAGTATGGTTTTCCTTCCGGTCATTCATACGAGTCTATTGTAGATGGCAATTGAATAACATCTAATAATGCTAAAATATTTGTAGTTTATACATTTAGCTGTGGATGTCAACATACCTGTTTTCCCAATGCTGTGTTAACACATGTACAGTTGAGAAGGCATACTGACTGTCAGTGTAAACGTTAACAACCTTTTTGTTATTTAATTTACAAGCTTCAGTTAAAGCTACCAATTCGACTGCTTGAACAGAGTAATTTTTTGGTAGTGGTTGTTTTAAGAAAACTTCAGTTTCTGTTACTACTGCAAATCCTGTAGCATTTGTGCCATCAGGGTTTTTTTCCTTGATCTGTTGAATAAATATAGTTATTTCTGCATTTTCATAACGTATATCAGTTAAGTCTGGCCTGGGTAAAACACTGATGGTTATTTCTGGCTTTCCATCTGTGGGGTAGGTAGCAGTGTGGATGGATTAAGTGTAGCACATCTCTCGACAACAAGGTGTGGCTGTGAAAGAAGAACTGTTATGTAGGAGAGATGTCTGGTAAAGATATTTTGTTAAGTAACCATATCACAGCCACTGCATGAGGTACCTTAAGTGTTAATGGGTGAAATAACACCATTATTGTTGATGCCTGCACTGCCAATGGCTTCTGGCCATTGATTCAAAAGTACGATCTCGTCCCTTTTTCCCCCTTTCAGTGGAGACTGGCCCCTAATTACCGCAATTCAGCAGGGGGTCTTTCATTAGGAGTACTGGACTCCCCCGTGCACGGTTTCAGCTCCGACCCTGGACAGCGGAAAAAACGTTGAGATCTGGTTTGAGGACCCAATTGTTGAGAAAAGTCTCTCAATGAGACTCAGAGTTGCTGGAGTCAGTTAATGCAAAGGTTTAATCTTGCAGCAAGTTCAAGAATGTGTGTGTGTATGGGTGTATGTGTGCGAACGTGTGTGAGTTTGTGTGTGTGAGAGTTTAAAGAACCTGTTATCCACAGGCAGGCCTTAACTAGTATGGCACGGGTCCAGCCTGTCTCATCTTTTTTGGAAGGTCCAGCGCTCGGCCGTAACCCTTCTGTCTGTTTGGACTCTCACATACATTCGGTTAATCATAGAAAAACGAGAACAAAACTTTTTAGCCCCTTAAATTCATAAAACAGACATGGTGCAGTTATTTCCATTCTAGAAAATAAGAATAATCACCACCATTCCTATAAATTCTGGATATTCTAACAATCTGAATCTTTTTTAAATGTTCGATGAAGCCCTTTGCTGTTCTGTTTAGAGACTCAGCTGATCATAAACCAAGTTTTGCTCTTGAACCAAGCTTCTAAACTCTTCACCTTTTTCATTTCTCAGTTAGTATTCACTTTAAAACTGATTAAAAGAAAAATTAAATGAATGCCTATCAACAAATGTGGGATCTAAACTCTAGTGCTTCCTCTAAAATAATTTCCTTTCTCAATTCAGAAATGTGTGTGTGTAAGTCACAACACCCGTGACACCAAAACGGCTTTCTTTTCTCTCTTTTCTCTACACTCTGCACTGTGAGCACACACAACAAATCAGAAAGGCTTTTTTCTCTCTTTTCTACATTATGGACTGTGGGGACACAAAACCGCTCTCTCTTTTTTTTTTTTTGATTGTGTGCCAGGGCGTTGTCTCACGTATTAGATTATGCTTAAGATACGAATGAGTTTATCAGTCACATCAGAATCCATACATACTGATCCTCCCGTAATAAAATGGTCGGATCTTATCAAACACACTTTGTTTCTTGTGACAAGTCAGCGAAACAGCGTATACACGTCAAGACACTGAATCAAGTTTGCCACAAGAACTCATAAGTTTGGCAGTATTGCTCTGCCGTCAGCAATCATACACCCATTTTATTTTCATGAGACATGTGCAGGCACCTGTTCATCTACTGTTCTATCACTATGAATTAGTTTATCTATTATCAATAAGGATACTTCTACAACTACTATCAAAGTATGTCCGGACTTCTTATGTTGTCAGTTGCTATATATGAATAAGTGGGTTGCTACTGAAAAGCATTAAGCATGTCACACAGCCCAAACATATAACATTTCAGGACACACCACACAGTTAACAACCACAGTGAAGCGTGTCAAAGCCCAAACATGTAACATTCAACAGGACACTTACACAACACATTCAAATCAAACAGTCAGACAACATACAAGAACCTATACCCCAGCCGGCATTGCTCCCTGCCTATTTTCCTACAACTCACTATGTGTGCGCACACCTTTATTCACAAACTCTTCAACTTATACTCTTTTACCGAAGCTGCTACAGCTCGATTGGCCAAATACCCTTAGATCCTATTTCGGTGAATTTGACATCTGCCTTGCATGTAACAGATTAGCGGTTTAGCAGTTTTAATTTAGTTTGAGTGAAGGAATTCATTTTATAGCAAAATCCGAAATCGTGAAGAACTTATGGAAGTAAGCTTATTCTCGGATTCCTGAATCTTTAGATTTGCTCTTTCTTTTACTGCAAAGTACAACGTTGAGCAGCACTAATGAGTTGTTTCTATTTTTGGCAGGCTTTACCTTTGCGGATGAAGCCCTTTCTGTCTGTGCAAAAGAAATCTTGTTACTGTGCAGAGTGACTTCTCTGAGTAGAGTCGCCTTACTTGTTGCGACTGTGCCAATGTTCGAAGCTGGAGTGCAAAGTTGTTGCTTGAATGGTGCTCGCTGGAGCGTGCGGTAGTGTAAAGTTATACCATTTAAAAGGGCTGAAGAGTGCTCAGTGCAGCGGGTGGGCCGAGGTGCAAAGTGAAACTATGGCCATAAAAAGAACACCGCTACAAGTGCGCATTGTGCCAGGAAGGGCCCTCGGACGTGAACCAGTGGACAGTTATCGCTTCTCGGCCTTTTGGCTAAGATCAAGTGTAGTATCTGTTCTTATTAGTTTAATGTCTGATGTGTCCTCTATGCGAGGACTACATATTAAATGGATTTGTATCAATAGGAGTTGAAAAAGGAGCTTGCTCCGTTCACTCCAAGCATCGACCCGGTACTGTAGTGCCCCTGGGAACGGTGCGCTCTCCTCTGCTCTTGTGAAAAAGCAAACAGCGGTGCAGGATGGAAGTTTCAGGGAGCCCAAGATGAAACTTTCTTTTAGTCTGCTGAGAAAAGAGAGTGAATGCGAAGTAGACTTTAACACGGTTCTGGGAGCGAGCCGAGTGCGGGCTAACCAGGAGAATTGCTTGAAAGAAACGCGACACCGAATGAGCGGTCAGAACAAAGCCTCAATACGGTGTTCCTGTGGTGTTTTTATAAAATGCGGTGAAAAAAAAGGTGTGAATGCCCCATAGAAAACTAAAAGGTGGAGCGGAAGTGTTCGGCTGCAAGAAGGTGTGAATGTCCGACTATATTTGGTGAAAAGCAGGTGAAGCAAGGTCTGAATGCCCAACCTTACATCATCAAAAGCGAGATCAGAGGTTTTTGGCTGCAAGAAGGCCATAGTTTGCCAAAAGTGGGTAAGGTGCGAATGACCGACTAAATATCAACAAAAGTGGGGGCGGAGGTCTTCGGATGCAAGTGGGTGTGAATATCCCACCATAGAAGTATGGTGGAGAGGAAGCTGTGAATGGCCGACCATAGTTTGCAAAAAGCGGGTGAGAAAAGGTGCGAATGTCCAACCATACATGATCAAAACAGGGAGCGGAGGTGTTTGGCTGCGACAAGGTGTGAATGTCCACCCATAATTAATGAAAAGCGGGCAACAAGTAGGTTCGAATGCCCAACCATACATCATCAAAAGCAGGAGTGGATGTGTTCGGCTACAAGAAGGTTTGAATGTCCGAGCATAGTTTGTAAAAAGTGGGTATGAAAAGGTTCGAATGCCCAAGTTCGGCTGAAAAAAACTGTGTTCGGCTGCAAAAAGGTGTGAATGTTTAACTAAACTTTGTAAGACAAGGTTCGAATGCCTGACAATGTATGATCAAAAGCGGGAGCGGAGGTGTTCAGCTGCAAGAAGGTCTAAATGTCCATCATTAATTGCTAGAAAACATGAAAGAAAATTTTCGAAAATCAATCTGCACATGATCATAAGTGGGAGAGGAGGTGTTCAGCTGCAAGAAGGTGTGAATGTCCTACCATAATTGCTGAAAAATGTTTTAGAAACGGTAAGAATGCCGGACCATACATCATCAAAAGCTAGAGAGGTGGTGTTCGGCTGCAAGTAGGTGTGAATGTCTGACTAAAGTTCAAATATATTAACAAAAGCGGGAGGAGAGGTCTTCGGATGAGTGGTTGAGAATTTCCAACCATAATCTATAAAAAAAAAAAGGTGTGATAGAAACCTAAAAGGTTGAGCGGAAGTGTTCGGCTGCAAGAAGGTGTGAATGTCCGTCTATAGTTGGTGAAAAGCAGGAAAAGCAAGGTCTGAATGCCCAATCTTACATCATCAAAAGCGAGATCAGAGGTGTTTGGCTGCAAGAAAACGGGTAAGGTGTGAACGACCGACTAAATATCAACAAAAGTGGGGGCGGAGGTCTTCGGATGCAAGTGGGTGTGAATATCCCAACATACAAGTATGGTGGAGAGGAAGCTGTGAATGTCCGACCATGGTTTGTAAAACGCGGGTAAGACAAGGTGCGAATGTCCGACAATGTATGATCAAAAGAGGGAGCGGAGGTGTTCGGCTGCAAGGTCTGAATTTCCAACCATAATTTGTAAACACCGTTGAAGAAAAGCCTCGAAAGCCCGACTATACACCATCAAAAGCGGGAGCAGAGGTGTTCAGCTGCAAGAAGGTCTGAATGTCCACCAATAATTACTGAAAAATGGGTAAGAAGAGGTGTGAATGCCCAACTATACATCATCAAAAGCAGAAGTGGATGTGTTCGGCCACAAGAAGGTTTGAATGTCCGACCATAGTTTGTAAAAGGCGGGTAAGAAAAGGTTTGAATGCCCGAACATACACAATCAAAAGAGGGAGCGGAGGTGTTTCGCTGCAAGAAGGTGTGAATGTCCGAGCATAGTTTGTAAAAAGCGGGTAAGAAAAGGTTCGAATGCCCGAACATACACCATCAAAAGAGGGAGCGGAGGTGTTCCGCTGTAAGAAGGTGTGAATGTCCAATCTTACATCATCAAAAGCGAGATCAGAGGTGTTTGGCTGCAAGAAAACGGGTAAGGTGTGAACGACCGACTAAATATCAACAAAAGTGGGGGCGGAGGTCTTCGGATGCAAGTGGGTGTGAATATCCCACCATACAAGTATGGTGGAGAGGAAGCTGTGAATGTCCGACCATGGTTTGTAAAACGCGGGTAAGACAAGGTGCGAATGTCCGACAATGTATGATCAAAAGAGGGAGCGGAGGTGTTCGGCTGCAAGTTCTGAATTTCCAACCATAATTTGTAAACACCGTTGAAGAAAAGCCTCGAAAGCCCGACTATACACCATCAAAAGCGGGAGCAGAGGTGTTCAGCTGCAAGAAGGTCTGAATGTCGACCAATAATTACTGAAAAATGGGTAAGAAGAGGTGTGAATGCCCAACTATACATCATCAAAAGCAGAAGTGGATGTGTTCGGCCACAAGAAGGTTTGAATGTCCGACCATAGTTTGTAAAAGGCGGGTAAGAAAAGGTTTGAATGCCCGAACATACACAATCAAAAGAGGGAGCGGAGGTGTTTCGCTGCAAGAAGGTGTGAATGTCCGAGCATAGTTTGTAAAAAGCGGGTAAGAAAAGGTTCGAATGCCCGAACATACACCATCAAAAGAGGGAGCGGAGGTGTTCCGCTGTAAGAAGGTGTGAATGTCCAACCATAGTTGGTAAAAAGCGGGTAAGAAAAGGTTAAAATACCCGACTCTACACAATCAATAGCGGGAGCGGAGTTGTTCGGCTAAAAGAAGGTGTGAAAGTCCGACCATGGTTTGTAAAAAGCGGGTAAGAAAAGGTTCGAATGCAAAAATATACACCAACAAAAGCGGAAGCCGAGGTGTTCGGCTGCAAGTAGGTCTGAATGTCCACCCATAATTAATGAAAAGCGGGCAACAAGTAGGTTCGAATGCCCAACCATACATCAACAAAAGCAGGAGTGGATGTGTTTGGCTACAAGAAGGTTTGAATGTCCGAGCATAGTTTGTAAAAAGCGGGTAAGAAAAGGTGCGAATGCCCGACAATGTATGATCAAAAGAGGGAGTGGAGGTTTTCGGCTACAAGAAGGTTTGAATGTCCAACCATAGTTTGTAAAAAGCGGGTAAGAAAAGGTGCGAATGCCCGAAAATACACCATCAAAAGAGGGAGCGGAGGTGTTCCGCTGTAAGATGGTGCGAATGTCCGACCAAAGTTTGTAAAAACCAGTTAAGAAAAGGTTCGAATATCCAACCAAACATAATCAAAAGTGGGAGCAGAGCTGTTCGACTGCAAGTAGGTGTGAATTTCCACCCATAATTCCTGAAAAATGGGTAAGAAAAGGTGCGAATGCCTAACCATACATCATCAAAAGAAGAAGTGGATGTGTTCTGCTACAAGAAGGTTTGAATGTCCAACCATAGCTTGTAAAAAGTGGGTAAGAAAAAGTTCGAATGCTCGAACATACACCATCAAAATTGGGAGCGGAGGTGTTCCGCTGTAAGACGGTGTGAATGTCCGACCATAATTGGTAAAAAGCGGGTAAGAAAAGGTTAAAATACCCGACTGTACACAATCAATAGCGGGAGCGGAGTTGTTCGGCTACAAGAAGGTGTGAAAGTCCGACCATGGTTTGTAAAACGCGGGTAAGACAAGGTGCGAATGCCCGACAATGTATGATCAAAAGAGGGAGCGGAGGTGTTCGGCTGCAAGGTCTGAATTTCCAACCATAATTTGTAAACACCGTTGAAGAAAAGCCTCGAAAGCCCGACTATACACCATCAAAAGCGGGAGCAGAGGTGTTCAGCTGCAAGAAGGTCTGAATGTCGACCAATAATTACTGAAAAATGGGTAAGAAGAGGTGTGAATGCCCAACTATACATCATCAAAAGCAGAAGTGGATGTGTTCGGCCACAAGAAGGTTTGAATGTCCGACCATAGTTTGTAAAAGGCGGGTAAGAAAAGGTTTGAATGCCCGAACATACACAATCAAAAGAGGGAGCGGAGGTGTTTCGCTGCAAGAAGGTGTGAATGTCCGAGCATAGTTTGTAAAAAGCGGGTAAGAAAAGGTTCGAATGCCCGAACATACACCATCAAAAGAGGGAGCGGAGGTGTTCCGCTGTAAGAAGGTGTGAATGTCCAACCATAGTTGGTAAAAAGCGGGTAAGAAAAGGTTAAAATACCCGACTCTACACAATCAATAGCGGGAGCGGAGTTGTTCGGCTAAAAGAAGGTGTGAAAGTCCGACCATGGTTTGTAAAAAGCGGGTAAGAAAAGGTTCGAATGCAAAAATATACACCAACAAAAGCGGAAGCCGAGGTGTTCGGCTGCAAGTAGGTCTGAATGTCCACCCATAATTAATGAAAAGCGGGCAACAAGTAGGTTCGAATGCCCAACCATACATCAACAAAAGCAGGAGTGGATGTGTTTGGCTACAAGAAGGTTTGAATGTCCGAGCATAGTTTGTAAAAAGCGGGTAAGAAAAGGTGCGAATGCCCGACAATGTATGATCAAAAGAGGGAGTGGAGGTTTTCGGCTACAAGAAGGTTTGAATGTCCAACCATAGTTTGTAAAAAGCGGGTAAGAAAAGGTGCGAATGCCCGAAAATACACCATCAAAAGAGGGAGCGGAGGTGTTCCGCTGTAAGATGGTGCGAATGTCCGACCAAAGTTTGTAAAAACCAGTTAAGAAAAGGTTCGAATATCCAACCAAACATAATCAAAAGTGGGAGCAGAGCTGTTCGACTGCAAGTAGGTGTGAATTTCCACCCATAATTCCTGAAAAATGGGTAAGAAAAGGTGCGAATGCCTAACCATACATCATCAAAAGAAGAAGTGGATGTGTTCTGCTACAAGAAGGTTTGAATGTCCAACCATAGCTTGTAAAAAGTGGGTAAGAAAAAGTTCGAATGCTCGAACATACACCATCAAAATTGGGAGCGGAGGTGTTCCGCTGTAAGACGGTGTGAATGTCCGACCATAATTGGTAAAAAGCGGGTAAGAAAAGGTTAAAATACCCGACTGTACACAATCAATAGCGGGAGCGGAGTTGTTCGGCTACAAGAAGGTGTGAAAGTCCGACCATGGTTTGTAAAACGCGGGTAAGACAAGGTGCGAATGCCCGACAATGTATGATCAAAAGAGGGAGCGGAGGTGTTCGGCTGCAAGGTCTGAATTTCCAACCATAATTTGTAAACACCGTTGAAGAAAAGCCTCGAAAGCCCGACTATACACCATCAAAAGCGGGAGCAGAGGTGTTCAGCTGCAAGAAGGTCTGAATGTCCACCAATAATTACTGAGAAATGGGTAAGAAAAGGTGTGAATGCCCAACTATACATCATCACAAGCAGAAGTGGATGTGTGCAGCCACAAGAAGGTTTGAATGTCCGACCATAGTTTGTAAAAGGCGGGTAAGAAAAGGTTTAAATGCCCGAACATACACAATCAAAAGAGGGAGCGGAGGTGTTTCGCTGCAAGAAGGTGTGAATGTCCGAGCATAATTGGTAAAAAGCGGGTAAGAAATGGTTAAAATACCCGACTGTACACAATCAATAGCGGGAGCGGAGTTGTTCGGCTACAAGAAGGTGTGAAAGTCCGACCATGGTTTGTAAAACGCGGGTAAGACAAGGTGCGAATGCCCGACAATGTATGATCAAAAGAGGGAGCGGAGGTGTTCGGCTGCAAGGTCTGAATTTCCAACCATAATTTGTAAACACCGTTGAAGAAAAGCCTCGAAAGCCCGACTATACACCATCAAAAGCGGGAGCAGAGGGGTTCAGCTGCAAGAAGGTCTGAATGTCCACCAATAATTACTGAAAAATGGGTAAGAAAAGGTGTGAATGCCCAACTATACATCATCAAAAGCAGAAGTGGATGTGTTCGGCCACAAGAAGGTTTGAATGTCCGACCATAGTTTGTAAAAAGCGGGTAAGAAAAGGTTTGAATGCCCAAATATACACCATCAAAAGAGAGAGCGGAGGTGTTCCGCCATAAGAAGGTGTGAATGTCTGACCGTAGTTGGTAAAAAGTGGGTAAGAAAAGGTTAAAATACCCGACTGTACACAAATCAATAGCGGGAGCGAATGTGTTCGGCTACAAGAAGGTGTGAAAGTCCGACCATGTTTTGTAAAAAGCGGGTAAGAAAAGTTGCGAATGCCCGACAATGTATGATCAAAAGAGGGAGCGGAGGTTTTCGGCTAAAAGAAGGTCTGAATGTCCAACCATAATTTGTAAAAACCGGGGAAGAAAAGGCTTGAAAGCCCGACTATACACCATCAAAAGCGGGAGCAGAGGGGTTCAGCTGCAAGAAGGTCTGAATGTCCATCAATAATTGCTAGAAAACATGAAAGAAAATTTTCGAATATCAAACCGCACATGATCATAAGTGGGAGCGGAGGTGTTTAGCTGCAAGAAGGTGTGAATGTCCACCCATAATTCCTCAAAAATGGGTAAAAAAAAAAGGTGCGAATGCCCAACCATACATCATCAAAAGCAGATGTGAATGTCAGATCATAATTTGCAAAAACCTGATGAGAAATGGTGAGAATGCCCGACTATACACCATCAAATGCGGGAGCGGAGGTGTTCGGCTGTGAGTAGGTGTGAATGTCCGACCATACTTGCTGAAAAAAAAAGCAAAGCAGTTTTCACTTGGTTTGAGTGAAGGATTTCATTTTATATCAAAATCCGAAATTGTGTAGAACTCGTGGAAATAAGTTTATTCTCGGATTCCTAAAGGTTTAGTGTTGTTCTTTGGTATACTGCAAAGTAATACTTTTTATTTTGTTGAAACCGATTCAGACATGGATAAATATCAAAGGACAAAGCAGTTTTAACTTGGTTTGAGTGAAGGAATTCATTTTATATCAAAATCCGAAATTGTGTAGAACTCGTGGAAATAAGTTTATTCTCGGATTCCTAAAGGTTTAGTGTTGTTCTTTGGTATACTGCAAAGTAATACTTTCTATTTTGTTGAAACCGATTAAGTTAAAACTGCTTTGTCCTTCATATTTATCCATGTCATAATAGCTTTAAACAAAAAAGAACGTTGTACTTTGCAGGATAGGAAAGAACAACAGAGAAATAAAAGGACACCTTTATTCAAACTCATTTTTACAGGTGACCTCTGACCTCTTATCGATCAATCAAATTAATATGACAGGTGACCTTTGTTTGACATCCGTTTGCTGACATCTGGGGATATGACTTTTGACCTCTTATCGATCGATCAAGCTATTTTGACGTGTGACCTCTGTTTGACAGAGATTAGCCATCTGTTGAAGAGATCTAAGGAAGGAAGGGGGAGTTTATGGCTAGGGTTAAGAATGATTACAGCTAAAGTCAGGAGGTTGTGAGAAATATATTAGTTGAATGTTTAAATAAGAGAAAGGGTTAGGGTTAATAGAAAAGGTTAAGTTGTAGAAGCGGTCAGCATTTTAACAGCTTCAAAGACCGGTCCCTGTAAGGTAAAGATGGGAAAATAATTAGATGTGTGGGGTGGGGTCTGTTAACAGACATCTGGTTGTCTCTGGCTGCACCATACTGTGACACTGAACGGAGGATGGGTTGTTTATAGCAAATAGAGGTAGGTTTAAATTACATGAAAAAGGTTTCCCTCTTAGTTTGCATACATGTTGTATATGGTATCATGGGCTAATCTACAGAGAATTCACTAATAGAACAGGTTACCCATAAAGTTTACATGTAGTTCTCGCTCTGACTGATACTATGAGAGCCAACTGCAGGGGGTCTCAAGAATGCATCATGCTGTGGCACTGAACATTAGGGACAAATGGGTTCATTAAGAATGCAAAGTACAGTGTGGTAAACAGTATGTGTCGTTGTCTTAGTTCGCAAGTAAACAAATGAACATATATGATGTTCACTAGGATGCACCATGCTGTGTGGGAATGAGATAACATTTTAAGTCTCGTACGAGCAAGGCTCAGGGTGCCGGAAAGTCCTCCTTTTACCAGGTGTTGCTAGCACTGCATGGATTTGGGTGGGGTGGGGGTGGGGGGTGTTAACAGACATCTGGTTGTCTCTGGCTGCACCATACTGTGACACTGAACGGAGGATGGGTTGTTTATAGCAAATAGAGGTAGGTTTAAATTACATGAAAAAGGTTTCCCTCTTAGTTTGCATACATGTTGTATATGGTATCATGGGCTAATCTACAGAGAATTCACTAATAGAACAGGTTGCCCATAAAGTTTACATGTAGTTCTCGCTCTGACTGATACTATGAGAGTCAACTGCAGGGGGTCTCAAGAATGCATCATGCTGTGGCACTGAACATTAGGGACAAATGGGTTCATTAAGAATGCAAAGTACAGTGTGGTAAACAGTATGTGTCGTTGTCTTAGTTCGCAAGTAAACAAATGAACATATATTATGTTCACTAGGATGCACCATGCTGTGTGGGAATGAGACAACGTCTTACTTCACAAGTAAACAGAATCAATCTGTTACTAACCGTAGGGTGGATATAAACTAAGTGTGAAGAGCAAATGGGTTGAAATTAGCACTTCAAGAAATTTTTAAAACACTCCCTTATTTCTATGGAGGGGGGTAAGACTATATAAAATGGTTCAGGCATTTACGTCAGGGGCTCAACCGACAGGATAGGAACCATGGACACAGGTACGCAAAAAGTCTCCTTAAAACTTTAAAAAAAAAAAAAAAAAAAAAAAAAAAAAAAAAAAAAAAACCAACAACAAACAACTTTTTTAGGACGGAAAACAAGAGCTGACATCCATACACAGCCAACCGGCGGTTCTTTGGCACTCTTAGGAGTATTCAACGGTAAGTAAAAAAGATCTGATGATAAACATATGAATGCGTGTATAATTATATTACCACACCATGACAGAGTGTTAATTTCCAGAGTTGGACGCAGAGGATTTGGATGACTTCATATTGACGCAAGCCGATTATGGTAATGTTACTTTAACTTTAATAACCTTTAACAAGTGAAATGTTTCAATGAAATAACAACAGATGTAATTGTTCACAGATTTACTAAACAGTGTGGAGCAAGGCCGAAAAAAGAAGAACCCAGCCGTGTTCGAAGGTGAATTGACTTTAAACGCGCCGGGAGGGGGAAACGGACTTTCCCTGAATAAATCCCGGCTACGACGAAGACTGCTCCCTGTACAACACAACCAGTTTTCAACTGAGTGTCCGAGTGTTAGTACAGAGGACGGACGGCAGGAAACATCTGTTCTACACACACCACCGAGTATACCTTACAGCCCACGAGAAACCCAGCGACCCGAGTCGCCTGTGAGCGGCTACCATACCGACACGGCTGCGGCTGAAGGGGCTGTCGGTTTACTAGGCTGCATAACGGCGCAGCTATTAGAGGCGCCAAGCGTTACTCGCGGGGAGGAGGGACCCCTCGCTAAACAGCCTGATCAGCGGGGTAAGTTTTTAAAAAAAAAACTCATCACTCATTGTTTTTGTTTTCTCACGTGAGCGCGTAAGCGTCATACGTCATCAACACGGATGTGACGCATAGGGAGAGCGTGAAGGGTGAGAGGGGTTAAAAGAGCGCAGCCTTTTTTTTTTCCAGTAGAACTCATGTCTGGTGCCTGTAAAACAAGCCAGTTGATATATTATTACTGCTCTGTCCACTTATCCGTGCTGCATTCAACGGGAGCATTACATGGTAACATCTATGCAAATTTCACATAGTGTATACTTAAGCAAGGTTTTTTTTTTTTAAATTTATTTATTTATCTATTTTACGCTATTAAACTGTGTTTCAATTTGACAGAATCTGATGTTATAGCTCCCGTGAGGTCCGTGGTGAAGAATCGGCGGTGCAATAGAGTGCGCAACAGACTGTCGCTTGTCAAAGGGCTAATGAAAGGTACAGCCTATTATTATTATTATTATTATTATTATTATTTTAAATTATTATTATTAATTTTTTTTTAAAAATTTTTTATATATAATTTCTTTAATTTTTTTCATTTATTTTAATTTAAATTTTTAATTTTTAATTTTTAATTTTAATTTTTTTTTTTTTTAAATTCACAATCACTGAACCAGGTATATTCAAAATACTTTTATGGTTATTTCTCCTTCAACCACAGAGGCCGATCTGTCAATAGAACGGATAAATCCTCCAAGCCGGCCCGACCCTCGTCTGTGGAGGAAAAGAAACGCTACCATCCGACGTGAAAGATCAAGAGCTCGGGCATTCATGAGAAGTAGCGAGATTCTTATACAGAGAATTAACCGTGACTTGGCCGTGATTTCGAAGTAAAGTAAATGTGTGTATATATATATAAGTAGATATCTTAACCCCTCTTAGCCATTCTCAATTCTATGTAAAGATGGATAATCAAGCAGGCAGAGCTGTGCCGGCTGTAATATCCGAGGCTGTGGGAAATTTGGAAAACATACCCATACCGGTTCATGTGTGGGATTACTTTACACCACTGGAGTATGCGCTCCTTAATATCGATTATCAATCATCTCCTATGAATATTGAAGAAGATGAAAATGGTCAAATTGATGTGTTACATGAATTAGAATCATCAGTCCTGAATTTAAACGGGCCTCCGCCACCCGGCCCGAGTTTACAAAATGAGTCATCAAAACCAGCTCCTAGTGTCACATCACTAGAGACAGCCTCAGCGATTAGTGCTTCTCAATCTTCAGCATCAGACACAGCCTCATCAAATCTGAATTCTTTACCTTCTCCAGCTGCAGCAGAGCAAACTCTGCAGCATGGTAGGGGGGTGAATCAGGAGAACGTAGCCGTCCCTGAATTAAAATCATCAGTCCTGAATTTAAACGGGCCTCCGCCACCAGGCCCGAGTTTACAAAATGAGTCATCAAATCCAGCTCCTTGTGTCACATCACTAGAGACAGCCTCAGCGATTAGTGCTTCTCAATCTTCAGCATCAGACACAGCCTCATCAAATCTGAATTCTTTACCTTCTCCAGCTGCAGCAGAACAAACTCTGCAGCATGGTAGGGGGGTGAATCAGGAGAACGTAGCCGTCCCTGAAACGAGTCGGAGAGCTACACCTCCACCGTTTGAGCGGGAACGTTACAATTGTCTTGAAATAAGACGTCCCGTCACAATACCGCGTCCGTGCCCTGATAGAATGCCCAACATCGCTGAGTTCACTTCAGCTGTTATGAGCAATCTTATTGAAGTGGCAGAAACAGCGCGATCACACGCCAGATGTAATGATGTCGTCCAGCTAGAATTAGTAGGTGAGAGTATTTCTCAACATATTACCGTTTCTGTCACAAATGAGTCTGATGTAATCCTGAAAGCCTTTCTGGACTTTTTAGACGAGTTAACTCAATCGAACGCAGAGATTGCCTCTGATACTAACATGGAGTTAGTCCTCCAGGTAGTAAGAAACCCTACAGGGGGCGCCAAACGGAAGGCTTCAAAAACCTTAGAATGCTAATTAATCCATAAGAAAAAACGTCACTTGTACATTACAGATAACTGTGACAATCAGCTCTGTTTCGCCATCAGTCTCGCGCACGTCTCCGGTTCTAAATTTACCGATAGTCAGGCTTCGGCCCAGGCGAGAGAGTGGCAACGTCAGGCAGGGCTGACTGATCAGACGCCTGTGTCTTTCGGTGATGTTGGAAAATTCGAAAAAATCCTAAACAGAAAAATTGTGGTGTTTCACAGAACCAAGGGTGATCGAGCTCTGTGTAAATTTGAGACTGATTTCAGAGATCGATCAAGCCCTCTCTTTCTGTTATTACTCCAAAACCATTACTATGGAATAAAAAACCTCAAAGGATTTATAGGATCCAGGTACATTTGCGAGCACTGCTACACCAGTTACAATGAGCCACACTAACACTACTGTCCTGGTTACTGTCCTGTGTGTTGCGACTCGTCATGTACAAATCAAGAGCTCAGTCCTATATTTTGTGGCGATTGCAACAGAAGCTGTCGTAACTCGTCGTGCTTCAACAGACACAAAGAACCTCGTGAGAGACCCCAAGCCAGAATGCAAGTGAGTCATTGTGATCTGATTAAAAGGTGTCCGACGTGTAAGAGATTTTATCGCGTTGCGATGACTAAGGTAAAAACCCCCCACGTGTGTGAAGGTTTAAAATGTAAAATCTGTGGTGAGAAACTGACCCTCGGTTCTACACCAACTCTCGGTGGACATCAGTGTTACATTCAGCCTACCAGCACCGACGAACGGCTTGACGAAAAACTGATCTTTTATGATTTTGAATCCTTAGTCGGTCAGAACGATGTGCATGTCCCCTTTCTGGTCTGTGCAAAAACGCTGAAAGGTGTCGAGTGGTCTGCCTACGGGTTGGATTGTGTCAAGAAATTCCTCCTCCGTTTCAGGAGACCACGCTACCGTGGATACACGTTTATTGCTCACAACGGACGAGGTTATGATAGTTATCTAATCCTTAACGTCATGGTGCAACTAGGTATGAAGCCCTCTCTCATCACACAGGGGAGTAAAATTCTCTGTTTTACAGACTGTGATTATGGTTTGAGATTCATCGATAGTCTGTCCTTCCTGGCTATGAAACTGAGTATGATGCCGAAAGCGTTAGGTTTCAGTGATCATACCAAAGGTTTCTTTCCCCACAGATTCTCTTCAGAGCAGAATTTGAAATATGTGGGGCCTTTTCCTTCACCGAGTTACTACTCTGTAGAACTCATGAGCCCCAGTGAGCAGGGAGAGTTCTACAGATGGTACGATGGAGTTTGTAAAGGCACCTTTAACTTTCTTGAACAGAGCATGCTTTACTGCAAAAATGATGTAGATATACTGTTCAAGGGGTGTGTCAAATTCCGCGAGCAATTCTTTAACGAGACACGCGTGGACCCCCTGAAATGCATCACGATCGCGTCGGCCTGTATGAAGGTTTTTACCGCCAACTTTCTGCAGCCTAAAACCCTGGCCATACCTTCACCCGTTGATTACAGTCAGCAGAGTAAGACCTTCTCAAACGCATCCATCCAGTGGCTGGAGTGGTTAGCGTTTAGCAGAGGGATTGAGATTAGCCATGCGTTAAACACAGGGGAAAAAGGAATCGGTCCTTATCACGTAGATGGGTATGCGGAAATTGACGGTGTGAGGGTAGCTTTTGAGTTTTACGGCTGTTTCTTTCACGGCTGCCCCATCTGCTATCAGCCTCAAGACACATGTCCGCTGAGGAAGGAGCCGTTTGAAAAGTTCTATGCAGAGACCCATGAGAGAGAGAGAGAACTTCAGTCAGTGTACGGTCTTCGTCTGCATATCATGTGGGAGCACGAGTGGACTGAGATGAAAAAGTCCCATCCGGAGGTGATTGAATTTCTCAAGAGCTTTAACGCCCCTGAACCTCTCTCTCCAAGACAGGCACTGTACGGTGGTCGGACCTGCGCACTCAGGTTGAGGTACAGTGCGGGGGTAGATGAAACTGTGCACTACGCTGACTTTACATCTCTTTACCCCTATGTAAATTGCAGCTTTCCTTACCCTCTCGGCCATCCCAGAATCATCTGCAGAGATTTTGATGACCCTGACAGCTACTTTGGTTTCATAAGAGCTGTTGTTTATCCTCCGCGTGGGCTGTTTTTCCCAGTTTTACCTTACAAGTCATCTCACGGAAAACTTGTATTCACTCTCTGTCGCACCTGTGCTGAAATGAATAACCAGGCAGGTGCGTGCAGCCACAGCGATGAGGAGAGAGCACTAACAGGTGTGTGGGTGAGTGTGGAGTTTAGCAAGGCGTTAAAGCTTGGTTATCGTCTTGCTAAAATCACTGAGGTGTGGCACTTTGACAGGACCAGTAGCTCAATCTTTGTAGACTACATACACACATTTCTTAAGGGTAAACAAGAGGCTTCAGGATATCCCGCAGACGCAGTTGATGAGGAGAGTAAGCAGAGGTACGTCAGAGATTACAAACTCCATCAAGGTATTCAGTTGGATACCAGCAAAATAGAGGTGAACCCTGCTAAAAGACAGGTGGCTAAACTGTGTCTGAACAGTTTCTGGGGGAAATTTGCGCAGAGAAGCGACCTCCATCAGACCACCATCGTCACAGACCCGAATGAATTTTTTAATTTCATGTTCTCGGGTAAATACAAGATAGCCTACTTCCACTTTCTAAACCCTGACATGTGCATGTTGCAGTGGACTTACAACAAACGGTGCATCGCTCCACCCAACAAGGTAAACAATGTATTCATTGCAGCATTTACCACCGCATATGCACGTTTAAAACTGTACAGCTGTCTGGAAGTAATGCAGGACAAAATTCTCTACATAGACACAGACAGTCTGATCTATGTGGTGAAAAAAGGTGAGACTCCACTGAAACTGGGAAACTATCTGGGGGATTTGACCGACGAGCTGGGAGGTGACACAATTCAGGAATTTGTTGCAGCAGGACCCAAGAGTTACGCCTACCAGACCAGAAATCAGAAAAAAGTATCGATGCGCGTTAAAGGCATCACTCAGACGCATGAATGCAGCGAGAAGGTCAACTTTGACAGCGTCAAAGAGTTAGTGGAGGGATACTTGGCTGACTCCAGAGAAACGGTGATCGAGACCCCTCAGCGTACCATCAGAAGAGATAAAAAGGGGTTTCTGTTAAAAAATGTGACATTCCAGAAAAAGTTCCGGGTGGTGTATGACAAGAGACGCCTTTTTCCTGACGGTACAACTCTGCCTTTCGGTTATTAAGGTATTAAGGTGGTTAAGAGAGGGAAAAAAAAATAAATAAATAAATAAAAATGCCGCAATTTTCTGATATGAAGGAGATTGATTTTGACCCCAGACTAAAGACTCCTTTTTCATGTCTGATTGTGGGGCCCAGCGGATGTGGAAAATCATTTTTTGTTAAAAGTGTTTTAAAAAAGTGTAACCATGTGATGGATGTTGTACCGGATAATATTGTTTGGATTTATACCTCTTTCCAACCACTGTATGCTGAACTGCAGCGGTTGAATAAAAACATCAAATTTGTGGAAGGATTGCCTCATTCTTTTGAAGATGAAAATCTGTTCCCTCCTGATCGTAAGCACTTGGTTATTCTGGACGATGTCATTTTTCAGGCTTCAGACCATCCTGAAGTGGTAAAAATTTTCACTCAGTACAGACATCACAGAAATATGAGTGTCATGATGTTGACTCAAAATGTATTTCATCAAGGGAAATACAGTCGCACCATCAGCCTGAACAGTAACTACCTGGTGCTGTTTAAGAATCCCAGAGATAGATTGCAGGTGAATATACTAGCCCGTCAAATCTTCCCCTCAGAGAAAGCTATTTTTCTGGAGAGCTTTGAGGACGCCACCAGAGAGCCACACGGGTATTTAATCGTCGACCTGACCCACTCATACCCAGAACAATACAGACTGAGAACGGGTTTACTTCCTAGTCAGTGGCCAGTTGTCTATGTTCCGAAAGCATAGTAATTTATCATGTCAGCCCGTATAAAAAGGAATGCTCCGTTACTCCGAGCTCTGTACCACGCCACACCTCAGAAACGTAAGGACATTCTCGGCCATTGTTCACCCGACTTTCTTAAAGCTTTGTGTGAGATTGCTCTGAATATTTTAAAGGGTAACATTAAGCTATCCCCTCCCCAGTATCGGAGTTTGAAAAAGCAAAAGAAAGTTATCAGACTGCTGGCTGATAAGAGAACCGGTTTAAAACGTAAGCAGCTGGCTCTCAAAAGTCAAGGAGGAGGGTTTATTCTCCCCATCCTAACGGCTCTTGCACCCGTAATTGGGGATCTAGTGGCCGGAATCGTTAGAAGATAAGATGTCGCTCAGGACAGCACAAAAGATGTTTCTCATCTCACCTCATCAGTTCAAACACTTGAGTCAGTCAGAGACTTCTATCAGACAGACGGCGGAGGATGATTTGGATAGTAAAATGAGAGCGATACTCGACGAGTCAGGAATGACCTCTTATGAAAAAATTAAGAAATACGACGCCCTGCTGCAAAGATACCTCACCCTAATCAAGCAAGGTCAGATGGAGGAGCCGCGGATGACTGTGACTCTTCAGCGAAACAGTCTTAATGATCCAATACCTGAATCAGATTCCCGTGAGACGGATCGTGTTCACGAGCCCGATCAGCTAGAATTGGATGCAACGGCGAGTGAGGTATTAAAAATCCTTCCAAAGCGCGATCGCAGAAATGGTGAATACATCTTGAGGAAATTATCTGAGAGAAATGGCTGGACCACCAGAGGAGAATTTGTTTATCAGGGGCAGGTTGTGAGAGGATCACATTTGGTTGATTTACTTAAAAACCTTCTGCTCCCTTTTAAAAGAAAAGCCCAAACCATGCAACCAGCAGGCTGGACAAGTTTTCTCAATGTTCTGAATGAACTGAACATACCTTTATCCTCTGTGAATAATCCGCAAGCCCGTGAACAATATCGTCGTCTCAAAACAGAGTCGAGCGGAATAGAGAAAATACCATCTGTAAAACCGAAGAAGAAGATAACCCTCTCCCCACATTTTTTAAGATCTGGACATGGTGAGCGAGACGAGGCTGCAGATGAACATAGTCTGCATAAAAAGATAAAACCTCCGCGCTAGGTTACCTTTTCACCATAAATTTCTGTAAGAAATGAATAAAATGATACCGTCATTTGTTCTCAATAAAAAAATTTTATTGATTCCAATTTTCAGAGTCTACAGAGTCATCACTTTCATGCATTCACAATTTATAGCACTCTTTGAACATCTGTAAAGAACAGGCTCCGTGATGAAATGAGGTAGCACTGTGCTTTCTGATGCATCTCTGATATTTTTTCACAAAGTTAGATACCATCACATCATTTTTAAGAACATCGTCACTGTAGGAGGATAATACTTGCTGCAGAGACATTCCGCACGCCCGGTGGCAGAGGTAATAAACGCACTGCTGACCGCACACGGTGGACAAGGTGTTCTGAAGTTGGCGATTATGGTACGTTATCTTCAGGGATCGGTCTTTCAGAAATGACACAATGTCTGAGGGGTAGTGAGAAAAATCTGGCGGTAGCCCGTAAGAGTCGAAAAAGGTGGCTTGACCGTTCTCCTCCAGAGTCAGAGCTAGCCAATGCTCCCCAGGCATGTGAGAAGGATGTGTGTTCACAATGAAGTAAGCCGGCTTTGTAAACGTTTGTGTGAGCAAGGGGAGTTGGTCACTAGCCCACACGCCACAAAATAGGTCACCCAGTAGATGGTGCAACAGGCTCTCCAGTTGGTGGTTATTCATGCTTACTCTTTTAATAATAGTCCACCAGCACCTGTCTTCTTGAGTTGATCTCCAAAATGGAATCGTAACATGCGTAGACAATGAGGGTCGTGGTGTGAGGTAGCGGAACTCTAAACCTCGCCTCCAGTCTTAAATTCCCATTAGAAACAGGTGACAAGGCGTCGCTATCCTCACCAGGATTGAGATTAAAGATAAACAGCGAGTAACCGTTGTTAAATTCTTCACGTGTGATACTCAGAGGGAGATCTTTTAAATGACGACCTGTCGCTGTGAACAAATTGTAAAATTCCCGGACTGAAATGCCTTGGTTGAACTGAGGCTGGAACGCCTTGGCGGGAACTTGTTTACCATCCTGACAAAGAGCTAGATACTCTATATCCATATGTTTAAAGTTGAAGGGTGACAAGTCCCTTCTTCCCGTGAATGCCTCGTGGTGCACCATACCTAAAACAATATATTTAGGCATCGCTCCCAAAAAGAGATTCTCCTGATTGCATATCCTCGAATTTTCAGGGATGGAGTATGTTTTTACATTCACTCGTGACAGTGGGTAGAGAGCGTTTCCTCTCATTAAGGCCGATGTGTGGCCTAAACGAACAGCGGGGGAGACGGAAACTTTTTTGATAAAAAGAGAGGCTCCTAATATCATTAATCGGTAAGTCGAGTCTCTGGTTCCCATGAGATAGAAGGCCTCACTGGCTCTGGTTAGTTTAACTCTCATATCCACAGAGTTCAGCAGGAGCCTTTCGCAGAAAAAGATATCCCCATGGAGGGGGCCCAATAGGTGTACTTCTCTGGAATTAGCTGTACAGAGAGCCCTCTGGTTTAGCCCTCTGTTTGGCCCATTATTGGTTACTATAGAGTCTATGGCGCCGGCTGTGTCTTTACAGTAAAGACCAGCGCTGAACTGACTCTTTAACGTGTCTTCAGAAAAGTTTAGCAGAGTCTCGATCATAGCTCTATATGGGTGGGTGGCACTAGACTGTGAAATTAATCTATCACCCAGAGTAACATCGCATTGACTGAATAGTGTATTGAGAGGATAATTGATGAGACCCACAGGTGCGTCGTTCGCCAAGTTTGTGCCGTCTGCATTGGTGATCTTCACGCGTAGATGTAACAAGGTATCGTTGAGATCCAGATACTTTTCACCATCTCCCGGTATAAAAAACTCAATCGGACCATTCTCAGTAATAGCGGATAGAGGCATAATTTCCGTGTAGATCTTATCCTCGATAGAAAGCTGGGTCATAGGGACTGAAAATAAGTCCAGTTCTGCCAGGGTGCACTCAGGGGATTTGTGATGCAAAAGAGCCATGTTTCACTCTCTTTCTCTCTCTATTTATGATTCAGTGGAATATATCCCTGCTCCGTGCAGACTTCCTCCCTTTAGGCTTGATCCTTCCAACTGACTTCTTTCTTTTGAGCGGCCTCACTATTTGTGACCTCCTCACACGTTCACCCGGCGGCCGCTTTCTTGGTCTTCGTGACAGAACCATGATACCCGATCCTTCTTGTCCTCCCGTCTCTGCAGGACCAGAGATCCTTCTCATGGTTTTGCCTATGACATCTGAGGCAATGTTTGTAGCTGCTGTTTTCAGATGAGGCTTAGCTATAGCAAAACCTTTTTTAACAAGGGGGGCTACGAAGCGAAATAATTTTGAAAATATAGAACCTATTCCATGACCGTACATTACAGGTGCTCCATAAAAACCAGGCAGGGTACCTCCGACCTGGTTCTGGTAATAGTTTACGAAGCGGTGAGGATCATCCCTCATGTTTATCTGAACCATGTTGCTTTGTTTTGTCGTCCTCCTCCTGACACAGACACAGACACTGAGGTGACCTCTGACTGAACGTTTGTTTGATAGTGACTAATGAGTCTGTGATCAACCCGTTTTTATATATATATATTACCTCTTACTCTCTCTGTGATATTAGAGTGAATGACCATCATTTCATTACGCGTTGTGATATCACGGGTCGGAAGTGTAGTCTCACAACGGTTTTCCCATAAGTAAAATTTACCGGAGTGTTTTGATCCGTTTTAATCTCTATGTGGATGTTTTCAATATGCCTCTTTGCTACAGGTAGATAGTTGACCGGGTTAAAAGTATGCGTAATTATATCGCCAAACTTACCCTCTACTCTAGCTGTTCGCAAGAGCGGGGCATAAGCATCGCCGACTATCTGAGGAGCAACCACATCGCTGTAACAGTAAAGCTGGTAGAAACCTGCTTTTAAATCCATCGGGTAAGGGGCACTCCTTTTATCAAACACGATCCATTTGCCAGGCTCCACACCTAGCATGTAGCTCAGTGGTGGATAAAAACGCAGGTGGTACTGGCCACCTGCCTGATACACGAGTCTATTTTCCACCGTGTTCACGACTAAATAAATATCAGAACCTATTTTTCTAAGGTGACCCTCAATCTCGGCTTTGAGCTGATTCAAATCCTTGAAATGTCCCCATCCTATATTGTGGCGGTAGAAATTTTCCAGCCCCGCTTTCCTCCATTCAAAAAAAGCCTGGTCCTTGGGGGCGTTATGCCATGTGTACGGATAAGAAATCTCCGTCAAGGCAACCTGCCACGAACCTTCCAAATCGATATGCTGGGCTAAATCCACGCGGAAACTGGAACTGGTATTATTCTTAAAGACGTTGAGACTAGCGTTGGAGGGCAGGGTGATATAAAACCCCTCATCCTCTACCGTTCGGTTCATGGTGTAATGTAGCGGGCTAGGAGTAGCGATGGCCCCCTTTATACCTCGTGAAGGTCACTGGCTCTGACCCAGCTGTTGAATTTCTCAGGCCAGTTTTTCCAACGGACAAAAACCTGTTTTACACCCCTGATGTTGCGTCGTTTTAATATCTTCTCCACTTGATACATCTTGTCTTTATTCAGTTTAACTTTTTGAATCTCCTCCGCGTAAAATGAACCTTCAATAGCTTCTCCATCAAAATCTTTGAGTTTGTACACAGGGGGAGATCGTGCAAGCTGCTCGGTCACTGTAAACACTTCGTCTGTAAAACTTTGTTCATATTTCTTGTCAAACACGCCTCGCAGTTTAGATATTCTTACAAGATCTCCTTTTTTAAACTTTATCCTTGAGTCCTTGCAGCATCGATCGCGTGCAGAGCCGTACAGGTTCTGAAAAACTTTAAAGGTGTTTTCTAGAGTCACTTCTACAGGCTTCATTTTGATGCTCGTGTGGTGACTGTGGTTGTAACTTTCCACGAGATCCTGCAGGACGTCGACGTATCGACGTGTGTTATTAGCAGTAAAATATCTCCACATCCTGGTTTTTAACGTGCGGTTAAACCTCTCAATCACAGATGCCTTTACCTCGCTCGGAGTAGCAAAATGCACAACTCTGTGGTTCTCTAATAATGCCTTAAATTTTTTGTTAAAAAATTCTTTCCCCGCATCAGTTTGAAGTTTTTTAGGGGTCTCGCTTTCTCTAAAAACAGATTCAAAAGCCTTTACGACCTCTGCGGCTGTTTTTCTCTTCATAGTGCGAACGTAAGCCTTTTTTGAAAACACGTCAATGACGGTTAATAGATAATTATACCCGTCATTGTACTCAGCCAAGGCCTGCATGTCGCAGAGATCTGCTTGGAATTGTTTTAAGGGGCTGGTGACAAAAACTCTATTTCTCGGAAAATGTATTCTTGCAGGTTTATGTAGAGTATATGCATCTTGCTCTGATAAGAAGTCTTGCACTTTTTCGCACGCGACTTTCTTACCCGTTTCGTCCTGTACAGCTTTACGCAACCTCTCTACTCCCCCAAAACTACCAGGGTGGATAGGATCGTAGAAAACCTTTTTCATTAATCTCGTTTCAGCCATCTCACCTTATACAAACTCTGGCTTGTAATGACAGAAAACACAAAACGCAAGTATATTTCAACCTTTTATTTTTTTCTCTAATGTGTAATAATACACACACGCACACACATACAAATGATCACAAAAAGCAGGAATGCTAGTAATATAGGATTTAAGAAAAGTTAAATGTTATAAAAACATCACACGAATACAATATTAGTCTAAACACATCCGGCTGATGGAAAGAAGGAATGTAACACCCCTCTTTTAACCCTCCCAGAACTTTGTCATGGTTTGAAGCTGCTGCAATTTCTTTACATCATCTCCAATCAACTGCTCGTACATATCGTGTATAGAAGTGTTGATTTGTTTCACCAGAGTTAGTTCGTACAAGTAAGCTTCTGCCACAGCCCTGACTCTGGCATCATCTTCACAAATGTTACGCGCAGTTAGAAGATGTTGAATGGAAGCAACGAATCGTTGATTATAAAGTCTCCGCATCAGAGTGTAGTAATGGTCATGAAAAAAGTCGTCCTCGAGGACATCCTTGCACTGATGTTGGCGTAAACTAGGGTGATCGACACTACACCCGTAGCATGATTCAATCATAAATTTTTTGATGGTCTCGTTCAAGAGGTGTATCACTGCAGTTTTCACAACTTTGATGAAACCTGAGGGGACCCATCCATCAAACTCGTCCTCACCCTCTCCTCCGGCATCCTGAGTGTGTGCAGGGGACCCCTGGCCTGGTGGAAGCTGAGAGTCCTCCATTTCGTTAGATTTAGCTTCCTCCGTTGTTACGGCCACGGTGGATCCTATCGGGTAGAGCGTTAAGCAGCGGTCATCAGGCGCCGAATTTGAGAACTCGATCTCGAGAGAAGAGGAGGAGTTGGAGGAGAAGAAAGACTCAGACGAAGTCGCTGGTGAAGGAGGGTGATACGGCTCCAGGTAGTATCTGTCGCTGTCTGGTGATCCAAACTGCGGTGATGTGGATGTTGCTGAAGGACTCCCTGTATGCACCAATAGCGACGGAGAAGCATTCTCCAGATCGCGGTCAGCGATCTCCTCGCACAATGTCTTCTGGACGCTAGTTCTCATCCTGTTCCTCGTGTTGATCGGTGTATGACCTGTGCTGGAGTGTGTCCTTATAAACCTGAAGGGGGTGTGGTTATTGAGGTTGAGGAGGAGGGTTCTCAGCGGAGGGAGGTCTACACAGCCAGGGTTTTCTTGACTGCTAGAATCTCACCCCAGTTCTGGCAACTGCGGAACAGCGTGGAAACTCGATCCGCTATATCATTCATCTTCTCCACCCAGGCCGCATGAGGTATTGCTAACAGCGTCCTAAACACACCACAGTCAGAGTTATAGCACTCAAGAACAAAAAGATCCCCGTCTTCATTCTCATTAGATTTCCGGTGGCTTGCACGGAAGAACCAACGGCCTGTAACGCCTGTTTTCGATTGCCACACAGCAGTGAAAACCATCCTTGTTTTGGCCAGCTCAGCATCATCCAGAGGATTCCTCAGTCTCGGACTCTCCAGTCTCGGCCGTTTGGCTGCAGATGTTGCCGGGATTTCTTCGGGTTCTTCTTTCACTGTTAACACCTCCTCAGCCGAGCCCATGCCTCCTTCTCTATGACGCGGTATCGCTAGTTTCAACACTCCCCAGTCGTTGGAAGTTAGCATACCCACAGTGGTCAGAGGTCCCGGCTTCTCACCACCCTCGTCAAGCTGATACAGACAGAGGTCACCTGTTTCATACATGAACACATAGCCCCATCTTCCCCGCAGTCCATAAGGCTCCAGTGACCATTCTTCCCGTAGAGACACGGGCGGCGGTTGCTGCGTTCTGCACAGAAACACCATCCTTTTCTTGGGAGCATTAGGTACCAAGGGCTGATCTTCAATTATCGTTACCGGAGTCTCACAAATGAGAGACCGCAGAGCACACGTCCTCTCCGGGGCCTGCGTAGATTTATCCTCTACACTCACTCTGCTTCTTGTCCTCGGCATCTTGAATCAGCTATCTTTCACCCCAAAGTCGTTCTCTACACACTGACTGTCTCAGGGTTTTTATCCTTTACTCGAAACACCTCCCCTGTCCACCCATTGGCCCTCAAACCTGGGGGTCGAACAATACCCCACCCCACACATCTAATTATTTTCCCATCTTTACCTTACAGGGACCGGTCTTTGAAGCTGTTAAAATGCTGACCGCTTCTACAACTTAACCTTTTCTATTAACCCTAACCCTTTCTCTTATTTAAACATTCAACTAATATATTTCTCACAACCTCCTGACTTTAGCTGTAATCATTCTTAACCCTAGCCATAAACTCCCCCTTCCTTCCTTAGATCTCTTCAACAGATGGCTAATCTCTGTCAAACAGAGGTCACACGTCAAAATAGCTTGATCGATCGATAAGAGGTCAAAAGTCATATCCCCAGATGTCAGCAAACGGATGTCAAACAAAGGTCACCAGTAATATTAATTTGATTGATCGATAAGAGGTCAGAGGTCACCTGTCAAAATGAGTTTGAATAAAGGTGTCCTTTTATTTCTCTAACAACACTAAACCTTTAGGAATCCGAGAATAATCTTCTTTTCACGAGTTCTACACAATTTCGGATTTTGATATAAAATGAATTCCTTCACTCAAACCAAGTTAAAACTGCTTTGTCCTTCATATTTATTCATGTCTAAATAGCTTTAAACAAAAAAGAATGTTGTACTTTGCAGGATAGGAAAGAACAACTCTAAACCTTTTCAGGAATCCGAGAATAAGCTTCTTATCACCAGTTCTACACAATTTCGGATTTTGATATAAAATGAATTCCTTCACTCAAACCAAGTTAAAACTGCTTTGTCCTTCATATTTATCCATGTCTGAATAGGTTTCAACAAAAAAGAAAGTATTACTTTACAGTATACCAAAGAACAACACTAAACCTTTAGGAATCCGAGAATAAGCTTCTTATCACCAGTTCTACACAATTTCGGATTTTGATATAAAATGAATTCCTTCACTCAAACCAAGTTAAAACTGCTTTGTCCTTCATATTTATCCATGTCTGAATGGGTTTCAACAAAATAGAAAGTATTACTTTGCAGTATACCAAAGAACAACACTAAACCTTTAGGAATCCGAGAATAAGCTTCTTTTCACCAGTTCTACACAATTTTGGATTTTGATATAAAATGAATTCCTTCACTCAAACCAAGTTAAAACTGCTTTGTCCTTCATATTTATCCATGTCTGAATCGGTTTCAACAAAATAGAAAGTATTACTTTGCAGTATACCAAAGAACAACACTAAACCTTTAGGAATCCAAGAATAAACATATTTCCACGAGTTCTACACAATTTCGGATTTTGATATAAAATGAATTCCTTCACTCAAACCAAGTGAAAACTGCTTTGTCATATTTTTCAGCAAGTATGGTCGGACATTCACACCTACTCACAGCCGAACACCTCCGCTCCCGCATTTGATGGTGTATAGTCGGGCATTCTCACCATTTCTCATCAGGTTTTTGCAAATTATGATGACATTCACACCTGCTTTTGATGTTGTATGGTTGGGCATTCGCACCTTTTTTTACCCATTTTTCAGGAATTATGGGTGGACATTCACACCATCTTACAGCTGAACACCTCCTCTCCCGCATATGATCATGTGCGGTTTGATATTCGAAAAATTTTCTTTCATGTTTTCTAGCAATTATTGATGGACATTGAGACCTTCTTGCAGCTGAACACCTCTGCTCCCGCTTTTGATGGTGTATAGTTGGGCTTTCGAGCCTTTTCTTCCCCGGTTTTTACAAATTATGGTTGGACATTCAGACCTTCTTGCAGCCGAAAACCTCCGCTCCCTCTTTTGATCATACATTGTCGGGCATTCGCACCATTTCTTAACCACTTTTTACAAAACATGGTTGGACTTTCACACTTTCTTGTAGCCGAACACATCCCTTCCCGCTATTGATTGTGTACAGTCGGGTATTTTAACCTTTTCTTACCCGCTTTTTACCAACTACGGTCGGACATTCACACCTTCTTATGGCGGAACACCTCCGCTCCCTCTTTTGATGGTGTAGGTTCGGGCATTCGAACCTTTTCTTACCCGCTTTTTACAAACTATGCTCGGACATTCAAACCTTCTTGTAGCCGAACACATCCAGTCCTGCTTTTGATGATGTATGGTTGGGCATTCGCACCTTTTTTTTTACCCATTTTTGAGGAATTATGGGTGGACATTCACACCTTCTTGCAGCTGAACACCTCCTCTCCCACTTATGATCGGGCTTCCGAGCCTTTTCTTCCCCGGTTTTTACAAATTATGGTTGGACATTTAGACCTTCTTGCAGCCGAAAACCTCCGTTCCCTCTTTTGATCATAAATTGTCCGGCATTCGCACCTTTTCTTACCCGCTTTTTACAAACCATGGTCGGACTTTCACACCTTTTAGTAGCCAAACAACTCCGCTCCCGCTATTGATTGTGTACAGTCGGGTATTTTAACCTTTTCTTACCCGCTTTTTACCAATTATGGTGGGACATTCACACCTTCTTACAGCGGAACACCTCCGCTCCCTGTTTTGATCATTTATGGTCTGGCAATACTACCTTTTCTTACCCGTTTTTGAGTTATTATGGCTGGACATTCACAGCTTCTTGCAGCCGAACACCTCTTCTCCGGCTTTTGATGATGAATGGTCCGGCATTCTTACCTTTTCTAACACATTTTTCAGCAATTATTGTCGGTCATTCACACCTTTCTCATCAGCTTTTTACAAATTATGATCTGACATTCACACCTACTTGCAGCCGAACCCCTCGGCTTCCGCTTTTGATGGTGTATATTTTGGCATTCGAACCTTTTCTTACCCGCTTTTTACAAACCATGGTCGGACTTTCATACCTTCTTTTAGCCGAACAACTCCGCTCCCGCTATTGATTGTGTAGAGTTGGGTATTTTAGCCTTTTCTTACCCGCTTTTTACCAACTATGGTCGGACATTCACACCTTCTTACAGCGGAACACCTCCGCTCCCTCTTTTGATGGTGTATGTTCTGGCATTCGAACCTTTTCTTACCCACTTTTTACAAACTATGCTCGGACATTCACACCTTCTTGCAGTGAAACACCTCCGCTCCCTCTTTTGATTGTGTATGTTCGGGCATTCGAACCTTTTCTTACCCGCCTTTTACAAACTATGGTCGGACATTCAAACCTTCTTGTGGCCGAACACATCCACTTCTGCTTGTGATGATGTATAGTTGGGCATTCACACCTTTTCTTACCCATTTTTCAGTAATTATTGGTGGACATTCAGACCTTCTTGCAGCTGAACACCTCCGCTCCCGCTTTTGATGGTGTATAGTCGGGCTTTCGAGCCTTTTCTTCAACGGTGTTTACAAATTATGGTTGGAAATTCAGACCTTGCAGCCGAACAACTCCGCTCCCTCTTTTGATCATACATTGTCGGGCATTCGCACCTTGTCTTACCCGCTTTTTACAAACCATGGTCGGACTTTCACACCTTCTTGTAGGCGAAAAACTCCGCTCCCGCTATTGATTGTGTACAGTCCGGTTTTTTAACCTTTTCTTACCCGCTTTTTACCAACTATGGTCGGACATTCGCAGCATCTTACAGCGGAACACCTCCGCTCCCTCTTTTGATGGTGTATGTTCGGGCATTCGAACCTTTTCTTACCCACTTTTTACAAACTATGCTCGGACATTCAAACCTTCTTGTAGCCGAACACATCCACTCCTGCTTTTGATGATGTATGGTATGGCATTCGAACCTACTTGTTGCCCGCTTTTCATTAATTATGGGTCGACATTCACACCTTGTCGCAGCCAAACACCCTGTTTCGATCATGTATGGTTGGACATTCGCACCTTTTCTCACCCGCTTTTTGCAAACTATGGTCGGCCATTCACAGCTTCCTCTCCACCATACTTGTATGGTGGGATATTCACACCCACTTGCATCCGAAGACCTCCGCCCCCACTTTTGTTGATATTTAGTCGGTCATTCGTACCTTACCCGCTTTTGGCAAACTATGGCCTTCTTGCAGCCAAAAACCTCTGATCTCGCTTTTGATGATGTAAGGTTGGGCATTCAGACCTTGCTTCACCTGCTTTTCACCAAATATAGTCGGACATTCACACCTTCTTGCAGCCGAACACTTCCGCTCCACCTTTTAGTTTTCTATGGGGCATTCACACCTTTATTTTCACCGTATTTTATAAAAACACCACAGGAACACCGTATTGAGGCTTTGTTCTGACCGCTCATTCGGTGTCGCGTTTCTTTCAAGCATTTCTCCTGGTTAGCCCGCACTCGGCTCGCTCCCAGAGCCGTGTTAAAGTCTACTTCGCATTCACTCTCTTTTCTCAGCAGACTAAAAGAAACTTCCATCCTGCACCGCTGTTAGCTTTTTCACAAGAGCAGAGGAGAGCGCACCGTTCCCAGCGGCACTGCAGTACCGGGTCGATGCTTGGAGTGAACGGAGCAAGCTCCTTTTTCAACTCCTATTGATAAAAATCCATTTAATATGTAGTCCTTGCATAGACATATCACATATTAAACTGATAAGTACAGATGGATTATGTGCAATTAGTAAAGAGAGTAGAGGACGATCTCTCTCGTTGGAAGTCCTTACCTATATCACTTATGGGGAGAGTTACAACCATTAAAATGATGATACTACCAAAAGTTAACTATTTGTTCTCAATGATCCCCATAAAACCATCTGCTACTTGGTTTAAGTCACTAGATTCATGCATCTCCAAATTTCTGTGGAAAAACAAACCACCACGTATTAGTTTAAAAACCCTACAGAAGACCAAGGACAGTGGTGGATTAGATTTACCTAATTTTCAGCACTATTCCTTAGCCAATAGGTTACAATATATATCAAAATGGTTTAAACCTTGTTGTTGTCACAGTTCCCAGAGACGTTGTAATCGTTGAGGATTCTATATTCACCCCCTCATTAGAGGCACGTGTTGCAGATTGATGACACTGAATCTTCTTCTCTGTTCATTGCTGGCATCATTCCCAGCATCGTAAGTGTTCGTGGCATTGTTAGCCTCTTCTTCTGGATCTTGATATCGAGCATCCTTTTGTATTTCTGGTTTGTAAGTCCTCTCTCTTCGTTCACCGGAGTCTTCGTCTCTTTGTCCTTGAGTTTGGTGATTTTTTCTTCTTTTGATGCCTTGACACAGTGTGACAGGTGATACCACATGGGAGATCCTTTAACTTGGACTGCTGTCCCTGTGCTGCGAAATGGCTGTGCTGCTCAAATGGTCTCTCCTTCATCATATACACAGTTATTTATACATCACCTTCCACCATGAAGCGTTGTTTCTCTCTTTGTTCTTAAAATGCTGTTATAAATGTCTAAACCAATCCATTAAACTAGATCATTTTGGCAGTAAAGCGATCTACAATGTGCTTGGTCGCAAAGCTGCTCATCTGTGGTAAACAGCTCTTCAGAAAGGCATTCTTCAATTGATTTCACTCATTTTATGTAATAATTTTGTGATTTCCTACAAAACTACACTTCTTCTCCCATCTGTCTGAGTATTTAATATTGTCTGGGTCCCGTTAAAACATGTATTTTTCCCATCTAATTCCTTGTTTGCTTTAAAACAAGTATTCCCCATTTTCTATCCCTTCAGTAGCCAACCAGTTTGTATGGAGTACACTGGAGCAACTTGACTGATCAGTAAAACACTGCTTTTGTTGTCACCGCAAGGCTTCCCCCGTCGGTTGTTTCACTGAGACACTACTGAGTAACTACAACTCAACACAGTTTATACACATAACATTCATATACATACTAACAAACAAACAAACAATAATTTATCGCAATTTTCTCATCTCTGTTTGAACGTACACCCAGGTAAATATTCCTGTAGTCTTCTCATACCGACTATGGACCCATTCATTGTTTAACTTCACTGTTTTGCAAATCCTAATTGAATATTACACATTGACATTGAACTTTACTGGATAAGCAGGTCTTCATTGCATTCAGCAGCCTATATGTGAGCATTTATGTGTAAGCTGTTCTTCTTTGCATTTATCAGCAGCAAGCAATTCTTCACTGCACATGCATATGTAAATAGTAAAACAATTCCAATGTGTTAGCGAAACCTTCTATATCACAGTGGTTTCTAAGGTCTATTTTAAGTTCTTTGCCATCAGTGAGATGACATTGTTTACAAAGTGTGTCAAATTATCACTGAAGATCTTTTCAGGAATTTCAAATCTAGAAATGAGTTATTTTACGCGTGATTTTGCTACTGAGAGTGCATCTGCTTGTGCACATGGAAATATTTCAGACCATTTGGTAAAAACCTCTGTTGTCACTGAGCAGAATCGTTTCCCTTAACATCAATTTAGTTCAATGAAATCTACAAAATAATGAAATAATGAAATCCAAACAAATATGTTGAAAAAGATACACTGGCTTAGGGAATTATCTTCGTTTTGGTCTTAGATTGCCCTGTGGAATGTATTTTGCACATATTTGACCTGCTAGACAAAACTTTATTCATTTATTTATTCTAAAAAAATGTTTTTAATAATTAGTAAAACCATATGCTGTAAAAACCTGGTTCATTATTGCTTCCATCCCTCCTGTTGAGACATGACATGGTCCGTGGCTCAATACTGCAGCATATTTAAACAAATTCTTTGGCAGTATGGTTTTCCTTCCGGTCATTCATACGAGTCTATTGTAGATGGCAATTGAATAACATCTAATAATGCTAAAATATTTGTAGTTTATACATTTAGCTGTGGATGTCAACATACCTGTTTTTCCAATGCTGTGTTAACACATGTACAGTTGAGAAGGCATACTGACTGTCAGTGTAAACGTTAACAACCTTTTTGTTATTTAATTTACAAGCTTCAGTTAAAGCTACCAATTCGACTGCTTGAACAGAGTAATTTTTTGGTAGTGGTTGTTTTAAGAAAACTTCAGTTTCTGTTACTACTGCAAATCCTGTAGCATTTGTGCCATCAGGGTTTTTTTCCTTGATCTGTTGAATAAATATAGTTATTTCTGCATTTTCATAACGTATATCAGTTAAGTCTGGCCTGGGTAAAACACTGATGGTTATTTCTGGCTTTCCATCTGTGGGGTAGGTAGCAGTGTGGATGGATTAAGTGTAGCACATCTCTCGACAACAAGGTGTGGCTGTGAAAGAAGAACTGTTATGTAGGAGAGATGTCTGGTAAAGATATTTTGTTAAGTAACCATATCACAGCCACTGCATGAGGTACCTTAAGTGTTAATGGGTGAAATAACACCATTATTGTTGATGCCTGCACTGCCAATGGCTTCTGGCCATTGATTCAAAAGTACTATCTCGTCCCTTTTTCCCCCTTTCAGTGGACACTGGCCCCTAATTACCGCAATTCAGCAGGGGGTCTTTCATTAGGAGTACTGGACTCCCCCGTGCACGGTTTCAGCTCCGACCCTGGACAGCGGAAAAAACGTTGAGATCTGGTTTGAGGACCCAATTGTTGAGAAAAGTCTCTCAATGAGACTCAGAGTTGCTGGAGTCAGTTAATGCAAAGGTTTAATCTTGCAGCAAGTTCAAGAATGTGTGTGTGTATGGGTGTATGTGTGCGAAC
The DNA here is from genome assembly GCF_036924035.1 of Leuresthes tenuis. Classification (NCBI taxonomy): domain Eukaryota; kingdom Metazoa; phylum Chordata; class Actinopteri; order Atheriniformes; family Atherinopsidae; genus Leuresthes; species Leuresthes tenuis. The sequence continues at coordinate 12,566,711 of NW_027325377.1, forward strand.
GTGTGTGAGTTTGTGTGTGTGAGAGTTTAAAGAACCTGTTATCCACAGGCAGGCCTTAACTAGTATGGCACGGGTCCAGCCTGTCTCATCTTTTTTGGAAGGTCCAGCGCTCGGCCGTAACCCTTCTGTCTGTTTGGACTCTCACATACATTCGGTTAATCATAGAAAAACGAGAACAAAACTTTTTAGCCCCTTAAATTCATAAAACAGACATGGTGCAGTTATTTCCATTCTAGAAAATAAGAGTAATCACCACCATTCCTATAAATTCTGGATATTCTAACAATCTGAATCTTTTTTAAATGTTCGATGAAGCCCTTTGCTGTTCTGTTTAGAGACTGAGCTGATCATAAACCAAGTTTTGCTCTTGAACCAAGCTTCTAAACTCTTCACCTTTTTCATTTCTCAGTTAGTATTCACTTTAAAACTAATTAAAAGAAAAATTAAATGAATGCCTATCAACAAATGTGGGATCTAAACTCTAGTGCTTCCTCTAAAATAATTTCCTTTCTCAATTCAGAAATGTGTGTGTGTAAGTCACAACACCCGTGACACCAAAACGGCTTTCTTTTCTCTCTTTTCTCTACACTCTGCACTGTGAGCACACACAACAAATCAGAAAGGCTTTTTTCTCTCTTTTCTACATTATGGACTGTGGGGACACAAAACCGCTCTCTCTTTTTTTTTTTTTGATTGTGTGCCAGGGCGTTGTCTCACGTATTAGATTATGCTTAAGATACGAATGAGTTTATCAGTCACATCAGAATCCATACATACTGATCCTCCCGTAATAAAATGGTCGGATCTTCTCAAACATACTTTGTTTCTTGTGACAAGTCAGCGAAACAGCGTATACACGTCAAGACACTGAATCAAGTTTGCCACAAGAACTCATAAGTTTGGCAGTATTGCTCTGCCGTCAGCAATCATACACCCATTTTATTTTCATGAGACATGTGCAGGCACCTGTTCATCTACTGTTCTATCACTATGAATTAGTTTATCTATTATCAATAAGGATACTTCTACAACTACTATCAAAGTATGTCCGGACTTCTTATGTTGTCAGTTGCTATATATGAATAAGTGGGTTGCTACTGAAAAGCATTAAGCATGTCACACAGCCCAAACATATAACATTTCAGGACACACCACACAGTTAACAACCACAGTGAAGCGTGTCAAAGCCCAAACATGTAACATTCAACAGGACACTTACACAACACATTCAAATCAAACAGTCAGACAACATACAAGAACCTATACCCCAGCCGGCATTGCTCCCTGCCTATTTTCCTACAACTCACTATGTGTGCGCACACCTTTATTCACAAACTCTTCAACTTATACTCTTTTACCGAAGCTGCTACAGCTCGATTGGCCAAATACCCTTAGATCCTATTTCGGTGAATTTGACATCTGCCTTGCATGTAACAGATTAGCGGTTTAGCAGTTTTAATTTAGTTTGAGTGAAGGAATTCATTTTATAGCAAAATCCGAAATCGTGAAGAACTCATGGAAGTAAGCTTATTCTCGGATTCCTGAATCTTTAGATTTGCTCTTTCTTTTACTGCAAAGTACAACGTTGAGCAGCACTAATGAGTTGTTTCTATTTTTGGCAGGCTTTACCTTTGCGGATGAAGCCCTTTCTGTCTGTGCAAAAGAAATCTTGTTACTGTGCAGAGTGACTTCTCTGAGTAGAGTCGCCTTACTTGTTGCGACTGTGCCAATGTTCGAAGCTGGAGTGCAAAGTTGTTGCTTGAATGGTGCTCGCTGGAGCGTGCGGTAGTGTAAAGTTATACCATTTAAAAGGGCTGAAGAGTGCTCAGTGCAGCGGGTGGGCGGAGGTGCAAAGTGAAACTATGGCCATAAAAAGAACACCGCTACAAGTGCGCATTGTGCCAGGAAGGGCCCTCGGACGTGAACCAGTGGACAGTTATCGCTTCTCGGCCTTTTGGCTAAGATCAAGTGTAGTATCTGTTCTTATTAGTTTAATGTCTGATGTGTCCTCTATGCGAGGACTACATATTAAATGGATTTGTATCAATAGGAGTTGAAAAAGGAGCTTGCTCCGTTCACTCCAAGCATCGACCCGGTACTGTAGTGCCCCTGGGAACGGTGCGCTCTCCTCTGCTCTTGTGAAAAAGCAAACAGCGGTGCAGGATGGAAGTTTCAGGGAGCCCAAGATGAAACTTTCTTTTAGTCTGCTGAGAAAAGAGAGTGAATGCGAAGTAGACTTTAACACGGCTCTGGGAGCGAGCCGAGTGCGGGCTAACCAGGAGAATTGCTTGAAAGAAACGCGACACCGAATGAGCGGTCAGAACAAAGCCTCAATACGGTGTTCCTGTGGTGTTTTTATAAAATGCGGTGAAAAAAAAGGTGTGAATGCCCCATAGAAAACTAAAAGGTGGAGCGGAAGTGTTCGGCTGCAAGAAGGTGTGAATGTCCGACTATATTTGGTGAAAAGCAGGTGAAGCAAGGTATGAATGCCCAACCTTACATCATCAAAAGCGAGATCAGAGGTTTTTGGCTGCAAGAAGGCCATAGTTTGCCAAAAGTGGGTAAGGTGCGAATGACCGACTAAATATCAACAAAAGTGGGGGCGGAGGTCTTCGGATGCAAGTGGGTGTGAATATCCCACCATAGAAGTATTGTGGAGAGGAAGCTGTGAATGGCCGACCATAGTTTGCAAAAAGCGGGTGAGAAAAGGTGCGAATGTCCAACCATACATGATCGAAACAGGGAGCGGAGGTGTTTGGCTGCGACAAGGTGTGAATGTCCACCCATAATTAATGAAAAGCGGGCAACAAGTAGGTTCGAATGCCCAACCATACATCATCAAAAGCAGGAGTGGATGTGTTCGGCTACAAGAAGGTTTGAATGTCCGAGCATAGTTTGTAAAAAGCGGGTAAGAAAAGGTTCGAATGCCTGAACATACATCATCAAAAGCAGGACTGGATGTGTTCGGCTACAAGAAGGTTTGAATGTCCGACCATAGTTGGTAAAAAGTGGGTATGAAAAGGTTCGAATGCCCAAAATCGGCTGAAAAAAACTGTGTTCGGCTGCAAAAAGGTGTGAATGTTTGACTAAAGTTTGTAAGACAAGGTTCGAATGCCTGACAATGTATGATCAAAAGCGGGAGCGGAGGTGTTCAGCTGCAAGAAGGTCTAAATGTCCATCATTAATTGCTAGAAAACATGAAAGAAAATTTTCGAAAATCAATCTGCATATGATCATAAGTGGGAGAGGAGGTGTTCAGCTGCAAGAAGGTGTGAATGTCCTACCATAATTGCTGAAAAATGTGTTAGAAACGGTAGGAATGCCGGACCATACATCATCAAAAGCTATAGAGGTGGTGTTCGGCTGCAAGTAGGTGTGAATGTCTGACTAAAGTTCAAATATATTAACAAAAGCGGGAGGAGAGGTCTTCGGATGAGTGGTTGAGAATTTCCAACCATAATCTATAAAATGCGGTGAAAAAAAAGGTGTGATAGAAACCTAAAAGGTGGAGCGGAAGTGTTCGGCTGCAAGAAGGTGTGAATGTCCGTCTATAGTTGGTGAAAAGCAGGAAAAGCAAGGTCTGAATGCCCAATCTTACATCATCAAAAGCGAGATCAGAGGTGTTTGGCTGCAAGAAAACGGGTAAGGTGTGAATGACCGACTAAATATCAACAAAAGTGGGGGCGGAGGTCTTCGGATGCAAGTGGGTGTGAATATCCCACCATACAAGTATGGTGGAGAGGAAGCTGTGAATGTCCGACCATGGTTTGTAAAACGCGGGTAAGACAAGGTGCGAATGTCCGACAATGTATGATCAAAAGAGGGAGCGGAGGTGTTCGGCTGCAAGGTCTGAATTTCCAACCATAATTTGTAAACACCGTTGAAGAAAAGCCTCGAAAGCCCGACTATACACCATCAAAAGCGGGAGCAGAGGTGTTCAGCTGCAAGAAGGTCTGAATGTCCACCAATAATTACTGAAAAATGGGTAAGAAAAGGTGTGAATGCCCAACTATACATCATCAAAAGCAGAAGTGGATGTGTTCGGCCACAAGAAGGTTTGAATGTCCGACCATAGTTTGTAAAAGGCGGGTAAGAAAAGGTTTGAATGCCCGAACATACACAATCAAAAGAGGGAGCGGAGGTGTTTCGCTGCAAGAAGGTGTGAATGTCCGAGCATAGTTTGTAAAAAGTGGGTAAGAAAAGGTTCGAATGCCCGAACATACACCATCAAAAGAGGGAGCGGAGGTGTTCCGCTGAAAGAAGGTGTGAATGTCCAACCATAGTTGGTAAAAAGCGGGTAAGAAAAGGTTAAAATACCCGACTCTACACAATCAATAGCGGGAGCGGAGTTGTTCGGCTAAAAGAAGGTGTGAAAGTCCGACCATGGTTTGTAAAAAGCGGGTAAGAAAAGGTTCGAATGCAAAAATATACACCATCAAAAGCGGAAGCCGAGGTGTTCGGCTGCAAGTAGGTCTGAATGTCCACCCATAATCAATGAAAAGCGGGCAACAAGTAGGTTCGAATGCCCAACCATACATCAACAAAAGCAGGAGTGGATGTGTTTGGCTACAAGAAGGTTTGAATGTCCGAGCATAGTTTGTAGAAAGCGGGTAAGAAAAGGTGCGAATGCCCGACAATGTATGATCAAAAGAGGGAGTGGAGGTTTTCGGCTACAAGAAGGTTTGAATGTCCAACCATAGTTTGTAAAAAGCGGGTAAGAAAAGGTGCGAATGCCCGAAAATACACCATCAAAAGAGGGAGCGGAGGTGTTCCGCTGTAAGATGGTGCGAATGTCCGACCATAGTTGGTAAAAAGCAGTTAAGAAAAGGTTCGAATATCCAACCAAACATAATCAAAAGTGGGAGCAGAGCTGTTCGACTGCAAATAGGTGTGAATGTCCACCCATAATTCCTGAAAAATGGGTAAGAAAAGGTGCGAATGCCCAACCATACATCATCAAAAGAAGAAGTGGATGTGTTCTGCTACAAGAAGGTTTGAATGTCCGACCATAGTTTGTAAAAAGTGGGTAAGAAAAACTTCGAATGCCCGAACATACACCATCAAAAGAGGGAGCGGAGGTGTTCCGCTGTAAGATGCTGCGAATGTCCGACCATAGTTGGTAAAAAGCGGGTAAGAAAAGGTTAAAAAACCCGACTGTACACAATCAATAGCGGGAGCGGAGTTGTTCGGCTACAAGAAGGTGTGAAAGTCCGACCATGGTTTGTAAAAGGCGGGTAAGACAAGGTGCGAATGCCCGACAATGTATGATCAAAAGAGGGAGCGGAGGTGTTCGGCTGCAAGGTCTGAATTTCCAACCATAATTTGTAAAAACCGTTGAAGAAAAGCCTCGAAAGCCCGACTATACACCATCAAAAGCGGGAGCAGAGGGGTTCAGCTGCAAGAAGGTCTGAATGTCCACCAATAATTACTGAAAAATGGGTAAGAAAAGGTGTGAATGCCCAACTATACATCATCAAAAGCAGAAGTGGATGTGTTCGGCCACAAGAAGGTTTGAATGTCCGACCATAGTTTGTAAAAAGCGGGTAAGAAAAGGTTCGAATGCCCGAACATACACAATCAAAAGAGGGAGCGGAGGTGTTTCGCTGCAAGAAGGTGTGAATGTCCGAGCATAGTTTGTAAAAAGTGGGTAAGAAAAGGTTCGAATGCCAAAATATACACCATCAAAAACGGAAGCCGAGGTGTTCGGCTGCAAGTAGGTGTGAATGTCAGATCATAATTTGCAAAAAGCTGATGAGAAAGGTGTGAATGACCACCAATAATTACTGAAAAATGTGTTAGAAAAGGTAAGAATGCCGGACTATTCATCATCAAAAGCAGAGAAGAGGTGTTTGGATGCAAGAAGCTGTGAATGTCCAGCCATAATTACTCAAAAACGGGTAAGAAAAGGTAGTATTGCCAGACCATAAATGATCAAAACAGGGAGCGGAGGTGTTCCGCTGTAAGAAGGTGTGAATGTCCGACCATAATTGGTAAAAAGCGGGTAAGAAAAGGTTAAAATACCCGACTGTACACAATCAATAGCGGGAGCGGAGTTGTTTGGCTACTAAAAGGTGTGAAAGTCCGACCATACATCCTCAAAAGCAGAACTGGATGTGTTCGGCTACAAGAAGGTTTGAATGTCCGACCATAGTTTGTAAAAACCGGGGAAGAAAAGGCTCGGAAGCCCGACTATACACCATCAAAAGCGGGAGCGGAGGTGTTCAGCTGCAAGAAGGTCTGAATGTCCATCAATAATTGCTAGAAAACATGAAAAAAAATGTGAAGGAATTCATTTTATATCAAAATCCGAAATTGTGTAGAACTCGTGGAAATAAATTTATTCTCGGATTCCTAAAGGTTTATTGTTGTTCTTTGGTATACAGCAAAGTAATACTTTCTATTTTGTTGAAACCGATTAAGTTAAAACTGCTTTGTCCTTCATATTTATCCATGTCATAATAGCTCTAAACAAAAAAGAACGTTGTACTTTGCAGGATAGGAAAGAACAACACTAAACCTTTAGGAATCCGAGAATAATCTTCTTTTCACGAGTTCTACACAATTTCGGATTTTGATATAAAATGAATTCCTTCACTCAAACCAAGTTAAAACTGCTTTGTCCTTCATATTTATTCATGTCTAAATAGCTTTAAACAAAAAAGAACGTTGTACTTTGCAGGATAGGAAAGAACAACACTAAACCTTTAGGAGTCCGAGAATAAGCTTCTTATCGCCAGTTCTACACAATTTCGGATTTTGATATAAAATGAATTCCTTCACTCAAACCAAGTTAAAACTGCTTTGTCCTTCATATTTATCCATGTCTGAATAGGTTTCAACAAAAAAGAAAGTATTACTTTGCAGTATACCAAAGAACAACACTAAACCTTTAGGAATCCGAGAATAAGCTTCTTATCACCAGTTCTACACAATTTCGGATTTTGATATAAAATGAATTCCTTCACTCAAACCAAGTTAAAACTGCTTTGTCCTTCATATTTATCCATGTCTGAATAGGTTTCAACAAAAAAGAAAGTATTACTTTGCAGTATACCAAAGAACAACACTAAACCTTTAGGAATCCGAGAATAAGCTTCTTATCACCAGTTCTACACAATTTCGGATTTTGATATAAAATGAATTCCTTCACTCAAACCAAGTTAAAACTGCTTTGTCCTTCATATTTATCCATGTCTGAATGGGTTTCAACAAAATAGAAAGTATTACTTTGCAGTATACCAAAGAACAACACTAAACCTTTAGGAATCCGAGAATAAACTTATTTCCACCAGTTCTACACAATTTCGGATTTTGATATAAAATGAATTCCTTCACTCAAACCAAGTGAAAACTGCTTTGTCATATTTTTCAGCAAGTATGGTCGGACATTCACACCTACTCACAGCCGAACACCTCCGCTCCCGCATTTGATGGTGTATAGTCGGGCATTCTCACCATTTCTCATCAGGTTTTTGCAAATTATGATGACATTCACACCTGCTTTTGATGTTGTATGGTTGGGCATTCGCACCTTTTTTTACCCATTTTTCAGGAATTATGGGTGGACATTCACACCATCTTAGCTGAACACCTCCTCTCCCGCATATGATCATGTGCGGTTTGATATTCGAAAAATTTTCTTTCATGTTTTCTAGCAATTATTGATGGACATTGAGACCTTCTTGCAGCTGAACACCTCTGCTCCCGCTTTTGATGGTGTATAGTTGGGCTTTCGAGCCTTTTCTTCCCCGGTTTTTACAAATTATCGTTGGACATTCAGACCTTCTTGCAGCCGAAAACCTCCGCTCCCTCTTTTGATCATACATTGTCGGGCATTCGCACCTTTTCTTAACCACTTTTTACAAAACATGGTTGGACTTTCACACTTTCTTGTAGCCGAACACATCCCTTCCCGCTATTGATTGTGTACAGTCGGGTATTTTAACCTTTTCTTACCCGCTTTTTACCAACTACGGTCGGACATTCACACCTTCTTATGGCGGAACACCTCCGCTCCCTCTTTTGATGGTGTAGGTTCGGGCATTCGAACCTTTTCTTACCCGCTTTTTACAAACTATGCTCGGACATTCAAACCTTCTTGTAGCCGAACACATCCAGTCCTGCTTTTGATGATGTATGGTTGGGCATTCGCACCTTTTTTTTTACCAATTTTTGAGGAATTATGGGTGGACATTCACACCTTCTTGCAGCTGAACACCTCCTCTCCCACTTATGATCATGTGCGGTTGGATATTCGAACATTTTTTTTCATGTTTTCTAGCAATTATTGATGGACATTCAGACCTTCTTGCAGCTGAACACCTCCGCTCCCGCTTTTGATGGTGTATAGTCGGGCTTCCGAGCCTTTTCTTCCCCGGTTTTTACAAATTATGGTTGGACATTTAGACCTTCTTGCAGCCGAAAACCTCCGTTCCCTCTTTTGATCATACATTGTCCGGCATTCGCACCTTTTCTTACCCGCTTTTTACAAACCATGGTCGGACTTTCACACCTTTTAGTAGCCAAACAACTCCGCTCCCGCTATTGATTGTGTACAGTCGGGTATTTTAACCTTTTCTTACCCGCTTTTTACCAATTATGGTGGGACATTCACACCTTCTTACAGCGGAACACCTCCACTCCCTGTTTTGATCATTTATGGTCTGGCAATACTACCTTTTCTTACCCGTTTTTGAGTTATTATGGCTGGACATTCACAGCTTCTTGCAGCCGAACACCTCTTCTCCCGCTTTTGATGATGAATGGTCCGGCATTCTTACCTTTTCTAACACATTTTTCAGCAATTATTGTCGGTCATTCACACCTTTCTCATCAGCTTTTTACAAATTATGATCTGACATTCACACCTACTTGCAGCCGAACAACTCCGCTCCCGCTATTGATTGTGTAGAGTTGGGTATTTTAGCCTTTTCTTACCCGCTTTTTACCAACTATGGTCGGACATTCACACCTTCTTACAGCGGAACACCTCCGCTCCCTCTTTTGATGGTGTATGTTCTGGCATTCGAACCTTTTCTTACCCACTTTTTACAAACTATGCTCGGACATTCACACCTTCTTGCAGTGAAACACCTCCGCTCCCTCTTTTGATTGTGTATGTTCGGGCATTCGAACCTTTTCTTACCCGCCTTTTACAAACTATGGTCGGACATTCAAACCTTCTTGTGGCCGAACACATCCACTTCTGCTTGTGATGATGTATAGTTGGGCATTCACAGCTTTTCTTACCCATTTTTCAGTAATTATTGGTGAACATTCAGACCTTCTTGCAGCTGAACACCTCCGCTCCCGCTTTTGATGGTGTATAGTCGGGCTTTCGAGCCTTTTCTTCAACGGTGTTTACAAATTATGGTTGGAAATTCAGACCTTGCAGCCGAACAACTCCGCTCCCTCTTTTGATCATACATTGTCGGGCATTCGCACCTTGTCTTACCCGCTTTTTACAAACCATGGTCGGACTTTCACACCTTCTTGTAGCCGAACAACTCCGCTCCCGCTATTGATTGTGTACAGTCCGGTTTTTTAACCTTTTCTTACCCGCTTTTTACCAACTATGGTCGGACATTCGCAGCATCTTACAGCGGAACACCTCCGCTCCCTCTTTTGATGGTGTATGTTCGGGCATTCGCACCTTTTCTTACCCGCTTTTTACAAACTATGGTCGGACATTCAAACCTTCTTGTAGCCGAAAACCTCCACTCCCTCTTTTGATCATACTTTGTCGGGCATTCGCACCTTTTCTTACCCGCTTTTTACAAACTATGCTCGGACATTCAAACCTTCTTGTAGCCAAACACATCCACTCCTGCTTTTGTTGATGTATGGTTGGGCATTCGAACCTACTTGTTGCCCGCTTTTCATTAATTATGGGTGGACATTCACACCTTGTCACAGCCAAACACCTCCGCTCCCTGTTTTGATCATGTATGGTTGGACATTCGCACCTTTTCTCACCCGCTTTTTGCAAACTATGGTCGGCCATTCACAGCTTCCTCTCCACCATACTTGTATGGTGGGATATTCACACCCACTTGCATCCGAAGATCTCCGCCCCCACTTTTGTTGATATTTAGTCGGTCATTCACACCTTACCCGTTTTCTTGCCGCCAAACACCTCTGATCTCGCTTTTGATGATGTAAGATTGGGCATTCAGACCTTGCTTTTCCTGCTTTTCACCAACTATAGATGGACATTCACACCTTCTTGCAGCCGAACACTTCCGCTCCACCTTTTAGGTTTCTATCACACCTTTTTTTTCACCGCATTTTATAGATTATGGTTGGAAATTCTCAACCACTCATCCGAAGACCTCTCCTCCCGCTTTTGTTAATATATTTGAACTTTAGTCAGACATTCACACCTACTTGTAGCCGAACACCACCTCTCTAGCTTTTGATGAGGTATGGTCCGGGATTCTTACCGTTTCTAACACATTTTTCAGCAATTATGGTAGGATATTCACACCTTCTTGCAGCTGAACACCTCCTCTCCCACTTATGATCATGTGCGGATTGATTTTCGAAAATTTTCTTTCATGTTTTCTAGCAATTAATTATGGACATTTGGACCTTCTTGCAGCTGAACACCTCCGCTCCCGCTTTTGATCATACATTGTCAGGCATTCGCACCTTGTCTTACCCGCTTTTTACAAACTTTAGTCGAACATTCACACCTTTTTGCAGCCGAACACAGTTTTTTGCAGCCGAATTTGGGCATTCGCACCTTTTCATACCCACTTTTTACCAACTATGGTCGGACATTCACACCGTCTTACAGCGGAACACCTCCGCTCCCTCTTTTGATGGTGTATGTTCGGGCATTCGAACCTTTTCTTACCCGCTTTTTACAAACTATGCTCGGACATTCAAACATTCTTGTAGCCGAACACATCCACTCCTGCTTTTGATGATGTATGGTATGGCATTCGAACCTACTTGTTGCCCGCTTTTCATTAATTATGGGTGGACATTCACACCTTGTCGCAGCCAAACACCTCCGCTCCCTGTTTCGATCATGTATGGTTGGACATTCGCACCTTTTCTCACCCGCTTTTTGCAAACTATGGTCGGCCATTCACAGCTTCCTCTCCACCATACTTGTATGGTGGGATATTCACACCCACTTGCATCCAAAGACCTCCGCCCCCACTTTTGTTGATATTTAGTCGGTCATTCGCACCTTACCCGCTTTTGGCAAACTATGGCCTTCTTGCAGCCAAAAACCTCTGATCTCGCTTTTGATGATGTAAGGTTGGGCATTCAGACCTTGCTTCACCTGCTTTTCACCAAATATAGTCGGACATTCACACCTTCTTGCAGCCGAACACTTCCGCTCCACCTTTTAGTTTTCTATGGGGCATTCACACCTTTATTTTCACCGCATTTTATAAAAACACCACAGGAACACCGTATTGAGGCTTTGTTCTGACCGCTCATTCGGTGTCGCGTTTCTTTCAAGCATTTCTCCTGGTTAGCCCGCACTCGGCTCGCTCCCAGAGCCGTGTTAAAGTCTACTACGCATTCACTCTCTTTTCTCAGCAGACTAAAAGAAACTTCCATCCTGCACCGCTGTTAGCTTTTTCCCAAGAGCAGAGGAGAGCGCACCGTTCCCAGCGGCACTGCAGTACCGGGTCGATGCTTGGAGTGAACGGAGCAAGCTCCTTTTTCAACTCCTATTGATAAAAATCCATTTAATATGTAGTCCTTGCATAGACATATCACATATTAAACTGATAAGTACATATGGATTATGTGCAATTAGTAAAGAGAGTAGAGGACGATCTCTCTCGTTGGAAGTCCTTACCTATATCACTTATGGGGAGAGTTACAACCATTAAAATGATGATACTACCAAAAGTTAACTATTTGTTCTCAATGATCCCCATAAAACCATCTGCTACTTGGTTTAAGTCACTAGATTCATGCATCTCCAAATTTCTGTGGAAAAACAAACCACCACGTATTAGTTTAAAAACCCTACAGAAGACCAAGGACAGTGGTGGATTAGATTTACCTCATTTTCAGCACTATTCCTTAGCCAATAGGTTACAATATATATCAAAATGGTTTAAACCTTGTTGTTGTCACAGTTCCCAGAGACGTTGTAATCGTTGAGGATTCTATATTCACCCCCTCATTAGAGGCACGTGTTGCAGATTGATGACACTGAATCTTCTTCTCTGTTCATTGCTGGCATCATTCCCAGCATCGTAAGTGTTCGTGGCATTGTTAGCCTCTTCTTCTGGATCTTGATATCGAGCATCCTTTTGTATTTCTGGTTTGTAAGTCCTCTCTCTTCGTTCACCGGAGTCTTCGTCTCTTTGTCCTTGAGTTTGGTGATTTTTTCTTCTTTTGATGCCTTGACACAGTGTGACAGGTGATACCACATGGGAGATCCTTTAACTTGGACTGCTGTCCCTGTGCTGCGAAATGGCTGTGCTGCTCAAATGGTCTCTCCTTCATCATATACACAGTTATTTATACATCACCTTCCACCATGAAGCGTTGTCCCTTTTTGTTTCTCTCTTTGTTCTTAAAATGCTGTTATGCATGTCTAAACCAATCCATTAAACTAGATCATTTTGGCAGTAAAGCGATCTACAATGTGCTTGGTCGCAAAGCTGCTCATCTGTGGTAAACAGCTCTTCAGAAAGGCATTCTTCAATTGATTTCACTAATTTTATGTAATAATTTTGTGATTTCCTACAAAACTACACTTCTTCTCCCATCTGTCTGAGTATTTAATATTGTCTGGGTCACGTTAAAACATGTATTTTTCCCATCTAATTCCTTGTTTGCTTTAAAACAAGTATTCCCCATTTTCTATCCCTTCAGCAGCCAACCAGTTTGTATGGAGTACACTGGAGCAACTTGACTGATCAGTAAAACACTGCTTTTGTTGTCACCGCAAGGCTTCCCCCGTCGGTTGTTTCACTGAGACACTACTGAGTAACTACAACTCAACACAGTTTATACACATAACATTCATATACATACTAACAAACAAACAAACAATAATTTATCGCAATTTTCTCATCTCTGTTTGAACGTACACCCAGGTAAATATTCCTGTAGTCTTCTCATACCGACTATGGACCCATTCATTGTTTAACTTCACTGTTTTGCAAATCCTAATTGAATATTACACATTGACATTGAACTTTACTGGATAAGCAGGTCTTCATTGCATTCAGCAGCCTATATGTGAGCATTTATGTGTAAGCTGTTCTTCTTTGCATTTATCAGCAGCAAGCAATTCTTCACTGCACATGCATATGTAAATAGTAAAACAATTCCAATGTGTTAGCGAAACCTTCTATATCACAGTGGTTTCTAAGGTCTATTTTAAGTTCTTTGCCATCAGTGAGATGACATTGTTTACAAAGTGTGTCAAATTATCACTGAAGATCTTTTCAGGAATTTCAAATCTAGAAATGAGTTATTTTACGCGTGATTTTGCTACTGAGAGTGCATCTGCTTGTGCACATGGAAATATTTCAGACCATTTGGTAAAAACCTCTGTTGTCACTGAGCAGAATCGTTTCCCTTAACATTAATTTAGTTCAATGAAATCTATAAAATAATGAAATAATGAAATCCAAACAAATATGTTGAAAAAGATACACTGGCTTAGGGAATTATCTTCGTTTTGGTCTTAGATTGCCCTGTGGAATGTATTTTGCACATATTTGACCTGCTAGACAAAACTTTATTCATTTATTTATTCTAAAAAAATGTTTTTAATAATTAGTAAAACCATATGCTGTAAAAACCTGGTTCATTATTGCTTCCATCCCTCCTGTTGAGACATGACATGGTCCGTGGCTCAATACTGCAGCATATTTAAACAAATTCTTTGGCAGTATGGTTTTCCTTCCGGTCATTCATACGAGTCTATTGTAGATGGCAATTGAATAACATCTAATAATGCTAAAATATTTGTAGTTTATACATTTAGCTGTGGATGTCAACATACCTGTTTTTCCAATGCTGTGTTAACACATGTACAGTTGAGAAGGCATACTGACTGTCAGTGTAAACGTTAACAACCTTTTTGTTATTCAATTTACAAGCTTCAGTTAAAGCTACCAATTCGACTGCTTGAACAGAGTAATTTTTTGGTAGTGGTTGTTTTAAGAAAACTTCAGTTTCTGTTACTACTGCAAATCCTGTAGCATTTGTGCCATCAGGGTTTTTTTCCTTGATCTGTTGAATAAATATAGTTATTTCTGCATTTTCATAATGTATATCAGTTAAGTCTGGCCTGGGTAAAACACTGATGGTTATTTCTGACATGCAATCATGAGGCTTTCCATCTGTGGGGTAGGTAGCAGTGTGGATGGATTAAGTGTAGCACATCTGTTATGTTAGGAGAGATGTCTGGTAAAGATATTTTGTTAAGTAACCATATCACAGCCACTGCATGAGGTACCTTAAGTGTTAATGGGTGAAATAACACCATTATTGTTGATGCCTGCACTGCCAATGGCTTCTGGCCATTGATTCAAAAGTACGATCTCGTCCCTTTTTCCCCTTTCAGTGGACACTGGCCCCTAATTACCGCAATTCAGCAGGGGGTCTTTCATTAGGAGTACTGGACTCCCCCGTGCACGGTTTCAGCTCCGACCCTGGACAGCGGAAAAAACGTTGAGATCTGGTTTGAGGACCCAATTGTTGAGAAAAGTCTCTCAATGAGACTCAGAGTTGCTGGAGTCAGTTAATGCAAAGGTTTAATCTTGCAGCAAGTTCAAGAATGTGTGTGTGTATGGGTGTATGTGTGCGAACGTGTGTGAGTTTGTGTGTGTGAGAGTTTAAAGAACCTGTTATCCACAGGCAGGCCTTAACTAGTATGGCACGGGTCCAGCCTGTCTCATCTTTTTTGGAAGGTCCAGCGCTCGGCCGTAACCCTTCTGTCTGTTTGGACTCTCACATACATTCGGTTAATCATAGAAAAACGAGAACAAAACTTTTTAGCCCCTTAAATTCATAAAACAGACATGGTGCAGTTATTTCCATTCTAGAAAATAAGAGTAATCACCACCATTCCTATAAATTCTGGATATTCTAACAATCTGAATCTTTTTTAAATGTTCGATGAAGCCCTTTGCTGTTCTGTTTAGAGACTCAGCTGATCATAAACCAAGTTTTGCTCTTGAACCAAGCTTCTAAACTCTTCACCTTTTTAATTTCTCAGTTAGTATTCACTTTAAAACTGATTAAAAGAAAAATTAAATGAATGCCTATCAACAAATGTGGGATCTAAACTCTAGTGCTTCCTCTAAAATAATTTCCTTTCTCAATTCAGAAATGTGTGTGTGTAAGTCACAACACCCGTGACACCAAAACGGCTTTCTTTTCTCTCTTTTCTCTACACTCTGCACTGTGGGGACACAAAACCGCTCTCTCTTTTTTTTTTTTTTTGATTGTGTGCCAGGGCGTTGTCTCACGTATTAGATTATGCTTAAGATACGAATGAGTTTATCAGTCACATCAGAATCCATACATACTGATCCTCCCGTAATAAAATGGTCGGATCTTATCAAACACACTTTGTTTCTTGTGACAAGTCAGCGAAACAGCGTATACACGTCAAGACACTGAATCAAGTTTGCCACAAGAACTCATAAGTTTGGCAGTATTGCTCTGCCGTCAGCAATCATACACCCATTTTATTTTCATGAGACATGTGCAGGCACCTGTTCATCTACTGTTCTATCACTATGAATTAGTTTATCTATTATCAATAAGGATACTTCTACAACTACTATCAAAGTATGTCCGGACTTCTTATGTTGTCAGTTGCTATATATGAATAAGTGGGTTGCTACTGAAAAGCATTAACCATGTCACACAGCCCAAACATATAACATTTCAGGACACACCACACAGTTAACAACCACAGTGAAGCGTGTCAAAGCCCAAACATGTAACATTCAACAGGACAGTTACACAACACATTCAAATCAAACAGTCAGACAACATACAAGAACCTATACCCCAGCCGGCATTGCTCCCTGCCTATTTTCCTACAACTCACTATGTGTGCGCACACCTTTATTCACAAACTCTTCAACTTATACTCTTTTACCGAAGCTGCTACAGCTCGATTGGCCAAATACCCTTAGATCCTATTTCGGTGAATTTGACATCTGCCTTGCATGTAACAGATTAGCGGTTTAGCAGTTTTAATTTAGTTTGAGTGAAGGAATTCATTTTATAGCAAAATCCGAAATCGTGAAGAACTCATGGAAGTAAGCTTATTCTCGGATTCCTGAATCTTTAGATTTGCTCTTTCTTTTACTGCAAAGTACAACGTTGAGCAGCACTAATGAGTTGTTTCTATTTTTGGCAGGCTTTACCTTTGCGGATGAAGCCCTTTCTGTCTGTGCAAAAGAAATCTTGTTACTGTGCAGAGTGACTTCTCTGAGTAGAGTCGCCTTACTTGTTGCGACTGTGCCAATGTTCGAAGCTGGAGTGCAAAGTTGTTGCTTGAATGGTGCTCGCTGGAGCGTGCGGTAGTGTAAAGTTATACCATTTAAAAGGGCTGAAGAGTGCTCAGTGCAGCGGGTGGGCCGAGGTGCAAAGTGACACTATGGCCATAAAAAGAACACCGCTACAAATGCGCATTGTGCCAGGAAGGGCCCTCGGACGTGAACCAGTGGACAGTTATCGCTTCTCGGCCTTTTGGCTAAGATCAAGTGTAGTATCTGTTCTTATCAGTTTAATGTCTGATGTGTCCTCTATGCGAGGACTACATATTAAATGGATTTGTATCAATAGGAGTTGAAAAAGGAGCTTGCTCCGTTCACTCCAAGCATCGACCCGGTACTGTAGTGCCCCTGGGAACGGTGCGCTCTCCTCTGCTCTTGTGAAAAAGCAAACAGCGGTGCAGGATGGAAGTTTCAGGGAGCCCAAGATGAAACTTTCTTTTAGTCTGCTGAGAAAAGAGAGTGAATGCGAAGTAGACTTTAACACGGCTCTGGGAGCGAGCCGAGTGCGGGCTAACCAGGAGAATTGCTTGAAAGAAACGCGACACCGAATGAGCGGTCAGAACAAAGCCTCAATACGGTGTTCCTGTGGTGTTTTTATAAAATGCGGTGAAAAAAAAGGTGTGAATGCCCCATAGAAAACTAAAAGGTGGAGCGGAAGTGTTCGGCTGCAAGAAGGTGTGAATGTCCGACTATATTTGGTGAAAAGCAGGTGAAGCAAGGTCTGAATGCCCAACCTTACATCATCAAAAGCGAGATCAGAGGTTTTTGGCTGCAAGAAGGCCATAGTTTGCCAAAAGTGGGTAAGGTGCGAATGACCGACTAAATATCAACAAAAGTGGGGGCGGAGGTCTTCGGATGCAAGTGGGTGTGAATATCCCACCATAGAAGTATGGTGGAGAGGAAGCTGTGAATGGCCGACCATAGTTTGCAAAAAGCGGGTGAGAAAAGGTGCGAATGTCCAACCATACATGATCAAAACAGGGAGCGGAGGTGTTTGGCTGCGACAAGGTGTGAATGTCCACCCATAATTAATGAAAAGCGGGCAACAAGTAGGTTCGAATGCCCAACCATACATCATCAAAAGCAGGAGTGGATGTGTTCGGCTACAAGAAGGTTTGAATGTCCGAGCATAGTTTGTAAAAAGCTGGTAAGAAAAGGTTCGAATGCCTGAACATACATCATCAAAAGCAGGACTGGATGTGTTCGGCTACAAGAAGGTTTGAATGTCCGACCATAGTTGGTAAAAAGTGGGTATGAAAAGGTTCGAATGCCCAAGTTCGGCTGAAAAAAACTGTGTTCGGCTGCAAAAAGGTGTGAATGTTTGACTAAAGTTTGTAAGACAAGGTTCGAATGCCTGACAATGTATGATCAAAAGCGGGAGCGGAGGTGTTCAGCTGCAAGAAGGTCTAAATGTCCATCATTAATTGCTAGAAAACATGAAAGAAAATTTTCGAAAATCAATCTGCACATGATCATAAGTGGGAGAGGAGGTGTTCAGCTGCAAGAAGGTGTGAATGTCCTACCATAATTGCTGAAAAATGTGTTAGAAACGGTAGGAATGCCGGACCATACATAATCAAAAGCTAGAGAGGTGGTGTTCGGCTGCAAGTAGGTGTGAATGTCTGACTAAAGTTCAAATGTATTAACAAAAGCGGGAGGAGAGGTCTTCGGATGAGTGGTTGAGAATTTCCAACCATAATCTATAAAATGCGGTGAAAAAAAAGGTGTGATAGAAACCTAAAAGGTGGAGCGGAAGTGTTCGGCTGCAAGAAGGTGTGAATGTCCGTCTACAGTTGGTGAAAAGCAGGAAAAGCAAGGTCTGAATGCCCAATCTTACATCATCAAAAGCGAGATCAGAGGTGTTTGGCTGCAAGAAAACGGGTAAGGTGTGAATGACCGACTAAATATCAACAAAAGTGGGAGCGGAGGTCTTCGGATGCAAGTGGGTGTGAATATCCCACCATACAAGTATGGTGGAGAGGAAGCTGTGGATGTCCGACAATGTATGATCAAAAGAGGGAGCGGAGGTGTTCGGCTGCAAGGTCTGAATTTCCAACCATAATTTGTAAACACCGTTGAAGAAAAGCCTCGAAAGCCCGACTATACACCATCAAAAGCGGGAGCAGAGGTGTTCAGCTGCAAGAAGGTCTGAATGTCCACCAATAATTACTGAAAAATGGGTAAGAAAAGGTGTGAATGCCCAACTATACATCATCAAAAGCAGAAGTGGATGTGTTCGGCCACAAGAAGGTTTGAATGTCCGACCATAGTTTGTAAAAAGCGGGTAAGAAAAGGTTCGAATGCCCAAACATACACAATCAAAAGAGGGAGCGGAGGTGTTCCGCCATAAGAAGGTGTGAATGTCCGACCGTAGTTGGTAAAAAGTGGGTAAGAAAAGGTTAAAATACCCGACTGTACACAATCAATAGCGGGAGCGAATGTGTTCGGCTACAAGAAGGTGTCAAAGTCCGACCATGTTTTTCTAAAAAGCGGGTAAGAAAAGGTGCGAATGCCCGACAATGTATGATCAAAAGAGGGAGCGGAGGTTTTCGGCTAAAAGAAGGTCTGAATGTGCAACCATAATTTGTAAAAACCGGGGAAGAAAAGGCTTGAAAGCCCGACTATACACCATCAAAAGCGGGAGCAGAGGGGTTCAGCTGCAAGAAGGTCTGAATGTCCATCAATAATTGCTAGAAAACATGAAAGAAAATTTTCGAATATCAAACCGCACATTATCATAAGTGGTAGCGGAGGTGTTTAGCTGCAAGAAGGTGTGAATGTCCACCCATAATTCCTCAAAAATGGGTAAAAAAAAAGGTGCGAATGCCCAACCATACATCATCAAAAGCAGGTGTGAATGTCAGATCATAATTTGCAAAAACCTGATGAGAAATGGTGAGAATGCCCGACTATACACCATCAAATGCGGGAGCGGAGGTGTTCGGCTGTGAGTAGGTGTGAATGTCCGACCATACTTGCTGAAAAATATGACAAAGCAGTTTTCACTTGGTTTGAGTGAAGGATTTCATTTTATATCAAAATCCGAAATTGTGTAGAACTCGTGGAAATAAGTTTATTCTCGGATTCCTAAAGGTTTAGTGTTGTTCTTTGGTATACTGCAAAGTAATACTTTTTATTTTGTTGAAACCGATTCAGACATGGATAAATATCAAGGACAAAGCAGTTTTAACTTGGTTTGAGTGAAGGAATTCATTTTATATCAAAATCAAAATCTTACCCGCTTTTTACAAACCATGGTCGGACTTTCACACCTTCTTGTAGCCGAACAACTCCGCTCCCGCTATTGATTGTGTAGAGTTGGGTATTTTAGCCTTTTCTTACCCGCTTTTTACCAACTATGGTCGGACATTCACACCTTCTTACAGCGGAACACCTCCGCTCCCTCTTTTGATGATGTATGTTCTGGCATTCGAACCTTTTCTTACCCACTTTTTACAAACTATGCTCGGACATTCACACCTTCTTGCAGTGAAACACCTCCGCTCCCTCTTTTGATTGTGTATGTTCGGGCATTCGAACCTTTTCTTACCCGCCTTTTACAAACTATGGTCGGACATTCAAACCTTCTTGTGGCCGAACACATCCACTTCTGCTTGTGATGATGTATAGTTGGGCATTCACACCTTTTCTTACCCATTTTTCAGTAATTATTGGTGGACATTCAGACCTTCTTGCAGCTGAACACCTCCGCTCCCGCTTTTGATGGTGTATAGTCGGGCTTTCGAGCCTTTTCTTCAACGGTGTTTACAAATTATGGTTGGAAATTCAGACCTTGCAGCCGAACACCTCCGCTCCCTCTTTTGATCATACATTGTCGGACATTCGCACCTTGTCTTACCCGCGTTTTACAAACCACGGTCGGACTTTCACACCTTCTTGTAGCCGAACAACTCCGCTCCCGCTATTGATTGTGTACAGTCCGGTTTTTTAACCTTTTCTTACCCGCTTTTTACCAACTATGGTCGGACATTCGCAGCATCTTACAGCGGAACACCTCCGCTCCCTCTTTTGATGGTGTATGTTCGGGCATTCGAACTTTTTCTTACCCGCTTTTTACAAACTATGGTTGGACATTCAAACCTTCTTGTAGCAGAACACATCCACTTCTTCTTTTGATGATGTATGGTTGGGCATTCGCACCTTTTCTTACCCATTTTTCAGGAATTATGGGTGGATATTCACACCTACTTGCAGTCGAACAGCTCTGCTCCCACTTTTGATTATGTTTGGTTGGATATTCGAACCTTTTCTTAACTGCTTTTTACAAACTTTGGTCGGACGTTCACACCTTCTTGCAGCCGAACACCTCCACTTCCGCTTTTGATGGTATATATTCGGGCATTCGAACCTTTTCTTACCCACTTTTTACCAACTATGGTCGGACATTCACACCGTCTTTCAAGTGTAACACCTCCGCTCCCTCTTTTGATGGTGTATGTTCGGGCATTCGCACCTTTTCTTACCCGCTTTTTACAAACTATGGTCGTACATTCAAACCTTCTTGTAGCCGAAAACCTCCACTCCCTCTTTTGATCATACTTTGTCGGGCATTCGCACCTTTTCTTACCCGCTTTTTACAAACTATGCTCGGACATTCAAACCTTCTTGTAGCCAAACACATCCACTCCTGCTTTTGTTGATGTATGGTTGGGCATTCGAACCTACTTGTTGCCCGCTTTTCATTAATTATGGGTGGACATTCACACCTTGTCACAGCCAAACACCTCCGCTCCCTGTTTTGATCATGAATGGTTGGACATTCGCATCTTTTCTCACCCGCTTTTTGCAAACTATGGTCGGCCATTCACAGCTTCCTCTCCACCATACTTGTATGGTGGGATATTCACACCCACTTGCATCCGAAGATCTCCGCCCCCACTTTTGTTGATATTTAGTCGGTCATTCACACCTTACCCGTTTTCTTGCCGCCAAACACCTCTGATCTCGCTTTTGATGATGTAAGATTGGGCATTCAGACCTTGCTTTTCCTGCTTTTCACCAACTATAGATGGACATTCACACCTTCTTGCAGCCGAACACTTCCGCTCCACCTTTTAGGTTTCTATCACACCTTTTTTTTCACCGCATTTTATAGATTATGGTTGGAAATTCTCAACCACTCATCCGAAGACCTCTCCTCCCGCTTTTGTTAATATATTTGAACTTTAGTCAGACATTCACACCTACTTGTAGCCGAACACCACCTCTCTAGCTTTTGATGAGGTATGGTCCGGGATTCTTACCGTTTCTAACACATTTTTCAGCAATTATGGTAGGATATTCACACCTTCTTGCAGCTGAACACCTCCTCTCCCACTTATGATCATGTGCGGATTGATTTTCGAAAATTTTCTTTCATGTTTTCTAGCAATTAATTATGGACATTTAGACCTTCTTGCAGCTGAACACCTCCGCTCCCGCTTTTGATCATACATTGTCAGGCATTCGCACCTTGTCTTACCCGCTTTTTACAAACTTTAGTCGAACATTCACACCTTTTTGCAGCCGAACACAGTTTTTTGCAGCCGAATTTGGGCATTCGCACCTTTTCATACCCACTTTTTACCAACTATGGTCGGACATTCACACCGTCTTACAGCGGAACACCTCCGCTCCCTCTTTTGATGGTGTATGTTCGGGCATTCGAACCTTTTCTTACCCGCTTTTTACAAACTATGCTCGGACATTCAAACCTTCTTGTAGCCGAACACATCCACTCCTGCTTTTGATGATGTATGGTATGGCATTCAAACCTACTTGTTGCCCGCTTTTCATTAATTATGGGTGGACATTCACACCTTGTCGCAGCCAAACACCCTGTTTCGATCATGTATGGTTGGACATTCGCACCTTTTCTCACCCGCTTTTTGCAAACTATGGTCGGCCATTCACAGCTTCCTCTCCACCATACTTGTATGGTGGGATATTCACACCCACTTGCATCCGAAGACCTCCGCCCCCACTTTTGTTGATATTTAGTCGGTCATTCGCACCTTACCCGCTTTTGGCAAACTATGGCCTTCTTGCAGCCAAAAACCTCTGATCTCGCTTTTGATGATGTAAGGTTGGGCATTCAGACCTTGCTTCACCTGCTTTTCACCAAATATAGTCGGACATTCACACCTTCTTGCAGCCGAACACTTCCGCTCCACCTTTTAGTTTTCTATGGGGCATTCACACCTTTATTTTCACCGCATTTTATAAAAACACCACAGGAACACCGTATTGAGGCTTTGTTCTGACCGCTCATTCGGTGTCGCGTTTCTTTCAAGCATTTCTCCTGGTTAGCCCGCACTCGGCTCGCTCCCAGAGCCGTGTTAAAGTCTACTTCGCATTCACTCTCTTTTCTCAGCAGACTAAAAGAAACTTCCATCCTGCACCGCTGTTAGCTTTTTCACAAGAGCAGAGGAGAGCGCACCGTTCCCAGCGGCACTGCAGTACCGGGTCGATGCTTGGAGTGAACGGAGCAAGCTCCTTTTTCAACTCCTATTGATAAAAATCCATTTAATATGTAGTCCTTGCATAGACATATCACATATTAAACTGATAAGTACAGATGGATTATGTGCAATTAGTAAAGAGAGTAGAGGACGATCTCTCTCGTTGGAAGTCCTTACCTATATCACTTATGGGGAGAGTTACAACCATTAAAATGATGATACTACCAAAAGTTAACTATTTGTTCTCAATGATCCCCATAAAACCATCTGCTACTTGGTTTAAGTCACTAGATTCATGCATCTCCAAATTTCTGTGGAAAAACAAACCACCACGTATTAGTTTAAAAACCCTACAGAAGACCAAGGACAGTGGTGGATTAGATTTACCTCATTTTCAGCACTATTCCTTAGCCAATAGGTTACAATATATATCAAAATGGTTTAAACCTTGTTGTTGTCACAGTTCCCAGAGACGTTGTAATCGTTGAGGATTCTATATTCACCCCCTCATTAGAGGCACGTGTTGCAGATTGATGACACTGAATCTTCTTCTCTGTTCATTGCTGGCATCGTAAGTGTTCGTGGCATTGTTAGCCTCTTCTTCTGGATCTTGATATCGAGCATCCTTTTGTATTTCTGGTTTGTAAGTCCTCTCTCTTCGTTCACCGGAGTCTTCGTCTCTTTGTCCTTGAGTTTGGTGATTTTTTCTTCTTTTGATGCCTTGACACAGTGTGACAGGTGATACCACATGGGAGATCCTTTAACTTGGACTGCTGTCCCTGTGCTGCGAAATGGCTGTGCTGCTCAAATGGTCTCTCCTTCATCATATACACAGTTATTTATACATCACCTTCCACCATGAAGCGTTGTCCCTTTTTGTTTCTCTCTTTGTTCTTAAAATGCTGTTATAAATGTCTAAACCAATCCATCAAACTAGATCATTTTGGCAGTAAAGCGATCTACAATGTGCTTGGTCGCAAAGCTGCTCATCTGTGGTAAACAGCTCTTCAGAAAGGCATTCTTCAATTGATTTCACTCATTTTATGTAATAATTTTGTGATTTCCTACAAAACTACACTTCTTCTCCCATCTGTCTGAGTATTTAATATTGTCTGGGTCCCGTTAAAACATGTATTTTTCCCATCTAATTCCTTGTTTGCTTTAAAACAAGTATTCCCCATTTTCTATCCCTTCAGTAGCCAACCAGTTTGTATGGAGTACACTGGAGCAACTTGACTGATCAGTAAAACACTGCTTTTGTTGTCACCGCAAGGCTTCCCCCGTCGGTTGTTTCACTGAGACACTACTGAGTAACTACAACTCAACACAGTTTATACACATAACATTCATATACATACTAACAAACAAACAAACAATAATTTATCGCAATTTTCTCATCTCTGTTTGAACGTACACCCAGGTAAATATTCCTGTAGTCTTCTCATACCGACTATGGACCCATTCATTGTTTAACTTCACTGTTTTGCAAATCCTAATTGAATATTACACATTGACATTGAACTTTACTGGATAAGCAGGTCTTCATTGCATTCAGCAGCCTATATGTGAGCATTTATGTGTAAGCTGTTCTTCTTTGCATTTATCAGCAGCAAGCAATTCTTCACTGCACATGCATATGTAAATAGTAAAACAATTCCAATGTGTTAGCGAAACCTTCTATATCACAGTGGTTTCTAAGGTCTATTTTAAGTTCTTTGCCATCAGTGAGATGACATTGTTTACAAAGTGTGTCAAATTATCACTGAAGATCTTTTCAGGAATTTCAAATCTAGAAATGAGTTATTTTACGCGTGATTTTGCTACTGAGAGTGCATCTGCTTGTGCACATGGAAATATTTCAGACCATTTGGTAAAAACCTCTGTTGTCACTGAGCAGAATCGTTTCCCTTAACATTAATTTAGTTCAATGAAATCTACAAAATAATGAAATAATGAAATCCAAACAAATATGTTGAAAAAGATACACTGGCTTAGGGAATTATCTTCGTTTTGGTCTTAGATTGCCCTGTGGAATGTATTTTGCACATATTTGACCTGCTAGATAAAACTTCATTCATTTATTTATTCTAAAAAAATGTTTTTAATAATTAGTAAAACCATATGCTGTAAAAACCTGGTTCATTATTGCTTCCATCCCTCCTGTTGAGACATGACATGGTCCGTGGCTCAATACTGCAGCATATTTAAACAAATTCTTTGGCAGTATGGTTTTCCTTCCGGTCATTCATACGAGTCTATTGTAGATGGCAATTGAATAACATCTAATAATGCTAAAATATTTGTAGTTTATACATTTAGCTGTGGATGTCAACATACCTGTTTTTCCAATGCTGTGTTAACACATGTACAGTTGAGAAGGCATACTGACTGTCAGTGTAAACGTTAACAACCTTTTTGTTATTTAATTTACAAGCTTCAGTTAAAGCTACCAATTCGACTGCTTGAACAGAGTAATTTTTTGGTAGTGGTTGTTTTAAGAAAACTTCAGTTTCTGTTACTACTGCAAATCCTGTAGCATTTGTGCCATCAGGGTTTTTTTCCTTGATCTGTTGAATAAATATAGTTATTTCTGCATTTTCATAATGTATATCAGTTAAGTCTGGCCTGGGTAAAACACTGATGGTTATTTCTGGCTTTCCATCTGTGGGGTAGGTAGCAGTGTGGATGGATTAAGTGTAGCACATCTCTCGACAACAAGGTGTGGCTGTGAAAGAAGAACTGTTATGTAGGAGAGATGTCTGGTAAAGATATTTTGTTAAGTAACCATATCACAGCCACTGCATGAGGTACCTTAAGTGTTAATGGGTGAAATAACACCATTATTGTTGATGCCTGCACTGCCAATGGCTTCTGGCCATTGATTCAAAAGTACGATCTCGTCCCTTTTTCCCCCTTTCAGTGGACACTGGCCCCTAATTACCGCAATTCAGCAGGGGGTCTTTCATTAGGAGTACTGGACTCCCCCGTGCACGGTTTCAGCTCCGACCCTGGACAGCGGAAAAAACGTTGAGATCTGGTTTGAGGACCCAATTGTTGAGAAAAGTCTCTCAATGAGACTCAGAGTTGCTGGAGTCAGTTAATGCAAAGGTTTAATCTTGCAGCAAGTTCAAGAATGTGTGTGTGTATGGGTGTATGTGTGCGAACGTGTGTGAGTTTGTGTGTGTGAGAGTTTAAAGAACCTGTTATCCACAGGCAGGCCTTAACTAGTATGGCACGGGTCCAGCCTGTCTCATCTTTTTTGGAAGGTCCAGCACTCGGCCGTAACCCTTCTGTCTGTTTGGACTCTCACATACATTCGGTTAATCATAGAAAAACGAGAACAAAACTTTTTAGCCCCTTAAATTCATAAAACAGACATGGTGCAGTTATTTCCATTCTAGAAAATAAGAGTAATCACCACCATTCCTATAAATTCTGGATATTCTAACAATCTGAATCTTTTTTAAATGTTCGATGAAGCCCTTTGCTGTTCTGTTTAGAGACTCAGCTGATCATAAACCAAGTTTTGCTCTTGAACCAAGCTTCTAAACTCTTCACCTTTTTCATTTCTCAGTTAGTATTCACTTTAAAACTGATTAAAAGAAAAATTAAATGAATGCCTATCAACAAATGTGGGATCTAAACTCTAGTGCTTCCTCTAAAATAATTTCCTTTCTCAATTCAGAAATGTGTGTGTGTAAGTCACAACACCCGTGACACCAAAACGGCTTTCTTTTTTCTCTTTTCTCTACACTCTGCACTGTGAGCACACAAAACAAATCAGAAAGGCTTTTTTCTCTCTTTTCTACATTATGGACTGTGGGGACACAAAACCGCTCTCTCTTTTTTTTTTTTTGATTGTGTGCCAGGGCGTTGTCTCACGTATTAGATTATGCTTAAGATACGAATGAGTTTATCAGTCACATCAGAATCCATACATACTGATCCTCCCGTAATAAAATGGTCGGATCTTATCAAACACACTTTGTTTCTTGTGACAAGTCAGCGAAACAGCGTATACACGTCAAGACACTGAATCAAGTTTGCCACAAGAACTCATAAGTTTGGCAGTATTGCTCTGCCGTCAGCAATCATACACCCATTTTATTTTCATGAGACATGTGCAGGCACCTGTTCATCTACTGTTCTATCACTATGAATTAGTTTATCTATTATCAATAAGGATACTTCTACAACTACTATCAAAGTATGTCCGGACTTCTTATGTTGTCAGTTGCTATATATGAATAAGTGGGTTGCTACTGAAAAGCATTAAGCATGTCACACAGCCCAAACATATAACATTTCAGGACACACCACACAGTTAACAACCACAGTGAAGCGTGTCAAAGCCCAAACATGTAACATTCAACAGGACACTTACACAACACATTCAAATCAAACAGTCAGACAACATACAAGAACGTATACCCCAGCCGGCATTGCTCCCTGCCTATTTTCCTACAACTCACTATGTGTGCGCACACCTTTATTCACAAACTCTTCAACTTATACTCTTTTACCGAAGCTGCTACAGCTCGATTGGCCAAATACCCTTAGATCCTATTTCGGTGAATTTGACATCTGCCTTGCATGTAACAGATTAGCGGTTTAGCAGTTTTAATTTAGTTTGAGTGAAGGAATTCATTTTATAGCAAAATCCGAAATCGTGAAGAACTCATGGAAGTAAGCTTATTCTCGGATTCCTGAATCTTTAGATTTGCTCTTTCTTTTACTGCAAAGTACAACGTTGAGCAGCACTAATGAGTTGTTTCTATTTTTGGCAGGCTTTACCTTTGCGGATGAAGCCCTTTCTGTCTGTGCAAAAGAAATCTTGTTACTGTGCAGAGTGACTTCTCTGAGTAGAGTCGCCTTACTTGTTGCGACTGTGCCAATGTTCGAAGCTGGAGTGCAAAGTTGTTGCTTGAATGGTGCTCGCTGGAGCGTGCGGTAGTGTAAAGTTATACCATTTAAAAGGGCTGAAGAGTGCTCAGTGCAGCGGGTGGGCGGAGGTGCAAAGTGACACTATGGCCATAAAAAGAACACCGCTACAAGTGCGCATTGTGCCAGGAAGGGCCCTCGGACGTGAACCAGTGGACAGTTATCGCTTCTCGGCCTTTTGGCTAAGATCAAGTGTAGTATCTGTTCTTATCAGTTTAATGTCTGATGTGTCCTCTATGCGAGGACTACATATTAAATGGATTTGTATCAATAGGAGTTGAAAAAGGAGCTTGCTCCGTTCACTCCAAGCATCGACCCGGTACTGTAGTGCCCCTGGGAACGGTGCGCTCTCCTCTGCTCTTGTGAAAAAGCAAACAGCGGTGCAGGATGGAAGTTTCAGGGAGCCCAAGATGAAACTTTCTTTTAGTCTGCTGAGAAAAGAGAGTGAATGCGAAGTAGACTTTAACACGGCTCTGGGAGCGAGCCGAGTGCGGGCTAACCAGGAGAATTGCTTGAAAGAAACGCGACACCGAATGAGCGGTCAGAACAAAGCCTCAATACGGTGTTCCTGTGGTGTTTTTATAAAATGCGGTGAAAAAAAAGGTGTGAATGCCCCATAGAAAACTAAAAGGTGGAGCGGAAGTGTTCGGCTGCAAGAAGGTGTGAATGTCCGACTATATTTGGTGAAAAGCAGGTGAAGCAAGGTCTGAATGCCCAACCTTACATCATCAAAAGCGAGATCAGAGGTTTTTGGCTGCAAGAAGGCCATAGTTTGCCAAAAGTGGGTAAGGTGCGAATGACCGACTAAATATCAACAAAAGTGGGGGCGGAGGTCTTCGGATGCAAGTGGGTGTGAATATCCCACCATAGAAGTATGGTGGAGAGGAAGCTGTGAATGGCCGACCATAGTTTGCAAAAAGCGGGTGAGAAAAGGTGCGAATGTCCAACCATACATGATCAAAACAGGGAGCGGAGGTGTTTGGCTGCGACAAGGTGTGAATGTCCACCCATAATTAATGAAAAGCGGGCAACAAGTAGGTTCGAATGCCCAACCATACATCATCAAAAGCAGGAGTGGATGTGTTCGGCTACAAGAAGGTTTGAATGTCCGAGCATAGTTTGTAAAAAGCTGGTAAGAAAAGGTTCGAATGCCTGAACATACATCATCAAAAGCAGGACTGGATGTGTTCGGCTACAAGAAGGTTTGAATGTCCGACCATAGTTGGTAAAAAGTGGGTATGAAAAGGTTCGAATGCCCAAGTTCGGCTGAAAAAAACTGTGTTCGGCTGCAAAAAGGTGTGAATGTTTGACTAAAGTTTGTAAGACAAGGTTCGAATGCCTGACAATGTATGATCAAAAGCGGGAGCGGAGGTGTTCAGCTGCAAGAAGGTCTAAATGTCCATCATTAATTGCTAGAAAACATGAAAGAAAATTTTCGAAAATCAATCTGCACATGATCATAAGTGGGAGAGGAGGTGTTCAGCTGCAAGAAGGTGTGAATGTCCTACCATAATTGCTGAAAAATGTGTTAGAAACGGTAGGAATGCCGGACCATACATCATCAAAAGCTAGAGAGGTGGTGTTCGGCTGCAAGTAGGTGTGAATGTCTGACTAAAGTTCAAATATATTAACAAAAGCGGGAGGAGAGGTCTTCGGATGAGTGGTTGAGAATTTCCAACCATAATCTATAAAATGCGGTGAAAAAAAAGGTGTGATAGAAACCTAAAAGGTGGAGCGGAAGTGTTCGGCTGCAAGAAGGTGTGAATGTCCGTCTATAGTTGGTGAAAAGCAGGAAAAGCAAGGTCTGAATGCCCAATCTTACATCATCAAAAGCGAGATCAGAGGTGTTTGGCTGCAAGAAAACGGGGTAAGGTGTGAATGACCGACTAAATATCAACAAAAGTGGGAGCGGAGGTCTTCGGATGCAAGTGGGTGTGAATATCCCACCATACAAGTATGGTGGAGAGGAAGCTGTGAATGTCCGACCATGGTTTGTAAAACGCGGGTAAGACAAGGTGCGAATGTCCGACAATGTATGATCAAAAGAGGGAGCGGAGGTGTTCGGCTGCAAGGTCTGAATTTCCAACCATAATTTGTAAACACCGTTGAAGAAAAGCCTCGAAAGCCCGACTATACACCATCAAAAGCGGGAGCAGAGGTGTTCAGCTGCAAGAAGGTCTGAATGTCCACCAATAATTACTGAAAAATGGGTAAGAAAAGGTGTGAATGCCCAACTATACATCATCAAATGCAGAAGTGGATGTGTTCGGCCACAAGAAGGTTTGAATGTCCGACCATAGTTTGTAAAAGGCAGGTAAGAAAAGGTTTGAATGCCCGAACATACACAATCAAAAGAGGGAGCGGAGGTGTTTCGCTGCAAGAAGGTGTGAATGTCCGAGCATAGTTGGTAAAAAGCGGGGTAAGAAAAGGTTAAAATACCCGACTCTACACAATCAATAGCGGGAGCGGAGTTGTTCGGCTAAAAGAAGGTGTGAAAGTCCGACCATGGTTTGTAAAAAGCGGGTAAGAAAAGGTTCGAATGCAAAAATATACACCATCAAAAGCGCAAGCCGAGGTGTTCGGCTGCAAGTAGGTCTGAATGTCCACCCATAATTAATGAAAAGCGGGCAACAAGTAGGTTCGAATGCCCAACCATACATCAACAAAAGCAGGAGTGGATGTGTTTGGCTACAAGAAGGTTTGAATGTCCGAGCATAGTTTGTAGAAAGCGGGTAAGAAAAGGTGCGAATGCCCGACAATGTATGATCAAAAGAGGGAGTGGAGGTTTTCGGCTACAAGAAGGTTTGAATGTCCAACCATAGTTTGTAAAAAGCGGGTAAGAAAAGGTGCGAATGCCCAAAAATACACCATCAAAAGAGGGAGCGGAGGTGTTCCGCTGTAAGATGGTGCGAATGTCCGACCATAGTTGGTAAAAAGCGGGTAAGAAAAGGTTCGAATGCCCGAATATATACCATCAAAAGCGGAAACGGAGGTGTTCGGCTGCAAGAAGGTGTGAACGTCCGACCAAAGTTTGTAAAAAGCAGTTAAGAAAAGGTTCGAATATCCAACCAAACATAATCAAAAGTGGGAGCAGAGCTGTTAGACTGCAAATAGGTGTGAATGTCCACCCATAATTCCTGAAAAATGGGTAAGAAAAGGTGCGAATGCCCAACCATACATCATCAAAAGAAGAAGTGGAGGTGTTCCGCTGTAAGACGGTGTGAAAGTCCGACCATAATTGGTAAAAAGCGGGTAAGAAAAGGTTAAAATACCCGACTGTACACAATCAATAGCGGGAGCGGAGTTGTTCGGCTACAAAAAGGTGTGAAAGTCCGACCATGGTTTGTAAAACGCGGGTAAGACAAGGTGCGAATGCCCGACAATGTATGATCAAAAGAGGGGAGCGGAGGTGTTCGGCTGCAAGGTCTGAATTTCCAACCATAATTTGTAAACACCGTTGAAGAAAAGCCTCAAAAGCCCGACTATACACCATCAAAAGCGGGAGCAGAGGGGTTCAGCTGCAAGAAGGTCTGAATGTCCACCAATAATTACTGAAAAATGGGTAAGAAAAGGTGTGAATGCCCAACTATACATCATCAAAAGCAGAAGTGGATGTGTTCGGCCACAAGAAGGTTTGAATGTCCGACCATAGTTTGTAAAAAGCGGGTAAGAAAAGGTTCGAATGCCCAAACATACACCATCAAAAGAGGGGAGCGGAGGTGTTCCGCCATAAGAAGGTGTGAATGTCCGACCGTAGTTGGTAAAAAGTGGGTAAGAAAAGGTTAAAATACCCGACTGTACACAATCAATAGCGGGAGCGAATGTGTTCGGCTACAAGAAGGTGTCAAAGTCCGACCATGTTTTTCTAAAAAGCGGGTAAGAAAAGGTGCGAATGCCCGACAATGTATGATCAAAAGAGGGGAGCGGAGGTTTTCGGCTAAAAGAAGGTCTGAATGTGCAACCATAATTTGTAAAAACCGGGGAAGAAAAGGCTTGAAAGCCCGACTATACACCATCAAAAGCGGGAGCAGAGGGGTTCAGCTGCAAGAAGGTCTGAATGTCCATCAATAATTGCTAGAAAACATGAAAGAAAATTTTCGAATATCAAACCGCACATGATCATAAGTGGTAGCGGAGGTGTTTAGCTGCAAGAAGGTGTGAATGTCCACCCATAATTCCTCAAAAATGGGTAAAAAAAAAGGTGCGAATGCCCAACCATACATCATCAAAAGCAGGTGTGAATGTCAGATCATAATTTGCAAAAACCTGATGAGAAATGGTGAGAATGCCCGACTATACACCATCAAATGCGGGAGCGGAGGTGTTCGGCTGTGAGTAGGTGTGAATGTCCGACCATACTTGCTGAAAAATATGACAAAGCAGTTTTCACTTGGTTTGAGTGAAGGATTTCATTTTATATCAAAATCCGAAATTGTGTAGAACTCGTGGAAATAAGTTTATTCTCGGATTCCTAAAGGTTTAGTGTTGTTCTTTGGTAAACTGCAAAGTAATACTTTTTATTTTGTTGAAACCGATTCAGACATGGATAAATATCAAGGACAAAGCAGTTTTAACTTGGTTTGAGTGAAGGAATTCATTTTATATCAAAATCAAAATCTTACCCGCTTTTTACAAACCATGGTCGGACTTTCACACCTTCTTGTAGCCGAACAACTCCGCTCCCGCTATTGATTGTGTAGAGTTGGGTATTTTAGTCTTTTCTTACCCGCTTTTTACCAACTATGGTCGGACATTCACACCTTCTTACAGCGGAACACCTCCGCTCCCTCTTTTGATGATGTATGTTCTGGCATTCGAACCTTTTCTTACCCACTTTTTACAAACTATGCTCGGACATTCACACCTTCTTGCAGTGAAACACCTCCGCTCCCACTTTTGATTATGTTTGGTTGGATATTCGAACCTTTTCTTAACTGCTTTTTACAAACTTTGGTCGGACGTTCACACCTTCTTGCAGCCGAACACCTCCGCTTCCGCTTTTGATGGTATATATTCGGGCATTCGAACCTTTTCTTACCCACTTTTTACCAACTATGGTCGGACATTCACACCGTCTTTCAAGTGTAACACCTCCGCTCCCTCTTTTGATGGTGTATGTTCGGGCATTCGCACCTTTTCTTACCCGCTTTTTACAAACTATGGTCGTACATTCAAACCTTCTTGTAGCCGAAAACCTCCACTCCCTCTTTTGATCATACTTTGTCGGGCATTCGCACCTTTTCTTACCCGCTTTTTACAAACTATGCTCGGACATTCAAACCTTCTTGTAGCCAAACACATCCACTCCTGCTTTTGTTGATGTATGGTTGGGCATTCGAACCTACTTGTTGCCCGCTTTTCATTAATTATGGGTGGACATTCACACCTTGTCACAGCCAAACACCTCCGCTCCCTGTTTTGATCATGTATGGTTGGACATTCGCACCTTTTCTCACCCGCTTTTTGCAAACTATGGTCGGCCATTCACAGCTTCCTCTCCACCATACTTGTATGGTGGGATATTCACACCCACTTGCATCCGAAGATCTCCGCCCCCACTTTTGTTGATATTTAGTCGGTCATTCACACCTTACCCGTTTTCTTGCCGCCAAACACCTCTGATCTCGCTTTTGATGATGTAAGATTGGGCATTCAGACCTTGCTTTTCCTGCTTTTCACCAACTATAGATGGACATTCACACCTTCTTGCAGCCGAACACTTCCGCTCCACCTTTTAGGTTTCTATCACACCTTTTTTTTCACCGCATTTTATAGATTATGGTTGGAAATTCTCAACCACTCATCCGAAGACCTCTCCTCCCGCTTTTGTTAATATATTTGAACTTTAGTCAGACATTCACACCTACTTGTAGCCGAACACCACCTCTCTAGCTTTTGATGAGGTATGGTCCGGGATTCTTACCGTTTCTAACACATTTTTCAGCAATTATGGTAGGATATTCACATCTTCTTGCAGCTGAACACTTCCTCTCCCTCTTATGATCATGTGCGGATTGATTTTCGAAAATTTTCTTTCATGTTTTCTAGCAATTAATTATGGACATTTAGACCTTCTTGCAGCTGAACACCTCCGCTCCCGCTTTTGATCATACATTGTCAGGCATTCGCACCTTGTCTTACCCGCTTTTTACAAACTTTAGTCGAACATTCACACCTTTTTGCAGCCGAACACAGTTTTTTGCAGCCGAATTTGGGCATTCGCACCTTTTCATACCCACTTTTTACCAACTATGGTCGGACATTCACACCGTCTTACAGCGGAACACCTCCGCTCCCTCTTTTGATGGTGTATGTTCGGGCATTCGAACCTTTTCTTACCCGCTTTTTACAAACTATGCTCGGACATTCAAACCTTCTTGTAGCCGAACACATCCACTCCTGCTTTTGATGATGTATGGTATGGCATTCGAACCTACTTGTTGCCCGCTTTTCATTAATTATGGGTGGACATTCACACCTTGTCGCAGCCAAACACCCTGTTTCGATCATGTATGGTTGGACATTCGCACCTTTTCTCACCCGCTTTTTGCAAACTATGGTCGGCCATTCACAGCTTCCTCTCCACCATACTTCTATGGTGGGATATTCACACCCACTTGCATCCGAAGACCTCCGCCCCCACTTTTGTTGATATTTAGTCGGTCATTCGCACCTTACCCGCTTTTGGCAAACTATGGCCTTCTTGCAGCCAAAAACCTCTGATCTCGCTTTTGATGATGTAAGGTTGGGCATTCAGACCTTGCTTCACCTGCTTTTCACCAAATATAGTCGGACATTCACACCTTCTTGCAGCCAAACACTTCCGCTCCACCTTTTAGTTTTCTATGGGGCATTCACACCTTTATTTTCACCGCATTTTATAAAAACACCACAGGAACACCGTATTGAGGCTTTGTTCTGACCGCTCATTCGGTGTCGCGTTTCTTTCAAGCATTTCTCCTGGTTAGCCCGCACTCGGCTCGCTCCCAGAGCCGTGTTAAAGTCTACTTCGCATTCACTCTCTTTTCTCAGCAGACTAAAAGAAACTTCCATCCTGCACCGCTGTTAGCTTTTTCACAAGAGCAGAGGAGAGCGCACCGTTCCCAGCGGCACTGCAGTACCGGGTCGATGCTTGGAGTGAACGGAGCAAGCTCCTTTTTCAACTCCTATTGATAAAAATCCATTTAATATGTAGTCCTTGCATAGACATATCACATATTAAACTGATAAGTACAGATGGATTATGTGCAATTAGTAAAGAGAGTAGAGGACGATCTCTCTCGTTGGAAGTCCTTACCTATATCACTTATGGGGAGAGTTACAACCATTAAAATGATGATACTACCAAAAGTTAACTATTTGTTCTCAATGATCCCCATAAAACTATCTGCTACTTGGTTTAAGTCACTAGATTCATGCATCTCCAAATTTCTGTGGAAAAACAAACCACCACGTATTAGTTTAAAAACCCTACAGAAGACCAAGGACAGTGGTGGATTAGATTTACCTCATTTTCAGCACTATTCCTTAGCCAATAGGTTACAATATATATCAAAATGGTTTAAACCTTGTTGTTGTCACAGTTCCCAGAGACGTTGTAATCGTTGAGGATTCTATATTCACCCCCTCATTAGAGGCACGTGTTGCAGATTGATGACACTGAATCTTCTTCTCTGTTCATTGCTGGCATCATTCCCAGCATCGTAAGTGTTCGTGGCATTGTTAGCCTCTTCTTCTGGATCTTGATATCGAGCATCCTTTTGTATTTCTGGTTTGTAAGTCCTCTCTCTTCGTTCACCGGAGTCTTCGTCTCTTTGTCCTTGAGTTTGGTGATTTTTTCTTCTTTTGATGCCTTGACACAGTGTGACAGGTGATACCACATGGGAGATCCTTTAACTTGGACTGCTGTCCCTGTGCTGCGAAATGGCTGTGCTGCTCAAATGGTCTCTCCTTCATCATATACACAGTTATTTATACATCACCTTCCACCATGAAGCGTTGTCCCTTTTTGTTTCTCTCTTTGTTCTTAAAATGCTGTTATAAATGTCTAAACCAATCCATTAAACTATATCATTTTGGCAGTAAAGCGATCTACAATGTGCTTGGTCGCAAAGCTGCTCATCTGTGGTAAACAGCTCTTCAGAAAGGCATTCTTCAATTGATTTCACTCATTTTATGTAATAATTTTTTGATTTCCTACAAAACTACACTTCTTCTCCCATCTGTCTGAGTATTTAATATTGTCTGGGTCCCGTTAAAACATGTATTTTTCCCATCTAATTCCTTGTTTGCTTTAAAACAAGTATTCCCCATTTTCTATCCCTTCAGTAGCCAACCAGTTTGTATGGAGTACACTGGAGCAACTTGACTGATCAGTAAAACACTGCTTTTGTTGTCACCGCAAGGCTTCCCCCGTCGGTTGTTTCACTGAGACACTACTGAGTAACTACAACTCAACACAGTTTATACACATAACATTCATATACATACTAACAAACAAACAAACAATAATTTATCGCAATTTTCTCATCTCTGTTTGAACGTACACCCAGGTAAATATTCCTGTAGTCTTCTCATACCGACTATGGACCCATTCATTGTTTAACTTCACTGTTTTGCTAATCCTAATTGGATATTACACATTGACATTGAACTTTACTGGATAAGCAGGTCTTCATTGCATTCAGCAGCCTATATGTGAGCATTTATGTGTAAGCTGTTCTTCTTTGCATTTATCAGCAGCAAGCAATTCTTCACTGCACATGCATATGTAAATAGTAAAACAATTCCAATGTGTTAGCGAAACCTTCTATATCACAGTGGTTTCTAAGGTCTATTTTAAGTTCTTTGCCATCAGTGAGATGACATTGTTTACAAAGTGTGTCAAATTATCACTGAAGATCTTTTCAGGAATTTCAAATCTAGAAATGAGTTATTTTACGCGTGATTTTGCTACTGAGAGTGCATCTGCTTGTGCACATGGAAATATTTCAGACCATTTGGTAAAAACCTCTGTTGTCACTGAGCAGAATCGTTTCCCTTAACATTAATTTAGTTCAATGAAATCTACAAAATAATGAAATAATGAAATCCAAACAAATATGTTGAAAAAGATACACTGGCTTAGGGAATTATCTTCGTTTTGGTCTTAGATTGCCCTGTGGAATGTATTTTGCACATATTTGACCTGCTAGACAAAACTTTATTCATTTATTTATTCTAAAAAAAATTTTTTAATAATTAGTAAAACCATATGCTGTAAAAACCTGGTTCATTATTGCTTCCATCCCTCCTGTTGAGACATGACATGGTCCGTGGCTCAATACTGCAGCATATTTAAACAAATTCTTTGGCAGTATGGTTTTCCTTCCGGTCATTCATACGAGTCTATTGTAGATGGCAATTGAATAACATCTAATAATGCTAAAATATTTGTAGTTTATACATTTAGCTGTGGATGTCAACATACCTGTTTTTCCAATGCTGTGTTAACACATGTACAGTTGAGAAGGCATACTGACTGTCAGTGTAAACGTTAACAACCTTTTTGTTATTTAATTTACAAGCTTCAGTTAAAGCTACCAATTCGACTGCTTGAACAGAGTAATTTTTTGGTAGTGGTTGTTTTAAGAAAACTTCAGTTTCTGTTACTACTGCAAATCCTGTAGCATTTGTGCCATCAGGGTTTTTTTCCTTGATCTGTTGAATAAATATAGTTATTTCTGCATTTTTATAATGTATATCAGTTAAGTCTGGCCTGGGTAAAACACTGATGGTTATTTCTGACATGCAATCATGAGGCTTTCCATCTGTGGGGTAGGTAGCAGTGTGGATGGATTAAGTGTAGCACATCTCTCGACAACAAGGTGTGGCTGTGAAAGAAGAACTGTTATGTAGGAGAGATGTCTGGTAAAGATATTTTGTTAAGTAACCATATCACAGCCACTGCATGAGGTACCTTAAGTGTTAATGGGTGAAATAACACCATTATTGTTGATGCCTGCACTGCCAATGGCTTCTGGCCATTGATTCAAAAGTACGATCTCGTCCCTTTTTCCCCTTTCAGTGGACACTGGCCCCTAATTACCGCAATTCAGCAGGGGGTCTTTCATTAGGAGTACTGGACTCCCCCGTGCACGGTTTCAGCTCCGACCCTGGACAGCGGAAAAAACGTTGAGATCTGGTTTGAGGACCCAATTGTTGAGAAAAGTCTCTCAATGAGACTCAGAGTTGCTGGAGTCAGTTAATGCAAAGGTTTAATCTTGCAGCAAGTTCAAGAATGTGTGTGTGTATGGGTGTATGTGTGCGAACGTGTGTGAGTTTGTGTGTGTGAGAGTTTAAAGAACCTGTAATCCACAGGCAGGCCTTAACTAGTATGGCACGGGTCCAGCCTGTCTCATCTTTTTTGGAAGGTCCAGCGCTCGGCCGTAACCCTTCTGTCTGTTTGGACTCTCACATACATTCGGTTAATCATAGAAAAACGAGAACAAAACTTTTTAGCCCCTTAAATTCGTAAAACAGACATGGTGCAGTTATTTCCATTCTAGAAAATAAGAGTAATCACCACCATTCCTATAAATTCTGGATATTCTAACAATCTGAATCTTTTTTAAATGTTCGATGAAGCCCTTTGCTGTTCTGTTTAGAGACTCAGCTGATCATAAACCAAGTTTTGCTCTTGAACCAAGCTTCTAAACTCTTCACCTTTTTCATTTCTCAGTTAGTATTCACTTTAAAACTGATTAAAAGAAAAATTAAATGAATGCCTATCAACAAATGTGGGATCTAAACTCTAGTGCTTCCTCTAAAATAATTTCCTTTCTCAATTCAGAAATGTGTGTGTGTAAGTCACAACACCCGTGACACCAAAACGGCTTTCTTTTTTCTCTTTTCTCTACACTCTGCACTGTGAGCACACAAAACAAATCAGAAAGGCTTTTTTCTCTCTTTTCTACATTATGGACTGTGGGGACACAAAACCGCTCTCTCTTTTTTTTTTTTTTGATTGTGTGCCAGGGCGTTGTCTCACGTATTAGATTATGCTTAAGATACGAATGAGTTTATCAGTCACATCAGAATCCATACATACTGATCCTCCCGTAATAAAATGGTCGGATCTTATCAAACATACTTTGTTTCTTGTGACAAGTCAGCGAAACAGCGTATACACGTCAAGACACTGAATCAAGTTTGCCACAAGAACTCATAAGTTTGGCAGTATTGCTCTGCCGTCAGCAATCATACACCCATTTTATTTTCATGAGACATGTGCAGGCACCTGTTCATCTACTGTTCTATCACTATGAATTAGTTTATCTATTATCAATAAGGATACTTCTACAACTACTATCAAAGTATGTCCGGACTTCTTATGTTGTCAGTTGCTATATATGAATAAGTGGGTTGCTACTGAAAAGCATTAAGCATGTCACACAGCCCAAACATATAACATTTCAGGACACACCACACAGTTAACAACCACAGTGAAGCGTGTCAAAGCCCAAACATGTAACATTCAACAGGACACTTACACAACACATTCAAATCAAACAGTCAGACAACATACAAGAACCTATACCCCAGCCGGCATTGCTCCCTGCCTATTTTCCTACAACTCACTATGTGTGCGCACACCTTTATTCACAAACTCTTCAACTTATACTCTTTTACCGAAGCTGCTACAGCTCGATTGGCCAAATACCCTTAGATCCTATTTCGGTGAATTTGACATCTGCCTTGCATGTAACAGATTAGCGGTTTAGCAGTTTTAATTTAGTTTGAGTGAAGGAATTCATTTTATAGCAAAATCCGAAATCGTGAAGAACTCATGGAAGTAAGCTTATTCTCGGATTCCTGAATCTTTAGATTTGCTCTTTCTTTTACTGCAAAGTACAACGTTGAGCAGCACTAATGAGTTGTTTCTATTTTTGGCAGGCTTTACCTTTGCGGATGAAGCCCTTTCTGTCTGTGCAAAAGAAATCTTGTTACTGTGCAGAGTGACTTCTCTGAGTAGAGTCGCCTTACTTGTTGCGACTGTGCCAATGTTCGAAGCTGGAGTGCAAAGTTGTTGCTTGAATGGTGCTCGCTGGAGCGTGCGGTAGTGTAAAGTTATACCATTTAAAAGGGCTGAAGAGTGCTCAGTGCAGCGGGTGGGCCGAGGTGCAAAGTGAAACTATGGCCATAAAAAGAACACCGCTACAAGTGCGCATTGTGCCAGGAAGGGCCCTCAGACGTGAACCAGTGGACAGTTATCGCTTCTCTGCCTTTTGGCTAAGATCAAGTGTAGTATCTGTTCTTATTAGTTTAATGTCTGATGTGTCCTCTATGCGAGGACTACATATTAAATGGATTTGTATCAATAGGAGTTGTAAAAGGAGCTTGCTCCGTTCACTCCAAGCATCGACCCGGTACTGTAGTGCCCCTGGGAACGGTGCGCTCTCCTCTGCTCTTGTGAAAAAGCAAACAGCGGTGCAGGATGGAAGTTTCAGGGAGCCCAAGATGAAACTTTCTTTTAGTCTGCTGAGAAAAGAGAGTGAATGCGAAGTAGACTTTAACACGGTTCTGGGAGCGAGCCGAGTGCGGGCTAACCAGGAGAATTGCTTGAAAGAAACGCGACACCGAATGAGCGGTCAGAACAAAGCCTCAATACGGTGTTCCTGTGGTGTTTTTATAAAATGCGGTGAAAAAAAAGGGGTGAATGCCCCATAGAAAACTAAAAGGTGGAGCGGAAGTGTTCGGCTGCAAGAAGGTGTGAATGTCCGACTATATTTGGTGAAAAGCAGGTGAAGCAAGGTATGAATGCCCAACCTTACATCATCAAAAGCGAGATCAGAGGTTTTTGGCTGCAAGAAGGCCATAGTTTGCCAAAAGTGGGTAAGGTGCGAATGACCGACTAAATATCAACAAAAGTGGGGGCGGAGGTCCCACCATACAAGTATGGTGGAGAGGAAGCTGTGAATGTCCGACCATGGTTTGTAAAACGCGGGTAAGACAAGGTGCGAATGTCCGACAATGTATGATCAAAAGAGGGAGCGGAGGTGTTCGGCTGCAAGGTCTGAATTTCCAACCATAATTTGTAAACACCGTTGAAGAAAAGCCTCGAAAGCCCGACTATACACCATCAAAAGCGGGAGCAGAGGTGTTCAGCTGCAAGAAGGTCTGAATGTCCACCAATAATTACTGAAAAATGGGTAAGAAAAGGTGTGAATGCCCAACTATACATCATCAAAAGCAGAAGTGGAAGTGTTCGGCCACAAGAAGGTTTGAATGTCCATCTATAGTTGGTGAAAAGCAGGAAAAGCAAGGTCTGAATGCCCAATCTTACATCATCAAAAGCGAGATCAGAGGTGTTTGGCGGCAAGAAAACGGGTAAGGTGTGAATGACCGACTAAATATCAACAAAAGTGGGGGCGGAGATCTTCGGATGCAAGTGGGTGTGAATATCCCACCATAGAAGTATGGTGGAGAGGAAGCTGTGAATGGCCGACCATAGTTTGCAAAAAGCGGGTGAGAAAAGGTGCGAATGTCCAACCATACATGATCAAAACAGGGAGCGGAGGTGTTTGGCTGCGACAAGGTGTGAATGTCCACCCATAATTAATGAAAAGCGGGCAACAAGTAGGTTCGAATGCCCAACCATACATCATCAAAAGCAGGAGTGGATGTGTTCGGCTACAAGAAGGTTTGAATGTCCGAGCATAGTTTGTAAAAAGCGGGTAAGAAAAGGTTCGAATGCCTGAACATACATCATCAAAAGCAGGACTGGATGTGTTCGGCTACAAGAAGGTTTGAATGTCCGACCATAGTTGGTAAAAAGTGGGTATGAAAAGGTTCGAATGCCCAAAATCGGCTGAAAAAAACTGTGTTCGGCTGCAAAAAGGTGTGAATGTTTGACTAAAGTTTGTAAGACAAGGTTCGAATGCCTGACAATGTATGATCAAAAGCGGGAGCGGAGGTGTTCAGCTGCAAGAAGGTCTAAATGTCCATCATTAATTGCTAGAAAACATGAAAGAAAATTTTCGAAAATCAATCTGCATATGATCATAAGTGGGAGAGGAGGTGTTCAGCTGCAAGAAGGTGTGAATGTCCTACCATAATTGCTGAAAAATGTGTTAGAAACGGTAGGAATGCCGGACCATACATCATCAAAAGCTAGAGAGGTGGTGTTCGGCTGCAAGTAGGTGTGAATGTCTGACTAAAGTTCAAATATATTAACAAAAGCGGGAGGAGAGGTCTTCGGATGAGTGGTTGAGAATTTCCAACCATAATCTATAAAATGCGGTGAAAAAAAAGGTGTGATAGAAACCTAAAAGGTGGAGCGGAAGTGTTCGGCTGCAAGAAGGTGTGAATGTCCGTCTATAGTTGGTGAAAAGCAGGAAAAGCAAGGTCTGAATGCCCAATCTTACATCATCAAAAGCGAGATCAGAGGTGTTTGGCTGCAAGAAAACGGGTAAGGTGTGAATGACCGACTAAATATCAACAAAAGTGGGGGCGGAGGTCTTCGGATGCAAGTGGGTGTGAATATCCCACCATACAAGTATGGTGGAGAGGAAGCTGTGAATGTCCGACCATGGTTTGTAAAACGCGGGTAAGACAAGGTGCGAATGTCCGACAATGTATGATCAAAAGAAGGAGCGGAGGTGTTCGGCTGCAAGAAGGTGTGAATGTCCGAGCATAGTTTGTAAAAAGTGGGTAAGAAAAGGTTCGAATGCCCGAACATACACCATCAAAAGAGGGAGCGGAGGTGTTCCGCTGTAAGAAGGTGTGAATGTCCAACCATAGTTGGTAAAAAGCGGGTAAGAAAAGGTTAAAATACCCGACTCTACACAATCAATAGCGGGAGCGGAGTTGTTCGGCTAAAAGAAGGTGTGAAAGTCCGACCATGGTTTGTAAAAAGCGGGTAAGAAAAGGTTCGAATGCAAAAATATACACCATCAAAAGCGGAAGCCGAGGTGTTCGGCTGCAAGTAGGTCTGAATGTCCACCCATAGTTAATGAAAAGCGGGCAACAAGTAGGTTCGAATGCCCAACCATACATCAACAAAAGCAGGAGTGGATGTGTTTGGCTAAAAGAAGGTTTGAATGTCCGAGCATTGTTTGTAGAAAGCGGGTAAGAAAAGGTGCGAATGCCCGACAATGTATGATCAAAAGAGGGAGTGGAGGTTTTCGGCTACAAGAAGGTTTGAATGTCCAACCATAGTTTGTAAAAAGCGGGTAAGAAAAGGTGCGAATGCCCGAAAATACACCATCAAAAGAGGGAGCGGAGGTGTTCCGCTGTAAGATGGTGCGAATGTCCGACCATAGTTGGTAAAAAGCGGGTAAGAAAAGGTTCGAATGCCCGAATATATACCATCAAAAGCGGAAACGGAGGTGTTCGGCTGCAAGAAGGTGTGAACGTCCGACCAAAGTTTGTAAAAAGCAGTTAAGAAAAGGTTCGAATATCCAACCAAACATAATCAAAAGTGGGAGCAGAGCTGTTCGACTGCAAATAGGTGTGAATGTCCACCCATAATTCCTGAAAAATGGGTAAGAAAAGGTGCGAATGCCCAACCATACATCATCAAAAGAAGAAGTGGATGTGTTCTGCTACAAGAAGGTTTGAATGTCCGAC
Source organism: Leuresthes tenuis (assembly GCF_036924035.1). NCBI lineage: Eukaryota > Metazoa > Chordata > Actinopteri > Atheriniformes > Atherinopsidae > Leuresthes > Leuresthes tenuis. Next base: position 12,610,233 of record NW_027325377.1, read on the forward strand.
CATAGTTTGTAAAAAGTGGGTAAGAAAAAGTTCGAATGCCCGAACATACACCATCAAAAGAGGGAGCGGAGGTGTTCCGCTGTAAGACGGTGTGAAAGTCCGACCATAATTGGTAAAAAGCGGGTAAGAAAAGGTTAAAATACCCGACTGTACACAATCAATAGCGGGAGCGGAGTTGTTCGGCTACAAGAAGGTGTGAAAGTCCGACCATGGTTTGTAAAACGCGGGTAAGACAAGGTGCGAATGCCCGACAATGTATGATCAAAAGAGGGAGCGGAGGTGTTCAGCTGCAAGAAGGTCTAAATGTCCATCATTAATTGCTAGAAAACATGAAAGAAAATTTTCGAAAATCAATCTGCATATGATCATAAGTGGGAGAGGAGGTGTTCAGCTGCAAGAAGGTGTGAATGTCCTACCATAATTGCTGAAAAATGTGTTAGAAACGGTAGGAATGCCGGACCATACATCATCAAAAGCTAGAGAGGTGGTGTTCGGCTGCAAGTAGGTGTGAATGTCTGACTAAAGTTCAAATATATTAACAAAAGCGGGAGGAGAGGTCTTCGGATGAGTGGTTGAGAATTTCCAACCATAATCTATAAAATGCGGTGAAAAAAAAGGTGTGATAGAAACCTAAAAGGTGGAGCGGAAGTGTTCGGCTGCAAGAAGGTGTGAATGTCCGTCTATAGTTGGTGAAAAGCAGGAAAAGCAAGGTCTGAATGCCCAATCTTACATCATCAAAAGCGAGATCAGAGGTGTTTGGCTGCAAGAAAACGGGTAAGGTGTGAATGACCGACTAAATATCAACAAAAGTGGGGGCGGAGGTCTTCGGATGCAAGTGGGTGTGAATATCCCACCATACAAGTATGGTGGAGAGGAAGCTGTGAATGTCCGACCATGGTTTGTAAAACGCGGGTAAGACAAGGTGCGAATGTCCGACAATGTATGATCAAAAGAGGGAGCGGAGGTGTTCGGCTGCAAGGTCTGAATTTCCAACCATAATTTGTAAACACCGTTGAAGAAAAGCCTCGAAAGCCCGACTATACACCATCAAAAGCGGGAGCAGAGGTGTTCAGCTGCAAGAAGGTCTGAATGTCCACCAATAATTACTGAAAAGAAGAAGAGGTAAGAAAAGGTTTGAATGCCCGAACATACACAATCAAAAGAGGAAGCGGAGGTGTTTCGCTGCAAGAAGGTGTGAATTTCCGAGCATAGTTTGTAAAAAGTGGGTAGGAAAAGGTTCGAATGCCCGAACATACACCATCAAAAGAGGGAGCGCAGGTGTTCCGCTGTAAGACGGTGTGAAAGTCCGACCATAATTGGTAAAAAGCGGGTAAGAAAAGGTTAAAATACCCGACTGTACACAATCAATAGCGGGAGCGGAGTTGTTCGGCTACAAGAAGGTGTGAAAGTCCGACCATGGTTTGTAAAACGAGGGTAAGACAAGGTGCGAATGCCCGACAATGTATGATCAAAAGAGGGAGCGGAGGTGTTCGGCTGCAAGGTCTGAATTTCCAACCATAATTTGTAAACACCGTTGAAGAAAAGCCTCGAAAGCCCGACTATACACCATCAAAAGCGGGAGCAGAGGGGTTCAGCTGCAAGAAGGTCTGAATGTCCACCAATAATTACTGAAAAATGGGTAAGAAAAGGTGTGAATGCCCAACTATACATCATCAAAAGCAGAAGTGGATGTGTTCGGCCACAAGAAGGTTTGAATGTCCGACCATAGTTTGTAAAAAGCGGGTAAGAAAAGGTTCGAATGCCCGAACATACACAATCAAAAGAGGGAGCGGAGGTGTTTCGCTGCAAGAAGGTGTGAATGTCCGAGCATAGTTTGTAAAAAGTGGGTAAGAAAAGGTTCGAATGCCAAAATATACACCATCAAAAACGGAAGCCGAGGTGTTCGGCTGCAAGTAGGTGTGAATGTCAGATCATAATTTGCAAAAAGCTGATGAGAAAGGTGTGAATGACCGACAATAATTACTGAAAAATGTGTTAGAAAAGGTAAGAATGCCGGACTATTCATCATCAAAAGCAGAGAAGAGGTGTTCGGATGCAAGAAGCTGTGAATGTCCAGATATAATTACTCAAAAACGGGTAAGAAAAGGTAGTATTGCCAGACCATAAATGATCAAAACAGGGAGCGGAGGTGTTCCGCTGTAAGAAGGTGTGAATGTCCGACCATAATTGGTAAAAAGCGGGTAATAAAAGGTTAAAATACCTGACTGTACACAATCAATAGCGGGAGCGGAGTTGTTTGGCTACTAAAAGGTGTGAAAGTCCGACCATACATCCTCAAAAGCAGAACTGGATGTGTTCGGCTACAAGAGGGTTTGAATGTCCGACCATAGTTTGTAAAAACCGGGGAAGAAAAGGCTCGGAAGCCCGACTATACACCATCAAAAGCGGGAGCGGAGGTGTTCAGCTGCAAGAAGGTCTGAATGTCCATCAATAATTGCTAGAAAACATGAAAAAAAATGTGAAGGAATTCATTTTATATCAAAATCCGAAATTGTGTAGAACTCGTGGAAATAAATTTATTCTCGGATTCCTAAAGGTTTAGTGTTGTTCTTTGGTATACTGCAAAGTAATACTTTCTATTTTGTTGAAACCGATTAAGTTAAAACTGCTTTGTCCTTCATGTTTATCCATGTCATAATAGCTTTAAACAAAAAAGAACGTTGTACTTTGCAGGATAGGAAAGAACAACACTAAACCTTTAGGAATCCGAGAATAATCTTCTTTTCACGAGTTCTACACAATTTCGGATTTTGATATAAAATGAATTCCTTCACTCAAACCAAGTTAAAACTGCTTTGTCCTTCATATTTATCCATGTCTGAATGGGTTTCAACAAAATAGAAAGTATTACTTTGCAGTATGCCAAAGAACAACACTAAACCTTTAGGAATCCGAGAATAAGCTTCTTTTCACCAGTTCTACACAATTTTGGATTTTGATATAAAATGAATTCCTTCACTCAAACCAAGTTAAAACTGCTTTGTCCTTCATATTTATCCATGTCTGAATAGGTTTCAACAAAAAAGAAAGTATTAATTTGCAGTATACCAAAGAACAACACTAAACCTTTAGGAATCCGAGAATAAGCTTCTTATCACCAGTTCTACACAATTTCGGATTTTGATATAAATGAATTCCTTCACTCAAACCAAGTTAAAACTGCTTTGTCCTTAATATTTATCCATGTCTGAATAGGTTTCAACAAAAAAGAAAGTATTACTTTGCAGTATACCAAAGAACAACACTAAACCTTTAGGAATCCGAGAATAAGCTTCTTATCACCAGTTCTACACAATTTCGGATTTTGATATAAAATTAATTCCTTCACTCAAACCAAGTTAAAACTGCTTTGTCCTTCATATTTATCCATGTCTGAATGGGTTTCAACAAAATAGAAAGTATTACTTTGCAGTATACCAAAGAAATACACTAAACCTTTAGGAATCCGAGAATAAGCTTATTTTCACCAGTTCTACACAATTTTGGATTTTGATATAAAATGAATTCCTTCACTCAAACCAAGTTAAAACTGCTTTTTCCTTCATATTTATCCACGTCTGGATCGGTTTCAACAAAATAGAAAGTATTACTTTGCAGTATACCAAAGAACAACACTAAACCTTTAGGAATCTGAGAATAAACTTATTTCCACGAGTTCTACACAATTTCGGATTTTGATATAAAATGAATTCCTTCACTCAAACCAAGTGAAAACTGCTTTGTCATATTTTTCAGCAAGTATGGTCGGACATTCACACCTACTCACAGCCGAACACCTCCGCTCCCGCATTTGATGGTGTATAGTCGGGCATTCTCACCATTTCTCATCAGGTTTTTGCAAATTATGATGACATTCACATCTGCTTTTGATGTTGTAGGGTTGGGCATTCGCACCTTTTTTTACCCATTTTTCAGGAATTATGGGTGGACATTCACACCATCTTACAGCTGAACACCTCCTCTCCCGCATATGATCATGTGCGGTTTGATATTCGAAAAATTTTCTTTCATGTTTTCTAGCAATTATTGATGGACATTGAGACCTTCTTGCAGCTGAACACCTCTGCTCCCGCTTTTGATGGTGTATAGTTGGGCTTTCGAGCCTTTTCTTCCCCGGTTTTTACAAATTATGGTTGGACATTCAGACCTTCTTGCAGCCGAAAACCTCCGCTCCCTCTTTTGATCATACATTGTCGGGCATTCGCACCTTTTCTTAACCACTTTTTACAAAACATGGTTGGACTTTCACACTTTCTTGTAGCCGAACACCTCCGCTCCCTCTTTTGATGGTGTAGGTTCGGGCATTCGAACCTTTTCTTACCCGCTTTTTACAAACTATGCTCGGACATTCAAACCTTCTTGTAGCCGAACACATCCAGTCCTGCTTTTGATGATGTATGGTTGGGCATTCGCACCTTTTTTTTTACCCATTTTTGAGGAATTATGGGTGGACATTCACACCTTCTTGCAGCTGAACACCTCCTCTCCCACTTATGATCATGTGCGGTTGGATATTCGAACATTTTTTTTCATGTTTTCTAGCAATTATTGATGGACATTCAGACCTTCTTGCAGCTGAACACCTCCGCTCCCGCTTTTGATGGTGTATAGTCGGGCTTCCGAGCCTTTTCTTCCCCGGTTTTTACAAATTATGGTTGGACATTTAGACCTTCTTGCAGCCGAAAACCTCCGTTCCCTCTTTTGATCATACATTGTCCGGCATTCGCACCTTTTCTTACCCGCTTTTTACAAACCATGGTCGGACTTTCACACCTTTTAGTAGCCAAACAACTCCGCTCCCGCTATTGATTGTGTACAGTCGGGTATTTTAACCTTTTCTTACCCGCTTTTTACCAATTATGGTGGGACATTCACACCTTCTTACAGCGGAACACCTCCGCTCCCTGTTTTGATCATTTATGGTCTGGCAATACTACCTTTTCTTACCCGTTTTTGAGTTATTATGGCTGGATATTCACAGCTTCTTGCAGCCGAACACCTCTTCTCCCGCTTTTGATGATGGATGGTCCCGCATTCTTACCTTTTCTAACACATTTTTCAGCAATTATTGTCGGTCATTCACACCTTTCTCATCAGCTTTTTACAAATTATGATCTGACATTCACACCTACTTGCAGCCGAACACCTCGGCTTCCGCTTTTGATGGTGTATATTTTGGCATTCGCACCTTTTCTTACCCGCTTTTTACAAACCATGGTCGGACTTTCATACCTTCTTTTAGCCGAACAACTCCGCTCCCGCTATTGATTGTGTAGAGTTGGGTATTTTAGCCTTTTCTTACCCGCTTTTTACCAACTATGGTCGGACATTCACACCTTCTTACAGCGGAACACCTCCGCTCCCTCTTTTGATGGTGTATGTTCTGGCATTCGAACCTTTTCTTACCCACTTTTTACAAACTATGCTCGGACATTCACACCTTCTTGCAGTGAAACACCTCCGCTCCCTCTTTTGATTGTGTATGTTCGGGCATTCGAACCTTTTCTTACCCGCCTTTTACAAACTATGGTCGGACATTCAAACCTTCTTGTGGCCGAACACATCCACTTCTGCTTGTGATGATGTATAGTTGGGCATTCACAACTTTTCTTACCCATTTTTCAGTAATTATTGGTGGACATTCAGACCTTCTTGCAGCTGAACACCTCCGCTCCCGCTTTTGATGGTGTATAGTCGGGCTTTCGAGCCTTTTCTTCAACGGTGTTTACAAATTATGGTTGGAAATTCAGACCTTGCAGCCGAACAACTCCGCTCCCTCTTTTGATCATACATTGTCGGGCATTCGCACCTTGTCTTACCCGCTTTTTACAAACCATGGTCGGACTTTCACACCTTCTTGTAGCCGAACAACTCCGCTCCCGCTATTGATTGTGTACAGTCCAGTTTTTTAACCTTTTCTTACCCGCTTTTTACAAACTTTGGTCGGACGTTCACACCTTCTTGCAGCCGAACACCTCCGTTTCCGCTTTTGATGGTATATATTCGGGCATTCGAACCTTTTCTTACCCGCTTTTTACCAACTATGGTCGGACATTCGCACCATCTTACAGCGGAACACCTCCGCTCCCTCTTTTGATGGTGTATGTTCGGGCATTCGAACTTTTTCTTACCCGCTTTTTACAAACTATGGTTGGACATTCAAACCTTCTTGTAGCAGAACACATCCACTTCTTCTTTTGATGATGTATGGTTGGGCATTCGCACCTTTTCTTACCCATTTTTCAGGAATTATGGGTGGATATTCACACCTACTTGCAGTCGAACAGCTCTGCTCCCACTTTTGATTATGTTTGGTTGGATATTCGAACCTTTTCTTAACTGCTTTTTACAAACTTTGTTCGGACGTTCACACCTTCTTGCAGCCGAACACCTCCGCTTCCGCTTTTGATGGTATATATTCGGGCATTCGAACCTTTTCTTACCCGCTTTTTACCAACTATGGTCGGACATTCACACCGTCTTTCAAGTGTAACACCTCCGCTCCCTCTTTTGATGGTGTATGTTCGGGCATTCGCACCTTTTCTTACCCGCTTTTTACAAACTATGGTCGTACATTCAAACCTTCTTGTAGCCGAAAACCTCCACTCCCTCTTTTGATCATACTTTGTCGGGCATTCGCACCTTTTCTTACCCGCTTTTTACAAACTATGCTCGGACATTCAAACCTTCTTGTAGCCAAACACATCCACTCCTGCTTTTGTTGATGTATGGTTGGGCATTCGAACCTACTTGTTGCCCGCTTTTCATTAATTATGGGTGGACATTCACACCTTGTCACAGCCAAACACCTCCGCTCCCTGTTTTGATCATGTATGGTTGGACATTCGCACCTTTTCTCACCCGCTTTTTGCAAACTATGGTCGGCCATTCACAGTTTCCTCTCCACCATACTTGTATGGTGGGATATTCACACCCACTT